>NC_140580.1:20743468-21943468 GCF_964204655.1 Triturus cristatus | reverse complement strand
GATTAAAACTACCTCTAAAAACGCGCCACAGGGCGTGTTTGCACACGTCACCTCAGGCCCCGTCCCCTCACTTCCCCACTGTGTAAACACGCCCTGTGGCCGTTTTAAGTTGGGAGATTAAGTCCCCTTGAATCCTGAGGGTCCCTAGGGTCCAACTAGACCACTTGGTACCTCCAGTAAGCGCCACAGAGCTGCGTTGCAGAGAGATGTAAAAAGGGGCATGGCCTAGACCACCTCTCTGCAACGCAGCGGAGTGGTGCTTACTTGAAGCACCTGGTGGGCTAGTTGGCCCCCAGGGTCCCTCAGGATTGAAGGGGAATTATTTCCCCAACTTAAAACGCGCCACAGGGCTTGTTTGCATACGTTAACTCAGGCCCCGTCCCCTGCCTTCACCACTGTGTAAACACGCCCTGTGGCCGTTTTTAGTTGGGAGATTAAGTTCATTGGAATCCTGAGGGTCCCCAGGGTCTAACTTGCCCACTAGGTACCTCCAGTATGCACCACAAAGCTGCGTTGCAGAGAGGTGTAAAAAGTGGCACGGCCTGGACCACCTCTCTGCAACGCAGCACAGTGGCGCTTACTGGAAGCACCTGGTGGGCTAGTTAGCCCCCAGGGGCCCTCAGGATTGAAGGGGAATTATTTCCCCAACTTAAAACGCGCCACAGGGCGTGTTTGCACACGTCACCTCAGGCCCCGTCCCCTTCCTTCCCCACTGTGTAAACATGCCCTGTGGCCGTTTTTTAAGTTGGGAGATTAAGTCCCCTTGAATCCTGAGGATCCCTAGGGGCAAAATAGCCCACTAGGTACGTCCAGTAAGCGCCATTGCAGAGAGGTGTAAAAAGGGGCACGGCCTGCACCACCTCTCTGCAACGCAGAGCAGTGGCGCTTACTGGAAGCACCTGGTGGGCTAGTTGGCCCCCAGGGTCCCTCAGGATTGAAAGGGAATTATTTCCCCAACTTAAAACACGCCACAGGGCGTGTTTGCACACGTCACATCAGGCCCCGTCCACTCCCTTCACCACTGTGTAAACGCGCCCTGTGGCCGTTCTAAATTGAGAGATTAAGTCCCCTTGAATCCCAAGGGTCCCTAGGGTCAAATTAGCCCACTAGGTACCTCCAGTAAGCGCCACAGAGCTGTGTTGCATAGAGGTGTAAAAAGGGGCGTGGCCTCAGAACACCTGTCTGCAACGCAGCTCCCTGGCGCACACTGGAGATACCTGTTGGGCTAGTTGGCCCTCAGGGACCCTCAGTATTGAAGGGGAATTAATTCCCCAACTTACAACTGGCCAGGGGGCGCGTTTGCAGAGTGCTGCAAGGAGGGGGCGTGGCCTCCAGCGCGATGCCGGTCTTTCATTTATTTTAGTTTTTTTAAGAAGGAGGGCTGTGTGGCCCCCCTTCTTTTTCTAATTTACTGGCCCTGGGGACCCCATCCCCCAGGGCCTGCACCCTAATTTTTTTTGTTGAAAAAAATTCATTTGGCCCTCCCATGGCCTTAATCGGCCCCGGGGACCCCAACCCCCGGGTCATGGCCTTTTTTTTATTTAAATTCTTTAGGAGGGGGCTGCGTTGCCCCCCTCCTCAGGCCCCTTATGGCTCCGGGGACCCCATCCCCCGGGGCCGGCTTTGTTTTTTATTATTTTAAAAATATATATATTTACAGAAACACCTAGGACATGCTGGACAAACCGTATGTACCTATCACCATGACGATTTGCGTGATATTCATTAAAAGGCGACTATGCATAGAATGAATCCACATGGAATGTATTTACACCGCTAGTGAAGCTCTGACGTGTCCGACGCCCTACCGTGCCTAATCCCTGCACCCCCGCCAGTGGGTACTCTCCAAGTAGACACCCTTGTCGTTTATTTATACAAACATGGGTAGCTATTGACGGGCATATTTAATATACACGCACACCAAGCCATTCAAAGGGGATTCGACAAAAATTCGACCAAACTATGCAAGAAACCCCCCTCACGGTTAATAAAAAACACATCCACCGCCGGATGTGTAATACTTTTTATTTTAGTCTCTGGAAAGAAGACGAACCTCACTTGAGAGTCACAGCGTGCTCCTGGCTGAGCCCAATGCTGTGTTACACCCACCAGTGCCCGCCGAGTGCCTCACACCTCTGTGTTGTATTCCACCAGCTAGTGCGTATGCTATGACACTCTCTAGCCCATGTGCACTGTAACACCACCCCGTGAATATGTCATGCCACACTTGCCTTCGCACGGGTTATATTGCCCCATCTAACGTGCCTTCCTCAATGTGTATGTTATAACGCACAGCGCTATGCCATGCATATTACAATCTGGGATCCATATCTTTGTCACAGTGCATATGCAACGTTACACTCCCCAGCACATATTTTATATTACAACTTTAGAGACTAGTTATGTTACACAACACTGCCCTGTGCATATTACACTCCAAGGCGCATATCGCATAGCACGCGCTAGTGCCTGTGCTATCTCGCGCTCTCCAATGAATCTGTCATTGCGCACAATGTTTTGCATATTATATTTCACGCCCCGGTTCATCTTATATCACACTTTTTGGTGCATAGTTTATACCATATACTACATCTAGTTTTCATTTTCAATCGTGCTCTCAGGACTATGTTCTATATAACACTGCGTCCACCTACCCTTTTCACGGGCATTACATTTTGCGATGGGGGTGGAGGGTCAGGGGGTGTTTCTGCCAAGTGAGCCCGGAGTCACAGTCACAAACGTCCTCTTCTTCCTGAATAAAAGTGAGATTATGCTGCATACTTGTTCATATTTTAAGTAGTTCGCACAGACACACATTTTAAAAGCAATAAAGTTCCTAATACCCACCTTCTCTGAACAGTTAGCTTGCTGCCCCATCCACCTCCTCCCTATCCTCTGTTGTCTGAATCCATGGACTAGCCTCCTCCCTCCTGCCATGCATGGTCTGATGTGCTGCCACTGCCCTCCATTTAGCATGATGTACCAGTCCACTCCTACTGCCATCCATTGCCCAATTCTATGGCCCATCATTGACCTCCTGCTTAGCCTCTGTGCTTAGCTTGCTGCCCCTATTCTCCTTCCCCCTGCCCTCTGATGTCTTTGTGCATGCCCCTGCTCCATCCTTTTTGCCCACTATGTTCCATGGACCTGCCACTCCTATCTACTATGAGTGTTCTGTTGAGCTGCCACTCCCCTCCCACCTGCCTAGCATTGTCAGGAGACTGTAACCTGTCCCTGCCACCTCCACCCTGCCTGTCCACATGCCATGCCCCTATCCCCTTCCTCCTGTCCTCCATGGTCCATTTTACTGCCACACCCTTCTGCCCTCCCTGATCTGTTGTGCTGCAACTGCTCCTCCTGCCTGCCCCGCGCGGTCTGTTGTGAGGCCCCTTCCCTTGAACTCTCTTGTCTGTGCCCAGGTCCTGACCCTCCCTTCTCTCCTCCGTGGTCCTTTGTGCATGCCCCTGCACCCTCCTTCTTGCCCATCATAGCCATTGTGCTGCTACTAACCCTCCCGCTTGCCATGCATGGTCTTCTGTGCTGCCATGGCCCCTCCCACCTTCCCTGTGTGGTCTGCTAGCTGCCCCTGACCCCCTCCCACCTTCCCTCCATGGTCTGTGTGTATGCCACCATAGTCTCATTGTTGCTCTCCATGGTGTGTCTTGTTTCTTGTGCCCATCCTGCCTGACCTCCATGGTCATCTTGCTGCTCCTGCCCTGCCACCTTGCCCCCAGCCCTCTGTTTCCATGTGCAGACCCCCTATTCCCTCCCTCCTGGCTTGTCTGTTCCATTGTAATGCCCCTGATCCGTCCCTCCTGCCCTTTATGGTCTGTTATGCTGCAGATTTCTCTCCTGTCTGTCCATTATGGTCAGCTAGCTACCATTGCCTCTTTCCCATCTGTTCTCTGTTGTCCATGTGCATGGTCCTGTCCCCTCCCTATTGCTTTCTATGGATTGTTGTGCTGCACTCCCGTTCCGCATGCGCTGTGTGGTGTATTGTGCTGCTGCAAACCCTGATGACTGCCCTGTAGGGTCAGTTTGGTGCACCTCTCCATGTCCCTCCTGTCCTCTGTTATCCGAGTCCATGTCCCTACCCCAATTCCTCCTGCCTACCATGATTCAATGTACCATACTTGCGAACATTTTGAACTTGGTAAGAGGGAGATTTTGAAAAAAAACTGGGGTATTGATTTTCCCCTTTGAGTTACATTGAAAAAGAGGAGATTGTAGACAGGAGACAGATCAAATAAAGCCCATTTGAGCTTAAAAACATTGGACGTTTCCTGACTGAAACGGGTCTGTTGGCATGTATGGTTGTACTACCACTGCCTCTTCCTTCTGCCCACAATGGTCTATTATATTGCCACAGCCTCTCTTGCCAGTCCTGTATTGTTGGTTTGTTGCCCCTGCCCCCCTTTCCACTGCCCTCCATAGTCTGTTGTGCTGCCACTGCCCTTCCTGCCTGCCCAGTGTGGTCAAATTGTTGCCTCTGCACACTCCTACCTGCCTTCAATTTTCAGAGTCCGTGCCCCTAGCCTCTGCCTCTCAACAGTGTCCCAATCAACAACTAGATTGCTAACATTCTATATTTATTACAAAAGTGTGGAACGCCTGACGTCATCTTGATGTCATCAAAACTGTAATACCTAGAGCATTTCCTTTAGAAATTACATATATGAGAGGGTCTTATTTGCATCAAAATTATGGTTAGTGCTCTAAAAAACTAAAAAGAGGACATATTTTCTGAGTTTTCAAATAGCGACAAACAACTTTTAAATTATTTGTAATCTTTATGTTTTTTTATCCAGTTGACCACTTGATTAAATGTTGCACCTTGGCAAGAGGATGTGGTGTTACTTCCAGAGCTGCAGACTTTGCAACTTGGGAACCAGGTTGGAGTTTGTGCTTCAGCTCAACATTCTGTGATTGTGGTCAAATCACTTAATCTCCCCATGTCTACAACCAAAATGAATTTGATCTTGTGTGATGTAACCAATGCTCATGTAAAGCATTCCAATACCTGACAAGTCTGCACTATATAAAACTGCAAATACACAAAATAAATAAGTGTTTTGCACACTTCTGTCATTGGGCTACATCTGGGTGATATTTGTGCTGCATTTAGGCTCTTTTGTGTCTGGTGGCCATCTTGGGAGAAATATTTGTTATTAAGTTTCCTAATTTCCTCATTTACTGCAGTCTCCTCAGTAGGAAATGCTTTCAGTTTTTTACTTTGATTCCATCAAGAAGGTATTCAGATATGTCACACATTTGCCATAAATTCTGAATGTTAGCACTCTAGTTGCTCATTAGATCACTGTAGTAAAACTACTGCTCACCAGGGAAGTCTGCTGCTGGTATTCAAAGTGCATGTTTCAGTCTGCATGTCAGAATTTGTTTATGAA
This sequence comes from Triturus cristatus, assembly GCF_964204655.1. Taxonomy (NCBI): domain Eukaryota; kingdom Metazoa; phylum Chordata; class Amphibia; order Caudata; family Salamandridae; genus Triturus; species Triturus cristatus. The sequence goes on along the minus strand of NC_140580.1, from coordinate 21,938,063 downwards.
ATAGAAGAGGATTTGAGAAGTCAAAATGTGCCCTAATTTTTCTTTCTGCAGAACTAATCATAATTTCTATGACAAAATGAACCCCCTCATTTTGTTCCTTTGTAAATTAAATGTTTTAAGTGTTACCACTTTATTCCAATCAAGATGGCTTCAGGTGTGCCATACTTTTGTCATAAGTAAGACTGTTAGCGCTCTAGTTGTTCGTTAGAACACTCTGGGACATTCTGTCATTGGGCTATACTGGGGCTACATCTGGGTGATATTTGGGCTACATTTGGGCTCTTTTGTCTCTGGTGGCCATCTTGGGAGATTTATTTGTTATGAAGTTTCCTAATTTCCTCATTTACTGCAGTCTCCTCAGTAGGAAATACTTTCAGTTTTTTACTTAGTTCCATCAAGAAGGCATTCAGATGTGTCACACATTTGCCATAAATTCTGAATGTTAGCACTCTAGTTGCTCATTAGATCACTGTAGTAAAGCTACTGCTCACCAGGGAAGTCTGCTGCTGGTATTCAAAGTGCATGTTTCAGTCTGCATGTCAGAATTTGTTTATGAAATAGAAGAGGATTTGAGAAGTCAAAATGTGCCCTAATTTTTCTTTCTGCAGAACTAATCATAATTTCTATGACAAAATGAACCCCCTCATTTTGTTCCTTTGTAAATTAAATGTTTTAAGTGTTACCACTTTATTCCAATCAAGATGGCTTCAGGTGTGCCATACTTTTGTCATAAGTAAGACTGTTAGCGCTCTAGTTGTTCATTAGAACACTCTGGGACATTCTGTCATTGGGCTATACTTGGGCTACATCTGGGTGATATTTGGGCTACATTTGGGCTCTTTTGTCTCTGGTGGCCATCTTGGGAGATTTATTTGTTATGAAGTTTCCTAATTTCCTCATTTACTGCAGTCTCCTCAGTAGGAAATACTTTCAGTTTTTTACTTAGTTCTATCAAGAAGGCATTCAGATGTGTCACACATTTGCCATAAATTCTGAATGTTAGCACTCTAGTTGCTCATTAGATCACTGTAGTAAAGCTACTGCTCACCAGGGAAGTCTGCTGCTGGTATTCAAAGTGCATGTTTCAGTCTGCATGTCAGAATTTGTTTATGACATAGAAGAGGATTTGAGAAGTCAAAATGTGCCCTAATTTTTCTTTCTGCAGAACTAATCATAATTTCTATGACAAAATGAACCCCCTCATTTTGTTCCTTTGTAAATTAAATGTTTTAAGTGTTACCACTTTATTCCATTCAAGAGGGCTTCAGGTGTGCCGTACTTTTGTCATAAGTAAGACTGTTAGCTCTCTAGTTGTTCGTTAGAACACGCTGGGACATTCTGTCATTGGGCTATACTTGGGCTACATCTGGGTGATATTTGGGCTACATTTGGGCTCTTTTGTCTCTGGTGGCCATTTTGGGAGACTTATTTGTTATGATGTTTCCTAATTTCCTCATTTACTACAGTCTCCTCAGTAGGAAATACTTTCAGTTTTTTACTTTGATTCCATTCAGAAGGCATTCAGATGTGTCACAAATTTGCCATAAATTCAGAATGTTAGCACTCTAGTTGCTTATTAGATCACTGTAGTAAAGCTACTGCTCACCAGGGAAGTCTGCTGCTGGTATTGAAAGTGCATGTTTCAGTCTGAATGTCAGAATTTTTTAATGAAATAGAAGAGGATTTGAGAAGTCACTCAAAATGTGCCCTAATTTTTCTTTCTGCAGCACTAATCATACTTTCTATGGCAAAATGAACCCCCTCATTTTGTTCCTTGTTTTAAGAATTACCACTTTATTCCAACCAAGATGGCTTCAGGTGTGCCATACGTTTGTCATTAGAACACTCTGGGAAGCTGCAGTAGAACACAAAGGAATCAACTGACAGTCTCTGCCCTTGTTGGATGTACATGTTTTACTGAGAATGTCAGACTTCATTCTCACATGACTGAGAAAGATAATGTGAATTTACAGAAAATATGCTCTCAGTTATCTTATAGATCACCTTCCAAACCTCTGTGGGAAAAGCATGAGAAAATTGTTTTCTCTCAAACATGATTCATGATATCACAGCAGAAGGCTTTTTCACATGGTAAAATCACCTTAGAACACACCACAATTCCTAAAATGAGTATGGTACCATAAACAAATGATTTATAATGTAACTAAAGTCTTAAAACCTTCTATTAACTTCAATGCTTTTTAATGAGGTGCTATCATGTATATTGGTCCCAAGATGGCTGCCAACACTTCTTGGATGAAGTGCTGACAGCCAATCAGATCTCACGATGAGATGTGTGGTTAGGCTCCGCCCAGATATATATGTGATTTTACTTTTGATTTTCTCAGGAACTACTGAACGGATTTACACCATTTAAGCAAAAGGCACATGCCTGACCTGAGGACTACGACTACCTCTTTGCCAAATTTCAAGTAATTCTGTTCAGCCGTTCGGGCTGTACCCTCGACTAAAGGTCCTATGGGAAAATGCATGGGGAAAACGCGTTTTTGGACCCCCCTTTTTTCTCAGCCCCTGCTTGACGAATCACCCCGAGACTTTCAGGGTAGGAGCTGAGCGGAGCGCCCCATTAGTTTTGAAAATTTCACGAAGATAAGTCAACCGACGCCAAAGTTATTCAAAATAGAATTTTCAGATTTCCTATGGGAACTCGGTCCTAACTATAACTATCTACTATCTATCGACCGCCAGTAGATTATATATATCTATATATATATATATTATATCACAAATGAAAAGTTAATTGCAAAGTTTTCAAGCGCATGAAGGAGTTTTAAAAACCTTAAATTGTTCTTTGCACCACTATTGTGTTTTTTTTCTAGTGTAAGAAAAAACTAAACTCAATCAAAGATTTTTTTATTGTGGAATATTCAGTTTTCTGCAAGGTAACTTGGATACTTAGCAGTTTCATGGTGAAGGCAGCTTATTTCTTCCACACCAACCATTGTTTGAGGACAATAAGCTGCCATACATAACTCCAAGAATCCATACTGATTCCCTAATGGAGCAACCTACATTCTGCCATCCAGTTGAAGACAGTGACCACATTGCGAGTGGCCCAGGGGATACCGCTCCGGATCATTTCATGTTTGCTGATGTCCACAGGCTTTAAGTTATCGGACCTGCCATCTCTAGACCCAATAATTTCGAACTGGAGACCCCAAACCTGGAGATCATCTATACAGCTGCTGTGGCAGCAGGCAGCTGATGAGCCCTTCCCTCGTCCACCTGCATCCTTCGACATGGGAGGAGTAGAAGAAGCTTCCCCCAGCCGAAGAAAAAAGTATCCTGCACTTCCCTCTCACGGTCTCCTTTTACGCCCCCAAAGACGAAAAAAAGCGCGCACACATTCACCACCAGCTCCTACCTGTAATTCAAGGCTGTGGATCTGGTCCCATTGTTCCCCCCAGAGAGCAGAAAAACATGCTGAATTTGACATGATATGCGGGTCCACTTTTTATTTCCCAATCCAGAGAAACACAGGGTTTCATAAATTCTGACTATGGTATCTTCCTGTGAAGATGGAATTAAGCCCATAGTGTCACACTGCCTCAGCCCTAGACTGAGTCCTTACTGTCTGACCTTAAGGCCTGCTTGATCACCAACACTTTTTTCAGAACCTACGAGTCAGCAGTTACTGATGCACATGCCTTCCTAGCCAAAAAATGTATCACTTTAGGAGGACAACCTACAGAAGGAGCCACAGCATTGGCAGACCTCAAGTCGAGAACTGTAAAAAAGAAAAATGTAGGCGACAGGACAGAATCTGGCCCAGCATTGATTCCCATATAATGCACAGTATGTCACATTGTCACTTCCGAAATTCAGGAAGAAACTACAGACTCATCTCTCACTAGTACCTCCTTCACTATAGACTTCAATCAGGGACCCTTGGCTCTCTTTCTATCGCTGTTGATACCCGTCATAAATTAGTGTCAACACTAGAATGTTATTGTCACTTCAATGTAGACCAATAGTCAGTTTTGCTCACAATCTAGAAGGTAGCCAACACTAAGCCACAACTCCTTTATGGCAATGACACATTTTGCCAAACTGAACTAGAAATGCTGCATATGTTGTAAAGTTATACAGCTGCCCAGGGTACCTAACTAATTGTATGTGAGTTTGGAGTTGATACAGACCCATCAGCAAGGCTGTGGTGCAGATATTTGAGGTCGGTGATCCCTTGTGCCGCCTGACACTGCCTTCGCAGATCGCGCCGAGTCCTGCAGGATGCATCACCTGCAGTGTTATAGGCACAAGGAATGGGAATGTCTTCCAGCTGGGAACCTACACTGATGTAGCCAAGAAAGGTCCGCCTCTGGCCCAAACAGCCAGACATCTCTTTTTGTTAATGAAAGCCGCAAGTTATGTGAGTTTACACTATATAATAATGTTTAGCCAAGACTTTTTGATAGTAATAAAATTATATATAGCATAAACCATGAACATGAAAGGGGCTTTCCGCCAGCTCCCTTCATCTATTGGTCGGTCAGTGTGTCAATAACATTTTCTCCGCCCATCGCAGCATACAGTAGAGGGCACAGGGTCAACCAACATCAGCCATTGCCTTACCATACTGTGAGTAATGGCATTCTGCTCTGGCACAGTGTTCATTTACACACAAAAAGTAGTCCCCTTATCAGTTTCACAAAAAACATTCAAAAATATTGCGAGTGCCAGACCTATTGGCTTTGCCATTGCTTCTTTTTAATGAATTTAAGGCCCTGTCCTATTGAGGGTGGTGTGACACCTTTGTCCAACTCCTGCAGTTGGAAGAAATTCAATAACATCATAGTGTAGAACTTTCGTTTTGAGACTTTGGCATAAAACACTCTAATTGGAGTTTACCTAAACATATAATAAATAGTTCTGCAGGAAAGAGTGTGTGAAATAAAATTACATTTCCATAAGGCATATTAAGCTATGGGAACAGATGAAAAAACGCACAGACGTTTCACACGAGGCAATGGTCACATATTGCAACTTGGCAAACAACGGAATGTGATGACTTGGATTAAAATGAATCCAAAAAAAGTTCACAAAAGTATCAATGGAAAAGACATTTTGAACTGGGAAAGAACATTTTGTGAGCAATACAAAGTTTCATTGTGTAAAAAACGTAGCCTTTCAGCCTGCATATTCTGTGGAATACTTCTCAGTGTTGTAGAAGAAAGCATATTGTGACGGCAAACGAACAATTTACGCAGTGTTGGTACTTGGGTCAGCCAGTGTGGCATGAAATGCTGTATTTATTACCCTAAAAAACGATTCTAACTCTGAAAGCAGTGTTTCCCAACATTTCAGTATGGGAGAAAGGTGGGAGTAAAAGGAGGCACCGACTGACGTATGCGCGCAAATATTCAGCCAGGTCGTGGGCCAGTCTCCAGACAGACTAGACTGAAACAAGCTCGTGGGCTCCGCCGCTCTCTAACCTAAGTCCGCGACCCTGCTTTGACACCTTCTTTAACACCTTCGCTGCCGTTGGACGCGGTAATGTGCCACCATTTGTAGGCTTGGAGAAGTGTCCTTGTCATGTCAGAAACAATATGTCCACACCTGTTAGCACACTGGGTGCGGCACTTGCACCGTTCCTTTCATGTCTAATGATTGACCTGTAAGTGACAAGGTCCAAAACTCTCAACTAATCATCATTTGGGGCGTGACGCCCTGCTTGGACTCATATTCGCCTTCCAATAAATGAGAGGCCGGCCAGATGTGGCATTCTCCAGCCTCTTAAAGAACCTTGAGCACCATTGATTTCAGTGGACTCCGCCTTCAAACCCAGGTGGTTTCTGCCTCCTTATAGACTCAAAGGGTTGATATGTGCGAAGGGCAGAGGTGGAAAGTGAGAGCGTGCCAATGTGCCGTCTGGTGAAAAGATGGGCTTTCTTTCACTTTTGTATTTGCTGTGTTCACCTTGGAGCTAAAGGTGACGTAGCTCAAAATGATGTCCTTCCCCTGCAAGAGGTGACACGTAGGGGCACATCTGTGTGTCTGTAGGTAGGTTATAATCTGGACCTCACACCAGGACTGCCCGTTCACCTACATCCCCATCACGAGGACTTTACTATGAGGTATTTGCCACGTTGTACCTTTACCACGCATTTTTTACCATGTATGTTTTTAAAACACATATGCTTTTACAACGTTTGTCTTTACCACGCATTTAAGGAACGTTAAGGGGTTTGGGGGACTCCCCCCACAAATACATTGGTTATATATATAAATATATAGATAAACAATGCGTGGTAAAGGCATACGTTGTCATAGCCTAAGCAATCTAAAAAAATGCTGGATAAGAAATGTGTGGTAAAGGCATGCAGAGTATTTCCCTGCATTGCTTTGTCATACAAACCCCCATCACCCCACACACAACCTTAATGTCTGTGTGGTTGTCTAGAGGCGACAATCTGGTGGTGTATTGCAGATATTAGCCCCCATCAAACTACTACAGTTTCCAGTTTCCATTCTTACACACATAAATTCATGGTATTCCAACACTCAAAATCCACTGGAATATACTTAGAGATCCACCTCACCAGGGTCTTGTGTAAAAGGGAGTAAAGAAAGAGAGCATTCTGGAAATTCCAGGTACAAACACAGACACCCCATTACCAGCAAGGTCTCATGGCAAAACAGTGAGAAAGAAGCAGGTTTGCCAACCATTGTGGCATTCCTTCAAGGGGCACTTCCCAAAAATACAAGGGTTTTCTTCATGTGGCCACCATCATGGTAAACGTAAAGACAGAGACACAGCAGAGAGACCTGATTTAGAGTATCCTCCAAAACGTAGTAAAATTCATTGGTTTCACTTCCTAAACCATAGTTTCCCTATGACAGAGGCAATTCAGTGAGTGGATTCTCCTCCCTATTTAGATATTTCTTTTGAAAATGGAGGATTTTTATTTATCAATGTACACAAACTCTGTTTTAATACGCATGCAGTGTGAGAGGAGTGCTACATTACTTTACCACGAGTACAGATTCAGAGTTGTCAATTTTGTCCAAGCCAGGACAATTCATGCAGCTAGTGGAATCTGTGGAATCCATTTGTGATCTTTCTTAGTTTTGAGTTTAAAGTGTGATATACTTTGTATGAGGCAGGGTAGAGCGTCATCAGGACTAAGGTGCCGATTCCGATCCGTTAAAAAAATTCCCCGTACCACTTGTATCTGGAATTTTTTCCGTACGAATCGTACAAGTCCCGTACAAACTGGCAAGTACGATCCGTATGGGAAAAAGTCCATACGAAATGCATTGGTAAAATTCCCCCACTAGTACTCGGGTCGGAAAACGTGTCCGACACGTCCCCGGACGTTTTTACGTGCAAATGTGAAAACCGAAGTCCGAGCGCGCAAGTACGATTCGTACCGTGCGTCCGAAGTTACAACCGTATGGAAAAAACACCGTACGGACCGAACTCCCATAGCAACCATGGAGACATGTGCTCGCATACGTGCCTAACCCCCCCCCCAGCCCCCGTATGTACGCGCCGAACCCCCCCAGCCCCCGTATGTACGCGCCGAACCCCCCCCAGCCACCGTATGTACGCGCCGAACCCCCCCCAGCCCCCATATGTACGCGCCGAACCCCCCCAGCCCCCATATGTACGCGCCTAACCCCAGCCCCCGTATGTACGCGCCTAACCCCCTCCAGCCCCCGTATGTACGCGCCGAACCCCCCCCAGCCCCCGTATGTATGAGCCGAACCCCCCTGCACCCGTATGTACGCGCCAAACCCCCCCCAGCCCCCGTATGTACGCGCCGAACCCCCCCCAGCCCCCGTATGTATGAGCCGAACCCCCCTGCACCCGTATGTACGCGCCAAACCCCCCCCAGCCCCCGTATGTACGCGCCGAACCCCCAGCCCCCCCATAGGTACGGACCGTACCCCCACCCGTGTATGTACGGACCGTACGCCCACCCCACCAGTGTATGTACGGACCGTACCCCCCCCAGTGTATGTATGGAGCGTACCCCCCCAGTGTATGTACGGACCGTACGCCCACCCCACCAGTGCATGTACGGACCGTACGCCCACCCCACCAGTGTATGTACGGACCGTACCCCCCCAGTGTATGTACGGACCGTACCCCCACCCGTGTCTGTATGGAGCGTACCCCCCAGTGTATGTACGGACCGTACCCCCACCCATGTATGTATGGAGCGTACCCCCCCAGTGTATGTACGGACCGTACGCCCACCCCACCAGTGTATGTACGGACCGTACCCCCACCCATGTATGTATGGAGCGTACCCCCCCCCCCCCAGTGTATGTACGGACCGTACGCCCAACCTACCAGTGTATGTACGGACCGTACCCCCCCCCAGTGTATGTATGGAGCGTACCCCCCCCAGTGTATGTACGGACCGTACGCCCACCCCACCAGTGTATGTACGGACCGTACCCCCACCCGTGTATGTACGGACCGTACCCCCACCCATGTATGTACGGAGCGAACCCACACCCCACCAGTCTAAGTACGGAGCGTACCCCAGGCCCCAACACCAGCACCCTCACCCAACATCGCGCATGTACGAGTCGTACCAAGGCAGAGCAAAGGACAGCACAGTACAACAAAATGGCCGATGTACGCACCGTACAGACGCTAAAAACACTCGTACACAACCAGGACAAAGCAAAACAACACAAGAAGACTCAATTCAATTCGCACAAAGCCACAAAACATGTCCAACAAGCCAAAATACAACCTATTCACTGACCAGCAACTGCCAAACACCTAAACAGAGGCCCAAAACACAACCACTCCTTATAACATACCCACCCAAAGTTCAAACACAGCCACACCCAACAAAGGGACCAATAAAAAGGCCCAACACACACAAACCATGATCCTTTGCAACAGATCCACTGCTGCCAGACCACAGAGACAACGCACTGCACCACACTACATCCATCAATACACCTTACACTTGCACACCTTCACACAACCATCCTCACAAACACCCCCTCATCACATTCACACACACACCTTCACAACCACACCCACACACCCACAACCATCCACACCCACACCCCCCACAACCATCCACACCCACACCCCTCACCATGGCCACTACCAAGAATCCAAAGTTCACTAGCCGAGAGTTGGAGATCCTTGTCGACGAAATCATCATAGTCGAGCCACAGCTCTTTGGAACATTGGTCAGACAGACCAGCATATCAGCAAAATCAGCCATGTGGCAGAGGATTGTCGATGCCGTCAATGCTGTTGGGGCCACCAGAAGGACCAGGCATGAATGCCAAGCCAGGTGGTATGATCTGCGGAGGCGGGTCTGAGCAAAAATGACGGAGGAGCACAACCAGGCCAACATCACTGGAGGAGGGCCGCCCCGCAGACTGGTACAGTACCATCCCTGGGAGGAGAAGGTGATGGCCACGCTGCCGCCGGTGGGAGTGCACGGAGTAGAAGGACTCCGAGAGCCTGGTGAGTACACAAACAACACACCTCACATGGGGGGAACGCCATCCACAACCAAAATCACAATCATGCACGCAACCAGCCCAAAGCTATCGCCTGACTCAACCACACTCCAAAAACACGCACATGCCACTAGCGCCACCATGCCCCATGCACCCAGCTAGACAATGCCAAGTCACAGGCCACAAAAATCACCAACACAAGACACGGTAACCCGGATGGCGGGAGGGTGGGCCTCAAAAATCACATAGTGCAACTCAGAAGCAGACAACAATGCCCTCAGCCCATATGGCCTAGGTCACAGCCAGACAAACAGTGTGTCCCCACACAGTAAAGACTTGCATGCAAATGGCGGACGCCTTGCATGAAGACATGGGTGTGAAGGCACATTTTGCACATAACAGCAGCTAATGAACAGGCAACACTGTGAAAGAGTGGCAGCACACAACACCACAGCAGCAGCGCAGACCCAGCCACCACACCCAATGGGTGCCTGGAGATTAGAAACAAACCCACATTAACAAGCCAAGGGCCATTCAAAGACCTGCAAACTGTGTGTGCTTAGGAAGCTGGGCTGAGGGGACAGAGGGTGACAGAAAGAGGGAGGGAGAGGGGGAGAGAGAGGGAGAGAGACAGAGGGGGATACAGGGAGACGGACGGAGGGAGGTGGCTGACACAGTGAGGGAGGGAGAGGGGGAGAGAGAGGGAGTGAGAAAGGGAGACACAGGGAGACGGACGGAGGGAAGAGGCTGACACAGGGAGGGAGGGAGAGGGGGAGAGAGAGGGAGTGAGAAAGGGAGACACAGGGAGACGGACGGAGGGAGGAGGCTGGCACAGGGAGGGAGGGAGAGGGGGAGAGAGAGGGAGTGAGAAAGGGAGACACAGGGAGACAGACGGAGGGAGGAGGCTGACACAGGGAGGGAGAAAGGGAGACACAGGGAGACCAATTCACCCTTGGGTGGTGTGGGAATGTCTGCTCGTCAGCAGGTGGACTGCGTGCATGTAGACAAGGGTAGGCAGTGCCTGAATCCCCCTCTCTTCTCCATGGCAAAATACTGGGCCATGTGTCAACCTGTGCATGAGTAGATCGTCACCTACCTACATTCTCTAAGTGTGTAGAACAACACCATTTGCCCACGTACAGTGCAACAGGGAAGCCGGCAATGCATGGCTCGCTACACCTGCTCACTCCACTGCTAACTGCAGTCACAAATTACGCAGCAAGTAAGAGTGTGTCACACATAGGTAAAGTCTCAAAAGGTGTGGCCACGCGACATACCCATGCACAAGTGCACTGTGAGCGAAATGCGAGACATATCCAACTACCCAGAGGAACTGTGCCAACTGTGAAGCAAATGAAACATGGATGTCGCATGGAACACAAGTAACATTGTCTCTCTCACACACAGGTCAACGTTGTCTATCTCCCCTCAACACTGGGGGGGAAGACTCACAGGACCAGCCTCGGCGTGAAGAGGACCCCACCGGCAGCGACGACTCTCACCACTCCGTGGATGACCCAGACCATCCTGGCCCCTCTGGTGTCCAACCACCTGCAGCACCTGCGTCAGGTACAACTGTGCCAACCACCACCCCCATTCCTGCCACATCCCTGGAGACACCCAGGAGCCCTGCCCGCACACAACAACACAGCCAGTCTGTCCAGGAGGGACAAGGTTCTCCGGGCACCCAGGAGGAGGCAGGCGACACCGCAAATGCCATCCCTCAGGGGTCCCGGAGACCCGATGTGCCCACAACGGCAGGCCAGGTGCAAGTGGGCAGGGCTGGTGGGAGTGGAGGACGGCGGAGGCGCGAACCTGACCAGTTGGCTCAGGAACCGGTAATGTCACACGTCAGCAACATCCTCGACTCATACCGGCATGACACCAGGGGCATGGGCCACATTGCGTCCACCCTCACCGACATCAAGGGGACCCTCGAGGAGATCAAGACCCTGCAGGCCGAGCAACATGCCTGTCAACAGCGACACCAAGGACGGATAGAGGCAAGACAGGCTGAGCTCGTGGCGGTGCAATCGGAAATGACCCGTGTACTCCGTCAGATTGACGACAACATGGGCAACCCTCCCTGTGCCACCAGGCGAAGAACATCACCACCCACAGGGAGGGATCAGGAGGAGGAGGATTCATCCGACGGAGCATCCCAAGCATCATCACAGCCTGCATCTGAGGGTACCCGCAGGAGGGTGGGTCGTCCACGCAAAAGACCGTGAGAGTCAGCGGAACATCACCATCTCCCAGGTCACCTGGCCTGGCACCTGGCCCTCCGGCCCAACAGCAGCACATCAGCAAATGGCATTCTCTGCCACATGGACTTGCTGGTCACTGTCTGACCAATGTTGACAAAGACTGTGGCATGGACTATGATGATTTCCAATGGCAAGGATACCAACTCCCCCAGTGAACTTTGGATTCTACACACCCGGAAAGCACCTCTTGTCATCCCCCCCCCCCCAACACGTACACCAACACAAATAAAACTTTCACAATCAAGAGAGGATGCCTACATTTTGCATTATTCCATTACATGTGTGTTGTAAAGTCTAACCATGCCTGAGTTCATATATGACTGCAACCATCCATACCCTGGGGTCTGAGTCTGCCACAGGACACACATGGGTCACAATGTATCATCCAAGACAGACATGGAGCACCATACACACCCGTGATGGGCCCAACCAGCTCAGGGGGTGCACGCACAACCGTGCCGACACACATATTTAGTAGACCAACAGTCATGCGCAGAGGTCAGGGATCATGTGGAGTGTCCCAGGGGGCTCCCAGGTATGTGTAGACAGGAGGCAGAACCATGTCCTGCAAGCTGGAGTCAGGTGGATGCGGAGAATGGTGGCCTGGCCAACGTAGGATGCATGGGGATGGCACATGTCACAATACCTACACAGTCATGGACATCATGCACAATACAGATTATAATCCCTGACCAACAGCTTGCATCTTGCTACTCTACACATAGACACATAGCCACTATCACTGAGAACTATGCCAGACATGCCGTATGCACCGTGGCAACAGACCAGCATTGACTGAGAAGTCCCTAAGGAGATTTCCAAACTTGTCCGTGCATGTAACGCTGAGTCAGCACACGTTGCTGTGTCCATGAGGAATAGCAGTGCCACAACAATGCAACCAGCAGACGGCATGCGCAAGTATCTGTGGATGAGAGAGACACAAGAAGTCAGCCACAAGAAGCACATCCACTTGCATGTGCATATACTCGACACATATAAGGATGACAACATGCTAGGTGACAATAATGACTCCGGAAATACACTCATCAATTGCACCATCACTCGAGCGACACATCCAAACACACCTCTGACTCACGTGGCATACATGCAGATGGACACACACATTCCAACACATGCCACACAAGGCCCAATGCGTGCACACTCAGACACTGGAACTCACCACTAAGCAAAGAAGTCGCGTATGAGCCGACTCCGGATGTCCTGTTGCGGCTCCACATCCTCCACATCACTAGCCTCATCACCAAGCCCTACATCCTCCACGGGTGGATGGTCCTGATCATCCTGATCCAGGATGAGTGGCACAGCTTTCTCAACTGCCATGTTGTGCAGCATGCAGCACACCATGAAGATTTTGCAGACCTTCACCGGTGCATATGGGAGTGCGCCGCCGGTCTTGTGTAGGCACCGGAATCGGCTCTTCAGAAGGCCAAACGTCCTCTCTATCACTCGCCTGGTCCGGCCATGGGCGGTGTTGTAGCGGTGCTGGGCAGCAGTGCTGGGGTTGCGGAGAGGCGTGATCAGCCATGGCATGTTGGGATAGCCAGCACCCCTACATGGAAACAACATGGACAAAAGTAGGTCAGGAGAAGCTGTCAGACAGGAATAGTACGCTAAATACAGGAGTGACAGAGTGTACCCACCAACAACACATGCTCGTTCGTTGCGCAGCTGCATCATTATTTCAGGCACCCTGCTACGCCTCATGATGTAGGCATCGTGTGCTGATCCTGGAAAACGAGCACAGACATGGGAAATCACCATGTTGGACAGACACACCACAAGGGCATTGATGGAGTGGTAGTGCTTGCGATTCCTGTACGCTACCTCCTGTGCCTGTATTGGTACCAAAGCCACATGTGTCCCATCTATGGACCCAATGACATGGGGCATCCCTCCCAGGGCATAGAACTCACGCTTGACACGTGTCAACTGTTCAGGAGTTGGGAATTTAATGAACTCATCCAGGTGCAGCAACATGGCCTCTAAAAAATCATGCAGAACCCGGCTAAACATTGTTTGAGACATCCCACCCACATGAGCAATGGTATGTTGAAAGGTACCCGTGGCAAAGAAATGTAGGGCTGCCATTACCTTCATCTTGGGTGTTAGTGCCGTAGGATACCTGTGTAGCGGTTGCAGGTGTGGTGCCAGCCTTGCCGTCAAGTCCTCAATCAACGGTTGGGGGAAGCGGTAGCGGCGTATACAGTCATTCTCCCGCATGTCAGTCAAGTCCGGAATTGGTCGGGGAAGAGGCGGAGCCCTGCAGTAATTTGGAAGGGACAAGGAAGAGTGAGTGCACTACAACAACAATTTCTATGTACTGAGCACATGTTCATCTGTCAATACACATATGCTACATACAGAGTCAGGTATGTGCTATATGCCCTGGACACGCATGGCAGCCAGGTGACACGCCTACCAACACCCAGCTACAAACGGGGATTGTGAACCTCCACATCCCATGCCATGGGACTAGCTGTGGCCCAGTGTAAGTGAACAGCCAGACGCATTACAGGAGTGACATACATCCACATATCAGCAGATGAAGGATGTTGATTGCAGAGACAGGTAGCGGAACACTAGAGCCACAGGTCACATGACATAGAACTAGGACCGACCACACACCTTGCCATGAAGGTGGACATGTCATGACTGATCACACATAAATTGAGAGTATGCAGATAAGTCCTTGTTTCGCTACTCCGTGTTCCATGCATACATACACACCTTACATCGGATTCCACATGTGGCCTGGTATGCGTAACACTGTGCCATGGCCATCTACACACAGACACATGTTGGTTGCAGCAACTGCAGATGCATTTGAGGGAACACCAACAGCAAGCTAATGGGAACACACGACACATACATGACATAGTCACATCGTGCAACGCGGGAAGTCACATGTCAGGTGTGAAAACCCCTGTAGCTGGCATCAGGGGACAGTTGCGTGTGTTTTTGACTGTGCCATGGCAGTGACGCTTTTCACAAGTGTCCTGTATTACATGCACACATGTCAAAGGAGTGAAGGGGATGTCTGGCACATAGTCCACCATCACACATGACATCTGTACACATCTCATCATACATCTATTGCCTTCACAACTCAGGAGTAATGTGCCACATCACAGCCTGACACACCTGTGCCCCACACATGTAGTACTGCACAGACAATGCCTTGATGTCCAGCCTTGGACAAGTATGTCAGCTCTATTCCTTTCTGTGTGCTGCCTGTCACCACTGTCAGGTGTGAAATGCACCGTACATACGCTCTGAGGGCGTGTGTACGTTCCCCATCACTATGGGAGTGCTGCCGTAGGCCTACCCATAGTGATACGGAGCGTACACGCGTGTGTACGGTCCGTATCACTATGGGTTTGCTCGCGTATGCGTACCCATAGTGATACGTACCGTACACACGCGTGTATGCTCCGGGTACGCATACGCGAGCAAACCCATGGTGATACGGCCCGTACACGCGCGTGTACGGTCCGTATCACTATGGGTTTGCTCGCGTATGCGTACCCATAGTGATACGCACCGTACACACGCGCGTACGCTCCGGGTACGCATACGCGAGCAAACCCATAGTGATACGGACCGTACACACGCGTGTACGGGCCGTTTCTATGCATTTGGGGTGCCTTAGGGCCCTGGAACTCACCGTACCTGTGTGTGAATATCCAAATTACATAGGGGACACACGAGGGACAAGCAGAAAGCCCTACATGCATGCTGGTTGTCATGGAGACCGAGTTTAAAGTTTGAATTTTTTTCATCAGGTGGCCAGCAAAAGTCGGTTTGAAAAAAACTACTTTGTTGCAAAGTGGTTGTTGACTTGACATCATGCTCAATTAAAAAAAAAATGCAAAGCCACTGACTGGGGTAGGATTAAAGGGATTGGAGGAAACATAGGATGCAAATGTGAGTGACCAATCACTCTGTACTCCTGTGAATGAAACAGGGCAGCAAGGCAGATATAAGGGCAGCCAGGTCCCATGAGAGAGCACTTGCCTGCACATCCTTTGATTCCACAACACTGCTGCTGCTCGTGAATCCTCTGGCACCATGTCCAGGTCTGTGGAGAGGGCCCAGCCTTTCACCCACGAGGAGAACCAAGCCCTGCTGGATGTGATCCTCCCACAGTACACCATGCTGTATGGTCGACCAGGGGTTCAGGTGAGTGCTGAGTCCACTAGCAAAGACTGTGCCCCTTTTTTGTGACTGTGACTTCTGCCATTGTGTCCAGGTGTAACACACATGCAATGTACTGTAGAGTGGGTCCCGGGTGGGGGAATGCCTAATGTCTCCCAGCCAGAGCATGCTGTGGTGCATGTCTGCTCTCCTCACTTGCATTGTCTGTACTGTGACAATCACTGCATGTTGCATTACACATTCTGCCTGTCTAATCCTCCTGGGAATGTTGTTACTACAGTCCTTATGTGAATCTGTGGTCCCCCCAGTGTGACAGGTGGCACTACCCACAGATGTGTGTTTGTTTAGTGTACCTCTGCTGAGAGTGTACAAATGATGTGTTTGTCCCCTGGACATTGGTGTGTGTGTGTGTAAGTCCCCTGTCATGTGGGTGAGTGCATATGTGGAGTGTAGCACCCCAGCTGCATGAGGGATGGATATACCCTGCCCATCTGATGTGAGCAGGGAGCAGTGCTGTGTGTCTGCGGTGATGGGCCAGCCCCACACCTGTGACACCCCCCAGTCTAGTGGCACATGTGCAGAGTGAGGTGTGTAGCTGCAGTTGGCAATGGCAGGTAATTGTCCTGTGGCTGTGTGTGTCTGTGTACTCTGCTGAGGGCGCCTCAGTGGCCTGTGGCATGTGACTGCTTTGAGGTGCTGCACATAATCCTGGTGTCGCTTGTGATGCACAGTGTGAGCCTGGATGATTGATTGTGTCGTACCCCTCATGCCACCTGTGTACTCTACAATGCCTCCTAGTGCATTTTGCCTTCCACAGAGGAAAATGTCCCTATGACACAGGTGTAATGAGTTTGATGCATTCTATGCCCTGTTAAAACCAGCCAAATTGTTCTAATGTGTGTCTCTGTGACATGTCGCAGGTGTATTGATGTTGTCTCACGTTTTCATCCTCACAGGTAGGCGCCTGTGCCAAGGAGCAGATCTGGAAGGACACCGTCAGTGCCGTGAGGAAGACGGGTGGTCGGAAGCGGCGCCTAGCCCAGGTGAGGAAACGCTGGCAGGATATCCGGTGCTGGACGCGGAGGATCGCACGGGTCCTGCTGGGGGACTCACCTGTGAGCCAAAAGAACCATGGGCGCCGCCGTCTGACCCACATCCACAAGCGTGTGCTGGCGGTCGTCTTCCCTGACATGGACAGGCGCTTACGGGAAAAGCAGCAGCAGGAAGGGGGTAGGTACATGTGTGTTTGTTGTGTGTCACCAGCATTTGTAAGTGCACAGTTGCATGGATACACTGCCAGGCTTTAAATGTGCAGTGCAGTTCCTGTTCCCCAAATTGTAGCGGTGCTGTCCTTCCTCCTTTCCCCTCCTTGCCATGTGTACCCTGGTCTGTGTGTAGTCACACTTGCACAAGGTTATCTAGGCTGCCAGTGTATCGATGTGCCCAATGCTTGCAGCTCCATGTGTGGGGGTGGTGTGTAACAGGTTTTGGGACCTTGCCTGTGCCCTGTCCAGTTCAGTACTTGTGGGGTCCATGTCAGTTGTCACTGATGCTGAGTCCAGACATAGGAGTGTGTCTCAAAAGTGTAATGCTTTACAGCATGCATGCCTATTTTGTGGCATGTGACATGATGTGCATGAGTGTGAGATATGCAGAGTGCAGGGATGGTGGCTTGTGTTGCAGTCATTACCATTCAGGACCATGGAGTAGTGTGGCCACTACTGTCCCCTGGGGCATCTTTTCCTAGGTATCATGTGTGTAATCCAAAAATGTCAACAATCTCTGTGTCTACAGCATAGGTTGTGCTCTGTGCCATTGTACCCTGGCACCATTTGTATTTACGTAAACTCTGCTACATGTGTCCACTGTACAGGCTGACCAAATGTCCCTTGTTCATACTCACGGGGGCCAGTGCCTGTGTCTTGGTAAAATGATCTGATGATGGCCATTTGTAGATGATGTATTTGTACCAGCGCACCAGGGGTATTTTGTGTCCAATCAGGATTTCTTGCAGGCCATGTGTTTTTATTCCAGACTAAGAGATGTAAGTGCTTCCTGTGTCTCAAGAAATTGTCTCATGTAGGGGGTGCTTGGTGCGGGCAAGGCCTACATGTCTAAACCTGAAGTCTCCTTGCTAGGTCTGGCCAGTGTGTGATGTTTGTCTGGACATACACTCAAGGTGCAGTGACCCATTAATGTTGGGCATGTTTTTAAGTATTACCTTTGCAGCATGTGCCTACAGTTAATAGACATGTTTCCTACTCATCCCTTTTTACGCCAACGCTGTGTGCTGCAGATGCTGTGCTGGATTGTCCCCAGTGCCTGGCTCCTCTGTCCAAATCCATATCATGTTATTTGCTTTTGTGTCATGCTCTCCACAGTTGGTCAGTGGCATGGTGGGTCCACCAACTGTGTGTTGCAGGGCCTACATATGTACCTTGTATTGTAGATGTTACTCATGTTGCTTTTCAGGCTATGCACTGTGACCTATGTGTATATTTGACTCATGTGACATATGTATACAGGTGTCTGATTATTTCCTGTCTCTTCACCTTGCCCACAGCATCGTCGGGGGACACCGAGGGAGACACCGGCACGGACCGTGAGGAGGGAGCGAGCACCAGTGCCAGCAGTGCAGTATTGTCTGGCACATCGAGTGGAACGGAGGCCGAGGGGAGTGATGCGGAGGACCTGTCCAGTGCCACTTCAGAATATGAAGCTGACGGGTCCGAGGCTGAGCTCTCCGAGGGGGCGGAGGCTGCTCCGACAGCTGAAAGCAGCACTCCATCTTAACCCGCCCCCTCCATTGCCATCACCGGCCTCCCACTTGCTCGTGTCCCTTCCCGGCGTGCTAGGTCACCACGTGTCTCCTTCCTGCCAGGTACCGCACCCCCTGCCCCTGTCTCCATTGCTGCCACCAATGCCGAGTCTGTGGACATCCTGCGGCAGTTGCAGGTTGGTCAGACTACGACGCTTAATGTCCTCCATGGCCACAGCCAGGTGCTCAACCCGATGGAGGCATACTTGGAGGGCATTTCAGCCACGCAGTCTGACCAACGCAACTTGCTGAGGTCCATAGACTCGACACTGACTGCAGCAGTGGGTCTCCTGCAGCGCTACGCCCCACCCCCTACCCCTGCCCCATCCACACTTCCCACTCCCATGCCTGTCCCACGTACACCCAGACGTCAGCATGATCGCACCACACCAGACACAGGCACCACACCAGCAGGGCAGGGCAAGCGCACACCTCCTGGCATGCACACAGGGTGAAGTAGGCACACCCACTGGGTCGGGGGGCAAACGTAAGTCACGCAGCCAGAGTGGGAGTCCGCATTCCGCAAAATCCACTCCCTCCAAATCCACTCCCCACAGCTCTCCTGGCCACGAATCCAGCAAAGATTCCTTCATGACCGCTCTGTCCCTGAGCCCAAAAGTGACGCCACCCCGCAAGCGGTCAAAGGAGTCCCCGGTCAGGGTAGTTGAGTGCCCCCCCCTGTCCACACCCTCCCCCAGTAGCGCTGCGACCCATCCCTCTGACCCCCCCCCTCCTTGGGGCCTGTGGTTACTTCGGGTGCAGGGGAGACGCTAGGGGACCTTGCTGACGTGTGCAGTGCCATCCTCACCACCTCCTTTGGCGCTGCCCCACCCCCTGTGGTGGAGTCCTCCGTCCCTGCACCCACAACGCCTACCCTTGCCCCTCCTGTCCCTGCGGTGCCTGGTCCTTCCCCCCTCACATGATGCCCCCCCCTGTGGAAGACAGGGTGGTCTGAACTGTGCAGGCAAGCTTGGGGACACGCGTCCCACTGTGTCCCCCATCCAGCTGTGACTTATGGACTGCCCTATGGGCTTTGTAAATATTGAACTTTATCCAAACAAACATTTTTTGATCATGCTGAATAAAGCAATTATTTTTCCTTAGAACACTACTGCTTTTCTGGTATTGCTGTTGGTGGGGCTGCTACATGATTTTGGTTGGCGATCATGTGTTGGGTGTGTGGGAAATGTAGTAGTGTGCTGGTCATAGGGGGGACCCTGGTATCTGTGTGCCATCACAAGGTGTTAGCTAAGTTTATTTGTTCATGTAAGCAGTTACTGCATGGTGACATTGTCCCAAGGTGTGTTCCTTCCTCTGTGTACCCTGACATCTTCCCTGCAGGGTGTTTCCAATATGTTGTGCTGAGCTGTGTCTACATTAGCTGGGTGTGTGACGGACCCCTTCAACTTTGGCCATGCATGCAGAGCGATGTCTCCACCTGCATCATTCGTGGCATCCTTGGTGATCACTGTACTTGTGTATGTAATCTGTTGACATGACTTCATGTGGACATGTTCCCTTTTAGGCACTATGCATGTGTGTACTCCCAGCCTCGCACACGTGTTACATGTACTGCAGGGTCTTTGTGCACCTGACTGACAATTGTGGCCATTGGATCTGTGGGTACTCCACCCTTTTTCTCTCCATGGGCACTGCTGGGAGGACTCTGCACCCACCCCTCCTGTGTCTGGGCACTGCTGGGAGGACTCTGCACCCACCCCTCCTGTGTCTGGGCACTGCTGGGAGGACTCTGCACCCACCCCTCCTGTGTCTGGGCACTGCTGGGAGGACTCTGCACCCACCCCTCCTATGTCTGGGCACTGCTGGGAGTGATAGGCACCCACCCCTCCTATGTCTGGGCACTGCTGGGGGGACTCGGCACCCACCCCTCCTGTGTCTGGGCACTGCTGGGAGGACTCTGCACCCACCCCTCCTGTGTCTGGGCACTGCTGGGAGGACTCTGCACCCACCCCTCCTATGTCTGGGCACTGCTGGGAGTGATAGGCACCCACCCCTCCTATGTCTGGGCACTGCTGGGGGGACTCTGCACACACCCCTCCTGTGTCTGGGCACTGCTGGGAGGACTCTGCACCCACCCCTCCTATGTCTGGGCACTGCTGGGAGTGATAGGCACCCACCCCTCCTATGTCTGGGCACTGGTGGGGGGACTCTGCACCCACCCCTCCTGTGTCTGGGCACTGCTGGGAGGACTCTGCACACACCCCTCCTATGTCTGGGCACTGCTGGGAGTGATAGGCACCCACCCCTCCTATGTCTGGGCACTGGTGGGGGGACTCTGCACCCACCCCTCCTGTGTCTGGGCACTGGTGGGGGGACTCTGCACACACCCCTCCTATGTCTGGGCACTGCTGGGGGGACTCTGCACCCACCCCTCCTGTGTCTGGGCACTGCTGGGAGGACTCTGCACCCACCCCTCCTATGTCTGGGCACTGCTGGGAGGACTCTGCACCCACCCCTCCTATGTCTGGGCACTGCTGGGAGTGATAGGCACCCACCCCTCCTATGTCTGGGCACTGCTGGGGGGACTCTGCACCCACCAATCCTGTGTCTGGGCACTGCTGGGAGGACTCTGCACCCACCCCTCCTATGTCTGGGCACTGCTGGGAGGACTCTGCACCCACCCCTCCTATGTCTGGGCACTGCTGGGAGTGATAGGCACCCACCCCTCCTATGTCTGGGCACTGCTGGGGGGACTCTGCACCCACCCCTCTTATGTCTGGGCACTGCTGGGAGGACTCTGCACCCACCCCTCCTGTGTATGGGCACTGCTGGGAGGACTCTGCACCCACCCCTCCTATGTCTGGGCACTGCTGGGAGTGATAGGCACCCACCCCTCCTATGTCTGGGCACTGCTGGGGGGACTCTGCACCCACCCCTCCTATGTCTGGGCACTGCTGGGAGGACTCTGCACCCACCCCTCCTGTGTCTGGGCACTGTTGGGAGGACTCTGCACCCACCCCTCCTGTGTCTGGGCACTGCTGGGAGTGATAGGCACCCACCCCTCCTATGTCTGGGCACTGCTGGGAGGACTCTGCACCCACCCCTCCTGTGTCTGGGCACTGCTGGGAGGACTCTGCACCCACCCCTCCTGTGTCTGGCCATGTACGCTCCGAACATACGCAGGTCTGGGTACGCTCCATGCATACACGGGTGGGGGTACGGTCCGTACATACACTGTTGGGGTGGGGGTATGCTCCATACATACACTGTTGGGGTGGGGGTACGGTCCGTACATACACTGTTGGGGTGGGGGTACGCTCCATACATACACTGTTGGGGTGGGGGTACGCTCCATTCGTACGCGGGTGTGGGTACGGTCCGTACATACACTGTTGGGGTGGGGGTACGGTCCGTACATACACTGCTAAACAATGCTGGTGCGGCACGTACCCAGGCCTTTGGCACGTGGGTACGGGCCGTACCGACATTGTTGGGGTGCCGTAGGGGTACGCACCGTACCCAGGCCTTCAGTGCGTGGGTACGAGTCGTATCACGCGTACCCCTACATCACCCCACCAATGGTGGTACGGCCCATACCCAGGCCTTTGGCACGTGGGTACGGGCCGTACCGCCATTGTTGGGTTGACGTAGGTGTGGGCGTGGTACGACTCGTACCCACGCTCTTCAGGCGTGGGTACGGTACGTACCTGTATTGTTGTGTTACCGGTTCGCGTCGTCACCCACTTCCGTTGTGGCGGACGCTGGCGTTGCTGGACACGCCCCCACCCCCTCGTAGTGACCAGGGCCTGGACGTCAGGTATGTCCAGGGCATGTGTGCTGTGTGACTTGGGTGGGGGATTTGTCTCCTGCCCCTGCCCCCCCCTTTGCCCCTGGGTGTTGTTCTGACCTTCTGCGACGTCTGCGTCGATACCTGTAGAGGAGGTGGACTGCTATGAGGGCCGGGATGACACGTAGGTTGGGGTCCATGTCTGTCCGTCGCGTACAGGTGCTCCTTGTGTGCCTCGTCCTGATTCCCCGGCAGTTTTTGGCTGCCGGAAAATATTATCCGTGCGGGGTGACGTCGGTACGGATCGTACTTCCTGGTTCGTGAAACGCAGGCTGCAAGCGTCCCGACACCACGTCGGCGCTTTCCCGGATCACATTTGTATGGATATTTTCGTCGGTCGGTGTTTTGTATGATTCGTACGGAAATGGTGTTTCCATACGAATCGTACTTGCTATTTTGTAGTGTTGTTAGACCGGGTACGAGTCGGACAGAGAAAACGCTCCGTCTGACGATTCGTACCCGGTTTCTCCAGGATCGGAATTGGCACCTAAGTCTTCTTTACATGGATCACGTCCCCTCTTGCTTGTCTCCAAATCGTCTGTTCAGTCTCCTCTGAGTGTCTCCATTATCCACTATGAGTCAGTACCCAGAGTGGCCCTTACAGCCCTTGGTGCTGCTGCCCTCACCTCCCACTCCCACTGTCTTGCTTTGAGTTTAGCCACTCTGGGATTTTCATGGTCCTCCTGCCACTCTGGTCTCCTAGGGTTGTGTGGAGCCTGCTTGCACGCCCACCTCCCCCTGCACTTTGCAACGCCCTGTCCAAATGACAATCTCTGCTGCGCTATGAACTGTCCTCAGACTCAGTTTGTCTCCATGACGACGGGTAGAGTGGGCCAATTTGACAACTTGTGTGTTTTACAGCGTGCAGTTTGTGATTATAAGAAGTCTGTCTGGCACTTGGGGAGCGGGGCATGGGCCATTGCGGAATTTGGACTTCTGAGCATACAGAAGCATGGAAACATAAGGATGCAATTAATGTTGGATGTTATGGGTAAAAACTACAAATGGATGCTGTTTTAAACGGTATACATGCAGCTAGCTCCCCTTTGAGTGTCACTGTTGCCTTTAGATTTCTTGTTTATGTGTAGATCTTGTTTCTTAGAGGCTGTTTGGATTTCTGGCCAGACGAGTTGCCGTCCTATGCTGGTGTCCTTTTTCATAGCAAACAACGGTTGATCAAAATGGCAAGAATAATAGTAAGTCCATGTGCTTCTGATATTTCTTATGTAATACCACCCCTCTTTTGCTTTAAAAAAAAAAAAAAATCAAACCAGTGGCTAAATGAAGTCCTTTGTGTTTTCAGACCCGACGGTCGGCAACACAAGTGCTTTTACACTTTCGAAAAAGACGACCTCACCACGTACTTAGTGTGCTTGATTTATAATTCGATATGTTTGAAAAGGAAGGGCAATATTAAAATATCCTCCTAATGTTTTGTGTTTTTTTCGACATATCCAGTCCTAGCTCTGAAGATAGTTCCCCAAATTGTACTGGGACTTAAATCGCGTTGGCACGCATTACCCAAGGGAAAAACGAGTCTTTTGACAAATCAAGAGAGCCTCACAGGGGAATCATCATTGAATACGTGACCCTGTTGGCAAGAATCACAATTCCCTTTGGTTGGCAACCTTCGAATGTGGTCTAATTTTGGCAATGAACTTAAGAGTAGGGTTGCTGTGTAAAAGTTGACTGGTCTAATATTCGGAGACTGTTATGCTATTTGTGTTTTTTGTCACATGAAATTACTCTGTTGATTGTGTTTAAGTTTTGTGTTATTTTGCTTTATGTATTGATGTAAGCGAGAGGTGTAATCTTGATCTGTCCTAAAATTAACTACTTGAACAATTTCAAAAATAGTTTACACAATCAACATAAGAAATTATGTAGATCAACACATTCAGAAGTTTGGTCTCGGGTTGCTAATGGGAAGCAGCACGAATACTGCCAGCTAGATAATCTTTTGTATTATGAACTTTTAGAAAGTTGTCATTTTCTTACTTAATCATTCTGTGCCTCGACCTGTCCCTAGAATACATGTCTGAGTTGGATGACAGTTGGGCTTTGCGAATTCACTGTAGAAAGTCACACACAAAGGGAGTAGAGGTATGCCCTGCATATCCTGATGGACCATCACCAGGCTGATGAGCCTTCCTGAGCTAGAGTGGTGGGAGGAGCTAACACTTGCATCTCACCTGAATAGGGCTGTACGTCTCCCTACACAAAAAGCTGCATAACCCCCTGTAGAGTTTCTAGAGCAGGGCAAAAAAAGCAGGGTCCTGTGCACTACAACAACCTTTCTTTGAAGGTTCCCTACTTCAAAGGCTAAAATGGGTCTAAGTACTGGACCTCTGACACCTTATACTCAGAACCTTCTGGACTGAGGGCATTCTGCCAGTAAGAAGAGATTTTAAGCTGTCAGGAAGGACTGCCACTTTGCTGCTTGCTTTGATGTGTTGGCCTGCTACCTGCTGCTTTTTGCCTGGGAGTGAGAGGACTGGACTGACCTCTCTACATCCTGCTTTCTAATGTTTCTCCAAGGGCTTTACTCGGCATGCCTGCTGGTGCTGAAGTCTCAGGGACAACAAAGACTTCACCTGCATCTTGCTACCAGCACCTGGGCTCCTCTGATGTGAGTCCGGCTCTGCCATGGAAGTACGATTTGTGCTACAATCGAGAAACCAATGCATCAACTCCAAGAGTCGGTTTGTAACCGGCGCATCCCTGAGAAATCGATGCATTGCCGCTGCCTGCACCGAGGCCATGGTCCCCACTTGCTGAATGCCTGAAGCATTGTCAGTGACTTCCAATGCATCCCCGACTTTGCCTTGGTGCCTCCAAAGAGCCAACACTGCACAAGGAAGGAGATTTTGCATGGCCTGCCCCCCTGCAGAATACCCACGGCGCCTCTTTATCACTGGTGCTCCAGCCAGGGAACTGATACGTGCAGGTTACCTTGTGCTAGTTTTAATGTCAAAAAGATTTACACAATAAGATGGTCTGGTGGTTGTTGATTTCCCACTACCAACTTGTCCATGCAATACATAACCTTTCTTAGGATGCGTTTTCTCTCTTGGTGAAGATATTTTTAACTTAGAAAACAGGTGTTTATGCAACGTGGGGTCTTTCATAAAAGGTTTGACCCGAGCCCCACAAAATCATCTGGGATGACTAGTCCCCGCCGCTAAGGTTCAGCTCTTCTGGTACTGTCTGGCACAGGAAGCCCTATTTTGAGATGGCAAGAGAGATGTGCAGGCCAGCCCAGCTTTCTAAGCTTCCTAAGACCAACTCTAGTATTAGTTTTATTTTGCGGCACTTTTCAGGGTCAAGAGGTGTCCTTTGGGGTTTATTTCTGCAGTCTCTAAATTATCACATAGATAGACAGACTTTGTAAGCAGGTGCTTCCATCTCCCTATCAAACTGAAATCCCCTAAAACGAGTCACCTTTCTATTGTCTTCAGTGAGAGAGGAGCTAGTATACACAAATGCCCTTTGTGAATACTGAAAGTCGTAAAGTTTGACTTTCGTCTAACTTTACCCTTGTGAATCAGGCCAGTAGAGGCCAGTAGAGTAGAGTATAAGTTATTCTTAGATCACATCGTCCTTACAAAACGAGTTGCTGCGCGAGTGCGCAGCAGACGCGCCTAAGGCAACCCCGTCTGCGCCCGTCAGCATCCCAGAGAAGTCCGGAGCCGGAAATGCTGCCGGTGACCAGGTCCAACCAGGGAAGTCTGTTGTTTATAGCAAAGCTGAACTCTTTGACATCAGAGGCCAGGTAAACAGATGCTTTCAGAATGGTGCGAATAGTATGACTGAGACCTCGTTGGTTTACGATAGGTGTAATTGGGTAGTGGACCCTTCTGGTACTAATCAGAGGGGTGGCAGTGCGATCATGGTGAGTAAGGGCCCAGTTTTGGGTCTGGGCACACGTGCGAACAACTCGCTAAAGTTTCTTCTCCTTAACACCCGCTCTATAAAAAAACATGATGCTCAATTGCATAATCTATTAGTTGAGTCCGGCCCTGATGTCATGTTTGTAACCAAAACCTGGCTGAATGACAGCTCTAATCCAACGATAGCAAGGGCTATTCCATCGGGCTACCAGTTTTTGAGGAAGGATCGACCTGTAGGAAAAGGGGATGGAGTTGGTATAATTTTTAAATCGGCACTCTCCTGCTCTATTCTTCCTGCTCAGGATATCGCTGAGGCTGAAAGCCTCAGTTTTGTGATTACTATATCGGATCACCAATCCATTGCGGGCATTTTGGTGTATAGGCCACCTGGTCAGGTGGGTGCGTTTACTGAGTCACTCACCCAAGTTATATCATCCATCTCAGTTAAATACAGGCACTGTCTCCTGTTAGGAGACTTTAATGTCCATATGGATGTTCCCTCTAATCCTGAGGCTATTCGGCTGCGGGAATCTCTAGCGATCCTAGGCCTGGCCCCGTATATTCACCGTCCTACTCATGTAAAGGGTCATACATTAGACCAAGTATTCTCCAGCGTGAGTATGGAAACAGAGGCTCCCCAACCATTGGTATGGTCGGATCACTTTCTCCTGAGCTTTAAATTTCCGAAATTTGCAGCTCAAGCTCAACATAGGGAGATGCTCCATCCTGCTACTTTTAGACCTTTTAATCAGGTTACGTCTGACAGTCTAGAGTGTGCCCTGGGGAAGCACCTGATTCCCGTTAGTGGAAATCCAGAAATTGATGCTAGAGCAATGGCTTGAAGATCAGGTCAGGGTATTGGCGCCTTATAAAACGTGGAAAGCCACAAGCAACCGTGCTGCCGCACCGTGGTTTACAGTGACACTCAGGGAAAGCAGAAGTGCCTGCAAACGTCTAGAGAGAGTCTGGCGTACCAAGTATTATCCCACGGACCGAGCTATTTATAAGCAAGCGTTGAAAGCTTATTTTAACGATGTCCGGGTTGAAAAGAAACATTTTTTTACCTTAAAAATAAAAGGGGCGGCGAATAAAAGTAAAGAAATATTTAAAATTTTTAAAGATTTCACATCTCCAAGTGCTGCAAGTAAGGTTTTTACTCCTACCCTTAGTTGGGACCATCAGATGGCATGTTTTTTCCATGACAAAATCCACCTGATCCAACAATCGTTTGCCCCTACGGGCACACCGGAAGCGGATACGACATTGGGTGTCCTGCCACCGGGGTCAAGCTATGCACTCTCCCTATTTCCTCCCATCTCCCTAGAAAAATCTTTGGATATCATGACCACCCTGAAGTCGGGCTCTCCGTCCGACCCTTGCCAAGCAAGTATTCTGAAGAAGATTGCGGAACCTCTAAACCCAGCAGTCAATTCAGTTCTTAGCTCATCACTTGGGCATGGAACAGTACCCAGTTGTTGGAAAAGGGCCAAAATTATCCCTCTGCTGAAAAAACCCACAGCAGATCCTGCGATCGCATCCAACTACAGGCCCATTTCTTGTTGTCTTTCTATTCTAAGGTCTTGGAGAAGTACGTCAACTCCGTGCTAACAGACTTTATAGAAGGCAACCATGAGTTTCATGACAGCCAGTCGGGCTTCAGAGCCACTCTTAGTACAGAAACAGCCCTATTGGAGTTCTCTGAAACTATTTAAGCTCAAATGGACAAAGGGGGTAGCGCTGTCTTAATATTGATGGATCTTTCCGCGGCCTTTGACACCGTGCCCCATGACCGGCTTCTGCATAAGTTAGCAGAGTGTGGTGTCGGGAGCATGGTGTATTATTGGTTTGCTTCCTTCCTTTCAGAGCGGCAACAGGAAATCCCATGAGAAATGTCACCAGAAAGGCACAGCTAGCTATGAAAAGAGAGGACATATAAAAAGACCTTACTACAAAGAAACAGCTAAGTCTTCTACTGATAGTTTTGTGACGGAATCTTTAAACAACGAAGACCTTTTATGTCAGACAAAGGCAAACACCACAGGCACCTCTAACACAAAGGAGATGACTCAGTGGAGTAGACAGTCTTGTGCACAAAACCCATTAATTTGAAAAATATTCTCTCCTTTTCAGGGAGCCAGTAAAGTGCAGGCAGAGAAGGAGGATATGATCTCTCGGAGAAAGGTTCAGATATAATCTAGAAGCAAACATCTAGATTAACTGTTAACTGTAATATATGAAAATGGCAAAACAGGATATATTGAATTGCAGTAATCATTTAGAGCTGACACGAAAGCATCGGAATCTTATGTGGCAATGAAAATAATGAAGAACATGACACAAAAAGTGAGCTGGAAAAAACAGGATTAAACTACAATGGAAATTTGATAAGTCAGAGTCAAAGTTTAACCAATTATGACTCCGATTTAGGTAGGTGCCGGCAATGGAGGAGAACCAAGCCAGTAATCCAAAAAGAATATTCCCAAAGACAAGACGGTTTAAATGGCCACAGAGTCTCAGATTTGTTGCCGTTAAGTTTCAATTTATTCAGGCATGTCTATTGTTGAACTTTCAGAAGACAATTGTGGTGTTTCGAAGCAATGTGGCTAGTGTCACCTGTATGCCTGACAACGATTTGTGTATCATATAACAAACAAACAGCCCTGCACACTTATAAGTATCAGCATATATAGTGCACTGAAGATAATTATTAACAAAAACTGTTTTCCCAATGAAAGATCGATGTCCTCTTGTGCTTTTTGATTTCATCCTATATTCATTTTTCTCAATTAAAAGCGTTTTTTTGCAACCGCCATCTAAAACAGACAGGCCTGTTAGCTCTGTACTCAACTCAAGATGGAAAGTCAACTGAGTAGAGGGAGTAGATTATTATCCTCTACAAATTAAATACCAAACTGATCAAACAGCTGTCTTCAACAATTAAGCAAAATATGGAAGCCAAGAAAATAGGGCAATAGTTGGTTAGAGAGTCCGGGTCAAGGGAGTTTTTTTGTTTTTTTTTTAAATGGTTTATTAATGGTAACCTTCATTAGGAGCCCTGGAACTTTGTCAGAGGCTAATAAGGCATTAACAATAGATCTGTTCCAACAAGATACTTTATCGTTTGGTCTCATACCTGAGGACGCTGCACATTTCGTCTGCCCTGTGGTCCTGGGCTTGGTGTTGTGGACCTGCACCTGCTGACATCTCCACTCCTCGCCGCACCCGCTTCGCGGGTGCCGCTTCGCGGGTGCCGCTTCGTGCAGCCCGTGGTGACGCTGCGAGGCGGTTGGCAGATTTAATCTGGGGAGGAGCATCGCGCAGCAGGGACTCAATCTCCCAGGAGTCCCTGCACGGCTCCTGACACCTGGCCTGCGCACCCTGTGAGCCACGCCCCCAGATCGGCACCTGGTTAAAAGGAGCAGCCTTTCGTGACTCTTGTGGGATACTTTATCGTTTGGTCTCATACCCGAGGACGCTGCACATTTCGTCTGCCCTGTGGTCCTGGGCTTGGTGTTGTGGACCTGCACCTGCTGACATCTCCACTCCTCGCGGTGCCGCTTCGCGGGTGCCGCTTCGTGCAGCCCGTGGTGACGCTGCAAGGCGGTTGGCAGATTTAATCTGGGGAGGAGCATCGCGCAGCAGGGACTCAATCTCCCAGGAGTCCCTGCACGGCCCCTGACACCTGGCCTGCGCACCCTGTGAGCCACGCCCCCGGTCCTGCATATCCTATATTTCAGTAGATCTCTCTCACGCCTCGCGGGACGCGAGCGGGACGCGCCGGGAGAAGCCCGGGACAAGGGAGGAGGCCGGGCTGGGCCATCCCCCTTAGTCGCCCAGGCAAGGTTCAGGGACGTGGTGTGTAATATCAGGTACCCTTTATCTCTCCCTGTGCTACACGTTTAGGTTACCCCCTTTATCCCTCTAAGTAGTGCGTTGCTTTAATTCCGTGACATTTGACCATCTCTAAATGCCGATGGCAACTCGCTCGAATAAAGTACGAAGAGGAGGGGATGACTGTGTGAGTGGCTCCATGGACCAATTCATAACACATGCCTTTTCTATTGTAGAAAAAGAGATTGTCCGGACGGAGCGCGAACTCTCTCGGGAATCTCTTACCAATAAACGCTCATCCCTGGGCAATCTGGCACTAGCTCCATCTCCCGTTCATGCTCTTGTTCCCTTGATTACTGATTCTTCACCTTATAATGAGCAACGAGTAAATAGAATTAGAGCAAGCCTGGATAGACTGTCTCTAATTGCTCAGAGTGGTACTAATCTAACTGAATCAGATTGTCCCCCAACACTTCAGCTACCCCATCCAGTAGTTACGACTCCTCCTGTGTCCCAGGCCCTTGATACTCTATCCCCCACAGCCTGACCCTCAAGTACAGGTAGGGGGGGGAGCTGTCACAGCTAAAAGGAAAAGTGTCATCAGCCCTCGCAGGGGTAATTTGATCAAACCCCTTAACAAGCTAAGGAAGAAAAATCTCCACAAGGTGGTCGTACCGGGGAAGAGCTCTGGGGTGGGGTTAGATTCTTTAAAAAACCAGCAAGCAGTAGCTGGAGCAGATATTCTCCCTCAACAGTTGATTTTAGATTCAAATCTGGCTCCGCACTTGGGTGTGTCCTTGGAGAATTTCTTGCTCCCGAAGTTTGAATGCTTAGTGAAATCATTATTACTTCCAGTCACAGACCAGCTAAAGAAACTGTCCGAGCGGGTGGATGCTTTTGAACTAACAGTCCTCGACCACTTTTTCTCGGTAAAATCTCTGATTAAACTCAACTCTAAACTCAGAGAGGATGGGCAACCCCCTTACTTGCTATCTGGGCCCCCTGCAAAGAGTCCGGGTTCAACACCACCCATAGCGGGGAAGATACAGGTTGTAACCAGGGAAAGCATGTTGTGTGAATCCACCTTGCATCTAGAGGGGGGGAGGGAGGAACCAGGGACTTCAACTGTGGTTAACAGAACACAGCCCAAAACCATTGGTAATTTAAAAAAATCTACCAAATCTGCCATCAAGCCCACAGATCACGCAAAACAGGGAACTATAGCTTTGGCCAAGAACATCAATACTCCTTGTAGCGCTCCTGCTGGCGGGTCATGTCCCACACTCCCAATTTCTTCTTCCTCTACCCCAGCACCTAAGGTTCAGGAAATTGGAGAGAAAGAGATTTTAACAGCACCATACCCGAGTCTTCCCCCTGGTTGCCAACCATTTGTGGTGGTTCTTACTGGGGTCCCCCCATTAAACCCAGGCAACAAAGAATCTTATACTGAGCTAAAAAATAAAACAATGTTTTGGCTCAGAGAAAATAGACCTCTACCTGATAACATCGATGGCCAGGTTATTCATGTAAGACGGGTTGGATGGGTGGGAGACCCGAGAGCAGCTAGGCATATTTGTAGCCAGGAGTCCGACCATGCCCTATCTGCCATTAGCACTTGTGATCTTGGCTACTTTTATCAGCCTCCACCACCGCACTGGCCTGTTAGGCAGACATATAGAGAGGGGAGGGACTGTTGGCACCCCCGCTATGTTACTCTTGACCCCATTTTCATGTCTCGGAACCCTGGCTCCCGCTCATATTTACCGTGGCAGGATTATTGACGTGATGATCATGGAGCGGTCAATTTGAATTCTCTGGGGACCGCTGGGGCTATATACAGCGACTTGAGTGTAGCAGTATATATTGAGCCTCTTTGTGTCAGCGATCCTTCTCCGTCTCCCTTTTTGACCCCTTTGCATAGCAGTCAGAATGGAATAGCCCCTACTGGGACCAGCACTGTCCTAAACGGAATCGAGTCGGCAACAACTGATGCTGGAAGTATCTCCATTCCAACCAGTCCGAACCTCGATTCCCTTCTATTCCATGAAGTGCACACCGCTAACACTGAGAACCATAACCCCTTCGATGCTCATGACGGAACGGTTCCGTCATGAGCATCAGTTGGGCTGTGCTCATGACGGAACCGTTCCGTCATGAGGACAGCCCCCGGGGGAAGCGCTGGCGCTCCCCCCCTTGTGCAGCGATCTTCACCCCCTTTACGGGGGTGGCAGCGGAAGAGCTTCCGCTGCCACCCCCGAGCCCCCCCGAGCCCCCCCACGCTTTCTGGTGACGTCAGCGCGCACAGCGCGCGCCGGCGTCATCAGGAAGCGTTGGACGCGCTGGAATCCATTTCTTCCAGCGCGTCCAAGGGAGCAGAGGTAGGTTTTTGTAGTCCGGTGGGGGCCGCGGCGGTGAAATCTGTAGTATTGAGGCATCGGGGGAGAGGAAAGAGTATTTCCTCTCCCCCGATGTCTCAATACAGGGCATTCCTGCTCCACGATCGCGCACAGCGTCGCGATCGTGGAGTAGGGATGCCCCACTAGACACCAGGGATTTGGTATTTCGAATTTGGGAAGCGACCCCTTAGGCAAGGGTCGCTTCCTTGGGGATAAAAATTTGGCGAAGTCTTTTCTGCCCCCCCTGGGGGCAGATCGGTCCGCTTTCTGCGCGTTTCTGCCCCCAGGGGGGGGCAGAAAAGCCCACTAGACACCAGGGATGTCGTTTTCACTATGTAGGAAGCGACCCCTTAGGCAAGGGTCGCTTCCTTGGAGGCAAAATTTTTGGAAGTCTTTTCTGCCCCCCCTGGGGGCAGATCGGTCCGCTTTCTGCGCGTTTCTGCCCCCAGGGGGGGCAGAAAAGCCCACTAGACACCAGGGATGTCTATTTCGTTATGTAGGAAGCGACCCCTTGGGCAAGGGTCGCTTCCTTTGCGGCCTAATTTTTTAGAATACTTTTCTGCCCCCCCTGGGGGCAGATTGGTCGTCTTTCTGTCCGTTTCTGCTCCTAGGGGGGGGGGCAGAAAAGCCCACTAGACACCAGGGATATAAATATTATTGTAGGAAGCGACCCCTTGGGCAAGGGTCGCTTCCTTGGGCCCCTAAATGTTTTGAAGACTTTTCTGCCCCCTCTGTGGGCAGATCGGTTTTATTTTTTTGCCGTTTCTGCTCCCATTGGGGGCAGAAAAGCCCACTAGACACCAGGGAATTAGTTCAATTAGAAATAGAAGTGACCCCTCGCTTCCAGGGTGCAATTTGTTATATGTATTTGGCTCACCTGCCCCGGGACTGAATAGCCTTTTTTTTCCTGCTGTTTTCTGCCTGACCTGGCACACAAACCGATTGACCATTTGGGTAGTGACATGGCATGTTATAATGTTTATTGTTATATTTTTTGTGATTTCCAATTGTAATGTTTTTTTTGTTTACTTTTTTGTTCTAGGTGAAGGCTTTTCTTCTGTTCACGTTGACGTTTTGGTTCTGGTGGTTTTGCTGTTTGTGTAGTTTGGTAAGAGACTGTTTTTTTGTACAATGCAAATGTGTTTGATTTCTCTGCCTGTTTTTTTTTTGCAAATGGTGTAATAATAGCAGTATGTTTGGTTTTTGAGTTTCAAAAACTTTTTGCATTGGTGCACGATGTGTATTTTGTTGTCTTGTGAGTAATTTTTTTTTTTTTCTTCTTTCTAGTTTGATATCGTTGGTCTTTGCTGTGTCACTGCAGAGTTTGTTTCTGGTGAGTGCAGCTGTCTCTTTTGATTTTGGATTGTATAGTTTTTGAGTACATTGATCTTATTGATATAAGGTACACATTTCTTTACTTACTTGGTTTGCACATTGTTGGTTGTTGTTGACTTGTTTGTGCAGTCTTCTATCTTAGTAGGTATAATGGCTAGCCGCAGGATGACTGCTCAGCAGGTTGTTGGTTTGCTGTTTGAGTCTTCCTCTGATATTGGGTCAGAGACTGACTCTGCTTCTGAGGGAGAGGGGGCAGGGGACGATTCTGGCAGTGAGTTTTCTCTCCGTATGGGGTCATCGGATGATGAAGATACTCTTAGTGCGGATGAAGTGCCTGTGTTAGAGGAGGAGACTGATGTGCCGATAGTGCGGCAAGAGGCATCTGGGCTGCAGCCTGCGGCTGCAAGGCTTCCCGTTGGTGTAGTGCGGCAAGAGACATCTGGGCTGCAGGCTGGGACTGCAAGGCTTCCCGTTGGTGTAGTGCGGCAAGAGGCATCTGGGCTGCAGGCTGGGGCTGCAAGCCTTTCCGTTGGTGTAGTGCGGCAAGAGACATCTGGGCTGCAGGCTGGGGCTGCAAGTCTTCCCGTTGAAAGTGATGACCTCTGGGTTGCCCCTGGCATGGTGCAGCCGGAATTTCCTGAGTTTACTGGTGTTCCAGGGTCTAGAGTGAATACCGAGAACTTTTTGCCTGTAAATTTTTTTCAGTTGTTTATGGACGATGTGTTTTTGGCAGAGATTGTTGAGCAGACTAATTTGTATGCCGAACAGTTTTTGAGGGACAACAGTGCCAGTCTTAAGCCACACTCTAGAGCTACCCGGTGGACTCCCACAAATGTTGGAGAGATGAAGAAGTTCTTGGGTTTAACTTTTTTGATGGGCTTGCTAAGGAAGCCATCATTGGCTTCATATTGGTCTAGCAGTCCCTTGATGGCAACGTCTATTTTTCCGGCAGTCATGACTCGTGACAGGTATTTGCTTCTGCTTCGGATGATGCACTTTGTTGATAATGGTTTAGCGTTGCCACGAGATCACCCTGATTGTGACCGTCTTTTTAAGATTAGGCCTGTCCTTGATCACTTTGTTGATCGAATTTCTGAGATTTATGCCCCTGGTAGAGAAATTGCAGTGGATGAGTCTTTGGTGTTGTTCAAGGGCCGCTTGGTTTTTAGGCAATACATTCCTAGTAAGAGGGCACGCTATGGAATAAAGCTGTATATGCTGTGTGACAGTAGGACTGGATATGTCTCTAATTTCAGGGTGTACACCGGTAAGGAATCTAGGTTTAACCTCCCTGGTTGTCCGTCCACTTTTGGAGTGACTGAGAAAATTGTTTGGGAACTTGGTAGAGGATTTTTTAACAAAGGCCACCATTTATATGTAGATAACTTCTACACTGGTGTACGGTTGTTCAGGGAATTGGCCAAAGTGGACACTTTTGCTTGTGGCACAGTCCGCTGTAACCGTAAAGGTTTTCCGAAAGAACTTGTTTGTCAAAAGCTTGTGCGGGGACAGTGCAGTGCGTTGCATTGCCAGGAGCTTCTTGCTGTGAAGTTTACAGACAGGAGAGATGTCTACATGCTGACTTCCATCCATGATGAAAGCACTGCACCTGTGACTGTTTGGGGTCAGGTCGCTGAAGCGCGCAAACCTGTATGTGTTTTAGACTATAATAGGTACATGGGTGGTGTTGACAGAGTAGATCAGAGGTTGGAACCTTACACTGCTCTTCGTAAGGCTTACATTTGGTACAAGAAGTTGGCTATCCATCTTTTCCACTTGGCAATGTTTAATGCTTTTGTTGTGTTCCAGGATTCTTGCCCTGAGTCAAAGATGACTTTTGCTAAGTTTCAGGAGTCTGTAATAGGCAGCCTTGTTGTAGTGGAACAGGCAAGTGTTCCTAGAGTTGGACTGGTGGAGGATGTTGCTAGATTGAAAGAACGCCACTTTCCAGATCACATTCCTCCCACACCCGCAAAAGATTTTCCCAGTAGGAGATGTAGAGTCTGTTGGCGAAGAGGTTTGCGGAAGGAGAGTCGTATGTACTGCCCCGATTGTCCCTCTCATCCTGCACTGTGTCTCTCTGCTTGTTTCCGAGCGTACCACACGCGTAAAAACTTCTGGGAAGATTCATGAGTGGTAAAGTGAACTGCCTGGTCTGTATTCTTTGGAAAATATGATTCTGTTTCAAGGTTGGTGTTAGTGCAATGTATTTAGTTGCTGATTTTCTGTTAGAAGATTTGTATCTATTTGCAATTTGTTTGTGTTTTTATTTTTTTCTAAAAAAATCCAAAATGTGATGGCGGTGTGTGTAGGCTTGCGCTTGGCTGTTGGTGTGTGTGGACTGGCACTTGGTTGGTGGTGTGCGTGGAATGGTGCTTGGCTGACGGTGTGCGTGGACTGGCGGTGTGCATGGACTGGCGGTGTGCGTGGACTGGTGCGTGGCTGGTGGTGTGCGTGGAATGGTGCTTGGCTGGCGGTGTGCGTGGACTGGTGCGTGGCTGGTGGTGTGCGTGGAATGGTGCTTGGCTGGCGGTGTGCGTGGAATGGTGCTTGGCTGGTGGTGTGCGTGGAATGGTGCTTGGCTGGCGGTGTGCGTGCACTGGTACTTGGCTGGCGGTGTGTGTGGACTGGTGGTGTGTGCGGACTGGTGTTTGGCTGGTGGTGTCCGTGGACTGGAGCTTGGCTGGTGGTGTCCGTGGACTGGAGCTTTTCTGGTGGTGTGTGTGGACTGGAGCTTGGCTGGCGGTGTGCGTGGAATGGTGCTTGTCTGGTGGTGTCCGTGGACTGGAGCTTGGCTGGCGGTGTAGGTGGATTGGCGATTGGCTGCCGGTGTGCCTGGACTGGCGATTGGATGGCGGTGTGCCTGGACTGGCGCTTGGCTAGCGGTGTGCGTGGACTGGCGTTTGGCTAGCGGTGTGTGTCGACTGGTGCTTGGCTGGCTGTGTGTGAGTAGTGACTTTCTGCTGGTCACTACACACACTGCTAGCTGAGTGCCACTCCACGCAATCCTTCAGCCTGTGTAGTTGCTGTGTCTGGATTGTGGGCGTGTGAAAGTGATGGGCCCTTGAATGGCGCTGTGTGCTGGTGTGAGTTTTGTTATGTGATGGGCCCGCGGCTGGCGGTGTGAATGGTTTTGTATGTCTCACACGTATGAAAGGTGTATGAATGGCCTGTAAAGAGGTTGGTGCCTTGTCGTGGCTTTACAGCTCACGAGCTGTGAGTCAATGGTTCAGTTTCTTGCCCTTTCAATTATTACCAGTGCATTTCATGTTTTGTGAAATCACTTGGTAATACAATTTTATCTACTGAACCATCACTCACCCTCGTGCCAAATCCAACCAGTATGTGTGTGTGCTTGCGTGTTAGATGACTGTGCAGTAATATTTGTCTTTCTGAAGCAGGGTGTACCTTGTCCCTTTTTGGTGATTTTTGTACTGTGTTGCTTTTGTACCTGGTGGTGCGAATGGTCTTGTTTGTATCACGTATGAAAGGTGTGTGAATGGCCTGTAAAGCGGTTGGTGCCTTGACGTGGCTTTACAGCTCACGAGCTGCAAGTCATTGGTTTGGTTTTTTGTGAATTTAATTATTGACAGTGCATTTCATTTTTGTGAAATCTCTTGTTAATAAAATTTAATACACTGAACCATGACTTGCCCTCGTGCCAAATCCAACCAGTATGTGTGTGTGTTTGAGGAATAGATGGTTGTGCAGGAATCTTTGTCTTTTGTTTCTCTGCCAAGGTACACTTTCCATGTAAGAATAACCCACCAACTGTAGATATTGTCGAAAACCCTTGGGAGTTCATGGTGATGTCTCTCTAGTGATTTGAAAAATATTTTTTATCCCCATTGTCCTGTAAACCTCAAATTGTCTGCCACATTTTCTTTGCAGTATTATTCCTAAATTCTCACGCTGTAGTAACAACAGGTAATCTGGTTTTGCAAGGGGGGTTACTTTGGTTTTTTGCCCAGGGCTCGGCGGCCATCTAGGGAAACCTTTCCAACCCACGCATTTCTGAAAACTAGACACCCGGCGGCTTCCAGGGAGGTATGGCTTGCGTGGATCCCCCAACGTTTCCTTACCCGGAATCCCCTGCAATCCTCATTTTTTGCCCAAAAAATCACTTTTTTCACACATTTTGGGGTGGGAAAGTAGTGGCATCACCGGGCTCACACAAATTTACCACCACCCAGCGTTCCCCCAGGTCTCCCGGTAAAAATGGTGCCTCACTTGTGTGGGAGGCCCAAGTACCCGCGGCAGGCAAGGGCCCCAAACGTAGTGAGGCGACATCAAGATGGCCTATCGCCAAACCACCTGGTTTTGCAAGGGGGGTCACTTTGGTTTTTGGCCCGGTGCGCGGCGGCCATCTAGGGAAACCTACCAAACCCAGGCATTTTTGAAAACTAGACACCCGGCGGCTTCCAGGGAGGTATGGCTTGCGTGGATCCCCCAACGTTTCCTTACCCAGAATCCCCTGCAAACTTCATTTTTTGCTCAAAAAATCACTTTTTTCACACATTTTGGGGTGGGAAAGTAGTGGCATCACCGGGCTCACACAAATTTACCACCACCCAGCGTTCCCCCAGGTCTCCCGGTAAAAATGGTGCCTCACTTGTGTGGGAGGCCCAAGTACCCGCGGCAGGCAAGGGCCCCAAACGTAGTGAGGCGACATCAAGATGGCCTATCGCCAAACCACCTGGTTTTGCAAGGGGGGTCACTTTGGTTTTTGGCCCGGTGCGCGGCGGCCATCTAGGGAAACCTACCAAACCCAGGCATTTTTGAAAACTAGACACCCGGCGGCTTCCAGGGAGGTATGGCTTGCGTGGATCCCCCAACGTTTCCTTACCCAGAATCCCCTGCAAACCTCAATTTTTGCTCAAAAAATCACTTTTTTCACACATTTTGGGGTGGGAAAGTAGTGGCATCACCGGGCTCACACAAATTTACCACCACCCAGCGTTCCCCCAGGTCTCCCGGTAAAAATGGTGCCTCACTTGTGTGGGAGGCCCAAGTACCCGCGGCAGGCAAGGGCCCCAAACGTAGTGAGGCGACATCAAGATGGCCTATCGCCAAACCACCTGGTTTTGCAAGGGGGGTCACTTTGGTTTTTGGCCCGGTGCGCGGCGGCCATCTAGGGAAACCTACCAAACCCAGGCATTTTTGAAAACTAGACACCCGGCGGCTTCCAGGGAGGTATGGCTTGCGTGGATCCCCCAACGTTTCCTTACCCAGAATCCCCTGCAAACCTCATTTTTTGCTCAAAAAATCACTTTTTTCACACATTTTGGGGTGGGAAAGTAGTGGCATCACCGGGCTCACACAAATTTACCACCACCCAGCGTTCCCCCAGGTCTCCCGGTAAAAATGGTGCCTCACTTGTGTGGGAGGCCCAAGTACCCTCGGCAGGCAAGGGCCCCAAACGTAGTGAGGCGACATCAAGATGGCCTATCGCCAAACCACCTGGTTTTGCAAGGGGGGTCACTTTGGTTTTTGGCCCGGTGCGCGGCGGCCATCTAGGGAAACCTACCAAACCCAGGCATTTTTGAAAACTACACACCCGGCGGCTTCCAGGGAGGTATGGCTTGCGTGGATCCCCCAACGTTTCCTTACCCAGAATCCCCTGCAAACCTCATTTTTTGCTCAAAAAATCACTTTTTTCACACATTTTGGGGTGGGAAAGTAGTGGCATCACCGGGCTCACACAAATTTACCACCACCCAGCGTTCCCCCAGGTCTCCCGGTAAAAATGGTGCCTCACTTGTGTGGGAGGCCCAAGTACCCGCGGCAGGCAAGGGCCCCAAACGTAGTGAGGCGACATCAAGATGGCCTATCGCCAAACCACCTGGTTTTGCAAGGGGGGTCACTTTGGTTTTTGGCCCGGTGCGCGGCGGCCTTCTAGGGAAACCTACCAAACCCAGGCATTTTTGAAAACTAGACACCCGGCGGCTTCCAGGGAGGTATGGCTTGCGTGGATCCCCCAACGTTTCCTTACCCAGAATCCCCTGCAAACCTCATTTTTTGCTCAAAAAATCACTTTTTTCAAACATTTTGGGGTGGGAAAGTAGTGGCATCACCGGGCTCACACAAATTTACCACCACCCAAGTACCCGCGGCAGGCAAGGACAACAAACGTAGTGAGGCGACATTTGGGATAGGCAATGTTGATGTTGCCTCACTACGTTTGTTGTCCTTGCCTGCCGCGGGTACTTGGGCCTCCCACACAAGTGAGGCACCATTTTTACCGGGAGACCTGGGGGAACGCTGGGTGGTGGTAAATTTGTGTGAGCCCGGTGATGCCACTACTTTCCCACCCCAAAATGTGTGAAAAAAGTGATTTTTTGAGCAAAAATTGAGGTTTGCAGGGGATTCTGGGTAAGGAAACGTTGGGGGATCCACGCAAGCCATACCTCCCTGGAAGCCGCCGGGTGTCTAGTTTTCAAAAATGCCTGGGTTTGGTAGGTTTCCCTAGATGGCCGCCGCGCACCGGGCCAAAAACCAAAGTGACCCCCCTTGCAAAACCAGGTGGTTTGGCGATAGGCCATCTTGATGTCGCCTCACTACGTTTGGGGCCCTTGCCTGCCGCGGGTACTTGGGCCTCCCACACAAGTGAGGCACCATTTTTACCGGGAGACCTGGGGGAACGCTGGGTGGTGGTAAATTTGTGTGAGCCCGGTGATGCCACTACTTTCCCACCCCAAAATGTGTGAAAAAAGTGATTTTTTGAGCAAAAAAATGATGTTTGCAGGGGATTCTGGGTAAGGAAACGTTGGGGGATCCACGCAAGCCATACCTCCCTGGAAGCCGCCGGGTGTCTAGTTTTCAGAAATGCGTGGGTTTGCTAGGTTTCCCTAGGTGCCGGCAGGGCTAGGGTACAAAATCTACAGCTAGTCACTTTGCCAAAAAAAGGGTCATTTTTCACTGCAAAACCACGTTGCGTTTTGCGCCGTTTCCTGTCGCGGGCACTAAGCCGACCTGCACAAGTGAGGTACCATTTTTCTCGTAGGACTTTGGGGAACGCAGGGTGGGTGGAAATTTGTGGATCCACGCAGATTCCAGAACTTTCCATCACAGAAATGTGGGGAAAATGTGTTTTTTTTGTCAATTTTTTACGTTTGCAAGGGATTCTGGGTAACAGACCATGGTGGGAGGCAGTCAAGTCACCCCATCCTGGATTCCCCTGGGTGTCTAGTTTTCAAAAATGTTTAGGTTTGCTAGGTTTCCCTAGGTGCCGGCAGGGCTAGGGTACAAAATCTACAGCTAGTCACTTTGCCAAAAAAAGGGTCATTTTTCACTCCAAAACCACGTTGCGTTTTGTGCCGTTTCCTGTCGCGGGCACTAGGCCAACCCGCACAAGTGAGGTACCATTTTTCTCGTAGGACTTTGGGGAACGCGGGGTGGGTGGAAATTTGTGGATCCACGCAGATTCCAGAACTTTCCATCACAGAAATGTGGGGAAAATGTGTTTTTTTGTCAATTTTTTACGTTTGCAAGGGATTCTGGGTAACAAACCATGGTGGGAGGCAGTCAAGTCACCCCATCCTGGATTCCCCTGGGTGTCTAGTTTTCAGAAATGTATAGGTTTGCTAGGTTTCCCTAGGTGCCGGCAGGGCTAGGGTACAAAATCTACAGCTAGTCACTTTGCCAAAAAAAGGGTCATTTTTCACTCCAAAACCACGTTGCGTTTTGCGCTGTTTCCTGTCGCGGGCACTAGGCCGACCCGCACAAGTGAGGTACCATTTTTCTCGTAGGACTTTGGGGAACGCGGGGTGGGTGGAAATTTGTGGATCCACGCAGGTTCCAGACCTTTCCATCACAGAAATGTGGGGAAAATGTGTTTTTTTTGTCAATTTTTTACGTTTGCAAGGGATTCTGGGTAACAGACCATGGTGGGAGGCAGTCAAGTCACCCCAGCCTGGATTCCCCTGGGTGTCTAGTTTTCAAAAATGTATAGGTTTGCTAGGTTTCCCTAGGTGCCGGCAGGGCTAGGGTACAAACTCTACAGCTAGTCACTTTGCCAAAAAAAGGGTCATTTTTCACTCCAAAACCACGTTGCGTTTTGCGCCGTTTCCTGTCGCGGGCACTAGGCCGACCCGCACAAGTGAGGTACCATTTTTCTCGTAGGACTTTGGGGAACGCGGGGTGGGTGGAAATTTGTGGATCCACGCAGGTTCCAGAACTTTCCATCACAGAAATGTGGGGAAAATGTGTTTTTTTTGTCAATTTTTTACGTTTGCAAGGGATTCTGGGTAACAGACCATGGTGGGAGGCAGTCAAGTCACCCCATCCTGGATTCCCCTGGGTGTCTAGTTTTCAAAAATGTATAGGTTTGCTAGGTTTCCCTAGGTGCCGGCAGGGCTAGGGTTCAAAAACTACAGCTAGACTCTTTGCAAAAAAAGTGTAAATTTTCAGTGTGAAAATGTGGTGTGTTCACCTTAGGTTTTGAGCCACTTCCTGTCGTGGGCACTATGCCTACCCACACAAGTGAGGTACCATTTTTCTCGGGAGACTTAGGGTAGTTCAAATTTGTAAAGCAACTGTTATTACCTATTGATTTTTGATGCATTTCTCCCTTCCAAATGAAAGACATTGTGTAAAAAAAAAGTCATTTTGAAAAATGACCAATAATTGTCATGCAAATATGAGTATTCCCAATTTCGAAAATGTGCAAATATGCACTGTTTCTGAACTCTGTAATTTGTTCCCATTTCAGAAATACATAGGTGACTTTCATACCGATTTTTCCATGTATACATTTTCCCACAATAATTGCTATATACCCGGACCAAAAAGAAAAAACATTACAAAATGCTGCTCATTTTTCTACTCTGGGTTTGTTGGGCTCTTGGTGAACCTACAAGTCCTATATGTCCCCACAACCAGGAAGGTCTACCGGATGTAACGGTACATTGCTTTCAAAGAGATGTCATAATTCGAAGAAGTTACAGGTTAAAACGTTGACTCAAAAGGCTGCTTTTTTCAACAAATTTTTAATTTTTCCTATATTTGCCTGTAAATTTCTATAAAGAAACCTTGATGGATCTACGCAAATGACCCCTTGCTGAATTCAGAATTTTGTCTACTTTTCAAAAATGTATAGCTTTCCAGGATCCATTATTGTTTTGTTACCCTTTTCTACCGTTAACTGGAAGGAGGTTGAAAGCACAAAAAATAGCAAAAATAGGGTATGTCCCAGAAAAATGCCAAAACTGTGTAAAAAATGTTGGTTTTCTAACAAAATTCTGTCATTCCCTAAAAGCTGGAGAAATTGTGATTTCAGCCCCACAAACCCTTTTTTGATACCATTTGCAGAGAAAAACCCAGAAGCTTTCATTTGCAGCCCGTTTTTCACATTTTTCACAAAAAAAAAAAAAAATTGCTGTATTTTGACTAATTTCTGGGAACCCTCTAGGAGAATCCACAAACCCTGGGTACCTTTAGAATCCCCAAGATGTTGGAAGAAAAGGACGCAAATTTGGCGTGGATACCTAATGTGGTCAAAAAGTTACAGGGGCCTAAGCGCGCACTACCTCAAATAGCCCAAAAAGGGCTTAGCACAGGAGGGGAAAAGGCCTAGCAGCGAAGGGGTTAAGGTGATCAGCTGGAATGTGGCGGGCATAAGCCATAACTTAGAGCTGGCTGATTGGAACTCTCTCATTGAATCCTTTGATATTTGTGCCTTCCAGGAGACTTGGTCCATAGAACCTCGGCACAAAGTGGGTTATATGACCTTTTATGTTGCTGCAAGTATTTCTACTACGGGAAGGGGGCGCCCGTTAGGTGGGTTACTTATCTGGGTGAGACTTTCCTCGGGTTTACACGTGAAGCAGCTTAAGACTAACTCCCCTGACCTAATGAGACTGTCTATGAGGGGTTCTCGCAGTGGCAGCCCCCTGGTGATCTTTAATATCTATACTAGAGGTCCAAAAGGAGGTCTGCCTTCCCCGACACTAGTGGCCCTGGAGGATGGGCTAAGGGAGTGCAACCCGAACTCATACATCCTAGTCATGGGGGATTTTAACTGTACGTATGAGCCACTTGCAGGGGATGATGTCCTAGACACCCTAGGCGAGGACACCCAAAGAGGTATTCCACCTCTTAATATAAGTCCAATTAAGAGATGGTCCCAACGTGCAATCCAACTAAATGCACTCACTTTGGAGTTTGGCCTAAGGGCGACCAATGGGAGATCCATCTCTGACCAGAAAGGGGCACATACCTATAATAGGATAGGACATACATCTAGGATAGATTATATCCTCTTAGATTTCCGTCTTTGGTCCCACTTGGTAGACATGGGAGGTTGTTGCATCCACGGATAGTGACCATAATCTGCTCTCTTTGAGTCTTACTCCCCTATGGTGCAAGAATATTAGCCGTGTAATCCCTCCTGTCACAAGGATGACCGGAGAAGTCTGCCCTTCAAATTGTGGGAGGCGGTTAAAATGGGACAAGTTTATCCTCGATGAGGAGAAGGTCATGGGCATAAGGGCAATTATGTCAAATATTACACCAAGGTTATCAGCCGCTACATTAAATGCTGACGAGGTTTCCTCCTTGTTTAGTAGTACCACTAGATTAATAGGGGACCTTTTTTCCATACCCACTCGAGTGGATGACGTTCGGAGGGAGCCCCGCCCAAAGGGTAATCCTGGCTGGTACTCCGCCCCCTGTTGGGAAGCAAAGCGAGAACTAATCACGGCAGTGAAGACAGGGGATGGAGGATTAGTATCGGTTGCGCGGAAGAAGTATAGGTCAGTCCAACAGGTCGCCAAGAAAGACTGGGAGGACAAGTTTTGGAGTGACTTGAAAACAGCAAGCACAGAGAAAAATTCGAGGGGTTTTTGGCACCTAATTAGAGCTAAACACAGGCCCATAGATTCGCTCATTACCTGTAACATCCCCGAGGAGTCCTGGTTTGAGCATCTTTCTTCCCTCTATACTGTGAACATGGAGGATGAATCAGATTGTTTTTTTCCACCCTCTTCTGATTGTCTTGACCCAGGGGT
This sequence comes from Triturus cristatus, assembly GCF_964204655.1. NCBI lineage: Eukaryota > Metazoa > Chordata > Amphibia > Caudata > Salamandridae > Triturus > Triturus cristatus. Next base: position 21,893,071 of record NC_140580.1, on the reverse strand, counting down.
GAAAGTCCCTTTTACAGCTAGGGAAGTTGAACATTCTATTAAATCCCTTGTGCCGATGAAAGCTGCAGGGCCGGATGGTTTGCCTGGGGACCTTTTTCGTCTTAATCCAGGAGAGTGGGGGGGTTCTTATTGCTTCCCTGCTTAATGCAATTCAATTCAATTCAAAAACTTTATTCGATCATTGATTAATAATCATAAAAGTACATACATACATAAGTAATAAAACATGAGGGTACAGCAGGTTTTAAGTTAATCACATATCAAAAAAGGGTGCTTTTCCTCAAGCGTATCGATTTTAAAATATATACAGCAGTAAAAAAACAGATGTCCTGTGAATTAAGTCCAAATAAAAGCCCCATGGCCGATACAATAGTGGATACATTATATTTTTTGAAAAGCGGTTTCAGATATACTTTTCGAAGGTTGAGATAAAGAGGGCATAACAATAAAAAATGCTCCGTACTTTGCTTTGTGGTCCCATCACACGGACAGGGGGCAGTAGTATAGGTCTTCATTACAGGATACGCAACAAGCAAATGAACAATCCCTATCCGTAATCTTGTCAATACATATTGGTGGGATCGGATAGTAACCAATTTAAGGTATCCTGAAAGCCCCATTTCTTCCTTAGTGTATCTGTCGTAAAAAACATGTGAGGAGAACTGAGCAGTAGCTGCGTTACGCTTCACCATGCTAACCCTCAAAAATTCATGTTTAATCTCACTCTTCGGGATATCTAAAACACAAGAAGGGTTATCACGCACCGTGAGATTAAAAACATCATTAAATGTTCGGATAATATAGTTAAGCCAGGGGATGCGGGAACATTTGTCCATGTGAAGACAATCTAAAATAATCTTTCTTGTAAAACCAGTCTGTTCCTTAGCCCATATAGATCTCCATACTAACAGGGGTCTTAATCTGATCAAGTCAGATAGATGTTCTAAACCAACCTCCTGATGGATCAGCTTTGTTGAGGCAGAAGATGGTAAACACAGGAGTTTTTTGACAAATTTGTTTTCCTCAACCTGGAGCATGTTGTTATTACAATGGCCCCACACTCCTGAGCCATATAGGGCCAGAGCAACACATTTATGGCGATATAGGTACAACATGTCTGGTATCCGTCTTGAGCCTAACTTGGATGCAAACCTAAATATGCCAAAAGAACACTTGGCCATTTTGGCTCTTACATTAATCATTTCAGGTGTCCACATCCCCCCACTGTTAAAAGTGATACCCAGATAACAGAATTTGTCCACCACTTTTATAGTTTGGTCCATAACTGTGAAGGGCCTTAAATTTTTAATTTTCTTCCCACAGGGCATTATAAAAGTTTTCGAATTATTAATTTTTAATTTTCTCCCATTAATAAAATCTGCAAATTTATTCATAAGTTTTTGCAACCCTAGAGGGGTTTGTGAGAGCAGAACCGCGTCATCCGCGTAAAGCAATATTGGGATGGAAAGGCCGCCAGCAGTCGGTGCATCTGCACTGATGGTCCGTAGTTCCGACTCGATTGCATTAATAAAAAGGGAGAAAAGAAGAGGTGCAAGGACGCATCCCTGCCTAATTCCAGAACCTACTTTAATACTGGGTGTACACTCCCCCGATTGCCCGTATCGTATCTTAGCCGTCAGATTCCTATAAAGTTGGGCCAAGAAATAGATAATATCCTGTGGAGCACCCATGTCCAACAAGGTTGACCACAGAAGGCCATGGTCAACCAAGTCAAATGCACTGGTCAGGTCGGCAAAGCAAAGAAACAACGAGCCTTGTTTAGCCCGTGTATATTTGCATATGATAAGGTCTAAATTAATGCACTGTTCTATGGTGCCTAACCCCTTGCGGAATCCGTACTGAGAATCCGCAAGGATCCCTTTATCTTCTACCCATTCCTCCAGGCGACTCAGTAATACCCTACTCATAATTTTTAGGGAAGCAGTGAGGAGAGAAATCGGGCGGTAGTTTTTTGCCTCACCCCTCTCCCCTTTTTTATACACCGGGATAATGATTGATTCCCCCCAAGTCTGTGGGGCCGCAATCATTGCAGCAGCATTAAAAACCTTTGTTAACAATGGGCTCCATATGGAAATCTCGGCTTTATAAAGGTCAACGGGTACCCCATCAGGGCCCGGCGCCTTTCCCCCCTTACTGACCCGGATGGCAGCATCCACCTCAGAGACTGTGATATTAAGAGGTATGGGGATAAAAGCCAGGGTTTCCCTATCCCCCCCTACAGCTAGTCCTTCGGGGTTAAAAATACTAGTAAAATGAGCCACCCATTGTTCCTCAGATACCTGGGCAGACATTACCGGGACTTCTTCATTTTGGAGGAAGGGACTATTGACAGTGGACCAGAAAAGCTTGGTATCCTTAAGATCCACTGCCTTAGTCAGGTTGTTCCAGGCCTCTTCCCTTAGTTCCTGTTTCCTATCCCTCAGATGAATTGAGTATTCCCTTCTGAGGGTTTTAACTGCTTCCTTATCTCTGGGTTTACCCTTAAGAGCAACTTTGAGTCTTTGTAAGGATTTAGTACATTCCCTGTTAAACCATCCCCCGTTAATCCTAGGGCCCTTTGGTTTTCTTCCAGTTAAGATTTCTGCAATGTTTTTATTAATGATGTCGAAACTAGCTAGAATATCAGCATTATCCTTTTCGGGTTCGAAACAGCATTCCACCTCATCTATACAAGCAGACACAATGGTACATAGTAAATGTTCCTCATTTTGCCTACCCCATTTAATTCTAGGGCCATTGGGTCTATGTGGAACTACATCTGTCACTGCACCATGTAACGCCTTTACTTTATCCCCCCACAAGGAGAGATACATTGTTAGACAGTTATGATCGCTTAGGGCTGGGTCTACTATTACGGGTAAGGAACACAAAGCTGTAATACTGGAGGAGACAATGAGGTAGTCGATAACCGTGGCACAATTCCTACCAATAAAGGTCGGTACCGAATTGCCCTCACTGTCTACGCCAGGTAACATAATGCATAAATCCATTTTAAACATAAGAGTGTTTAGGGATTCCCCATAAACCGAATGTAAAAAATGGGTCTGATCTTCCCCCACCTCATCCCCATGCCCACACACCCTTTTGCCAACAAATGGGCACATGTGAATGTTGAAATCTCCGCCCCACAAAATATCAAAAGACACATCACTGCGCCCATATAACCTTTCCACCTCCGCTTCAAGTTCATCAACCATATCTGTTTTTGAGTGGTTAAAGACATTGTTGTAGTGGTTTATAACTAAAACATTTCGCCCATTCCTGTGTTGTAACCACAACAACTGAGAGTGCAGACCGACGGTCCGGTGGATTTTTACTCGAACCGGTAACCTCACAGAGAGCAATATCACCATTCCACCACTGGCTCTCCCCATGTTGGATGGCTGAGCATGGCAATTATAGGCAACATACCCATCAAGATAGACATGCATCTAGGCAAGGAGCTTCACTCCCAGAGTCGTGGATGGGTGCAGAGGTCGTCCCGATCTTCAAGAAAGGGTCTCGGGATGACCCATCTAATTATCGCCCCATAAGCTTGATAGACTCGTCTTTCAAGCTGGCTTCAGGGCTGGTACCGGGACCATCGAACAGTCATTTCGACTGCTAATGATCTATTGGAAGGTGGTAGTTATAGGCAAAGGCAGTCTGTATTTGGCATTTATCGATCTGCGGACTGCCTTTGACCTAGTACCCCGGGAGCGCCTGTGGCGGGTTTTGGTAAAATTAGGTATGCCCTCATACCTACTGTGCCTAATAATAAAACTTCACAAGAATAACTATGCGCAGGTGAGGTGGGGAACCCAGGGTCAAAGGACCGCTCGCATCAAAGTCAATAGAGGTGTGCGCCTGGGGTGCGTCCTCGCACCCACACTCTTCTCACTTTATATAAACGGAGTTGTGGACCACCTCCTTAAAATTCAAGCTGATTCACCATCATTGGCAGGGAGGAAGATACCAACCCTGTTATTTGCCGATGACACCCTGCTAATCTCCAAGGCCCCGGTTGGCCTTCAGAGTCTCTTGGATGGCTTTGACCAATTCTGTAAGTTAACAGGTCTAAAGATTAATACTGATAAGACCAAGTTTCTTGTCTTGAACCCTCCTAAAAAACTTGGTCGACCCCCAGTGCTTAATATGGCTCCCTTGGAAAGGGTCAAGGAATTTGACTTTTTATGGCATACGCCTCCTTGACACCATGAAGTGGGACAGTCATCTCCTTAAAATGATCTTAAGCCACAAAAGGGTGGTGGGTGCTCTTCTGAAGGAGCAGAAAGCATCCTCTATGAAACCTATCGCCCCGGTGCTTGATATTTATGCTGCCAGAGCCGTCAGCACGGCACTTTACGGAGCAGAGTAATGGGGTGCCCACAATATGAGTCAGTTGGTGTGCTCAGAGAACAACTTTCTGAGGGACTTGATGTCCCTTCCCAAGAGCACTCCTACTCTCCCCCTTCTGCTGGACATGGGGTGCCGTCCCATCCAGGATCAGGCTAGGCTGCGCCCTCTTCTATTGTGGGCCCGCCTGTGGAGGGTCCCGGAACTGGCCAGTTATGCTGAAGGCCTAAAGGAGATTTTAGGCTTGTCTGGATGGGCAAAAATAAGGTGGTTAAGGGATGTGAAAAGTTTGCTGACCGAGCTTGGCCTTGAAGGGGCTTGGCATTCTCGGTCTGCCCCTCCGAAATCAGTTTTGAAGAACTTATATTGGTCTTGGGCAACAAGCAAAAGAAATACTGATCCCAGTTTGTGACATGCCTCTAGGGATTTCCTGCTTGTGAAGGACATGGCACTGCGGGAACACTACTTGGACTTTATTACAATTCCCAGGGACAGAGCTTTGTTTTTTAAATTTAGAGTTGGTGTGCTGCCGGTGAGATCATTGACCGCCCGGTGGAAACCACCGGCCCAAACTACACCTTACTGTCCCTTTTGCCCATTGGAGATAGAATCGATCCCTCATTTTTTGTTTGTATGCCCAGCCTATAAAGCGCCCCGCTCCAGGTGGCTTAAACCACTGTGTAGGGAGCTGGGCACTCGACAATGTAGCGTGGCCCTGCGAATTTTAAGTTCAGATACTCGGCTGCTTTTTGTTTGTGGCTTAGCCAAATATTTAAGCTGGGCATGGCGTATTAGGACAAAATGGCTTTTACTAATTGTTTAATTATGGTCTCTGTGATTTGACCTTTTTAGTTATTTATTGTCTATGTTTTTATAGATTTTAATTCTGTAATGTATCTTACTTCTGTAAAGCTTTTAAAGATATTTTTTGTATCGAAATAAAGCCACTTTGACTGACTAACAAGAATGTAATAATACATGTTGCTTGTGAAACCTAGGAGGCAGAGGACCTAAGGCAGAATCAAATACTTTATTCTTTTTAAATCTTCAAAACGTAGCCAACGTGTTTCGTCCCGTCTCGGGACTTCTTCAGGGCTTGATCACATAAAATTGATTTCTGTTTGTGATACATCGTCTCTGGTGTGTAGAAGGTCAAGTCAAGTCAAAGCAAGCTTTATTCGGTGCAAAGTATATCACCATAAAAGCATTTTAAAAGAGAAAAAAACAACCATCACAATTAAAAAAGAAAAGGAGAATGTACAGACAAATTTAAAACAGCAAACGATCATACTCAATGAATAGATCAAGTACAGTACAGGTTTGCATGATATATAGTGCAAATAAGCAAAATAGCATATAACTTTTATATACAAAAAGTGCTAATGCATATCCCAATATAGGGTACAGTACGAAATGAACAGAGTACCCTGCATCATATAGGTACAGAAAGTGCATTGTGCTATTATATGTCCCTGTAAACAATGCATAAAGTAACTACGTGGTCTATAGCAGTTAAATATGAATAATGCAAAATATTATTAGATGCCCCGGTATAATGCGCAGGACATAATGTGCAACAGAACCTACATCATGTAAAAACGTAAAATGCATTGTGCCATCATGAATCCTAATGAGCAATACATAGAATAAGTACATACACTCTTCTGACTAATGATGTAACAGTGCTACTAAATGTGAGTAAATCATTTTTCTTCTTGTTGCTATTAATATAAGATTAAAAATTTTTACAAAAAAGTAAAAATTGATTTGTTCATTAGATACAATTTTAAGAGAGGATCATCCTGCATCTTTAAACACGGGACACAGCAATTGTATCAAAAGAGAAATTAGATATAAGTTTAAAATTATTAGTTGAGTTGCTCCATCTAGAAGCATTATTTCGCAAAGTAGTGAAATTCCAGTTTAGCAATAAAACATTCACTTCGCAAAACTTATTTTTCTTTTAGTATTTTTTTACGCTTATTCCATGCACAGCCTAAGAACTTGGCCACCCCACAAACCAGTGATGGCGTGCCATCTGTTTTTAGAATTCGTAGGGCGGCCAGATGCTTTGTTGTTCCAAGGTTTCTGCAGACTGGTTTTAACCATCTAGCCCTTGCCGGTTTATATGCAGGGCAGGCAAAAAGAAAATGGGCAATGCTTTCCTCTGGGGCAGGGCAGCATGGGCATGATAGTAGAGAGGATTTTGGTGGATTCCATTTAGCTGTAAACTAATTTAAGGGTAAAGAACCTAATCTGAATTGAATGTACAAGGTTCTATCTCTTGGCACTTGAATAAAGTCCATGTATGGTTCGTAACAGCTATATTGTTTATGGGAAAAATACTCCTCAGTTAATTTCCCCAAATGGAGGGTTCTCAGTTCCCGTTCCGCTACCCAGTTCCAATAAAGCAGTTTAAGATCCTCTTTTGGAGGAGGGATCTGGCTTGCCCATGTCCCGGACAGCCCTAGATCAGTTAGCAATTTCTTAAGGTTCACCAACCATTTGACTTTATTGCCCATATCTAATGACAATACCTCTGAAAGTGCGGCTACATACCCAGAAAGCTCCTGTCTCCACCGGAGATGTGCCCAAAAAAACAGGGGACGGGACCTGGCGATATCACTAAAAGAGCGCCTACCCATATCATATAAAATTGGTCTCAGGGGAGTACTAATGGGGAGTGAAACTAACTCTCTGTAGAATTTGTGTTCGGACTTCGAAATATCATCTGTATTGTCAAAGCCCCAGAGCTCCGCACCATATAGGGCCGAGCTCACTGCTTTGCTCTCATAAACCGCCAGGGCAGGAGGGACCGGTTTGCTTTTTGATAAGCTTTGTGTTTTCCTGATCGCTCCTGCCACACGCTTGTGATTTAGTAACATTTTGTCCAGATGATATCTCCAATTCATCTTATCAGAGAGTCGAACCCCCAAATAATCAAAGGTTTTGACTCTCTCTAGCTGAGTTCTATCTAAAATAAGGCTAGTTCTAAGGTGTTTACAAGAATTAAAAGCCATAAACTTCGTTTTAGCAGTGTTTATCTTGAGACCACGGGTTGTGCAAAAAAGATGGAATCGGTCTAATAACTTCTGCCGACCAGCTGGAGTTTAGAAGGATGAAATCTCTTGCTCTTCTTATCAAGATGATGGCTGTCAGTCCCAGACTGCCTCCACGTGTGGTTTACGTATATGGTTTGATACCATATACGGAGATTACGCATGCAGACAGTCTGTCTCCACTGAGTACCGCTGGCACTAGATGCGGTGGCCGACATTGGCCTGAATCACCTTGACAAAGTTTATTGAAATTTTGGAACTGGCAGCCATCATCTTGATAAGAAGAGCAAGAGATTTTATTTTTTTACACATCAGAGACGATGTATGACAAATAGGAATCCATTTTATGTGATCAAGCCCTGAAGAAGTCCCGAGATGGGATGAAACATGTGGGCTACATTTTGAAGATTTAAAAAGAATAAAGGATTTCAAAATTTAACAAAATGTCTCCATGAAACCATTTGTCACTATTTTGAATGTGAAAGACTAATTTTGATGTTCAATTTAAATTATTGGATACAGTGTGTGCTGATCATCCTGTCATTAATGCATGTGTGAATTTTATTCACTAACCTGGGAAATAAGAGCTTTTTTCCCCATGATCTTTGCACCACATAGACAACATCCCTACAGTATAACAAGTGCAGTACCATAGTCTAAGGACTCTTTGTAAATCTCCTAAAACAGAATCAATCAATTTACTAGTTGAAATCAGCAATGCAAATTTATCAGAACATACAGGAAGAACTCATGCAAGAGAGTAGCATAGGCAGGAGAGTGCCCAAAGTCTAAAGACCTATTAGAATCTTAAAAAGGATGCCCGAATTGCGATAATGTTATGTTAAAAACAAATCCACTTATCCGCCTACCTTGGAGGATCGATCAGCACCATAATAACTGCAAAAATTGCTGCACAAAGATTAAGAGAGCGGAAAATAGTTTTTTAGTTTTTTTTACTGGAGCAGTTACAAACGTAATTGATTTTCTGTCACTCAGCTTGGAAAGCGGGATCAAAATTAAGCCTCTAACAATGTTCAGCACCGGGAACGAAATGTGTAATGCTGATAAATCTTGGGAAAACCAACTGTTGGAGTGGTGAGTTGTTTTTACTAGGCTTGTTGGTTACCATGGCTAAGTGGTTAGTCGCTGAATTCAGTAGCTCAAAATATTAATTCAAAACGGTCTGAGGGTCAGCTGTAAAGTACGTCCCAGGTGCTTTCTCCAATGTACAGTTATCTTAACAATCTGCAGAAATAGCTTTCCAGTTCCTACATTTGCTCCTGGGCAAGATGCAACTTCAAAGTTGATAGCTGTGCTAAAGAATTGGAAGACTGGAATTATCACACCAGCTTCTTGGGAATGGATTATATGACTGATCATTGGTTAAATTAGAGCGAATAAAGTACTAAACATGTCCTTTCAAATGAGTAGGTAGCAGTATATAAAGTTTCAAACAATAAATACACAACATTTGCTGTTAAAGGTATCACAGGAAATTGAAGTGAAGGTTTGCGTCATCCATATTGATGAACTGTGAGTCAATACTACACTGTTGAGCCAATGACAAATCTAACAGATCATATGCAGCATTACTCACTCAAGGGATTTAGTATTAACAAAAGAATCAGAGTTTGTGGACTAACCCATTTGTGACCAGAAAACCTCGACCATCGCCTCTCTTAAGATAGCATTGAGCTTCTTTTAAAGTATAGGTTGGGGGATAATTTGATTAAATACGTCACGTATATGGTTGGAGAATCTCCGTAATGGCAACTAAATCCAGATAGTGTTTCGCCAATAAGCTTTTTGATGAACTGAGCGTTTGTCACTTCATAGCAATCACTTAATAGCATGTATAGAAACCTGTAGTTAAAAAAAATTCTAAGCCTCAAAAAAGGACCCAAATTAATGTGTTTATATACACAGCCCTGCAAAGTACCACACATCAGGGGTTAGACTAACGCATTTTAGTGTGATGGTCCGCATCACCACCCTAAAAATGCCTTATTTACGCATTATTAGTGCCTTGAAACCATTTGTGCTGCGAAGGAGAAACTGGGAGTGATTGTGACTGTCAGAAGCTGCATTAACTGCATGCTGCAGAGAAGACTCCTATTGACCTCAGTGGTCTCTGTGTGTCAAGAGTAACTGAAATGGAAAAGAAAACTTGGGAGGTATGTCATTCTAAGATGTCCTTTGTCCAATTCAACTCTAGTTCCATTTCACATCGATCCAAGGTAGCTGTGGCCCAAGCCTTGCCACCAACACTCTAGTTCCCATCAACTTTCCATGTGACTTCCCTTGACCCCGAGCTGTACCACATCCCCCAGAATCTTGTATGGAAGCTGCTGTTCCACCAGCAGAAGCTAAAATGGAGACTTAAGAATAGGCAGCAGGGGAGTGGCCTGTTTATACACAGCACAGAGAGAAACCCAGGAAAACAGATGTGTGGCCTCCCCGGGGATTGATTGAAATTTTGTAAGGAGGGCCTGCATCAGCTGACGCAGGTAAAAATTGGAGCCTTGTGGCATCTGACACAGAGGAGTGTATGGTGGAAAGGGGTGATTGCCAATGCCATTTTTAAGTCTCGCCCAGGCAGCGCATGCGCTGTCTCGTTGAGACATGCAGTATATGCTTTAGTGGGGGAGTCCCAGCCTCCGTTTTCCTATTTGTTTTTGAGTGTGTCTTTCAAAATGTCCTGCTTGCTATTGGGTAAGCGTGTTTTATGTCCCTCCTTTTTCCCTGTTGGGCACACCTATGGCTATTGACCCCTTTACTGGTATGAATGCATTTTTGGGGGGTTTGTTGTTTATCGGGAATCTCTTTTTTTAAATGTGATTTGCTTTTTTTGTTTACTTTCAGAGAAGCGCGTTAGTTGGAGTCAAGCGCGTGATATTCTTAGAGTTGAAATATTACCGCTTGTGCCTCGATTTTTTTATTTACTTTTAGGGAAGCGCGTTAGTTGAAGTCAACCACGTGATGTGCGTTAGGTGGAGTCAAGCGTGTGATATTGTCGGAGTTCAAATATTACAGCTTGTACCTTGATTTTTTTTTTCTTTCAGGGAAGTACAACCGTGTGATATTGTTAGAGTTGAAATATTACCCGCTCTGGTGAGTGCGTTTCCCAGTACATATATTTTTTATTTACTTCTAGCAACGGGTGATAGCCAGGCCCAGCCCGAGGCTCAAACCCTGTTCTCCAGCTCCAAAGTCGGCAGCCTTATATGTTGAGCCACCTCCTCCCTTCGATTCTATGCAGTTTGTTTCAGATGCTACATGATTTGCCCGTCTCAGCCGTGTTTTTTAGGTCTCGCGCAGGCAGCGCGAATGCGCGGTCTCTCCGAGACATCTAGTGATCTATATGGGTGGTGAAACTCCGCCTATGGCTGGGTAATGTCTCTCTGCTTGCCATTAGTTAACTTGTGCATTTTTTTAGTTATCAGCCTTATTATTGGCTCTTCATGCCATACGTAACTTCCGTTCATTCCGGAAGCAGCACTGCCTAACTTCAGTATTCTTACGCGTACACAGCGTAAGTGTTTATTTTAAAAATAGTGCGCATTAACATGCGCATGCATCCCGGCCGCCGAACGCACGTTTAAACCTCCACTCTCCGCTCCACACTTTCATACAGCAGCCCTAATGCCTTCAAGCATTGTTCCGTCCGGGACTCACCCCTCCCCGCCCTCACTGCTCAGCAGCAGACCCCAGGAGCAGCGATGCATGAAGAAGAGCGGTCGGCAACAGCAAGCAAGGTAAATGGCACTGGGTAATGTTTTCTTTTTACGTTGCCATTCCGTCATTTTTATTTCATTAACACGAAGCGCTGAACATACTCCCCACCTTCAATTTACAGCGAAAAAGCGCTGACGGGAAGCTTCCAAAAGGCAATGCTTTTAAAGCCGTCTCTTTCAGATGGTTCTATTATAAACTTTGCACGCTGTGCTTTCCCTTGCATGTTATGCCTCCGACAACCAGAAACGCTTTCATTTTACTTCACTGCCGACCTAGCTGCTTGAATATAAGCGTATACTATGCTAAATGACATCTTGACTGATGTTCAAAAGGCTCACCCAATTCAGAACACAATTAAGGGGAAAAACAAAATAAAACACCAGCGGTGTTCTTCACTGCTGATAATTATCTTTTTCTGCGATTCGAGTTTTCTCCTCAAATGACATTCATTTTATTCACATTTACTCAGCAGGTCAGGCGGCATTTTTCTTGCGGCTCAAAGACAAGAGTTCAAAATGAATACAGGCTGTTTTGTGTCAAGCTGTCTTACGGAGGCCTATAAGTATTAATCGTGCCATTAGCTATAGGTGACAAGACGACGCGCAAGACAGCTGTCTGCAACCTGTGTGGTCTTTCTATGGCAAGTTCAGACACAAAGGGGTGGAGAAAATATGTTAAATGTCATTCTTCTGTAAGATAAGTTTTTTGTTTGTTTTAATTAAAAAACTGAACTGGCCCCAACAATTATTAAGAGATCCATATCTTTCGCTCCCTGTGTGGATAACGAGCACCCTCTCTGCTGGACACACACAGACGCTGTGTCTCAAGGCTTGGTTAATGAAGCGCGCCTTAGGTCGGGAAATTAGCAGGACTCTGGAGCCAACCTTTGGTGACCCGGCTGTACATCAAGTGCCTCTGCCATGTCTTCCCCTCGTTATCACCCTGCCCCTGTAACCATGTCAACCCCTCTTTGTTTTCATTTCCCATAGCTTCTCAGCGAGACTCTCTGGTGCTCTCTGGCCAGGGACAAGGAAGAAGGGAAGAGGTAGTCACGTGCATTCTGCCTTTTATGTGCTTGAGTTTGTTTGCTTAAATCAAAGGAAACTTTCTTTAAAATACTTTTGTTTTAAAAGAAAAAAGCTAAACTGAATTATTTGTTTTGGAAAATGTTCGTAACCCCCCACCCTCCGCCCAAGGCATGCCTTTTATTGTCCAAACACAGTGGCTAGCTAGCGTATACAATAATTTGAAGTCTTGGAGCCTGATTGACACCAAAGGGCAGAACCAAAGTTTTACCCTGTGAAGTTTACAGGCTCTTCAGGTTTCAGAGCTACTTTTGTTTTTTACATGTTCATTAAAGTGTGTAAGTAAGGGGAACCGTACAGTGACTTAGCAAGGTTACTGTGGGCTCTCAAGTCATGCAATAATAATGTCTCACCTACCCATTGCTCTGTGGTAAACGACAGCCATCATCGTGGTGAAGAGAGCTTCTCACAGTCCCTAACTTTGGAACCACTGTACCTGCTGCACTAATGATACCTGCGCCCTTTAAATGCAACACTATAAACTGAACCAGTTCTACAGCTCCTGGATTCAGAAAGTGATTTGGGACCCGTGCAAAGGGTGAATGCATGATAGAAATACACTTGAAACACACTTTATGTAGCACTTAGTATGGATGTTTATAAATGTTCTCAATTTTATAGAGATCCGGATTTAAGGCGTTGAGTTGGTGATTTGTCCTGGTTCAAACATTTTTTTGGTGAAGTGGGGAAGCTGGGGTTAATATAACCTGATGTCTCCGCCTCTGTAGTCAGCCACCGTGACACAAGAAAATGGGACTCATTTAGAGTTTGGTGGACATGAGAAAGGTTGTGTGTACGCCGACAGCCACATTTTTGGTTCACCAGCTCAATTTACAGACCTCCAAGAATATTGTGACTTTTACAAAAGTGACCTCGGAAATTAAAAAAATTGACCTAAAATTAAAATAAGCTGATCTTCCTTTTATTAGCGCTTCTCTGTCGGCAATCAAAAAAGGTGAGCAACAGGCCAGCTGTCATCAGAGGTGTAAAGTACCTCTGTTGCGCCTGTTAATAACTTGCACATGAATGTATATTTCTCTCCAACCCCCGCCCTCTCCACTGCACTTCATATCCATCAACCAGTGTTGCCATCAATTTAAATGCAGATGAGACTCGCAGCTCACAAGAAAGCGACATTTCTTATTTCGGAGTACATGGGATTCAATAAAGTAAAGAAGATTACATTACACAAGGCTAGTCTCATATGTTTTTAGGTCGATCCTTGGCAGCACATGCGCTGCTCTGTGGCATGCTGTACTGGAGTATGGAATAGAAGCCCCGTCCACTCTCCGCCCATATTTGTCATTGGCTTGTGTAATTGTCCTTCGTAAATGCTGACTTCTGATTCGTTAATATTCTTGTTAGTCCCTCCTTATTACCGCCTTGTCTTCATTTGTAACCTCCCATGAGGACTGGCCCTTTTACTTCGGTTGTAACACAATCTGTGTTATTTACTCTGTAAGCACTTATTTCTTTAATGGGTTTTGCCCTACTGCAGGCACGACATGCTTTCCTTGTATTCAGTGCGCCATGCGCGCTTTCACTTTTACAAGCAGCCGAGACAATTGCGGTCACTTGTTTGCAATGCCAATAGCTTAAACTCTCACAAATGTGACACTTATTGCTTTACAATATTTTTTTTATGGGTTGTTTTCAAGCGCCCCATGTCGCACTTGCACTTAATAGAGCCCACGCCCCTTTCTTTAGACGCGGCTTTGGGGCGCTTGGAAACAAACAATATTTGCAATTTAATAAGTCTCACATTTGCGAGAATTTAAGCTATTGAAATTTACAGTGCCAATAGCTCAAAGTCTCGTAAATGCGAGACCTATTGCATTGAAGTTATGTACAGTAATGGTTTTATTCTAAAAATCCTAAAAGAACTGCCAAATGAATAAAATACATTCACCTACTATTGTAATGTCGCAGAACAATGTGCCAATTTATACTCACTACTGAAATTTGTAAGTTTAAAAAAAATGTATAAACCTATAAATACAAAAAAAAGTACTTCTTTAAATACTACAATGCAAAAACAAAAGTTTCACAATGTACAAGCAATACTACTCTTTACAATGTTAACCCCTTCGGTGCCCGCCCCTTTCCCCGCCCTGTGCCGGCCGTTACATTAGCGGGCGGGGTTTGTGACGAGCTGGACTCGTCATGGGCACAGCGCCACCGCGGCCCATGACGAGTCCAGCTCGTCACGGGCACCGAAGAGGTTAATACCAAAATATATTTGCCAATTTTGTATACCATTTCTTACAAATTATACAGCTCTTTGCTACAGAACAAGTTTTATGCCCTATATACTGTACCCTGATATTAGAAAATCATTTGTTTTTAAAAGTATGTTTACATATTATATAACCATAGCTCTTTAGTATTTTTTACGTGTAACAAAAATTACCTGTATATATTATATTCATTAATATTTTTATGCTTTACAATATAAAAGACAATACCCATGTTTGCAATAGAAATACTAACATTTATCAACAAACTGGAGCAGTGTCAGTTTTTTATTACATACTACTTTAGCATCACATATTACGTTACTGATAACATATTCTATTTGCAATAAATACAAAAAACTCATAAATATGGCGCGACCTATTGGCATTGCCAATGCTTGTTACAAGAGTGCACGCAGAGGAGAGCTGATGAGAACTCAGAATGAACATGCAAGCACACGCGGGCCACTGAAATGTAAGCGCGGTGGGGCGGTGGAGCGGGCGGGGGGATATCAACAGACGAAGGAATAGGATTTATTTATTTAATTTTCCCTATTCAGTCATCTGTCGACATCCCACCTCCCTGCCCCATCATGCTTACTTGCAAAGGCCGCTGCTAAGTGAAGAGCTCAGTGTGCGACGTCGAGGTAGGCCTGCCTTTATCATACTGTGACGCCACCAATGGTGGTATATATTTTGCGAACAGATTGGGGCGAGTGGGGCCCTACTGCTAATGTTAAGCGCCAGGAGACATACAAGAGGGAAGCAACACTGCCTGAGGAATACAGGTGGGTCACTCTGGGGCCTCAAGCTGATTGATTGAATGAACCCTGACCACAGTAACCGCAATTCCTGCCTGCCCAGGTCCCCAGGAATTGCAGCTGCCGCTCGCCAAAATTAAATTATAGGACAAGAAGTGTCCTTCCTAAACTCTGCGACATGTGTTGTGTTGTCCTGTATAGTGGTGGGTTGGGGGGTTGGGTCTTGTCACGGTGAGAGCAGGCGCTGAGTGCCTTTATCAGGCACACGGCTCGGCTCTCAAGACAGCGGTGCCATGCCATGAGCTCTCCCTGACTTCAATTTACAGTAGATGCAGCGAGTACTGTACGGTATAGTATGCAGAGAGAAGCATCATCCCTGTCACTGTGCCAGCCTGCACTCCGAACTAGCAACTGACTCCAGTCTCCACATTACAGCAACACTGCCTTGGAAGATAAGGGGGGGGGAGCAAGCCGACACGAGACCAATTTCTGTGTGTGAAAAAGGCCGCTTTATTGAAACAGGTGCATATAAACTATGTCAGCGCTCCCAGCCACCAGGTCACCAAACCTAAAATGGTGGCTGGGGAGGCGCGAAAATGCAATAAATACCTCTTGGGCTACATATCCAAATATTGGGCTACAATTGGGCTAGTCCAAACATACGAAATGGCTGCTCGCCGGCCACTCCCCCACCCCCCTTCCCAATCCGCCCGGGGGGCAGACCTCGCCGTGCTCGGCTGGCCCCCAAGCCCCCCATTAGAAGCGGCCGGCATCCAGAGAGTGTGACACCACATACAGCTCATCCTCAGCGACGGAGGCAGTCCAAAGCAGAAGGCTTCATTTTCCCAGCACTGGGAGACTTTGGTGTGTCAAAGATAACGCCGGGGATTACTGTTCCTGCTGGAGAGAGGTTGGAATTTTATCTAGTGGCAGTAGCGTAGCGTACAGGGTGCTGCAAAGAACGTGTATCAGCATATCACATAATTACTTTATGCGGATAGTTCAGTGGATTACTGCTTTTCTCACAGAGATCCTTTTGTTACTTGTGGTTAAGCCACACCTGGCACTGAGGTGAGTGGGGGAGGGTGCTGTGTATTTATAACCAATAGGTTTAAAAGCACCTGCTACAGAGTTCCTTAGAGTTTCTTGTTGCTTAAATAGGAGTAATTTCCGACATTTGTCTGTTTACAGGGACTTTATTGCACGATTTTGCTCGCGAGAAAGTGCCTGTCTGTCACACATTTTGTCATTGAAAGTCACTCATAAGTGCTCTGAAACTATTAAAATGTCACACATAAGCAGTCTGAAACCTTGGCACCCATGTATACATATATATAACAGTACTTTAGAACAATTAATACCTCATTGACTGAAACATGGAATGAGGAGTAGAAATTAAATATCATTGAAAGAATGCGGACAGAGCACAACTTACCAGATGGATGTGAACACCGGTAGCTTGACTGGCTGCTGGGTGCGGCCAGGGTGTGCACTATATAGACAGATTTACCTAAAGAATGCTTTAGGCATGCAGCCAAAGCACCCATCACATGGATGCACTGCAGGCCTCATTAAATACCCAGTGACAAGCTCCAATTTACCTGGACTAAACAACTGGTGAGAGAACACTGCTTCTAACAGCCTATCTTTCAAACCACAAAAATGCAAACTACAAAAGGTGAAACTACTTTCATCAAAGATTAGGCAGATAAAAACATTCCAGAAGCAACTTAATTCCCCATTCAGTTCCATAACATAGCCATTATTAAAGTGCCCCCCTCCCAGCGCCTTGAGACCCTCATAGGTGAGTAGCGCGCTTTACAAATCCCCTGATTGATTGATTGATTGATTTAGTGCATATACTAAATATTTGTACCAGAGCATATTCAAGAGTTCTCTTAACCCGTTCTTCACAGTTTACAGGAATGTCTTGCATTCAGAGGTGTATACTTGCACCCCACTTGTGTAAGGACATAGACTTTCACTTATTCATCTTTTCAGGATTCGTCCATTAGAATCACGGGCCTGTTTTTTGTACTATGTTAGTTTTGATATGAGTCTACCGTCAGTAAATGAACTTGTATTTTGCACTTTGCTAATTTTCACAAGGAGTCTACTGTCAGGATATGAACTCAAATTTTACACTTTGATATTTTCACGAGGAATCCTCCATTAGGATCACAAACTCCTTTGTAGTTATCATTTCTACAAAGAGACAGTCAACAGAATTGTGAACTCAATCATTCAATCAATCAGGGGTTTGTAGAGCGCGGCTACTCACCCATGAGGGTCTCAAGGCGCTGAGGGGGTTGGACTGCTGATCCGTCTGGGTGTGGAGGTTCAGTCGAAAAGCCAGGTCTTGGGTTCCTTCCTGAACTGTATCAACGAAACGGACTGAGGTGGAGGGGCAGAGTGTTCCAGGTTTTGGCGGTGAGGAAGGAGAAGGATCTTTCTCCAGTTCTGGTCACTGTGGTTTCTGTGTGGAGCCATCTGAAAGTCTTTTGAAGCAGGCGGAGCGTGAGGAAACAGGGTGAGGATATTGCATTGATTTGGTGGTTTTTGAGAGGTCCAGTATGATGCCAAGGTTGCATGCATGGTCTGTAGGAGTGTCAGGGGTTCCTAGTGCAGCGCCCACCAGGAGTCATCCCAGGCTGAGGGCATGGGTCCCAAGATGAGTACTTTGGTTTTGTCCAAGTTGAGCTTGAGGCAGCTGTCTTACATCCAGGTAGCGAGTGCCTTCATTCCATTGTGAAAGTTGATTCTGGCAGTTGTGGGTTCATTGGTGAGGGAGATGATTAGCTGAGTGTTGTTGGCATAGAAGATGATGTTGAGTCCGTGGCTTTTGACGATGGCTGCAAGGGGAGCAATGTAGATGTTGAAGAGGGTGGCTCTCAAGGAGGAGCCCTGGGACACTCTGTAGCTGATCTCTGTAGGTTTTGAGAGGAACGGGGGTAGTCTGACTTGCTGTTTTCGGCCGGTCATGAAGGAGTCGATCCAGGCCAGTGCCTTGTCACTGATGCCAGCGTTGTGGAGTCTCGTGATTAAGGGGCCGTGGGAGACGGTGTCGAAGGCGGCCAAGAGGTCCAGTGGGAGGAGGGCTGCATTTTCTTCTTGGGAGAGGAGGGAGCGGATGTCGTCAGTGGCGGCGCGGAGTATGGTCTCGGTGCTGTGGTTACTTCGGAAGCCCAATTGGGAGGTGTCCAGGACGTGGTTCTCTTCGAAGAACTAGGAGAGTTGGGCATGGATGACCTTCTCGATGATCTTGGCTGGGAAGGGGAGGAGGGAGATGGGTCTCAAGTCCTTGATGTGAGAAGTTGGCCTGGTATATGCTGTCTCCTAGTTATAGGGGACACCTTGCACCAGTCCAAACAACCCTTATTGATGATTAGGTTTAAGACAACCTTCATTGAAAGCTATCCTAGTGGTAGCTATGGAGAGCAGCCTTCAGGCTAAGTCTTGAAGGAGTGTAAAGCAGCTTGGTTTACCAGATTATAACCTCCTGACTGACCAAATGAAAGGAGAACCACACAAGGTATATATATAAAATATATGTATTTATTTCTAAACACTCTCTACTAACCTCTTTATGAGATTAGAGAACAAGGCACACAATAATACAGTTCTAAAACGACAGTATACAATATACAATTGGCTCCAGGGGGAGACCAAACCATATATTGAGAGTGGTATAAAAACCACGACTTAACTAGACAAAGTGCCTAGAGCACGTAGAATCGCTGGGACCCCAAGGAACCACCCAAGGTAGTGACACAGAGGACCCACGGGGGACGCGTGCAGTGTGAGCACACAGCCGCCAGCTCCGTACAATCCTATGGGAAAGTCGCTGTT
This sequence comes from Triturus cristatus, assembly GCF_964204655.1. Classification (NCBI taxonomy): domain Eukaryota; kingdom Metazoa; phylum Chordata; class Amphibia; order Caudata; family Salamandridae; genus Triturus; species Triturus cristatus. The sequence goes on along the minus strand of NC_140580.1, from coordinate 21,873,992 downwards.
GGAATTTTAAAGATTAAGGACACTTAGGAGAGGAGTTGGAGCAAACCCTTTTAGACTTAGAAGGTTCTAAGGCCAGCACCCATGTGAGCACCGGAATACTTGTGTTACCTAACCCAGGAAAGCCGGGTGGATAGGTGTCAAATGGTGCCGGGAATCTTCGCTGTTTTCAATGGCGAGTTGCTGCAAAGTGCTGCTGCCGTGGAAGTGTCCGGTGTGATTCAAGCCTGGATCAAAGATGAGACAAACCTGAAAGCAGAGGGGACAGAGTCTGGGTCACTTGCCAGTGACCTGGGGCACAATAGACGAATGCCCACCGATGTCGGGTGTTTCAGGTGCGATGAGGTGAAGCTGGACTCCGCTGCCACGGGGACCAGGAGATGTCGACGACAACCACAGTCTGCAGGCGAGCTGTCACACGAAGGATGTCGAGTGCTGGGGGGGGGGGGGGGGGGGGGGGGTGTCGGTGTCCAGATTGGAGACCAACAAGCCTTGGCAATGGCAACCCACGCTGTGAGAGTAAAAAGGCTTCGGTGTGGACCAGCAAGGTCTTGTGGACTCCCCAAGCGATGGAGAGTCAGGGCACATCTGGAGAAACCAGGTAAACCCACTGAAAGTAACAGTACCCTTCTCAGGGACCCACAAGTCGACAGACAAGGGATTGCGAAGGGACCTCGAGAGGAATCACTCAATACCAGCCCACAGGACACTCGAGGAGTGTAGGCCAGTTATCTTTGGTGGAATCACTGCTCGGGTTCTGGACTACAAGTAGCCCAAAGCACAACCTCAGGGATTGCCAAAAAGCATATGCTGTTGCAAATGGTCACAGTGTCCAGTGGTTCGGGATGCACGGTCCCCACGACGGCTTTGGATCTCAGGTTTGCTGAGAGCACGGATCGGCCTTGGGGAAGCTTGGAAACCCAATTCCTGTGTTACAAAATCTTCGGAGTCCTTCAGGAGCTGCGTAGTTGCAAACGGGACAGATGCGTTTTTGGTGCCTGCCTTGCAGGGGAGTAACTCCTTTACTCCAAGGGAGATTCTTCGGTCATCCAACGTCGTGTAGATAGTTGAAGTTCTTGGATTCTGCAGCAGAGTTTTGTCCAGGTAAATCTAAAGTCCTGTAGTCAGGGGTTCCTACTTTGCACCCAAGGAAGGGGTGGGACAAACTCGGGGGACCCACCTATGGGAGGGTCAGGACAGAGGGGTGGTTACACCCATGTCCTTTGTCCAGTTTCGCGCCAGAACAGGGGCTGGTAGCCCCTGCAACCGGTTTGAGCTGGACTATGCACAGGGACACCAAATGTGCCCCCAGTGCAGACTTCAAAGCACTCTCAGAGTGCACCCACCCAGCCCCAATACACTAAAGCCTGTCTGGGAGGTGGTCACACCTCCCTTTGACAGGAAACCTATTGTCCAGCCGTATCCTGCCGGAGTTTTGGCCAGCAGCAGGAGGGCAGACTCGTGTCTATGGATGGCAGCATCCATTTTGTGATGCCAGGGCTTGCAAAGCTGGTACCAGGTGTACCGGTGCTGTCATATTTCTCCCTCTAGTAGGGTGGAATCATACCTCCCACACCAGTTACTGGTGTGGAGGTATGATTCCAAGGTGTTTGACACCAAACACGACATGTTTCCGTGCAGCCATTCCAAAGTTAGCATTTACCACGAGGTTATAATTCACTTAAGAGTATATGGTTTGGCTGCAGCACAAACAACCCCGGAATAAAGGTTCTGAAAGCTGCAGAGGGGCTCTGCTCATGCATGGGCACCCTCTCACATAAAACCCAGCACCCTGCCTTCAGGATTGATAAGGCCTACCATAGGGGTGACTGATAGGTTTATATGTGCAGTGATATGGATAGATATAGTGAACCTATATCTAAGTAAGTGGTGCATGCACCACCTTACACAAGCTGCTGTAGCAGACCTGTTGTGTTATTTTGAATGGTCTCCCAGGGGTGGCATAATACATGCTGCAGCCCCTGAGAGGCCTCTGGGGTACCTATGCCCTGGGTATATAGGATACCATATACTAGGGACTTATAAGGGTACCCCAGAATCCAATCTGTGGTGTACCTAAAGTACATGCAATCAATTTAGAGAGGAAGCAGCTAGGCTGGGGTCCAGGATAGCAGGATCCCAGTCAGACTAAAGTCGAAAACAGTGAAACATCAGCAAAAAGTGGGGGTAACTATAAGAAGCAGATTCTACTCTCCTACACTTGAGGTCTGTCAGGTCAGCAGACGGTTTCTTCACTTTGATGCTGAGCGCGGTCCAGGGCAGACGGACGCAGACGGGCTTGCCTATGGCTTGCCTTTGGCTTGGGAGATGTCCATTACAATGCAGGCATCACATCGTAATGCCTTTACAATGTAAATCCAACAACGCAGGTGCCCTTACATTGCATTCCATTACAACGCATTGTGAGGTCAGTAATGGGGTATTTTACATTTTTAGGGTGGGTATGGGTTTCAGGTGTCGGAGATGAAAGGTAGGGTGTATTATGAGGTAACATTTGAAATTTGGGGTATGTTTTGGGGTCAATCAAACATTGGGGTGTGTATTTGGATCAAATAAGAATATTGGGGTGTGCATTTGGGTCAAATATGATTTTAAGGGTGTGTTTTGGGGCTTACAGATGAATTTTAGGGTTCAGGGTTTGCTTTGGGGTGCAAGGGTTAGTTTTAGGGTTGCACTCACTGAAGTGGGAATAGTAATGTTTACATCTCCGCAATCCAACACCTTCCCTACTGCTGCAATAAGCCTAGTATTAGTATGCATTGTAATGGAATGCAATATAATGGTATGCGTCGTAACTCCATATATACCTTTGGCACACCAGTGGTACGACCGCTGCGCATGGCCACACAGCGGCCGCCATTGAGAAGTGCTGCGGAGGGGACTGGACAGCTGGGAGGTGGGAAACACCGGATAGAACACTGGATGGGGCAGGGACGCGGGTGTGTGTGTGTGTGTGTGAGCGAGTGTTGTAAATATTTAAATGAGAGAAATCTTACCTCAAGGCCGGGTCCTGTGTCTTCGTTGCTCCAGCACTCCTTAGTGTGCTTCCAGGAACCAGAAAGCGAGACGGATCCTCCACACATTCTCCTGCTACCACGAACATAGGACTACACGTAAGACGGACGCACGCTTACTGCTTCTGGATCCTGAAAACGGGGGTGGTGACTTACCCGTCCTCCCCTTCGCATCACCCATCACGTTCTATTTACCAATTCTGTCCTCACGACACCCGATTAGACCGGGTTGGAATTGTCACCGGTCCAGCGTTATCGCACGTTCTAGAAATCTTTCCAAACAGCCCTGAAGAGTCATGGGATAATTCCCAGGTGACGAAACACGTGTCGGCTGGTTGTTTTTTCTATTTATTCTAAGAATTATAAAAAAATTCAGCATAATGAACCTACTGGTGTCGACCTCAGCTTACTTTACCTCAGGAAAAATCATAACTGTACATTTATACTCTGAACGTGTGCCCGGGACTTTGTTTCAAGTTTAAGTGTGGGTCCGAACCCACACACTTACAGGGGTTGTTTGGGTTTTTCCCCTGACCTGACAGCACCGTAGTAATTTTCGTGTATCCCATACTCCACAGCGAACCAGCTTGAGTGGTATTCTTCCTGCCTTACTCAAAACCCTACGCAGAATCAGCACAGGAACAGGAAATAGGCACCCAGGCTTCCTCCCCTAAGCCAATCACAAAACTGCAATGCGGCCTTGGGATTGGTCATTGGCACCGGGATGAGGCGTTCAGCCAGGGGCTGGAGATGTGGGCATGTTTTCCATGCAGGCTGTACAGGACAGTGCGCATGACTGCTTTGTGCAGCCTGAGCGGGCCAACCAAACAGGCACTGCACACTTGAGTGGGCATGCCACTCCGCTCATGCCCTGCTCCGTGAGTGGAGCAGCCCTACCCACATTGATACCCGCAAAGGAAACAAGGCACGATTACATCAGGAAGTTATGATCATGTGATGATTGTTCCTCTTCTTGCACTGCTTGAAAGCAGTGGGGCGACGCTCTTCTGCCATAGCGGATGAGCTGACACTTGGGGTGCGTCATCTACAGGTGCTAGGCCTGGGCGACTCGACCTCCAGGCATCCCCCGCTACGTGTCCCACCTTCTCCTTACCTGGACATTGACACCGTGGCACAATCCGCTAAACTCTCTCCAAATCTGTGACTCAGCCAGCAGGAGCTTCAGCCAGGTGGGATTGCATTAGCCATGGTACAGCAGTCGACGCCATGTCCGGTGGTGAACCTCCCGATGCAGTTGATGCAGCAGTGCCACCTTAGGCGTGAACTTGCAGCGCTCCCGCAACACAAGTTTGGCTCAGCTCATGGGCCTCACCCTCCACAGCGTCTGGCCAGTGCAACCTCATCCGGCCTGTGATGCAGAGAGGTGCCGCCCACCGTTGGTAATCCCCTCCGTGCACCCCGGTGTAGCGGTGGATCATAGTATGCAATGCAGACCTCGCTACGTTGGTGCACAGGAGCGCCTCTACCATTCACAGCTCCAAGGGGCGCAAGGCGGTCTTTTCACACAGGTCAGCAATGTGTCTCCATGCGACCGGTCAGACTTCACCACCAGGTACGGGCGATCGCCGCGCCTCAATGTCTACCGCCACGGGTCATCGACTCCACAGCTCCTCCGCATCCCACTCCAGGCTCCAGACGCAGGTCCAGCGAGGCATCCAGGCTTCAGACGCAGGTCCAGCATGGCATCCAGGCTCCAGACGCATGGATGTTGGGTGGCTTGAGGTTTTTTTTTATGTGTGCTGCACTTGGCCCTGGCTGCTCCATTCTGCATTTCATTGTTTTTTTTGGCCTATTTTCCTATTGGAGGTCGACTGATAGGCTATTTTTTCCTTTAGAGGCTAAAACACTCACGTTGGGCTGACTAACGTGCGTTTTTTTGCCACTAATGGGCCTTTCGTTGGTTTTCGCCCGCTAACGCCGGAATTCCTATCGCCATCACGCTAATGTTAGCATCAGTTTTCACCGCTGATCCCTGAAGCTATCACCATGTAGCGATGTCTTGTACATACGTCGCTAACAAGGCCATAGTTTTCAGCGGTAAGAAAACTGCTGCTAACTAGCGTTAGCGGTTGTTTTCACCAGTCCTTGTACATATGCCCCTTAGTCTCCAGCAGCTCTAAATCACACCACCGCCAATAACAAACTTGCTCACTGAAATAACCTACTAATATAAGCTTGTTCGATCAGCAAAAAAACAGACAGTACCAGATTTACTCTTCAAACGTGAATCATGGCTGAGGGAAGACATGCCACCAATACTACATTACTACATGAAGCAATTCCACCATGCTAACAAGCCATAACGCACAACTGTGTAGGAAAAAGAGGAGGTAGCTGAGTATTCGCATTTAAAGAAAAGACAACTCTCATCAAAGCTACGGATGTTTCCTTTCAAGGTTTTCAGGCCCTCCTTGTATCATGTACTCCTGGCTCCCAACATGTAGACGAAGACGAAGCCCCTCTCCTGGTGGTTTGCACTTAGTTGTCTGGCGACAGCTGCGCTGTCAAGCCAGACCATGGAAGGGTTTATCACCCCAGTAACCTCGTAATTTTCCTAACCTGACATAAACAATTTTCAATAGAGAAACAAATAAAAGGGCACTGTAAATGCTGTGGATACCCTAGTGCAGGGCAGGTTGACAATGCGTAAAGTGTCGATGTTTCAGCAAGGGTATAATAAATTATTTCCTCTATACCACATAGAAACCACAGAAAATAAAACAAATGTAAAGTGCTTCGCTCAGACAACTCATCACAGGGACGGGCTGGTAACCATGCCTCAACTGCATTCTCATCGTAAAAAGCTACTTACTAACAAATATACAATATTATAACGAAATCAAGTCAATATAAACAGCTACATACCAGGAAGAGTTCCCAAATGGGCATGACGAGCGACTGTCACTTTTTATTTAACTCAGTGCCTGCCCGTCTTTGTGTTCTGACCTTAGTAATGAGCAATTTAAAATCCCTTTTGCTTAGTCCTAGCATAGATTCTGTTTCATCCAAATATTTTGGTAGTCACATGATTTCACAGCAGCTCTTTATAAAATGTAACCAAGATATTTGATTCACATCATCCTGGTGCGGACAATCCCGAATGTTTAACTTGGCTGCTGGTTTCGTCCGGATAGGGTGCCATAATAATGGAGCTCACTTACTCCGATCCTCCAATAACCAGTTCCCCCTGACAGATAACATTTACACAACTCAATGGGACTGCTAATATTTTTTTTCATATTTATTTTTGGGTTGCTGAAGTATTTCCACGTTTGCCTTACCCCAAATACCCACCCCATATCAAACCCCCAACACACATTAGCTACTATATATAGAGTACATCTCCTTGAGTAGCCTCAAACCTAGCCTCCTAGCAAATCTAAATATGGCCTCAGTAGATTTTTCAAAATATAACGTCCTTGTCTCAGAGGTCTCCAATTATTTTGGCTACTAAAAAGTAAATCTAGATAATAAAAGGAGTCTGTGGTTGAGATTTTTTTGCCATTAAGAAAATATGTACATGCTCTCTTCCTTGCCAGACCAACTAGCATGGTATAAGTCTTGCCACGATTTACCCTCAGACCCAATTTTTCCATAAAGGAAGTTGAGTTATCAAGGAGGCTTTGTAGGGCAATCCCTTTGCATGCCATCAGCACCACCTCATCTGCATACAGCCGAATAGGAATGAGGAAAGACCCTATTTGGGGCATATCTTTGGCCCTGTCCACGAAAAGTTTGTTTATATCATTTATATATAAAATGAACAGGAACAGGTTTCAAAATGCAGCCCTGTCTCACTCCAATGCTAACTTCAACTGATTTCGAAGACTCCCCAATTCAGGCATACCGAACCCGTGCCTTAGTGCTAACATACCACTGACTTAAAAATAGAGCTATAGACTCATCTACACCCAAATCAGCCAGAGGACCACAAAATTTGGAATGCTTACAGAGTCAAACGTGAACTACAGGTCCATAGATGCCATATAATGCCCCCTTTTTCTGTTAGCTCGTGGTTAGCAATGAGAAGATTTAAACTCCAACATTGTTTGACTGTGCTGATCTCTTTCCGTATTCTTCCTGTCACTGCAAGAGTGGAGTCTAAGAACGAAATTGGACTGTAACAACTCGTATCAGATATATTTCCTATGTATCGGAGGTCCTCATCCTCGGCTCCAACCCTTCAGCCTGGGACGACTACTGGTGGCCGACGGTACTGGGGGCAGCCCCGACACCCACCGACCACGCACGCAACCTGGGAATCATCCTCGACTCAACGCTCTCAATGACCAAGCAAGTCAACACCGTCTCCTCCTCCTGCTTCAACACCCTCCACATGCTCTGCAAGATCTACAGATGGATCCCGCCAGATACAAGAGACAGTCACCCGGGCCCTCGTCAGCGGCAGACTCGACTACGGAAACGCCCTCTAAGCGGGAGCCCCAACCAAGCTCATCAAACGACTACAACGCATCCAAAACGCCTCGGCACGACTGATCCTCGACGTACCACGCCACGGCCATATCACCCCCCACCTGAGAAACCTACACTGGCTCCCCGTCAACAAGAGGTTATCCTTCAAGCTCCTCTTCCACGCACACAAGGCACTCCACAAGACGGGCCCAGCCTACCTCAAGAGACAACTCTCCTTCTACATCCCCAACCGCCAGCTACGCTCCGCCGACCTCTCACTCGCCACAGTCCCGCGCATCCGAAGAACAACCACAGGTGGGAGATCCTTCTCCCACCTCGCTGCCAAGACATGGAACACCCTCCCACTGAGCCTACGACAGACTCAAGACCTGCTGACCTTCAGGAGGACACTCAAGACCTGGCTGTCCTACCAGTAGCCCCTCGCGGGTATGTAGTGCGCTTAACAAATGACTGATTGATTGATGTTAAAAATTGTGACAGTAACAGAATGGCTCCACTTGGGGAGAGGGACACATTCAACACATTAGTAACTAAGATTGCCCACAATTCAATATTTTCAATGAACAGCCCGGGGCTTTCCCTTTCTTACAATTTTTAATGTTTCATGTAACTTCACCTAAATCGAAATTAAGAGAACGCGAAAGTGTCTGAATTTCCTCCTGCCGTTTTGTCCAAGGACCAATCTAGAGAAACCAATCAACCTCTCGACTGCCGGATGCATAAATAGATTAAAAATGCTTAACCTACTCTTCTGGGGGTATTACTGTTCCAACTGAAATGCAGGAAGTAGAAATATCAGTAAAAAAGTGGCACAAATCACCTTCCAGAAAGCAGTATTGTCCAGCAGCCTGCTGGCTTCCTGTAGAGCTTTCCAAGCCTTTTCCTTATTAGCACGTTTATGTCTTGGTATGGTATTCTTATAATTTAGCGTACATTTTTTGAACATCCTCACATGCAGTGGGGATTGCTTTAAGGCCCTTGTTAGATCACCATGGGCCTTTGTGCAAGCAGAATCAACCCACCTGTGCCTCTTCACTGTTGATGACCTGTGCACCACCTTATGGCCTCTTGTATGGAATTTGATAACGCCTCCAAGGCTGAGATAACTACTTCACAGTCCGCTGTATCATCAAGACATGTGGCCAGTGGCGGCTCTTCTGCTAAGGCGGAGGAGCTTCGCCCACTTCTTTTTTGCAGTGAAACAAAGGTAAAATAAAATGATAATAACTTGTGTTATTATCCTTTAATATTCTCCTACTAATGCACCTTTGCATGAGGGGGCGGGGCAGGGGAGGAGGGGTAGGCAGAACCCTGCTAACTGCACAGTGACTGCTTGGCTGGCCATCTCGGGGCGCCCAAAACAGTTTTGCACATTTTGCATGTTCTCCATGCCGACTGCCCGACTGCATCACAGCCTACGTGGAGATCATGCCCAGGCCTCCAGTCAGAGTCTGATAAGGCAACGTTTTGATTGGCTGACTGGGAGGCAGGGTGTGCTTCCTGTGGCCTAGCGAGAGAGGACTACGGAGGAGAGACGCGGCGAGGAAGCCCCTGAAAATGCTGGTGATGTCTTAGTCAATTTACCTGATAAAAGTCACAGATCAACATTGGGAATCCCACCCTTAGCCCTGCCATGGTTTGAGTGAATCACTGGTGTGCATAAAGAATAGTGAAAAGGACTAGCCACCCAAGTTTCTTGAAAACACAATATGGCATACTTCTGTACGACACTAGTCCAATCTGGATTACTTCATTTTGTCCAGAGACCTGCAATATTCCAAATCAAAACCTTCAGGCACCCTTCATTGTGAGCTGCTCTGGGAAAATGTCCTTCACACCACCCATCCTATCCCATCCCACACTCTTCCTTACATTATTAATTGCTGTGTCTACTGTTTCTCAGCCAACACCAGTCTCAAAAACCTGCCAGTCCTGTTCCACTAAGGAACTTGTAGGAGTAAAGCAGTTGTGTGTACAAACTGTAGGCATGGTGATGGGCGAGTAGCCTGTGTTTGAAATCTCAGAATGCACTGCGGCAGTGGCTGGCTCGTCATTGGCCATACATCCCACCAAACCTGGGATACATAAATATCCTAAGGTGACCAGTAATATCATATTTGTGGGTGGTGAAGGAGTAGCCAATAAGGTTAAGGCTTTCTACATATTATGCTGCACAAACGTTTACCACCATACAGTTCTGTTTTGAGATCCCTCCCAATCCATGGAACCCAACGTACCATGTTGATGCCATCCAGTAGACACTGAAACTTTCCTACCTCTTTTACCCATTACGGTCCAGTCTAGGTCATGGGACCCCTTTCAGCACCATCATGTATGGGTTGTTTTAGTGGCAGTTGTAAAAAAGTTACTTTCCTGATCACTCTGATTAGGCTTGATGGGTTTGGCAGTCATAGACTGAAGGTGCCAAGGTCATAAGTAGAGAACACACTCCGGGCTTCGGGCTCATTACGCTGCTCTCCAGCGGGTAAATCCCCACCACCTTTTTTTCACATGGGGCTGTTCAAGGAACCATATTCCTGGTTTGTAGCCTTCATCTGGACCAGCCCAACCAGATGACAGCTGTTTAATCTGGACTAGACAAGCATTATAGAGCACTCTAGCACTATAAAAGTCAATCTTTTTAAAAACGTGTTAAACAAATCTTTCACATAGCTCTCAAGAGAGCGTAGGGTGCTTGTCATGATCTCCTGCTACTTTAGGCATACTGCCGCCCAGTCCAAGTCTCTGGTGCCCTGATTGTCATTCTGAGGAACTGTAGGAGGAAGCTGTGATATTAAACCCAACTTTGTTTTAGGTCTTGAGCTACTTATGACCCCTTTTGATTTTTTTTATGGATGATGGCACTAAATGGCTATTCTAGAAGCAGGAAGTCATTTGATACGCACGGATTGCTTGAACTATTGATGGATTTACAGATTGGCAGCTCTCTGGTAGGAAGGTATAATGCACCATAATTACTGCATCCTTTACTGCCCTTTGCATGTTAGCAGACCTCTCCTCCATATTACAAGTTTCCTCGTTAATTGACCCTATTACGTTTGTTAATAAGGTTACTATTATGGGTGCGGCAGAGTTCTCCTTAACCATTCATGCAGGTGCAGATTTCCTATGCCCCATCGTGTTGGTAAAAGGTAAAGTTAAAACTAAATAAGGGGGACTCGGCCCGGCTTTCATCTGTCTCTGGTGGGCTCAGATGGGCCTGTCTTTTCCTGGTCTTGGCCTAGGCAATGCCCAGGCACTTCCCACACTGTGGGAGTGAGCACTCATTATGAAGCACCTTAGCATCCCCACCTCCTCTACAGGTGAGCCCAATATCAGGTGGATTATGCACCTGGTAGTCCACTGTTCGTTTGTTGCTGTTGGCATCCCATGCTGTGGGAGTGAGCGCTTGGTTATGAAGAACGGTCCCCATCTCCTCTCTGCAGGTAAGACAAATACATGGAGGACTGTGGACCTGGTAGTCTGCTGTTCGTTTTGTTTGCTGCTGGCATTCCAGACTGCAAAAGTGAGTGCTGAGTTATGAAGCACCTTATTGTCCCCACCTCCTCTCTGCAGGTGAGCACAATATCAGGAGGATTGTGGACCTTGTAGTCTGCTGTTTGTTTGTTGCTGTTGGTGTTCCACGCTGTGGGAGTGAGTGCTCAGTTATGAAGTGCCTTAGCGTCCCTGCCTCCTCTCTGCAGGTGAGCCTAATACCAGGAGGATTGTGGACCTGGTAGTTCACTATTTGCTTATTGCTGTTGGCATACCAATACTACATGAAGCTATCCCACCAGACTAACATATGATCATGCACAACTGCGTAGGAAAAAAGAGGAGGTGTCTTTGCACCCCCATGTAAAGAAAAAATAGCTCATCAAAGCTAAGGATGATTCCTTACACTGTGTTGAGGGCCTCCTTGTCAGCTGCAACCCTACCGCAATGATAAGTTGGAAAAAGACTTACAATGAGAGAGACATTAAACCTAGGCAATAGGTGAAACTTTGGGGACAGTACTTTTAAGACATCTTAGACAAGAAACAAAAAAACATCATATATGATAGTAGAAAGTAACCAACTACATAATTATTTTTCACAGTTCTATTTCCTCCCCTTTCCCCAAACTATTGTAGTAATGGAGGACTGAAATAAATGAGGTGCAGGATAATGGAAGAAAGAAATTGGTTATTTAAGAAATCATTTTACCTTACAAGATTGCAATGTAATATTTCCAATAATGTATTTCTCTTACATTTTTTGCAACCCTACCCCCAACATTTACCTGTACGTTTCTCCTACTCTATAGCCCACTACCCAGCGGCAGAACATTATCAGACACTTTCCTAGACTGTGTATCAGACCTACTTACTAAATATTCAACTCTGTGCATCCTTGGTGACCTGAATCTATGGCTTGACAAACCAAATATGCCCCACCCCAGAATTATCCTTACAACAACTCGTTCTCAATCCCCCTATATAGCAGGACACACCTTACATATAATTTTCGGCAATCCAGAATTAGTCTCATTTTAAAGGATTACTCCATTCACATGAACAGATCACCATTTGGTTGCCTTCCAACACAAGATGACCCAACTAACCTCAACTAAACTCAACCTGCCTGCAACTACCTTCAAAGCCTGAACATGGAGGACCAGGAAACCCAAGTTACCTCTCACACAGATCTGGAGTCAATAATTTAATAGAAAAACTCTGAGTATGGCTCCATGCAGCTCTCAATATACCAAATTAACAAACAACATTTAAATAGTGGAAAAAAAGGGCCTTTGGATGCACGCAGAACTAAAAAAACAAATCAAAACGCTTCAAGGCACCTGGCTCAAATCCAACAACTCAGACAAATGATGCTTACACAAAAAAGAATGTAAAATGCATTAGTCAAAAAGGCAATAAAATTAATCTACTACTCAAGGAGAATGTACAATATAAAATTCCCAAAACATTTCTAAAATACTCTCAGAATTGTGCAACCGAAGAAGCAACCAAGGAGCCCAACCTAATTCTCAGGAGTTCTGTAACAAACTGGCAACTCATTGCATGGTCAAAGTAGACATGTTGGATTCATACTTAACACTCAAGGAAAATAACTACCTCAAGCCACTTCCAACAAACAGCTCAGGAGGAAGGGTAACACCACCTCTGTTATCATTCCAAGAACTGTCAATGACAGAATTCCTCTGAAAGCCAGCTTACCAGCTGTCTGCCCCTCTGACCCTTCTTCAAGAAAATCCTTCTATCAATTTCAGAATCCATCCCAGTCAGAAAACTGGTCAACAACTCTACATCAACATTAGTTTTGCGACGAGACTTGAAGAAGCATACATATGCCCATTACTAAAGAAACATAGCTTAGACCCTCAAGACTCCAACAATTATAGGTCAATTGCAAACGCACCATTCCATGGCAAACTTATACAAGAGTAGCATTTACCCTGATGTCAAAATTAATTGAAGATAACTCCCTACTCTCTGACCTTTAAACAGAAATCTGTAGTGGAAGCGGCAATGAAACTGATCTGATTAGCATCTGGGCTGATCTTAAAAACACAGTTGATAAAAATTGGGTCACTGCACCATTACTCTTGAATCTTTTGGCTGCCTTGGACACCATTGATCATAACACATTAATCCTAAGACTCAAAGAAGCCGGCCTAGACGGTGCCACTCTAACTTGAATCTCAATGGAACTAATGTGATCTGTTGCCTCCTTTCTGATCAAAATCCTGTAATATAAAAGCAAACGTTTGTCAAGAATCTATCAACTCACTCTTCATTTTCAACATTTACATGAAATCCCTTCCTAGAACTAATCAACAGTTTTGACTACACTTGGAATAACTATGACAACAATACACTGATACTTCTTAAATTGGAAAGCCCCAAGACTTTGGAAACTCATCATCTTCGGTTGCAGCTTGACCTTTGATGAGTGGATGATTTTAAGTCACCTCAAAGTAAACTCCTCCAAAACTAAGATACTTATCTGTAGCCACTGGAAAACATATAATCCTGTACACACCTAGCCCAATAACCTAGGGCCCAAAATACCATAAACTCCAAAATATCCATGAATGTCCAAGTGAAAAAGCTACCAGCCTAACTTACCACTAAAATGCTGCAGTGCATCTTCTATCGCCTAGGATTCCCTCATAGGGTTCAAGCAACAGCCTCTCTTATCCTATACATGCTAGATTATGCTGATGGCATATACCATGGTTCACCTCTATCCCCCATGAGAAGATTACAGAGAATTCACTCTGCTGCCAACCTACTCTTACCAGTAAAACCACAAACCTATATCTCCCCTGCCTTGGAGGCGGTCCACCGATTACTGTTTACAGAAGATCCACTTTCAAGCTACTTTGTATCACCCACTAGGCAATGAATAGTAAAGGGCCAGTATTCCTCAGCCAAATACATCCAACCCAGGAACCTACGCTCCAGATTGGCACCTCATATCCCGCTCATGTAAACGCAAGAAACAAAAACATTGGCATTACGTCTTTCTATGTACTTGCAGCCAAGCTATAGAACCCATTACCAGCAAAAATAAGGTCTACTATTTGATGACGACTGTCAGAAGGCCGGCAGGCTCAGATCTTTTCTATATGATCACAATGTTCACAAACAAATTACAGCAGTGGTAAGAGCAAGAAACTAAAAAATAAAAACAGAACCTTGCAGCTAAGTTGCGAAACCACTATCAAACCATGTAGCGCAGAAGGAGAATTCAGGGCACAGAAGTCCCAAACAATATCAGAATGAACACACCAACCCTAACAGCAGCAGACATCCAAAGACCCAGTTTCAAGAACAGAGCGCACACAGTCCCCTCTTCAGAAATCTATCTTTGTTTGTGCATTTAAACAATGTAAGTAGGGGCACATTCCATGTATGTAGTTACCCATTACTTCTAATGTGACATCAATACTCTATTAATCTATTTCTATCATAAAGCTTGAGTGAATGCATCCCATGTCGACATGACCAACACAACCCAGCTAACCTACAAAGAAAAATAAGCAAAACAATTACTAATCCCACTACCAAACAACTGCTAATTTTGGGTTCCAGAGTAGTGGGCTACTCGCGCTCGAAGCGCTCCAAAACTTCAAAAGGGGCAGCAATGCAATATAAATGCCATCAGAATTAAAATAGATGGTGCCCCCCTACTCCACCAAACTCGTGGCTCCCCTGTCAGTGCAACTGCAGTTTTTCAGATGGCAAATCATCAGCCATCAGCCTGTCAGAAACCCTTGGCACAGAGGATTAACCACCACTGGACCACCAGGTCACAGTGAGAGTCACCTCAAGCTGTTTGGGTGAGGGCGAGCATCTCTGATTTTCTTTGCCTAAGTTTGCATGGAGGACCCGAGCAGCGAACCAACAATGGGTCCAAGTTGCAGGGCTAAAACTCCCTGCAGCTCAGGGCCTTTGTGTTTTTAGTTTTAGGTTTATTTGTAGAAAAGCAAATGAAGCAAACAGTAACGATATAAAACATATTTGCTCACATTAGTGTCACGGCAACCTGCTTCAACCATGTTTTCTTGATCAGTCTAACATTGTCCACCTAGAGCTGCTTATGCATCTTGGCTCCCGAGATGTGAATAAACAGGGAGAGCTTGCCTAGCCACAGCGGTTTACATTTCTGACAACCTTCCCAGCGTTCGCCGAGTTATTTAAATTTAAAAAAAGAAAATGTTATGTTGCTGTGTTCACAAGGCTCAGATCAGGCTGTAATATTTCTCTGTTATCAAATTATCATGGTGATTGTTATTTATTAAAGGCATTGGGCATTTGTTTGTGAGCCACTTTTGGAAAGTGGGTTATTTGTAGTGGTAAATGTTCATCTACCACTGGCAATAGGGCCACTGACCCAGTGTAGGGCTCAGTACATGTCTCAATAAATTATTCCCATGCTCAACACTGGGTTGCTTGGCTGCGAGCAGCCAGGCTTAACTTAGGAGAAAGATGTGTAAAACATTTAGAAACACCAATACAGTAAATAATTAAAACACAACACGGAATAAAAACTCAACACCAATTTATAACGATAGAAAATATTTGTATCTTTAAAATGACACCAAAATGACAAAACACCAATGTAGGGAACCGGAGATATGAATTTTTAAAGATTTAGCACTATATAGCACCTAGAAACCTATAGTGCCACTCTGGGACATCTGGTCACACGTGACCAGGACAAAGTCAAAGTGTCTGGCCGTCCACGATGAAGCTCAGCTCGGATACACCTTGCAGTAGGCCTCGGTCAAGATTTTACCTTCTGACTTAGAAACTTTTCTGGAGCTTTTTCTGACAGGGTCCCTCAATGCTCTTCACCAGTTCAGGATTGGTGGGGGTTCGCCAACTTGCTTTTCGGGGAGGTCCCGGTCAAAGTCAGGAAGTCAGAATTCCGGAGCTATTCAGTGGCATGAATCAGCAGGTCAGGCCAGTTCGTGGTTGAAGGTGGCCAGCTTTGTTCTCGCAGTTGAGTCAGTCCCCTTATGGAGCTTTTTTCCAAAGTTGCTCCAAACTTCTGGAACTTATTCCTGAAGTTCCTCTTGAGGGTCCAAAGTGTCCAAAACACAGTCCAAGGGTCTGGAAACTTCCTGATGGTCCTTGAAAGGTTGGGACCACAATTTCCCAAAAATGCACCTGGACAAAACTCTTACAAATCTACTGAGCACACTCCAGGCAGGGGATTCTTGGTGGTGATGATCCAGGTGAGCTCTGTTAACCTGTAGCTTGCAGGGTGTCCACTCTTTAGTCCTCTTGAAGCAAAGTACACCCAAAGGGCTGTAGTTCCAGATAATGCAGCAGGCGCAGTCAGTCAGAACGCAGGGCCTAATGATGCTAATCAAGTTTCCAGCTTGGCACGCCTTCTTCTTCTCTTAGTTTCAAGCAGCAGACCTGAGAGGCTCTGCTCACATTTTTATTTAGTGTTTTCCAGTGTCAAGTAGGCGAGCACTCCTGTCCAATGAGGTGTAGGGCAACACCCCATGGCATGACCACTTCCTCTTAAGTGTGTCTTAACCTTCTTCCAGAAAGCACTCTTCCTCCAAAATTCAGTATGGCTGAAATCTCTGCAGAGGAGCAAGAACTAGTTAAACCAACCTCCAGTATGGCTCATTTCAATAGCTCTCCTCCCCCTAACATCTTCAACTTCCTGCCTTAAGCCTACCATCTGGCTGGGTCAGAGGCGCTGGGGGGTAGATGGGCCTGTCATTCCCTGCCTGTCTAATCCCCTTTTGAAGCTTCATGCTTTACAACCCCTCCCCTGTGCTCTGACATTCCTGTCTAGCAGAGCTCTCTCTACCAGATAGCCTCTCCCAGTGTGAGTCACTTATCACTTCATCAAAGCAGCCTGGCGAATCCTGTTAACTCGGACCAATCAGGGAACAGGACAGGAAGACTGAATTTTGGCTTAAAGACAAAAAGTCTTATAACTTCTTTTCTATATACTTTAGGATAAATTCACCAATGGCAATTTGTTGGATTTATCAACACCATTATCATAAGTACTAGAACAGTACGTTGTTTAATTCCTAGAAATATTTATGCATTCATAAACTATAGGCATCTTCAATGGGGAAAATGCAATGTGTAATTTCTCCAATATCAGAGCATTTACAGCTATGAAGCCACTTCTTATAGTTACAGGACCCCCCACCATTGGGACACCTAGGGAAGACTTTTGGGGTCCTGAATAGCAAAAATAGTTTAGATGTAGATCCTCACTTCGCATAACTCCTAGCACCAAAGTCGTTTTTTGGGAGGCACTTCACTACAATGGGGACAGTGAAATGTGCAATTTCTCTATCCCCAGGACTAATAAAACATATTTTATAAGAGCCCTCCTTATAATGGCTTGACCCCTGCCCCTGGGACACACAGGGGAGACCCTGGGGGTACCTAACATGCCAAAATATTGTGGTGTGGTTTTTCACTTTTAAGTGCCCCTACCACCAAAGTTGTGTTTTGGCACAATGTACATTTAAAATAAGTTCTGTAACACAAGGCTGCTTTTAAAATGACCTCAGGCTCTCAGCAGCACACAAATGCAAGTGCAGAAAGGGCTGCTGGCCTCTAAACTGCCATGCCCTATAATATACTAAGGACTTTTAGGTAATTTTAATCCAGCTGCCCTATTATCTACAAGGGACTTATAGGGTCATGCCAATTCTAAGTGTTCCCTAATATATAGTGTGCCCTCATGTGCGTGTGCGTTTTCACTGTGCTTTCAACATAGCACTGGCCCTGTGCCTGGTTAGACAGAGCCCAGGGACAGTCAGAGTTAGTTACCACCAGTACCAGTCAGCAAAAAATTTGGGGGTGCAGAGGACACCATATTTGTAAGTCCATTTGGTACTTAGGCGCTCATCATTGAAGTCCGTCCACCATCGTCCCGTGGGTTGGGACCGGCCGCCTATAAGGTGATATTATGATGCGACCACCACCACAACAGCCACAAATGGCACGTTTAACATTGCGGCAGGTGCTGCTGGCTGCAGCACCCACCGCAATGCTAAAAATGCACTAAGTCGCAGGCACCATGCAGAGCCTGCCACATGGAGCAGGGGAATTTAGGGGGGCACCATAGGTGCCCCCCAAGTGCACGAACAACCAGCCCCTGCACAAGGGGGGCCCACAACAAATATATCCCTGCCAGCCTTTCCATGGTGGTTGAACTGCCATGGAAAGGATGGTGGGGCTGCAGCATCCTAATCTGGCGGACAGTGCCTGCTAGGCACCACCACCATTCTGTGTATGTGGGCGGTCCAACAGGCAATCCTAACGATTGCTGCTGTCGGACCCGTGGCAGACGGGCTTTCCGTCCGCAAAGCACACTCCCCGCCATCACAATGTGGTGGGTGGAAATTGGCCTTACAATGGTGGTGAACCTGCTACGGGTGGTAGGTTCGCCGCCATCGTAATCAGGCCCTAAGTTTCTGGCACTGAGTGCACAAGCCTGCTTCCTCACCATTGCAATGAACTAGTGGAAGCGGGTGCTTGAGCTGAAGCATTTTTATTGGCGTGGCCTGATTCCACATGCACATGTGAATGGCTGTGATTGGCAGGAATGTGATTTCAAAAATGGAATTGTGTCATGACCAAGAAGCCATTCTGAAGTGTACATAATTTAAGGTAAAGCAGTTATTTTAAAAAACTACAATACTTCTATCTACATATTAAAGATCCACTTTAAGGTTCCTTGTTTACCCTCTGAACTGAGTGATTTCTAGTGATTACGTCACCACTGCCAGCAGACATCAGTCTAACCATTCTACGCCACCCAGTGGAGTGATCCCCTATAGGCGTGAATTCACGTATAATTCAGGGGTACCGGAAGTGACATCCCATAACTTTAATGCAATAACATCACAGAAGGTGACATCATATGATCTGACGCTGAATCCTCCCAGGAAGTGATGTCACATAACAATAACTGGTATTGCTGAAGTTAAGAGACTTGTAAGTGAACATTTATATAATAACACAAGTTAATAACAGAGAGATATGTCCATTTCATATATCACTTACATTTTAAATAGGATACGGACATGATAGATACATTACACATTTCCATTTTTTTATTGCAGGAAACATTATGTTTATATTGAAATAGGAAAATATAGTGCCACTAAGACACAAAATAACATGGGGAAACCAAATAATTTATACCTCAAACTCCTGGTTTCATTGTTTCCTTAGTATACTAATCTAATATTAACTTAAGCATAAGGTGTATTGGAAAGTTATGGAAAGAAGCATGAAAAAAGAATCAAGAAACAGTATTGGTTTTGTCCACCTGTATTTCTTTATGAAGGCCAATGTGAACAATGTTATTGGGTTATGCATTTTGGTTAGCATCACTTGTAAGGCATGATTATTCACTAGTTTTATTTAAACACAGAATTTTCTATTTGTCACAATAACACATATCTGCAACACCTTGTTTAAAAATGTATATTTGTTATTTAATTTGAAATGTTTTTTAGCAGTGCTCTATACCTACTTATTTTAAGATGAAGTTCTCAGTTCACAGCCAGAGCTGCAGACAGTAAATGGTGCGCATCACAGCACCATTTACCTTTGGTTCTATTTTTGTCATTGCTTGTGCCACCTCTGAGACCACGGGTCGTAAAGGCAGTGCCAGGGGTCTCAAGGGCCAAGCCAAGAGTCACAACTGTGACCCCTTGGGACCTATACCAGTAGCGGTCCGTGGAGGGAGTTCCGTGGGGCGGAAAGGCGGAGCGGGGGAGGGGCAGGGTGGGGGGTACTAAACACCGGAATATGGATAATTGGAGGTAAGTAAACAATTAAATAAATAAAACAAATTTCGTAGCGCGCGCTGCACCGCATTTTGTGATGCAGGGCGCGCTACGAAATTCGTTTTATTTATTTAATTGTTTACTTACCTCCAATTATCCATGTTCCGGTGTTTAGTACCCCCCACCCTGCCCCTCCCCCGCCCCACCTTTCCGCCCCACGGAACTCCCTCCACGGACCGCTGCTGACCTATACAGGACGTCCAAGAGAGCTCCTCAAAATAATGTTCCTGGATTTTACTGTCACTAAATGTATGAGCACACTCACATCAAGTGGACTGCAACAGCATATTCAGCACTTCAAAAGAAGCCTCTGTAAGTACTTTACAAATTTGATGCTGTCTTCGTTTACCTATGATTGGCACGCGTTTTTTGCCAATTGGTGCTCAGTGATTGGCTTGTTTTGTCATCAAATAAACACAGAGGTATATCATCTACAATGAATGGCACTGTTCTTCTCCAATTGACACATTAGACATTGGCATGCTTGTTAGAATAGCAGACACTAACATTTTACATGATTCACTTCATATCTTTTTCATGTAATATTTTTAATGCACTTGGTCTACTCAATATTTTTTATTAGCCATTATTACGTGTTTTCAGTCACTTGCATATTGTAATCTGTATTATTATATTTGGCTTAGGCTTTAGGTATCTATGTTAGCTAGTATTCCACAATATGCAAGCTGGGACACTACCTGCCATATTTTATCAAGAGCCAGGAGAGCCTCCTCTCAAGTGGTGTTTATGGTATCAATCTTTCATTGCTTATTTAGGAGCTGCAGATGGCCAACAATTCAAACCTGATGGAAAGATAATTTTATTGTATTATTACCTAGGGGTGTAAGCCCCAAATGTGTTTTTTCATTTACCAGAGTGTATATTGGCACAAGATGAAGTTCTCGATGAGTATCAAGTGGCTATTAAACAACATAAAAGTCACTATGTTCTCAGTGGGGTTTGTTGTTTTTGGGTCGTGGGAGTTTCTAGGGAGGGATCCAATTCTCCCGGCCTGTGGGCTCAGGTGTGGGTGGAGGGTGGGCGTTTAGGGGGAGCGGGTTCTGTGGGGTTGTCTGTGTCTCTTTATTGATAGTTTTGTTTTTTTCTTTATGTTTGATATATCGCTGGATGAGTTCCCCATTCCGATGGCCTTCACAAGGCTGACGATATACTGGTTGTGTACACGTCGATTTGGTTTGATGTGGTTATAGCGGTAGCCCCTGCGGTGAAAGTCAATATGCTTACATGGAATATCCGGGGCCGAATAACCCGAGGAAAAGTAAATTGGTTTTGGCATATCTGAAACACCATGAGGCAAAGATAGCCTTTCTACAAGAGACCCATCTCCTTCCTCAGGGTTCCCCTCCATTTGCTTCTTCCTGGGGATCCAACAGGTTCTTCGCCAGTTACAGTACATATTCCCGGGGGGTCTGCACTTTAATTCACAGCTCCCTCCCTTTTACACTTCAGGATAAAGCGGAAGATCCGCAAGGACACTATTTATTAATCAAGGGAACACTCCTGGGCCAAACGGTCCTCCTCCTTAATATCTACGACCCAAACACTGATGACCCCGACTTTTTTGGTAGTCTGCATGCCCTGCTGAACCGCTACGATTACGACATTCTCTTTTTGGGTGGGGACCTCAACCTTTGGTTCAATCCTGCTCTAGACTCATCAAACTCTCAGGCGTCCCGTAAGGTTCGCTCTATTGCGGTATTTAATGACCTGATCCACTCTTTGGACCTCCACGATGTATGGCATAGGCATGACCCACTGGCCCCAAGCTACACGTTCTACTCAGCACCCCACTCAACATACACTCGTATTGATTACGTCTTTGCCACTGCTGCAGGGTGTCGCTGGGTGGAGGGTATGGATGTACAGCCCTGCACATTATCAGACCATTCCCCTGTACTTTTGCACCTGAACATTCCAAATTCGGCTGGGTGGGAACGGAGGTGGACCTTTCCAGCCTCGGCCCTACTGGATGAGGTGTTCCGCTCGGAGGTCCAGGAGGCCATTACAGAGTACTTCGCCTTGAATACTGGCTCGGTGGTTCATTATTCCACTTTATGGGACGCCTTTAAGGCGTTCATTCGGGGAGTTGTCATTTCCAAACAGGCCGGGGTTTTACGGGCAGTGCGTGGCAGCCTAGCTACAGTAGAAGCCGAATTGGCATTGCAGGACGAATTTTCCCCGGATCTGCACGTGCAGGCTAAACGCAATCCACTCTTGCTTGACTTCAATGATCACGCTGACAGGGAGGCTTCCCTGCTCAGTAAATGCCAACTGGCTTGGCGCTACGGCGTAGGCGAACGCCCTGGCAGGATGCTGACTCACCTGGTGAGCCCCCCGAAGGGGACTGGGCATATCACGTCCATTGAGCGGGAGGATGGTACGTCTGCCACCTCTGACGTGGACATTGTGGCGGTTCCTCTATTCCACTATGCTTCCTGACAATTTCACGCAGCACCTGTCCTATCTGGAGGAAGTGGCTATGGTTTGCCTCACCAAAGGCCAAGCTGATTTTTTAGCGCACCCCTTTACGGTTGAGGAAATTCTGCTTGCCATAGACGCACTCTCCGGTTCCAAAGCACCCAGTCTTGATGGACTCTCTGGGGCATTTTATAAAGCCTACAAAGACAGCCTGGCGCCCCAACTCCTAGATGTTTGCTGAGGCACTGGAGCTAGGAGTTCTCCCCCCACTATGCGCGAGGCGGCCATGTCCCTACTACTCAAACCAGGGAAGGACCCCACGCATTGCTCGTCTTACTGTCCCATCTCCCTCATCAATTGCGGTAATAAAATCCTGGCTAAAACGCTCTCCACGCGCCTTTCCTTGCTCATGGATCAAATTTTGTCCCCAGTACAGTTCGGTTTCATACCTCATCGCTCCACTGCACTCAATCTTCACACTGTATTCTCGGTTATCAATCGCATCGAACCCACTACGCCTGCGGAAGTTGCATTATTAGACACTGAGAAGGCCTTCGATTCCCTTGAGTGGCCCTTCTTTATGGCGTCCTTGTGTAAACTAGTCCTACCTTTCAATTTTATCGCCCTTATTGCCCTGCTGTATACTTCTCCTACGGCTAATGGCTCCTTGTCCCCTTCCATCTCCATTACGCGTGGCACGCATCAGGGGTGTCCCTTATCCCCGTTCTTATTTATCATAGCGAGGGCCCCCCTAGTCTGCCACCTTCAAGAAAAGCACTTGTTTCGTGGCTTGCAATTCCCTGCTGGACAGCTCTTAATGTCTCTGTATGCAGATGTCGTTTTGCTTTTTGTTCGTCATCCCCAAACTAATTTGTAGCCCTTAATCGATGAGATTAAACGGTTTGGTTCCGTGTCCGGTCTAAAGATTAACTGGGGGAATTCAGTGTTGTTTCCCATTACAGATGCGGCGGCGGCAGACGGGATGGAGTATCCCTTACAGGTAGCCCAGGAGACTACGAAATATCTTGGGGTGCATCTTCATAGAGACAAAGGCCAGGTTATACAGCTCAACTACGGGCCACCTATAGAACACCTCACTATGGAAGTAGAGCGATGGATACAACTACCTCTATCCATGGCTGGCCGTATTGCACTTATAAAGATTAAAGTATTGCCCTGTTTTCTCTATTTTTTTTTCGCACCATACCCATTCCTCTCACCAATGTCTTTTTTGCCCGGTTGCGCGGCCTTCTTATCCGGATGATATGGGCAGGTCGTAGACCCAGGGTCGCATGGGACACTCTTACGCTTCCATATGCACGAGGGGGGTTTGCGGTTCCGGATCCCCAAATATATTTCCTGGTGGCGCAGGCCCAATTTGCACTGGTTCCACCCAGATGCCCGGATACCCTACACCAAAACAGACAAGGAACTAGCTGCTCCGACTCCTCTTGCGTCCCTGCTCCCAAGGGGAATCCCCCTCGAATCGCAGGACATCCAGCCTCTGGCTACTATGTGCTGGGCTTGGAGTAAACTAAATCTGTTATTTGGATCTGACCCTCTTTACTCGCCTGCCCTCCCACTGGCTCACAATCCGTTCCTACCTCTCACCACCGACAGGGCGGTTCTGGCCACTCTCTTTAAACTGGGGTTGGGTACCTTTGGATCCCTGTTCCCAGATAAACGTAATTTATCCGACCTGACGCAGCTCCCTGGGCTAACTGGCGTGGACTCCCTAAACGTGGCCCGGCTTCAAGGGACGCTTCGAGCCACTTTCTCTGCCTTTCCTGCCCCGTATGAGGACTTCTCCCCACTTGCCCTACTCATTGCGGACGACACTGGGTCGCACCTGGTCACAAAACTGTATAAGGCATGCTTGAAACTCCGGGTGGGACGGGACGGGAGTACGCGACAGAGGTGGGAGGACGACCTTCGGCATCCGCTGACTGACAAGTAATGGGCCTTCTGTCTCGAGCAAACCCATAGAGTGTCTCCTAACCATAGGCATAAACTGCTTCATTTTAAGTTTGTTCATAGAATTTACGTAACCCCTAGTCAACAAGCAAAGTTTGACCCCACTAAACCCACAAATTGCCCTAAGTGTAATGTCTTGGATGCCGATTTCACACATATGTCCTGGGCATGTCCCCCTATTTTGGCTTATTGGCAGGAAGTCTTTGCAACACTGGCGCAAATAATAGACAAACACCTTGTACCCTCCCCTAAAATGGGTCTGTTGGGACTGGTTAATCACATTAAACTTTGTTATAGGCGTTTTGCAGCGATAGCGTTACTTTTGGCCAAATGTGAAATTGCTGCCCTATGGGGGGCAAGGGCTCGACCAACTAAATCTGCCTGGCTTCGAAGCCTGGCATATTGTAGTGGTCAGTCTGAGGTATATGCTACACTTCAGCCCCCAACCTCCAGACCCCGGGACATCTGGTGTGTTTACCACATGCACTTGCAGCGAACACTCCTTGCTTCACAGGCTGCTTCTACTCCGACGGCCTCCAAGGCTATTTGGTGAGCTGTGAACAAGCTGCCAATGTCATGAGCCAGGTCCTGTATTCCCCCTGCACATGTTTTCACACGCAGGACCGATGTGACCACAGCCACCCGGTATGTCATATATTGCCACAGACCGGTGTAACTCACACTTCAAAATACTGGAACTCATTTAGTCTTCCTCTGGATATATTGTGGTGATTGTTTTATGTGATTTATAATTTTTGTAATCCGCAGATGTACTTCAGTTGCTTTGCTATAATTTTTGTATTCTCATTGTTTTGTGATGTATATTTGATATTTTGTATTTGGATGTCTTTTATGTTCTTGATATGTTTGTATTCTGTGCTTACATTTTCAATAAAAAAATTTAAAAAAAACCCTTAAAAGTCATTTTGAGGGGAAGGTTAATTTAGTAGTACAATGTCACTAAGGTTTACAAGAGTTCAGAATCCTACTGAATCAAAAGATTTCTACATAACTGCATCAAAAGTATTAGCTATACATTGTGATTTTGAGAATTTCTCTGCACATTTGATATGTGCTCAATTAGTATCTAGATGGTTTTCTATCAAAGTTCAAATGAGGGTGCTTACAGGAATCCACCATTGGATGAAGCGGTAGACATGGCCAAAAAGTACAGAAAGCTCAGAAGATAACACTAAGGAACTTGAAACATATGCATATGTTTATGAAGGTAGCCAAAGTGACATCATATAACAAACATAACACTTATAGGTCTAGTAGCAATGACAACAGAGGTAGAAACATCATGGGTACGCCATCTAGAACAAATTGCTTTAGATGTGGTTCCATTACTCATGTATCTAGTTTTGAAAAATTGTCTGGCTCTGGGTCAGGACTATTGGAAGTGCAACAAAACAGGACATTTGGCAAATTATGTAGAGCAATGCTAGATATTGGGTCTCTTTGTGTGGGGACAGGCACAGCCGTATTCAGGTGCTCCTTCCTCCCATCCTGCCCATGATGACCCATCAGGAAGTTTATGGCCCATCAGGATGCCGCTGACCCATCAGGCACACCTAAGTTCCTTTTGTGTGTGGCTGTCTGGAGGGAATGCATAAAGCCCAGCTGTTAATCTAGGGGAGAGATATGCCTTGCAGTAGTGAAAAACGAATGCAATCGTTTTTCACTACCAGGGCATGTAAAGCTTAAAAGTGCATGTCCTACTTTTTAAATACACTGCACCCTGCCCTTAGGGCTGTCTAGGGCCTACCATAGGGGTGACTTATATGTATTAAAAAGGAACATTTGGGCCCGGCAAGAGGGGTAACTTTCGAGGTCCACATGACAGTTTAAAACTGCACACACAGTCTCTGAAATGAGGTGGCACAATCAGTGCTGCATCCCCACTAGTAGCATTTAATTTACAGGCCATGGGCACATGTAGTGCTCTTTACTATGGACTTGTAAGTAAATTTAAATAGGCCTATTGTGGTTAAGCCAATGTTACCATGTTAAGTATAGAGTACATGCACTTTAGCACTGGTTAGTATTAGTAAAGTACCCAGACTCCTAAGGCCAACAAAAATGAATTCACTGGTTAGCACTGGTAAAGTGCCAAAAGTCCTAAGGCCAACAAAAGTAAATTCAGCAAAATGGGGAGGATGAATGCAAAGGGTTTGGGGGTGAACCTGCAGAAAGGGCCATTTCCAACAGGCAAGAAAACATTTTAATGTCAAAAGAGAGGTATACCAGTCATATCAGGATGGAGTTTGAAGTATAGAGAACAAATTAAGTGAAATAGTACTTTCTGTGGAAATTATGATAGTTGCCAGTGCGCAAAATGGCAAACCGTATAGTGATCCAGACATTCCAGTTGCTATTGATGGCATGCTTTTGCAATTACAGTTAGATTCTGGAGGTGGGATCACTATTAACATATATATTTATTAACTGTTTGGGACTACAAAATTGTTGCCTGATCTAGTTCCCACATCTTTTGAAGGGAGTAACATTTATCTTTCAGGATATTTCTGGGCTGAATTTGGATTTGAGGAAAGAAAATATAAGGAAATGTCTATGTTGCCTGCAAAGGTATCAATGTTTTGGGTTGGTGGTATCAGGCAGATCTTGATATGGTATTTAAACATGGCTATAAACACTCAGTAAACATAAGCATAGATCAAGTCAGATCAGAAGTGGATGCACAAATATAGTCAGGTATTCAGTAGTAAAGTAGCAAAACTCAAGGACTTTATTCGCGGCGTAAAGGTGAAGAATAGATGTACTCCTGTTAGGCATAGACTTTGTATTTTTATCACATAGTGTAAGAGATGAATTGCTCAAAATTCTTAAAGGTATGCAAGATGACTTCATATTTGAACCTGTGAATGACACTTTATTGTTATCCTCTTTTGTGATAGTAATAAAAGAAATCAGGAGATTTACATCTTTGTATTGACCCAAATGGTCTTACCAAACCATTTGGGTAGAAAGTTTTCTACTTCCCAGCCTATAACGGCGGACGCGCGTTGACACTTTTGTACATGCTATGCTATGCTGATGATACTTTGTGCTGTTTTTAAAAAATTGCTCTGAAACTGCGATATTGTTTTAATCTTATTTAATCGTGTGGAGTTTTCTACTGTGTACTGTATCTTGCTTGCCTTGCACATTGCTTTGAGCTCTTCGCTCCCCTCACTTTTAGAGGGCTCACCTCCCTCTTAGTGTTCCCGGTGTTCTCGCCAGCGCCCCGTTCCACCCCGGGTTTTCCCGTTTGATGGCGTATATTCAAGCTCCATTCCGGTTCCGGGGGCAGAGCCTGGGGGTCTTAGCACACTAGTCCTCTCACTATTTAGGCAGCATGACCGGGAAAGGCGCGCCAAAGGCAAGCCCGTCTGCGCCCGTCCGCGCCAAGACCGCGACATGCACCAGAGATGCTGCCCCTTTTATCCATGACCAACTGGGCCGGACTTGTTATACTAGAGAGATATACTAGAAAGGGTTCCCTGTTATCACACATTAGACCCGGAGATGTTAGTTAGGAAGTTGCACCTAGTATGCACTGGTTGGAATACTTCACTAAAACAGGAGTGCAGCATCCGGTCTGATAATAAGGCAACCAGACCCCCTCTTAAAGAACAGATTGCACAGGGCTTTCTTATCAATGTTAGATCTTTGATCGAGAATAAGGTCGCCTTCAGAGATTTCTTCTCAGCAAGAAAGCCAACGTGGGTTTTTATTACTGAAACTTGGGCTACTGATGCCTCAGGTCCTGATCTTGTAGATGCCATCCCATGTGGATACACTTTTGCTAGATTGGATAGGGTTGGACAGCGAGGGGGTATTCTGACCTGCCGTACTCAGGCATTGACCGCCCCTCATGATCCCTACCAGGCCTTCTAATGTTCCATTAACCTTCACCCCACGGAAAGCTTCTCTGGTGTCCTATGTTATAGGCAGCCAGGTTCCAGGACTTCTTATACTCAGGATTTCAGTAGACTGTTAGAACCCTACTTTGAGAGATTTAACTTCACTCTCCTGGGGGATTTCAATTTTCATTTAGTCAATGCCTCATGTAAGGATACCCATTGTCTTTTGGAAACTTTGAGTAGCTGTGGTTTCTCACAGCTGGTCAGAAATCCTACCCACATAGCGGGGCACATCCTTGACGGTGTCTTTTCTAATGACCCGCGTATAACAGTGGGGGACCCTGTTCCCATTGTTAGGTCTGATCACTTTACCATTCCTTTTGATTTACACTTCCTGGCATCAGTGATGCCTCCTTCTAGCAACAGGAATCTGGAGGAAAGGAGGAACTTTAGCCTAATAAGTAAGGAGGCGCTCTCCAATTTCCTCAATAACCTTGAGCTTACTAAGCATCAGGATGCCTTTCTGGCAGCTGCTGAGCTATCGCAAAAACTGTCAGCAGCAATGGATTTTTTGGCACCTGTCACTAAGCACTACTCAGCGAGAACAAAACCCTCTGCTCCCTGGTTCACGGAGAGACTCAGAAAGCTGAGACAGGGTTGCCGCAAACAAGAGAGGTTGTGGCATGCAGACTTAGAGCCTCTGAGTAGGGAACTGCATAAACAGTGTCTAAAAGAGTATAAATTAGCCATCATGGAGGAAAAGAGATTATAAATTTCAAAGATCACGGAATCTATGAAATCCCCTAGGGACCTTTTTAAGGTCATTAACTCTCTTTCCTCCCCTCATGTCACTGACCCATCAGAATTTTCCCAGGAGCTATGTGACAAGATATCTAACTTTTTTCACACTAAAATCCGAGACATCATCTCTTTGCTGGAAGCATCTAACTCCAACACAAGGTCGCCTGCTCGACCTTCTTCTCTTCTGAGGGAGGCCTCGCTTACGGAGGAGTCTCCTAGGCTGCACACCTTTCCCTGCATGTTGCTGGAGGCGACTGATCGGCTCCTTGATCGAGTTAAATCGGGCTCCCCATTGAATCCCTGCCCCCTTAAGGTGCTAAAAACCTGCCGTGAGATTATTATCCCCCATCTTACTGTGGTCCTGAATGCGGCCATTTCAGAGGGACTGTATCCCACTCTGTAGAAGACGGCTGTAGTGAAGCCTCTTTTAAAGAAACCTTCTCTAGACCCTGTAGAACTGAAGAATTATCGGACAATCTCTTTGTTTCCCGTTCCAGCCAAGATCCTGGAAACTTACTTAAATTCCCATCTCAGCACCTACCTAAAGGATCACCACCTACTTGATGGTTCACAACATGGATTCAGTAGCCACCACAGTACGGAGACAGCACTGACGGCTGTTTTTAACAACATCCGTACTCAAGTGGATGCAGGGCATACTACCCTGCTTGTCCTACTTGACCTTACCGCAGCCTTTGATACCCTGTCCACTCACTGGTTGGTTGAACGCCTTAGAGAGATGGGTATCGGGGGCTCGGCTTTGGGGCTTCTTGCTTCCTTCCTTAGTGAACGGGCACAGACAGTGAAGCTTGGCCAATTCTACTCAGCCCCAAAACCTCTGCTGTATGGTGTTCCTCAGGGCTCCTCCCTGAGCCCAACACTCTTTAATATCTACGTTGCTCCTCTCGCTAAGGTTGTGAGATCCTTTGGGCTAGAGGTGCTGTCCTATGCGGACAACACCCAAATAATGGTGTCCATCTTGCATAGTATAAGGGATTCTGCTCTTAACTTCAGGAGCTGCATGCAGGTAGTTTCTTCCTGGATGGTGGATAACTTTCTGAAATTGAATGGAGAGAAGACCGAGGTCCTGATTTTTGGTAGTAAACAGGAAATCTGGTCTAGTGACTGGTGGCCGGACACGCTTGGCGTCTGTCCCTGCCCGGTATCCCATGGTAAGAACCTTGGGGTTATTGTGGATAACTCTCTCTCTCTCTCTCTCTCTCTCAATTTGCAGGTCAGCAGGACTGTCTCCACCTGTTTCGGGATCATTAGGATCCTCAGAAAAATGTCTAATTTCCTCTCCTTTGATGGACGCAAGCAGGCCGTCACTGCCCTGGTAACATCCAGATTGGACTGTTGTAATGCACTTTATTTGGGCATTAATAAGGGTCTACTGCAGCGCCTGCAGTTGGTGCAGAATGCGGTGGCCAGGCTGGTGCTGAACCTTCCAAAATATCACTCAGTCACAGCCTCTATTAAACTGCTGCACTGGCTTCCTGTGGACCATAGGATCCTCTTCAAGACCCTTTGCCTGACTCATGAGGCCTATTATGGCTCAGGCCCTGAGGGGATTGAGGCTATTGTCCATCACTATGTTCCCAGTAGGCTGCTCTGGTGATCAAACAAAAATCTGTTAACAGTACTGAGGTTCAAGAAGGCCAAATGGGGAGGGAGAGCCTTCGCCACGGCTGCTTCTAAACTGTGGAACTCCCTCCCAGGTGAGCTTTCGAGCCAGGTGTCCCATTTGCTTTTCCGCAAAATCTTAAAGACCTGGCTTTTTTCTCAGACCTCGGTTTGAGCATGTCTTTCTGTCTGCACCCCCAGTTTCCGCATACAGCGCCTTGACACCCTTAGGCTAAGTCTGCGCTCTACACATTTTATATTTATATTCATTCATATTCATAACATCTAATCACTGCTGTAGGTCAATATTACTGGTTCTCTAAGTTAGATCTTCAAGCCCCATACGATCAGGTGGAGCTTGAAAAAGACTCTTGTCATCTTACAGCTTTCGTATTACCTGATGGTACTTTTGCGTTCTGCCACATGCCACTGGGCCTCAGCAGCTTCTGTATTCAAAGTCGTCAGGATTAGGATTTTCAAGGACAGTACTAATATTGTTGTATTTCAAGATGACATTATTATTTTTGCAAATACAGAAGCAGAACGTGGTGTGCTTCTTGAGAACATGTTTAGGACATTACAGCATCATGGCATCATTTTAATAGGCGATAAGTGAACTATTTGTGCAAATGAAGTAAAGTACCTGGGTCATGTATTATCCGGTGAAGGAGTCAAGCCTAAACTAGGGTTAGATGATGGCACTGTGAAAGCTCCAAGTCACAAGGATAAAGAGGATCAGTTATGTTTGTTCGTAGGGCTATGCAAATTTTATTCAAAGATCATAAGGAACTGCTGTCGTATGTATATCTTTATTGGGATTTACTTAAGAAAAACAGTGAGTTTGTGTGGTTCTCTGAAAGTCATCAAAAGTTTGTATCAGTCAGTCAAAGCATAGGTTCAGCCCCTGCACTACAGCCATAATTAGCGGGACGAGAGTCATTTATAATGGTTGATGACAGTGTGTATACTATGTGTGCTGTATTGTCACAGATAGATAGTTAAAAACAAGTTACTACTGGGTTTGCTTCAAGAAGACAGAATGGTATGGAAATATATGATATAGTCACTGAATTTCTTTTTGGGCGTGTATGTGTTTGGCGAATGAAAAAATTCAAACCATTTTTATGTGGAATAGCATTTTGTTTGGCAGCGGACAATAAACCGTTACCAGACATTTTAGTCTGGTGAAGTAATAAAAAAGGCCAAACCTAGAGCAGCAAAACTACCTTCTAATTTACTTGAATTTATTTTCAAAGTAGATTACATTGCTTGGAAAAACCTGTGAAAGCTAACTTCCGATCCAGGTTACCTGTGTTTGACAGTATGCAACATGATTTAGCTGAGAGCAATCTAGAGAAATGCATTATTGCTAAAGTTGGAGATTGTGTGATATGTCACGTATTGGAAGCATGGATCAAATTGGTGAACGATGATTTGATATTGAAAGATGTGGTGACATTTATTTTATCTGGCTGGTCTAGATTAAAATCATTAAAAGTGGAATTGCATTTGTTTCATAAAACTTCTGATGAACTTTCTTTGGAAGGAGGTTTGATAGTCGGAGGTGATAAAGTAATGTCTCCCACTTCTTTAACACAAAGAATATTGAAAAAAGGACATACCGGTCATTTGGGGATGAGTGCTACTAAACAAAGTCAGAAATAATTTTGGTGGCCTGAAATTGACAAAAAAAGTTGAGCATTTAGTTGAAAATTGTATGTAATGCATTTTAGTGATAAATATTTGATCTCTGGCAATCCTACATCATTTCCCGTGCTCAAGGACACAGTAAGGCACCCCCTATACCAGCTTCAGCGGGGGATCACTGGACAAGTTAAGTAGTTATTAATGAGTCTAATAACTTTGATTTGAGGAGAATTGGAGGTCCCAGGACAGGAGCAGCAGGTAATAAGTTACACTGCAAGAAAGAAGATACCATAACACAGATGTTGTGCCTGGGACAGCAGTGGAACCAATGATGCGGAGATAAAGAGAAAGGATAAAAAGTGCAAAGAAAGAAAAATAAGAGGTAAAATTAAATGAGAGCGCAAACGAGCAAAGTAAAGCAAAATGCAAAGGATGAAATAAAGCAAGCAGGATGTAAAGAAGGCTAGAAGGAAGGAAAGAACGATGAAAGAAAAGTGGGAAAGGAGGAAAAAAGAAAGGAAGTAGAAAGGAAAAGACTTTGCTCCTGAAAACAGTTCCAATGGCCATCCAAAACTGGTCAGTTTCACTCACTGACATAGTGCTATATAGTTCAAAGTGCTGGGTAGGTTATCCTTCTGGCTACTCCCTTACCTGTGGTGCACCTAGGCAGAGTAGAGCAAAGGGTCACCGTTGATTTTCTAAGCCCCTTTCATGTCCTTCCCAGTAACAAGAGATATTTAGTGGTGTTAGTTGTTCATCTTTCCAGATGAGTTGAAGTTAAGGGTGAAGCAGAATTAGCGACCTTTAATGTTATACTTTTTTAAAGATATCTTTTCTAGGCAAGTAGTACCATGCGTACTCTTGACTGACAAGAGAGTTGAGTTCACGTTGCATGCAATAAAAAGATTTTTAGACAGCTATGGAGTCAAACATTCTGTACTCTACTGTATTGTCCACAATCTAAAGGTAAAGTGGAGAGATGTAACAAAATAATTGTGAAATACATTCAAAGTGCTGGCAGATCACAGACGTACTGTGCAGATGCCATAATAGATTTAGGGCCTGAATTAGAGTTTGGCGGACGGGTTACAACATCACAAACTTGACGAATATCCACTGTATTTCAAGTGCCACAGAATTTAATGGACTTATAATAGAGCAGACAGGATATCCGGCACATTTGTGGCATAGTAACCCGTCTGCCACACTCTAAATCAGGCCTTTAATCTTGTCTTACAGTAGCACTCTACATACAATTAAAGGCAACATTCCTTTC
The DNA here is from genome assembly GCF_964204655.1 of Triturus cristatus. Taxonomy (NCBI): domain Eukaryota; kingdom Metazoa; phylum Chordata; class Amphibia; order Caudata; family Salamandridae; genus Triturus; species Triturus cristatus. The sequence goes on along the minus strand of NC_140580.1, from coordinate 21,840,524 downwards.
AAAATCAGGAGAGGGAGAAAGGGGGTTCTTCTTTATGTGTGTTTTGGATGTTTAAGATTTTAAATCGTGAATATAATGTGGACAGGTTTACTAAGGAGGCCAAATTTACAAGTGCCTTGTTTGCAGTTGAATGGTGTAGGTGAGAAGGAAAGTTATAGGTCTATGAATTTTAATTGTAATTGCATTTATAGAACACTTACTACCCCTGAATAGGTGTTGGGAGTGCTTCCAGGCGAGTAGCCTGTTACTCCTTCACCCAAAATTAGAGGTTGCTTGGTAATAGACTCATCTTTTTTTTCCTTCTTTCTTTGAAGGTTAATTGGGTTATGTTTGTGCTGGTGAAATTTAATGCACTTACTCCTGTTTTACGGTAGAAGTATATTAATATGAGTAGATTAATAGAGTAAAGATTTGAGTCATTAGTAGGAATTGGTAATCTGCCCATGTTAGTTGGATGAGTGGTAGATTGAAAGACTTCTTTAATGCAATTGTAAAAGTCCATTGAAGTCTGAAAGCTTTGGCACGAGTCAAAGAGTGGAGAAAAAGCAAGATCAGGAACATGAAACGGTGAATGCAAAAGGTGTGTTAAATGTTTACATGAATATATCTATATGCATAACATATACCCATATTCAGACACACATGGAAAACACATATATAACATTTTCATAATATGTATGTGTAATGCATAATCTGTCCATCAACTTTTTTTGCATTTATCACCCCGAGTGGAACAGGTATGCCCAGACGTGGGTCCCGTGCACTCCATGCCACTGGAATCAAGCTATCCTGGCTGAAGAGGGGTGAAAGCCCAAAACCGGTCCTAGGATGCTTGTTTCCAGTCCAGGGAGGACCTGGCCTGGCAGTTCAGGCTGGACTGTTCCCATGAGGCAAAGGGTCAAGACTGATTTGCATATGGCTGGGTTCAAACTGGAATGGCATGGTGAGCAAAAAAACGATGGATTTAGGCCCAGATATCTGTACTGGGGTGAATGTATGACATTGTTCTGCATTCTGCCCATCAACTGTTGGTTTTGCATAATGCATAACTATACATACATAGAATTGACACTTGCATACATTGTTTATATAGACAAAAAAAATACTTTTTTATAGGGAATTGTGCGTGCTTTTTTCATGAAACTGGGTGTAGCAGTGTTCCTTCTGAAATTGTTTGGGCGCCTGTGCCTCGAATGCTCCTTCTGGGCTACATGGTTTATGGCAAAATCTTTATTTGTTTAGTCTGTAGTACATTTGTTAACATTTACGTCGGTTTGACCGGAGAGTTCTGTGCGTTTTGTTATACTCATTTCATAAAAGAGACATGCGATATCTGCACATTCCTAAATTTGTATTTTGAGCCCACAGAGCTGATGGTGCAATATCTCCCCTTCAGAGATCACTGGATGGATAGGCACTCTTTAACAGAGTGTGAGTTCTCGGGTGTAAGCGGAGTACAGATGGTGGCTGCATCTGGCCCTGTACACTGCACCTCTTCGATTCTACTTGCTTGAGTAAATAAGGAGTTGTATATAGGCTGGATGACCACGTTTCCGTGTGTACACTATGAAGCCTTCCTCTCTCGTTCCTATGACCTCGAGCGAGGCACCTGCTGAATTTATCACGTGACTACCTCTACAAACCTGTGCAGAGTGGGCTATAAATGTGAATCTTGCCTTCTGGCTAAGAAGAGCTAGTCGCCACAAACCTTTACAGTGTGAACCCCTTGCTGATTGGCTCCGTGATGCACAGACCATTCATTGTTCTCTTATTATTAAAGCTTTTCAGGCCTCAATTTGCCTATGAGGAGCTTTCTTTGACAAAACGTCGCACGTTCTCGGAATTCAGCTCATTTTCTGGTGAGCTGGCGGGCTGCCCGCCCCTCCCCTCTTAAACGGAACGCACAGCACTTTATGAAGGACAGCTCAATGTTAAAGGCGTGTAAACTCGAGCCATGGAACTGAGCCTCGAGGAGAGAACGTGATCCTATTATGTGTACTCAGTGCCAGCTGCGAACAGGTCCTGGAGCTCACAAAAAGTAATTATTTAAGCACCAACTAATCTACTGCCTGTTAAGTACACTCTGGATTGTTCTTACTCTTTATATAAATACTATAAATGCCTGTACCCTATGGTTGGGTAATGGTGCCTTCCGGTTACGAGCAGCAGAGATAATGACTAACTATTGTGCCAACACTTTCGATTCAAATCTGATACTTTGAAGAAACTCGGCCGCCAGCCAGAGGCCTCTGGTGCACGAGCAGTCAGGGCGGGAACTAAGTAACGCTCCTCTGAATGCTTAAACCATCAGCTCCTGACGCAGTTACCGTGAAACCGCCCACAACCTTAAAACACATGACTCCAGCACTACAAAGGCGCACTGGAGCGGAAACTGACCCGGCCCAAGGACCCACCTGCAGAAGGCAGGGAACACGTTGCTCTCTCTCTGTTAAGTGCATTTTAGATTCATTGCAAAAACCTTTTTTGTTGTGTTTTTCGATAGTTAAAACCTGCAATTCAAAGGAATAGTGTAATTGGCAAGAAGTAGGTGGGAGTCGTAGTTCAAGTGCATTCTGCGCCTTTTAAATAACCACTACTGATGGCGCCATAAAATAGTGGAACGTTGCCTCTAGGTCAACAGCACACACTCTCCATCTGAGCTTTCGGATTTAATTGATGGTGGAAATAAGCACATCATGTCTTGAACGTTTCTAAAAGCACGTAAAGACTTACTGTTCTGCCTTACTCAGTTGCCCTTCCTAAAGAAACATCCAGCGTATTGTAAAGGAAGTGTGTAGAAATGTAATCCAACATCAATGAAATCAGCAAACTTATCAACAAAACGCATGGAGATGGGCGTGGATGGCAGACAATGCACAGGTCCTGCTCACCTCCTGGCTACGGGAACACATAGGGGCCGATTACGATGCTGTCGGAAAAGGCTCGGATCATCGGTTGAAGCCTTTCCGATAGCATCGTAATTTGCTGGTCGGATTCCTTTCCGCCCTCCTCATTACAATAGAGGGGATCAGAAAGGAATCCGACCGGTCATTCCGAATGGCTTCCGACCAGCACAGAGAGCCCGTCTTCCAGTCCGAATGCTGTCAGTAATCTCAAGGGATTACGATGTCCGATTTCGGCAGCCTTTCTGTGCTGGCCTTTCCGACACAGAAAGGCTGTCCGAACTCAACTTTGCGGGCCCCAAGCAGGGCTCCAATTGGTGCACGGCCTCCGGTTGGAGGCCGAGGGGGCTCCCTGTTGATCCCTGCACCCCGTGGCAGGGACCGGTGTCTGCCACGGGGTGCAGGTTGAACTGTACCTCCTATTTTACAATAGGAGCATACATTCTGCACGGAATACATGCTCATTGTTAAGTATAGGCATGCGACAGAACAGTTTTCGTTCGCATCCTAATTAGTCGGTCGGGACCGCTGACCGGGTGTGTGTCGATCCCTTGACCGAGACAATGTCGGGCGGAGAAAGCTTCGGCCAACATCGTAATGGGGCCCTTAATGTTTCTATGACAGAAATAGGATAAACTTGCCCAATCACTCTTCTACCTGTCAGCGGTGTAATTAACACAGGTGTACAGTGATCATTAGTGCAGCAAGTTCAGTGGTACTGGGTCCCAAGGTTTGAGGGCCAACTGCCCTCCTGTTATGACGAGAGCAGGAAAGATGGGCAAAAATATGGATTTTCTCCCTCAAATTTGTACTGAGATGCAGGGTACTATACTGAGGTTTTAACATGTTGAATGTGTTCTGGTGTCTTCTGATAAGCGTTGTTATTCCGATTGAAAGAATAATTGTGTAATATTGTGTATACGATGGAATGTAAAGATTTTGTTATCAAGTTGTCTTCTGTGCTCAGAAACAACTTAAACATCCAGATTAAACTTTGAAAGCATTGTGAAGTTGTAGAACCCAACTGATAATTTTGCAAAGAAAAGAGAACAAAACATGAGGGACAGTTTCTCCATGTAAAGAAAACTAGATTATAGGGTCTGCACTTGCAAGGAAATGTGTGTGTTATTCTAATCAGATCAATTGAAGCAAGCCAGGACTACAAGTCCCATAATGCATTAGGTTGTTATATAAAAGTCCACGACTGAAACTAGTGTATGATGACACGGAGCAAGGTGGGCAATCTCCCTATGTATCTCATGTCTGAAATATCACCAGTGGACTTGATTAATAGTTTGACCCTCTTATACTTAAGTGACTTTCTCAACATCTTTACCATGTAAGCCCTACCTTGGCCTCGGACAGACTGTTACCCAATCTCGAAACACTGCATCTTTTGTTTTTCATCTGGCAATCCTATGGCTCCTAGCTGCCTGGCTGACTTCCGCTGTGACGTACAAATTGATTACTTGAGACAAGAACTTCCTCTTCACCCATTTCCAGAGATGTCTATTGATTTGATAATGTAATTTTGTCGTTTTGCGCTAAAGTACATTTTAAAGATCATGACCAGCTTGCTCTAGTCTATTGGGTGTGTAAATTCTATAAATTGGCAAACTCTTACGCAGCCTTGCTCTGATAGTCAGGTGAGGGCATTCATTGGGTTTATAACATCCCCTTTTCACATGCTCCAGCACCCGCTACGGAAAATGATATTGATCACTTGACCGCTGGCGTGATCCAGTGGCCTTCCATCTGTAATCTTCTAACTTACGTCCCATATTGAGGCTTGCTTGAGAGGCCGGAAAGGTGAGTGAATCCACAGATTCTTAAGAAGCGTGACTGCTGATTGACTGAATATTTTATTTCTAGTTGGATTCACGTAAGAATGACAGGAACAAGACATCATTGCTTCTATGCCCCTCTTCCTCGCCCCAGTCATCATCCTTGATGTTTGACCCAACCACAGAACATAAAACAACACAGGAAAATGCTATGTTCAACCTTACCCACCCTCAGCTGGTAGCTAGAGACTAGAATTCCTCAAGCACTTCCTGGGTTTTTTTTACTGTCGAGGATGAGGTTGAGGGAATGCTGTCCAGCAGTCAGAGCGCTAGTGTTTCTGACTTTATGCATGCGCAATAGGCTTGTTTTCATAGCCCATGCAGGAGGTATTGTTTCCTCAACATAACAAACCTGCTGGTGTATTTATAACACATTAAAGTATAGAAAGAGTGATGGAGGAAATGGTTGAATTGATCTCAGATACTGGTAATTACTCAGGGCCACATCCCAGTCCATCGTTTTTTGCTCACCATGCCACCTCAGTTTGGACCCAATCATATGCAAATCAGACTTAACCCTGCTCTAATGGGAACAGTCCAGCCAGAACTGCCAGCCCAGTACTGGTGTACTGGGCGTAGTTTGCGAAGTAGCGCTACGCGTAGCTACGCGAAGTGCACTTCGCGAGCTACGCGTAGCTTCGCAAACTGCGTAGTGCACTGTGCAAGATGCTGTTTGCACTGATTGCACAGTGCCGGATGCTTGTCCGCACTGTGCAATCAGTGCAAACTGCATCTTCCACAGTGCAAGCGGTCGTTTTCTGCCGCTAGAGCAGATTTCTACTCGAGCAGCAGCTTTCTCAACGTGGACTGGTAGTTTCTCATCGCGAGCGGTCGCGAGCATACGCGACCACTCGCAATGAGAAACCTTACCTCCCTGCGTTGAGAAGCTCGCCGGAAGGTTTATTTCCACACTCGCGATCGGCAACTTGATGTTGCTGATCGCGAACGAGGAAAAGGTCTCGCCGGGAAGTCATTTTGCTTGCTCGTGGTCGCCAACTTGACGTTGAGGACCGCGAGCGAGCGATAAATGACCGCTGCACTACGCTACGCGTGTTTGCACTGTGCTACGTGCAATTCGCGTAGTGCGAAGTAGCGCAAACTACGCGTAGCGTAGTGCTTTGCCCAGGCCTAGTATTTATAACAGCATGGATGGTGAGTGTTTATGTTTGGTGTCTCTGGAACTGTACTTTATTTGTGGAATATTGACAGATTGATGTTGTTTTGGGCAAAAGTGGTTCAAGATGGTAAAACATTTCTCATTGAGGAGGCATATGTCTCTCCCTCATTGTCTCACTTGTCACTTGTAAGATCAAGAGCTCGTTCTCCATCCCCTAAGAAGTCGAGAGGGGAAAAAATGGATGAGGAGAGGGTAAAGATAATTATCTTGAAAACCCTTGCCTCTCTCAAAAGAAATACTTGTAGGGGTAATGAGCCTGCAGGTACTTTTTGTTATGCTGATGTTTCACAATCTAGGTAGTCCGATGATTTTGCAGCCTCTTCAGTGGATTTAAAAGAAATATATTTCCAGAAAGGTCAAAAACAATTTTGGATTTCCAATTGATGATGTTCCTGGTATCTCTAATGACTGAGTTCTGAGGCAATTTAAAAAAGTCAGCATCTGTTACCATACCAATTCATGATTTTATGAAGGAGTTTATATTAATTCATGATTATATGAAGGAGATTATACTGAATGAATGCAAAGATCCAGATAAAATGAATCTCCCAAGATTCACAACTAAATTGTAACATTGTTCCTTCAGAAAAGATGGGGGATAACCTGCTTGATTCCATACATGTGGATTCAATTGCGGCAAACTTGGTTGGTAGATCTTCCATGACTAGGGAAAATACTTTAACCTCTTCAGTGCCCATGGCGAGATAGTCTCGTCATGGAGCACGGTTGCGCTGTGCCCATGACGAGACTATCTCGTCATGAACCCCACCCACTAGTGCAACGCCCGGCACAGGAGGGGGAAAGGGCGTGGCACTGAAGGGGTTAAGAGACCCTGTGGAGAAGAACGTTGATGCAGCGTTAAAGAAAGTGTATGCTGGTGGTCACTTAGCTTTGAGGGCTGGAGTTTATAGTGTGTACACTTCTCAGCCTCTGTCACCTGACCAGCATTCCTTTTTAAGGCAATTCAATATGGTCAAGCTACCACAGACTTGTTGGAGAAAGTAGAGCATCAGGTGAAATCATTGTCAGACATGCTTTTTGACACAGTAAAAGCTTCAACCTTTGTTCATGGAGCATCTATTGAAGCCTGTTGGAACCTGTTCTTGAAAGACTGGAACATGAATGCTGCACAAAGGGCAACCACATTAAGAATGCCTTTTGATGGGAAAAGAATATTTGGATCAGGCTTAGAAGAAAAGTTACACAACATATTTAAAGAGAGAAAACATGCTTTTCTTTTAGAAAACAGCAGTCTAAGAGCTCTGGTCATCTTCTTACAGAATTAAAGGATATTTCCATCAGCCTTCTAGAAGACAGAATTATAAAAATAAACAATCCAGGTAGGCGGCAATAAAGATCAGTGTTACTGACAAAACAGGGGCCCAGGAAGTGGATGGCCTGCCTTTACAAGTTGAAGGTTTATACGCAATTTCCTGGGAAATTGGAAAAGTCCACAACGGACACATGTGTACTTGGGATTGTAGAAAATGGCTACCACACAGAATTTCTCTCCCCATCAGATAACTCTTGGTTCATTCCTACTCCATAACCTCAATCCCCAGATAAAGAATCAGCTCTGAAAGAAGGAATACACACCCTCCTTCAGAGGAGAGCAATTGTTCCAGTGCCTCAATCCCAGAGAGGGAAAAGGGTTTATTCAATAGCTTTTCTAGTTCCAAAGTGACCAGAGGGTTCAAATAGTGATACTGAATGTATTGAAAAGGTACATTAAAAAAGTGCCACTCCAGATGGTAACAGTAGAGAGAATAATTCAGTTGGTTCAAAAAGATCATTATATGGTAGCAATAGATTTACTCGACGCATACCAACATGCGCCAACGCCAGTGAGTTATCAGAAATATCTAAGGTTTTAACATCTAAAAGACTCACTGGCAATTCAGTGTCTTACTCGTTGGTCTTTGGTCAGCCCCAAGAGGTTTCACCAAGGTGGTCACTGTGTTGGTTGTCCTTCTTCAAACCCCGGGAATTCCAATGTTTCCATACTGGGACGACTGGTTGTTCATTCTTCAATGCAATCAGAATTACTCCAGTCATTACAGATCATTTGTATGTTGAACCAGCATGGGATTCTTTCGAACTTTTTCAAATGTCAGATGATTCTGAAGAAAGACTTGGTATTCACAGGTACCAAGTTCAGGAGAGACTTGGAACAAGTATTTCTGCCAAGAGAGAAAATGCTTCGTTTACACAAATTATTCACTACTCTCTTTCATGTGAAGAAATCTCCAGAGAGAATGTGAATGAAGATTCAGGCCCATATGGCATCTTGCGCTTTTACAGTCCATGGGCAAGGTTACGTCTTTGACCACTTCTCTGACACTGAAAGGTCATCTTCCTAGTTTTTGCCAGAATCTAGAAAAGAGGATCCCACCAACACCAAAGATCAAACAGAGCTTCCAGTGGTAAGTGAGTGTGCAGACTTTTCTCAGTGGAATGCCGATGCATCCAGTACAGTTGAAGATCCTAACAATAGATACAAGCACAATTGGTGGGATGCTACTATGGAAGGACACTCTGTTAAAGCAAGAAGGAATGAAATGGAAGCATTAAAACCTTCAAATTGGAGAGAGCTGACAGCAGCTGTAAGAGCACTGCTCAAGTTCCAGCAGTACCTCTGGAAATCCAATGTTTTGGTAAGAACTGACAACACTGTGACTGTAACATACGTAAATTGCCAAGGGAGTACCCATTCACGATTGCTCAACGAAGTGACATGCAATCTGGAAACATGGGCAGAGAAGCATTTACTTTCAATCTCAGCAGTACATATCAAGGAGGAATACAATCTGGAAGTGGATCATCTAAGCAGAATCTGACTCCATCAAAGACAGTGTTTGACAAAATTTGCAATATATTAGGCACCCCATTTCTGAATCTATTTGTGTCCAAAAAACCACTTGCTCCCATAATTCTGCTCCAGCTTTCCAGAGAAAGGTGCTGGGGGAGTGGATGCTGTCCTACATTGGTCAAAGAAATTAATATATGCCTTTCTTCCCTTCCATTAATTCAGAGACTGTTGTTAAAAATCCAGAAAGAGAAAGCTGATGTCATTCTGGTGAGTCCATTTTGACCGTGCAGAACTTGGTTTTCACTCTTGAAGAGGATGTCCCTTCAACCTTCATAGGTTTTACCTCTATTTCCACCTCCTCTGAAATCTGTTAATACATTAGGTTTCCTAAATATCACGCTTTCGGTCTTGACGTCAAAGGACTGAATCCATTACACATCCTCCAGTATTGCTGAGACTGTTCAAGTTTCGAGAAGATCTTCAACATTAAAATAATTTACTAGACATTGGTCAGATTTCAACTCGTGGTGTTTATCTTACAGTGACTCATCTACTTCTTGCCTTATTTCTTCTATTCTTGGATTCTTGCTAAAAGGATTTCACAAAAATATATCTCATGCAATTCGGAAGTTGCAATGGTTTTCGAAAAAAGGTCCTCCGGGATGATGAGCCTTCCTTACAGGGAGCTGAAATTTTGGTTTCCAGCCTTTTCAAGAGTTCTTTTTTCCATTACTAGACCATTATCTCATAATCTAGCTCCACCTTGGTATCTTCCTTTGTCTTTTCTTGTACTCATCACTTCTGCTTGATGTTTGGGTGAACTCTCAGCTCTCTTTTTTTGTTGTCTTTTTCTAAAGCTTTTGGATGAGGCAAAAGTTCTAAAACCAGATCCATCTTAAAATTAATTTTAAATTCAATTATTCCCAAGAGATCATTTTTCTTCTTTCTTCTTCCTACTTCTGAGGATAAAAAACGTTTGCATTTACTGGATATTAAACATGCCTTGTCTGTTTACATTGACTGATCCAGTAAGTACAGGAAATCTAACAGTATGTTTGTCACTTTTGGTTCACCAATTTGAGGGAAGTACCTAAAATTATTTTAACCTGTTGCGTTAAAGAGACAATTTGCTTTGCTTACAGAAGTCAATATTTACAATGCTCACGAGAGGTTCAAGGATGCTCTACTAGAGGAATGGCAGCCTCATGGGCAGAACAGCAGGGAGATGCCACTGGAATAGATTTTTAGAGCTGGGATTTGGGCATTTGAGAAAACTTTTGTAAAATACTACAAAACATAAGGCAAAGGTTTTGGTGCAGGAGTTTTGCACTCTTCAAATAAAAAGACAGATGATTTTGGATAAATGGAGCCCAAGAAATATGCTTGTAAGTGAAAACATGCTCTTATAATTGAGCCTGCTTCTCTCGTGTTGGAGATTGAGGGTGATGCATCCAGTGCAGCAGTGGATTTGGCAGACCTGTCCATGCTGCAAGAAATGATTGACACAGCTGTATTCTCAGTCTTAGAAGCCAGGGAAGGCCCTCTACCTAAGCATTCCAAGCAATTCTGTGACCCCCATACCAGACACACAGGATATTGATCAAGAGGTCAGAGATCGCTAGATCCAAGCAGTGGAACTACAAGAGGCCATGCAAACATATTAGGGACAATTTGGAATTCCCGGTAATCAAACCTGAAGGTGATGAAGACTTCTTTCTTTAATATGAGAGCATAGAGTCACAGCAATTTCAATTTCACTCAGCGATAAGAAACTTCTAACGAAAAAGCTGAACCAGGATGCAAAGTCACATTTATCTATAAAATCAAATCCTAATTCCACTTATGTTGTACAATCACTCCTCAGAGACTTTCATAACTTGTCTAAAACCATGCAAAATGGTGCAGATTCTATGCCTATCCAAGAAAGTAACATGTGGGCAGAGTTAATGGGTTAATTTGTTGAGAGGAACAGGAGGAAAGAAGACTGTGATGAAGGAGGTATGGATTTATGGCTATTCAATTGTGAAGTGGCGGCGCAACATGTAGGTAGCCAGTGCTATGGGCAGCAACTGTGATTGGAAAAGAGGAAGGTGTTGGTATATTGGCATAGACAAGGATGTATGCTGTAGGGACAAGTTTGTCCACACTAAAGGAATGAAGGATATGAAACCGAAGTCGGGTGCAATGTCATTGCATGTATAAAGTTGTTGCATGTATGGTAAAATGATATGGCCTGGACTTAATGAAAATGATGAAGGATGATATGAGACTACTTAACCTCTTGAGTGCCCATGACGAGATGGTCTCGTTATGGGCCGCGGTTGCGCTGTGCCCATGACGAGACTATCTCGTCATGAGCCCCGCCCGCTAATGAAACGCCCGGCACAGGGCGTGGAAAGGGCGGGGCACTCAAGGGGTTAAGGAAACATGGAGAAATCATATTTGGAGGATTAAGAACAGAAAACATGGGGGAGAAAGTGTAGTAAGGAAGGCATTATTTTACAGCTTTGGCCTAGAGCAGACAGGCTAACAGAGGATATAGGGAGAATATTAAGGACAAAGATGAAAAATAGGTGTGGGGATTGAGAGAACATGCATGTAAAGAATTTTACAGTGTAGGTTTCCAATTAAAAAATGAGGAGTCTTAAACATTTGTAGCGTGGGTAGTTTTTAGGGAAAGAGGATAGGTTATTTGACACATCTTAGGGAAAGTAGTGTATGTGGTAAATTTTACCTTCTTATGAAGAGACCTTTTCAGCAACACAGCACGCTTGATGAGGTCCGTCCCCGCCCAACAGAATTTGGTTAGCCTCACCTTCCTACCTCTTCTGCTGCTGTGAACTGCGGTGCATGTTCTGTACACTAGTCCTGTTTTGGCGACTAACATCTACACCAACATGGTCAGTAAGGCTTTTCTGGCAAAGCCCATGTTTATATATTGTAAAATATACCTGCACCCCTTTGTAAATATAGCAATATGCAATAGTTTCTGCTACTTCGTACTAATGCCTCACTTCACCTACATACGAACACATTGACCAGGTACCGTAAGCATGCCACTACTATAAAAAGAATATTGTAGGATTAAATTTGCGGTTTATCAGTGGGGCGAATGAGGTAAGTTGGGGATGTCCCTTAATGACAGTCTGAACTTCACTTAAAACAATTTTAAATGTGTTTCTAAGGGAACAGGCATAGACACTGACATAGACATAGTTCCCTCATAGTTATCAATAAGTGGTGCTGCATGGGATGTTCAAAAAGACCTTTTCCTCAGATTTCCAACAGAGCGACAGGTAGACTTATTAAGGGGTAGGTGGTGCTGTGAGACTGAAATGAGCGAAGCTGGGATCTTAGACTTTGACGCTAGCTCCATCATCAGTGACATAAGAAGGAGTCAACAAGAAAAAAGCCACACCCCAAGTGTCTGCGAGTGAAGGCTGATTTCACCAATGGGACTGTTCACAGCAAGATGGCTTGCTCAAAGATGGCTATAAAGAAAGTAGCAGTGTGAGGTTCAGATAGAGGTAATTGAACCATATTAGCATAGAAGGTCTGAGCCAGAGATGAAAGCTAGATGAAATGATGGATGTGATCTTTTGACAAATGTGTGACTACAAGGCCCCTTGTGGCAACTTACGGGGTGAGAAATGGATACCAATCACACTATGGAGAATATCTCCCAGATCGCTTTGTATGAATGTTTGGAATGATTGTGACTGACCAAAATTTGCTTGTTAGAACAAGTAATCACATTAGGATTCTGGGGAATTTAGGGATCTGATCTGGTCCTGAGGAAAGCCACAGAAGTTGGTGGAAAAGATGGCTAAAACATGTAAACCGTAGTAGATGCGCGAGTACAAATACCTCAAAGGCATCATCCTTTGTTCTTAATCTTACCACACGGACCCACATTAAAAATGTAAGTCTAGGGGACTGCGTAGACAATTTTACTTTCCAAGATCCTTCCCAATATAACGTAGTGCTCCCTCGAGAGTTGAGGTCGTAAGCACGCTCCGATACAGTTCGTATCAGGGAGAACTCTCAGATGAAGCAAGCCACTGTTTGACTGTCATTGGTTGTACAAAACAGTGGCAACCCTACTCATGCAGAACCAGGGCAAATAACAATTACCAGTAGAAACAATGTTTCTTGTGGAAAAGTAAACAAATATACTTGGTGTTAATTACGCACAATCACCAATGGTTCTGGTAAGGTATGTTTGAATCAGAAGCCCTCATACAAAGTTCAATCAGGAAGCCAAATACTGTAAGCACGGAATCCGGTTTTTATTTTGAAAAAATATATAAAAAATATATATTTTTAAAGTGAACAGTGTCGCAAGTGAAAGGTGGAACCCGCACGGTTTATGTGAAAATAATATACAGCATAAAGTTGTGGTTTCTCAATACAAGAAAACAACCATTATAATTTACATGATAATGATTACACAGTTCTGTTCTTATTTGTACAAATACTGGAAACGGTTTGTAAGTCAACAACCTTTTGATCCCACTATTGATGGGGGGGTTCATCAGGACCTAATACATGGGGACGCCTGAAATATAAGTATAAGAAAAGACTAAGCAGAGATAAGAGAGAAACTGAGAGAGGCAAAAAAAAAAGGATGGAAAAGCGATTCTACCTGAAGAATTCAACATTCTGATGACTTAGTAGGTGTGGTGCTCATAAACCCCAGTGAGACAAGGAAACAAGTACTCACATGGGGCCCTTCCGGGTGCTTAATGGAAGAAGAGACATGAAATTAGAATTAAGGAGGCTATCCTAGGGGTAGGGCTCATTACCATTATCAGCGAGACTTACCCCAATGACGAGAAGTGGTAGGGGGAAAAAAGGTTTCTGAATATAGAAGCGTGTCAAGGTTGAGGACTGTCAGGCCTGCCTACTTTCTGAGCCGTCTTCCATTTGCAACGGAGGCGTGGCGCACAGTGAATAAAGCGTGTGCTATCTGGCAGGAAGCTGCTTGACATTATAGTCGTTACGGTCCACAACTTCCTGCCGTTGTGCCACTTACCTTGTCTACCGGTTTTCCCTTGAATCGGGCCTTCCTTTGCCGGCTGCTCCCATCGGGCTGAATTCCATCTTGATGCTTCGGTGGCTCCTTGCTCGGATCGGATTCTCTCTGCTCTTCCTTTTTCGTGCTTGGAAATACCTCGCTAGGGATCCTGGAAAGAAAAGAGAAAACAAACCAAGCATCAAAGTTGCCTCTGACTTTGTCTGGGTAACGCTCTAGTGCGCTCTGTATTTATGATCAAAGACTGCTTAAGAAACTATTCTATGGCAGGACCAGAGGCTCAGATTATGCTTCTCAATTCTTTGCTACTCAAAATAGCAGCCAATGAAAAAAAATATATATGTAAAACACTACATGTCCCATGAGGCTTTGAACCACACCTCCTTCATTAAGAAATCCACAAGGTCGATAGTATACAAAATAGAGAGGCACCATTTTGACTGCCTCTTTCTTTGCTTCTCCGCAGTCAAGATAAGTGCCTAGTTATTTTGTTCATTAGTTTGTTCATTACAAAGATGGTTATGGCTGTATCCTAAACTGTTTTATTGACTATTATATCTTCATTGCACTAACGGTGTAGCGCTCGCACCGCGTTCTGTGCACGTTAGCTTGACTTTTCCGACTCCTTCAGCATGTGTTGCGCTGTTCTTTCTTAGGTATTCTGTGGTAATTTACATATTTGTGGTGTTTAATGTTGCTGTTCAGACTCGCTTCTGCGAGCGGATTGTGCCGTGTTCTTGCTCGCTCCTCGCGCTACCTGCTGGTTCTGGCCCCCCCCTCTGGGAGCGAGGTCGTGTACAGGCTGATCAGGCTGCTCGTGCATGCCTCTCGGGAGCCTGCACGCCTCAGTGCATGCGCCTGCAGACTCCCACACACACGCTGGTTGCCGCCTCTCCCCGGGCTAGAAGAATAGAGGGAAAGCAGCCCAACAGTGTTGTGCCGGTACCGGGCTTCAGATAAGACCAATGTAATCATTTTTGAGCTTTTTTCAACACTTTTTACTGCAATTTCGTCCTAATTTCTGACTGCACAGAAGTATTAATTTTTGGAAGAAAACCCTGATTAAATTAGGCAGGAGGGGCTAACTGCCCTCCATTAGCCCTACACAACAGGGGTTTGTAGTACCTTCTGTAGCCTCACTGTCCCAGCACTGGCTCCCATTTGATGCCCAGTCTCACTGCGGGTCTGGGTTGTAAAATTAGCTTCCCACTTGGGATTTTGAGTGAAATATAAGATTTATTCATCAAGATGTCGGACTGTGAAGTCTAGGAGGAGGAACTAGCTGCATATGGCCCTGCAGAGGATGAGGATTACTATTATGACGAGTATATGGAGGCCCTCATTGACAAAACTTTGGATAAAAAGTTAGATAAGGCCCTTTCCTCCGCCCTCCTGCCCATCTCCCTCTGCCCGGACCAGTCAGTGGGTGCCACACCTAACATTCCGCCAGGCAATCCTACCCCTATACCTACTCTCCCGCCTTCGGAGCCCCAGGGTCCCTCTTGGCCCCATGTTACAATTTATTCTAAGTTACACAAAACCAAGGACCACGACTACAATGTGGGCCCCCTGACCCCTTCTCCTGTGCCTAACCCCTCCAATCCCCCTCACTAACCGACACTGACACGATACTGATTCTTCCCAAGAATCGCGCCCGTGCAAATGCACCATGGTGCGCAAGCACTCTCTACCAGACTATGGAACACTCTCCCCCATCACATCAAGACTAGTCACACCCTACTTGCCTTCCGGAAACAAGTAAAAACCTGGCTCTTCAACCAATGAGTCACACGCTCATGGCATTCCATCCTCTTCAGTCCTCAGCGCCGAGACACCTAAGGGTATTTGCGCGCTTTATAAGTTGCTTAAATAAAGAAATTTCCCCTGTCAATCCTTCCCTCTTCACGTTTGACCCTTCTAGCATTGTCCACCCTCGCTCTTCAGATTGGGCACCCGCCCCGGCAGTGGCGGAATACATGCAGACAAATCAGCGTAAGAGCTTCGATAAAGAAGTTCGAGCCCGCTTGAGATCAGAGTGCCCTCGACCAGACTTTCCGAATAAAACTGCCTTGACCCCTAAAATAGACATGTCCATGCAGACTTTTCTAAAGAAATACAAAAAAGACTCCAATGAAGGGCATACACAGGGCTCTAGGGGCTTGTCAGGACAAGCTATTGGATGTCTCTGGCCCACTGGCAAAGATTTTGTAACTAGCGCTTCAGGCACAAGAGATGGGTGCAGCTATTCACCCGGAGGTCCTAGCTGGATGGACACTGAGGGCAATCTGCCTCCTACGAAATGCGAACTGTGCCCTTTCTTCAGAGAGACACAAGTCGGTTCTCCAACTAATTATTTCGTAACTTGTGGAATTAGCATCCGCTGAACCAGGTCCTCTGGCTGAGGGCCAGCTTTTTGTCGAATGTTTTGTGAGCGACATTGCAAAGTTTGTTAACACATTCACATTCCTGGACAAGTAACAATCCTTACTCAAGAGAGTTTTCCATCCCCTCTTTGGCAGAGCTGGTCATGGCAGAGGACGCTCGACCGGCCGATACAGTCAACAAAGTCCTCAAGGTGGATTTGGCTCTAGACGTAGGTGTTATACCCAGGAGCCGGACCAAGCCGGATTCTACCCCACTAGATTCCGGGGTTTCTGTGGTTGGTATAACAGAGGGATCAACAGAGGCTTCAGGAACAGTGATACCCAATCCTTAGGTAACCATCCCCTTTCTTCCTTTGATTCCTCTTGGGGGGGCAGACTGATGCACTTTGTGTACAGTTGGGCAAAGATCACCTCAGATGCGTGGATCATGAACACTGTTCAGGGGTATCAAATAGAGTTAATCTGTGTTCCGATTCAACAAGCTCCTCCTGCTGTTCCTCTCCATTTTTCCCTACAAGAACAGTCTTTTATAGACTCAGAACTTTGAGAACTTTTGACAAAGCAGGTTATTGCTGCGGGACCCTTCATTCACAAAGGCTTTTGCAGCAATGTCTTCTTAGTACAAAAGAAAGGAGGAGGACAGAGATTAGTGCTAAATCTCAGAGAGTTCAACCCCTTCATTGTGTACAGACATTTCAAGATGGAGGGAGACAACTTACTAGAAAAGGATTGGATGATTCGTTTGGACCTAAAAGATGCTTACCTAACAGTGCCAATTTGCCCCTCTCACCAGAAATATCTCCAATTTCAATGGAAGGGTTAATGGTTTCGATACCAATCTCTCCCCTTCGGCCTCTCATCAGCCCTGTTACATCCTGCTTCTCCTTAAAGGTACATTGTTCTTGCTTGTTCCTATTTTCCCCTAGGATTTTCACCAAACTGTTGAAGCCATTAGTCACTCGTCTATGAGAAATGGGAGTCCTCATGATCGTTTATGTCGATGACATGCTTCTGTCAGCCCAAGATCAGACACAGTTGTGCACTCACTTACAATGTACGATCTCGCTATTGCAAGAGTTTTCTGATCAACCTAAAAAAAATCTGTGACAACACCGTCCCAACAGGTGGATTTCTTAGGTTTTCAAGTCGACTCAGTGAATGCCCAGTTGCTCCTTCCTGCGACCAAGATCAGATCAATCAAAATGGAGATACGAATGACTCTGTCGAGACAGATGGTTGCTATGAGGTCCCTGGCGAGGATTGTGGGTCTTCTGGCTTCCTTGATTCAGGCTATTTTCCCCAGAGCTCTCCATTACAGAGCGTTACAACGTCTCAAGATCCATTATCTGCAACAAAAAGTCTCATACGATCACTTGATTGTCATAAGACGCTCAAGAAGAATTACAATGGTGGTTAACTCATATGGAGGCCTGGAATGGCGAGGCCTGGAATGGCAAAGCCATTTTCGGAGCTTCTCCCGATGTAGTTATCGAATCGGACGCCAGTCGATGGGGCTGGGGAGCAAGATGCGGAGACTTAGCCATAGGCGGCCGGTGGTCAGCAGAAGAGTTAAAGTTACACATTAATTGTCTAGAGTTGCTAGCCGGCTCATTTGCCATCAGGTCGATCTCCCCACTGAGGAGCAATTGTTGCATCCTCCTCAGGATGGACAATGTATCAGCAGTGAGATATATTAATCGCCTAGGAGGGACGAGATCTCGTCTGTTGGCCAACATTACCAGAGAATTTTGGCACTTCTGCCTGGCACAGAAGATCAGGATAGTTCCGGAGTACATTCCCAGCAAGAACAATCAGTTAGCAGATTGAAACTCCAGATTTCTGAGGTACTTCAGTGACTGGAAGCTCCATCCTTCCGTGTTTCTAGAGATCATGTGTATGCAAGGCCCATGTCAGATATATCTTTTTGCCTCTCGCCTCAACACCCAACTTCCCTGCTTGTACAGCTGGAGACCGGATCTGATGGCGTTGGGAATGGATGCGTTTCTTCATCACTGGGTATCTCAGAGGAATGGTGCCTTTCCCTCCTTCGCATTAATACCAAGAATGGCAGCTCAGGTCGGCGGAAGGCAACCTCATTGGTTTTAGTCACACCATTATGGAAGACACAAAAGTGGTTTCTGACTCTGTTGGAGTTGTCAGTGGATCTGCCATTTCAACTGCCCGTTTTTCCGATGCTACTTCAGGAGCCAGTGGGCTCCATGCATTCTCTGGTCCTTCAGAATCAGCTACCTCTCATTGTTTGGACGCTCTCAGGAGACATGAACGAATTGAGGGCCTTTCATCGGCAGCTGCCGAGTTTATACAGCAGGCTTGGGCTCCATCCACCCAAAAGACATATTCTGCAGCTTGGAAGCGCTGCATGGGTTGGTTGGATCCCGTGGGATCTGATTTGAAGGAGATCTTGTAATTTTGGTACAAATGTGCAGAGTCAGGTCTTTGCTACAGATCAGTGAATAACTTCAGATCATCTTTATCGGCTGCACACAATCACATTGATGGGAAACCACTGGGGATCCATCCAATGGTGTGTAAGTTAATGAAAGGTATCAGGGTAGGTCGTCCACCAAGACCCAGGTACACTGCATTATGGGATGTGTCTAATGTTCTTTCATTGTTAGAATCATGGCCGGACAATTACGATTTGTCGCTGAAACAATTATCATAAAAACTCACTATGTTCTTAAGTCTTATTTCCTGTCGGAGTGTTTCTTATGTACATCCTTTAGATCTGGAGAAATCAAAGGGAGAGCAAGGAATGACAGAGGGGTGCGTCCTCTTTCCGTAAATGGTAATAAATGCAACAACGTGGACGGACCCACTAATTAATCCTTTAGCTTTACCGACTCAGTGCAAAGCACCCGAGTACAAAAATCCAATGGATTTGTAAGAACAACCCTCACCCACCAACCTAGTTGGTGGCATGCTTTATCATTGGGATCCCAGCTGGGCTGCCGAGGGCAACCCAGCTGTGCTTCAACGCCTGAGTTACAGCGCAGCGTTTATTTTTATTGGACAATGAGGTGTGTGCTCAAAAAGTGGTGATGTTAAAAATGTCTCTAGGATGCCCAAACGGGAAATGATTTATTCATAGGGTCCTAGGACACGTCTAAAAACAAAAGCGGGGACATAGTGAAGATAAAAAATGGGTCTTCAATATCCCCTAAATGCTGGTCGACATATTTCAGCCTCTCCAGTAGTCATGAGGCTTTCTTCAGGGCCAGGATAAAAGTCAAACGGATCCTGGAAGAGGGGGTCTCCTGTAGTCACACATTCATCAAGGATGACCACCCGCCTTTAAAACCTACTCAGGTCTTCTCGGGATCCCGCCGATGAATTGGATCCGTTTGATCTTTTATTCTCAGCTGGTATTTCAACCAGTAAGGGGGTCCGTAAGTACGGCTACACCAGCCACATACACACCACACCTTAGTGTGTGTGTGTTGATAATTATTCACGTGGCTATCTCCATTTCTGTAGCCACCTCACAATTTCACGTTCTTTTGGTCCTGAAGAAAGCCTCATTACTATTGGAGAGGCTGAAACATGTTGCCCAGCATTTAGGGGATATTGAAGACCCATTTTTCATCTTCACTATATCCCTGCTTTTGTTTTTAGATGTGTCCGAGGACCCTATGAATAAATCATTTCCCATTTGGGCATCCTAGAGACACTTTTAACCTACCCACTTTTTGAGCACACACCTCACTGTCAAATAAAAAAAACAACGCTCCACTGTAACTCAGGTGTTGAAGCACAGCTGGGTTGCACTCGGCAGCCCAGCTGGGAACCCAATGATGAAACATGCCACCAACTAGGTTGGTGGGTGAGGGTTCTTCTTACACATCCATTGGATTTTTGTACTCCGGTGCTTTGTACTGAGTCTGTAAAACTAAAGGATTAATTAGTGGTTCCGTCCACGTTGTTGCATTTATCATGCTGTAGATCTGGCAGGAAGGATCTTCTCTCCACAGGGTGTATCATTCATTATCTCTAGAAGAACAAAAACGATGTCTCGTTCGGTTGAGTATCCTGCTTTTCCTCATAATGATAGGTTATGCGTTTTAAAATGTTTAAAAGTCTATGAGGAACGTACCCTATCTCACAGATCCGACCCTTTAGGACCGTTACTTTTGTCAATACAGAAACCCTTTCGCCCAGTATCAGCGGCCACTTTAGCACGTTGGGTGAGATGGGTGATGGCTGAAGCAGGTATAGATGTTTCTGTGAATGGAGCACATTCAGCAAGGGTTGCTATGGCATCTAAAGTCTTAATTATGGGTTCCAGGTTAGAAGATATTTTGAATGCAGCAGATTGGTCATCTTACTCAATGTTTAAAATATTTTATTATAAACCCATTGCACATGTTTCTTCTGTTGTTGTTGGTCAGCTTTGAACCAGCATAATCTGAGCCTCCGGTCCTGCCATAGAATACAACATTTTCCAGCATTCGCAACAAGAATTTCAGATTCTATTAAGGACACGGAGGCGAGGAATATGCCACCCGTTGGGACAGGTAAGAATGATTTGCAACTGTCATGTTGTCATATGATGCATAAGACATGTTTTTCGTTCCCACCCTTATGTACCAGAATTTTGGTTCTTTGGTTTTCTAACTTGTTTCTGATTTCAGGAACGGATTCCAAACAAAGCTAAACCTGGGATGTCTTGTGGCGAGGAAGTCTTTGCTGTTGGTGGATAAGTTGTCTCATCTGGGAGCGGTTATTGGAGCTGCTCTCAGTTGAGAGCCGGAACTGTATCCTGTTTGTTTACTTGACTAATAAGACTGCTTGTTGCAAAGAAAGAGGCAGTCAAGATGGTGCCTCGCTATTTTGTATACTATGGATCTTGTGAATTGGTTAGTTAGAGAGGCGTGGTTCAGAGCCTCATGGGACATGTAGCGTTTTACATATGTTTTACTATTTTTTCATTGGCTGCTATTTTGAGTAGTAAATAACTGAGAAGCATAATCCTCGCCTCCGTGTCCTTAATAGAATCGAAGAAATTTGTTGCGAATGCTGGAACATTTTGTATACTAATCTGACTTTATCTGCTACTGTATAACTGTTGTGGGTCTGGAAGGAAACTTGTGGTTTTTATATCTAAAGGAAACACAAATATACAAGCATTATTTCTGATCATTAAGCACTGAGTTTGTGCATATTACTACATTGAACTCTAAGCATATCCTCCTGTTTTTTTAGGCTTAACCTTTTTTATTTTGAGTTTTTGGACTTTAATGATGGCTGTAAATTTGGCCCATGAAGTAATGCACTGAATCTGTACTATATATTCTTTTTTCTATACAATTTACTTTTTAGCCATGCAGTGTAAGCCTGAGTTGTGAAGGCATAACAAATGCAAGAGGTATGCCATTGTGATGTATATTTAATAATTCAGAAGGTTCAATAGTTACATTGATTCTTACACACAAGTCTTTCTTCTCTTACCCCTTAGATATGTGGTACTGCCAGTTGACATGTTATTTCTATCCTAAGCCGGAAGATGGAATTTTTCTAGGTATTAAAACACAAATTTGTATATACGTTATCGGAAGAATTGGAAACACATTTATAGGGGTTTATTTCTGATGCATTTTTTCCTCTCTTTTATAACCGGGAGAGCTATAGACGGGTACCTGAAAGACACACCTCCACAGCGCAGTCATCAGTGGATGCTCTGTTGTTTCTCTTCCCTTCCCCTCTTTTCCCTAGGTTGGGATTGACTTTGATCTTGTTGGGTCTTCTCGTTCGATAGGGAGGTTGGGACCTCACATTGTGGCCTCCTCTCGCTCCAGCGGAAAATCCAGGTGAGATTCTGACAATGAATCAGTGAGTGAGAGTTCTTTGTTAAACAAAATAATTTATTTTCTCTTCTAGGTGAATTTTAGGGAGGTTCTAGTGTAATAAACAGTGGGTTGATTCTCTCTTTGATCTGTTAGTAAGCTAAATCAACCTGTGTAAAAAAGGCTTCTATACTCCCTCTTTTGATTTAGACTGGTCCCCCAGGATAGTCACAGTAGGTTGCAGTCTTTCAACTGAGCGAGATGTGAGCAGACAATAATTTGACCATTGGGAAGCAAGGTTCTTCCACGTAAGAGCCTTTTTATACTACATTTCAAAGATGGCTGCCACACTTCAGTTCACGTTGTTTTCGGTTGACATGAGATCTTCCTTATGTGAGCACCATCTTGGTTTCAGAAAAATAGGTTAGACACTCACCCTTTCGGCTTCCATTTTAAAGTAAGGAACATGACTCAAATCTGCATTCTATATTAATTATATGAAATCAAAATTCAAGATCTAATTTTCTGAATAACTAAAACGCAAGGAATAGATGCGTTGCATAATGTCTATCTACCTTGATTGTCCCTTATGATGAATCCTCTTTTACTCTGAGCACAAGTGCTGAAGTTCTTGAAAGCATGAAGAGGTTACATTTTAAGTTATTTGTACCATCAATTCATGAGGTATCCCAAACCTGTGTTCGCAGAACTCCACAGGTTCAGGAAAAAAAAAAGAACCTAATTGCCAAGGAAGCTTTTTTTCCCATCTGCCGTTTTATGTCCATGGATCTTGCGTGGGATTTGCAAAACCAAAACGATCTGACTGGCTTACTGCAACATCTGGAAAAATTGTTGAAGCCACCTTTAGAGAGTCCTGAAAAAATGAAAAACAGTACATGAAGGGAAATGGTGAGCACACCCCAACCCAAAAGTCCATGTAGAGGAGCTTCAAACAGACCCTTCACAGTGCTTAAAATAAACAGAAACGTCACCACATGTCAAAAAGATGTGTAGTACCCAAAATGAAGCTAATTAAAGCACTAGAAGAAGCTCCCACCCCAAGCGATCAATAAAGAATATTCTTGGGGCTGGTAGAGTATTATGCAAAATTTGTGTTGCAATTTTCCAGCAAAACTGCATTACTATGCAAGTGCTTGAAGAAAAATGAGAAATATGTAGGGAACAAGATGGTAAAAGCTAAATTTTGAAACCATTTAACACACAAGATGTAAGCGTCATCATGCATCAGGGACAATGTCAGTAATCAAGGCTTGGGTGCTTTATTGTTACAAAAAAGGAGTAGTGATAGTGAAGAAAATCTAGGGCATTGCGAGGTTAATAACCCATATCGTCCATCTTTGAAGAAGTGAGATGGGCAGGACAGTATGTCAAAAAGTTCTGTGAGGTACACCATTCATGCTGCGCATTGCTCACAAGGTTTTTATTGATATTTTTACCGCCCCGCCCCCCCCCCCCCCCCTCCCCCGGGTGAGAGGAGAGCCACCCCAAAAATTAACTGAAGGCAATCTTGTTATCAGGAATTTAAATTTCATCTAGATTTTATTATGCAGATAAAAAGTGTTGCTGATGTGCACATTTTCTGACAAGGATGCCAGTACATGATGAGAAGTTGAAGGAAGGGCGTTACAGTGATGAAAAAATAGTATGCATGGTTAGTCAGGTAAACGCTGTCTTTAATGGTACATTATGTGAGGACAAAGATTAGATAGGGTGCTCTACTTTAATATAGTGAGAGAACTATTGTCAATGTTTAATATTGTGATACATCATGGGATATTGTCTCACAGGTAAGAATATTTTTTATTTATTTTCTGTAATATTGTTGTAATGATTCCATTTAGTAAATCTTCAACACTTTCTCCAAAGTGGCTATGCTTGGAGAAGAGATGGCAAATCAAACCCACCCCGCCCACCCCCCAGAGTCCAATGTTTCTCCAATGCGGTTAAGCTTCTAATGGAAATAGTTAATCTAACCCCTCAAAACCCACAACTTTCTGCAAAGGACTTATGTTTGCTGTGGGCATAATAAACACAACTTTCTAAATGTATTCTTTATTTAATTCAGTTGCTTAGTACTGAATTAATAGTATTAATGTTTCATTCAGTAATAATAGAAACTTAGTTTACATATTTTTTACATGTGTAACATTTTTTACACTTATTTTTTCATTAAAAAATATGGTTTATTTTAATACTTTTTATTGACAATATTATATATTTTATTTTTTAGCAAATATTTCAGTTTTGAGGTGTGTTTTTCTGTGTTTTCTCCTATAGACATTATTATGAAAGTTGAAATTATTTTTTGGTGGGTGAACGTGTTTAATTTTTGTTTTCTTCAAAGAACATTAGGAGCAATTTCTTAACCCTCTATTTATTTTATCTTCCCTATTTTTGAAACGTTTATTCGCTGTTTTTCATGCTTTGGAGGGATTGCCTTCATTTTATATGGTAGAAATGGAAGTATGTTATTTCTTATCTGTATTTTTGCATATTTAGGGTAAATGTTTCAAAACATTTTTGATAGATTATGTATGTTTTTTTATGTCATATTGCTGCAGAGGAAAGTAGCTAAAAGTCTTAAATGGATGTTTTTCCATTATTTATTTGTTGGGGAGACTTATTTGTGGCATTGGGTTTGTTATATTTTGCTATTCTGTATTATATGTCATTTTAGTTTCCTATAATATGTGATATTTTGGATGTACATGTGTTGTACATAATTGTATGTTTATTATGTTATTTTGAGAAATTATTT
Source organism: Triturus cristatus (assembly GCF_964204655.1). Classification (NCBI taxonomy): domain Eukaryota; kingdom Metazoa; phylum Chordata; class Amphibia; order Caudata; family Salamandridae; genus Triturus; species Triturus cristatus. The sequence continues at coordinate 21,815,789 of NC_140580.1, read as the reverse complement.
TTCTAAAATATTTTTTTATCAATCTGCATATATATTTTTGAATATTCATATATTTTATTTGCACTGATAAAAAAAAATGAAGTAAAATTTAATATTTAGAAAATTTAGGTTGCTGTTTAATTTTTTTTTAAGAACAAATTTTATTAAGCGATTGCATTACAGTTGCTGAGCCCTGACCTCCAGGTACGTCAGCCAGGCGGGTGTATCACAATAACAACATCACAATCCGTTTTGTTTTACTGTTAAGAACATGCTACTCCTACTTTCAAACCTATACTATCCCCCCACCCTCCTCTCCCCCTCCTAACCCCCTGACCCCTCCTCCCGGTTGCCGCCCCCCCCATCGCATGGTCACTGTTTTGGTCCCCCTTCCTATCGCTCGGCCCCCATCCGTAACGTGGTGTGTTCCTGGCCTGCCCTGTCTCCTCATAATTCCAGCACTGGGTCCTGGTCCACTGGCGGCTCCAACCAAATGCCTCTGAAGTCTGCCCACCGCTTCCAGATTTTAAAATGTTTACGCGGGCATCCCCGAGCCACGAAGATCGGTTGCTCCATGCCCATGCTAAAATCAAGTCCCCTTTTCCAGGCTAGCACCGAAGGGGGCCGCGGGTCCTTCCAGGCCTGAGCAATGTCCCTCTTGGCCAGGGTAAGACCCAGTAGCATCAAATGTCGCTTATAGACATTACCCCCAATTCCCTCCATGACGTGCAGGAGTCCCAACCTCGGCGTGCGAGGGAGCTCCCACCTCAGGACTTCCGACAGGCTATCCCACACCCCCTTCCAGAAGCGAGATAAGGACCCACAGCTCCACACCGTGTGTATAAGTGTCCCCACTTCCGATCCACATCGAAGACAATCTGGGGAGGCGATCAAACCCGCCCGCCACAGCCGCTGTCTAGTATAGTATGTGCGGTGCAGGTACTTAAATTGAATGAGACGCAGCCGCATCGCTATGGCCGCCTCCCTAGGGGCCGCTAACGCTTCCCTCCAGTCATCCTCATCTAGGTCTCCCACATCCCTTACCCACGCATCCCGTAATTTCTGTAGCGAGGGGGAGCAATGAATAACCAGCGACTGGTAAATGCGTGATATTTTTTTGGTTTCCAGGTCGCCCATGAACACTTTCGCCTCCAAGGGGCTGAACTCCGGCACGGACTCCAGACCCTCCAAATACGGGGCGAGGGCATGACGAAATTGCAGGTATCGGAAAAACTGGGTTTGTGGCATGTCATACTCCCGGCTTAATTCCTGGAACGATTTTAGTGTAACTCCCGACAGTACGTCGCCCAGCGTTGATATTCCAATTTTATCCCAACCCGTGAATCCCCGCAGAGCCGCCAGCTCCGGCAAGCGTCCATTGCCCCAGAGGGGAGTCTCCCCAGTTAGGGTATTCCACCATCCCATACGACGCAGGGCCTGCCTCCAAATCCGGAAGACCGTCTGTGTCCCGGGGGGAAGCTCCCCTCGTATCGGCGCCGCGTAGAGTATCGTATGTAGCGAGTGGGGTTCCATGAGACAGCGCTCCCGGGCATAGGCCGGGTCCCTTCTGTCCCCATACCACCACTCGTTAAGGACCAGAAGGTGAGAGGCCTGATAATAGGATAGTATATCCGAGGTCACCAAACCGCCGCAGTAGGTGGATAAGAAACATGTACGGAGCGCCACCCGGATTGTACCGTCGGCCCAAAGGAACCGACCCAATACTGAGTCAACCTGCCGAAACCATACGGGTGGAATTGGATAGGGGTGATTCTGCAGTTGGTACAGCAGTCTGGGTAGAGCCACCATCTTAAAGATGGCGGACTTGCCAAATATTGTCAGCGGCATACGAGTCCACGTCTGGACATCCGCCTTGACTAGTCTCCAGACTGGCATCACATTCCGTCCCCACGACAGCTCTGGCGCAATCGACAGGAATACTCCCAGATATTTAATCCCGTCTACCGCTATCTGCACATCAGACGCCCAGTCTCCAGGCTCCAGGCACCCCGCGCCCCCCCAACACCCACAGCGTAGACTTGCGTGGGTTTAGATACAGCCCAGAGGTTTCCCCGAAAATTTGCAAGATCCGCATGAGGCGCGGTCCAGACCGATTAAGATCTGCGATAAAAAACAGCACGTCGTCTTTGCTGTTTAATTTTTAAGTCAGTTTTCAGTTTGAGTAATTTTCTGGTAATATTTTTACCGGTGTGTTCTGGCTATTCTTTCAAAGTTGAGTAGTCCTTGGTAATTAGTAAATATTCACACTTTGCATCCTGGAATTTCATGCATTTATTTAGTTTGTTTGGATATTTCTGGTTTCAATAGTGTTAGAGATTGTTTTTGTCTTAGTTCTTGGTAGCGTTTTCCTGTTTTGAGTATTTCTATAATATGCTAGAGTGTGTGGTGTTCCTTAGAGGGAATTGTGCCAAACATCCACTGCATTGTTAGTTTTTGCTTCTTGGGAGATGGTCCTATTGTAAACATTCGACCAAGAAATGTGAAATTTGGGGGTGGGTCTGTATCCTTATCAGTGGAGTGACAAACCAGAGTGCCTTTAAAATAGTCTAATAGGTTGTGTGTTTTTTTGTGTGGTTTATTTGGTAGTATGGGGATTCTATTCAAATGCAGCATTTGGTTTCTTCTATGACAGTATCATGGGGTGATGCAATTAATTTCGTTTGCAAATTCTGCATTTTTGGCATATTCTATACTCAATTTTAATTTTGTATTTTCCCCTATATACTTTGGTCAAATTGGCAGAAGCATCATTGTATTGTGTGTAGATAAAGTTCTAGAATTGTTGAAATTGTAGCTTGTTCAAAAGCAATAATTATTTTTTGGGGACTGTAATTAGTTGTTTGTTTGAATACTATTAAGAGTTCTTTATAGGTTTGACTTTGCTTGATTGGCACTTGTATTATGGTATTTCATGTATATTGTATGTATAGTTGTGTATGCGGTGCTGGGCACCATGTAAATGTGTGATAATCACTGTTGTGGTAAGCTCATGAAACCATTAGGTTTGCTTAAAAGACCCCTCACACACCAACCTAGTTGGTGTCATGCGTCATCATTGGGGTCCCAACCGGGTGGCCGAATGCCCCCCGGTTGTGCTACAATGCCCGATTACAGCAGAGCGGGTGTGGTGTGATTTGTGTGGTGTTGTGAATTAAAAATATCTCTGAGAATCCTTGCCTGTAGTATTTATTAAGGGCAGCCCAGGATATGGTTAAAAATATGTGATGCAACTGCTAGAGAGGTATTATTACTCCTAATTGGCTTGATAACGTGGTCTAAATGTTTCAGCCCAAAAAGGTAGATAAAGTGGGCTTTCTTCAGGACCGGGTGAGTGAAAATGTGAGTGGCAAAAGTGGAAACGCCACGTGAAATGGTGAAGTGTCTACACACGCGCTAAGTAAGGTGTGTGGCAGTAGTGTCGGCATACTCACAGACACTCTGTCAATAAAAACCTGTTAGGAAAAGAAAAGGACAAAACAAGACACATAGTAGCAACATAAAATGCAATCTTAAGTTAGTGCCGCAGTCATTGTCTCAGGTAAGTGACTACCACAGTGATATAATACATATCCGTTGTTCAGTGGCGGCACATGCTGCTAATAACTCAGTGTGCGCAGCAACTATATTGTAACATGCAGCGAGGGACTTCAGGCTGGTGGTTATACAGCTTTGACGGCGTGTCGTCGTGGAGGATTGAGTGTGAATGAGAATAAAAACAGGGCCAACGTTTAAACCCTGTGAGGCCATTGGTTGGTGGAAGCGCAATATGCTTAGCAAGGGGTGACCACTCATGATAACTGACATGCGGTCACTTAAGGTGGTGTACATATTTTAAAAAACACTTAGATTGCCAACATGCGAAATGTAATGATTAGCTCATAATTACACTAGATTTAAGTGCTAGGCAGAGATTCGAGGCTCGGGAGGGGTATCATCTGTAGTCCCACTCTAAGAAAATGAAAAGAGGGAGACATCGTGAGCATAGGTATTCGTGGCTGCTCCAATGTCTCGGATAGAAAAGCGGATGCGCAACCTTACTTGGTGTAGATGAGTAACCTGTTAGAAACCTGCTGTGGTCTCCCGTAGTCCCGGCTGGTAATAGCTGCTCGTATGCCAGAGGTTTCTATGCAGCGAGACGCTGGTGTGTGCCGGATTGCACGACCTCTGAATGATTAGTGATACCGGAACTGACGATGTGCATGCGCACGCATGCGCAGCGATCTGGTAGACGGATGGCAAGTAGCTACAATGGGAGCGAGTGCATCTTGTGGCGGCCATCTTGGGAGGGTGATGTTTCAGAGGTTAAAGGCTGTGTGTGCCCGCTGGTCGCGGGTGGTGAATGGATAAGAAATAGATAAAAAAAAGGCAAAGAAGTTTACATCGATTATTCCCGTTGATGCTCTTGTGGCGCCATGGAACAAAGTTGCATTAAACATTGCAGGACCATTTGAGGTTTAAGGGGAGTCCCCCAAGTTTGCTGTTGTAATGCTAGACCATTTTTCCACGTGGCTGAAGGTGAAATTTGTGGACAATGTGGGAGCTAGAAACATGCTGAAACTTATGTAGGAGGTCTGTAATTGAGAAGGTTGTGCATCTAAACTGCTTACGGACAGTACCTAATGGCAGGGTAAATTATACCAGTAGAAGCACGCCATCTTCCCAAAATCAGTGGGTTGTCAATAGGTCAATAAGAGAGGATGGAAAAAGGCTCTTAGAGTCTTGGTATTAGTGACAGGAATTACACCGCACATCAGTACATGTGCTTCTCCTTTTACTTTGCTAAGCAGAAATTCCCCAGAAACCCAGTCCCTTACCCCACTTCCCCTCATGTGGACTCACCATGCTGCCATCCATTTCCCTATTCAACCTGCCTCTCCTTACTCCATGGTCATGCCCCCTACTAAACTGGCCAGGTCATGGAATCACAGATAAATTTAATGGCACCATGTCATGCACAACCTCTGCCTTCACAGGGACGAATTTCTTTAGACACTGAGAACTTTAGCAGTTGGATAGTTCCAGCCCCGAACACAACAGCTCAAAATAAATGCACAATCTAAAACAGTACACTCTTGGCTCCGCTTGGTTTAACAAAAAAAAGAAAAAGCAAGTGCAAACCTCTAGAATGCCTTTGGCATCATGATTATGGCCCAACAGCTAAGAAGTCCTACAAATCAGCCTTAAAATCTTATTTCAAGTTAGTCCAGAAAACCCATTTTATATGAGCTCTATATCCTCCTCGGAGTAAGTGCCAAAAGAGACATTCACAGTGGTCAACTCATTTCTACAACCTCAGGCTCGAAGACAAAAGATCATCCTCTTGCAGGAACAATGCAACAATCCAGCTGAATTCATTTATAAGAAAATGTCAATCTTTTCTGAGAACTTCTCTGCCCAATCCACGGCTCTTTCAATAGAGCCCCATTGCTCCTTCAACCCAGTGCCCTGAGCTGCCTCTCTGTCTAACTTTACACTTATATTGGAGGACAATCAGGGAAGACCTTAGCATAAGTAAATCAACCTCCCCTTCCACCTGTGCCACTCTTCAATTTTCAAGAAAGGGTTTGTTTTAATACTCCCATAGCTTAGTTAGCTGCTCAATTAATCTAGTGTCTCTTCCTGCATGCCGAAAGTTTGGAGATATGCTCATGTCATCCCAATTTTAAAGAAACCTAAGGCAGACCCAACCTTTGCATCCATCTACAGGCCATTTTCGTTTCTTACCAACCCACTAAAATCTTAGATAAACAAAAACAATAGGCAACTCTTCTTCAGCTATCTAGAAGTCTGTTTTTTATTAAATGACACACTGCTCGACTTCCGCTGACTTAACATTAGGGAAACCACTCTTCTAGCTGCTCTCCTGTTAATTCAGGCTCCGCTGCCCCCCTTATTCTCTTTGCCCTGTTGGTGGCCTTTCATACGGTCTCACATACCACACTAATGTATTGGTTGTCTAAACTATGGGTCTGCTGTGCTGCACACGCCTGGCTCCTATCTTTCACTCTTCTAGTTGCATATTGTGGAATTACCATTACCCTATGGAATCCCACAGAGGGCAGCTCTTGGTCTTAGCCCTACCCTTTTTAATGTAAACCTGACTCCATTGGTCTGGTGCAATCTGATGAGATCCAAATAGTATCCTATTGTTAGACCTGACAACCCTAAGGGTGGTCTTCACCCAAACATTTGCCTACTCCCCTCCTGTTTACTGAAATTCGTTTTGATGGCCTTAGGACTCTGTGCACTTTACCACTGCTAAGCAGTTCTAAAGTGCTTGTGCTCCCTCCTCCAAACTTGGAAAACCTGGCTAACACCCAATAGGCACAATTAATTTAAAGTCACTAGTAAGTTGGTTCAACATGTACATAGGTTCTGCAAATTAAATGCTACTAGTAGGCCTGCAGCACTTATTATGCCAGCCAATTCGACCTGGCAAAAGAAACCTTTTGCCAGGCCTAAGCCTCCCCTTTTAATACATACAAGTCACAGCTAGGGTAGGCCCTAAACAGCCCATAGGGCAGGGTGCACTGTGTTAAAAAAAATGGACGTACTTTAAAATTTTACATGTCCTAGTAGTGAAAAACTACTAAAGTTGTTTTTCAATTTTGTGAGGCCTACTTCTCCCATTGGATAACATTGGGTTACTTCATTACATTTATTTTGTATGGGAACAGGTAGAAATGACATGTCTAGTTTCAAACTAATTGTAATTTTAGAGTTTGTGGCCCCCCACTGATTCCAGAACTTTCCATCACAGAAATATGAGCAAAATGTGTATTTAGACACATTTTGAAGTTTACAAGGGATTCTGGGTAGCAGAACCTGAAGAGGGGCACACAAGTCACCCCATCTTGGAGTCTCCTGGGTGTATAGTTTTCATAAATGTACAGGTTTGGTAGATTTCCCTTGCTGCCGGCTGAGCTAGGGTCCAAAATTCACAGCTAGGTACATTGCAAAAAAGAATCAGTTTTTAGTGGAAAAATGTGATGTGCCCATGTTGCGTTTTGGGCCGCTTTCTATCGCGGGCACTAGGCCCACCCACACAAATGAGGTACCATTTTTATCGGGAGACTTGGGGGAATGCTGGATGGAAGGACATTTGTGGCTCCCCTAAGATCTAAGAACTTTCAAATCACAGAAAAGTGAGGAAAGTGCGTTTTTGTTTTTATCAATTTTGAGGTTTCCAATGCATTCTGGGTAACAGAACCTAATTAGATCCACAGAAAACACCCCATTCTAAATTCCTTTGGGTGTCTAATTTTCAAAAATGTGCAGGTTTGCTAGGAATCCCTAGGTGCCTTCTGAGCTGGGGCCCAAAATCCAAAGATAGGCACATTGCAAAAAAAAGGTCAGTTTCAGTGGAAAAATGTGTTTTGGGCGTTTCCTGACACAGGCACTTGGCCTGCCCACACGAGTGAGGCACCATTTTTATCGAAAGGCTTGGGGGAATGCTGGGTGGATGAACGTTTGTGTCTCCCTTCAGATTCTAGAGCTTTTAATCACAGATTTGTGAGCAAAATGTGTTTTTTAGACACTTTTTGGGTTTTTCAAGGGATTCTGGCTAACAGAACCTGCTGAGAGCCATACAAGTGACACAGGCACTTGGCCTGCCCACACGAGTGAGGAACCATTTTTGGCAGGAGACTTGAGGGAATGCCGGGTGGAAGGAAGTTTGTGGCTCCCCTCAGATTCCAGAAATTTCCATTACAGATATGTGAGGAGAATGTGTTTCTTTAGACACATTTTGACGTTTGCAAGGGATTCTGGGTAGCAGAACCTGAGTACAGACACACACGTCACCCCATCCTGGAGTCCCCTGGGTGCCTAGTTTTAAAAAAATGTACAGGTTTGCTAGGTGTCCCTCATTCGCGGCTGAGCTAGGGCCCAAAATCCACAGCTAGGCACATTGCAAAAAAAGGGTCCGTTTTCAGTGGAAAAATGTGATGTGACCACGTTGCATTTTGGGCCACTTCCTGTCGCGGGGACTAGGCCTACTCACACAAATGAGATTCCATTTTTATTGGGAGACTTAGGGGAACACAGAATAGTAGAACAAGTGTTATTATCAATTTTCATGCTCTGCATTTGCACCTTCCAAATGTAATAGTGTGTAAAAAAGAAGTCATTTTGAGAAAGGCCATCTAATTAGCATGCTAGTATGGGTATCCACAAATTCAGAGATGTGCAAATAACCACAGCTTCTAAACTCCATATCTGGTGCCCATTTCGGAAATACATAGTTTTAGACCTATTTTTCACTGTATACCCGGTGCACAATGAAAACCATTGCAAGGTGCAGCTCGGTTATTGGCTTTGGGTACCTCGGGTTTCTTGGTGAACCTACAAACCCTATATATCCCCCCAACCAGAAAGGGGCAGTAGACATAACAGTATATTGCTTTTGAAAATCTGCAATAGTTAGAAGAAGTTACAGATGAAAATGTGGTCACAAATGGCTGTTTTGTTCAACTCAATTTCAATATTGCTTTATTTCAACTGTTACTTTCTATAGGAAAACTCTGAAGGATTTACACAAATGACCATTAATGAATTCAGAATGTGCCTACTTTCAGAAATGTATAGCTGTCGGGTATACACCATTGGGTTCACATCCATTTCTACCACCAACTGGAAGGAGGTTATAAGGACAAAAAATAGAAAAATTGCTTATGTCCCAGTAAAAGGACAAAACTGTGTTGAAAAATGTTGTTTCCTGACAAATGTCTGTTCCTAAAAGCTGGAAACTGTGATTTTAGCACCACAAGTGTAGATGCCATTTGTAGGAGAAATATCTAGCTGTATTTTGGCTAATTTCTCAGTCCCCTCCAGGGGAATTCCACAAACCCTGGGTATCTTTAAAATCCCCAGGATGTTGTAAAAACAAGGACGCAGTTTTGACATGGATATCTTATGTGGACAAAACGTTATGGGGGCCTAAGCTCAAACTAGCCAAATAGCCAAAAAGAGACTTTGCACAGGCGGGGGTCTGTTAGCTGCAAAGGGGTTAAGTAGCCCCTTAAACATGTCTCAGGCCTGCCATTGCAGCTATCGTGCAGTTTAAAACTAGCAATTCGACCAGGAAAAATAACCCCTTTGGCAGGCCCAGGCCTTACTTTTTACTGCAAATAAATCACTCCAGAGGGTAGGCCCTAAACAACCCATAAGACAGGGTGTATTGTATTTAAAAAGTTGGACATGTTGACAACATAGAATCAACACACCAACTTGGTTAACAGAATCATCCAAAAGATCAGTTATTTATTCAAAAACCCTGACCCCACAATGAACATACCTCTCTCGGCCCTACAAAGAAGTAAAAACCTCAAAGTTTTGGTTGTCCATTCAAATACAGAAAAACAAAGAGAACTTGCTGTCCCATTAGTACAACATCATTTGTCAAGTAAACATATGGAAAAGGTTATCAGGTGGGGGATTTTAAAGCATGTTGCCCCAAGGAACAATGACACAGAAACAGCACTTATCAGAGCCGAGGCAAGGCTGATATTTAAAATGCGAACGGTGGAAAAGGGCCTTAATGGAGTATAAGACGTCAATAACATAAGAACCAGCAACATCAATGGAAATGCATTAAAGTTGTAAAAACTTACACTACATGTCATTGGGGACAACACCTATAAGGCAACGCCAGATAATGATACATGAATGCATCAATAGATGTTTTTGTGGAGAAACAAAAATTACATCCTCTATGAGCATAAGAAATTGAAATGACAAAATTGGGAAACTGCAAAATAAGGTGCATCTATAACGATAAATAAGGTTTGCAGTTTTATTATTGAGGTGACGTTAAAGATAGGAATATCTTTTTAAGGAACTCAGGAATCATATGTGTATCAATGTACTTAATAGCCTGAGTAATGGATCACAAACCACATGGTCCTTAGGAAAAAGGGAAACCTGACCATGATGTATTCAACGAGTGCCAAAATGAGCAGAGCAAAATGCACAGAGTCCTAAAAGGCAACAGAAATTGGTTCAGAAAACAGGAAGGCTAAGACAAAAAGTTTGGAAAGACCCTGCAGAGGTGGCCATGTCCAACATGACCCCCCCTCTAGCCAAAAGCCAGGGTAGATTAATCAATACCTTGATGAGCTCCCCTACTTAGGAGATAGAGCATGGACTAAAGCCCTGTTATGCAGAGGCACTTGTCAGCTCTATACCTTTCTGAACTCAGTTGGATCCCTCTGCCTAAACTCTCATGAGCCACTGGACTGACCCATGAGGAACCCTTCTACTCACTTGTGGACCCCATCTTTGAAGCGCCTAACCTTAACTTGCTCACAGATGCATCCCAGTGGGCAGACAGTACCAACATGGACACCAAATTGTTGTGGCCCATTCTACCTCTTGGATTACACTTCTGTCCCCAACCCAAGGAAAACTCTGACCATAAGGACAGCAACCAACAGAGGTCGCTGACAGCTGTCATTGTCAAAGGCCAGGCCCTCCATTGCCATGTGGAATCTCCACCAAACACTTAGCACCAAAATGACAAAACCCAATCAGTAGAACCAGACATATGCAATTTCATAGATTTCAGGTAAGTAAAAATCTGGTTGTTTGATACTGTGTGAAAGTCTCAAGTTCAGGCCACCCGTGATGGAGCATGAGTTGGATACAGGGGCCAGGTTAGTCCAGCTGAAAGAGTTACCTTCAAAGTGCAATGCAAAGAGTTCTGCTCGCGGATGAAGGGGCTTCGAGGAGGAGGGAGAGCCTTGCGCATGGTCGTCTATTTAGCGCAAAGAGCAGGCCAGGAAGATGAACCTGCTAATGTTTGTGTTAAGAGTGGTGTTGATGAAGTACGAGTCACTTCTAGTCAGACTGCTGTAGAACCACCAACTGCTTCCATTTCCTTGAAATTAACAATTAGCAGCTAGTCGCAGAGTGCCTGACGCCCACATTCTTGGCAAACATTTCTAGGTTTGGCACTGTAATAAAATACCTCTTTCCTGGTTTGTAGTTTATTCACCATTCAAATGAACCAGGAATTGCATTTAGCACGGTTTTTCCATATTGAAAAGTGTCATGGGAAGATAGGAACTCATGTCATATCAATCATACAATCAAATTGACAGAGCACCTCAGAAAGGTGACTGCTATTACAGTTCCAGAATCCAGAGTGGCCAAAAGAAATTATGATTTTAATGGCGATAAAGATGGTGGTATATATGCGTGCCCTTTTCCAGATGTCATAGGAATGCCAAGGATGCTACTCATAGCCTGCATTCAGCATTAGTAACCTCTACCTGGCACAAGGAAATGATATCATGGTAATCCTAAAGTGCTCAAGGCACCACATCAAGTGCTACCATCATAATAATAAACAATACAAAATAGTACCACAACTATGTGAAGCAAATAAACTGCATACAACCTATGAGAGAATTCTCCTTTTTGCGTGGTCACCCCCTTTGTTTCAGAATTTTATTGCTGATTTTTAGACTTTACATAATGGAACACTGATGACCAGTGCATGTACTCTGACCTCTAAAACATGGAGAAATTAGCTAATCCCTCGTTGTTATAGATAACTCTCCTATATGGCCATGGTATAGAAGTTAAACCCATGACATGGAAAGTTAAATGTCACCTGTGGACTGCAGCACATATTGCGCATTTCACTAGTGTGCAAAGAAAACATGGCGTCATGTCTACCAATGTAGCTGGACTGCTGCAGTTTAGACTTGCAGTCCAACCTGTCAGAGTAACACTTTAGACAAGGGAAAAACCTCCCTTTTGAATATCAATATGTCTACTCTAAGTAAGCCTTACAACCCACAAGGTAGGGTGCATAGAATTTAAAAGTGGGACAGGTTGAAATATAATGTAGTACAAAAGGGGGTGGTGATGGACGGAGCATCAGAACCAATCAAACACTCACACCCAGTCAACAGATCTGGGTTTGATCCATCACCGTTCTTTAGCCCACTCTGCCACCCCAGTTCAGACATGGCCATATGCAAATCAGTCTGACCCTGTGCCTCATGGGAACAGTCCAGCCCGAACTGCCTAGCCATGCCTTCCCTGGACCGGAAATGAGCTTCCTAGAACCGAGGATCAAACCCAGATCTGTTGACTGAGTGTGAGTGTTTGATTGGTTCTGATGCTCCGTCCATCACCACCCCCTTTTGTACCGCATTGTTCGCCATAAGTTGGCAGGGTATGCTCAGACGTGAGTCCCTTGCTCACTTTGCCACTGGATTCAAGCAAGCCTAGCTGAAGACGGCTGAAATGCCAGAAACCGGTCCTAGGAAGCTTGTTTCCGGTCCGGGGAAGGCATGGCTTGGCAGTTCGGGCTGGACTGTTCCCAGGAGGCACAGGGTCAGACTGATTTGCATATGGCCATGTCTGAACTGGGGTGGCAGAGTGGGCTAAAGAACGGTGATGGATCAAACCCAGATCTGTTGACTGGGTGTGAGTATTTGATTGGTTCTGATGCTCCGTCCATCACCACCCCCTTTTGTACCGCTTTGAAATATAATGTAGACATAATTCTCCAGTGAGAAAGCCCCAAAAGCTATTTTCACTATGGACGCCTCTGGCTGCCGTATGAGGAAAACTAAAGTGCAAATGAACATATTACTTCTGCTATCTCGGGTTTGGGACAAGTTAGATAAATGGCTCAACCACTATTTTAATATATATATTACAAATCCATGGTGAAATTGGATTTTGAATGAATATTTACGAAAAAATAACTTTCAGAAATTGACCTTTTACCTGTCTGAATCTCCTGAACGTTTGATTTGCATTAGTCTGTCAGCAATTCTCCTGCTTGACCTTAATGGTGTGTGAAAACATCTCCCAGAACAGAGATAATGTCTTAGGCCAGGTGACAAGATGAGTTGGGGATAAGTTATGTGACACAAGCCAACCAATGAAAAGCAGTTGGGAGGATTTAGGATTTTAATTTATTTCAAACGGGCAAGAATGAGACCTGACCATTCATAGTTTAGTGTAAGAAGAGACCTTGGAGAGGGAAACAGTCTGATCCCATGACACATATTAGCCAGTCTGGTGTTATCCTGGGGGGAGAGGTGGGTAGCTAGCCCCAAAATCAATGTATCTTAAAAAGAGGGCATTGCTCATTTCCCTATGCAAGTTCCCTCAAGGGGCAGAAGACCTGTGCCATCTTGGATTTCCCTTAGGCTAGTGCACTCTAGGATAGTTTTCAGTAAGGCAAACAGGATGTGCTGTAAAAGTGTGCAGGGTTGCCCCCAGGATCTTTTTCCCATTGGTAAGGAAGTGTCCAGCAGTCACACCCACTGGCTACTGAATTGTACGAAAATGGAGTGCCCAGCTAACCAGTAGCTCCTGGAACTGGACCAGACCCTGAGGGCATCTGCTGGATTGAGACCTGACCCCTGCTTTCTGTTCCCATGGTCATAGGAGACTTAGAAATGACCAAGAGGCTCTGAAAAGTTAAGACTGGCATGACCTCCGGAGTCTCAAGATCTCAAGGCAAAGGTGTCTTATTTCTAAGCAACATCATCAGATACAGCTGAAGGCTTGCCCCGCTGGAATATTTTGAGCTCCATAAGGAAAGACTCAGGTAGAAATCCTGATAGGGAAAAGTGCAAAAAGTATCCACCTGATGAGAGGAATTTCTGCCACTCTGAGCTTTTCACATCAAGACCAACATCTTGAGCAGGACCTCACCCAGCAGATATCTTGGTGCAAGAGGATTTTGGCAGACACAGCCTGAAACCTTGGCCTGCTGGGGGATTTTTTCTTCCATTTTAAAGACTGAGTCAGAAGGTCAGATATTTGACGAGATGAACCCACTTGGCGTACCTTACTTGGGTTCCATTGTGGTCAGCATGAAATATCACTTAAGTCCTGTTTATTCACGAACAGTGACTGCTGATTGGTTGTTTGTTTTTTCTTCACAATTGGCCTTAAATAGTAAACATTTCACATATCCGGTTATCCTTATTGGACTCATGTTGTTTTGGTGTCATTTTGTTTAATAAATTGAAGTGGGATTTTATTGTATTGTATTATTGACTTTTTCATTGTCTTGGTACTACTAAATGCTTTACACATTTTTACTAAGTTATTTACGCCTGTTAGCTCTCTATTTTAGCTAACAGAGTTGGAGCTCAGGTTTAAATTGCTGATATGTTTGCCTGGACCTAACAGGTTAGTGACTTTATTACTTGTGGTGGATTACAACCTACCCTAATTAAAAAATGTACGTCATTACACCATCCAAACCATAATGTTCCATCTTTACAAAGGAACTTGTGGAGGATTAGATAGCAGGGAACAGAACTTACATGGGTTGAAGAAGAAAGATTCCTTTACGCTGGTCCTGATCGCTGGGAACACCATGGAAAGAGAATATGGACAAGTCACTGAAGTAGGGGAGGACAAAGGGTGGAGTCAACAAAAGGAGGAAAGACTTGGAAAGGGCTTTTTGTGGAAGAAATGGGCTGGTGCAACAGCTGAGAAAAGCCAGAAGATAATAGAGTCGGGAGGAGAAGGCAGTGACAGATTGAGAGTGGAGGAGAACAGCGAAGGAGCGGACACAGGGAGAAAGAGGAGAGTCATGGCGACTGGGAGAAGGCAGCGGACTGAGATAAGGAAAGGCTAAGTGGTGGTGCAACCCAGGAAGAGCACGGGCTGAGACCGGCACAGACATGGACGAGGAGAGGGGAGGTGTGGACTGAAGAGTGATGGACCCCACTGATAGATTCATCACTGCCTACCACAACCGAGGAGAGTGGTGGCTACCCAGGGGAGTCCAATTACCCTGAATAAGCCTGTGTATGGGGAAATTCATACATGTTTAAATTGCACACTTTTTTAACTTTTTTAATTTTTTTATTGAAATCCATTTGACATAAAAAGAAATGATCCATAAATACATCCATAAAATTCATTAAATATGTCAAAAATAATACAGTTATTAAATAGCAGATTTCCCGGAAGAGAGTAAATCCTAAAATCCATAAAGATAAACAATGTAAACATTTAAGCCAGTGTCCAGAAAAAAAAAACCTAACAAACCAGAACAAAAAAAAGGAACCATCATCCACTGCCGACCACTAATAGAATCTAAACAATTGAATAGACCTAAGGTGCCCTAAGCATATAGTATATAGCTAAAAATCAGCGAGTATGTGGAAAATACTAATTCATCCTGTATTCATTGATATACCTAATTTACAAGAGAATAAATCAAATTTGCATAATGGAATAAGATACTGGTATTGTAAAGCATAGGAGTCAAACATAGTGGGAATACCTCCAAAAGGATAGGCTACATTTTGAAATCTTAGTCGAAATAAGCTGCCCAGACCCTTTCAAACCTCTTAAGTCCACCACTTTGCAATGCATAGGATCGTTCACTTTTTTTGACTTGCTTCATTTTTCGGACCCATTCATATATGAATGGTATAGGATTTGATCGCCATCTCTGAAGCAGGAGTGATCTGGCGACAGCCATTGCAATATATAATAATTTGATAAGCTTGTCTGAAAGAAGAAGGTCTGGGTCATAGCCAAGTACTATTAGCCAAGTATTCAACCCTATTGAAATACCACATTCAATTTCCAGATAGTAAAAAATGTGGTTCTAGAACCTCTGACTCAAGGGGCATTGTAACAGAATGTGTGTCCAATTGGCTGAGGGATGGTTAAGGCAACGGAAACACTGCGCTGATTGGGTAGAATAAATCTTAGATTAAAAAAGTGGGGTTCTATAAAGTAGCCATTTACTAAAAAACAACATCCTTCACCAATTAGCTCCCCTTAACGTGCTGAAATTGAGATTGTTAACTGCTGACCACATACTCGCTGTGATTTCCATCTCCTCATGTTTTGCCCATTTCGTTATGGCCTTCCCGTCCAGATCAATACTCTTGATAGAGGCTTAACGCTTTTTCCATTCCCCAGGTTTCTTAAATGCCATATCTTCTAATAGATCATATACTAAACATTTCCGTTCAATGATCTGGACCAAATCAAGTTCACTCAGGAACTTACTAAAAATGTTATATGACCCAAGGAGAAGGAAGTCATTTGCAATTACATGAGACATTTTGGCTATGTTCAGCCATCTATCATTCCTTAAAAAATCTGAAATTTTCCGAAATCCAGCCTTGGCCCATTTTTGTGTAATTACTGATGATTCTCTAATCCCAGATAGTAAGATAGGGCCAGATAACGGAGTTGAGGAGTTGATTACGGGGATAGAATATCTTCTATAAAAAGCCTGGCGTTTATGGCAAAAACCACTGTATGGACTTATACCGTACCAATTTAGAAAACTTAACAATTGTTAATGGGCAGTGGATCTGATTTTCTTTACAAATTAAGTTAATAACATAGTTAATTAAAAAAAACGATTGTAGTACAGGCTTAAATCTGGACATATACTGTGCAAAATATGCAAAATAATAATCCCTCAAGTTCGGAAGAGCTAATCCTCCATTTTCCAGCTACTCATATAAAGTGCTAAGTGCAATTTGGGGGACCGTCATTCCCCAGAGAAAAGATGTAAACATAGACTATATTGGGAAAAAAAGAGCTAATTAAAACACAGGAAATCGCAGAGAAGAGAAAATTAAATAGCGGGAGAACAGACATTTTAATCAATGCAGTCCTACCCAAGATGTTTTTTTGGAGAGAATTCCATCAAGAGAATAAATCCTGGACTTTTTGTAAAAGTAGGGCAAAATTCAAATCAAATAAATCAGTGATTTGTGCAGAAAAATAAACACCAAGATATCTCTTCGGTTTAGTATTTAAACAAGAAAGAATATCGAGATGTAAATCCATAGATGCTCCACCACACTGTATAATTTCTGTCTTTTTTTAATTTATTTTATATCCGCCTAATGCCTCAAATTGCTCAAAAATCTCAAAAGTTTTTGCTTGGACCTCCTTCTCAGGCTTTATAATGAGCATAATATCGTCGGTGTATAATTTAAGTTTTTGCCACAGTTGGTAGTGGAGGGCAGATACCCGTACTATTCCTAATGGCAATCGCCAATGGCTCGATAAAAAAAAGCAAATAATATCGGAGACAATGGACATCCTTGTCTAGTCCCCCGTTTAACCTTAACCTGGCCGACCTCTGTGGAGTTAATAATTATATTGGCTTCTGCATTCAAGTATAGTTTCTGAACCAACCCCGTGATTTTGGGAGGTATGCCAAAATTTTCCAGAATAAAAAATAAGGTCTCCCAAACAACTAGGTCAAATGCCTTTTCGGCATCTAAAAGGAGGACTAGAGCTGGTATCTTCCGAGTCTCAAAATAGTCCAGTGCTTCGCTAAATAGTGCGTATTAGTGCTGAGCTGCCTTCCAGCAATAAAACCATTTTGTTCAGGGTGAATCAAATGTGAGGCAATTCGATTAAAATGATTGGCTAAAAGTTTTGCGATTATTTTATAGTCAGAATTTAAAAGCCTGATGGGACGATAAAAATTAGGGTCTTCTCTATCCTTACCCTTTTTCAAAAAACTGACCATGTTCCCATTTCTAAATGACAATGGTATCACGTCTCCTTCTAAAATTGAGTGTGCCAACAATAAAAGATAACCCGAGATGGTGCTAAAAAAGGTTTTAAAAAATTCTGCCGGCAGGCCGTCCGGGCCACAAGCTTTGCCATTTGGGAGATTTTTTATGACACTCACCAGCTCGTCTTTTGTAAAAGGACCTGCCATGCTCAATTTCTCCACATCTGAGAGTGCAGGCAGTTCATGTCTCTGGAGATAATCTCTCAAGGATGTCATATCAATGGTCTGTTGTTGGCCGTATATGTTCCTATCATGTTGTAACATTATATCCCCTATCGTCAGTACGGGACGCAGTTATAGGACATTTCATTGCAGTTATCTGCTTAGTTACAGTCTGCTCCCTTGCCTGCCAGGCAAGGAACCTCCCGGTAAAATTACTTTCTTCGTAGATTTTTTGCCTGTGGTGCTGATAAAAGGTTTCACTTTTGAGATAATATTTTTCACTAAGATCCCGTTTAGCCTGATCAAGCTGCCGTTGGTTGAAAGCTGAGGGACTGCTGAGAAATGTGTCAAAAGACCTTTGCACTTTCTGCACTAAATATCACTTTTCTCCTTTAGCTTTCCTAAGATTATCGGCATCCTTTCAGATGTCTAGTCCCCTTATGAAAGCCTTAAACGAGTCCCAAACCAGAGGTGCAGAACCATGATTTCTCTCAAAGAATTAATTAATCTCAGTTTTAATAGAGAGCACCCAGTTCTCCTTTGATAAATATTGCCTATTTAACATCCATCTTTTAGGAGTCATAGTGTATTTTCCTAACGCTAACTCAAGAATCGCCATTGCATGATCCGAGAACCTATTCTGAAGGAATCTCTGCTGCCTAAAAATCAGTCTCCTAGAAATAAGGAAAAGATCGATACGTGACTAAGTACGAAATCTACCTGATGAACAAGTGTGGGCGATCTTAGTTGGGAATACTGCCCTCCAGGGATCCAATAAGTCCAGAGTCAAACCATAAATTTGTAAAACTTTTAAAGTTTTAGGTTTTAGCTGTTTTTTGGACAAAGCAGAGGAGTCGATTTTAGGATTCATTAGTGAATTAAAGTACCCCCCCCTAAGATCAAATCACCGGGTACTTGGATTAAAGATTGAAAAAATTCCTCATACGGCATTGGATTATCCTCAACAGGTTACAGGTGGCCCAGCACCACCTACCACTCCGATCGTTAACAAAATTGACAACTTCAGCCTGAGGTTTTTTACTGAGGAAGATCGCCGTGCCCCGATGGGATGCCGAAGAGGAGGAAAATCCCCTGTAAATTGCCCAGGACCTAAACATTGGGAAAACTGATAGTTTCCCTGCTGGTATATGGGTCTCTTGTATTAAAATGGCGCCGGATTTTCGGTCTTAATCCATGCCTCGATGGCCCGCACTTTCTTTTTATTGTTGAGGCCGTTGACATTAAAAGAAACTACTTTCAAGATTTCCTTTTTAGCCATTAGAAGCAGATAGGATAATATGCATGCAACCTAACAGTATAGATAGAAATGTACTGAAAAACTGCGACAATAGCCACAATGGTAAATGGCTCCGTCTGTGATCTAGCAAAATGTTAGTCAATTTAAACAATATCGATGTATATGTGTATGGATTTAAGAAATGGGTTTTGTTTTTTCCCCATGCACCCTTTGACCCCCCCCCCCAAGCCCCCATGCTCCCTTTCCCACCCCCGTGACCCCACCCAACCCCCAGAGCCACCATGAGCAGACTGCCGTCCCTTCTCACATCTGGCAAGCTCCCCCACTGACTGGCACTATGACTTGGTGCAACCAGTCTCCCCACCCTCCCCCCTTCCTTCAAAAAAGAAAGAAAAATGAGAAACACAGAAAGGAACAAAGAAAAGCGGAAGAGACCAAGGACAGGTCGAAAAAAAAAAAAAAGAAGTCAACAACAACAATCTATCTAAAAATATTAACCAATATGTACTAACAATGGGAAAGAGCAACAAAAGAAACAACAAAAACGATAATACGAATTAATAACATTTGTTCACTCATAACATCGAAATTTTAACATGATTTTCACATATTAGAGTTAGCATATCATTGAAATTTATCCAACGAGATTTGTTGTAGCAATTCCTGCACGTCCGGGACATTACAAACCGAACTACCTGCCCTGCCGCCTTCCTTCAAAAAAGGAAGACCACAGGCATAAGCCGAGAGGACAAAAGAGAAAAAGAGAAGAAAAAAAAAAGGAAGGAAACCAGTAGGCAATAAATGACAGACTGCCTCAGAAGATATACTACAGAAAGGAGGAGAAAAATAAGAGACCAAAACAAATAATTGAAAACATTTTGGAAACAATTTGAGAACATTTTGAAAGCATTTGAAAACTCATAACAATAACGCTATGTCATATCTTAATACTCAGGAGTCTAAAGGCCCCTTAGCATTTCCCCATCAAAATTTGTTGTAATAATTCCTGTGCTTCCTGGACATTACAAAATATGTTAAATCTGCCTTTGACCAGCACTTTAAACTTGCTCTGTTGGGCAATCATTGCCTGTGCCCCCTGTTCCTTGAATAAATGTAGCATTTTTACAAGCTTTTTTGCTGCGGAAGCCGACATGTCCAGAAAGGTGTGGCAAAGTGGGACCTCTGACAAAGTAAACTGTCGTTGTTTAATAGCCTTAGTCAAGATTTGTTCCTTGACCCTATAATCCCAAAATTGACCAACATAGTCCGTAGGAACTTTGCATTGGGAGGGAGATGGGCTGGCACCCGATGTGCTCGCATAAGAGTAAGATCACCATTAAACTCTGGAAGGACATTCTTTTTAATAAACAAATCCACCCACTATAGGGTCTGCTGCCCCTCAAGGCCTTCTGGGATGCCCAGAATGCGAAAATTGGTGCATCTAGAATGGTTCTCTAATTCCTCGAGTTTATACTCTAGTGCTGCTCTATGGTTCTGGAAGGCGGCGACTTTATTATTCACGGTTGAAATTTTGGTCCTCCAACTGCGAGATCCTCGTTTCTGCCGAGTCAGCACCTGAGCCATGCTTTCTTCGATTTTAATTAGACAAGCATGGATTACGGTGATCTCAGCTGATTGAGAGGCTTTCAGTTCTCGTATCTCGTCTAGAATCAGGTTGAGGAGGCTCTTGGCATCCCATTGCATGGAAAAAGACCTATTTTCCTGGGAGGGGTTGTCTTGAGTTGCTTCTAGCCTACCTTCAGACTGTGAAGCCTGCGGGTCGAAGGGCATAGACTCTGCTGGGATAGTCAGGACAGGGCCCACAGAAATAGATAAATCCGATGAAAAGCCCTTCACACAGGAAGGCATAGAAGAAGGCATAGACTCTACTGGGAAGGTCAGGGCAGCGTCCACAGGAGTAGATAGATCCGATGCAGAGCCCCCCCACCCCAAAAGAAGGAGCCCGCAGAGAGAGGGATGGTGGGGGAGAGTAGTTGCCATCCTCTAAAACTCCCATTTTTACACAGATCCATGGGGTTGTCCAAGGGGTTGTCAATTGGAGGGGGTTCATTCTCTGCCGCCTCCTGTTCTGCAGATGACAAGCCGTGCTTAACTTTGAAGAATAAAGGATACTTTTTGAGGTCCTTGGCTGCATCGAGCAACGTCGGTGTCTTTAGTTTGGTCAAGTCTGGTGCGATGAAGGTGCCTGCCCTAGGAGAGGCGATAGAGCAAGGACTAGCGCTCAAATCAAAGTCCAAAGAAGCACCTCCAGGATGTTCTGGATCAGCAACCTCAGAGCTTGCCATTTCAGCGGTGTCGGTATTCAAGTCAAGATCTTTCCTGAGGACCGCTGCGCGGCTTGCCCGAGCAACAGCCTGGCCACCTAGTTTTTTTCACCCTTTGACCCATGCTTGGGGAGTCAGTGTGGGCTATTGTTGCTCCTTTGGAAAAATTTCGCATAATGTAACTGTACCGTTAATCCCTTAGCAAAACAGCCAAAGTTACTACCTGGGACCGCCCCAGCGACCCTAAACCAAGTGGCGTAGGGGGCTCCCATAGACTAATGGTTAAGGATAATACGTGCCGCTGCCCCCTCTTGGAGAGAAAACCTGGTGGTCCCAGTAGCCAAGAGTAGGAAAGTAAAAAAACTACAGCTCCCAGAAGCACCAGCACTGCAAGAAGTAGCCAAGAGGAATTCAGGTTAGCCAGTAAACTGCCTCAGGACAATATAATGCTGAAATGATGTCTGCTTGTTGAACACCAGTAGGTTAAAAAACCCTATACAGCCATGCAGGCAGGGTGAGCAGCCTTGTTGAATCAAAGTTCTTTCAGCTCCAGTTCTCGTAACGCTTGCAGGCGTATTCACGGAGCTTAGCGGAGCATAGAAGATTAGCGGCTCAGTATTTTAATATTTCAACAATATAGTTAGCCAAAATGAAATTCTGCTACACCAGTGTAGGCACCTGTACTGGGCCATGTAAGCAAGGAGGCTCCATAAATACACCCGAGCAATACTGCAATACCGCTTATGTGCTGATGTCAATCCGATCCAGTTTCCCGGGTCCTGGCTCCCGCTGGTGAATTCGCAGAGCTCGGCAGCTCCCGCGTCCGCGTCTGAGGAAGGAAGAAGAGAGGGGTGTGGCTACGGCGTGATCAGCCGGTCATCCTCTTCCGGCCAGCTCCCATGCAAACCGGTGGTCAATTGCGCACTTATTGATAAACTTGCACATGTGCAGATTTACACCTTGATGGATAAAGGCTGGTGACTATGGCAGTGGTTTTTTGTGGGCATGGTTTGGCCTTTCTTTTCTTTCTTCGTTCATTTGTGCGCTTATTGGTGGTAAGGCACTCTCCCTAGTGTAATAGAGAACCAGGCATGGACGTCATTTGAAGGCGCCAGGGATCACACAAACGATCCCCGGCACTGCTCATGTGGCCCCTGGCACTGCCCTTGCGACCCTTGGCTTCAGAGGGACAAAGACAACGTCAGACACAGGGGCATTTTGCTGTGCGAAATGCTCCTGAATTTCTGAAAACAGCTGCTGCTCGTAGAGCACTGTTTAACATTGTAAAAGTTACAACTTGCCACTGTTACAATTCATAAAGCCTAGCAAAAGTGTCTCTTAGCGACACAGACACTGGTGGGGCCTGACAGGCGCGGGACAGCTTGAAGAAGAAATTTGCTTGACCTGAAGGATTTCGGTATTGTGAGGTATTCTACTTTGGTCTGAACAGGAGGAGTTGCTTCATGAAGTGTTCCAGTGCCTCCAGAATACGTGCTTGTCTGTGTGCAACCTGCTGCAATGATCCCAGTGCTTAATTTGTACATAAAAAAAAGTGCAGGTGCCCAAAAATCTAAATTTTGTTTGAAAAGCAGCAGTCCACTTGAAAGCTGGGGTGACTGGCATCTACAAGTGGCACTGCCCATATCTACGAGAGGCGCAACCACTTCCACCACTTGTACTGCCCACTGCATGTGTTGAAGCAGCCTTAAGCCTTAGGAGGGTTGACACAGGGTTTGTGCAGGAAGGTATAATCGTGCACCATTGCTCAACTTGGGCTGTTTCATTCAAGAAGATAGTTCAGTGAGCTTTTCGCCCATTCAGAAAACTGAGCTTCATCTGTAAACACAGATTTTTCCTTTCCCTTTAGCGCTGCCAATATTTTACACAGTGTATACTCCTTTTACAAACTTTCACTTAAAATGGTAAAAGGGGGACATATGTTACCTTCGCTCTGTGCTGTTTGTAGAGAGGCCAAGGATTGGATGAGCATGGATTCTGAGCACTTAACTTCTGACAGGCACTGTGAAAACCTTGTACCGCCTAGAGACTCAGCTCCAGCGCTTTCAATCATGCCCGGTCTTCAGTGCCCACTCACACTCTGATATCACAAAGATATCTAAAGGTGACTCAGTTCACAGAACGAGTTACACAAAAGTCTTATTGCACATTTATTTTGTACACATGGCCGAGAGAACACCATTATTTATGGAAGGTCTCTGTTTTCACTCAGTATTCCATTGAAAATAAGCTTTATTGGTTCATTTATTGCATTAGGTGTGTCTAACATAGGTCCAGGAGGGCTTGACCCTGGCCTCATTTCAGAATAGCCACATCATAGAAATCCACACAATCAATGCAAGCGGAGCTAATTTACTAACTCTGTGGTTGAAAAACGGATCTAAATCTAGCACAACCCTTCATGTGGCAGATGCTCGCTCTCCTGAGGGATGAGGGATTTGGGACAGAGGACATGGCTCTTCAAGTTAGAGATTTCCCCTGAAGTTCATCCTCTGAGCTGAGGTATCCTTCCAGCATTCGCTCCATTCCTCGTTGTGGCGCAAGAATGCTGAAAAGCTTCTGTGTGTCTTAAAGGGTACTGCTGTCAGGTTTAGGTTTGGAGCCAACCCTTTGCACCTACATTCAAAGACCCTAGGCTCTTTTCAAGTCTTCACTGTCTCTGTGCTAGGTAACACAGTTCATAGTGTGCATTATCCAGGGGTCATATGTTGCATGGAACAAACACAAAAACGCATAGCAGTAAAATAAATAGAAAAACACTTGAGGAATGCAAGAAAAAGTAATATAGTAAAGTTGTGAAATGCAAACAGGGACTACACCAGTAAAGAAAGATTAGCCTGAGGGGTTTTACAGCCATTGTTGAGAAATCGATCAGGGCCTGATTCACAAAGGTAAACTTACACTTCTGTGTAAGTTTACTATTTTTTGATATTCACAAACTACAAATTAATGGTAAGATCACCACTGCAGAGACTCCGCCGTCTGGGCGCAGAGCTCTCCAAATAAAACAAGTATTTGCAATGCAATAGGTCTCGCATTTACGAAAGTTTGAGCTATTGGCATTGTAAATGACAATGCCTTTTATTTACGTTTTAAAAACCAACACATAAATAAAAGGCATTGCCATTTACAATGCCAATGGCTCAAACTCTAACAAGTGCAAGACCTATTGCATTGCAAATGCTTGTTAAGATGGCACGTGCACACCGTGACTAAAGTCACTGCCTCTCAACTCTGCCCCTGCAACACCCAGCCCCCACCCCGGGGTGCACCTGGGCATGGCCGAGGCAGGCCATATGCAACCCGCAGCACCCCTCCCTTGCGCTTCAGATGCTGATAAGGCTCTGGAAACCGGAAATGCTTCTTTTCAGGCAATTAGTTGTCCCCTGCAGATCGATGAGGGATTAGAGTCAAGCTCAATGTTCCAGCTGCCCCCGTGGGGTGGGGGCTGGGCACCCTCAGTCAGGCAAACACCACGAGGGGGAGCCACACATGCACACCCAGAGCAACACATGTAGCTCATTTGGGATGTGCGTTGTACGTTGGTAGAATGTAAATCACAGGCGCAACCGCGTAAAATGGCTCATCGCGCAATAAACAGACCACGCTGATGTCTTTAAGCGTAAAAGGCCATATATTAGGACCAGGCTGCACAACAATAACCCAATAAAATCAACATCAATAACAAACCCCCACATCAACTCTTCATCCCTTCACTCATTTCACCCACTCCGAACTCACATTTCCTACCACTCCATGCCCCTTCCGTTCCTCATCCATTTCCACAAATCTCCTAGCATCCTCCCCGGTATCACCTGGCATTCCACTCATGCCTCCAGCTCCCCACATCGTTCACTCTCGCCCCCCCCCCGAGGGATGGGTGTGCCCGCTATTGACTCCCCCCACCCCTCCAAAGTATCGCCAACCAGGGAACTCCCTTTAGGGCGGTTACCTGCCCCCCCTTCCCCCCAGACTCGGACAATGCATCTTTCGTCCCCCACCTATTCAAGCATCCCTGCGACACCAAATCGCCTCATTCCACAGCGTGCTAACCACATCTCTCATCTCCATCATATAATAAGCATACCCCAATCTCGAAAGATGCACTCCGTCGTCCCTAAACAGTAGCGGTTCCTCCAGTCGCGGTCCAGTGTGAGCAATAACCTGAATGTCCTTTTCCCCACAGAAAACCCGCATCGCTTTGTTGAGCTTCCGTCGTGCTTTTTCCACAGCCCTGTGTTTGATGGCACCCCTCCATACTTTCCTAGGAACAACCTCAGTCCAGGCAATGCAAGTCCCTGCCAGCCTGTGTTTCAAAACCTCCAAGTCTCTCTGCATCAGCTGTAAGAGCGCCAAACCCGACAGCCGAACCAAATCGTTCTCTCCCAAATGTATGATTAACAGATCAGGGCATCCCTTCTGGGGGACCATCTTCGCGAGCCAGGGCAATAGTGCCCCCCATCGCATCCCCCCTTTTCCCCACCAATGAACCTCATGATGTTGTCCTTTGAGTCTCAGGTTACGGCCTTACACCTGTTGCTCTGCATACTTGGAAGCCCAATGAACGAAGGACTGCCCCACGATCCAAGTGACCGTCTTGGCCCCCGGTCCACCCACGCAACCCAAGGGAGAAAAATATGTTAGAAACACAGTTTAAAACCAGCCACCCATTCCCCAAACGCCTAGCACCTGGCCCCCAGACTCCTCACTTACGAACATACCGCTCACAGCACCGAGACTTCCACCTCCCAATCTGCCGAATCCTGTCCCAGGACCAACCCAGCCGGGCCGCCGCTGTCACGCCCCAATACGTAAAGAGTGGGCCTCAAAGCCATACACAGCACCACCAATAACTGCCCCGCAGTCACCCTCGCCCCAGACACATGACAAAATATCTCACCACTCGCAACCCACATGGAAAGCACAAATGTCCTCCATTCAGCCACCGGGCACACACCCCCACAACCATTCTCACACAACCAAACCCACTTACCCCGCCCCAACTGATCTGTTTTGGACTGACTCAACCAAATACCCAGTCGCCCCGCATCCAACCTGATCTCCTCATACCGTCTGCCACACACTGCCTGCGTACCCAGCAACTCAGAGACCCGAAATGCCACCAAAAACATCCAGATCATGCACAAACGGAAAATTCGAACCTCAAAATTATCATTTTGTAGGGTCAAAACCAAAAAACAAGCAACAATAGAACGACGTCAGCTCTTTGTCAATGCAATGCAATACAAACTGCAACACTCCCTGCTCCACTGCTGAGTGATCTCCAAAAGCAGAATCCCCGCGCCATCCCATAAAGGATCCAAACTCAGCCCAGGCCAGTCTGTAGGTCCGTCTTGTGGTATCAGCAATAGAGTTCTCAACCAGGCCTATCACCCTCACTCCCCCAAGGCCCAGATGCCGTCCGGCAGCTCGGTCTTGCACAGATCCGATCCTGGTGCCAATCGCCGGAACCGCTGCCACTGCGAACAGCATCCGCAATGTCATTATTCGCTCCAGGGACATGCTTGGCTCGAAAGACCACATTCAATCTCAAACATTTCAACATGAAACTCCTCCGCAAGCGCAGCACTCTCAGGTCCCTTGCCCTTTGTCGGTTGACCAACTCGACCACAGTCATGTTGTCCACATGGAACAACACCGATCTGTTCTGAAACTCGGGCCCCTACACTTCCAGAGCCACCAACAAGGGAAAGAATTCAAGAAGCGCAGGTGGAACTGGCGAAATGTGATGTGAAGTCGGCTTTCCGCCTGCTGCCTATAACCCTACGGATTTCTCTCTACTGGGGATGCAGTTCGGAGGGGCCATCTCTGTGGACCAAGTTTTGCCCATGGGATGCGCGATTTCCTGCGCACTATTCGAGCTGTTTAGCACATTCTTGCAGTGGGCCTTTATGCAGATTAATGGGTATCGGGAAGTCACTCACTATCTGGATGACTTCCTTTTTCTAGGGAAGGCACATTCGGGGATTGTGGCAGGGCCCTGTCATGGTTCCAGGAGGTGTCGCTGCAAGGCGGATCGCATCATCCACCGATGCGTAAAGCACCCTTGAGTCCGCCTCCGCAATTAAGTCGTTCACAGACTGTCCTTCTGGCCATGAGAGGTGATGTATCATGCGAAACTCACCCTCCTCTTTCTTCGGCACCACCCTCAGCGGGGAAATGATCAAGTCGTCTGCTGGCCAGTCATAAAATGGGTCCGCTATCCTCCCTTCATCCACCTCCTTCTGCAGTTTGGCCGCTACCACTCCCAGCAATTCCTTGGCTGATTTCAGATTGTCCACCCACCTCCTCACCCTGGTACCCTGATAGCCTACCCGAAAGCCCTCTGTGAAACCCCACTGAATTGTCAAAGCTGCCACCCTGTCCGGGTAACACGAGAGCCACGGGGCCATTGCCTCCACCCTAACCAGTGTAGGCGCCCTTCTGTCCAGCCTGTCCCCTACCTTTCGCGTTTCGCCACTGCTCGGAAGGGGTGACCAGGGTAAGGCATTGGGTAAGGGCGTGCTTACCCCCACACTTTGAGCATTCATGCTTGAACTTGCACGGGTACCGTGAGCAATAGCCCCAGTGATAGCTCCAACAGGCCCCGGTATTGTAACTGCCGGGCTTGGCGGCCTGACCTGTGCTACCTGTACTGGCGGTATTACCCCCCCGCCCCGCTGTGGGCAGGACGTGACTGAAAAGACCGATAAGTGACCGGCAAACCTCTAGCCGTGTGGGTAGACGCCGAGGAGTGCGTTGACGCCATCCACTGCATCCAAAGTTCCTGATCCACCTCCCCCCAATGCTTGTCCAGATTCTCACTAATCCTAGCTCTGAACTCCTCGTCGTATCTCAGCCAGGCGAACCCCCCGAATTGCATTTGGGCCTAACTGATGATGTCCATGTACTTCAGCAATGCTATGGCCCTATCCAGATGTTTCTCACAGTAGATACTAGCGTAAATGAGAAACTCCGAAGTCCAATTTTCCATGTTCACTGGGACCCTGGGCCGTCTAGTCAACTCCCATTCCTCCTCCTTGGAACCCTCCTTAGCCTGCACCTCCCTTAAACACATCCACATATTCGTGTTTCCAAATTCTACTCTTAATTTTATCCGACAGATGTGATCCCAGGGGCATGGCCAAACCCATGTAGGGTCACTCTTTCTGATGTTTGTCCTCTGACTTGTCCCCTTTGTCGTCCTTCCCCTCTACCTTGTCCGTCTGAACCCCTGCCGTAGCCGCAGACTTACCTCCTACCTGCTTGTCAACCAGTGTGGGCCTGCCCTTTGGCAACCCACCAACCTCCCTCACTGACCCCTCCCCCACACCTATCGACCTACATGCCTTCTTCCTACCCCCTTTTGGTCTACCATCCCAAGATGTCCACCAAGACCCCTCACCTGCTAGCGATGAGTGCCGCTCTCTCAGCCAGCCTCTGGAGGTGGAAGCCTTGGGTGTCTCCGCCTTCTCCTTCCCTGATGGTTGCCGCGAGACCTGCAAAACACCAAGGCAGCTGTTGCTCTTCCCCCGTCCCAGTCCGTCATCATCATCCCTCACCTCCCCGTCCTCAAGCTCCTCACTCTCATGATCATAATGCAACTCAACCTCAGGCTCCACCTCCACAGGCGCCCACAACACCTCTCTCACCGCTCTCTTCACACCTTTACTTCTCACCGCACTCGTCCCCGTCCCCCCGACACACACGATGCCGTTGCCCGCTCCCACGCCGGAGGGATGGCCACCGCGGACAGCCCTGCTGCTTCCTGCTGGCGACCTGGGGCCGTCTTGCGCCCCGCTGGGCCTCCCCGCACTCTACCGACCTCTGCCAGCTTGGATCCCCCCTACCCCCCAGGTCGCTCCAACCTGGGTGGGCCCCGGCACCATCAGGCCTCAAAGCCGTCCTGGCTGTCCCTACCTGCATCTGTGGCCCCTTGAGGCTCTCCTCTCCCCCTTTTTGCCCTTCACAGCCCTGTCTAGCTCCTCCTGCTCTGCCCACCTCTCCTCCTCCGAAGTGGGAGTAGGGGGCCCCTCAATCTCATCTTCCCAGACCGCTCCCACCCTGGACGCATTCTGTTTCGCCCGCCTTGCCTTATTCAGCTGCACCACAAGGCGCTGCTCCCTAATCCTATCCTCCCACGCCAGCGCTTCCCAGCTTGGATGGGGAGGGGGGGTGGTAGCCCTGAAACCCCCGTCCAGGCTGCAAATTCCCAGTCAGAGGGGCCGTCTCCGGGCCAAGATCCACACTGCCGCCCCCCACCGGGACTGTAACCCCCTGGACCCCCCTCCCACTCTCAACCGGAACCGGGGTAGCCACCCTGGACCCCTTAGAGAGGTCAATGGGAGCGTCCTCCCACTGCCCCAAGTCCCCTACTGTCTCCCTTGCGCCCACACCAGTCATCAATACTTCCGAATAGGGGCCCCCGTAACCCCTTGCCCCCCCCCCCTCCGCCCCTGCACTTTCCAAAAATGTCACCGCTGACTCCTGCTCTGGCCTGGGCCCGACCGCCCCCTTCCCCCTCCTTCCCCCACCTGTATGAACTCACTGGGTTGGATTAGCAGCTCCCCAGTGGTCGGCTGTGACGTCGTGTGCCCCCCCCCCGCCCTCTGCTCTTTAAACTGTAGCTGCGGGAATCCTGTGCGCGGAGGCAGGCTCTTCCGTCGGCTTCCGCGAGCGGCCTCCTTTCTAGACGTGCCCCTCCCCCTCCCAGGCGCACTTGTCCCAGGTGGCAGCGGCTCCTCCTGGCACGCTAAAACCGCCACTGCCACCCCCGCCGAAGCCACCTGCGGGGCCCTCGCAAACCCCACCCACGCCTTCTCAAGCACACCGGGCCGGAGGAGATCCTCGCGCGCCCAAGCACCATCAAGGCCTGCCTTACCTCGTCCGCCGAAATGCCCGACATGCCGTCACTGCCGCAACTGAGCTCCGATTACCCAGAACCACCGGCCAGTGGCTCCCCGCACAGAAAATCGGCGAACCTCTCCACCACCGGAAAAACGATCCCCTGCCTCAACGTCCTATAACCTCCTAACTACTTCTCCCTTTAAACTGAAACCCTCCCAATGGTGCCGAGTACAGGAAGAGGAAGTCACCTTCCTCCCCAGCGCTCTTATACCCACCACCTAACTCCATCCCCTTGACCCTGCCTGGTCCTCCCCTGCGCGAAAGACCCCGGGGGAAGACTATTCTGCGACTTTGCTTCCCCTGGGGCCCAGCAGTGTGATAACGCACCTCTTGCAACGATCTGGGTATAATATGGAGGTTACGAATTACATTGCCGATAGAATTGGTCACCAGGATAACGTCAACGCTTCATCTTTCTATGTGCAGCATGCGGTGAAAAGACTGCAGTCCCAGGCAGCGAATAACTGTGTGGGTTCAAACACATACTGCTGAGAAGCCTGTGTCACCTGAAAGCCGCAAATCCGAATCCCAAGAAACCGTTTAGCAGAATACTTCACCTGCCGAAGAAATCTGTCTTTAAACCTCGGGCTTTAATCCCACTAAGAAAGCTCAATGAATTGCTGCACCTGCTTCAGAGAGGTGTATGTAGCTGCAAGCCATGAGTAAAAAAATACGGTGTATGTGTGTTACTGAACACATTCGATAGATCACCAAGTTGACTTCTGGCTGGGCTGATTTGGCCTTTTTTTCTGTATTATTGATACAATAAATAACTTTGAGCTAATACCACTATATAATAGAATTATTTTGTTATTTTCATGGCAAACAGAATGTTTCCCAGATTTTCCCAGGCAGTGTTTGTTTGACTTCAAGAGTAGAGATTTGGCCGCAGGAACATGTGAGCGACTGACATTGAGACAATAGTAACACTGTTTATGATAAGACACCATGAATATGCCGCGTCCACTATATAAATGAGCATTATCCAGTTCAGTGCAAGTCTGAGAAGAGGTTTTCTAGTGGCTGTTTCTGTGACAGAAGTGTTCCCTGGGTGAGATGACTTGTTCAGCGATGGAGAGGCCAGTTTGTGGGCCTCATACGTGAAGACCCCCTACTGAGATAAGGACACTTTCTCTTCGAGATGTTTGGCTGAAGTTAATTTACTTATACCAGCACCAAAACCCGTAATAAGAAGGGGTGGTATAAATAAAATATTTATTTTAGGCAATTCATTTGCCGGAATTTTGTATTCTTGAAAGGGTGGGGACGGGATGGAATAGCACATTTTAAGATCGTTTTTAATTGGGCAGCTGTTGCTTGGGTAGAACCGTGTGAAAAATTACAGTCACGTCATGCAAGGTTGGGGGGGTCAAGCGCTAGCCACTGGGTTATACGTAGGTGGTCTCACCAAGACCCACGGGCCCCCTATAGGTCTACTGCAGAGCCGGAACCCCTGCTCCAGTCAAGGACTCGCTACTTGTCAAGCCAGAGGCCACACCTGGCATCACATCCGCCCTAGCCAGCTAGGGTCAACCCAACGCCCTTTCGCCACTCTTAGCTGGCCTCACTATCCCAGCTCCGCCCCGCTGCCCTGTCCATCAAGGCTGACTGCACCCCTAGCTAAAGCCCGCTACCTTTGCAGCCAGGGCTCGCAGCCCATCCACCAGGGGTCACTGTGGTCGGATTGACCTCTGGCGGGCAGCTGCACACCTGTCTGTGTAGTCTGGTGTCCCCAAGACATTGTGCCGTGAAGCGTGATGATGATGAAGAGGCAGAGGAAGTTCAACCTCCAGAGACTGTGGAGCAAAGGTATGTTGCTGCCCCCCCCAACCCTTCGACTCATAAACAGATAAGCTAGGACCGGGGTCGCCCGCCTGCAGCCTACTTACACCAATGTATTTAACAGCTTTTGCTTAGTGTGTATATGTGTATATATAATAAAATTGACAAGCATGTGTTCGAGACAAACGTGTGTGTTTTCAGAACTGCTCAAGCTGATGTTTGGAGAAATGGCTGAATTTCCAAAATCTATTTAAGGCTGATATTTGAGGAGAGAGCCTGAGTGACGGGACATGTATTTATTATCACTGGCAGAAGCAGAATCAGGGGGCAGCAGATGCGGCGTGCCCTGTAACCCCCCCCGGAACAGATTTTACACGGAGGATTGGTGTAGCCGTCGTGGCCCGGGATGTTCACAACAACCACGGCTTCATTATCACTGGCGGAGGCAGAATAAGGCGGCGGCAGATGCGGCGTGTCCTATAAACCCCACGGAACAGATTTTACACGGACGATTGGTGTACCCGTCGGGGCCCGGGATGTTCACAACAACCACGGCTTCATTATCACTGGCGGAAGCAGAATCAGGGGGCGGCAGATGCGGCGTGTCCTGTAAACCCCCCGGAACAGATATTACACGGAGGATTGGTGTACCCGTCGGGGCCCGGGATGTTCACAACAAACACGGCCTAATTTCAGCACCTCCCAGGGCAGAGGTGCACACTCTGGAGGCCGCATTGAAATCAGGATTTCACGCTGATTTCCGCCCTCCTTAGAGCGGCTCTGTGTGAAGGAAGGAAACAAATAACAAATATCTCCGGGTCTGAGCCGTCTTAATAGAAGGCTGTAGCGCAAACACGTCTGCCGCAGCAAAATAAAACTAAATACAAGTCCACGAGTGGTGCGCGCCACAGCGAGCAATCTGTTTTCAATGATCGCTCACGCATCTGTGCACGATAATTGCAAACAGATGTCGGGCCTGCGGGTAACCGACACCAATAGGCCATGGGCGGAGCAATGTGCCCGCCTTTGGCCAATTGTGTGCTGTCTTTGTTAAAAAGACGCACGCAAAGGCCAATAGCGTGGGGCAAAACGAAAAGCACACGCACGAGTGTGTTCGATTCCTAGGTTAGTTTTGAAACCCCCTGCAAGAAGTCTCTCGCTGCGTGAGCAGTGGTACGCACTGCAACGCTAGGCACGAGACCTAAAAAGGGCCTGTCCTATCTTTTTATGTGCAGAGTTCTTTACCCCGACTGGGAAGTCTCTGCAATTGCAAACTTACTATTAACTCGTAGTTTGTGAATGGCATAAAATAGTAAACTTACACAAAAGTAAAGTGTATTTTAGTGAATCGGGCCCAGAGTGTCCAGCAGATTGGGTTGTCGGGATGCATGGCGTGGCCACTCAGGTTGGGTGCTGGGATTACGACGGCAAAGGGGAGGGCCACTGTCACATCACTACTCACTCACCACTATGGCGTGGTACAGATCCAGACATTGGCACCCTCCGTCTCATCTGGTGCATTCTGCAGCCCCATCCTTGGGCACGTGAGCACGGACCGGTAGCAAGAGAGGAGAACCAAACTGGCTCGATACCAAGATACATGGCGCGCGGATAAGGAGGTATCTGGTCAAGCAGCATGGATGAGCCATGCATTACAACAGAGCTGAACGCGCACTATTCAATGAAAAGGAAAACATGATTTCCCGATTCGTGAAGTGAATAAAGCATGCATGATCCTCCAGTTCAATAAAGTAATTAGATATAGGAGGCCCCGGATTAAATCACAAATTTATTTTAAGAAACAAATATGTTAAAGAGCCACTACAATACAGACACAGGAGCAAAACTGAATGCATTCTGTACCCTTGCTATACTAAACTCTGTGGTAGGTAAGATTGAATATTGAGC
This sequence comes from Triturus cristatus, assembly GCF_964204655.1. NCBI lineage: Eukaryota > Metazoa > Chordata > Amphibia > Caudata > Salamandridae > Triturus > Triturus cristatus. The sequence goes on along the minus strand of NC_140580.1, from coordinate 21,781,918 downwards.
AAGTAGAACTGATGTTGCTAGGGAGTTGTAACTCCCCCCCCCCCCCCACCGTTCCTGAAACTTACGACGGCTAAAGCCTAAAGAGAGGTTCATTTCAGTGGTCCCTCACGGTTCGCATGCAGGGAAGGCTAAATCCCTTAGTTATGAAGCACTCAACAATGCTGAGAACAGCGTATGCCAGTAGGATTGCAAAATGTAATGCAAAACTACTGCACTACTGTAGGCTATAAAGTCAACAAAAAGCTATTATCAGGAAGATGGATTGTTTAATATTTTCTGTAGCGCTGCTGGGAAATTAATAAATAAGTTCACAGTTTGGCATAATGCACCAAATGCGAGCACGTCAGCCAAGTCTGAAACATCAGGACGGTAGAGCCTTTTTAGTCAACTGCACTTTGCACTCTGAGTCGTACAGTTTCAGGTTTTCTGATTATAGGCACATGTCTAACAGTCACACAGCACAACATGTATGGGACAAGGCCAAGCACCTGCTAAATATGCCATGAATGCTTGAGGCCACTTCATGGCTGTGTATTTGGTACATATTTTAATTGTGAAGATTTCCCCAATCTCTAAACATTGCTGGGTACTTCCTAGAATGCTGACACAGTTCACATCTGTTAAGTGTCTACACAGATTGTAATGTTTTTAATACACCTGTGGCCTGAGGGGGAACAACCTTTACAACGCAACTTTTACAACGCACTACCTTTACAACGCATTTTTTACAACGCATAATCCATTACAACGCATGACATTACAACGCATGACACTACAACGCATTTTTAAAAACTACCTTTACAACGCATTCCATTACAACGCATACTACCATTACAACGCATACCATTACAACGCATAATATTACACTACACTATCCAACACTTACCCTACTGTTGCACCCCCTGGAGTTAGAATAGTAATTTTTACCCCTATACTATCCAACACTTACCCTACTGATGCACCCCCTGGAGTTAGAATAGTAATTTTTACCCCTATACTATCCAACACTTACCCTACTGTTGCACCCCCTGGAGTTAGAATAGTAATTTTTACCCCTATTCTATCCAACACTTACCCTACTGTTGCACCCCCTGGAGTTAGAATAGTAATTTTTACCCCTATACTATCCAACACTTACCCTACTGTTGCACCCCCTGGAGTTAGAATAGTAATTTTTACCCCTATACTATCCAACACTTACCCTACTGTTGCACCCCCTGGAGTTAGAATAGTAATTTTTACCCCTATACTATCCAACACTTACCCTACTGTTGCACCCCCTGGAGTTAGAATAGTAATTTTTACCCCTATACTATCCAACACTTACCCTACTGTTGCACCCCCTGGAGTTAGAATAGTAATTTTTACCCCTATACTATCCAACACTTACCCCACTGTTGCACCCCCTGGAGTTAGAATAGTAATTTTTACCCCTATACTATCCAACACTTACCCTACTGTTGCACCCCCTGGAGTTAGAAAAGTAACTTTTACCCCTATACTATCTAATACTTACCTTAAATGTAATTTAATATTATGCGTTGTAATGGTATGCGTTGTAAAGGTAGTATGCGTTGTAATGGAAATGCGTTGTAAAGGTATTTTTTTAAAATGCGTTGTAGTGTCATGCGTTGTAATGTCATGCGTTGTAATGGATTATGCGTTGTAAAAAATGCGTTGTAAGTGCATGCGTTGTAAAAGTGTGCGTTGTAACGTCATACATCCGGCCTGAGCCTTCAAGACATAAGTAAACTGAGAGATAGCTCTGCTGGCAAAAGCCTGACAGGCAAAATGCAGGTGACTTGAAAAACAGTATTGCTGTCTGAAACTTGACCATACATCTCCTCTGAGAGTATTTAAAATCTGTGTAGCCGGACCGAAACCACTGCAATCTATGCCTGAGCACATAAGATCTCTTTCAACTTAGGGTTATATTTACTATCTTAACCCTGAGACTGTATGATTTGGTAACCAGAGCACCTAATCTGCTGCCTAAAGCTCACCCTGCAACATCTGTTTAATCTAACGGATAGCAAGGCTCCCTGAAGTCTCTAAAATCTACTTCTCCTTATGGATATGCTTGCTTCTCTTACTGCAACACACCGGGCCGGACCTGGGTGTGCACATTGGAGACTGTTTGGTCATTTGAATCAATACATGAATATATAATGAGTGTGCCTAGGCATTACAGCTTATAACTGTGTGTGTGTGTGTGGGTGTGTGTGTGTGTATATATATATATATATATATATATATATATATATTATCTACTGGCGGTCGCCAGTAGATAGTTATAGTTAGGACCGTGTTTCCATAAGAAATCTCAAAATTCTATTTTGAATAACTTTGGCGCCGGTTGACGAATCTTCGCGAAATTTTCAAAACTAATGGGGCGCTCCGCTCAGCTCCTACCCTGAAAGTCTCGGGGTGATTCGTCAAGCGGGGGCCGAGAAAACAGGGGGGTCCAAAAACACGTTTTCCCCATGCATTTTTCCATAGGACCTTTAGTCGAAGGTACAGCCCGAACGGCTGAACAGAATTACTTGAAATTTGGCAGAGAGGTAGTCCTCAGGCCAGGGAAGTGCCTTTTGCAGGTCTGGTGTCAATCTGTTCAGTATTTCCTGAGAAAATAGCATTTAAAAGCATATAAATATCCAGACCCCCCAGGATATTGCGGCATAGATTTGCAAATTTAGCGGCACAAAAATGGAAATTTAGTGGCACAAAAATGGAAATTTTGCGGCATTATTGCGGCACTTTATTTTACTCAGAATCATTCCTTTTCAGCCTTAAATCAATATAAACTGATTTAGCAGAGCATTCCACTATGAAATAGGCAAGTTTAAAGTGTCCAATCTGCACCTCGTGAGAGGGGTCCCTTTTTCTATGTATGCACCTCTGCCGGGGCACCGCTGCCTCCTAAACCCGTCCAGAAATTCCACCTTCTTCCAGGAGTGAGCGGGGGGGTGTTTGATGTGGTATGTTGCATCCTGGTGTGCAGCAGAAAGAAAAAGAGGCCAATCGTGGGTCTCATGATTCATGATACCTTATATGCTGCCATTCTGGGCGCCACCTGATGACATCACACGCGACCCTCATTTCAGGAGAAACGAACGAGGGACTCCTCCACCTTGGCGCTTGCACAGGAAGCAACTGACGTCCCACTGCTATTGCAGTGGTCACCTGGCCAGGAGGAAGCTAGGTAGTACTAAAATACTATTCGTTCATAGCTCTCAAATGACCACCGTTCAATGTGTAACCTCCTTTTGCCTATGAATTCAAAGTGAGCACTTGCTTTCTATTTGTTCACCCAGGCAACTGCTAACCTATTTAAAACACTGTGTTATTTTTCTTTTTCTTTTTTATGAGTTAATGTTCACACTTTGGTGGATTGCTACAACATTTTAGCAGTCCTTTTGGGTTTCACATTGAATATCACTAAAGTGTGATCTTCATTTTCTCTTCTGTCCTCAATTCAGGAGATAATATATTTTACTCCTTTTCGTGTTTTTTCTTTAATTTTTACGCCCTTTGCTCACATAGGTCGGATTAGTTACCATATATCTTAACGGCTTTTACATATTGACATTATGGAAACAGTTACTCTTGGAGTTAGACTCCAACATATGTCAACATGGACTATGTTCATACATAATTGGTATAATTTATGCTGTCATGTGTATAATTTTCAACAAACTGACTTTACTCATAATGTCATCATTTGTTGGTCTCTCTGTACTAATTTTAAAGCATCCCCTTGGCCCTGTAAAGTCAGGTTGGTCTTTCTTGAATTGGCAAGAGTTGCTTTCTATCAGGGTGAAGCAAATATTTTTTAATTAATCTGCAAGAGTTTTATTGAGTTATGTTTGTGTTCTTTACCAGCCTGGAGAAGTTGCTGGGTTATATATCCAAAAGAAGAAACGTTTTGGCTTCAAGGGTTTTTTATTTTTATGAAGATGATTAAAGTTTGACAAACTACAGAATCTATTTTGTGTTTGGAATCAACACTGAAGTACATTTATGATGTGCAAACCTCCATGTAAAACAAAGTCGAAACGATGGACCTTGCCAGCCCTACAGAATTGTTTACACCCTCCATTCCTCTGTCCCCTCCCCTGACCCCTCCTGCCACGGGCAAACGGGAACTGGAAAGGGAAGGAGGGGGCTAGAGCGAAGGGACAGCAAGAGAAGTGGGAAGGCGCCTAATAAAGGGGAGAGATGCTGTCACGGTGACGGTTAAAAGAGAGAGGCATGCGCAGCTGAGAATGCAGCCTCTTAAGGTGTACAACAGTGTCAATGGGCAGGGCCCACTCAAGACTGTACTTTTTATTTCTGTAATCCCTAATGCCGGCCGCAGTAATATGCAGGCAGGTATTTACTGCTGTACGGCGCCACGTAGTGACGTATGCGCGTACAGCCAATAAGATGCAATCATTTTTTTTATGCCTGCCGAAAACCGTTTTCGCGGCCAAAAAGGTCAAAATCGCGGTAATCGCGCTCCACTGCCGATTTCGCGATTATTTTGCGAATCGCGAAATCGCGAAAAGCTGGAGGGTCTGAATATCTATACGCGCGCACTGTGCGCGCACGGTGAAAAACCTTTAAAAAATATATATATATTAATAAATACATAACTTAGCATTTAAAAAACCGTACAAATTCACTTAAAAAACCATAGGTTTCACACACGTTATAGTTAGGAATTAGCATTTAAAAACCTTGCAAATTCACTTAAAAAACCATAGGTTTCACACAGGTTATAGTTAGGTGGACATTTCACTAGTAAAAAACCAATTACATTTCCCCGTTATAGTTAGTTCAGATAACTATAACTCGCGCGACCGCCACTCTATCACAAGGATTATGTCATCAGTGATGTCATGAGTGATGCCACTGACCATGTCATGAGTGATGTAATATGTGACGTCATGAACAGTAAATTGCGGGCGCGCGAGTTATAGTTATCTGAACTAACTATAACGGGGGAATTTCATTGGTTTTTTACGAGTGAAATGTCCACCTAACTATAACCTGTGTGAAACCTATGGTTTCTTAAGTGAATTTGCAAGGTTTTTAAATGCTAATTCCTAACTATAACGTGTGTGAAACCTATGGTTTTTAAAGTGAATATATATATATATATAGCGATACTTATGTATAGAATTGCTGTAGTTATGCATATGATGGCTGAATAAGAAGCCTATTCTGGCATACCACTAGTTGATATATGGTTGCCAACTAAAATTCACTTTTAGGAGCTTTCATATATTCCTAGTGATTTTACTGATCTTGCACTAGTGATTTATTTTACTTGAGTGTATACAGGTGCTGGGTCATGTGACAGCACTCCCTGTGATATAAAGGAGGATGAGATGAGTGATGTCACTTCTGGTGATGTCATCACGGAGTTGAAGGGCATTTGATGTCCTTTCTGCTACCCCATGCATTTTGGTGAATTGATGTCCAAGGAAACAGGCAACCCAACTTATAAAAGAGGCAAATTAAGAGGCACCTGACTGAAGTAGGATATCCAACAGAATTGCTGAGTAAGTATATTAGAGGTTGGCAATTTGTATCTCTATTTGTCTTTCCCTTTTGGTTTTTCCTGCTCCTTATTAGTCGGGCGTATGCTCTGGTGAGTGTTAAAAATCAATTCACAAACAAATACCTTTCTTGAATGTGGTGCATTGGATACCTCTAGAGAAGTAGTCACCCTATTTCACGGTGGTAAGCAAAGAATAAAAGAGGAAGATGATAGTAGTTATACCTAAACATAATACCCCTAAAAAGTACAGTATCTTACCTGGGTGTCTCTCTCTTCCCTAGGGACGTTGGTGGCACCACTACACAGACCCTAAACAGGAAGGACAGAGAAGAAATGTTAATGGACTGTACCACCAAGAGAAAAAAAAGAAAACGACTTGGAAAAATCTCCAATCCAAAACTTTGTTTGTGCTTAAATGAAGACACCATTTGAAAAACCTTAACAGACAAGCTTCCAGGAGTGTGGCCTCATCTCATTTTCTTTGGCGGAAAGAGAGGGCTTCCTACCATTTATGGCTACCCCATGTTTAAGATCAAAGATTCCTAACCAGACCTATTTTACAACTGTCCCTGTGATAAAGCTGCATAGGAAAATGCTAGGATTAGTGGCTGGAGCACTGAATGAGAGAGTCGTACCACAGAAGTGTGACGCATTATTGCCCCCGGATCACTTTCAATTGAATAACACAAGGGGATTGGCCACCAGTACTGCTTTTCAAGGTGTTCATCAGTCTTCAACAATTGCAATGTTCTCCATGGAAAAAGCACAGAAAGCTCTCAATATACCGAAGAGTTCAATGCCAAAGTCTACAAATATTTTGAACCCAGAAGATTGAGGTAACCAATGATGTCCCCTAAAAGCCCCTTATCTTGTCATGCCCATGACCTATGGTGCCCATGATGCCCATTGCCCTCAGTTTTCCCAATGGCACAAACATGATGATGGCCCCCAGTTAAAAGGCCATGGTGGCCATTGCCTCTGGTCCACCCAATACCAGATTCATGATCCTGACCCTAAGTCATGGTGACCATTGCCTTCTGTCTGTCCAATTCCAGGACCATGACCACGAACCGCATGATACAAACCCCAAGCCGCAGATCCAGCTCCTGTGTTACGGTCACGGGAGGACCTGGCCTGGCAGTTCGGGCTAGACTGTTCCCATTGGGGCAGGATCGAGATTGATTTGCATATTGCTGGGTCCAAACTGACGTGGCAAAATAACGATGGACTGGGATGCGGCCCGAGTAATTACCAGTGTCTGAGACTAATTCAAGCATTCCATCCATCACTTTTTGTATACTTTTGTTATTTTGCCATGTAACCACATATTAGAACATACAATAGGCAATGCTTTATTGCATACATTATGTATACGAGTCCTGCAGTCTCTGTGTTAAAACCTGTTAATCATTTCTATATAAATTTCTGGTTGGTATGTCAGTAATCACTTTTAATGTAAAATGAGATAACTATAGTAGCACAAATAACACTGAAATTCTGATGCTGTTGCAACCAGGGTGTAGCTTCAGGGGGGGGTGGGGTGGGGGAGGGGTTGAGGTATACCCCCCCCCTAAGAAATTTATTTTCCGGTGAATAATTGGGTACAGGGGCTTTCAATCGGATATGGTGAGATGTCTATCGGATTTCACCTGGGATTTTTGTATACACACACTGACAAAAACGCACACACTCTCTCGTCTCTGTTTTGAAAAGCCTAAAATGTTTATATTGCAAACATTGTGTTTCTCTCATTTAGTACTCCTATTAATCCGTATTCCTCTCCCTTCTGACTGTGTCTTGAGCCCGTCTGATGCAGCCTGCTTTTCATATAATGTATTTTAACATTAAATGCCAGAGTGATGGTCGGGAAATCGGGTGCTCACCCGCTCCCCCCACACCCCCCAATCTTGCTGACCAAGCTACGCCCCTGGCTGCAGCCTTCTTCTAGACTAGAGTGTTCATTGCACCTGCCTAAGCTCAAAAACTAAGCCTCTCAAACATTTAACTAATCCTTTTTAAAAAAAAAAATGTATGTCAAGTTCCTACCCTGATAAGGAACATTTATGGTTTTCTGTAGTGAGCACTGCTGGAGCCGAAGAGAGTGCGGAATGCATGAATTGTCATGTTCTGTGGTACGTACTTAACAAATGTTCACCATGCCAGGGAAGGAGGGTGAGAGGCAGCACTGGAAGTGAGGCTCATCGGTCACTGTAAGAGGCAGCTCACAGGCTGGCATGCATTTCTGGATCCCGCCAGGCCTCAGCTACAATGATACCGCTATATCTGACCACAGCTGCCAGGCAGTATTGGAAATGTTCCATTACAAGCAGTTCTCAGCAAGACTGCACTGCTGGTAATGGGCAGCAACAGCAATACTCACCACAGCAGACCAGCAGACCTGAGCAGGGGTTTCATGTTTACGGTGTGACAGTACCAGCACCTCTCATCATGGCTGCTCTACCTTTAAGATGACCGTAATGACACTTTTTAGCAGGGCTGCTATGATGGAGACTTCCAGCAATTTCCAGCAAAACTGCTAGTAATGAACTGGCCGGCACTTCTCGCAGTGCTGGTATACATACGTTTATTTGGATAGCACAAATCTTTCCTCATAGCAGTTACACATTCAATGTACACAATATAATACCTAGCAGCAAGCTGCTGTACTTTTGATGCTACTCTACTGGCAGGCCTAGGCAGGCTGCTTCCTATCTCATGGAGGCAGCACAGACGTTGCTATTGAGAAAGTATAGCCTTTCCTTGTAGGAAAGGAAGATAGGATATAGAAGTGAGAGAAGGGGAGAAAGGAGGTAGAGAGGACATGAATATTAAGGGTATGTTGGAGAAAAGAAGAATGTGACACAGAAGAGCAGAAATTGTAGAATTGGTAGAGAAAGGAAATGGAAAGGTAAGAGGGCTTAATCAAAGCAAGGAAAGAAAAAGAGAGAGAAAGGCATCGAAGGAGAAGAGGGGAAGGGATAAGGAGCAGAGAGGTTGAAAGGTGGACGGAGATGACAAGGGGACATAGAAGAGAGGTAAAGAGGAGTTTGGGCACCAGTAAAGTTAGAGTGGTAGGTTCAGTGGTGCCCAGGTCCAGGGATGTGAGGGGCCCACTGCACTCTTTTTTGCATTAAGTTCCATGGCACCCGTGCTCCACCACTGTAAATGAGGATTAGTAAAGCTACCAACAATAAACAATGATAGTATGCTTTAGAGAATAGGAAACCCTTTAAGTGCCCCTATAGGTTAATTTGGATATCAGGGCCAGATCCACAGAAGTTTTTTGCCGGTGCAAATGGGAAACTGGCCCGTTTGCAACCGCAAAATAGGTCTGTCCTATCTACAAACCCTATTTTGCGAGTCGGTAACCTTTTATTGACTCGCAAAATAGCGTTTGCGACTCACTATTAGGAAGGTGCGTGCCAAGGGCGTTCCTTCCTAATACGAATTGCACTTCAATGAAGATTGTTTTGCGGCCACAAAACACTCGCAGTTTACCACCCATTTCAAATGGGTGGTAAGCCACTCGTAATTGGGAAGGGGTCCCCAGGGGCACCCTTCCCCATTGTGACTGGCAGTGAAAATATTTTTTAAGAGCAGACAGTGGTCCCAGTGATCCCTGCCTACTCTTAAAAAATGAAACCATTATGTTTCATTTTTCTGTTTTTTAAATGCATCCATTTTCCTTTATGGAAAATGGACTACATTAAAAAACTGCTTTATTTAAAAAGCGGTCACAGACATGGTGGTCTGCTGACCCCAGCAGGCCACCAGCCCTGGGAGTGCTAGCCATTCCCAATGGGGTCGCAAATTGCACCTGCCACATGAATATTAATGAGGCAGGCAATTTGCAACCCCATTAAAAATCGCAAACAGTGTCTGAGACACTGTTGTAAATTCCAATTTGCGAGTCGCAAAATGGCACAATTTGCGATTCGCAAATTGGATGGGTCGTACTTCTGGCCCTCAGTGTCTTCCAATGCAGAAAACCCAGTGTCGTTTTCAACCCAACCAATGTATCCCCCCCCAAACTGTCCCTTTTTCAGATGAAGTCTATTGTATATAATGATTGGATACTGCACTGTCTAGAATGTGTCAGAAAGTGGAAAGGTCCAGTGTGAAGAAATCTATCAATATTTGAAGTATGCACAACTTTCTACACTCTGTCTCTATTTTATCCGCTGTGACCTGCGAATGCTTCATTCTCGGAGCACAAACAGACTTTTCTTTTTTCATCATGTGATTTTTAGGGTAAGATGCGTTACGCAAGTGCTTTTTAGGTCTCGCCTGACCCAGCGCATGCGCTGGTCTGGCGAGACTTATTGAGAGGGCTCCAAAAAGTGCTACCAGGCCAGCCTAGAGCTACAGTGCGCCCCGCTTCATCGCGATTACTTTCACTTTCGCGGCCGCTTTGATGTTTGATCGCGATCACTTTTGCGGCCGCAGTGCCGCCTGTTTAAGAAATGCTAACAGCTCAGCAGCACACGTGCGTTGCATTAAAATTGTCGTGCAATTTGCTGCTAGTCCAACAGAATCACGAGATTCGTTTGCCTTTTCTCTTCGTACAGTAACTCATCTGCCCAAGTTTTCCAAAAATACATTCGCTTATACAGCCCAGCACCCGAGCTTGAATAAAAACAAGCATTGGCATAGCCAATAGGTCTCGCCTTTGGGACCTTATCAATATTTAGTTATGCAGCACAATATCCTTGGTGCAACAACATTAACTGTTGCATGGCTAAACACTTATAAGGTCCTACGAGACCTATTGGCTATACCAATGCTTGTTTTCTGTAGTTTTAGATATTGTGAACTCGTCCCTAATGTATTGAAGCGCTTTACATTAGCACCAATTATATTACACAAGTGCATATTCATTGTTGGTAGGCGCGGGGACATGAAGTGATTTGCCCAGAATCACAGTATGTTGAGGGGGCGCCGACTCGAACCTGCTTCTCCAGCTGTAAAGTCGGCAGCTCTGGCCGTTAGGCCACATCCTCTCCCCTCATGGGAGGAATAGCGCTTATACCGACACAATTACACTTCGAAGCACCAAGAGGCAGCAGGTGTTGCAGGAGGGAACATGAAACAGAAGGAGGGAGATAAACGAGGGATCAAGTGAGCGAGGGAGGGCAAAATTATCCAAATCTGGTGTTCAGGTAAATGATTACTTTTCTAAGCATGGCCCATCCATTAGATGTGGTAACGTGTTTTCGTGCTATCACCTAACACAGCGAGGAAGGTACACCTTACATGCAGAGCCGGTGACATAAAATCTCCAGTGAAAGAGACCCTTTCCAACGCTGCATCCTGCACGCGGCTTGGTAAAGCAGTCACGGGCTCTTCTACTGAAATATGGCTGCAGTTCGGAGATCCAGAAACGGCTCCGGGAGTTAGCCCTTCTGACGCAGTACCGAATAAAACAAGCAACGCGAAGGACATGGCAGTTCTGGCCCTTACGCCACATCCCCTCCCCTCATGGGAGGAATAGCGCTTATACCGACAAAATGACACTTCGAAGCACCGAGAGGTAGCAGGTGTTGAAGGAGGGAACATGACAGGGAGCGGGAGACGGATTAGCAAGGATGGACTGTAGAGCTTAGAAGTGGAGGGAAGAAAAAACGCTAAAGGGAAGAAGGGAACAGGAGAAAGAAGAGGGTGAAGAAAGAGAAGGAAAGAACTGTTGATGGAAGTTTTCTTCATCAACTGCTCAGGACTGTCTCTTTAACCAGCAACAACAAAAGTTGGTCTATTTTCTTAAGACGTTTTAGATATTTTTTGTAGGGAAACTGTGCTAAGAAATGTACCATTTTGCCACCAGTTTGTCAAAATCCTCATAGAGGCGAAGGAACCGCCAGTATTCCTGAAACCAGGACTGCTTGGCACACAGTGAATGTGTTGCCATATTTCTTGAGTGCTCTTCAAAACGTATGGCTTTATGGCAAGTTTATCCATAAGCTGTGGTGTAAAGTGCACAATATTGTCTTTTTTTAACTTCTCTCTGGAGGAAAACCCCAGATCCTTCCCTGAGAAGCGGTTTATGGTGGGTGTTTACATGATATCTTTCTGAAAGATTAGCAGCCATCACTGCACTTAAAACGCTCTGTTGCCCAACCATGTATAAGGGCCTATTCAAAGAAATAAGGCAGTCTCCTCTCTACATGCAGCTCAAGGCCGCACCAGCCCAACAAACATGCTTTCATGCCCAGCGCCAGGGTTTTCTCGTGTTCGAGTTTTATTTCCATTTAATAACTATCCTGGCTTACAGCGACTTATTGGTGTAAGATTTGGAAAAAGCTCACTGGGGGTGTTTTGGTTATGAGAAAGAGGGCTTAAAGTGACATTTGCTGGAAGAGCTGGCCAAGGTTTGCTTATTATGTCGTGACGAGGGCTAAATCATTAAAAAGTTTTAATAACAGGGCAATTCGATTTTTCTGTTACTGTTTTTTTTGCCGCAAAGAGGCGGCCAGAAGGTGCCCCAGATGCGTTCGTTGCATGTTAAAATAAATCTAAAATATTTAGCACGATTATACAATTTGTTGCGTCGTCTTGGGTTCCCACAAAATGGAAGGATTTCTAAAACCTTCCTAAAAGGGAAAAGTGTAACCGAATGATGTCCAGCTTCACAGAGATGTCATTGTTTTATAGTTGCCTCTATTTTAGCTAGGGTTCTCTTCGGTAAGGGGACGAAGAACAAGACAGTAAGAATCCTACTAAAGACTTTCCCCTCCCGGTTGACACTGGGAAAGACGCTGACAAGGGCAGCTGGTTAGGGAGGGTTTGAAATAGGAGTAAATGTAAGCACAAAACGCACAGTAGATTTTATGTGATCCAACATGGCGGCGAACCAGAGCAGAGCAGAAGCATGCGTACCGAAAATAATACTACACAGAAAGACTTGGCAGCTTTTAATCATGAACTCTGGCTGTGCCTGGCACCAGCAGGATTAGACTACTGTGGAACTATGCCCAGTCCAAGAATGGCGCTTGGCTGCCTAAGGAATGCAAGTGTGCCACTATTTGCTGCCAGAGACCAACTAGAGTGCCCAAAATTCGGCAATCCGATAATGAGGCCCGTGGGGTTGGAGCCCAGACTCCCAATGAGCCCTCGTGCCTTTGAAAGCGCGTGGATTAGTGGGCGGTGCAATGCAGGAGAAGGGAAGATAATCCAAGGTTTTGGAGGGGGCAGGGAGATGGATCATTCGGGGTCTCTTTCAATGCATACAATAACAGCAGACAGCCAGCATTTGGGGTTACTGGACTACCGACAAAACTGTAGTCACTGTGGGACTGGAGTGGAGTACTGAGATAATAAAGAGGACAGGGCTTACTGGCATTGTGCTTTCAATTCTAAATACATTTTTGGGACATTCACAAGGTAAGAAATACAAGACATGTTAGGTTCTTAAACCTACAACGACAGCGAGTAGGAGAAGAGATGAAGAAAGGAGTGGAACTACTAACAGGCACAGAATGACGGCGAGGACAGGCAGAGGAGGAAAAGGCAGCTGCAAAGGTAGATGGCGAGTAAATAATTACAAGCATTGGCATAGCCAATAGGTCTCGCTTTTTGGACCTTATAAGTGTTTAGCCATGCAACAGTTGCATAACTAAACACTTATAAGGTCCCAAAAGCGACACCTATTGGCTATGCCAATGCTTGTTTTAACTGCTGCAATCTATTGAAGCCTCACGGAGAACATCAAAGCGGCCGCGAAAGTGAAAGTAATCTCGGTAAAGCGTGACGCGCTCGCCCGCGCACATGCACTGTAGCTCTAGGCTGGCCTGGTAGCACTTTTCGGAGCCCTCACAAAATATCTCGCCAGACCAGCGCATGCGCTGGGTCAGGCGAGACTTAAAAATGGTTGCTCATACCGACAGTTATTCCCTCTCCTCCACCCACCTGTGTTTCAGTATGGAGTGAAAATAAAATTGAAAATGAAAATAGCTGAGTGCATTGGGCCTTCCAGGAATATTTGTCTTCGGCTGATTAAAAATAAAAATTCGTAAAGCAAGTGAGGCTGGTTAGACTGTTTCTGCATTTCGGACTGGTCTGGCATGGTTTCATTGAGCGCTGCGTGTACCCTTGCAGGTAATAATAGTGATACATCCGAATCTGAGGTGACCCTCAGCCTTTTAAACACAGAGGGTGGGATTGTAAAGCGCCTCGTGCGCATGCATTCAAAACCTTGTTAAAGTGGTTGGCAACTCTGTGCCTGTCTAGACCGTAGTTATTCGGAGCTGCCTACCTACAGCCTCAGTAACTGTGACCTGCTAAGTAAAGGCTTCTTCACAGTATGGAAAACAAGGAATCGACTAAACAGCAGGTCTGAGTGACAGCAGCAGCTTCTTCACCATACTGATGTGTAATATCACTTAAATGGCAGTGGTGTCAGAGCTCGTATTTTCATTCGCTGCATATTCATAATGAGTCAAGTACCCACTCCAGAGATCTGCCTTTAGTCTAGATGTCACTCATACCTTCATTGTTCATGTGCTTTTAGTGACAAAACCTTGTTCAGATCTGCCCTATTCGATCTATTCTGCGACGAACTGGGAATTGCACTTTGCTACCTTACTTGAGAGGGAAGCTTACTTTGCTACTGCTATGTTATGCATGTTTGTACCAAAGCAAAGCTTGCATTGCTGCTGCCCAATTTTTGTGTCCTGGGATCTGGAAAGCTTGTAATGCTGCCGCACCTGTACCGGTCTACTACAGGAGGGAAGTTTTCATTTTTTCTACCCACGACGAATCTGTTGTATGAAGAAATGGTGCGTCAACTGCTGTTCCCCCATCATATGAAAAAGCGAAGGATATGCGGAATTTACTGGCATAATCTATCCTGTGGGCCAGAGGCTGCAATAATATTTGATGTGAGATACCTAGCTTTCCAGAAATGTGAGCTGCAGCACCTGAAAGGGTTCATTTATTTTCCTTTGTCGGTGTCTCTTCAATGTGTTGGCACCGTGGTGCCAAGCCCATCCTATGAAATTGGTGTGATTTAGGTGGTGGTGCAGCACCACTGTGATGTGCGCTTCCTTGAGTTGCAGCACGTGATGCTGCCCTGCAAACTCCACTAGTGAGCAAATGTACCATTAGCGTGTACCAACACAAATGCTCTGGGTCTCCCTTCCTCTCCATATCCAAGCGTCTCATACTTGCTGTCTCCTCAGTTCACTTACACACTCTATTCCGCTTTCATATTTCATCCTCGCCACGCCTGAGTGTCTCTTTGCCTCTTTATAGTGACTCTTGACTCCCTGTCTCCCTCTTATTACAAAGCTGAACATGTGTGTGGCCGGCTGTTAAGAACAAACCGCTTTTGAGAGAGTAGTGGTAGGGTGAGTGAGTAGGAATGTAGAGGGCACAGTGACCATTGGAAGCAAGCAGCTGCACCGGTCGTACATAACCAGTCAGAAGTAATGTTGCTTAAAACAACTCTGAGGTTGATTTTAATTCTCCAAAGGCAGTATAAATGAGCCGTTTTGGATCTTTGGGTTTTTAACTGTTGTGCTTCAGTGGTCCTCTGAACACAGTGTAGATGCATGTGGATTAGGGGTTGGTTTTGGAGGAGGCCACCAAAATGTATCCACACACTATATTTGCAAACCTTCTAAATGTTCCCCACCCGGGGCCACAATTGCATAATAAGCTCACTGTCCCTGTCTGCGCCACACACACCTATCATGAATACACTTCCCCAGAGCAACTCTGAACTCTCAACTGCCCTGAGGGCAGCGCATTTAGTAAAAGATAATAGGCTGCTTACAAGCCTCTCCGTCTTCCACAGTGCAGGCAGCAGTGGCCTGCACTTTTGTCAGGAAATGTAGATTCCCCTGCAGGCGAGTCCAGGGAGTGGCTGCACCCACCTGCAAGGGGTTTTCTGAGGGATCTCTAGCCACCCCTCTTCAGAGGACTGACCTCAGGCAGAGCAGTAACAATTCACCAATGTTTTATGGCCAGTGGGCCTCATAAGGGCCTGTTTGCCTCTGCTCTCTTGTCTGTAACAGGATGCAAAGGCAAAGTGATTCCCTCATTTGCATGTGGCCACGCTCCAGTGTAATTGAGGGAACTCTCTCGCAAAATAGCTCTGGCACACATGTAGTGCCAGTACCATCAGCATTACAGAAGAAGCATTGGCATAGCCAATAGGTCTCGCCTTTGGGGCCTTATAAGTATTTAGTTATGCAGCACATATCCTTACAGCAACAACATCAACTGTTGCATAGCTAAACACTTATAAGGTCCCAAAGGTGAGACCTATTGGCTATGCCAATGCTTGTTTTCTTTTCCTACATGTCTTAGCTCGTTTTAAATTTCAATACTACATCAGGTGAATAATGTACTATTCACGCCCATCTTACTCAAGGGTGGCTTAACTGTTCCCAAAACTAATCAACTAAAAAACTTATACGGATCGGTCCAAAGCCACAGCACAGTAGTGACACCTCTCTTGATGGGAAAGTAATTTGTCGAACTGTTTTGGAAGAAGACAGCTCTGAAGAGTTCCATTTAAACAAGAGCCAAGATTGCCAAAGTAAAGTGTTGGCTATCTCTGTCTGCTTCTAACAATGCCTGTATTTGTTTTAGTCGGAGAAAAAATGCAACAACAAAAAAAGCTCGGATTCCTAATTAATAAATGGAACGGGAAATAGCAGCTAGAATTTTTATTTCTATGATTTAAAATTTTAAACTGGTAAAGACAACGCTAAAGACTGCGACATTCAACACTACTGCAATGTACACCCGTAGATCACTTGTAAAGACATATCCTCAGAGACACTGAACAGCTTAACTTTCACACAGCGCTTTTCAAAAACTCCCCATATCATTTAAAAACAAGCACTGGCAAAGCCAATACGTCTTGTTTCTACTTAAATGACAGTGCTTTGTGATTGTGGAATTTGTTTCTGTTATAGTTTGTTTTATTATATTAACTGATTTAACAAACGGTAACCCTTCACCTCCGTCCCTACAGCCCACTCATTCATGTATTCATGTAATGGATCCAGCGCACAAACAAACTACAACGTTCTCACAGAATCTCTAAAGGACTGGGCCAGCTTCCGGCCAAAGCATAGCAGAGTCCTTCGTGCACTTGTAAATCAGATTGTCAATCTCAGGCGTCCTACCAGTGAATTCAGTCCCTTCTACAGACAAATGACTCAGAGTCGCAGTCTAAGACTGATCATGTAGGCACTGCGCCTTCCATGCCATCTCACAACTGTGGAACCACCCTAGAATGTCAGCGCCTGCCACATACATGTATATAATTCCCTTTAGTATCTTAATGGTGTGTCTCCTTGTACGTGGAGGAAGAATGACTATCCCAAGAGCGAACTCATTTTTCTGTTACTAACCCGAACTTTACTTTTTAAATGCTATTACTCCATCTCGGATTCCCCATCACTCTCCTGTTCCTGTCTCCGCTTTCTCTCTTCTCAGGCCCACTGTCCCGACTATGCTTTCACCACACCTCTTCCAGAGGGTCCATCCAGAATGTTGCTCTCTCAAATTCCCCAGCCCTTCTCCTCCCCCTCTGTCCAGTGACTCTGGAGTGCTAATTCACATGTCAGGGTCTTGCCAAAACCTAAACTACCTAAGGGGGGGATCCCTGGGATACAGGACATGGGTACCCTAGACAAGGATGAGATGGTCTCGGGGCATATCTGCAAAACAAGCGAGTGGACACTGTTGGGGGGCAGTATGGGGGAAACGTGTACTTTGGGACTCTACGAGCCTGCGTCCACCGCACCCTCCTCTGGGGTGCCTCCTTGCAGCTTTCTCCTTCCTGTCCATCATGAAATTGATAATGATCTCGCTCACCTTAAGAGTCTTTTATCTCTATCCCAACACATCCCTTCAACTTATCGATAGACACATTTTTCAGGCTTGCATCTTCACATTTACTGTCTGCCATCCTTATGTGCGTGTGTGTGTGCAAGGGCTTAACCTTACTATTGAGCCCAAAATGAGCTCTAGGTTCACCCCTTTAGCACTTGACCCTCGGGGTTAGACACAGAGAACTCAATAAATCAACCAATACAAATCTATAACTAAATATCCAGCAAGCACTTAATAGCTGAAAGAAGTATATTACTCACAACCTTCATAACTCAATACCACACATAATGTTACATATGGCAGCACAATTATATTGGGGCACGAATAACATACAAGGAAAACAGCCACAGCTATTTCACTGGGACAAATTGATTGTATAACTCATTCAACAGTTTGTAATCTGTTTTTAGGGCTTCCCACGCATGGGTTGGAATTTGGAAGTCTCTGGAGAAGGCAGACCTGGCTGCGCGCCAGTATTTCTTGAAAGTCGCTCCCCAATAAATGAGGACGTTGCCCTTCCACCACACTGGGTTCATGTTCCATGCTCTCGTGACAATTGAGTGTATTGCACAACAAAGCAACTCTCTACAACTGCAACGATATGCAAGATTGAAGGGCAAATGCCACTTCTCCACACGCTGGCGACATAGAACATACCGATGTAACATCGCCTAGGTTGTGCAGGCCAGCAACTCTAAAACAAGCATTGTCATTGCCAATAGGTCTTGTCTTTGGGACCTTATAAGTGTTTAGCCATGCAACGGTTAATGTTGTGGCACCAAGGATTTTGTGCAGGATAACTAAACACTTACAAGGTCCCAAAGGCGAGACCTATTGGCTATGCCAATGCTTGTTACCTTTCTGGCTACTTTGCTAGTATCCACTTCAAACACAGCTGCAAATCTATGGGCCAGTTGTCTGATGAGGAAATGAGCCATCACTTTCTTAATGCGGCAATGCATGTCTGCTGAACTTAGGTCTGCTCGACTTGCTTGCGGTGGTACTTATCAGAGACCTGCACTCTCAACACAAGGAGTCCAAGAGGCTGCTCACTGCTCCCAATATACATCACAGCAGCTGCTGTGGCAAAAAGAGATAAACCTCCTGGCTAAGGGGAGAATATGCAACACAGAATAATCACATGGACCATATAGTAGTAGCAGGCCAGGGCAATCCACAACATGACCAAACAGCAACAACCATGGCCCTGGGCCTGCATCCGTTCCGTTGTTTGGCATCTTCCAAGACAAAGGGGGTAGCTCATAGCTGACAAAGGAACATCTGTACACCACAGTAGAGTCGCTTTCCCATAGGACAGTACGCAAAACGCCAGATTTTATTCAATGATGCTTTTAAATTTTGATTTTATAACAAATTGTACTTTTTAATTAACTGAACAATAAAGATGATTGGATTGGATTGGACGTACGCATCAGCTTCTAGGTGCATGGGTACTACCGAGCAGGGTCAAAGGTGATCCCGACTTCATTGACAGGAGCTAGAGCTGGTGGCTTCTATCGAGAGATGAAGGCATCTGGGAAAATGATGGAAGTAATTAATGTCACTGCAGAAGTAACTTTCACACAGGGAGGGGAAAAAGATGGCTGAATGCTTTGATGCCAGGGCCTCGCAGACAGCGGTAAAAGGCTTTGCAAGCATCCGCAGCATGGCTGCCGCCGGATGCTAGGAATGCCATGGAGCAGAAGGCCAGCATAAAGTGACTCCAGGAGCAGTGGAATCTAAAGATTTCATCACACAGTCCTCATTATTGATAGTACTGTAGTCGGAATTAATGCCAACAGGGGACTTTACACTATCGAGAAAGGTGGACAACTTGAAATGATTGATTCTCTTTTACTGTTTTTATTGATCGGCTTGAAATATTCTGGTGTGTAGGTTAAACAGTAGGGCCCAGAGAGAAAAGAATTTGTCGGAGTGATCAGAACATGCCGGGGGGAGGGGGGGGGGGGGATAAGAAGGTTTGTAATATACTCAGAGTAAGAAAAAATCAGGGCAAATGTATGACTGGAGGACCTCACTCTCTGGACTAGTCAAATAGCGGGATTGGAGTGAAGTACGTACCTAATGGCAGGGCATTAGACTGTACCTGAAAATGTCCTAGAATGAGCGAATCAGCAAATCAGAGGCTGTAAGATGAAGAGGAGAGGGCACCTCCACCATTGTTTTTCCGAAGTAATTAACAGGTCCAGGGCGCAATAAACTACACACGTGTAAGTGACTCAAGTACAGAGAAGAGAAAATAATGTTATGGAAAAAAAGAGCCAGTTAAGGGGAAGAGTGGGAAAGACAACATCGCATATTTAACTGTAATCACAAAATAGGTAAATGACACTTTTAAAACATGAAAACAGATTACCAGCGATAGTAGAAGCTGATTTCAAAACGATAAGGCTTTTGCTTGTTCCCACTATGCCACTGCAGTGGACTATCGGTGGGTTAAATGGTAAATTTGAACCAATAAGATATGCCATAAAAGCATGGGAAACAAAAATGAGAAAATATTGATCCCTGTTGGAAGGGTGTTATAGTAATGACATTCTGCTGGCGGGAGTAATTTGCTCTATTGCTCTTCTAGTGGTGAGGTTCTGTAATTCTCGAGACTGACTCCATTTTATATTGTGCCACCATTTTGTGTTGCCCTCACGTAGGCCTGTGAAGGTAGCCTGGCGAAAAAAGTGGCCTGGCCTTCTTAGTCTATGTATACATTAACTAGGTTTCCTTCTGACTCTGGAATGAACTGTAAGAAACTGACCTCTTCACCTGAAACTGACCTTGCAAAGCCAATTTCCCTGATCGATCTTGGTCTGAGATTGCCAATCAATGTTCAGGACATCGTTAACTCTTAGTTTCCTTGCACATGCCTTATCTTGTTCATCATCTGTTACTGTTTCTTTTTTTTATGTTTCTTCATTACATGGGTTATGCTTTCAATTATAGGTTTGTCCGACTTTTGGAGATTGAATTTGGGACATTCCTAATGATTAACTTTTGGTTTGGGATACTGTACATGTAATCATGCCATGCCCTGCAGTGCCATCTAAATCAGATTAACCTTTATGAACTATGTAATTATAATGTTTTGCCCATATCCTGTTAAAACCCCAACGGCTACTCACCTGCTGACCCTCCAGATTTTCCATTTGTTTAGGAATGTAATTGGTACAACTCCCTTACATGCCTGGGGCAGGATAAAGAGTATATAAGACGTGAAGTAAGACCATTCTATGGACTACCTCATTCAGTTGCTACGGCTTCTGTGTGACGTAGTCACACTCATTTGAGTTTAATAAAAATGTTCTTTTATATTTCAGCTTCTGTGCCAAATTCTTTATTATTGGTTTGAATGGACTAAGTATCAGTGAGACCCCTGAGAAGGAGTTTATATTTCTTCAGTGGCCTAGAGTAAATCTAAGCAATGGTTTAATTCCCCAGGTTAGTTTCTTCGATCTGATCGTCATTGTGGAGGTAGATATAGTGAGGAATAACAAAGTTCTACGCTTAAGAACAAGTAAAGTAACTTTCAAAAATACAAGAATTGATTATCTACTTCTGACGGTGATCAACATAGTGTCCGAAGATGTGTTAGATGGGATCAACCACAAGTTCTTGTGATGACGCAGCTTTATCAAAGCTAAGCATATTGTTATCTTATGAAAACAGCCTCCCACCACCCAGATCACAGTGAACCCATGGGTTGACAAGCAAGCTGTTATAAAGTGCATAGGCTGAGTAGATAAGGGCTCTTGCTAAAGAAATACATGTGTAGTGGCCCCTCCTAGCCTTCTTCTGGTAAGGTTTTACTACAGACATGATATCCAGTTGCCTTGTCCTTGACATAAAGGGATGTATTCTTCCACAAAGCGTATTTTGAACAGATGTAAATCCTTCCCATAATGACCAACCATGTGACTGTTTTGACACCACTAAGACACCCATTGCGATCAAAAACTGGTCAGTGAACAACATCCTTTGGAGACAGCAGCCTCCGTTTCCCTTCTGTGCATTTCTTGCTGTAGGAATTTCTTTGCAACTTCAGGGATGAAAGAAGGTGTAACTGCTGATGAAATGACCGCAACTCGTCTTGGAGGTTCCATTGAAGCATTGGGCTCAGAAGAAATCTGAGGACTGTTAAACTAGCAGTAGTGCTTGCTGTTGTCAGTTGCATTCACTGCATCTTGGCAACGTAAAGAAAAGGATGTTTTTTGCAGCCAAGGTACTCTGAATTAAACTGTGCAGACTGAACCTCCATACGACACTCCTGACAGGGGAGAGAGCTCTTTTGATCTCACTTAATGCAATCCATGCAAACCTTAGGGGAAAAATTGATTCAATAGAAGCTGCTGTACACACTGTGGAGAAGAAAATTTGGGGATTAACAGAGAGTATGAGGGGTGGACCAGATCCTTGAGGTGGCATGCGGTAAAAGTAGGTCACTGTAGAAACAAGCTGAGGAGGCTAAAATAAGATGGAGGCATCCACCTTCAAACTGTTTCAGATGTATTTTTGAATCTCCTTAGACTGCTCAAGGTTGAATACACAGGTTCATTTATTGAAAAACAATGATGGCATGTGTACATTATGGCTAGAGTCTTCCTTATCCCATGCGCTGTTTAAAGAGTTACAGAGTGTGGAGTGTGGGACTGAGTGCCTGCTACAGGGATTAATACTTAGCACTTGCAAGAGATGGTAATGCAGGCTTTTGTGAGGTTGAGCAGAGAATTGAAATTTTGGACTATCTACATAGACTCCCATATCTTAGAGTGCGTAGGGTCTCTCTTGTAGTGCCACCACGGGGTGGAGCTAGTAGAGATTAAAGTTGTGTGAGAAGCTTTACTGGGTGTTAGAGTCGGGGATCTCTGGTTGGCGCAAGGTTGCCCTTGTGTCAAGCAGGAACCCTCTCCTCCACGTCAGGGCGCAGGATAACCCCTCGCGAATGACCCTTGCTCACCCTCTAGGTGCGTGGCGTGAGCAGCCAAGGCGATTCCTCAGGCGTTGTTGGTTAAGCACTTACAATCGTACACACAGTAAATACATCAATCCCCCCAGAAACGGACACCAGACTTGGATATATATAAAAATACGTTTCTTTATGTAAAAATAAGGTATATATCTCTCAGCAGACTTATCACAAGACCAATAACGTTTTCGCTAGGCCACCAGGTTATACAGCAGGTAAATGTTCTTGGTTCGTAGTTTCAAATGGATAGTTCGTAGTCTCTTTACTTGTAGTTCCAGTACTCACAGAGATCGGTTCCTGCGAACGGGGAAATAAGGCGTTGCGGGCCCCGAGCCCGATACTGGAACTTCTTTCGTGATGTGGAGAGACGGCACAGGTCGGTGCGACTCTCAGCTTGGGAAGTGTTCTTGGGTCCTCAATCAGCAGGTGTGGGCAAGTAGGCAGGCGCGGCCCGCGACCCTTTAGCACGGCGGTGCAGGAGGGTCTCCACAGCGGGGGCGGCGCGGCCTGAGATGTCCGAGGATAGCGAAGCGGGGCCACAGGGCACAGTCAGTGCAGCTGGGTGACCCGGCGTAGATCACAGTCGTCGGACGGCTTCCGGCGGGAGGGGTGATAGCGCGTTCAGCGTGCTCCAATAGCAGGCGGTGACAGGGATGCAGGCGGCCTGGCCCGGGGACAGAGAGCGGCTCGGGACGGAGCGGGGCTCTCACGGGTTTGAGGCAGGCGAGCTTCTGAGTGTCACGGCCCTAGGAGGGGCGATGAGGGGCGCAGTCTCTTTTCCAGCGGGATGCCCACACGGCTCGAATTGGAGGATGAGCAAGAAGCACAGAGAACCCACTGTTCCTGGGGTTCAGTTCAGGGGGCAAGCTCAGTTCAAGCCCTTGGAGAATGTTCAAGCACAAAGTAGCAAAGTCTTTTTCAGTAAGTCTCTTCCTCTCCTTTCTCAGCAAGGCAAGCAGCAGGCCAGCTCCTCCGGCGTCTTCTTCTCCTTCTAGTCGGGCAGAGGTTCTTTGTGGTAAACAGGATTCTGATTTCTTAGGAGCCAGGCTCCTACTTTTATACCATGATTCTTTTGTTCTTTAGCGCCAGGGGGCCTAGGCCTGGCTCAGTCCAGTTCTGGAGCACTTTGTTATGGTGACTCTGCTCTTTCCTTTCAGCAGCAGGGCAGAGACATCAGCCGCCCCACAGGGGGTGGCGCCGGCTTTGTGGTGGCAGAGCACAGGTCTATTCAAGAGTCAAGGTGTACTCCTCCCACCCATCCAGGTGTAATCTCTCTACCCACCACCTGGCAGCCAACCTGTCTCTGGGGATTCCCCAACCCTGCTCCGTACTGTTGCTGGGCAGAACACACACACATACAGCAGAGGCGGACTGAGATGGTCAGGTCAGTAAATACTAACTTTCTAAAAGTAGTATTTACAAACCCAGGATATTAAAATAAACTTGACTACAAGAAGTATCTTATCATCCTGAGTTCAGGCATACTAAACTTGACACTTCTACCATGCTCTCTGAGTCCACTGGGGTCACAGCGTTGGCGTGATCCCAGCAGCCCATTCTGGCCTATGGAGAGCAGGTAGCCTTCAATAGTGAAGAACGAAAATGGCTGTAATTCACTACTAAGACATGCCACACACATCAGGGCATGTCCTACCTTATGCCTACAATGCACCCTGCCCTTGGGCCTACCAGAGGGGTGGCTAATATGTAGGTAAGGGAAGGTTTAGGGACTGGCAAGTGGGGGCACTTGCGCAGTCAGCGCGACGGTCCCGGACCGCGCACAGGGTCTGCGGTGGCAGGCCCTAGACACACTTTACAAGGCCGCTTCCGTGGGTGGCGCAATCAGCGCTGCAAGCCCACCAGCAGCATTGGCATTCACGAGCCCTGGCACCCCTGGTGCACTTTACTGGGGACTGACAGTGAATCCAATAAACCAATCGTGGACATCAATTACAGGTACACTTTACCTAGGGAGCACTTGCACTGCGGCACGGATTAGCCGTGGCGCAGTGCCCTGAGCGGACAACACCAGCAAAACAGTCGAGGCACACCATCAAAAAGTGGAAGGGAAACTCACGCCAAGGTGCCAGGTCTAACACGTGTCCCCTCCAGCTGAAATGTGGGGAGAACTACCCTTGCCCAGGGGGTTCCTCGTCACTAAGGCGGAAATACCTGGACAGACCGTCAGCGTTGGCGTGATCTGTACCAGGACGGTGTTCCACCGTAAAGTCCATACCCTGTAGGGAGATGGACCACCTCAACAGCTTCGGGTTTTCACCCCTCATTTGCATCAACCATCTGAGGGGCCTGTGGTCCGTCTGAACCCGGAAGTGAGACCCAAACAAGTAGGGTCTTAGCTTCTTCAGCGCCCAGACCACAGCAAATGCTTCTCGCTCAATTGCACTCCACCTACTTTCCCGTGGAAGTAACCTCCTACTGATGAAGGCTACGGGTTGGTCCCAGCCCTCCTCAGTCATCTGTGAGAGAACAGCCCCTACACCATGCTCTGAAGCGTCTGTCTGTACTAGGAATTCCTTGGAGAAGTCAGGGGCCAAGAGCACGGGCGCCGTGCACATGGCAGTCTTCAGGGTGTCGAAAGCTTTCTGACAGGTGTCAGTCCAAATCACGTTCCTGGGCTGCTTCTTCGAAGTCAGCTCTGTCAAGGGGGCAACGATCGTTCCATAGCCCTTGACAAACCTCCTGTAGTACCCAGTGAGCCCCAGGAAGGCCCTCACTGCGGTCTGCGTCTTGGGGGGTTCCCAAGCCAGGATGGTCTCAATTTTGGGTTGCAAGGGTGCCACCTTGCCACTCCCCACTTGGTGTCCCAAGTACACCACGGAACCCTGCCCGATCTGGCACTTGCTTGCCTTGATCGTGAGGCCTGCTCGGCGCAGCGCCATCAACACTTCCCAGAGGTGGCGCAGGTGTTCAGGCCAGGTGGCACTGAACACTGCGATGTCATCCAGGTAGGCGGCACTGAACGCATCCAGCCCAACCAGTACCTGGTTGACCAACCTCTGAAAGGTGGCAGGGGCATTCTTCATCCCAAATGGCATGACTCGGAACTGGAAGTGCCCATCTGGTGTAGAGAATGCGGACCTCTCTTTGGCCCCATCGGTCAAGGCGATCTGCCAGTACCCAGACGTTAAATCAAACGTACTGAGGAACCGGGCAGCCCCCAGCCGATCAATGAGCTCATCAGCTCTGGGGATGGGGTGCGCGTCAGTCTTCGTGACTGAATTGAGTCCTCTGTAGTCCACACAGAACCGGAGTTCAGGTGTGGCTCCCGGCGCAGCAGCCTTTGGGACCAAGACCACGGGGCTGGACCAAGGACTGCTGGAGGACTCAACCACCCCTAGCGCAAGCATTTTGGAGACCTCCTCCTTAATGCAAGCTCTGACCCTGTCAGTTACCCGGTAAGCCTTGTGCTTTACAGGTAAGCTGTCTCCTGTGTCCACATCATGGACGCACCAATCTGTGACACCAGGAACCAGGGAGAATCGGTCGGAAAACTGTCCCAGCAAGTGGCGGCAATCTTCCTGTTGTTCGGGCGTCAGGGTGGGTGAGAGGTTAACTCCATCCACTGACCCATCTTTCTCAGAGGCCACTAAGAGGTCAGGAAGAGGCTCGGTCTCCTCTTCCATTCCATCATCAGTGGCCAGCAGCATGCCCACTTCGGTCCTCTCTAAGTGGGGCTTAAGGCGGTTAACATGTAGGACCCTCAAAGGGTTCCTGGGAGTCTGCATGTCCACCAAGTAGGTGATAGGACTTTTGCGCTCCACAACCTCAAATGGACCTGTCCACTTATCCTGAAGTGCACACGGCTCCACTGGGGCCAAGACCCACACCTTTTGTCCAGGTTGAAGCTCTACCAGAGTGGCATTCCGGTCGTACCACCGCTTCATCTCCTCCTGGCTGGCTTCCAGATTTGCCTCAGCAAGTTGCCTGAAACGCCGAGTCTGGTTTCGGAAGGCCAGCATGTAACTATATACATTCTGGGGAGGTTTCCTGGGAGATTGTTCCCAGCCTTCCTTTACCAAACTCAGAGGTCCTCTTACCGGGTGACCATACAGAAGCTCAAAGGGGCTGAACCCTAGAGACTTCTGCGGCACCTCTCGGTAAGCGAAGAGCAGGCATGGCAAGAGGACGTCCCACTTACGCCTCATTGGACCGTCCAGGCCCATGATCATGCCTTTGAGGGTTCGGTTGAATCTCTCAACCAACCCATTTCCTTGGGGGTGGTAAGGAGTGGTGAACTTGTAAGTTACCCCACACTCCTTCCACAGGGATTTCATATACGTGGATATGAAATTGGTCCCCCTGTCGCTCACCACCTCTAGAGGGAATCCCACTCGGGAGAAAATTCCCATCAGTGCCCGTCCCACCACGGGGGCCGTCACTGTCCTCAGAGGGATGGCTTCAGGGTACCGGGTGGCATGGTCCACCAAGACCAGGATGAACCTGTTGCCCAGGGCTGTCTTGGGGTCCAGAGGCCCCACAATATCAATACCCACTCGTTGGAATGGCGTACCGACCACAGGGAAAGGTTGCAGAGGAGCCTTGTGCTTCCCTCCGCTCTTACCACTTGCCTGGCAAGTCTGACAGGTTCTGCAGTAGGAATCGGAATTCTTGTGCATTTGGGGCCAGTAAAAGTGGGTGACAAGCCTGTCATAGGTCTTGTCCATCCCCAAATGTCCTGCTAACGGCACATCGTGAGCCAGCCCCAGTAGGAAGGTTCTGAACTTCTGGGGTACCACCAGCACACGGGCTGACCCAGGTTCAGCAGCCTTAGGCTCGGAATACAGGAGGTCACTCTCCCAGTACACGTAGTGTGTTTTGGCCTGAACACCATTGGCCTGGTCTGCAGCCTGCTGCCGCATACCCACGAGAGAAGGGCATTCTTTCTGCTCCCTGCAGAATTCCTCCCTGGAGGGACCTCCTTCTTGCTGCCAATGGGTCAGCTCAGGCAGATCTCCCAGTTCGGCAATCTGTTCCCCGGTAGGCTCCAGAGCATCCCCCTCAGGGTCTACTTCCTCCTGGGCCGTGGGAACTTCGGGGGCCGGTTTCCCGCGCCTCCTGCGCCTTCTCCCTAAGGCCGGTTCCTGGACCTCTCCCTCAGGCTCCAGGACCCTCTCAACACCCCTACTGGCTGCCATGGACCGGGTGGTCACGCACGCCCAGTCGGGTAGACCCACCATCCTCAGATGCGTGGTCTTCTCCACCTTTTCCCAAGGGGAGCTCTCCAGGTCGTTCCCTAGCAGACAATCTACAGGCATGTCAGTTCTCACAGCGACTTGTAGAGTACCAGAGACCTCCCCCCACTCAAAGGGAACTTGAGCCATTGGACAACGACTCTCTACGTTGTCAGCATTGACAACCCTACAGTAGGCATTGGGTACAATTTGCTCTTGAGACACCAGGTGTTGCCTCACCGAGGTCACGCTGGCTCCTGTATCTCTAAGAGCCTCAACCTTCTTTCCATTGATGGTCACCACCTGCCCATATTTCTTAGTGTTAGAGGGCAGGTAGGTTACAGGGATCATCTCACTGTCTCCTAGCGAGACTAGGGTCATCTGCCCGGGACCCCCACCCTCCTGGACTGCTACCTCCTCCCCAAAGTTAACACTAGCTACTTGCCGGGGTGGAGCACCAGTGGGTGCGGTCTTACCAAACAGGCGACACTTAGGATCAGAGGCAATGTGACCCGGGTCACCACACTTATAACAATTGAAGGGCCCCTTTGGAACAGGTCTACCTGTCGGGGCCCCGTTCTGCTGCGGGGGTGGGGGAGGCTGAGAACCCTTCTGCTGGTTCCCTTGGGAATTACTTTGGGGGCCTTTTTGGAACCCCTTCTGTTTACCCTTGTCCCCCCCACTCTTCTGCTGGGGACCCTGCCCACCTTTGGCGGAGTCTCCCACTTGACCCTTGTGGACCCTGGTGCTGAGCCAGCGGTCCGCCTCCTCAGCAAGCTTCCTCGGGTTGGACAGCTTGCTATCAATCAGGTGCTGGCGTAGCTCAGGAAAACATTGACTGGACAAGTGCTCCCATGCAATTAAATCAAGCAGCCCTTGATAATCACTCACTTTGCTACCCTTCACCCAACCATCCAGCGCTCTGCAGAAAAAGGTCACATATTCCACATACGTACTCTCAGGGATCTTCTTGGTCTCCCTGAACCTCTGTCTATATAGCTCAGGAGTTAACCCATACCTGGTCATTAAAGCTTCCTTCATATGGGGGTATGAGGTTTGGAGATCTAAGGGTAAATCTAACAGTGTGTCACGCCCTTCAGCAAGGAACCTTCCCCACAACCCCGCTCCCCAGTCTTTCTCAGGGACCCGGTGTGAGGACATGGCCACCTCGTAGGCCCTAAACCACTGCCCTATGTCATCCTTTCTGAAATACTCCTTTACTACATCTTTGGGGATGTACACCTTGGACTCTACCTGCGCTGGTGGAGTGCTGCCACCAGAAGGAGCGGTGTCCAAACTTTTCGCCTTCAGCTCCAACTCCTTCAATCTGATATCATGATCCATTTGGCGTTGTTGTGCCTCCAAGGCCAACTTCTGCTTTTCCATTTCCATTTGTCCTGCCAACTTTGCCATCTCCATTGCATGCGCCCTGTCGGCTGCCCTGTCTGCCAGCTCCTCTGGCGACCGGACTCTGCTGGGCTCCTCAAGGTTGTCGGGTGGAACGATGTCCCCCGCATTCCGTAGGTCTCGTGACTCCTTCCAGGCTCTCAACGCCTTGGTGTACTGGGGCTTCCTCTTGCATCCAGCATGGGGGACTCTGAATTGTACACTGTAGCCTTTCAATTGCTCCATCGTGTAGCCTTCCAGTCTCTCCCAATCCACCTCATCGATTCCAGAAATCACAGAGAGGGCCCTCCCAGCGGAGTGTGAGCCAGGCATGGTTGCAGTAATGGCAGATGTCTCAACAAAGTTCAACAATTACAAACCTGTGGCTGCGTTATTTGGTCTGCTCTCACTATCTGGTGATTAATAATTCACTGTATGCAAATTACAAGTGCAAATCCGAAATCCCAACCGCTGCCACCAATGTTAGAGTCGGGGATCTCTGGTTGGCGCAAGGTTGCCCTTGTGTCAAGCAGGAACCCTCTCCTCCACGTCAGGGCGCAGGATAACCCCTCGCGAATGACCCTTGCTCACCCTCTAGGTGCGTGGCGTGAGCAGCCAAGGCGATTCCTCAGGCGTTGTTGGTTAAGCACTTACAATCGTACACACAGTAAATACATCAATCCCCCCAGAAACGGACACCAGACTTGGATATATATAAAAATACGTTTCTTTATGTAAAAATAAGGTATATATCTCTCAGCAGACTTATCACAAGACCAATAACGTTTTCGCTAGGCCACCAGGTTATACAGCAGGTAAATGTTCTTGGTTCGTAGTTTCAAATGGATAGTTCGTAGTCTCTTTACTTGTAGTTCCAGTACTCACAGAGATCGGTTCCTGCGAACGGGGAAATAAGGCGTTGCGGGCCCCGAGCCCGATACTGGAACTTCTTTCGTGATGTGGAGAGACGGCACAGGTCGGTGCGACTCTCAGCTTGGGAAGTGTTCTTGGGTCCTCAATCAGCAGGTGTGGGCAAGTAGGCAGGCGCGGCCCGCGACCCTTTAGCACGGCGGTGCAGGAGGGTCTCCACAGCGGGGGCGGCGCGGCCTGAGATGTCCGAGGATAGCGAAGCGGGGCCACAGGGCACAGTCAGTGCAGCTGGGTGACCCGGCGTAGATCACAGTCGTCGGACGGCTTCCGGCGGGAGGGGTGATAGCGCGTTCAGCGTGCTCCAATAGCAGGCGGTGACAGGGATGCAGGCGGCCTGGCCCGGGGACAGAGAGCGGCTCGGGACGGAGCGGGGCTCTCACGGGTTTGAGGCAGGCGAGCTTCTGAGTGTCACGGCCCTAGGAGGGGCGATGAGGGGCGCAGTCTCTTTTCCAGCGGGATGCCCACACGGCTCGAATTGGAGGATGAGCAAGAAGCACAGAGAACCCACTGTTCCTGGGGTTCAGTTCAGGGGGCAAGCTCAGTTCAAGCCCTTGGAGAATGTTCAAGCACAAAGTAGCAAAGTCTTTTTCAGTAAGTCTCTTCCTCTCCTTTCTCAGCAAGGCAAGCAGCAGGCCAGCTCCTCCGGCGTCTTCTTCTCCTTCTAGTCGGGCAGAGGTTCTTTGTGGTAAACAGGATTCTGATTTCTTAGGAGCCAGGCTCCTACTTTTATACCATGATTCTTTTGTTCTTTAGCGCCAGGGGGCCTAGGCCTGGCTCAGTCCAGTTCTGGAGCACTTTGTTATGGTGACTCTGCTCTTTCCTTTCAGCAGCAGGGCAGAGACATCAGCCGCCCCACAGGGGGTGGCGCCGGCTTTGTGGTGGCAGAGCACAGGTCTATTCAAGAGTCAAGGTGTACTCCTCCCACCCATCCAGGTGTAATCTCTCTACCCACCACCTGGCAGCCAACCTGTCTCTGGGGATTCCCCAACCCTGCTCCGTACTGTTGCTGGGCAGAACACACACACATACAGCAGAGGCGGACTGAGATGGTCAGGTCAGTAAATACTAACTTTCTAAAAGTAGTATTTACAAACCCAGGATATTAAAATAAACTTGACTACAAGAAGTATTTTATCATCCTGAGTTCAGGCATACTAAACTTGACACTTCTACCATGCTCTCTGAGTCCACTGGGGTCACAGCGTTGGCGTGATCCCAGCAGCCCATTCTGGCCTATGGAGAGCAGGTAGCCTTCAATAGTGAAGAACGAAAATGGCTGTAATTCACTACTAAGACATGCCACACACATCAGGGCATGTCCTACCTTATGCCTACAATGCACCCTGCCCTTGGGCCTACCAGAGGGGTGGCTAATATGTAGGTAAGGGAAGGTTTAGGGACTGGCAAGTGGGGGCACTTGCGCAGTCAGCGCGACGGTCCCGGACCGCGCACAGGGTCTGCGGTGGCAGGCCCTAGACACACTTTACAAGGCCGCTTCCGTGGGTGGCGCAACCAGCGCTGCAAGCCCACCAGCAGCATTGGCATTCACGAGCCCTGGCACCCCTGGTGCACTTTACTGGGGACTGACAGTGAATCCAATAAACCAATCGTGGACATCAATTACAGGTACACTTTACCTAGGGAGCACTTGCACTGCGGCACGGATTAGCCGTGGCGCAGTGCCCTGAGCGGACAACACCAGCAAAACAGTCGAGGCACACCATCAAAAAGTGGAAGGGAAACTCACGCCAAGGTGCCAGGTCTAACACTGGGCTTTCAGAATGGGGACAAACATGGCATAGTCAGAAAGGTGCACAGACTGTTATTGAGAAACCAGAAAAACTATAAAATGTCTGGTAGAACATGTTGTGGTAGTAGTTAGAAAAGTAGACTTGAGAGACCAAGGCACACCTTCTAGTGCCTGACAACACATCTTTGTACCAACTACGAGTCTTCTGAGACTCCAGTCAGGTAAGGATTTGGGGCTTCGAGGCTAGCTGGCAAGGCAGGCCCTGAACCTGTACAGGAAAGTTTATCTCTTGGACTGGGTCAGATATCTGCACTAGTTAAGATGTTTAGTATCCTCAGGGAAGTATCCTTAAAATGCTTTGTCCACTCAAATAAAGTACACTTGACATGATGGTGGACCCTGCTCTCTCACGAAAGGCCTCTTCGTAAATTGAAAGCTATCATTTAGGCAGTGTAGGCTGGATACGTAATACCTGGGAGCATGGTAATGCAATCTCGTTGGACACTATTTTGTTGCAAAGCAGTCTCGGTACTTTTAGTGACATCATTTCCTTAGCTATTTGGATGTTCAATTTACTGAATTAACTTCGTTCTATTGATAAGGCTCTCCCTGCTTCTTATTCTGGTGTTGATAGTGAAGAGAGGCTGGATGTAATAAAGGATAATGTTAAGTAAACTGACTATTACGTGATATGCGTCATCCGTCAAAAGAAGGTAATACAACATAGTCACAGTTGATCACCAAGCTAATAAAGAGGCATGTCTACATAGGACATTGTATGTTGTGTCTATATGTAAGGCTTGAGCTAGATACTGGAAGCAATAGGTCCGCTTGGTCACCTTCTTGTGCAAGAAGGAAAATGGAATGTATTGTTCTGTGTTCCTTATACTCATAATAAAGAACTGTAGTACAATATTCCAGACACATGGGATTTTATTAAAGGTTTGATTGACTCAACTAAGCAACCGTCTCTTGGAGATATCCCTGAGATAGTTGGGAATGGATCTATAGAATCAGTCTTCAGTGGGTCATTGCCCTTATCCACAGATTGCTTTTCCAGTTTTTCTGGCTGTCACCTTAGGTTCCCTGAGCTCTTTATCCAAGAATCACCCAGTTGAGCTTAACCATCTATAGAAATTCTACTGTTTTCAGTGATGCAATGAATAGTCATAGTAAATTGGGGTTGGAAGAGTTTGGTGGTTCGTTTATCAAGAATATTTCTGCAGTAATAAGGTTTTTTTCTACTACAATTTTCTAAACAGGAAACTGTTTTTTTTCAAGCCAAGTTCTTTAACTATCTCTATAAGTCTCTCCTTCCATCCCTGTATCACAGTTTCCGTTGGTTGGTTAGCATTCTTCAGGCAAACTACAATTTGAGTCATGGCTTTAGGTGTTGAGTTTGCAATACACATTAAGGCAAATTTGACTACGGTCAGACAGACCTTCAGGATTGATGTACTTGTGGGCCATGGCTTCAGAATGAAGTGCTGCATTACTAACTGATAAACTTCATTTTATAGAGTCTTCTTTTCTTTGTTGCAATGCTTCGAAATTTCTCACTCACCAGCAGGGGCGGCTGGTGACATTTGAAAGTGGCGGGGCGTAAAATGATTGCAAAGGAAGCAAATAAACGAAAGGAGGAAAGAAGGTAATACCTGTTTCTTGAAGTCTCCGACCGGTTTTTACTACATGAGCACTGATCTCTGTCGATGGCTTCCGGTGTGTGGCAAGTGGCTGCTGTAACCTTCAGCATCTTAAAATCGATGATATGGTAACTCTGACGGACAGCTGCCTCTTGGTGAGTGTCTGGGGAACCACCTATATTTAAGAATATGTTTATGGGCATTGTGTCATTGCTGTGCTTTCATTATATTTGGTACCGTAGCAATCTAGGGTCTTCTGCTGCGGTAATAGTACACAATCTTTTCTTTCATCCAGATGGGAGGCTGGTTTTAAATACTTCCACATGGGTCTCTCAGCCTGGCCACGGCACTAGAGTTGACTCACAGTTTCCAAAACTCGAGGAGCAGTTACAACAGTCACAGTTTGTTTTCTACAGTGACAAATTGCTGAGCTAACATTTTTGCAAGGCCTGCTCTTGTCTTTATTGAAGTAAATTAAATTAAATTAAATTAAAAGTAAAATAAATGCCCATTAGGAGACCGAGGGGCTCCTAATGGGCATTCGCAAGTCCGTGAAAACACAAATGCACATGACTGGGCACGGGCTAAAAATTAGCTCACCATGCCCACTCATGCGCACTTATGCTGCAGTGCTGCCTGGTCTGACAATGCATGTCAGTCAACATGACGCCGGACCGCCCACGGTCCGACGTCATGCTGACTGACATGCATTGTCAGTTCTCCCCACCCTCGGTGTCTCTGAACTTAAGTAAATTAAGTTCAGAGACACCGAGGGAGCTGCGGGCGCAGGCGGGTGCGCGGGGGCGGGGGGGCAACGCCCCAATGGACGCACCACGCCTGCTCACCAGGTGTCAGTCAGATGCATCCCTTATAAAGCGCATTGGCTAGGACAGTTGTTCAGTGTGAGACCTATTTCGTTGGCCTAATGACAGTCAAGATTTCAAGTGCCCTAGGCCCACAGAACTAGTGGGATCCTATCGGAATTACCAAGTGCTCCCCTTTACCATCTGACTCTCAGTGGTAACTGTAGCGTCCTCCCCAGCTTAGGTACATATAAAAGATTATGCCACACACAGAGCTTAATATTACACATCTTTATTCCTCAGCATGTAACTGTTAATTGAACATTCTACACAGGAGCGGCCCGTGCATGTAAGAGCAGTGATGCAGGGCGGTGGGGGGAGTCGACAGATAACGACAATGGAAAATTAAATTTAAAAAAAGAAAACCACTTACTTTGTGCTAGCTGCATTGCCAAGTCAGCGAAGTGGCAAGCGCAAGGTAAGTGGTTATCTTTTTTTTACATTTAATTTTACGTCGTCGTTTGTCAACTCCCCTTCCAACCCCCATCCCACCTCTCTTACCTGGACGTGGCGCTCTTGATTCTACATCACAGATTCTGTCACCCAAGCAATTCTGTAACTGTTCTACGGAGTCCGTCAGGAACCAAAAGGCTCCCATCATGTCTAACTTATAAGACACTACATCCCATCCTTTGTTAAATCAAAAGTACAAATAATACATATATACATCACAACTCTTCAAGGAGTTGTTTTGGTGCACGAAATCAATCGCCCAGATCTGGTCAGGTTCGGCTAAGGAGATACCGGAGAAGTGTTAATGACTGGCACTGGTGACAGAGACATTGGTACAATAATTGGGCTCTTTGGATTCTCAGGTGGATAAGTCTCACTTCTGGCATCTGGAATTGGTGAATGTTGAGGCAGGTGCTTGAAATGCGAAGAATCTCACGTAATCGACTTTCCAGGAGGGTGAGAAGTCACCATGTGTCCTTTACTAGTCACAACCTTCAGTGGGTCAGCCTCAAAAGGAAAATCAGACTTGTATTTCCGTTTCTGCCTGACAATAACTTGGTCTCCTCTTTTGAACACAGTGCTCCGAGCACAGCGGTGTCTGTCCGCATAGGTCTTAAGTTTGCGTTTGTGAGACGAATCAATGGTGTGAAGTTTATCAAGGTCAATAGATCTCTCAGTGGTCCATTGTGGAAATTTGGTTCCTATGGCTCTCCCAAACATTAAGGTGGCAGAACTTTCACTAGACTGAAGAACCGAGTTGAGTTCAAGATTTTCTATCACAGCGTGCTGAACGGTCTTCTTGACTGTGCTCAAAAATCTCTCAATATCACCATTCACATGTGGTCAGAGAGCTGTGCTTTTTTTATGCTTGACATTTAGATTAGTGACAAAATATTTAAATTCTCTACTATTGAAAGGTGAGCCATTGTCAGATTTCAAAATCTCAGGAACACCCCAATGTTGCAAAAATACTTTCTAATCTCTCAACGACTCTGTCATGAGTAGTTGGCGACAGATCTTCCACGAAGAGACAATGGGAATATTCCTCAACAATTACTTGTAGATGATGTCCATTGTCAAGGGGTCCAAAGAAATCAACTACAATCTTCTCCTACCATGCATGCTTTGGAAGATCAGACATGTTTAACGGATGCAGGACTGTTTTGGATGACAAGCAGTTGCACAAATGACATGTCCGTTGCTCCTTTCCAACTCTTTCATCCAGACGAGTGAACCACACTCAGTCCAGTAGAGCTGGTTCAGTAGCAACTACTCCATGATGTCTCTCATGGGCCAGTTCAATAATTGTTGTCTCAGACTCTCTTGTATGACAATTCTCGCCCCTTGTAAGATGATGCCTTCTGGGGTGACAGAAAAGTTCTTCCGCCACATTTTTAAATTTCTGGTATTCCAGGTCATCATGAAGAGGTAGAGTATGTTTTTGCCATGATTGAATAATATCTTTGAGTATTAGCAAACCTGTGTCAATGCTCCTGGCAGCAATCATGTGTTCCACCAAAATGGCAGCAGGGATACTGGATTTTACAATGAAGTTAACATAAGCATCAGCAGCTTTACAAGTAGTGCCATGACAATGTATTGGTACATGTGTGAAGTAGTCAGCAGGGTTTTAATCTTTTCCTGGACAATGCACAATCGTATAATTATACTCCTGCAATCACAACCCCCACCTCTTAATGCAAGGGTGTACCTTGGCTTTAGGATTTCCGAAAATAGTGATTGGCTCAGTGACAACTATGAATTACTTCCCATACAGAATCACATAAAAATGCTCATGAGTCTACACCACAGCAAGGTTTTCTTTTTCAGATTGTGAATAGGCATGTTCTGTTGATGACAAACTTCAGATAATAAAAGTCACAATGTGTCTTGGGACATTGAGATATCCAGTGTGCTGGGCAAGGATGGCACCCAACCCCACTGGGCTTGCATCAACAACAACCTCTGTCTGCAGATTTGGATTAAAGCATGCCATTTCAGTGGCATTCTCCATTGCATGCTTGATTTTCCTAAAGCTTTTTTCACATTCATGTGACCATCGAAATGGAATATTTTATTTTGTTAAGTCTCTCAATTTGGTACTTACAGTGGCAAAGTCCCATATATACCTTGAACAGTAACTGGTCATACCAGGGAAGGATCGCAGCATAGTTCCATCTTGTGGGAGAGAAGTAGATGACAAGGCTTGTACTTTATTTGGATCCGGAGTCATTTCCCCATCAGAAAAAATATGACCAAAGAACTTTAGTTTGTTTTTCATGTAACTCACACTTTGCTGCACATAAAGTGAGACCTGCATCCAAAAGTATACAACACACTTATGTAACAGCTTTATTATGTTCCTTTTGTGTAGCCCCCAAAAAAACAATATGCTATCAAAATAATTAAACCAACATAAAAAAAATGAATGGGGGTTAGCCCTATTCACCCCGCATCGCAAGGGCTATAACCAAATGCAAGCCACAAAAATAAGGTTGAAATGCGGAAATAGATACATGCAAGGCAATTTTTTGCAATGATTACCTTAATTAATCATTGACTAAAATACAAATTACATAGAAAATGTATTTATTCATTTTAGTGCTGTAATCATCCGCTCCTCCTATAAAGTATTCCTGCATGGTGTCGCATGAAAAACACAAAATGAGGCAAAGCCACTAACAAAACTATACATCGAATCAACAAAAATCAAATTCACATCAACTTATATATAACACATTATTTTTGCATTTTCTAATTTTTCTACTCCCAATCTTCCAGTGGGTATAAAGTGTTGGCTGTTCTATACATTTTGCGCACAATCACGCCTAGAGATAGTCTCTATATCTAGACACATTTGAGAAAAATGGTTATCCTCTTTTGTTCTTTTAATAATGTGTACATTTGTACTGAATACACCGATGTTAAAGTTGTGGAGACTTCTCAGAAATATTGTTGACGCATTTCGGCCTGTAGAATTCAGCCTTTTCAGGACAGATGAAAGATGGAGTGCTTACGGTAATACTGGGGATAACATGAAGCCAGGGTGGCGAATGTCCGCCAAACTCAGTAAGAGTGGTCCAGAAAATGGATCCTCTAA
The DNA here is from genome assembly GCF_964204655.1 of Triturus cristatus. Lineage (NCBI taxonomy): Eukaryota > Metazoa > Chordata > Amphibia > Caudata > Salamandridae > Triturus > Triturus cristatus. The sequence goes on along the minus strand of NC_140580.1, from coordinate 21,744,234 downwards.
GCAAATATTACATGCGACTCCCGATTGAAATCCGTATACAAGGCGGCCTACGTAGATAAAGCCTCACCAAGCGGGAGCGGGACAACGGCCTCCGCTCTCCTGCATGCTGCATAAAATGAGCTGCTAACAAAGCACGGAAATGGAGCATGGAGACTCCTTTACCAAACTATAATTGAAAGCATATCCACATCGAAAACACAACTTCTTTTTCTTTGGAGAAATTACTTTATGGCCTTCTACCTTGTATTTCGACTTACTTTTCACACTCAGGACTGATTAATTTTGGGCCGTTCTGGCCTCCATGTTAGCTGCTTGTCTGTCAGCTCTTTCCTCTGCTCTGGCAGCCATAAGTACTCACTTTCAGCTGAGTGTCTTGTTCAGCATTCATTATCTGAAAGAATGGGAGAGGCAACCATCTATTACTCTGAGACACATGGTCTCTTCAGCATTTAATTTGTTGAATTTGCAATGCTTGATGAGTGAATCAAGTCTTTCTATAAACTCATTCATTATTTCTCCAGCTTTCTGCCTTTCTTAGTTGAGAATGACCCTTTCTTAGTCGACATTTGGCACTGGATTGAACTTGGGGTTCAGCACCTCTTTGAACTGACAGTACATCACTTCGCGACTGAGTGATATTTTCTTTATCACTTCTTTTACCACTTCAACCGTTAAATTCTTAAGATATTTAATGATCTTTTTGTAATTTGTTTCTTCCAGTGCATCAATGAAATCACCGAAGGTTTCAATCCAGGCAGTCCATCTGTCACCAATAATTTGTTTTTTGGCAGTATTGAAGGGAGGCGGTGATTCTAGGTATCCAGCATCATTATAACCTGAGGAACTTTCTGCTGTCGGGAGTGGAGCTTGCTCCGACAGTATGCTGCCCACTTGGACCAGCATCTTCGTCAAGCACTAACCGTGTGCTGACATTTGGGTCATCGCACCCACTCTCTGGTTGTGAGGTGCTGTCTTCTTCTTTGGCGGTGAGTAACAGCTTTGTTTTTTTCCTTCTTATATCATTGCATTTTACCTGGTTTCTACTGCCTTTATCATTTCTTGTGTCAGAAATGTTTCCACTTTTAGCACTTTCTTGCAATTGGCTATCACTGCCTTTAGTGATTCTCTGTACCTGGCTGTTGCTGCCTTTAGCGTTAATGTTCTATATGACTTATGGCTGTGTTGGTTTGTGGCACAGTACCTCTTGTCTCGACTTTACCAGCAAATTTCTAGTGAGACAAACAAACTTTCTGTAAGGCGTTCACTTGCTCTACATTCCTTGCACTGGCTGGAGTGACACTTTTACTCCACATACGCCGCCGTCATTTTTCACTTTGAATGAGGCACACGTGGCAAGCATGAGCAGTTTCTCCGGTTTGCATGGTTTTCGTAATCCCCTATCTCGTCACTGTTGAAGCATCCTCCCCAGCATGCAAATGTTCACACCACACACGACGCTTAGTATTATACATCATTATTCTTCAGTGTGTAACCATTAACTGAACATTCTACATCACATATTCTATCACCCATGCACTTACATCACTCTTCTACAGAGTCCGTCAGGACCCGCAAGGGTCCCGTCATCTCTAACTCGCAAGACACTACAGTAGTAAATCAGTGCAAGGCTTACTCAATGGTAGACACTCAAGAGAACAGAAAAAAACACATTACCTGACTGTTCAGTTAGTGCTTAACTTCTATAAACTGAAAGTACTTTAATCCACATGAATTAATTGCTACACAAAATAATATCTGCACAATATAGGAATCTGCAAGCCGTATGTTTGCCCCCAAATATTAAATAAATTGCCTACCTGTTAGAAATGGGATTTCTGGTTGGCTAGGGCTTGCGCCAAAGCCAGACAGAAACCACCACTCTAGTCAGGGCTGGGGAGTTACACGCCAAAGATAACCCCTGCTCAGCCCCTTGGTAGCTTGGCACGAGCAGTCAGGCTTATCCCTGAGGCGATGTGTAAAGCGTTTGCGCGCGCACCCAGCAACAACAAAGTCCTGGCAAGGTTTTTAGGAAGGTAGGCAGGGGGCAAGGCTGGGCCCAGAGCCAGCTCACTGGGCCTCCAGGCAGGGAGGTGGTCCAAGTGGCGGTCCTCTGGCCCAGCAACAGCAGCAGCCCCCTCAGGCAGGATCCTGGAAGAGAACAGTTTCTGTGGGGACACAGCCCCATTTTTATACAGTCAAACCCTTTGTTCTGGGTTCAGGGTGAGGGGGAAAACCAGTCGCAGCTGGTTGGGGAGCACCCTTGATGTGCTCAGCCCCTCACTCTATTCACTGGCAGGGCTAGGGTCGTCAGTCGCACCACAGGGGGCGGGGCCAGCATTGTGTGTGGAAAACCCTGTCCTATTCAGGACCCAGGTGTACTCCTCCCACCCATCTAGCTGCTGATCTCCCCATTCACCACTGGGTGACTCATCCTGACTCTGGGGAATCCCTAGCCCGTCACATGACATGACCAGCCAATCACGCGACAGACACACTGCACACAGAAGTGCCCACCTCTAGAATTGGCACTTCCACACTAGGTACATGCACGCCGCACACATCATCGCGCAGCATTCAATCACACGAGTCCGCACATACCAAACTCGGGCCTGCACACCCCACGCATCAGGAACTACTAGGGACACATACATTCCCCATGCATTCCTATGGGAGGGCAGGCCTATCTCACCACATGCACTCAGAGCACGCACGCACTTTACCCTGGGACACAGGGAAAGTGCGCAGAAACCAAAAAAATTACCACACCAAGTCACCAATAAAAAGCCAAAAAGTCCAGGGGTGAACCTGCCAGAAGGGCCAAGTCCAACACTACCGTTGGAGTCCGGGCCCAATATATTTTGGAGGAGGTGTTCACGGTCAGATCTCAACTTGGTTGCACGGAGCCATGGCTCACTTCATGAGCACAGAGCTAAATTCACAGATAATTGACCACTTCAGTGGGTCCTGATTAAACGACACGCTCGTATGAGGACACTATTTAAAGGATGTTAGGTGAGGCAGCAACCCTTGTATTGTTACTAAAATAAATAATCAACTAGAGAAATATTACAGCCACAGGGTTTGAGAAAGAATGGCAGTAAAGGTCTTGTGCATCTTAAAGAGTAGTACTCAAGAAGAGAAATGTATAGAACATGCAAACTTTACTCTTTAACGTGGTCTCTACTACCTGGGAGGCTGAGAGTTCCTCTAGAGGAAAGGGAGTGCAATCTTTTCTTGGTAGTTTTTACATTTCTTGGTGTGTGCTATGCTGTTTGTTGGGAATCGCTTCACAACAGCATTTTCACACACTGGTTTGAACTCTGGGCCAAACAAACCCTGGGAAATATCACTTACTAAATGCATGCTGTGTTGCACAATATGAAAAATGTATTTCATTCATGAAGGAAATGGATATATTTAAAACTGGCGGTGTGACCTTCGTGATTCTATTCTTCTGACAAATGGGTCCTGACTCATGTTGTAAGTCCAAGGCTCTGAGAAACCACGTTGTTGTCTTTCACCCTTGATTAAACTCACAAAAAGAACAACAAGACATTTGTGTCAACAAGTGGCGGTTTTTGCGTTGGGGCGGTGGGGCGTTGCCCCACTTAATTATTTGTGTACATTTCGAGCGCGCCGCTTTAAATTATTAATACAATTTCAACTTTCAAAGTTGAAATTGTATTAATAATTTAAAGCAGCGCGCTCGCATCACTCGCGGCGTCACGTCACATGACAACGACTCGGACTCCGTGTCCGTCAGGCAGGAGGCAGCATTGATTTTCAATGATGAGCGCGCGGCCGCGCGCAATGTGTGTGTGGTGGCGTGCGCGTGTTGGGTTTGGCCGGCTGCCTTTTCTCGGCCAGGAACCCAGCATACGCATAGTGGCTTTGCTACAGCAAGCACAAGGTGACGGGGGTTTGGCCAAAACAGCAGATCCCAGTAGGAGCAAAATGAGCGGCGAGTTTGCCTGCTCACGCCATGACGCCAATCCTACGACAGCAGCATCTGCGTGCGGATTGGCTGCTGCAGCCGAGGGGTATGACTTTGACTTACTTGGAGAAGTTGCAGTTCAGTTGGCACCGCAATCCGCAGGGGTGGGAGGGCCCGCCCAGCGCCTAACATAGCAATGGCCAATCAGTGTAATGGTTTATTATTAAGCCATGCAGTGATTGGCCATTGTGCCGTTCCTGGGCAAATCGGCCACCTTTCCTCTCAGTAGTCGAGACTAGCCTGGAGAGTCAAGACTAGTGAGAGAGTGAGACATCGTCCGTGACGCGAGTCAAAATCATCACTGATCAGATTGATTCATTCATCATTGATCATCATTCATCGACAATCAATTCATCATCGATCTTGGATCGGATCAACTGCTCCCCATTTCCCGGCCTTAGCAGGTTTGTGTTCTAGCCTCTACTCCATATCCCCGCCGCAGTACTGCATCTCCAGCCCTTGCACATGACATCACACTACTAGTTGCAACTTAATGCAAGCACAGGTAGTGTGGTACATTCATACATAATGATAACACAGTACGGTGTGAGAGCGCGAGGCCTGATCTGCGCAGTACTGTATGTGAGGGAAACTTACACTGCAAGTTCATCAAGTACTAGCAGTTGTGCGAGAGGCTGGAGATATGTGTGCTGTGAGTGTGAGCGAGCGTTACGTTACCGTTGCAGTGTGCGAGAGGCCTGATCTGTGCTGTAGGCCTGAGGATGGCAGACGACGTTCGAAGCTGTTCCCGAGCGGTGTTCATAAGAAAATCGGATGCAGTGATGCACACACGCACACCTTTACACACCCTGTAGGCGCCAACAATATCATGATGTTACATTCTTTTTAATTAGATTTGTATCCGCGCCAAAGCAATTTACTTTTATTTCAGAGGAGCAGTAGACTATGCAGATACCAGGTACTCCACAAGGCAGAGTTCATGTGCATCCAGGCAGAGCTGGGAAATTCAGGGCGCTACATTCACGAGGCGCCACGAGGGCATGTCACAAGCTGTCGAATTGAGAGGGAGTCTGGGTACCGAACATGAGCCACTGTGTGTGACCTGGAGAGATGTGAGAGGGAGGGCAGAAATATAGAGGGGAAAGAAGGCGAGGCGATGGAAGTGGGGTAAGACTTGAGAGAAGGGGAAGAAAATGCATGGGCTGGAGGAAACGAGATAAATAGAGAAGATAATGTGTAAAGAAAACAAAGAGCGGATGACATTTGGGTAGTGAACAGAAAGACAAAAGAAAGATCAAATATAGGGGGTAAAGCTGGCCGTCAGACTTTGTGGCTGTGTGAACAGACAGAAGGCCAAGGGACGGGGGGAAGAAACATTGAGGGAAGAAGACAAGGGACAATATGGGGGTGGGACACTGGAGGTAGAAATGAGAGAATTGAGGGAGAGTGTATTGAACAGAGCGAGAGTTAATAAAGAGGGAATGGGGAGCGGAAAGGTGGGAGGCTGCGTGGATAGCGAGAGAGGGAGGCTGTGTGTGCGCGTTTGTAAGAGACCGAGAGTGGGTGAGGAGGGCGGAGGAAGAGAGAGCCCCTGGCAGTTGGTGTGTGAGAGCGAGGTGTGGTCTCTGCTGTCTGTGCTCTTATAACGGGACAGACAAACGAAACCTCGTCTTTTTTTATCCCCAGAATACTCAGCAAGGCGCTCTAAATTGATCACCTCAGCATGCTATAATCTGGGCCTATTAGATCGGTCGCACGCATTGTTGGCTTTTAAGGGCAAGACCCACTAGCTCTATATTGCTGTAGTAAAGTACCTACCTACTACTGCTTTGCGACTGCTTTCCGGCGGGTTGCAAAATATGAAATTATTACAGACCATGGAGCAGAAGTGGTAATCACATCAAAAGCTTTCCCTACGCAAATAAAGGTGTGGATGCACGTGTGCACATGCACCATCTGTAAGCGTGGCTACCTGTAGGTGTGTCATCTGAGTGCAGGGCTGTCTTACTCTCTGTGCATGTGTGCATCTGTCCCTCTCTGTGGATGCTTTCTCCTTGGTTCTTAAGACATGGCAGCGGGAAGGACAGACGTTTAGGGGCATTAGGCACTTTCTTGATATCATTATTCACCTTCATTTTGCACCGAAATGTGTTTTTGCACCTACAGTTGTTCCCATGCTCCTGATGATGTTGCATGAATAGAGATTTTACACCTAATCGAAGTTTGTGTATAAAAGTGATTTTTCACCTACATGTGTTTTTTCACACTTAACAAGTGTACCTGGCATGCGCCTGGCATTACTCCGGCCCTATTGGCCTGTTGTGGTTCACCTGACAAATGCCATACTCTTCCTCAGCAAACTGGTCTTTCTCTGGTCACTGACGCCTCAGTAGCCCCTCCAGGCTTTTAGATGTGAGTCTCACATTTGATATACTCTGTCCCAGCTCTACTGTCCCTTTAGATGCAAGACTGACATGTTACACACGCTGCCCCATACCTAGTGGCCTTTCACAAGTGCTCAAACCTGCGATTGACTTTGTCCCAGCCCTAACTGCTTTTCAAGACATGTAACTAACATGATAGGAACTGCTATCGGCCTTCTGAATCTTCAGAAATATCAAAAAAGACTGGTGAATGTGAAGAAGGGCATTCACGATCGAACAATGTCTGAGCTGGAAATGTTAATGGCAGCGCCAGAATGTACCTATCTATGCGGAGTACAACTATTAGAAACAAGTAAACAGACTTAAAGTGAAAACACGTTTAGCAAAGGCTGTGGTGTTAAAAGGAAAGCTCAGCATAACACAAAATCAACAGGACACAAGCGTGTTAAACATAGGGAAGTGAGAATTTATGATTTCTCACAAACATTTTGTAAAGGTAACCAGCCTTGCAACTACAAGCACTCTCTAAAATTTCAATTGAATGTGAAATTTTCCACAAAAACATTTTTGGAATTGTTTCCCAAGAATTAATATTGTGTCAGAGTTTACCTTAAAACGTAGTACCTTCAGAGTGCATGGTATATAAACGGATAACTTTATTTAATGTAATTTTTTTTTTATTGTATAACTTACACTTTCTTGTATGTTTGCATATGCATCTGCACTTTAGTCCTTATATGCTGCTGTAGGACCACGTGTTTTACGTGATAACCTAATAATGTGCTCTTCCTTCGACATTGGTTTCACATGATGTTTTGCTCTGTATCGCTTTTTCACGCCTCATCCCGATGAATTGAATTAATTTTATGTATTGTTTTATTATGCTCTGTGCACTCTAATGGTTTGTAATAACCGAATAAAGTTACTATGATGATTTTCCCTTGCTTTAGGGTTTGCTACTTCCTTTAGGGTTTCCCTCTTCCTTAATGATGCGCCACAAACTTCTTAAAACCTATGCAGTAGCATAGCATTAATTACTCTACTCTTTTCGGGTTCTTAGCTGCAGCTCACCCGTTTCCCTGGTAATTGCGTGCTTTATAAATTGCAACTGAATCGATCAATGTAATAGTTTGATCCGTTGCACTTCCCTTATTAAACCATAGAACCTGTCATTCAAACATTCCGTTACAGCCTTAGGGTAAACCAGTACTCCATAGTATTTGTATTCTGTGGTGCCTCAATCCTTCGTTATCCCAGCGCTAATTACTGGTTTACACTCCGACAATGAGGATGTTGTGTGTTTCGTACAGATAGCCACTTATTTCAAGGTACTTTGCCGCCACTGTTTGCCAAAAGATGGATTTTATTTATTTATTTGTGGAATTAGAAGTGGTGCAGTTTTGTGTGGATCGTGAAAAAAAGTTTTTGCAATTCTCTGCTATTGAATATTCGTGCTCTTAGTTTCCTTCTTCTATGCTGGAGCTTCCTTACTCACCGGTTAACCTCTCAGCACGCGGCCTTTCCTTCAGAAGCGTGAGATAAAGCCGACCGCTCGCTGAGCTGTGGGGGATCGACTGAAGCCTTTCATTTTATCAGCTCTGTGTCGCTAAGTCACGTGGTATAATTGTTTTTTGCGCTTTTTAAGTTTTGTCAGGCGACATTCAGTGCATCCGCTAGGCCTATTGTCTCATTTTAAAATTTTTGGCAGGTATACATGTACTTCTAAACTACGAACAGTAGGTTAAAAGGGTAAGTCACAGCGGCACATTTCCCCCAAAAAACGAGTGTGCTCTCTGAGACAGACGCACGCAGATCTGCAATCTGCGGACGTATTTTTCTCTCATTCAAAAACTAAAAGTAATCGTCTAATGGTAGCAGTGTGTGTGAGGCCAGATCAGTGCAGTGTCTCTGATCGCAGGTGTGAAGGAAGCCATGCCTGTGTTACGCAGTATGAATTTGTGATCGTGAATCACGCCTTGCAGCTGTTGGTGCTGAGAAATTATGTTCCTGAGGGGTGGGAAGAATAAACTAGCAAGTAAGTTCACCCGCTGAGTGTGATGTCTTTTTTAGGTTAACAGGAGGTCGTGTGTGCGTACGTTCCGTGGGGACTCCTTTTTTGACAACTCAGTCTCACAAAACACACACAAACCTAACAACAAAAAGCATTGAGCTGGTTTTTTGCATGTCTTTTGTATGCAAGGGCATACCTCGCAAACAACTCTCACGCATGCAACTGCTCAGGGAAGTTTGCATATTATGATAATGTACGGCAAAAGGGCATTTGGCAAGGGAGTACCCATATTCTCATTTTCTTTTCTGGACGCATCCCATTTTCCTGTAAGTAAAACGGGCTGCATTTAAAAAGAAAAAGATTGCTTTATTTAAAATAAATGGGCATTACAATAAAGAATAAATTACACCCACAATAGCATATTTTTGGGCATCTGTTGCCTGGATCGATTCCGAAGCAGATTTCCTACATTCCAATTGTCACTAAGATTCGACTCATATCTTAACAAATAAGACAATGTGTATTGTGCAATAGGTACAAACGGCTGCACAACTTGACACTGAAGTCACAGGATGAATCTGTTTTATGTATGATCCGAGGCCTGTGGTTCTTTATGATTAGCAGTCTATGTGTTTGGGTGACACAACTACATTTTGTTATATTTGCTTTTCAGCATCTGGTAAAGCCTCAAAGCAAAGAAGAAGAGGCACCAACCTCCTTTGCTGCACTTGAGCCTCTACAACAGTCAACAACCCCAGCGTTTAAGGTAAGGAAACTGCTGCTGTATTTTACATTCTAGTAGTTAAGGGCTATGTAAGTTGTCTACATGGTGGGTGGCCTCCACATGCACCAAACCTCATACGTTGTACTTGATTATTGACAGGTAACATTAACATTGGTAACACCATGAATACAGTAGAGCAACTACTTGCAAAGCCGTTCATTGGGCTGAAACGTGAAGATAAACTAATTGTAAAACAACTAGGACCCCACCAGCCAGACCTAAACCTACAACAAAGTTCCCAAGACAGAGGGAAGATTTACACACGTTCTTTCTCAAACACCTGGTACACAAAAGTTGATTGGCTTACAGGGTGTACTTCAACAAATACTCTGTTCTGCTTCCCCTGCTTGCTGTTTGGTGGTGAAATTCCTTGGACAAAAAAAGGGGTGAAAGACTTGAAACATTTGTCAGATAAAGTAAAGAAGCATGCACACACAAAAATACATATGGAAAACCTGAAGAGACTGGGAATGTTGGGAGACACACCGATTGAAGTCCACATAAGCGACGCCTACCGCAAAACAATAAAAAAACACAATGAAGCAGTTGATAGGAATAGACACATACTATCAAAAATCATTGATTGCATTCGTTTCTGTGGTGCTTTTGAACTGGCATTACGAGGGCATGATGAATCTCAAAGTTCCGAAAATCCTGGTATATTCAGAGGCCTTGTGGATTTAATAGCAAGCATAGACCGTGAAATGGAAGCACATCTAGCAAGTGCTACAGTCTTCAAGGGCACCTCTAAAATAATACAAAATGAACTGCTAGAGATGGTAAAAAGCAATATCGTGAAAGAGTTGAAAAACACCGACTTTGTGGCTATTCAGGCTGATGACACCACTGATGTGGCCACTAAAACACAGTCTGTACTGATCTTTCGGGACCTTGACAATGACAGCAGAGTTGTGGAGAGGTTCTATGGTTTCACTCATTTAAGAGACTCTAGTGCAGAAAGCATTTCTTCAGCTATTCTACAAGAACTAAACTTGATTTTTCCAGAGCAGCCTCAAAAACAAAAACTGATTGCACAAAGCTATGATGGTGCTGCAGTAATGAGTGGAACCTCCGGTGGAGTACAAAAAAAAATTAGAGATGTGTACCCTAATGCCCATTATGTGCACTGCTATGCCCACCAACTTAATCTGATTATGCAACAGGCAGTAGGAAAGATCTCTGAGGCACAGATATTCTTTATGGATGTAGGAGGACTGGCAGCATTCTTCTCACGTTCCCCCAAAAGAACGGAGGTACTTCATACGATTGTCAACAGAAGGATTCCAAAGGGAGGCCCAACTCGTTGGAATTTTCACATACGTACAATCAGCCTAATATACCAACATAGGGATGACCTTGAAAAATGTTTCGACACCATAGAAGCCAATGATGACTTTGAATATAAAACTCGGAGTGAGGCCCGTGGCTTTGCTAGAACACTGCAAGACAGGGAGTTCCAGTTTTTGCTGTTTTTGTTTTATGACATAATGCCTCATGTTGACGTACTATATGAGAGGTTACAAAAACGTGAAATAGATACTGTCTGTGTGGAAAGAGCTACCACTGACTTTGTCACCTGCATTAACAAAGTCAGAGAAGGGGTTGACAATTTAGATAGAAGACTGCCAAATGATTCTACTTTCTCCAACCGCAGAAAAAACATCAGCAGTCTGGTCCGAATTGCAAAAGAGATATGTGACACTATAACTGTGCAGGCAAAGGGACGTTTTTCTTTTACAAACCATTTGGTGAGTGCCACATTACTGAAAAGTGATTTGTTTGCAAAATATGATAACTCCTTCCCTGAGCAAGCACTGAATAAGGCTGTGGAAGCTTACCCTCTGGTCAACAAAGAGGATTTGAGAACTGAATTAACTGTACTCTACAGTATGAGTGTATATCGGCAGGCCACTGGTGCAATTTCTTTGCTTGCTTTGATTCGGAACCTTAACATGGAAAAGTCACTTACAGAGACAGTGGCTTTACTAAAGATAGTCATTACCACTCCAATGACAACAGCAGAGGCGGAACGATGTTTTTCCACTTTGAACCAAATAAAGACATTCTTGAGGAACACCATGATTCAGGAAAGACTGAATGCTTTAGCTATGCTCTCTATAGAGAGAGACCTCATTAAAAGAATACCAGACTTTAACATTCAAGTTATTGAAAAGTTTGCTGCTCTTAAAGATAGACGTGCTGATTTTATCTACAAAAAGTGAACAATATGTTGAATGCTGCTAGTTTGCAACCTGTTTAATTGTTTGTTAAATAAAAAGCATCTGTGAGGTACTCAGAAATGCATTGTATCGCGAGTCTATTATGAAGCTTTGTGGTTATACTGAATAAGCGTCTACCTATGTTATATGACATCTCTATTAATGTAATAACTGCACTTTCACAATTGCTTTATTAACCTCCCTGCTTTCTCAAATTTGCTTGAAAATGCACCATTTGTCCACTCATTTTTCAAAATTTTCATGGGGGGAGAACCCCCCCAAACCCCCCTTAGGTGGATTGGCATCGCTCGCTACGCTCGCTCGCGACGGTGAAGTTTAACAATTGTGTTACGCCCCACCACTTTCAAATGTCACCAGCCACCACTGACCTCTACATCGGCTTCGGAGCTTGGGAAGCCAAGAGGATCCGAAAGACGACATCCCAGAGAGTTGGTCCGAGGAGTGGTGGACCACGCCCCACCCCCCAGGAGAGCCGATATCCCGCTGCCGCAACTCGTGGTGAGTGATTTAACCTGGGAATAGAAGTGGGGGAGGAGGGGGGGAGAAGAGCAACCGATGCCTAGCCTTGCATTGATTTGTTCTGCCCTCTTACTCTAAGATAAAGTGGGGTCCCGGTACAGGAACATAACTGGGTGTAGAGTCATACACGTACGTACTTAGGGCAAGTCATTATTTGGTTTCCCTTCTAATTTATGTTTTGAGCCAATAAGAAGTATCATTACGTGCTCTTTCTTTGGGCATCAACCTGATTATAGTTTAGCCACATTTCTGGACGGTGTATTGCCTCGCTATTTTTTTTCTTTTCAACTCTTGTTTCCCTTTCCTTTCACCGCTCTATAACCATAAGAAGAACAAGACAGCAACCTAGAGACAGAACTGAACCATAAGTGTGAGCACTAGCAACTTTGTGCCCTACCAACATCACACCCTCCCCCTCCTTACAAACCTTATGTTCTGCAAACCCCTGTCTTCGGTGTGGTGGTGGTCTCTTCTCTAGAAAAGAAATAAAATGGGAAAACAACAACATACTCACCGCCTTCTCTTCTGTTTTCCTCTGCAAGCATCCTGGGGAGTGTCCACCACAGATCCCGACACCTGTAGAAGAAGAAGGGGAGAAGAGGCTCTTTGAGAACGGCCACAGCAAGAGGACACAACCCCAGAATACTGACAGAAAACCGCCCTAAAACATCATCAGGTAACACCGGAAGAGGAAGAGAAAGGGAAGAAAGAAAGAAGGACTATTTAGTGACGAAGAATTGCTCCTAAAGCAAATTGATTTATGTTCTTCTATAGATATACTTAAAAATACTTAAATAAACAGCCACAATTGAGTCCATAGTCCGGCCTCCTAGATTTTGTTTCCAACCCTCCCTCCAACATGTGGTGACAGAAGTGGGACCAAAGGAAATGGAGGCCGCCCTAAAAAAGATGGCAGAAAACCAGGAGAGGTTAGGCCAGATCATGGAAAGGTTCTTTGTTGCCGCTGAGGGAGACCGCGAAAGATAACACAAGACATTAACTGAACAAAATCAAGCACAAGAGACAATGGTACAACGGTTAACAGACACTTTGGGACAACCTCGAAGCCCTACCACCCTCCCGTCGGTAGTGTTACAAAAGTACGCTGCAGGAGAGTATCCGAATTTCTTTTTTTCCAATTTTGAGCGAATGGCAAGAGCAGCCTCCTGGCCATCGGAACAGTGGGGGCAATATCTAGGACCCTTACTCACGGGTGATCGCCAGGCTGCCTATCAGGCAGCGAACCCGTCGGGAGTAACCCCGTACGAGGAGGTCAAGAAGTGTATCTTTTTTTTTTTTTTTTTTTTTTTGTAAGACATTTATTATGAACAAATGAAATAGATGATGCACACTGCGTCACGCCAACAACCCGGAGGCCGGCCGCTATCAGGTAGGTTATACAAAGATTACATAAAAATATCTCAGAGGCCATCATCCGGCCGGGTTGATCATTCAGAGGTAAACTTAAGATACAATAAAATCTTCAGTGTTTACAGTGCATCTCTAGCGAGTAAACGGTCTTACTTTTCTTACAGTGCTGCTGACAATTGAAAGATAGCGAAAATCAATGAAGCCGCCCCCGAGTAAGCAGCAGTCAACCACCCGCTGCAGCAGCCTATAAAAAGGATGTGTCTGTCAGCACCATGTTTCTCCCAACAGGACCCCCCAACAAGCTAAACCAGAAACTTCAAACATAGGTGCAACTACTTGGAAACAGCATCCATACAACACTCCAGTTCACAAAGGGGTCGCGCGGGCCCGCCACAGGTTGTCCAGATAGAGGGCCAGCCATGTTCAGGGCGGGCACGGAAAGGCATCTTGGCTGTGTACGAATTAGCGAAGGACGTATGGGGTGGGGGGGAGGGGGGAGGGGCAGTGAATTGTCCACAGGAGGACCAGTAGGACGGGGGGGGGGGGCAGGGGACTCCATCCGGGTCAGTGGAGGCAGTAAACGCAAAACTTGCGTCTGGGCAGTTCCTGTCAGTGTAAGCGCGGGACAGCGGGACCCCTATCATTAACCTACGCAGCGCGTACCTTTAGCCCATGTCGTCTGAAATACTCGTAGCACGTGAGGTACCTGTGGAGTCAGGGGCCGTGCGTTCTGTAGTCCACTGTACAAACGGGCCCCATATGTCAGTGGGTCTGGAAGCGGTGGGCATGGTCTCCCAATAGTGCGTCAGTTGTGTGTGGCCGTAAGTCACATCCCTGATCCAGCTCTCAAGCGTGGGGAGGGCCGGCCTGCCCCAGTGTATAGCGATCTGTCGTTTGGCATATAACAGGAGTAATGCATGTAGTTTCCTGTCGCAGGGCTCAGTGTGCTTAACATACCCCAGCAATCCCAGCAGTGGAGACGGGGAGTCACTCCTTTGTGTGATTTGATTGATGGCATTGAAGATCCCTGACCAGTATGCCCTCAGCTTGGGGCAGCTCCAAGCCACATGAATAAAGGTGGCATCGTCACCCCCACATTTCCAGCAAGAGGCATCCTCACGGATACCCATACGGCGTAGTAGTGTCGGAGTGCGGTAGTATCTGTGTAGGAATTTGAAGTGGATAAGCCGCAGTCGGTAACTAGGGGATAGAGCTGTGAGTTGCGCGCAGCAATACTCCCATGCGTCATCCGGCAGCTGGTCCCCCAGGTCCTCAGCCCAAGCGGTCTCGGCCGTGGCTACTGTCACCGGGGCTTGTTCCTGCATGCAGTTATATAATCTGGACACCAGCTTCTTAGGGGAAGGTCGTGAGAGCAAGTTTTGGAGGGCGGCTAGTGCGCAAGGCTCTTCCGGGAAGCACGGTACTATCTTCTTGCAAGATTCCCTAAGGGAATGATATAGTAATTTGTCAGCAAACGTGCAGGGCTGGTCATCCCCATCCGCAGGCATCTCGAAAAATGAGCCATCTGGATATAGGTCAGCGAAGGTGAGAAGTCGATTCCCACGGATAGTGAGGACGTCACCTCTTGCCGTCAAACAAGGCAGCATTGGGTTGCCCCTCAGAGGAACCGCCGGCGCATAAAGCAGGGAGAGACCAGCTCGTTTCCGAAGTTCACGCCAGGACCAGCGGACCATTTCCACTGTGTCTACACCACGCGACGGGCACGTAACCTCTCCATATAGTGCCACTCGTAATGGCAAGGGGGTTGACCACTGCCAGTTCCACCGCCACATGCGGCTGGTAGGGGGTGGGGTAGGCCCAGAAATGCAGGAACTGAGCTTGTGCACAGAGTGAATAGAGCTTCAAGTCCGGGGCCCCCAGGCCTCCCTGTCGGAGCGGAAGCGTGAGTAGGTCCCAGGAGACTCTGGCTTGGCCGCCGGCCCACACCAGTTTCAGCAGTAGTGAGCGGACCCGGGTGTGGAAGTGCGTTGTCATAGGTAGTGGTACGTTGACGAACAAGTACAAGAATTTGGGAAGGACCACCATTTTGGCCAGTGCAATTCTAGCGACCAGGGACAGCGGTAGCCTATTCCAGACTTCGACCTTTCCTTCCAACCAGTCCACCGCCCTACCAAAATTCAGCGACCACAACTCCTGCACATCTCGGCTGATCCAGATGCCCAAATACTTGACAGCTTCCGTCTCCCACCTGAGGGGGTAGTCAGGGGCAGGTCTAACAGTGCTCTCCGTCAGGGGGAAGGCCACTGACTTCGACCAATTAATGGATATCCCTGCCAAACCCTCAAATCTCACAAATTCTCGAAGTAGTGGGCTCAGGTTGTCTTTAGGGTTCAGGACGTACAAGGTGACATCGTCCGCGTACAGCGAGATCAGTAAGCTTCTAGCACTAAATCCGATGCCCCTGGCAGTGTGGTGCTGCCGAACTCGAGCCGCAAGTGGCTCCATCGCAATCGCAAAGAGGAGCGGGGACAGAGGGCAGCCCTGCCTAGTACCCCTCGAGACATCGAATGGCTTGGAGACGAGACCATTAACGCTCACTCGGGCTCTGGGTTTCGTGTAGATGAGCTTGATAAGGGTCAGGAAGTTTTGGCTGAATCCCATCCGCCTCAGTACACTGAAGAGGTAGGGCCATTCTAAGGAGTCGAAGGCTTTGGTGGCGTCCAAAAACACCACCGCTGCCTGTACTGACGGGTGTAAATAGTGAAGGACCGAAAAGATCGTTCTGAGATTATGTGATGTTGCTCGGCCAGGGATGAATCCCGATTGATCTGGGAGCGCTATCATCGGCAACATCGGTTGTAATCTATCGGCAATTACTTTTGCGTATATCTTGGCATCTACGTTTATAAGGGACAGGGGCCTCTAAGAGTCCAGCTGCTGGTCATCTTTGTCTGGCTTGAGGAGCGTGACAATGAGAGCCTCACGCATGGAGTCTGGGAGGGAATTTGACTCGAGAGCCTCGACAAACACAGAGTGTAGTCTCGGCGCTAGTTCAGCCACGTAGGTTTTATAAAAGGAGGTGGTCAGGCCATCTGGGCCAGGAGCTTTATTGGCCGGCATGCTTTTAATCACCTGGGCGATATCTTGCACTGTAACGGTGAGGTCCATGTATTGTCTGTGGTTGTTGTTGAACCACACGAGTGCTATGGAGTCAAGGAAGTCCCGCAGTGACGCCGGTGTCGTGGGCTGTCTTGAGGTGTACAGGGCAGCATAGAAGTCTGCGAAGGCGCCTAACACCGCCTCTTGGCCAACTACTAGACGTCCGGTGTTATCATAGATAGTGTGTATGTAGTTCGACTGTGTGCGAGGAGCAATCAGTCTGGCAAGAGTCCTGCTTGGCCTATCTCCCTCCCCATACCTGCGCGCCTCTGCCTGCCTCCCTAGAAACCGCACCTCTCGCTCCGCCTCCTCATTAAATGCCAACAGTTTAGCTTTCAGAGCGCCAGCAGTCGCCAACGATGGGCCGGAGCTAAAAGCAACATCTAGGTCCTTCAGTTCCCCCTCAAGTTTAGCTAACGCGTCTCTTATGCTGCGTAGGACCCCTGCTTTTCGTGCAATACATTGACCCCTTATAACAGCTTTAAATGCATCCCACACAATGGCTTCAGAAGTGGCAGACCCAGCATTCTTAGCAAAGTAATTAGTGATATCCTCTCTTATCTCCTCTACAAACACAGGGTCTGTGAGCGCGTGTGGGGGAAGGCGCCATTGGAACGCCCTATGTGCAGCGTCGGGGGGATGCAATACCAACATACACGGAGCATGGTCTGATAGTGATCTAGCCATAATATCAACATTTGACACCCATGTCGCAACCTCAGGAGACACCAACCAGAAATCTAGTCGCGACCAAGCAGCCTTATGATAGGTGTAGCAGGTCCCTACTTTTGCACCCGGATTTCTAACTCGCCACACATCTGAAAGTAGACCCTCACTCATGATATCAGAGATCGCTTGGCGCGCTCTAGTGTGCTGCGGTCTGCTCACACCTCTGCGATCCGTGTCATCATTTAACACAACGTTGAAATCCCCCCCCAACACAACCGCCTGGCAATCCAGCAACACAATTTTCGCCCAAAACATTTCTAAAAAAGTCAGGATCATCCACATTCGGGCCATAGATTGCAGCTAGGACAATGGGTCGCCCCTGTAAAGCCCCATGGAGCAGGACATATCTTCCCTCCGCATCCCTCACATGGGAGTACTCCCGCCAATCCAACCCTCTGCGAATGAGTATAGCTACGCCCCTCGCATAATTTGAGTAAATGGAAGAATAAACGTGCGCCCATCTTGAATTCTTCAATCTAGCTGAGGGGGTGACATTCAGATGTGTTTCTTGTAGGAAGCAAATATCTACATTGTGTCTTGACAACACGCCATGCAGCAAGCGGGCTTTTTTGAAGTCCCCAAGGCCTCTAATGTTCCAAGTCCAGATTTTGATACCTCCCATTAAAGCATTTGACAGCCCCGAACCCCCATCTCATAACCCCGCCCCCGGAAGCCATCCTGGCACCTAGACACCATATCCGCAGACCCAGCGCACAGAAATATAGGCATGTGTAGTAGTACATTGCACCCAATACGAACCAAAACTCGTAACATATTAAAACCCCCCCTCCACCCCCTTCCCTCAGCAACCCCCCAATCAGGTCGTGACATATCCCAGTAACATGTACGCAATGCGTAGAAATACCCCAACATCAACAACAAAGGGAGGCACCCCATGAGGCGTGGTGCGCTCGGCTAACACCCCCGTATACGCGGGGTGGCTACTATCAAACTTTAGTGGTCCTGGGTTCTGGCAGTGCCCCCACCCCGTAGTCCTCAAGGTCCGCAGCCAACCAGTGTCCCAGTGGGAGCGCGGAGACGGCAGCACAAGCCGGTGCACAATGGCG
The DNA here is from genome assembly GCF_964204655.1 of Triturus cristatus. Classification (NCBI taxonomy): domain Eukaryota; kingdom Metazoa; phylum Chordata; class Amphibia; order Caudata; family Salamandridae; genus Triturus; species Triturus cristatus. The sequence goes on along the minus strand of NC_140580.1, from coordinate 21,726,054 downwards.
TCTCAGTAACTTACCCCCAATTAGTCAGTTCGGGAGGAGCAAACCTGTGCGAGAGTTCAATCCGGCTTTCAGCTGTGACACAAAGAGTAAATTTGCAGCCTTGCAGGGTGAGCATGTCAGAGACCTCAGTCGTTGTCACTCAGGTGCTCCGAAGCTTCCTCGAGTCTTGGCGATTTTCTCCTGGCCCCAGCACAAATGTGTTTAGCGAATTTGAGGGCTGATTTGGCGTCAGTGAAGAAGTGAGAGGTGTTTTCGTGGTGGACCTTCAGCTTTGCCGGGTATAGGAGAGAGTAGGGCACGCCGGCTTGTAGTAGAACTTTCTTCGCTGGTAAGAATTCCTTCCGGGCCGCTTGCACCAGAGGGGTGAAATCTGGGTAGAAGGAGATGTGATTACCCTGATGCGTGATCTTACCCTTCTCTCTCGCCAAACGTAGAATGACGTCCCTATCTTGGTAGTTAAGTAGTTTAGCCAGGATCGGACGCGGTGGGGCTCCCACCGGGGGTTTCTTCCCCAGGGACCTGTGTGCCCTCTCCACCGTGAACACCGGGGACAAGTCCGGGTCGAACAGTTCATGCAGGAGGCTCGACACAAACGATTCCATCTTTCCCGTGTTTGTAGTCTCTGGAATGCCCGTAATGCGGATGTTGGATCTTCTGGAGCGCGCTTCCAAATCGTCCGACTTGGCGCGCAAATTGTCGAGTTCACGCTCCAGCGTCGTGATGTGCCGCTTAGCCTGTTGCTGGAATTCGCAACATTCAGTTTGCCTATTTGCGAGACAGTCCAGTCTCTTCTCGTGGGTGTCCACCTTAGCCTTCACGGTTTCGAGTTGCGCCGTCATGGTATCAAGTTTTGCATCTATGCTCTTCAGGCTGGTCCTCACCTCCATGATGAGGGCCCCAAAGTCTATGTCCGGGGCAGCACCCTGCGATGCCGATGCGCCAACATCCGGCTCCATTGTCGCGGTCTTCGGAGGCTTTCTACTGTCAAAAGTCAGCTTAGGTTGTTTGGCGTCATTTTTCCCCATCTCAGCAGTCAAGAGATATCCACCGGCCAAGCAATGGGGCAGCACCCCTCTGTGCCACCGCTAGCAAGTGCCCCGTATGAACGTGACTGTCCAGGCGGTGCCAGTGCGCGCCAGGCGTGACTATTAACACGCGGCAAGTAGGGCCAGCCGCGTTAGTGACCTCTGTAGGTGCCCAGTGAGCTCAGCAAGCTTCAGCGTTTAACTAGGGCCTTCTCCGGATTCAAAGTGGCGGGCTCCCGCAGTGCAATGAGGGGTCCGCTCACACCACTAGAAAAGCGCAGCACCGGGGCTCAGGGGATTCAGGGCTGCAAGGTGCTTCTCCGTGCGTGCAATTGTGTGTCCCGCCGAGCTGAAGATCAGCGGGAGGTCCCGGCGCTGCTGCGAAGCGGCAGGATCGACAGGGCTCCTCGTCCCTCCATGGCACCCTCTCACCTCCTCTCCGGTCGTCGCCTTGATGTAGCTGGCGCAGGCCAACTTCTCCGATCTCCACCGGGCTCGACACCGGCCAGCGCCGCCTTCGGCGGCTGCAGGATCACCGCACCACGGCGCGGCTGTTCTGCCAAGCCGCGCCGGTCTCCTCTATCTCCCCGCAGCCTTCCGCCAGGGTAACTCTCCGTCGGCAGCAGTGGGAGTTTAACAGCGAGGTGCCCACAGCAAGTACCGCTCAATCAGCTGGGGCCTCTACAGCCGCGGCCCACCGTGTCTCGCGGCTTCCAGCGAGAGGCACTTCCGGCGCGGGTCAGGACCAGCCCGCCAGCCGGCAAAAAAGTCGTCCGTCTCCGCTTCGAAGGGGAACCGTCCCCGCGCTCCCAACTCGGGTCGGAGGATCACCAGGGTGTAGGTAGCAGAACCCGGGAGGTGTGGGGTTCCGCAGTCGCCAGGAACAGGATTATGCAAGGATCAATCGGAGTAGCCGGCGGAGCTCACTCAAAGAGCGGCCATCTCGCTGCTCGGCTAGCCACGCCCCCCCCAAGAAGTGTATCTTGGAGGGATTGGGGGTAGACGAAGAAACATACCAGATCAAATAACGACAAATTAAGGAAGGGCCCCAAGAGACACCAAAAACCCTATATTATCGCGTACAGGACATGGCGGATCGCTGGTTGCAACCCAAAACCGCAACGAAAGAAGAGATAATGGAGAAGGTATACTTAGAGCAGTATTTGTCATCCCTAAACCCCCCCATACAAAAATGGGTCAGGCAATACGCCCATCTAACTCTTGAACGAGCTGTAAAAGTTGCTAGTGCCCAAAGCAGGGCACAGGAAATCCAGAGGGGGTGAGAAGACACCCCATGAAGACCGCAAGGGGGGAGCCTACCGAACACCAGCAAAAACCACCCTCCTAAGAGGATGGAAACTGTCACAATGCCCTTTACTTCTCCGTCTGTACCAGTACGGCCTCCCATTTCACAAGGACCTTTATGTATTCATTGTGGACAACAAGGCCACATCGCTCGGGTGTGTCCCCAAAAGGAGGAACCGATGAACGTTAGTCTGACCGTTCCCTGAATATCGGGGACTTGGTATTTATAATGAGACCCACCTCTTACCATAAACTTCTGGGTCAATGGCAAGGCCCTTATAAGGTCCTGGATCAAGTCAGCCCAGTGACATATCGCCTTGAGCTAGAACCTGGAAAAAAGAAAAATACACAGATTTATCATATCAAGCTACTATAAAAATGGGAGGGGAGAAGGCCAACCTTACTAGGGCTTGTAGACAGCAATGAGCCTTTATTCCAACAAAGCATATACCCTGAATTACCTAGGGGACAACAGCAGGAATTGACAGCTATGTTATCACCCCTTCAAGAAGTGTTCTCCCTCATGCCAGGGAGAACCTTGTTGATCGAACATGAACATGCTATCCAAACCAAACCACAGAAGATCGTGCGATTGCAGCCATATCGAATACCTGCATCCCGTAGGAGGCTATAGAAAAAAATGTCCAGCAGATGTTAGACATGGACATCATAGAACCCTCCAACAGCGAATGGAGCTTGCCCGTTGTTATTGTTCCAAAACCCGATGGCTCTATAAGATTTTGTATCGACTTTAGGGAAGTCAACAAAATCTCTCAGCTCGATGCCTACCCCTTACCCAGAGTGGACGAAAGAATCAAACAGCTAGGGAGAGTCCGATATATCAGCACTTTAGATCTCTGTAAGAGGTATTGGCAGGTACCTGTAAGGAAGCAGGACAGAGAGAAGAACACTTTTTCTACCCCTAGCAGGCTATACCACTTCAAAGTCCTCCCGTTCGGTTTGCATGGTGCCCCAGCCACCTTCCAAAGACTTATGAATCTAATTCTTAAACCGCATCGAGCCTATGCAGCTGCCTATATCGATGACATAGTCATCTACAGTGATTCATGGAAACAACACATAACACATATGACAGCCGTAGTTGACGCCCTAAGGAGAAGCGGCCTTACCAAAAACCCAGCTAAAAGCAGTTTAGTCGCTCGATCTGTAAAATACCTGGGGTATTTGTAAGGCTGCCCGGGGGGGGGCTGCGTAGCGGCCCGCCCCTTGGAGGGCGGCCGCCTTAGTGCCACAGGAAGGCACAGGGGTGGGAGGTCGAGTCCCTGGGCTAGTCCGGGGGAGACTCCAACAGGTAGCTGTTTCCGGCGAGGGGGGGGGGGGAGGAGACAAGGGTACATATACTGTCTCCACCCCCTCCTCTTCCTCTTGTCCGCTCGTTCGCCTTGCCCGCCCCTCCGCTTACCCGGCGTCCGGAGGGACAAAGGGGGGGGTAGGTTTCTCTAACAATTTTACTTTGTGTTGCAGGAGGAGTTACAGGGCGATCCAGGGTCTGCACATACCAAGGGGTACAGCATGCAGCAGCATCGCGGGGTGCTAAGCCAGGATACCCAGGGATGTTTAGCGGGTCCCCTGGAAGAACGACGGCGCCCCGTTAACCGAAAGGCGGTTGTGGGTCTGAGCAACCGGGGGCTGCCATGTATGCTCCGCCCACCCATCACGGGGGGGCGTGTGAAGCATGTGGACTGGTGGTCCACGGATGGGAGGGGTGGACCCTCCCAATATTTGGTATACACCAGTTGGCGTTGCCATGGTGACTCTAGGCTTATCAGACGGGCAGGCGGCATAGGGCTGGCCTGCCCTGGGATCGCCCGTAAGATAACCCACCTTGTTTGCATATTGGTTATGCTAATAAACCTGCAGCAATATTTCTCCACTTACATTACAGTGTCGTGTGTTTTATTTATGTACTTATGTACTTATGTGCTTTGTGATAACTGTTGCCGATATTGGCACTATGCTAGGGGAAGGCCTTATTAAGCCGCAAGAAGAGAAAGTAGCCGCCATAGCCAAAATACAATTTCCTCAAAATAAGAAAGGCCTCCGTGCTTTCCTGAGTCTCCTTGGATACTATCGGCGGATTGTCCCTTCTTTTTCAGAGGTCACGAGCCCACTAACCGATCTCCTGAAGAAAATTGCAAGAACCGAAAAAGACCTTAGGCACCCCTCTCCCAAGGTTCTACAAGCATTCGACCAGCTAAAACAAGCACTCATCACTCAGCCTGTCCTCTTAAGTCCTCACTATGACAAACCCTTTATACTACAGACAGATGCCTCTGATAACGGTCTAGGTGCAGTATTGTCCCAACAGGATGCACAAGGTCAGGAAAGGCCTTTATTGTTTACTAGCTTGAAAACTGTTCCCTAGAGAAAAGAGGCCTTGGCAGTAAAATGGGCTATTGAATCCTTGCGGTATTAGCTGGAAGGTAGAGAGTTCACCTAATACACAGACAATGCACCCCTAGAATGGTTAGCCAAAAACCGAGGACATAATGACAGTGTGTTACGATGGTTCCTAGCCCTCCAACCTTTCAGATTTTCTACGCAGCATAGGAAAGGGAAAGATCAGCTTAACGCCGACTATTTGTCTCATATCCTCTAGAATCCTGTCTTGCAAACAAGAAAGTTAGGGAAGGGGGATGTGAGGGAGAAGTATACCTGGAGCCCCACCCCTTACCTGATGCCGTATCCTCAGGGGCCGACAGGAAACCGGGGGTTGCAACGTCAAGGCGAGAGACTTGTAGGATTAATCCTTCAACCCGTCCCGTGCAGGTCAGCACGGAGACCACCTCCCTGGAGAACCAATGGGGAAGGAGAGGCGGCCTTGATGAGGAGGAGAGTCAGCGTGACGAGGGAGGACCGGAAGCAGAACAGAACAGAACATGAAAGACACTGCCGGACAGAGTGAAGCAGAGTTCTGAACGCCAGAGACAGAAAACGAAGAACCTCTACGTCGGCTTCGGAGCTTGGGAAGTCGAGAGGATCCCAAAGACGACATCCCAGAGAGTTGGTCTGAGGAGTGGTGGAACCCCTCCCTCACCCCCCAGGAGAGCCGATATCCCGCTGCAGCAAATCTGGAGAGTTGCGGCTACTGCAGTGAATGATTTAACCTGGGAATAGAAGTGGGGGAGGAGGGGGGGGAGAAGAGCAACCGATGCCTAGCCTTGCATTGATTTGTTCTGCCCTCTTACTCTAAGATAAAGTGGGGTCCCGGTTACAGGAACATAACCGGGTGTAGAGTCATACATGCACGTACTTAAGGCAAGTTATTATTTGGTTTCCCTTCTAATTTATGTTTGAGCCCTTAAGAAGTATCATTACGTGCTCTTTCTTTGGGAATCAACCTGATTATAGTTTAGCCACATTTCTGGACGGTGTATTGCCTCGCTATTTTTTTTTCTTTTCCACTCTTGTTTCCCTTTCCTTTCACCACTCTATAGCCATAAGAAGAACAAGACAGCTACCTAGAGACAGAACTGAACCATAAGTGTGAGCACTAGCAACTTTGTGCCCTACCAACATCACACCCTCCCCCTCCTTACAAACCTTATGTTCTGCACACCCCTGTCTTCGGTGTGGTGGTGGTCTCTTCTCTAGAAAAGAAATAAAATGGGAAAACAACCACATACTCACCGCCTTCTCTTCTGTTTTCCTCTGCAAGCATCCTGGGGAGTGTCCACCACCGATCCCGACACCAGTAGAAGAAGAAGGGGAGAAGAGGCTCTTTGAGAACGGCCATAACAAGAGGACACAACCCCAGAATACTGACAGAAAACCGCCCTAAAACATCATCAGGTAACACCGGAAGAGGAAGAGAAAGGGAAGAAAGAAAGAAGGACTATGGAGTGACGAAGAATTGCTCCTAAAGCAAATTGATTTATGTTCTTGTATATATATACTTAAAAAACAGCCACAATTGAGCCCATAGTCCGGCCTCCTAGATTTTGTTTCCAACCCTCCCTCCGACAAAAACATAAAATCATAATAACTGAAATTTATTATCATTTTGTTTGTGCTGTTTTGCGGGATCAGGGCTACTCTGCTCTCGAAGCAGGGCTGGGGAAGAGCGGTTTGCCCATTCCTAAGTGCACAGTGACTGTTTTGTCGGTGATCTCGGGCCGCCCAAACCAGCCATGCACACTTTCCCCGTTCTCCATGCAGACTACATTACAGCCTGCATGGAAAACATGCCCAGGCCCCCATTCCCTGGTTGAGCGTCAAACCAGGACACTCAAAACCAATTACAACGCTGCATTGCAGCATTGTGATTGGTCAGTGGAGCCTGGCTGTGCTGTGCTTCCTGATTCCTGAGGCATGGGGCAGAGATGGAGGACCCAACGGGAAGGTAAGTTAATTTTAAAAAAAATGTTTTGTGCATTCTCACGCGACCCCCCCCCCCCTTAACTCCTCCATGCCCGCCCATGCCCCTCCACCCGCGAGGCATGCCGGCCACTTAACAAAGCCATGAATTTCACCCCTTAGAGCAGGTGGTTAATATCTTTGTTATGCTTCCTAGAATTTGAGAAAACGTACCTTAAAAGACCCAGTAATTCTAGATGCGGTTTTTTATTCCCTATTCCAGGAACTTTAATCCCTGTTAAGATGCACAACAGTCCTGAAACTTTCTGACATAACTTAATTTGCACTATGTTATATAAAAACACTTTCTTTCTATTAATGTTGCACCACTTCCAGTACGTGAGGTCAAAAGTTAGGATTGGTGGTATATCTTACATCGGAAAGAAGACACCTTGTACTGTCCGAATCTTCACTGTGCCTGTCTCCTCTGTCGTTCTTTCCTTTGTATCAGCAGTTCCAGTGTGATCACGTGAGCGCCATGCCCAGCAGTTTAGAAACATTGCAAGTGACTAATGAATCAGTGCCCTTTGACTCTCATCTTTTATCCTTGCCACAGATTCATCCTCCAATATTTGTCTCTACTTTGTCTTTCCAGTTGATCTCATCCTGTTTCGCTTCTTTTCTCCTTTCATCCACTCAGGTTTCTTCTTCTTAATTGCTAAACATCCTAGCAGAATAAATGTGAATGCGAATGACAATTCGACCTCAATAACTTCAATTATATGCTAAGATATTATTAAAAATATGAATTTTAAAATAATAAAAAAAGTGATGTCGAAGTAAAACAAACTACAGATGTTTAATAGTACTGTCTCCCAAACACCAACACAAACGCAAGAACAAGCCCCAGCAGCATGGCACTGCTGGCACACTAACCCCAACATAACCCCAGGAAAAATCCACACAGCGTCCTAACCCAACAGCACCACGAGAACAAATGCGATTGCACCATCCTCCTTCATCAGTAACCACATAACACCATTGATGTGTCCAGAAAAAGACATGTTTTTCTTCTGGACCAAACTCTGTGGAAAGACACTGGCAATGCTGGTCACACAGGCTGGTTTATAGTGGGGACAAGTGGGTGGAAGGGCATGAGAGGTTAGATTGAACTGTTGAGGTAATAGTGATGCCCTGGCATAGCTCCCAACCTTCCTGTTGAATGTCATCTCCTGGAACTCGAGGAGATTTGCAAGTCTGTTCAGTGGCCTGCTAATCAAATCAGTGTCCACTAATATGTTCCAAGTGATTGTGAGATCAGAGCTGTTGTGGTGGTCTGATGTGCCACAGATGGTCATTCTCTGGTGACTGAAACCCTTAAATGGTTACCCTTTGATTTACTTGATGAAACACCTCTGAACATTGGTGTTTTGAAGCCACTTGATCTTGAGGGTTGTCAACAGACCCGGCTAGCCAAGTTGAGTCATTATGTCCACTTCTATTGTACCACATGAAGTGGGAGTTTCATTATTAAGAAGAAAAACATAAAGCACTATATGCTGCACTTCTAAGCACTGTAAATAACATATGCTGGCATTACCCACTTTAATTGCACTAAATTTACCAACCTTAGAGGATATAGCCCTGAGTAAGCCTTGCCAGGATTAGAGCTTGTGATCTGCAGAGCAGTGTATAAGTTAGCAGTGAGTACTTACCCTAGCTTATCTTGTCAGCATGGTTAATGCTGACCTTCTAAAAGGCATAGATGTTAGAGGTGGGAACAAAAACGTTCCAGGCTGTGGCTCTTCAGCTGAGGAGTTAGTTGGTCATGTGAAATAATGTTTTACTCTGCCTCCCTGCTGTCATTCTCTGTGTTAGATCTTGCATTCTTGGTGTGGTTTTCCTGCTAACCTTTTGCCTTCAACACTTTACCCCTGCTGAGGTGCTTGTGCTCTCTCCTTAAAACAAGGTAGAATTGGCTTATACACAATAGATTTTTTAATCTACTTGTAAGCCCTAAGTAAAGTGGCACTACCTATGCCCAGGGCCTGTAAATTAATTTCTTCTAGTGGGCCCACATCACTGATTATGTCCTCCATTGAAGCAGCACTTTAAACATGTCTCAGGTATGTCATTGCAGCCTGTGTGTGCAGTTTTCAAACTGCCATCTCGATCTGGAAAAATAAACCTTTTTGCCAGGCCCAAACCTTTCTTTTTAATACATATAAGTCACCCCTAGGTTAGGCCCTGGGCAGCCCGGAGGGCAGGGTGCAGTGTATTTAAAAAGCTGGACATTGTAGTTTTACATGCCCTGGTAGTGAAAACTCCTAAATTAATTTTTCACTACTGCAAGGCCTGCCTCTGTCATAGGATAACATTAGAGTTACCTTACTACATGTAATGATTGATATTTTCCAACTGGGACCAGGTACCAGATCATTTTTGGTGTCTTGAGAATGGTAGTGAAAAATCTTCTCTCATGGTGATCGGGGACTTTAGATTACAATTTTGAAAATACCACATTTAGAAAATTGGCATTTTCCTGCCTTAGCCATTTATGGCCTCCAATCTGTCTCTGGGTCACATGACTGGGTGTAGCTGTCAGTTGAGCTTTGTGTTTTCATCCTAGACAAACACACACAATAGAGAGCTTTGGCATCCCCGGATGGGCGATCACTGGCAGAATGGGAGGGCGGAGCCGGGCACAGACCTACTTAAATTTGAATAGTCTCTGTCCTGCCTCCACACAAAGGGCTGTATACCTCCTGTAGTTTGACTGGACCAGGACGGGGAAGAAAGGATGCCTGGAGACTTCAAAGGGAAACCTCTAGAAGCTTCTCCCACTTCAAAGGAAGGTCCAGGTATAAATATTGGACCCCAGACAACCACTCTTCAGTACACATCTGTGCCTTTGGATAATATGTCAGGAATGATTGCTGTGCTGCTGAATGGACTGACCCTCTGCAGGACTTCTGCTCTCAAGGGCTGCTGCCTGGTGTGCTGACCTGCTGCCCGCTGACTTCCTGCCTGGGTAAGAAGGACTGGACCTGCATCTGTTTACCCAGGGCCCCAAAGTGGCTCCAAGGTCTAGTTGGCTGGCTCCTGACTAGAGCCTCAGTAACAGAAGGCTCCAACAACCTTGAAATCAGCACCTGGACTCTGACTGTGAGTCCTACCCTGCCAACTGGTAGCACCCCAGTCCTGGACCCTTGAAAGTGGGCCTAAAGGTGTTTTGCCAGCCCATCTGTGGATCCAGCAGGACTGACGAAACACCTCTGCTGAGAGGGTTCTCCCAGCGCAAGGACTCCACATTGACCGTGCATCCCGCATCTGAACTGCCGCTGTGCAAAGCTTCACTGAAGCATGCCCTCGCATTGCAAATCTCTAATTGTTGGCAGCCTCTACGAGAACACAGGTTCTCGCATCGCAGCCTCGCAGCTCCTCTGAATTGATGCATCGCCTTGCCTGCTCAATACATCCTCAACGCCAGACTTCACATCTCAAACCCTTGTCAACGGGATCCTCAACAATAACGCAGGACCTCTAATCTCAGCTACGTAGCTTCCATTCTGGTGTAACCAGATATCCACAGTTAGCGCTCAGTGCTTTTGGTGCTATTTTCTCTAAAATCTTTAAACTGGCATATCTCCAGTTCTACTGATTGGGTTGTAGTTGTTTTTGTCTTGTTTTATTTATTAGAATGTACTCCATTGTTCTAAATTTTGTGGGATTTTCCTTGTGTTGTGTTTTCAGTTTATCACTGTTTTAAGTGCTGCATAAATACTTTACACATTGCCTCTAAGAAAAGCCTGACTGCTCGGTGACAATCTCCTTGAGGGATGAGCACAGGTTAACTTGCAGTTTGCTTGTGCTTTACCCTGACAGGGTTTGTGGTTGCAGCCCAAGTAGGGTTTCACTCCCCAAAAAAACGTAACCCAAGGTCTCAGGTGGTGGTGGTATAGGGCTGGTGTCTGTCCATTTGCTTATTACCATGGCATTATAGTGGATTGTGATGATGGAATCATTGCTTGGTACACTTGAAGTTCCTTCCTCAGTAGTAACTACGATGGGCTGACTTCCTCAGTTGCATCAGTAAAGTGAATGGTCAAATTAGTCTCTGTTGTGTGCATGTACATAAATAATCTAAGATTTCACCTACAGAGTTTGGCGATGCACTGTTTACACTTGTCTGCTTCTGTCTCGGAGCTTCCAATTGCCTTCAAACAATCTATTACCTATTTGCCTTGGAAACAGTTAACACCATCTTATCTCAGGGTATGAGGGCTGTTGTGCTGATGAGCCCCTTCCAGTTGCCAGGTTTAGGTACCCATGTTTGGTAATAGCTTATCATAGCCGCCTTCTGAGCCCATTCCAGCTCTACCTCACAAAGTTCTAAAAACCATTTTCTCTTTCACAATCTAATCCACAAGCATGGTCAATTCGTCCTCAGGAAATATGAACGTGTACGACCTTCCAGCTTCTGTGCATGCTATTATTGCAGGATGACTTTGAAGCTTTGGGCAGAAAGACACACTAAAGGTTGCCCAGATGTCTTCTTCAGGAAATTTAACATTTGAGCAACCACGGCCCACAGGCTCTCAAACAGCTCTGAGCACTCTTGCATGCCACGCTATCAGCATAGTTAATCTGCAGGTTAAGATTGCACATTACACCAGGAACTGAGGCAGTTCACCAGTGATCTACCAGTCCCTATAGAGAACCCACAAGTTAAAGCTAGCAATCTGGTAGTAACAGAGACAGAGGGAATGGCTAAATTCTGGACTTTAACAAGAAGAAACAGATTTTACAGTGCAATAAGGAAACAGATTTTCAAGCTGCTCTCCTGTGTTCGGGATGCATCCATCGCCCCACCAATAAGTTACACTTCAGGTAGGCTCAATCTGGTTTCTGCTGGAAAGATTTTAAAGTGCGATAACATTTCTGCATATCTGGTGTAAAATCCCAAAGCTACTAAAGTATGGTGCCTGAAATGATTCCACCTGCACTCTACTCAAGGAGATCTTTCCAGTTTCTCAGCTTACTGTTAATGTTACTTTTGTTTTGTCTGCACATGATTACCAAAAAGGTTCTGGCATTAGTTCCGCTTTTTTTAAGTAGGCTTATTTGTATTGGGGAGTTCTAGTAGTTTCCTTAATGCTGTCATTGGTTGTGGCAAGTATGTGTTTGGAAAGAACATTCCACAACGTAGATACTGCTAAAGAAAAGGCCTGACCCTGTGAACCTTTGTGGGAGTAACAAGGCAGGCAGATTACAAGATGGAGTATGGATAGCAATCATATCTCTAACTAATTCTTGACACCGTCCCTAGATAGCTTTATGGCAACTGATGAGTGGTTTGCAGTTAATCCTTAACTTCATTGGCGGCCGGTGTAAACAGTCAAGATGGTGGGCAACTGCTCTACTCTGTGGAAAATTCAGTCTTACTCTCACAGACATATGTTGAATAATCTGAAGTTTGTACAAAGCATACTTAGGGATGGCAAAATACAGGGAATATCAGAAGTCACGATGCGACCTCACAATGAATCATTGTAAACGCCTGGTCAGGGGGAAGAAATGAAATTCTTCTTCTTAGTTGTCTCAAATGAAAAAAGCAAGAGAAGGCTAGTTTTATAATTGGTGCATAACAGTCCAATCCTCTGTCAAATATGAACTCCACATTTCAAACACAGTTTTCTGTCACAGAACATTCCTGGAGTAGGACGGACACAGCAGATTACTCCAGACAGAGGGAGGCGTCAACCACTGTTACAGGGGTGCGCTTCTGTACCACTGAATCTAAACAAATCTAAACAAATATATATATATATATATGTATATATATATATATATATTCACTGAAAAAAACATAGGTTTCAGAGACGTTATAGTTAGAAATTAGCATTTAAAAAACCTTAGAAATTCACAGAAAAAACCATAGGTTTCAGGGGTGTTATAGTTAGCTGCCCATTTCATTCGTACAAAACGATAGAAATTCCTCCGTTATAGTTAGTTCTGCTAACTATAACTCACGCGCCCGCAATGCACTGCTGATGATGTCACATATTGCATCAATCATGACATGGTCAGTGACATCACTGATGACATCATCCACTGAATGTGGTTTAGTTTGAAATTTAAATATGTATTATATATATACCAATCTGTATTGAAGATTGAGTGGATATATAACTGTCTGGATGGAGGATTTAGTAGCTGTCTGACTGTCTTTTTAAGTGAGTAATTAAAATGTCTCACTTAATACATGGATTAGTAACTAAACTATGTGAATGTGTGCAGCACTGTCTCTGTTGTTGTATAACATGCTGCCTCAGTTGGTCACTAACTACATGAGTGTGTATATTAGTTATTGATTAGTTGGGTGAGTATTTGTATGGGACACTGAGTTTGTGTGTGGTTGGATGGGGTGTGTGTAACACTATGCATAGATGTGTGAATGGTTGATTGACTAGGTGTATGGGTTTAAGAGTGCATGTGGAAACAGTTGTTTGGGTGACTGAGTGTATTTATTTGTGTGTTGGTGAGCGAATATATGTTTTAGTTGTACATCTTCAACAAAGTAAAAAAATAAAAGGCGTTGTATGTGAGAGTTGATGTATATAAATAAGTTTGTGTAAGAGTCAGTGATTGTGAGAGTAAATATATGAATGAGTGTATAATTGTAATGGTGCTTTTTTAACATATTAACGATGAGTTACTATGTGTTTGAATAAATGAGGTGTTGTTGGATAATTGTGTAAGTGAGTACATTTAAGTGCGATACATTTTTTTCATGAGTGAGTAGGATGACTGCATAACCGACTAAGATGACTGCTGATGTGTCAATGTCTATATATGTGTATAAGTGCATTTGATAGTGTTCTATTAATTAATGACTGCATGTATAGATGATTCTGTTGTTGAATGGGTAGTTGTGTGTGTAGACTTAGGAATCAGTGAGTGGGTATGTAGTAACTGGTATTGGTGTGTCAATGGTTTCAAATATGGTACTCTGTATTTTACAGTGAGTGATGAAAGGTTATACTAGTGTATGATGTGGTGTATCGGATTGTCAAGTGGATGATGTCATCAGTGATGTCATTTGAGATGTCATCAGTGATGTCATCAGTGATGTCACTGACCATGTCATGAATGATGCAATATGTGACATCATCAGCAGTGCATTGCGGGCGCGTGAGTTATAGTTAGCAGAACTAACTATAACGGAGGAATTTCTATGGTTTTGTACGAGTGAAATGGGCAGCTAACTATAACACCCCTGAAACCTATGGTTTTTTCTGTCAATTTCTAAGGTTTTTTAAATGCTAATTTCTAACTATAACGTCTCTGAAACCTATGTTTTTTTCAGTGAATTTCAAAGGTTTTTTAAATGCTAACGTTTAAGTGTGATAGTAGTTATATCTATTTTTTGTACTGATTTTCTACAGTTTTTTAACTGTTTATTTATAAATATTTTATTCATTAAATAACATTATATATTTTTCTGAAAATTGCAAAAAAACATTTTTTTATTAAAACTGAAATATTGATTAATTTTCTTGTTTTCATTTTTTATTTTAATATATTTATATAATTTTCTTTAAAAAAATCCAACTTTTTACGCAGTCGCGCACTCAAAGTGTACACATCACGGTGGGTGCGCGCATTCTAGCCGCCATTTTAGAAAAGTCATGAAGGATCCGTGTATGGTGTGCGACGGCTGCGTGTTTTTCAGTTACATCATATACATTTAATATCACATGATATGCGCGATTGGTATGCGACCAGTCTGCGACTCGCGCATGCGCATTACGGTACGAGATGTTTGCACGCTTGAGGGTCCCGCGTGACATCATATACGTGCTGGGGCGCGCTGGGTGCGCGACTCCCGCAAAAAAAAAATTATGTTCCAAAATGATATGTATGTGTCTTTAATATACATATTAAGGCAAGAGATTATGTAAGATATTCATCAAAATAATATATTTGTACTTATAAGAAACTTATATTATTTTTAAATATATTTTCGCGAAGTCGGGTGCGTGCGTCGTGAGTGCAGAAAACCAGGTCAGTAGAGCTGCTGTAGAGCCAGAGAACCAGGTCAGCAGAGCTGCTCTAGAGCCTAAGGACTAGGTAAGCAGAGCTGCTCTAGAGTCAGAGAACCAGGTCAGCAGGGCTGCTGTAGAGCCAGAGAAACCAGGTCAGCAGAGCTGCTTTAGAGGGAGAGAACCAGGTCAGCAGAGCTGCTTTAGAGCCAGAGAACCAAATCAGCAGAGCTGCTTTAGAGCCATAGAACCAGGTCAGCAGAGCTACTCTAGAGCCAGAGAACCAAATCAGCAGAGCTGCTTTAGAGGGAGAGAACCAGGCCAGCAGAGCTGCTTTAGAGCCAGAGAACCAGGTCAGCAGAGCTACTCTAGAGCCAGAGAACCAAATCAGCAGAGCTGCTTTAGAGCCATAGAACCAGGTCAGCAGAGCTGCTTTAGAGCCAGAGAACCAGGTCAGTAGAGCTGGTCTAGAGCCTAAGAACCAGGTCAACAGAGCTGCTCTAGAGCCAGAGAACCAGGTCAGCAGAGCTGCTGCAGAGCCAGAGAAACCTGGTCAGTAGAGCTGCTTTAGAGGGAGAGAACCAGGTCAGCAGAGCTTCTATAGAGCCAGTGAACCATGTCAGCAGAACTGCTTCAGAGCCATAGAACTGGGTCAACGGAGATGCTTTAGAGCCAGAGAACCAGGTCTGCAGAGCTGTTGTAGAGCCAGAGAACTAAATCAGCAGAGCTGCTCTGTAGCATAAGAACTAGGTCAGCAGAGCTGCTCTAGAGCCAGAGAACCAGGTCAGCAGACCTGCTGTAGAGCCAGAGAAACCAGGTCAGCAGAGCTGCTTTAGAGAGAGAGAACCAGGTCAGCAGAGCTGCTTTAGAGCCAGAGAACCAGGTCAGCAGAGCTACTCTAGAGCCAGAGAACCAAATCAGCAGAGCTGCTTTAGAGCCATAGAACCAGGTCAGCAGAGCTGCTTTAGAGCCAGAGAACCAGGTCAGTAGAGCTGGTCTAGAGCCTAAGAACCAGGTCAACAGAGCTGCTCTAGAGCCAGAGAACCAGGTCAGCAGAGCTGCTGCAGAGCCAGAGAAACCAGGTCAGTAGAGCTGCTTTAGAGGGAGAGAACCAGGTCAGCAGAGCTTCTATAGAGCCAGTGAACCATGTCAGCAGAACTGCTCCAGAGCCATAGAACTGGGCCAACAGAGCTGCTTTAGAGCCAGAGAACCAAGTCTGCAGAGCTGTTGTAGAGCCAGAGAACTAAATCAGCAGAGCTGCTCTGAGCATAGGAACTAGATCAGCAGAGCTGCTCTAGAGCCAGAGAACCAGGTCAGCAGACCTGCTGTAGAGCCAGAGAAACCAGGTCAGCAGAGCTGCTTTAGAGAGAGAGAGAACCACGTCAGCAGAGCTGCTTTAGAGCCAGAGAACCAGGTCAGGAGAGCTGCTCTAGCTGACACTGGCTGACTGACACTGACTGACTGACACTGACTGATTGACACTGACTGACACTGATTGACACTGACTGACACTGACTGACTGATACTGATTGGCTGACAGTGACTGACTGACACTGATTGACTGACACTGACTGAAACTGATTGACTGACACTGACAGACTGACTGACACTGACTGACTGACATTGACTGACATTGACTGACTACTCTCTACTACTCTACTACTGACTCTCTACTACTCTCTACTACTCACTCTCTACTACTCTACTACTCTCTACTACTCACTCTCAACTACTCACTCTCTACTACTCTACTACTCACTCTCTACTACTCACTCTCTACTACTCACTCACTACTACTCTCTACTACTCACTCTCTACTACACTCTCTACTACTCTCTCTATACTACTCACTCTCTACTATTCACTCTTTACTACTCACTCTCTACTACTCTCTACTACTCACTCTACTACTCTCTGCTGCTCTCTAGCACTCACTCTCTACTACTCTACTACTCTCTCTCTACTACTCTCTCTCTACTACTCACTCTCTACTACTCTCTCTCTTCTACTCTCTACTACTCTCTACTACTCACTCTCTACTACTCACTCTACTACTCTCTACTACTCACTCTCTACTACTCTCTCTCTACTACTCACTCTCTACTATTCACTCTCTACTACTCACTCTCTACTACTCGCTCTCTACTACTCACTCTCCACTACTCACTCTCTACTACTCGCTCTCTACTACTCACTCTACTACTCACTCTCTACTACTCTACTACTCTCTCTACTTCTCACTCTCTACTACTCTCACTACTTCTCACTCTCTACTACTCACTCTCTACTACACACTCTCTACTACTTGCTCTCTGCTACTCGCTCTCTACTACTCTCTAGTACTCACTCTAATACTCACTCTCTACTACTCTCTACTACTCACTCTCTACTACTCCACTACTCTCTACTACTCACTCTCTTCTACTCACGCTCTACTACTCTACTACTCTCTACTACTCTCTCTCTACTACTCACTCTGTACTACTCACTCTCTACTACTCTCTCTACCACTCTCTACTACTCACTCTCTACTACTCTCTACTACTCACTCTCTACTACTCTCTCTCTACTACTCTCTACTACTCACTCTGCTACTCACTCTCTACTACTCTCTACTACTCACTCTCTACTACTCACTCTCTACTACTCACTCTCTACTACTCTCTACTACTCACTCTCTACTACTCTCTACTACTCTCTACTATTCACTCTCTACTACTCACTCTCTACTACTCACTCTACTACTTTCTACTACTCTCTACCACTCACACTCTACTACTCTACTACTCGCTCTCTACTACTCTCTACTACTCACTCGCTACTACTCTCTACTACTCACTCTCTACTATACTCTCTACTACTCTCTCTCGACTACTCACTCTCTACTATTCACTCTCTACTACTCACTCTCTACTACTCTCTACTGTTCACTCTACTACTCTCTGCTGCTCTCTAGCACACACTCTCTACTACTCTACTACTCACTCTCTACTACTCTCTCTCTACTACTCTCTACTACTCTCTACTACTCACTCTCTACTACTCACTCTACTACTCTCTACTAAGCACTCTCTACTACTCACTCTCTACTACTCTCTACTACTCACTCTCTACTACTCTCTCTCTACTACTCAATCTGCTACTCACTCTCTACTACTCTCTACTACTCACTCTCTACTACTCACTCTCTACTACTCTCTATTACTCACTCTCTACTACTCTCTACTACTCTCTACTATTCACTCTCTACTACTCACTCTCTAACTCTCTACTACTCACTCTACTACTTTCTACTCTCTACCACTCACACTCTACTACTCTACTACTCACTCTCTACTACTCTCTACTACTCACTCACTACTACTCTCTACTACTCACTCTCTACTACACTCTCTCTACTACTCACTCTCTACTATTCACTCTCTACTACTCACTCTCTACTACTCGCTCTCTACTACTCACTCTACTACTCACTCTCTACTATTCTCTACTACTCACTCTCCTACTCTCTACCACTCACTTTCTACTACTCTACTACTCACTCTCTCTACTACTCTCTCTCTACTACTCACTCTCTACTACTCACTCTACTACTCTATACTACTCACTCTGTACTACTCTCTCCTACTCTCTACCACTCACTTTCTACAACTCTACTACTCACTCTCTACTACTCACTCTCTTTTCACTACTCTCTCTCTACTACTCACTCTCTACTACTCACTCTACTACTCTATACTACTCACTCTCTACTACTCTCTACTGCTCACTCTCCACTGCTGATTCTCTACTACTCGCTCTCAACTACTCTCTGCTACTCACTCTACTACTCACTCTCTACTACTCTACTACTCTCTCTACTTCTCGCTCTCTACTACTCTCTCTACTTCTCACTCTCTACTACTCACTCTCTACTACACACTCTCTACTACTTGCTCTCTGCTACTCCCTCTCTACTACTCTCCAGTACTCACTCTAATACTCACTGTCTACTACTCTCTACTACTCACTCTCTACTACTCCACTACTCTCTACTACTCACTCCCTACTACTCACGCTCTACTACTCTACTACTCTCTACTACTACTCTCTCTCTCTACTACTCACTCTCTACTACTCACTCTCTACTACTCTCTCTACCACTCTCTACTACTCCCTCTCTACTACTCTCTCTACCACTCTCTACTACTCATTCTCTACTACTCTCTACTACTCACTCTCTACTACTCTCTCTCTACTACTCTCTACTACTCACTCTGCTACTCACTCTCTACTACTCTCTACTACTCACTCTCTACTACTCACTCTGCTACTCTCTACTACTCATTCTCTACTACTCTCTACTACTTTCTACTACTCACTCTACTACTCACTCTCTACTACTCTCAACTACTCACTCTCTAATACTCACTCTCTACTACTCACTCTCTACTACTCACTCTACTACTCTCTACTACTCACTCTCTGATACTTTCTCTACTACTCTCTACTACTCTCTACTACTCACACTCTACTACTCTACTACTCACTCTCTACTACTCTCTACTACTCACTCGCTACTACTCTCTACTACTCACTCTCTACTACACTCTCTACTACTCTCTCTCTACTACTCACTCTCTACTATTCACTCTCTACTACTCACTCTCTACTACTCTCTACTACTCACTCTACTACTCTCTGCTGCTCTCTAGCACACACTCTCTACTACTCTACTACTCTCTCTCTACTACTCTCTCTCTACTACTCTCTCTCTACTACTCACTCTCTACTACTCTCTCTCTACTACTCTCTACTACTCTCTACTACTCACTCTCTACTACTCACTCTACTACTCTCTACTAAGCACTCTCTACTACTCACTCTCTACTACTCTCTACTACTCACTCTCTACTACTCTCTCTCTACTACTCAATCTGCTACTCACTCTCTACTACTCTCTACTACTCACTCTCTACTACTCACTCTCTACTACTCTCTACTACTCACTCTCTACTACTCTCTACTACTCTCTACTATTCACTCTCTACTACTCACTCTCTAACTCTCTACTACTCACTCTACTACTTTCTACTCTCTACCACTCACACTCTACTACTCTACTACTCACTCTCTACTACTCTCTACTACTCACTCACTACTACTCTCTACTACTCACTCTCTACTACACTCTCTACTACACTCTCTCTACTACTCACTCTCTACTATTCACTCTCTACTACTCACTCTCTACTACTCGCTCTCTACTACTCACTCTACTACTCACTCTCTACTATTCTCTACTACTCACTCTACTACTCTCTCCTACTCTCTACCACTCACTTTCTACTACTCTACTACTCACTCTCTACTACTCTCTCTCTACTACTCACTCTCTACTACTCACTCTACTACTCTATACTACTCACTCTGTACTAATCTCTCCTACTCTCTACCACTCACTTTCTACTACTTTACTACTCACTCACTCTCTACTACTCACTCTCTACTACTCTCTCTCTACTACTCACTCTCTACTACTCACTCTACTACTCTATACTACTCACTCTCTACTACTCACTCTCTACTACTCTCTACTGCTCACTCTCCACTGCTGATTCTCTACTACTCGCTCTCAACTACTCTCTGCTACTCACTCTACTACTCACTCTCTACTACTCTACTACTCTCTCTACTTCTCACTCTCTACTACTCTCTCTACTTCTCACTCTCTACTACTCACTCTCTACTACACACTCTCTACTACTTGCTCTCTGCTACTCGCTCTCTACTACTCTCCAGTACTCACTCTAATACTCACTGTCTACTACTCTCTACTACTCACTCTCTACTACTCCACTACTCTCTACTACTCACTCTCTACTACTCACGCTCTACTACTCTACTACTCTCTACTACTCTCTCTCTACTACTCACTCTCTACTACTCACTCTCTACTACTCTCTCTACCACTCTCTACTACTCCCTCTCTACTACTCTCTCTACCACTCTCTACTACTCACTCTCTACTACTCTCTACTACTCACTCTCTACTACTCTCTCTCTACTACTCTCTACTACTCACTCTGCTACTCACTCTCTATTACTCACTCTCTACTACTCTCTCTCTACTACTCACTCTCTGCTACTCTCTACTACTCATTCTCTACTACTCTCTACTACTTTCTACTACTCACTCTACTACTCACTCTCTACTACTCTCAA
Organism: Triturus cristatus; assembly: GCF_964204655.1. Classification (NCBI taxonomy): domain Eukaryota; kingdom Metazoa; phylum Chordata; class Amphibia; order Caudata; family Salamandridae; genus Triturus; species Triturus cristatus. Next base: position 21,705,158 of record NC_140580.1, on the reverse strand, counting down.
CTACTCACTCTCTAATACTCACTCTCTACTACTCACTCTCTACTACTCACTCTCTGATACTTTCTCTACTACTCTCTACTACTCTCTACTACTCACTCTCTACTACTCTCTACAACTTTCTACTACTCACTCTCTACTATTCACTCTCTACTACTCACTCTCTACTACTCTCTACTACTCACTCTACTACTCTCTGCTGCTCTCTAGCACTCACTCTCTACTACTCTACTACTCTCTACTACTCGCTCTACTACTCACTCTCTACTATTCTCTACTACTCACTCTACTACTCTCTCCTACTCTCTACCACTCACTCTCTACTACTCTACTACTCTCTCTCTACTACTCTCTCTCTACTACTCACTCTCTACTACTCACTCTACTACTCTATACTACTCACTCTGTACTACTCTCTACTACTCACTCTGTACTACTCACTCTCTACTACTCTACTACTCTCTCTACTTCTCACTCTCTACTACTCTCTCTACTTCTCACTCTCTACTACTCACTCTCTACCACTCACTCTCTACTACTCTACTACTCACTCTCTACTACTCTCTCTCTACTACTCACTCTCTACTACTCACTCTACTACTCTCTACTACTCGCTCTCAACTACTCTCTACTACTCACTCTACTACTCACTCTCTACTACTCTACTACTCTCTCTACTTCTCACTCTCTACTACTCTCTCTACTTCTCACTCTACTACTCACTCTCTACTACACACTCTCTACTACTTGCTCTCTGCTACTCGCTCTCTACTACTCTGCAGTACTCACTCTAATACTCACTCTCTACTACTCTCTACTACTCACTCTCTACTACTCCACTACTCTCTACTACTCACTCTCTACTACTCACGCTCTACTACTCTACCACTCTCTACTACTCTCTCTCTACTACTCACTCTCTACTACTCACTCTCTACTACTCTCTCTACCACTCTCTACTACTCCCTCTCTACTACTCTCTCTACCACTCTCTACTACTCACTCTCTACTACTCTCTACTACTCACTCTCTACTACTCTCTCTCTACTACTCTCTACTACTCACTCTGCTACTCACTCTCTACTACTCTCTACTACTCACTCTCTACTACTCACTCTCTGCTACTCTCTACTACTCATTCTCTACTACTCTCTACTACTTTCTACTACTCACTCTACTACTCACTCTCTACTACTTTAAACTACTCACTCTCTAATACTCACTCTCTACTACTCACTCTCTACTACTCACTCTACTACTCTCTACTACTCACTCTCTGATACTTTCTCTACTACTCTCTACTACTCTCTACTACTCACTCTCTACTACTCTCTACAACTTTCTACTACTCACTCTCTACTATTCACTCTCTACTACTCACTCTCTACTACTCTCTACTACTCACTCTACTACTCTCTGCTGCTCTCTAGCACTCACTCTCTACTACTCTACTACTCTCTACTACTCGCTCTACTACTCACTCTCTACTATTCTCTACTACTCACTCTACTACTCTCTCCTACTCTCTACCACTCACTCTCTACTACTCTACTACTCACTCTCTACTACTCACTCTCTACTACTCACTCTACTACTCTATACTACTCACTCTGTACTACTCTCTACTACTCACTCTGTACTACTCACTCTCTACTACTCTACTACTCTCTCTACTTCTCACTCTCTACTACTCTCTCTACTTCTCACTCTCTACTACTCACTCTCTACCACTCACTCTCTACTACTCTACTACTCACTCTCTACTACTCTCTCTCTACTACTCACTCTCTACTACTCACTCTACTACTCTCTACTACTCGCTCTCAACTACTCTACTACTCACTCTGCTACTCACTCTCTACTACTCTACTACTCTCTCTACTTCTCACTCTCTACTACTCTCTACTTCTCAGTCTCTACTACTCACTCTCTACTACACACTCTCTACTACTTGCTCTCTGCTACTCGCTCTCTACTACTCTGCAGTACTCACTCTAATACTCACTCTCTACTACTCACTCTCTACTACTCCACTACTCTCTACTACTCACTCTCTACTACTCACGTTCTACTACTCTACTACTCTCTACTACTCTCTCTCTACTACTCACTCTCTACTACTCACTCTCTACTACTCTCTACTACTCACTCTGCTACTCACTCTCTACTACTCTCTACTACTCACTCTCTACTACTCACTCTCTGCTACTCTCTACTACTCATTCTCTACTACTCCCTACTACTTTCTACTACTCACTCTACTACTCACTCTCTACTACTCTCAACTACTCACTCTCTAATACTCACTCTCTACTACTCACTCTCTACTACTCACTCTACTACTCTCTACTACTCACTCTCTGATACTTTCTCTACTACTCTCTACTACTCTCTACTACTCACTCTCTACAACTTTCTACTACTCACTCTCTACTATTCACTCTCTACTACTCACTCTCTACTACTCTCTACTACTCACTCTACTACTCTCTGCTGCTCTCTAGCACTCACTCTCTACTACTCTACTACTCTCTACTACTCGCTCTACTACTCACTCTCTACTATTCTCTACTACTCACTCTACTACTCTCTCCTACTCTCTACCACTCACTCTCTACTACTCTACTACTCACTCTCTACTACTCTCTCTCTACTACTCACTCTCTACTACTCACTCTACTACTCTATACTACTCACTCTGTACTACTCTCTACTACTCACTCTGTACTACTCACTCTCTACTACTCTCTACTGCTCACTCTCCACTACTGATTCTCTACTACTCGCTCTCAACTACTAACTACTACTCACTCTACTACTCACTCTCTACTACTCTACTACTCTCTCTACTTCTCACTCTCTACTACTCTCTCTACTTCTCACTCTCTACTACTCACTCTCTACTACACACTCTCTACTACTTGCTCTCTGCTACTCGCTCTCTACTACTCTCTAGTACTCACTCTAATACTCACTCTCTACTACTCTCTACTACTCACTCTCTACTACTCCACTACTCTCTACAACTCACTCTCTACTACTCACGCTCTACTACTCCACTACTCTCTACTACTCTCTCTCTACTACTCACTCTCTACTACTCACTCTCTACTACTCTCTCTACCACTCTCTACTACTCACTCTCTACTACTCTCTACTACTCACTCTCTACTACTCTCTACTACTTTCTACTACTCACTCTACTACTCACTCTCTACTACTCTCAACTACTCACTCTCTAATACTCCCTCTCTACTACTCACTCTCTACTACTCACTCTACTACTCTCTACTACTCACTCTCTGATACTTTCTCTACTACTCTCTACTACTCACTCTCTACTACTCTCTACTACTTTCTACTACTCACTCTCTACTATTCACTCTCTACTACTCACTCTACTACTCTCTGCTGCTCTCTAGCACTCACTCTCTACTACTCTACTACTCTCTCTCTACTACTCACGCTCTACTACTCTCTCTCTACTACTCTCTACTACTCACTCTCTACTACTCACTCTACTACTCTCTACTACTCACTCTCTACTACTCTTTCTCTACTTCTCACTCTCTACTATTCACTCTCTACTACTCACTCTCTACTACTCGCTCTCTACTACTCAATCTCTACTACTCGCTCTCTACTACTCACTCTGCTACTCACTCTCTACTACTCACTCTCTACTACTCTACTACTCTCTACTACTCGCTCTACTACTCACTCTCTACTGTTCTCTACTACTCACTCTACTACTCTCTCCTACTCTCTACCACTCACTCTCTACTACTCTACTACTCACTCTCTACTACTCTCTCTCTACTAATCACTCTCTACTACTCACTCTACTACTCCATACTACTCACTCTGTACTACTCTCTACTACTCACTCTGTACTACTCACTCTCTACTACTCTCTACTGCTCACTCTCCACTACTGATTCTCTACTACTCGCTCTCAACTACTCTCTACTACTCACTCTACTACTCACTCTCTACTACTCTACTACTTTCTCTATTTCTCACTCTCTACTACTCTCTCTACTTCTCACTCTCTACTACTGACTCTCTACTACACACTCTCTACTACTTGCTCTCTGCTACTCGCTCTCTACTACTCTCTAGTACTCACTCTCTACTACTCCACTACTCTCTACTACTCACTCTCTACTACTCACGCTCTACTACTCTACTACTCTCTACTACTCTCTCTCTACTACTCACTCTCTACTACTCACTCTCTACTACTCTCTCTACCACTCTCTACTACTCTCTCTACTCACTCTCTACTACTCACTCTCTACTACTCTCTACTACTCACTCTCTACTACTCACTCTCTACTACTCTCTCTACTACTCTCTACTCACCTCTACCTCTCTACCTCTCTGTACATGCACACATATGCACATATATATATGTATATATATGCATATGCATTTATATATATGTATGTGTATATATATATATACATATATAAACATATAAATATAATCTGCATATCTATATAAATATAAATTCATGCAAACATATACATATACATATATGCATACATATGCATGGTATGTATATGAAAGTTTGAAAAACTCTAATACAAGCAAAGCTAAAAAGCCACCTAATTACAAACAGAATTGCTTTAACTTAAACGAGGGCGAGACCCATTGCATTTTCAGTACTTGTTTAATTTGATTCCATCAAGAAGGCATTCAGATGTGTCACACATTTTCCATAAATTCTGAATGGTAGCACTCTAGTTGCTCATTAGATCACTGTAGTAAAGCTACTGCTCACCAGGGAAGTCTGCTGCTGGTATTGAAAGTGCATGTTTCAGTCTGCATGGCAGAATTTTTTAATGATATAGAAGAGGATTTGAGAAGTCACTCAAAATGTGCCCTAATTTTTCTTTTTTCCTCACTAATCATAATTTCTATGGCAAAATGAACCTCCTCATTCTGTTCCTTTTAAATTAAACTACTCACTCTCTACTACTCACTCGCTACTACTTTCTACTACTCACTCTCTACTACTCACTTTCTACTACTCTCTAGTACTCTACTACTCTCTACTACTACTCTCTACTACTCACTCTCTACCGCTCACTCTCTACTACTCTCTACTACTTTCTACCACTCACTCTCTACTACTCTCTACTACTCTCTCTCTACTACTCCCTCTCTACTACTCACTCTACTACTCTCTACTACTCACTCTCTACTACTCACTCTCTAATACTCTACTACTCTCTACTACTCACTCTCAACTACTCACTCTACTACTCTCTCTACTACTCTCCACTACTCACTCTACTACTCTCTACCACTCACTCTCCACTACTCTCTCTCTCTACTACTCACTCTGTACTACTCACTCTACTACTCTCTACTACTCTCTCTGCTACTCACTCTCTACTACTCTCTACTACTCACTCTCTACTACTCACTCTCTACTACTCACTCTCTACTACTCTCTCTCTACTACACACTCTCTACTACTTGCTCTCTACTACTCACTCTACTCACTCTACTACTCACTCTCTACTACTCCCTACTACTCACTCTAATACTCACTCTCTACTACTCACTCTCTACTACTCCACTACTCTCTACTAATCACTCTCTACTACTCACTCTGTACTACTCTCTACTACTCACTCTCTACTACTCTCTACTACTCACTCTCTACTGCTCACTCTCTACTACTCACTCTCTACTACTCACTCTCTACTACTCTCTCTCTACTACTCTCTACTACTCTATACTACTCACTCTCTACTACTCTCTATTACTCACTCTCTACTAATCTCCCTACTACTCTCTACTACTCACTCTACTACTCATTCTCTACTACACATTCTCTACTACTCTCTCTCTGCTACTCAGTCTCCACTACTCACTCTCTACTACTCTCTACTACTCACTCTCTAATACTCACTCTCTACTACTCTCTACTACTCACTCTCTACTACTCTTTACTACTCTCTACTTCTCACTCTCTACTACTCTCTACTACTCAATCTCTACTACTCACTCTACTACTCTCTCCTACTCACTCTCTGCTACTCTCTCTACTACTCTCTACTACTCTCTCTCTACTCTCTACTCTCTATTACTCATCCTCTACTCTCTACCTCTCTACCTTTCTCTACCTCTCTCTCTACTACTCTCTACCTCTCTACCTCTACCTCTCTACCTCTACGTCTCTACCTCTACACCTCTAACTCTCTACCTCTCTCTACCTCTCTCTACACGCACACATATATGCATATGCATTTATATATATGTATGTGTATATATATGTATATATACATACATATATAAACATATATATAATCTGCATATCTATATAAATACAAATATAAATGCATGCATACATATACATATATGCATGTTATGTACATGAAATTTTGAAAAACACTATGCTTGTTTAGTTTGATTCCATCAAGAAGGCATTCAGATGTGTCACACATTTTCCATAAATTCTGAATGGTAGCACTCTAGTTGCTCATTAGATCACTGTAGTAAAGCTACTGCTCACCAGGGAAGTCTGCTGCTGGTATTGAAAGTGCATGTTTCAGTCTGCATGGCAGAATTTTTTAATGAAATAGAAGAGGATTTGAGAAGTCACTCAAAATGTGCCCTAATTTTTATTTTTTCCTCACTAATCATAATTTCTATGGCAAAATGAACCTCCTCATTGTGTTCCTTTGCAAATTAAATGTTTTCAATGTTACCACTTTATTCCAATCAAGATGGCTTCAGGTGTGCCATACCTTTGTCATAAGTAAGACTGTTAGCGCTCTAGTTGTTCTTTAAAGCACTCTGGGATTTCTGTCATTGGGCTATACTTGGGCTACATCTCGGTGATATTTGTGCTACATTTGGGCTCTTTTGTCTCTGGTGGCCATCTTGGGAGACTTGTTATGAAGTTTCCTAATTTCCTCATTTACTGCAGTCTCCTCAGTAGGCATACTGTCAGTTTTTTACTTTGATTCAATGAAGAAGGCATTCAGATGTGTCACACATTTGCCATAAATTCAGAATGTTAGCACTCTAGTTGCTCATTAGATCACTGTAGTAAAGCTACTGCTCACCAGGGAAGTCTGCTGCTGGTATTGAAAGTGCATGTTTCAGTCTGCATGTCAGAATTCTTTAATGAAATAGAAGAGGATTTGAGAAGTCACTCAAAATGTGCCCTAATTTTTCTTTCTGCAGCACTAATCATACATTCTATGGCAAAATAAACCCTCTCATTTTGTTCCTTTTTAAATTAAATGTTTTAAATGTTACCACTTTATTCCAATCAAGATGGCTTCAGGTGTGCCATACCTTTCAGGTGTGCCATACCTTTGTCATAAGTAAGACTGTTAGCGCTCTAGCTGTTCTTTGGAACACTCTGGGAAGCTGCAGTAGAACACAAAGGAATCAACTGACAGTCTCTGCCCTTGTTGGATGTACATGTTTTACTGAGAATGTCAGACTTCATTCTCACATGACTGAGAAAGATAATGTGAATTTACAGAAAATATGCTCTCAGTTTAGCTTATAGATCACCTTCCAAACCTCTGTGGGAAAAGCATGTGAAAATAGTTTTCTCTCAAAGATGATTCATGATATCCCAGCAGAAGGCTTTTTCACATGGTAAAATCACCTTAGAACATACCACAATTCCTAAAATGAGTATGGTACCATCAACAAATGATTTATAATGTAACTAAAGTCTTAAAACCTTCTATTAACTGCAATGCTTTTTAATGAGGTGCTATCATGTATATTGGTCCCAAGATGGCTGCCAACACTTCTTGGATGTATTAGAGGTTTTCAAACTTTCATATACATACCATGCATATGTATGCATATATGTATATGTATATGTTTGCATGAATTTATATTTATATAGATATGCAGATTATATTTATATGTTTATATATGTATATATATATATATATACACATACATATATATAAATGCATATGCATATATATTGTGAGACCGGCCTCGTGGCGTGGGCCCTCCCGACCAGCAAGCCACCCTGCAACCGCACCGATCCTCGATGGCACAGACTCCGGCCACCATGGCCCAACATCCCGATGGCCGGCCAGACCCCCAACGCGCATGCCCGGCCGAGGGAGAGTGAAACCCCCCCAAGCCAGACCGAGAGGCGCCGACCCTGTCACACCTCTGGTCTCTTCCCCAAGGGAGGTTTCGATCGACCACCAGGCCCCCAGTGAGCAGCCGCCTCGCCTGCTGGGTGTCTGGAGTCCCTCCCGGACCCACCTGAACAAATCAAAGGGCCGAGCGACAGGAAGCCCGACACACCGCCCCCAGGCACCAAGACCCCTCTCGGCGAGGACTCCGGACTTCAAAGAGGAGGGGAAGTATAACAAGGGGTGCGGACGGGGCGGGAGACAGAGAAGACCTGGACTGACGAGAGCCTGCTGACCTGGTCGCGGCTCAATCGCTCCCCGAACCGAAGAACGCCACCCGAACTCTGAACCATCTGAGCCCTGCTGACGCTGTCGCGGCTCCCCGAACTCTGAACCACCTGAGCCCTGCTGACGCTGTCGCGGTTCCCCGAACTCTGAACCACCTGAGCCCTGCTGACGCTGTCGCGGCTCCCCGAACTCTGAACCACCTGAGCCCTGCTGACGCTGTCGCGGCTCCCTGAACTCTGAACCACCTGAGCCCTGCTGACGCTGTCGCGGCTCCCCGAACTCTGAACCACCTGAGCCCTGCTGACGCTGTCGCGGCTCCCCGAACTCTGAACCACCTGAGCCCTGCTGACGCGGCTCCCCGTATTCTGAACCATCTGAGACCTGCTGACGCCGTCGCGGCTCCCTGAACTACGAACCTCCTGTGCCTGCTGAGTGACTCGCGGCCCCCTCCTCCAAGAGAATCTGCAGAGATTGCCGAGAGAAGCAACATCCCCTCAGCTCGAGGATTGAGAGCTGTGCGCCGGATACTCCGCAGAGACACTGACTCTAAGACTGTCCCGCTACCCCCATACCCCCCATCACGAGGTCGCCACCGCTTGTGGCACTAATTCTGTACCTGCCTTCCGGATCATAAAGATCCCTTACAACTAACGATAAAGTATATTGTCTTACGGAGAACTACTGTGTGGTGTCCCTCTATCAGAAGAGAGTAAGCGCAGCGTGTGCGAACCTAGGTACGAGACCCTTCCAGGAAGGGCCTCCCCGTTCTTGCTCGGCCTACTCTGGGAAAGGTGGGTCTCCGGGTGGGCAGGAACGCATTCCGCAGCCTCCCCGGTGAACGCCTTCCAACATTTGGTGGCAGGCGACGGGATCCGAGCCAACACCTAGAGATCGTACAGTAAACGGCTGACGCACTACCAAGAAGAAATGGAAGGAGAAACCTCCCTAGGTGCCGCAGGTACCAACACGAGCACGACATTCCGAGAGGACCAGTTGGAATCTTATACGCACCGAGAACTGAAACAATTTTGCAAAGACCTTGGAATCGCTACCACCGGACTAAGCACGAAAGAGGACTTCCAGGGAGCATTAAAAGCCTGGGTCGAGGCAGGAGCTCCCCGGACACAAACAGAAGGAGAGCCCCCAAACGAACCACGAAGCACCCCGGGGAGGAACGGCGCCCCCGAGGAAGGCCCATCCCCAGAGGAGCTAGCGGACCGAGAAAGAGGTCGCAACCATGAACTAGAACTAGCAAAATTAAAAATCGAGGGAGAACTAAAACTGGCCGAAAAGAAGCTGGCGGTAGAACAGTTACGCCTACAAGGAGAACTCGAGGAGAAGAAACGACAGAGAGAACACGAAGAAAGAAAACTCCAACTGGAGCATGAACGTAGCCTGAAAGAGATCGAGCTCAAGGCTAAGAATGCGGAGGCGAGACCCTCGGAAACTCAACCCCTCTCCTCCGTCGTGGAACCAAAGGTCCACATCCCCAAGGATGTGGTGAAGGAATACTATAAGAACGACGACATCCAGCAATGGTTCAAGGCCTACGAAGTCGCCATGACCTCCCACCGAGTCCCACAGAAAGACTGGGGGGCTGGGCTGTGGGGCCGGTTCCTGAGCGAGGGGAGAGATACCCTGCTGGACCTGCCTTCCACGGTGCTGAACTCCTACAGTCACATGAAAGAGGCCCTGGTAGCCAGATATGGGCTCACCCCTGAAATGTACCGGCAACGATTTAGAGACTGCAAGAAGATACCCGGTACCACCTGGGTGGAGTACGTGAACTTTTACAGCCGGGCCTTGGACGGGTGGATCAAGGGCAGCAAGGTCTCCACCTTTGAGGAGCTGTTCGACCTAATCGCATGGGAGCACTTGTCCGCCAATTGCTTTGTGGAGTTGCGCCAGCACCTCCTAGACAGCAAACTCACGGACCCTCGAAAACTGGCCGTCGAGGCTGACCGATGGATAAACACCCGGGCCTCCCGGGGTCCCGTGGGAGACTACGGTTGCCACAGTCAGGGACCCCCCCGCCAGAGGGGCGGAGGGAATCAAGGCCGGCCAAGAGAACTCCAGGGGGGATCCGAGCTCAGTCCCCCCAAAGGACAACCTCCGCCCTTTCCAGCTCCACCTCCGGCCAGCACCGGGCCGCCGGGGAGGTCGGGGGCCCAAGCGAGGATCACCTGTTTTCGCTGCCAACAGACCGGACACTATGCCAGCGACCCTCAATGTCCCATGTACCAACGACCCGCCACGACAACCCCGCCGGCTCGACAAATGGCCTCCGTAGCCCTGGGGGAAGAGATGGAAGACTCCGAAGAATGGGAACCAGCCGCCATGGCCTTGGTCTCCCTAGGGGACCGAGAGATGGTCCCCGGAACGTCCCTGCCCGCCAACACGAAGAAGTACAGACAGCAGGTGACGGTCAACGGTCACCGTGTCGAGGGCCTCCGGGACACGGGGGTGAGTGTCACGGCGGTTCACTGTCACCTGGTCCCCGAGGATCAGATCCTGCCCGACGCCTTTTGTCCAGTCATATCGTCAGATTATTCCGAGAGCCTCTGCTGGATGGCCCTAGTTCCCTTCGAATGGGGGGGAGTCACCGGCAAGTTGAAGGTGGCAGTCCGAACCTCCCAGCCCGTAGACTGCCTCCTGGGCAACGACCTTGAGAATTCCCCGTGGGGACAAGTGGAACGAAGAGCCCATCTCGAGATGATGGGCCTACCCGATTGGGTATGCGCCACCACGCGCTCGAGGACTCTCAATTGCCTTCCTCCGAGGGAGGGGAGGCCATGCCGCTGAACACCGCCACCATCCCCGAGGTCCGGGATGCACCCCCCGATCCCGACGACCCCCTTCCGGACGAAGCGACCGTTCCCGACGAGGGGTCTGTGCCTCCCGACCCCAAACCCCTGACCGAGCTCGGGGACCTGCCAGAAATGGCCCAGTGGCACTGCGAGGGAGGCCCCTCCCGAGAAGAATTCTGCCAAGAACAATCCACCTGCCCTTCTCTCATTGGACCCCGACAGCAGGCCGAGGCCCAAGCAGCAGGTGACCGGACCGGCACCCACTGGGTATACTGGGAAAACGGCCTCCTGTACAGCGAACAGAAATCGGCCGAGTTGGGCTCGGCCCGAGTACTGGTGGTACCCCTGCGAAGTCTCCTCCTGGGCCTGGCCCATGATGTACCCCTGGCCGGACACTTAGGCCAAGATAAGACCTACCAGCGACTCGTCACCCACTTCTATTGGCCTAAGATGCGAGCAAATGTGGAGGCCCACTGCAAGTCCTGCCTCACGTGCCAGGCCAGCGGAAAGAGTGGGGGGAAGCGCAAGGCTCCGCTACAACCCTTCCCCGTCGTCAGTACCCCTTTTGAGCGGGTAGGAATCGACATCGTGGGACCGCTGGACCCCAAGACCGCCCAGGGCCACCGGTTCATCCTCGTCCTGGTGGACCATGCCACCCGCTACCCCGAAGCCATCCCCCTCCGCACCGTGACGGCCCCCGTGGTAGGCCGGGCCTTGATGGGGATCTTCTCCCGCAAGGGGTTCCCCCGCGAAGTCGTGAGTGATCGGGGCACGAACTTTATCTCCAAATACATGAGGTCCCTATGGCAGCAGTGTGGAGTGTCGTACAAGTTCACCACCCCATACCACCCCCAAGGGAATGGCCTAGTCGAGCGATTTAACAGGACACTGAAGGGAATGATCATGGGCCTCGACGAACCTCTACGCCGGAGATGGGACGTCCTCCTCCCATGCCTCCTGTTCGCCTACCGAGAGGTCCCACAAAAATCGCTGGGGTTCAGCCCATTCGAACTGCTATACGGACACCCCGTCCGGGGACCCCTGAGCCTGGTCAAGGAGGGTTGGGAAACGACTCTCCGGGGGACCCCTCCGGATGTATTCCGATACATCTTGGCGCTCCGCAACCAGACCCGGAAATTCCGAGAACTCGCAGAGGCGAACCTCGAGGCTAGCCAGGAAGAGATGAAGCGCTGGTATGACCAGAATGCTACGCTGGTCGAGTTTCAGCCGGGCCAACAAGTCTGGGTCATGGCCCCGGTGAAACCCTGCGCCCTCCAAGATAAATGGACTGGACCCTTCAAGGTGGTCGAACGGAAGAGCCAAGTCACCTATCTCGTCGATGTGCCGTCCCCGCGGAACCCCCTCCGGGTCCTCCACGTGAACCGCCTCAAACCCCACTTTGTGAGGACGGAGTTGAGTTTACTCCTGGCCACCGACGATGGGGCCGAAGAAGACACCGAGCCCCTTCCAGACCCCCTGGGGGCGAAAGAGACCGATGGTTCCGTGGAGGGGGTGAGACTGTCAACCGCCCTCACAGCCCAACAGTCCGACGACTGCCGCCAGCTACTAAGGCAGTTCGCGGACCTCTTCTCCCTAACCCCTGGGGTCACCGACTGGTGTGTCCACGACGTGAACACCGGCGACAGCCCGCCAGTGGGACACCGGGCCTACCGGGTCCCTGATCGGGTCCGAACCTGCATCCAGACCGAGGTAGCGAAGATGTTGGCCCTCGGGGTGATTGAACCCTCCGACAGCCCCTGGGCCAGCCCGGTAGTCCTGGTTCCGAAAGCGGCTGCCCCTGGTGTCGCCCCCGAGCTGAGGTTTTGCGTGGACTACCGAGGACTCAATGCGGTCACCCGAGCGGACGCTCACCCTATCCCCCGTGCAGACGAGCTCATCGACCGCCACGGGGCCGCTCGCTACCTCAGCACCTTCGACCTAACTTGTGGATACTGGCAGATTGCCCTCACCGAGGGAGCCAAGGAGCGCTCCGCCTTCTCCACCCCGGATGGGCACTACCGCTTTAGGGTGATGCCGTTTGGAATGAAGAATGCCCCGGCCACCTTCCAGCGGCTGGTGAACAGGGTCCTGTCCAGACTAGAGGGGTTCAGCGCAGCGTACCTCGGCGATATAGCGGTATTCAGCTCCCAATGGACCGAGCACCTCCAGCACCTCCGACGAGTCCTGCTGGCTCTGCGCCAGGCCGGCCTCACCATCAAAGCCAGCAAATGTCAAATTGGGCAAGGCTCCTTAACCTATCTGGGGCACCAGGTGGGAAGCGGACAGGTCGCCCCCCTCCAGCCAAAGATCGACGCCATCGTGTCCTGGGAACCCCCAACGACCCAAACGGAAGTCCGGGCCTTCCTGGGCCTCACCGGTTACTACCGGAGGTTTATTAAGAACTATGGCAGCATCGCAGCCCCCCTCACAGAGCTAACCTCCAAAAAACACCCCAAGAAAGTACAATGGACTCCCCCATGCCAGAAAGCGTTTGACGCCCTAAAATCCGCTATGTGTACTGCTCCGGTGCTTAAAGCCCCCGACTACGCTCAGGAGGTTGTGGTCCAGACGGACGCCTCGGAACACGGCATCGGGGCAGTCCTCTCACAGTTCAACGACAAAGGTATAGATCAGCCCATAGCCTTCATCAGCCGAAGGTTGCTTCCCCGAGAACAGCGGTGGAGCACAATTGAAAGAGAGACCTTCGCAGTAGTCTGGGCCCTCAAAAAGCTACGGCCCTACCTGTTCGGAACACACTTCCGAGTGCAAACCAATCACCGACCCTTGCGGTGGTTGATGCAGATGCGAGGGGAGAACCCCAAACTGCTACGCTGGTCCATCTCCCTCCAGGGGATGGATTTCACTGTGGAACATCGCCCCGGGACGGACCACGCCAACGCGGACGGCCTGTCCCGATTCTTCCGCTTCAGCGAGGAGAACCCCCAAGTGGATGGGTAGTTCTCCCCGCCTTTCAGCTGGGGGGGCGCGTGTGAGACCGGCCTCGTGGCGTGGGCCCTCCCGACCAGCAAGCCACCCTGCAACCGCACCGATCCTCGATGGCACAGACTCCGGCCACCATGGCCCAACATCCCGATGGCCGGCCAGACCCCCAACACGCATGCCCGGCCGAGGGAGAGTGAAACGCCCCCAAGCCAGACCGAGAGGCGCCGACCCTGTCACACCTCTGGTCTCTTCCCCAAGGGAGGTTTCGATCGACCACCAGGCCCCTGGTGAGCAGCCGCCTCGCCTGCTGGGTGTCTGGAGTCCCTCCCGGACCCACCTGAACAGATCAAAGGGCCGAGCGACAGGAAGCCCGACACACCGCCCCCTGGCACCAAGACCCCTCTCGGCGAGGACTCCGGACTTCAAAGAGGAGGGGAAGTATAACAAGGGGTGCGGACGGGGCGGGAGACAGAGAAGACCTGGACTGACGAGAGCCTGCTGACCTGGTCGCGGCTCGATCGCTCCCCGAACCGAAGAACGCCACCCGAACTCTGAACCATCTGAGCCCTGCTGACGCTGTCGCGGCTCCCCGAACTCTGAACCACCTGAGCCCTGCTGACGCTGTCGCGGCTCCCCGAACTCTGAACCACCTGAGCCCTGCTGACGCTGTCGCGGCTCCCCGAACTCTGAACCACCTGAGCCCTGCTGACGCTGTCGCAGCTCCCCGAACTCTGAACCACCTGAGCCCTGCTGACGCTGTCGCAGCTCCCCGAACTCTGAACCACCTGAGCCCTGCTGACGCTGTCGCGGCTCCCCAAACTCTGAACCACCTGAGCCCTGCTGACGCTGTCGCGGCTCCCCGTATTCTGAACCATCTGAGCCCTGCTGACGCCGTCGCGGCTCCCTGAACTACAAACCTCCTGTGCCTGCTGAGTGACTCGCGGCCCCCTCCTCCAAGAGAATCGGCAGAGATTGCCGAGAGAAGCAACATCCCCTCAGCTCGAGGATTGAGAGCTGTGCGCCGGATACTCCGCAGAGACACTGACTCTAAGACTGTCCCGCTACCCCCATACCCCCATCACGAGGTCGCCACCGCTTGTGGCACTAATTCTGTACCTGCCTTCCGGATCATAAAGATCCCTTACAACTAACGATAAAGTATATTGTCTTACGGAGAACTACTGTGTGGTGTCCCTCTATCAGAAGAGAGTAAGCGCAGCGTGTGCGATCCTAGGTACGAGACCCTTCCAGGAAGGGCCTCCCCGCTCTTGCTCGGCCTACTCTGGGAAAGGTGGGTCTCCGGGTGGGCAGGAACGCATTCCGCAGCCTCCCCGGTGAACGCCTTCCAACATATATGCATATATATATGTGCATATGTGTGCATGTACAGAGAGGTAGAGAGGTAGAGGTGTAGAGGTAGAGAGGTAGAGGTAGAGAGGTAGAGAGTAGTAGAGAGAGAGGTAGAGAGTAGAGAGCGAGTAATAGAGAGAAGAGAGTGAGTAGTAGAGAGTAGTAGAGAGCAGTAGAGAAAATATCAGAGTGAGTAGTAGAGAGTAGTAGAGTGAGTAGTAGAGAGTGAGTAGTAGAGAGTGAGTATTAGAGAGTGAGTAGTTGAGAGTAGTAGAGAGTGAGTAGTAGAGTGAGTAGTAGAAAGTAGTAGAGAGTGAGTAGCAGAGTGAGTAGTAGAGAGTAGTAGAGAGAGAGTAGTAGAGAGAGAGTAGTAGAGAGTGAGTAGTAGAGAGTAGTAGAGAGTGAGTAGTAGAGAGTGGTAGAGAGAGTAGTAGAGAGTGAGTAGTAGAGAGTGAGTAGTAGAGAGAGAGAGTAGTAGAGAGTAGTAGAGTAGTAGAGCGTGAGTAGTAGAGAGTGAGTAGTAGAGAGTAGTGGAGTAGTAGAGAGTGAGTATTAGAGTGAGTACTAGAGAGAGTAGTAGAGAGTGAGAAGTAGAGAGAGTAGTAGAGTAGTAGAGAGTGAGTAGTAGAGTGAGTAGTAGAGAGTAGTTGAGAGCGAGTAGTAGAGAATCAGTAGTGGAGAGTGAGCAGTAGAGAGTAGTAGAGAGTGAGTAGTACAGAGTGAGTAGTAAAGAGTAGTACAGAGTGAGTAGTATAGAGTAGTAGAGTGAGTAGTAGAGAGTGAGTAGTAGAGAGAGAGTAGTACAGAGTGAGTAGTAGAGAGTAGTACAGAGTGAGTAGTATAGAGTAGTAGAGTGAGTAGTAGAGAGTGAGTAGTAGAGAGTGAGTAGTAGAGAGAGAGTAGTAGAGAGTGAGTAGTAGAGTAGTAGAGAGTGAGTGGTAGAGAGTAGTAGAGTGAGTAGTAGAGAATAGTAGAGAGTGAGTAGTAGAGAGAGTAGTAGAGAGTAGTAGAGTAGTAGAGAGTAGTTGAGAGCGAGTAGTAGAGAATCAGTAGTGGAGAGTGAGCAGTAGAGAGTAGTAGAGAGTGAGTAGTACAGAGTGAGTAGTAGAGAGTAGTACAGAGTGAGTAGTATAGAGTAGTAGAGTGAGTAGTAGAGAGTGAGTAGTAGAGAGAGAGTAGTACAGAGTGAGTAGTAGAGAGTAGTACAGAGTGAGTAGTATAGAGTAGTAGAGTGAGTAGTAGAGAGTGAGTAGTAGAGAGTGAGTAGTAGAGAGAGAGTAGTAGAGAGTGAGTAGTAGAGTAGTAGAGAGTGAGTGGTAGAGAGTAGTAGAGTGAGTAGTAGAGAATAGTAGAGAGTGAGTAGTAGAGAGAGTAGTAGAGAGTAGTAGAGTAGTAGAGAGTGAGTAGTAGAGAGTGAGTAGCAGAGAGAGTAGTAGAGTAGTAGAGAGTGAGTAGTAGAGAGTGAGTAGTAGAGAGTAGTAGAGAGTGAGTAGTGGAGAGTGAGTAGTAGACAGCGAGTAGTAGACAGCGAGTAGTAGAGAGTGAGTAGTAGAGAGTGAATAGTAGAGAGTGAGTAGTAGAGAGAGAGTAGTAGAGAGTGAGTAGTAGAGAGTAGTAGAGTGAGTAGTAGAGAGAGAGTAGTAGAGAGTGAGTAGTAGAGAGAGAGTAGTAGAGTAGTAGAGAGTGAGTGCTAGAGAGCAGCAGAGAGTAGTAGAGTGAGTAGTAGAGAGTAGGAGAGAGTGAGTAGTAGAGAGTGAATAGTAGAGAGTGAGTAGTAGAAAGTAGTAGAGAGTAATAGAGAGTGAGTAGTAGAGAGTAGTAGAGAGTAGTAGAGAAAGTATCAGAGAGTGAGTAGTAGAGAGTAGTAGAGTGAGTAGTAGAGAGTGAGTATTAGAGAGTGAGTAGTTAAGAGTAGTAGAGTGAGTAGTAGAGTGAGTAGTAGAGAGTAGTAGAGAGTGAGTAGTAGAGAGTATTAGAGAGTGAGTAGTAGAGAGTAGTAGAGAGTGAGTAGCAGAGTGAGTAGTAGAGAGTAGTAGAAAGAGAGTAGTAGAGAGTGAGTAGTAGAGAGTGAGTAGTAGAGAGTGGTAGAGAGAGTAGTAGAGAGTGAGTAATAGAGAGTGAGTAGTAGAGAGAGAGTAGTAGAGAGTAGTAGAGTAGTAGAGCGTGAGTAGTAGAGAGTGGTAGAGAGAGTAGTAGAGAGTGAGTAGTAGAGAGTGAGTAGTAGAGAGAGAGTAGTAGAAAGTAGTAGAGTAGTAGAGCGTGAGTAGTAGAGAGTGAGTAGTAGAGAGTAGTGGAGTAGTAGAGAGTGAGTAGTAGAGAGTAGTAGAGAGTGAGTATTAGAGTGAGTACTAAAGAGTAGTAGAGAGTGAGTAGTAGAGAGTGAGAAGTAGAGAGAGTAGTAGAGAGTGAGAAGTAGAGAGAGTAGTATAGTAGTAGAGAGTGAGTAGTAGAGTGAGTAGTAGAGAGTAGTTGAGAGCGAGTAGTAGAGAATCAGTAGTGGAGAGTGAGCAGTAGAGAGTAGTAGAGAGTGAGTAGTACAGAGTGAGTAGTAGAGAGTAGTACAGAGTGAGTAGTATAGAGTAGTAGAGTGAGTAGTAGAGAGTGAGTAGTAGAGAGAGAGTAGTAGGGAGTGAGTAGTAGAGTAGTAGAGAGTGGTAGAGAATAGTAGAGTGAGTAGTAGAGAATAGTAGAGAGTGAGTAGTAGAGCGAGTAGTAGAGAGTAGTAAAGTAGTAGAGAGTGAGTGCTAGAGAGCAGCAGAGAGTAGTAGAGTGAGTAGTAGAGAGTAGTAGAGAGTGAGTAGTAGAGAGTGAATAGTAGAGAGTGAGTAGTACAGAGTGAGTAGTAGAGAGTAGTACAGAGTGAGTAGTATAGAGTAGTAGAGTGAGTAGTAGAGAGTGAGTAGTAGAGAGAGAGTAGTACAGAGTGAGTAGTAGAGAGTAGTACAGAGTGAGTAGTATAGAGTAGTAGAGTGAGTAGTAGAGAGTGAGTAGTAGAGAGTGAGTAGTAGAGTAGTAGAGAGTGAGTGGTAGAGAGTAAAAGAGAGTAGTAGAGTGAGTAGTAGAGAATAGTAGAGAGTGAGTAGTAGAGAGTAGTAGAGTAGTAGAGAGTGAGTAGTAGAGAGTGAGTAGCAGAGAGAGTAGTAGAGTAGTAGAGAGTGAGTAGTAGAGAGTGAGTAGTAGAGAGTAGTAGAGAGCGAGTAGTAGAGAGTGAGTAGTGGAGAGTGAGTAGTAGACAGCGAGTAGTAGAGAGTGAGTAGTAGAGAGTGAATAGTAGAGAGTGAGTAGTAGAGAGAGAGTAGTAGAGAGTGAGTAGTAGAGAGTAGTAGAGTGAGTAGTAGAGAGAGAGTAGTAGAGAGTGAGTAGTAGAGAGAGAGTAGTAGAGAGTGAGTGCTAGAGAGCAGCAGAGAGTAGTAGAGTGAGTAGTAGAGAGTAGGAGAGAGTGAGTAGTAGAGAGTGAATAGTAGAGAGTGAGTAGTAGAAAGTAGTAGAGAGTAGTAGAGAGTGAGTAGTAGAGAGTAGTAGAGAGTAGTAGAGAAAGTATCAGAGAGTGAGTAGTAGAGAGTAGTAGAGTGAGTAGTAGAGAGTGAGTATTAGAGAGTGAGTAGTTAAGAGTAGTAGAGAGTGAGTAGTAGAGTGAGTAGTAGAGAGTAGTAGAGAGTGAGTAGTAGAGAGTAGTAGAGAGAGTGAGTAGTAGAGAGTGGTAGAGAGAGTAGTAGAGAGTGAGTAATAGAGAGTGAGTAGTAGAGAGAGAGTAGTAGAGAGTAGTAGAGTAGTAGAGCGTGAGTAGTAGAGAGTGGTAGAGAGAGTAGTAGAGAGTGAGTAGTAGAGAGTGAGTAGTAGAGAGAGAGTAGTAGAAAGTAGTAGAGTAGTAGAGCGTGAGTAGTAGAGAGTGAGTAGTAGAGAGTAGTGGAGTAGTAGAGAGTGAGTAGTAGAGAGTAGTAGAGAGTGAGTATTAGAGTGAGTACTAAAGAGCAGTAGAGAGTGAGTAGTAGAGAGTGAGAAGTAGAGAGAGTAGTAGAGAGTGAGAAGTAGAGAGAGTAGTATAGTAGTAGAGAGTGAGTAGTAGAGTGAGTAGTAGAGAGTAGTTGAGAGCGTGTAGTAGAGAATCAGTAGTGGAGAGTGAGCAGTAGAGAGTAGTAGAGAGTGAGTAGTACAGAGTGAGTAGTAGAGAGTAGTACAGAGTGAGTAGTATAGAGTAGTAGAGTGAGTAGTAGAGAGTGAGTAGTAGAGAGAGAGTAGTAGGGAGTGAGTAGTAGAGTAGTAGAGAGTGGTAGAGAATAGTAGAGTGAGTAGTAGAGAATAGTAGAGAGTGAGTAGTAGAGCGAGTAGTAGAGAGTAGTAGAGTAGTAGAGAGTGAGTGCTAGAGAGCAGCAGAGAGTAGTAGAGTGAGTAGTAGAGAGTAGTAGAGAGTGAGTAGTAGAGAGTGAATAGTAGAGAGTGAGTAGTAGAAAGTAGTAGAGAGTAGTAGAGAGTGAGTAGTAGAGAGTAGTAGAGAAAGTATCAGAGAGTGAGTAGTAGAGAGTAGTAGAGTGAGTAGTAGAGAGTGAGTAGTAGAGAGTGAGTATTAGAGAGTGAGTAGTTGAGAGTAGTAGAGAGTGAGTAGTAGAGTGAGTAGTAGAAAGCAGTAGAGAGTAGTAGAGAGTGAGTAGTAGAGAGTAGTAGAGAGTGAGTAGTAGAGAGTGAGTAGTAGAGAGTAGTAGAGAGTGAGTAGCAGAGTGAGTAGTAGAGGGTAGTAGAGAGAGAGTAGCAGAGAGTAAGTAGTAGAGAGTAGTAGAGTGTGAGTAGTAGAGAGTGGTAGAGAGAGTAGTAGAGAGTGAGTAGTAGAGAGTGAGTAGTAAAGAGAGTAGTAGAGAGTAGTAGAGTAGTAGAGCATGAGTAGTAGAGAGTGAGTAGTAGAGAGTAGTGGAGTAGTAGAGAGTGAGTAGTAGAGAGTGAGTATTAGAGTGAGTACTAGAGAGTAGTAGAGAGCGAGTAGCAGAGAGCAAGTAGTAGAGAGTGTGTAGTAGAGAGTTGTGGAGTAGTAGAGAGTGAGAAGTAGAGAGAGTAGTAGAGTAGTAGAGAGTGAGTAGTAGAGAGTCGTTGAGAGCGAGTAGTAGAGAATCAGTAGTGGAGAGTGAGCAGTAGAGAGTAGTAGAGAGTGAGTAGTAGAGACTGAGTAGTACAGAGTGAGTAGTAGAGAGTAGTATAGAGTAGTAGAGTGAGTAGTAGAGAGTGAGTAGTAGAGAGAGAGTAGTAGAGAGTGAGTAGTAGAGTAGTAGAAAGTGAGTGGTAGAGAGTAGGAGAGAGTAGTAGAGTGAGTAGTAGAGAATAGTAGAGAGTGAGTAGTAGAGCGAGTAGTAGAGAGTAGTAGAGTAATAGAGAGTGAGTAGTAGAGAGTGAGTAGCAGAGAGAGTAGTAGAGAGTAGTAGAGAGTGAGTAGTAGAGAGTGAGTATTAGAGAGTGAGTAGTTAAGAGTAGTAGAGAGTGAGTAGTAGAGTGAGTAGTAGAAAGTAGTAGAGAGTAGTAGAGAGTGAGTAGCAGAGTGAGTAGTAGAGAGTAGTAGAGAGAGAGTAGTAGAGAGTGAGTAGTAGAGAGTGGTAGAGAGAGTAGTAGAGAGTGAGTAATAGAGAGTGAGTAGTAGAGAGAGAGTAGTAGAGAGTAGTAGAGTAGTAGAGTAGTAGAGCGTGAGTAGTAGAGAGTGAGTAGTAGAGAGTGGTAGAGAGAGTAGTAGAGAGTGAGTAGTAGAGAGAGAGTAGTAGAGAGTAGTAGAGTAGTAGAGCGTGAGTAGTAGAGAGTGAGTAGTAGAGAGTAGTGGAGTAGTAGAGAGTGAGTAGTAGAGAGTAGTAGAGAGTGAGTATTAGAGTGAGTACTAAAGAGTAGTAGAGAGTGAGTAGTAGAGAGTGAGAAGTAGAGAGAGTAGTAGAGAGTGAGAAGTAGAGAGAGTAGTAGAGTAGTAGAGAGTGAGTAGTAGAGTGAGTAGTAGAGAGTAGTTGAGAGTGAGTAGTAGAGAATCAGTAGTGGAGAGTGAGCAGTAGAGAGTAGTAGAGAGTGAGTAGTACAGAGTGAGTAGTAGAGAGTAGTACAGAGTGAGTAGTATAGAGGAGTAGAGTGAGTAGTAGAGAGTGAGTAGTAGAGAGAGAGTAGTAGGGAGTGAGTAGTAGAGTAGTAGAGAGTGGTAGAGAGTAGGAGAGAGTAGTAGAGTGAGTAGTAGAGAATAGTAGCGAGTGAGTAGTAGAGCGAGTAGTAGAGAGTAGTAGAGTAGAAGAGAGTGAGTGCTAGAGAGCAGCAGAGAGTAGTAGAGTGAGTAGTAGAGAGTAGTAGAGAGTGAGTAGTAGAGAGTGGTAGAGAGAGTAGTCGAAAATGAGTAGTAGAGAGTGAGTAGTAGAGAGAGAGTAGTAGAGAGTAGTAGAGTAGTAGAGCGTGAGTAGTAGAGAGTGAGTAGTAGAGAGTAGTGGAGTAGTAGAGAGTGAGTAGTAGAGAGTAGTAGAGAGTGAGTATTAGAGTGAGTACTAAAGAGTAGTAGAGAGTGAGTACTAGAGAGTGAGAAGTAGAGAGAGTAGTAGAGAGTGAGAAGTAGAGAGAGTAGTAGAGTAGTAGAGAGTGAGTAGTAGAGTGAGTAGTAGAGAGTAGTTGAGAGCGAGTAGTAGAGAATCAGTAGTGGAGAGTGAGCAGTAGAGAGTAGTAGAGAGTGAGTAGTACAGAGTGAGTAGTAGAGAGTAGTATAGAGTGAGTAGTATAGAGTAGTAGAGTGAGTAGTAGAGAGTGAGTAGTAGAGAGAGAGTAGTAGGGAGTGAGTAGTAGAGTAGTAGAGAGTGGTAGAGAGTAGGAGAGAGTAGTAGAGTGAGTAGTAGAGAATAGTAGAGAGTGAGTAGTAGAGCGAGTAGTAGAGCGTAGTAGAGTAGTAGAGAGTGAGTGCTAGAGAGCAGCAGAGAGTAGTAGAGTGAGTAGTAGAGAGTAGTAGAGAGTGAGTAGTAGAGAGTGAATAGTAGAGAGTGAGTAGTAGAAAGTAGTAGAGAGTAGTAGAGAGTGAGTAGTAGAGAGTAGTAGAGAGTAGTAGAGAAAGTATCAGAGAGTGAGTAGTAGAGAGTAGTAGAGTGAGTAGTAGAGAGTGAGTAGTAGAGAGTGAGTGTAGGAGAGTAGGGTCTGCTATCCTATGGTCACCCCATATTTTTGCTTTTTGCTTCACTGGTTTTTGACATATTGAGGCTGTGGGCCTGCCAATCAGACCCCCAGCCTGCTGTTCTCTCTACTAAATTAAGACTATGCACCCTAGGTGCATAACCAATTGGAAGTGGATCACCCTGTCAGCCCCTGTACCAGTGTACACTAGGTACCCAGGGCATTGGTGTACCCAAGGCCTGCCAGGGGCTGAAGCATGTATTATGCCACCCCAGGCTTGGCCTAACAATTTGACACAACTGGCTGATCACTCAGCTGGGGTAAGTTGGTGTAATCACCTCTTACTTAGGTGTAGTATACCTATACCTAACCTTAAATGGGACACCTGGTAACCTATAAGTCACTCCTATGGCAGGCCTTAACAATCCTGAAGGCAGAGTGCGTGGTTCCATGTGAGATGGTGCTCTGGCATGAGCTGAGCCTGTCTGCAGTGGTCGGAACAACTTCCTTCTACTGTTTCCAGATATCGTCATACCATATACTCTTAAGTGCATTATGAACCTCGCGGTTAAATGCTATCTTTGGTTTGGCTTTATCAAAACATGTCGAGTAAGGTGTCATACAAATTGGAATACTAACCCCTCGCCAATTCTGGCGACGGGGTTAGCATTCCACCCTTCTAGAGGGACACGACATGTACAGTACCTGAAACCCGGGTAAAATCAGACATAGCCTCAGCTCCACAAAATGGATGCTGCCACCACAGACACAAGTCTGCCCTCCTGCTGCTGGGAGTCCTTCCAGCTTGGGAGGTGTGGACAAAGGGTTTCCTGCCAGGGGAGGTGCGTGCACCACCCCAGACAGGATTTTGTGTATTGGTCAGGTAGGGCTTGAAAGAAACCAGACATGCCTGTGGCTCACAAGGAGCCTCGGTGCATATGCCAGTTCAAACCGGTCCTGGGGCACACCAGTCCCGGGCCTGGGGCGAGCTGGACAAAGGATTGGGGGTGTAACCACCCCCCTTCCTGGTCCCACCCATAGGGAGGGACCTAGCAGGTAGTCCGGCCCCTAGAATCCGCTTAAAGGTAGGAGCTGTGTCCTAAGACTTCAGACATCCTGGAATCAACTTAACACTAAGAAGAAGACGGGAACTTCGACGCTCTGCTGCACAGAGGACTGAAGCCAATCTCCCCTGTGGTCAGGGAGTGACCACCTTGCTAACGCAAGCACCATCCAGCGAATCAACGTCTGCTTTGCCGCCGCCTCCCGCCGGAGCCCGAGCCCAGAGACTGACAAGACCTGGACCTCCAGACCTCTCACCGCCCGATCCACAGTCCCTGAAAAGAAGAGACCCGTGGAGGCACCGAGACACGTGGAGCCGGCCATCTTGGAACGACTACGACAAGCTGACAAGTGCAACAACCGAGGCTTCCTCCAAGTTGTGCTTTGGGATCTGAGAAGCCCAACACCCGAGCAGCATCTGCACCAAAGGTGAGCCCTCCAGCATCTCCACGATCTGCGTGGGGCCCTTCTGCATTTTGCCACTCGACGCGCCTAACCGGTTGCTGGCCCGCTGGCTAGTAGCCATCTTGGCGACGAACTTCAAGAAATACACCGTTGGTCTGGTTGCTCCAGACTGGCCCTTGCTCCCCTCCAAAGGAGCAGTCCTTCTGACCTTGCTGGTCAGAACCATCAGCTTATTTCATCTCCTACAACAATTGCTTTTGCCAAGGCTTGTTTGCTTCGATCAAGTCGCCGACACCGCCAACAGCGAGAGCCTGCGTGGGACAGCTCGTGAACCGACTCCTGGACGTCGTCGACCTCCAGGGACCGCGTGGCTGCAGAGACAAGCTACACCTTTCTTCCTGTTTGCACCCGACATTGCCTGGTACCCACCTGGTGCCACGCCGGTCACTGGCTAGTGACTGTGAACACTGTCCCCTCTGCTTACAGGTCTTCAACATCTCCGATCCACTCTTGGATCCACTGCATCTCTCCCGGACCGACCGCCTGCAGCATCTTTGTCTTCAGGCTCCACGGAACAGATAGAAGAAACCCGACGCACTTCGAGGCCTATGCACCCGCTTCCTGTGGGTGAGGTAAAGCTGGCACACCTGTGCCCAAGTGTAGTATTACATCTCTAGTGCCTGTGTTCCAAATCTTGAGTTCCTAGTCCATCCGGACGATCCTCTTTGCAGTAACTTTGTACTTTTTACGCACCCATTGAAACCTATGGGAGCACGCGTGTGACTATTTGCTCTGCACACGCCACCCGTGGACCTCCTGGTCACTAACTGACGTTAGCTCCTTGTAGGCCCAGCGATTCTAGAGGCCCTAGGCCTTTTCCCTTTTCTGTTCGTGGTACTTATACCACTATTTTAGTATATGGTTTGAGTGGCCACCAGGGCCTATCCATATAAAGTGCAACTTCTGTGTATTCTACTGTAATCTTGTTTGACGATTTGTGCTCCTGTGCTCATAAAGAGACTAGGGGTTACTTTGAGAAATAAATACATATATATTTTGAATATATATCTGTGTGGTGTCCTTTCATTGGTATAAAAGGGGGTTACATTTGGTAAAACAGCTGGCTTAACACGCTTCACGAGTTTAGCCTCAAAGACTGCTTAGCCTACGCTACCACTAGGGCAGCTAGTCCGAAAAGGTTGACTTACAACCACACCATAAGGGTTGCTTGGCATGGTACAGGGTGATCACTTTAACTAGTGAGCATCATATACCAGGCCAACTTCTCACATTGGTGAGCAGCGGTTGGATTTGAGCTTGCTGTGTTTTACCATTGTAATCTCTTGGTTACCAATTGAAAGATCACATAGGTACCTGTAGGTACATATAAAACAAGATTAGATATACATAAGTTCTACTGAACTTAGTTGTTGTAGAGCAAAGGGAGTAGCACACCCTGACTACAACTACTAGATAGGTTTAGTAGGCAAACCCAAGTGTAGGTAGATTGCAACACATCCACCCACACTTAAGAGCAATGGCCGGGGCAGAGGGGTCCACTGTACCCATCTCTGTTAAGAGTGACCCCCAGAGGGCACCATCCAGCTTTGCTACCCTTAATCAGAATGAGCTCAGGCATTTGGCAACTCTTAGAGGCCTTAAACAGCCCAAGAACCCTACCTCTGCTGAGCTCAGAGAACTCTTACAGAATGATGAGAATCAGAGAGAACTCAAGAAAGCTTCCCAGTTAGCCCCCTTAGGGTCAGGAACAGGAGGCCCCCCTTCTGAAGATGCTACAGAGGTACCCAGTTCCAATAGCCATCCCTTAGATGAGAATCATACTACAGGGGAGGAAAGTGGTGAGGATACAGAAAGTAGTGATGATGAAGGGAGAACTAGCCCAGTGCCAAGTGTTATACTTGGCCCAGCTAAACTAAGGCTATTGGGGATTGACAGTGGGTTTACCCCATTGGATCTCCCCAGTGGACTTAACACAGGGCTTGGGAGGCAAAGGAATTGCTCAGGTGACTCCAATGCTTCTCATGGCTCTAGAGGCTCTCAAGGTCACTCCAGGAAAAGGATGACCACCCCTCAGAGGAGGGAACATGAGGCCAGAATGCAGGAAGCCCAGCTGAGGATCAGGAAGCAGGAGCTAGAAGTAGCCCTGATGGAAGAAAAACTGAACAAGGCTAGGCAACCTAGAGAGAGTGGGTCTATACCCACTGGTGGCAGCATTGTCCCTAAGGACAAAGATAGGGTCTTTGATAATAGGAACCTGTCTAAGGTTGTGCCCCCCTACAAAAGTGGGGATGACATCCACAAATGGATAACTGCTCTTGAGAGAGCCTGCAAAGTACAGCAGGTTCCTGAAGACCAGTGGGCAGAAATCCTCTGGCTCTCCTTTGAAGGAAGAGGCAGAGACAGACTCCTCACTGTTAGAGAAGAGGATGTCAGAAACTACAGAGTCCTGAAGAGTGTTCTGGTAGATGGGTTAGGCTTAACCACTGAACAGTACAGGTTAATGTTCAGAGACACCCAAAAGACACAGACTCAGGACTGGTCTGAATATGTTGAATGTGCCACTAAGGCTTTGGAGGGTTGGTTGCTGGGAAGTAAGGTATCTGATTTTACAGGATTGTATAATTTGATGATGAGAGAACAGATTTTAAATAACTGTCAAAACCAGCAACTGCATCAACACTTGGTTGACTCTGATCTGACCTCTCCCCAAGAATTGGGAAAGAAGGCAGACAAATGGGTCAGAACCAGGGTTAAGCAAAAGAACCAGAACCAGGGCCAAGGGGGTGATCAGAAGAAAACAGACCAAAAGGGTGGAGATCAGAAATCTAAAGACCAGAAGTCTTCAACAGGGCCCCAAACTACTGCTAAGGAGGGTGGGTCCCAACAACAGTCCAAAAAGAAGAAAGAAGGTCAAAAGAAACCCTGGTGCAATCATTGCAAAAATACAACTCACTGGACTAGTGATTGCAAAAAGGGTGGAGCCCCCAACACTGTTGCCCCTAAGGCACCTGCTCCCAGTACTACTGTTAGCAGTATTGGTCCCCAGACAAAGGGTGTAGTGGGAATCACTATGGGAACTGAAGGAGATTCTGACTTAGACAGAACCCTGACACAGGCAGTCTTGATCTGTGATGGGGACATTGATTTGTCCCTGACTGTGAGCCCCAGTAACCTGGGCAAGTACAGACAGACTCCTTTAATTAATGACAAAGTGGCTCAAGCCTACAGGGACACATGTGCCAGTGTCACTATGGTGACACCAGGCTTTGTGGACCCTGGACAGTACATACCAGGTGAGAACTACCTGGTGACCAATGCCAGCAATGCCACTACTTCACACAGTGTGGCAGTTGTTAACTTCTCATGGGGAGGGGTAACTGGCCTCAAAAGGGTTGTGGTTAGTGCAGACCTCCCAGTAGAATGTTTGTTGGGCAATGACCTAGAGAGTTCTCTATGGTCAGAAGTGGAGTACAGGACTCATGCAGAGATGTTAGGTATATCATCACATGTCCTTGCTGTGACCAGGTCACAGGCCAAAAAGTGCCTCACTGAACCTCAGGTCTTGGATCCTGGAACAATGGACCAAGCACCTACCAAGAAGAAGAACAGGAGGGTCAAGGCTGTGCCTTCCCCCCTGCCTCAGAGTGATGATCAGCCTTCCCAGGAAGCTGATCTAGAGGACCCTGAAGGAACTGTCCCTGAAGAGCTTGAACCTGATCAGGTTGAGTTTCTGGGGACAGGGGGACCTTCAAGGGCTGACTTGAGGCAGGCTCAGTTATCCTGTCCCTCTCTTGAACCCCTCAGACAGCTGGCTGCTGCTGAGGCTGCTGGGAATGCTCAAGGTACCCATAAAGTGTATTGGGATGAAGGGCTCCTTTATTCAGAGGCTAGAGACCCCAAGCCTGGTGCTACCAGGAGGTTGGTTATACCTCTGCAATTTAGGGGCTTCCTTCTTACCTTGGCCCATGACATTCCTTTAGCAGGACACTTAGGCCAGAACAAGACTTGGGACAGACTTGTCCCTCACTTTCACTGGCCTCATATGAATGAAGATACAAAGGAGTTTTGTCGCTCCTGTGTGACCTGCCAAGCCAGTGGCAAATCAGGTGGCACAACAAAGGCCCCCCTAATACCACTACCTGTGGTGGGGGTCCCCTTTGAAAGAGTGGGAATAGACATAGTGGGTCCCATGGATCCTCCCACTGCATCTGGGCACAGATTTATACTGGTGGTAGTGGATCATGCCACCAGGTATCCAGAGGCAATTCCCCTTAGGACCACTACAGCTCCTGTTGTGGCCAGGGCCCTGCTAGGAGTATTCTCCAGAGTGGGGTTTCCTAAGGAGGTAGTATCTGACAGAGGTACCAACTTTATGTCAGGATACTTGACAGCTATGTGGAAGGAATGTGGTGTCAACTACAAGTTCACCACCCCTTATCACCCACAATGCAATGGGCTTGTTGAGAGATTCAACAAGACCCTAAAGGGTATGATCAAAGAATTACCTGAAAAGCTCAGGCGAAGATGGGACATCCTTCTACCCTGCCTTCTGTTTGCTTACAGAGAGGTCCCAGAAAAAGGAGTTGGCTACAGCCCCTTTGAATTGTTGTTTGGGCACCCTGTGAGAGGCCCACTGTGTTTGGTGAAGGAAGGATGGGAGTTACCTCTCAAAAAGCCTAAGCTAGACATAGTGGACTATGTACTTGGTCTCCGCTCCAGGATGGCTGAGTATATGGAGAAGGCATCCAAAAACCTTGAGGCAAGCCAGGCCTTACAGAAAGCTTGGCATGACCAAAAGGCTGTCTTGGTTGAGTTTCAGCCAGGACAGAAGGTATGGGTGTTGGAGCCAGTGGCCCCAGCAGCACTCCAAGACAAATGGTCTGGACCCCATACAATCCTGGAAATGAAGGGAGAAGTCACCTACTTGGTCGACCTAGGAACTCCCAGGAGTCCCCACAGGGTACTCCATGTTAACAGGCTTAAAGCATATGTTGACAGGGCAGACATGGGCTTGCTCATGGCTACAGATGAGGGACAGGAGGAAGAGAGTGACCCTCTCCCAGACCTGTTGTCTCAGAACCCTGAAGATGGCTCAGTTGAAGGAGTGACCCTTGGAGGCAACCTCACTGCCCATCAGCAGACTGAATGTAGACAGGTTCTACAATCATTTTCACATATGTTTTCCTTGATACCTAGTCAAACTGACTGGTGTACCCATGTGGTGGACACTGGTGACAGTCTGCCTGTAAAGAACAAGCTTTACAGACAACCTGACCACGTCAGGGACTGTATAAAGGCTGAGGTACATAAAATGCTGGAATTAGGTGTCATTGAACCCTCAGAGAGCCCCTGGGCTAGCCCAGTGGTTCTGGTCCCCAAACCTCACACCAAGGATGGCAAGAGAGAGATGAGGTTCTGTGTGGATTACAGAGGACTCAATGCTGTCACCAGGACAGATGCACACCCTATTCCAAGGGCAGATGAGCTCATAGACAAACTAGCTTCTGCAAAGTTTTTGAGCACATTTGACTTAACAGCTGGCTATTGGCAAATCAGATTAGCTGAGGAGTCTAAGGCCAAAACAGCATTCTCAACCCCAGGTGGGCACTACCAGTTTGTGGTGATGCCCTTTGGTCTGAAGAATGCACCTGCCACCTTCCAAAGGCTGGTGAACCAAGTCCTTACTGGGTTGGATGACTTTTGCGCAGCATATCTGGATGACATTTGCTGTCTTTAGCTCCACCTGGGAGGATCACCTGATCCACCTGAAGAAGGCTCTTGAGGCTCTGCAAAGGGCAGGCCTCACTATCAAGGCTACAAAGTGCCAGATAGGGCAGAGTAAGGTTGTATATTTGGGCCACCTTGTAGGGGGAGGCCAAGTTCAACCACTGGAGAGTAAGATACAATCCATCAAGGACTGGTCCCCTCCAACCACCCAGACTCAAGTTCGAGCTTTCTTGGGCTTGACTGGGTACTACAGGAAGTTTGTTAAGAACTATGGGTCCATTGTGACTCCTCTTAATGATCTGACATCCAAGAAGATGCCCAAAAAGGTTCAGTGGACAGTAAGCTGTCAAAAGGCATTTGATGACCTGAAGGAGGCCATGTGCTCTGCACCTATCCTGAAAAGTCCTGACTACTCCAAAGAGTTTATTGTCCAAACAGATGCTTCTGAGTTGGGTGTGGGAGCTGTGCTGTCACAACTTAATGTAGATGGTCAAGACCAACCCATTGCTTTTATTAGCAGAAGGTTGACCCCCAGAGAGAAGAATTGGTCAGCTATTGAGAGGGAGGCCTTTGCTGTGGTGTGGGCCCTGAAGAAGCTGAGGCCATACTTGTTTGGCACTCACTTCAAGATTCAGACCGACCATAAGCCCCTCTTGTGGCTAAATCAGATGAAGGGTGAAAACCCCAAACTGCTTAGGTGGTCCATTTCCCTACAGGGGATGGACTTTACAGTGGAGCACCGGCCAGGTACTGACCAAGGGAATGCAGATGGTCTCTCCAGGTACTTCCACTTAGGACATGAAGACGAGACTGGTCAAGGCTAGTTTAATGTCCCAGCATTTGGGGGGGGGGTTGTGTAGGAGAGTAGGGTCTGCTATCCTATGGTCACCCCAAATTTTTGCTTTTTGCTTCACTGGTTTTTGACATATTGAGGCTGTGGGCCTGCCAATCAGACCCCCAGCCTGCTGTTCTCTCTACTAAATTAAGACTATGCACCCTAGGTGCATAACCAATTGGAAGTGGATCACCCTGTCAGCCCCTGTACCAGTGTACACTAGGTACCCAGGGCATTGGTGTACCCAAGGCCTGCCAGGGGCTGAAGCATGTATTATGCCACCCCAGGCTTGGCCTAACAATTTGACACAACTGGCTGATCACTCAGCTGGGGTAAGTTGGTGTAATCACCTCTTACTTAGGTGTAGTATACCTATACCTAACCTTAAATGGGACACCTGGTAACCTATAAGTCACTCCTATGGCAGGCCTTAACAATCCTGAAGGCAGAGTGCGTGGTTCCATGTGAGATGGTGCTCTGGCATGAGCTGAGCCTGTCTGCAGTGGTCGGAACAACTTCCTTCTACTGTTTCCAGATATCGTCATACCATATACTCTTAAGTGCATTATGAACCTCGCGGTTAAATGCTATCTTTGGTTTGGCTTTATCAAAACATGTCGAGTAAGGTGTCATACAAATTGGAATACTAACCCCTCGCCAATTCTGGCGACGGGGTTAGCATTCCACCCTTCTAGAGGGACACGACATGTACAGTACCTGAAACCCGGGTAAAATCAGACATAGCCTCAGCTCCACAAAATGGATGCTGCCACCACAGACACAAGTCTGCCCTCCTGCTGCTGGGAGTCCTTCCAGCTTGGGAGGTGTGGACAAAGGGTTTCCTGCCAGGGGAGGTGCGTGCACCACCCCAGACAGGATTTTGTGTATTGGTCAGGTAGGGCTTGAAAGAAACCAGACATGCCTGTGGCTCACAAGGAGCCTCGGTGCATATGCCAGTTCAAACCGGTCCTGGGGCACACCAGTCCCGGGCCTGGGGCGAGCTGGACAAAGGATTGGGGGTGTAACCACCCCCCTTCCTGGTCCCACCCATAGGGAGGGACCTAGCAGGTAGTCCGGCCCCTAGAATCCGCTTAAAGGTAGGAGCTGTGTCCTAAGACTTCAGACATCCTGGAATCAACTTAACACTAAGAAGAAGACGGGAACTTCGACGCTCTGCTGCACAGAGGACTGAAGCCAATCTCCCCTGTGGTCAGGGAGTGACCACCTTGCTAACGCAAGCACCATCCAGCGAATCAACGTCTGCTTTGCCGCCGCCTCCCGCCGGAGCCCGAGCCCAGAGACTGACAAGACCTGGACCTCCAGACCTCTCACCGCCCGATCCACAGTCCCTGAAAAGAGGAGACCCGTGGAGGCACCGAGACACGTGGAGCCGGCCATCTTGGAACGACTACGACAAGCTGACAAGTGCAACAACCGAGGCTTCCTCCAAGTTGTGCTTTGGGATCTGAGAAGCCCAACACCCGAGCAGCATCTGCACCAAAGGTGAGCCCTCCAGCATCTCCACGATCTGCGTGGGGCCCTTCTGCATTTTGCCACTCGACGCGCCTAACCCTTTGCTGGCCCGCTGGCTAGTAGCCATCTTGGCGACGAACTTCAAGAAATACACTGCTGGTCTGGTTGCTCCAGACTGGCCCTTGCTCCCCTCCAAAGGAGCAGTCCTTCTGACCTTGCTGGTCAGAACCATCAGCTTATTTCATCTCCTACAACAATTGCTTTTGCCAAGGCTTGTTTGCTTCGATCAAGTCGCCGACACCGCCAACAGCGAGAGCCTGCGTGGGACAGCTCGTGAACCGACTCCTGGACGTCGTCGACCTCCAGGGACCGCGTGGCTGCAGAGACAAGCTACACCTTTCTTCCTGTTTGCACCCGACATTGCCTGGTACCCACCTGGTGCCACGCCGGTCACTGGCTAGTGACTGTGAACACTGTCCCCTCTGCTTACAGGTCTTCAACATCTCCGATCCACTCTTGGATCCACTGCATCTCTCCCGGACCGACCGCCTGCAGCATCTTTGTCTTCAGGCTCCACGGAACAGATAGAAGAAACCCGACGCACTTCGAGGCCTATGCACCCGCTTCCTGTGGGTGAGGTAAAGCTGGCACACCTGTGCCCAAGTGTAGTATTACATCTCTAGTGCCTGTGTTCCAAATCTTGAGTTCCTAGTCCATCCGGACGATCCTCTTTGCAGTAACTTTGTACTTTTTACGCACCCATTGAAACCTATGGGAGCACGCCTGTGACTATTTGCTCTGCACACGCCACCCGTGGACCTCCTGGTCACTAACTGACGTTAGCTCCTTGTAGGCCCAGCGATTCTAGAGGCCCTAGGCCTTTTCCCTTTTCTGTTCGTGGTACTTATACCACTATTTTAGTATATGGTTTGAGTGGCCACCAGGGCCTATCCATATAAAGTGCAACTTCTGTGTATTCTACTGTAATCTTGTTTGACGATTTGTGCTCCTGTGCTCATAAAGAGACTAGGGGTTACTTTGAGAAATAAATACATATATATTTTGAATATATATCTGTGTGGTGTCCTTTCATTGGTATAAAAGGGGGTTACATTTGGTAAAATAGCTGGCTTAACACGCTTCACGAGTTTAGCCTCAAAGACTGCTTAGCCTACGCTACCACTAGGGCAGCTAGTCCGAAAAGGTTGACTTACAACCACACCATAAGGGTTGCTTGGCATGGTACAGGGTGATCACTTTAACTAGTGAGCATCATATACCAGGCCCTTCTCACAGTGAGTATTAGAGAGTGAGTAGTTGAGAG
Source organism: Triturus cristatus (assembly GCF_964204655.1). Taxonomy (NCBI): domain Eukaryota; kingdom Metazoa; phylum Chordata; class Amphibia; order Caudata; family Salamandridae; genus Triturus; species Triturus cristatus. The sequence continues at coordinate 21,671,690 of NC_140580.1, read as the reverse complement.
TAGTAGAGAGTGAGTAGTAGAGTGAGTAGTAGAAAGTAGTAGAGAGTAGTAGAGAGTGAGTAGTAGAGAGTGAGTAGTAGAGAGTAGTAGAGAGTGAGTAGTAGAGAGTAGTAGAGAGTGAGTAGCAGAGTGAGTAGTAGAGAGTAGTAGAGAGAGAGTAGTAGAGAGTAGTAGAGTGTGAGTAGTAGAGAGTGATAGAGAGAGTAGTAGAGAGTGAGTAGTAGAGAGTGAGTAGTAGAGAGAGAGTAGTAGAGAGTAGTAGAGTAGTAGAGCGTGAGTAGTAGAGAGTGAGTAGTAGAGAGTAGTGGAGTGGTAGAGAGTGAGTAGTAGAGAGTGAGTATTAGAGTGAGTACTAGAGAGTAGTAGAGAGCGAGTAGCAGAGAGCAAGTAGTAGAGAGTGTGTAGTAGAGAGTTGTGGAGTAGTAGAGAGTGAGAAGTAGAGAGAGTAGTAGAGTAGTAGAGAGTGAGTAGTAGAGTGAGTAGTAGAGAGTCGTTGAGAGCGAGTAGTAGAGAATCAGTAGTGGAGAGTGAGCAGTAGAGAGTAGTAGAGAGTGAGTAGTAGAGACTGAGTAGTACAGAGTGAGTAGTAGAGAGTAGTACAGAGTGAGTAGTATAGAGTAGTAGAGTGAGTAGTAGAGAGTGAGTAGTAGAGAGAGAGTAGTAGGGAGTGAGTAGTAGAGTAGTAGAGAGTGGTAGAGAGTAGGAGAGAGTAGTAGAGTGAGTAGTAGAGAATAGTAGAGAGTGAGTAGTAGAGCGAGTAGTAGAGAGTAGTAGAGTAGAAGAGAGTGAGTGCTAGAGAGCAGCAGAGAGTAGTAGAGTGAGTAGTAGAGAGTAGTAGAGAGTGAGTAGTAGAGAGTGGTAGAGTGAGTAGTAGAGAGTGAGTAGTAGAGAGTGAGTAGTAGAGAGAGAGTAGTAGAGAGTAGTAGAGTAGTAGAGCGTGAGTAGTAGAGAGTGAGTAGTAGAGAGTAGTGGAGTAGTAGAGAGTGAGTATTAGAGTGAGTACTAAAGAGTAGTAGAGAGTGAGTAGTAGAGAGTGAGAAGTAGAGAGAGTAGTAGAGAGTGAGAAGTAGAGAGAGTAGTAGAGTAGTAGAGAGTGAGTAGTAGAGTGAGTACTAGAGAGTAGTTGAGAGCGAGTAGTAGAGAATCAGTAGTGGAGAGTGAGCAGTAGAGAGTAGTAGAGAGTGAGTAGTACAGAGTGAGTAGTAGAGAGTAGTACAGAGTGAGTAGTATAGAGTAGTAGAGTGAGTAGTAGAGAGTGAGTAGTAGAGAGAGAGTAGTAGGGAGTGAGTAGTAGAGTAGTAGAGAGTGGTAGAGAGTAGGAGAGAGTAGTAGAGTGAGTAGTAGAGAATAGTAGAGAGTGAGTAGTAGAGCGAGTAGTAGAGAGTAGTAGAGTAGTAGAGAGTGAGTGCTAGAGAGCAGCAGAGAGTAGTAGAGTGAGTAGTAGAGAGTAGTAGAGAGTGAGTAGTAGAGAGTGAATAGTAGAGAGTGAGTATTAGAGAGTGAGTAGTTGAGAGTAGTAGAGAGTGAGTAGTAGAGTGAGTAGTAGAAAGTAGTAGAGAGTAGTAGAGAGTGAGTAGTAGAGAGTAGTAGAGAGTAGTAGAGAGTAGTAGAGAAAGTATCAGAGAGTGAGTAGTAGAGAGTAGTAGAGTGAGTAGTAGAGAGTGAGTAGTAGAGAGTGAGTATTAGAGAGTGAGTAGTTGAGAGTAGTAGAGAGTGAGTAGTAGAGTGAGTAGTAGAAAGTAGTAGAGAGTAGTAGAGAGTGAGTAGTAGAGAGTAGTAGAGAGTGAGTAGTAGAGAGTGAGTAGTAGAGAGTAGTAGAGAGTGAGTAGCAGAGTGAGTAGTAGAGAGTAGTAGAGAGAGAGTAGCAGAGAGTGAGTAGTAGAGAGTAGTAGAGTGTGAGTAGTAGAGAGTGGTAGAGAGAGTAGTAGAGAGTGAGTAGTAGAGAGTGAGTAGTAGAGAGAGAGTAGTAGAGAGTAGTAGAGTAGTAGAGCGTGAGTAGTAGAGAGTGAGTAGTAGAGAGTAGTGGAGTAGTAGAGAGTGAGTAGTAGAGAGTGAGTATTAGAGTGAGTACTAGAGAGTAGTAGAGAGCGAGTAGCAGAGAGCAAGTAGTAGAGAGTGTGTAGTAGAGAGTTGTGGAGTAGTAGAGAGTGAGAAGTAGAGAGAGTAGTAGAGTAGTAGAGAGTGAGTAGTAGAGTGAGTAGTAGAGAGTCGTTGAGAGCGAGTAGTAGAGAATCAGTAGTGGAGAGTGAGCAGTAGAGAGTAGTAGAGAGTGAGTAGTAGAGACTGAGTAGTACAGAGTGAGTAGTAGAGAGTAGTACAGAGTGAGTAGTATAGAGTAGTAGAGTGAGTAGTAGAGAGTGAGTAGTAGAGAGAGAGTAGTAGAGAGTGAGTAGTAGAGTAGTAGAAAGTGAGTGGTAGAGAGTAGGAGAGAGTAGTAGAGTGAGTAGTAGAGAATAGTAGAGAGTGAGTAGTAGAGCGAGTAGTAGAGAGTAGTAGAGTAATAGAGAGTGAGTAGCAGAGAGAGTAGTAGAGAGTAGTAGAGAGAGTAGTAGAGAGTGAGTATTAGAGAGTAGTAGAGAGTGAGTAGTAGAGCGTAGTGGAGAGTGAGTAGCAGAGTGAGTAGTAGAGAGTAGTAGAGAGAGAGTAGTAGAGAGTGAGTAGTAGAGAGTAGTAGAGAGTGAGTAGTAGAGAGTGGTAGAGAGAGTAGTAGAGAGTGAGTAGTAGAGAGTGAGTAGTAGAGAGAGAGTAGTAGAGAGTAGTAGAGTAGTAGAGCGTGAGTAGTAGAGAGTGAGTAGTAGAGAGTAGTGGAGTAGTAGAGAGTGAGTATTAGAGTGAGTACTAGAGAGAGTAGTAGAGAGTGAGAAGTAGAGAGAGTAGTAGAGTAGTAGAGAGTGAGTAGTAGAGTGAGTAGTAGAGAGTAGTTGAGAGCGAGTAGTAGAGAATCAGTAGTGGAGAGTGAGCAGTAGAGAGTAGTAGAGAGTGAGTAGTACAGAGTGAGTAGAAGAGAGTAGTACAGAGTGAGTAGTATAGAGTAGTAGAGTGAGTAGTAGAGAGTGAGTAGTAGAGAGAGAGTAGTAGGGAGTGAGTAGTAGAGTAGAAGAGAGTGGTAGAGAGTAGGAGAGAGTAGTAGAGTGAGTAGTAGAGAATAGTAGAGAGTGAGTAGTAGAGCGAGTAGTAGAGAGTAGTAGAGTAGTAGAGAGTGAGTGCTAGAGAGCAGTAGAGTGAGTAGTAGAGAGTAGTAGAGAGTGAGTAGTAGAGAGTGAATAGTAGAAAGTGAGTAGTAGAAAGTAGTAGAGAGTAGTAGAGAGTGAGTAGTAGAGAGTAGTAGAGAGTAGTAGAGAAAGTATCAGAGAGTGAGTAGTAGAGAGTAGTAGAGTGAGTAGTAGAGAGTGAGTAGTAGAGAGTGAGTATTAGAGAGTGAGTAGTTGAGAGTAGTAGAGAGTGAGTAGTAGAGTGAGTAGTAGAAAGTAGTAGAGAGTAGTAGAGAGTGAGTAGTAGAGAGTGAGTAGTAGAGAGTAGTAGAGAGTGAGTAGCAGAGTGAGTAGTAGAGAGTAGTAGAGAGATAGTAGCAGAGAGTGAGTAGTAGAGAGTAGTAGAGTGTGAGTAGTAGAGAGTGGTAGAGAGAGTAGTAGAGAGTGAGTAGTAGAGAGTGAGTAGTAGAGAGTAGTGGAGTAGTAGAGAGTGAGTAGTAGAGAGTGAGTATTAGAGTGAGTACTAGAGAGTAGTAGAGAGCGAGTAGCAGAGAGCAAGTAGTAGAGAGTGTGTAGTAGAGAGTTGTGGAGTAGTAGAGAGTGAGAAGTAGAGAGTAGTAGAGTAGTAGAGAGTGAGTAGTAGAGTGAGTAGTAGAGAGTCGTTGAGAGCGAGTAGTAGAGAATCAGTAGTGGAGAGTGAGCAGTAGAGAGTAGTAGAGAGTGAGTAGTAGAGACTGAGTAGTACAGAGTGAGTAGTAGAGAGTAGTACAGAGTGAGTAGTATAGAGTAGTAGAGTGAGTAGTAGAGAGTGAGTAGTAGAGAGAGAGTAGTAGAGAGTGAGTAGTAGAGTAGTAGAAAGTGAGTGGTAGAGAGTAGGAGAGAGTAGTAGAGTGAGTAGTAGAGAATAGTAGAGAGTGAGTAGTAGAGCGAGTAGTAGAGAGTAGTAGAGTAATAGAGAGTGAGTAGTAGAGAGTGAGTAGCAGAGAGAGTAGTAGAGAGTAGTAGAGAGAGTAGTAGAGAGTGAGTATTAGAGAGTAGTAGAGAGTGAGTAGTAGAGTGAGTAGTAGAAAGTAGTAGAGAGTGAGTAGCAGAGTGAGTAGTAGAGAGTAGTAGAGAGAGAGTAGTAGAGAGAGAGTAGTAGAGAGTGAGTAGTAGAGAGTAGTAGAGAGTGAGTAGTAGAGAGTGGTAGAGAGAGTAGTAGAGAGTGAGTAGTAGAGAGTGAGTAGTAGAGAGAGAGAGTAGTAGAGAGTAGTAGAGTAGTAGAGCGTGAGTAGTAGAGAGTGAGTAGTAGAGAGTAGTGGAGTAGTAGAGAGTGAGTAGTAGAGAGTGAGTATTAGAGTGAGTACTAGAGAGTAGTAGAGAGCGAGTAGCAGAGAGCAAGTAGTAGAGAGTGTGTAGTAGAGAGTTGTGGAGTAGTAGAGAGTGAGAAGTAGAGAGTAGTAGAGTAGTAGAGAGTGAGTAGTAGAGTGAGTAGTAGAGAGTCGTTGAGAGCGAGTAGTAGAGAATCAGTAGTGGAGAGTGAGCAGTAGAGAGTAGTAGAGAGTGAGTAGTAGAGACTGAGTAGTACAGAGTGAGTAGTAGAGAGTAGTACAGAGTGAGTAGTATAGAGTAGTAGAGTGAGTAGTAGAGAGTGAGTAGTAGAGAGAGAGTAGTAGAGAGTGAGTAGTAGAGTAGTAGAAAGTGAGTGGTAGAGAGTAGGAGAGAGTAGTAGAGTGAGTAGTAGAGAATAGTAGAGAGTGAGTAGTAGAGCGAGTAGTAGAGAGTAGTAGAGTAATAGAGAGTGAGTAGTAGAGAGTGAGTAGCAGAGAGAGTAGTAGAGAGTAGTAGAGAGAGTAGTAGAGAGTGAGTATTAGAGAGTAGTAGAGAGTGAGTAGTAGTGGAGAGTGAGTAGCAGAGTGAGTAGTATAGAGTAGTAGAGAGAGAGTAGTAGAGAGTGAGTAGTAGAGTAGTAGAAAGTGAGTGGTAGAGAGTAGGAGAGAGTAGTAGAGTGAGTAGTAGAGAATAGTAGAGAGTGAGTAGTAGAGCGAGTAGTAGAGAGTAGTAGAGTAATAGAGAGTGAGTAGTAGAGAGTGAGTAGCAGAGAGAGTAGTAGAGAGTAGTAGAGAGAGTAGTAGAGAGTGAGTATTAGAGAGTAGTAGAGAGTGAGTAGTAGAGAGTAGTGGAGAGTGAGTAGCAGAGTGAGTAGTAGAGAGTAGTAGAGAGAGAGTAGTAGAGAGTGAGTAGTAGAGAGTAGTAGAGAGTGAGTAGTAGAGAGTGGTAGAGAGAGTAGTAGAGAGTGAGTAGTAGAGAGTGAGTAGTAGAGAGAGAGTAGTAGAGAGTAGTAGAGTAGTAGAGCGTGAGTAGTAGAGAGTGAGTAGTAGAGAGTAGTGGAGTAGTAGAGAGTGAGTATTAGAGTGAGTACTAGAGAGAGTAGTAGAGAGTGAGAAGTAGAGAGAGTAGTAGAGTAGTAGAGAGTGAGTAGTAGAGTGAGTAGTAGAGAGTAGTTGAGAGCGAGTAGTAGAGAATCAGTAGTGGAGAGTGAGCAGTAGAGAGTAGTAGAGAGTGAGTAGTACAGAGTGAGTAGTAGAGAGTAGTACAGAGTGAGTAGTATAGAGTAGTAGAGTGAGTATTGGAGAGTGAGTAGTAGAGAGAGAGTAGTACAGAGTGAGTAGTAGAGAGTAGTACAGAGTGAGTAGTATAGAGTAGTAGAGTGAGTAGTAGAGAGTGAGTAGTAGAGAGAGAGTAGTAGAGAGTGAGTAGTAGAGTAGTAGAGAGTGAGTGGTAGAGAGTAGGAGAGAGTAGTAGAGTGAGTAGTAGAGAGTGAGTAGTAGAGAGAGAGTAGTAGAGAGTGAGTAGTAGAGTAGTAGAAAGTGAGTGGTAGAGAGTAGGAGAGAGCAGTAGAGTGAGTAGTAGAGAATAGTAGAGAGTGAGTAGTAGAGCGAGTCGTAGAGAGTAGTAGAGTAATAGAGAGTGAGTAGTAGAGAGTTAGTAGCAGAGAGAGTAGTAGAGAGTAGTAGAGAGTGAGTAGTAGAGAGTGAGTAGTAGAGAGTGAGTAATAGAGAGTGAGTAGTAGAGAGTTAGTAGCAGAGAGAGTAGTAGAGAGTAGTAGAGAGTGAGTAGTAGAGAGTGAGTAGTAGAGAGTGAGTAGTAGAGTGAGTAGTAGATAGTAGTAGAGAGTAGTAGAGAGTGAGTAGTAGAGAGTATTAGAGAGTGAGTAGTAGAGAGTAGTAGAGAGTGAGTAGCAGAGTGAGTAGTAGAGAGTAGTAGAGAGAGAGAGTAGTAGAGAGTGAGTAGTAGAGAGTGAGTAGTAGAGAGTGGTAGAGAGAGTAGTAGAGAGTGAGTAATAGAGAGTGAGTAGTAGAGAGAGAGTAGTAGAGAGTAGTAGAGTAGTAGAGAGTGAGTAGTAGAGAGTGAGTAGTAGAGAGTGGTAGAGAGAGTAGTAGAGAGTGAGTAGTAGAGAGTGAGTAGTAGAGAGAGAGTAGTAGAGAGTAGTAGAGTAGTAGAGCGTGAGTAGTAGAGAGTGAGTAGTAGAGAGTAGTGGAGTAGTAGAGAGTGAGTAGTAGAGAGTAGTAGAGAGTGAGTATTAGAGTGAGTACCAAAGAGTAGTAGAGAGTGAGTAGTAGAGAGTGAGAAGTAGAGAGAGTAGTAGAGAGTGAGAAGTAGAGAGAGTAGTAGAGTAGTAGAGAGTGAGTAGTAGAGTGAGTAGTAGGGAGTAGTTGAGAGCGAGTAGTAGAGAATCAGTAGTGGAGAGTGAGCAGTAGAGAGTAGTAGAGAGTGAGTAGTACAGAGTGAGTAGTAGAGAGTAGTACAGAGTGAGTAGTATAGAGTAGTAGAGTGAGTAGTAGAGAGTGATTAGTAGAGAGAGAGTAGTAGGGAGTGAGTAGTAGAGTAGTAGAGAGTGGTAGAGAGTAGGAGAGAGTAGTAGAGTGAGAAGTAGAGAATAGTAGAGAGTGAGTAGTAGAGCGAGTAGTAGAGAGTAGTAGAGTAGTAGAGAGTGAGTGCTAGAGAGTAGTAGAGTGAGTAGTAGAGAGTAGTAGAGAGTGAGTAGTAGAGAGTGAATAGTAGAGAGTGAGTAGTAGAAAGCAGTAGAGAGTAGTAGAGAGTGAGTAGTAGAGAGTAGTAGAGAGTAGTAGAGAAAGTATCAGAGAGTGAGTAGTAGAGAGTAGCAGAGAGTGAGTAGTAGAGAGTAGTAGAGTGTGAGTAGTAGAGAGTGGTAGAGAGAGTAGTAGAGAGTGAGTAGTAGAGAGTGAGTAGTAGAGAGAGAGTAGAGTAGTAGAGCGTGAGTAGTAGAGAGTGAGTAGTAGAGAGTAGTGGAGTAGTAGAGAGTGAGTAGTAGAGAGTGAGTATTAGAGTGAGTACTAGAGAGTAGTAGAGAGCGAGTAGCAGAGAGCAAGTAGTAGAGAGTGTGTAGTAGAGAGTTGTGGAGTAGTAGAGAGTGAGAAGTAGAGAGAGTAGTAGAGTAGTAGAGAGTGAGTAGTAGAGTGAGTAGTAGAGAGTCGTTGAGAGTGAGTAGTAGAGAATCAGTAGTGGAGAGTGAGCAGTAGAGAGTAGTAGAGAGTGAGTAGTAGAGAGTAGTACAGAGTGGGTAGTATAGAGTAGTAGAGTGAGTAGTAGAGAGTGAGTAGTAGAGAGAGAGTAGTAGAGAGTGAGTAGTAGAGTAGTAGAAAGTGAGTGGTAGAGAGTAGGAGAGAGTAGTAGAGTGAGTAGTAGAGAATAGTAGAGAGTGAGTAGTAGAGCGAGTAGTAGAGAGTAGTAGAGTAATAGAGAGTGAGTAGTAGAGAGTGAGAAGCAGAGAGAGTAGTAGAGAGTAGTAGAGAGTGAGTAGTAGAGAGTGAGTAGTAGAGAGTAGTCGAGAGTGAGTAGTAGAAAGTGGTAGAGAGAGTAGTAGAGAGTGAGTAGTAGAGAGTGAGTAGTAGAGAGAGAGTAGTAGAGAGTAGTAGAGTAGTAGAGCATGAGTAGTAGAGAGTGAGTAGTAGAGAGTAGTGGAGAGTGAGTAGCAGAGTGAGTAGTAGAGAGTAGTAGAGAGAGAGTAGTAGAGAGTGAGTAGTAGAGAGTAGTAGAGAGTGAGTAGTAGAGTGGTAGAGAGAGTAGTAGAGAGTGAGTAGTAGACAGTGAGTAGTAGAGAGAGAGTAGTAGAGAGTAGTAGAGTAGTAGAGCGTGAGTAGTAGAGAGTGAGTAGTAGAGAGTAGTGGAGTAGTAGAGAGTGAGTATTAGAGTGAGTACTAGAGAGAGTAGTAGAGTAGTAGAGAGTGAGTAGTAGAGTGAGTAGTAGAGAGTAGTTGAGAGCGAGTAGTAGAGAATCAGTAGTGGAGAGTGAGCAGTAGAGAGTAGTAGAGAGTGAGTAGTACAGAGTGAGTAGTAGAGAGTAGTACAGAGTGAGTAGTATAGAGTAGTAGAGTGAGTAGTAGAGAGTGAGTAGTAGAGAGAGAGTAGTACAGAGTGAGTAGTAGAGAGTAGTACAGAGTGAGTAGTATAGAGTAGTAGAGTGAGTAGTAGAGAGTGAGTAATAGAGAGAGAGTAGTAGAGAGTGAGTAGTAGAGTAGTAGAGAGTGAGTGGTAGAGAGTAGGAGAGAGTAGTAGAGTGAGTAGTAGAGAATAGTAGAGAGTGAGTAGTAGAGCGAGTAGTAGAGAGTAGTAGAGTAGTAGAGAGTGAGTAGTAGAGAATGAGTAGCAGAGAGAGTAGTAGAGAGTAGTAGAGAGTGAGTAGTAGAGAGTGAGTAGTAGAGAGTAGTAGAGAGCGAGTAGCAGAGAGTGAGTAGTGGAGAGTGAGTAGTAGACAGCGAGTAGTAGAGAGTGAGTAGTAGAGAGTGAATAGTAGAGAGTGAGTAGTAGAGAGAGTGTAGTAGAGAGTGAGTAGTAGAGAGAGTAGTAGAGACAGAGTAGTAGAGAGTGAGTAGTAGAGAGAGAGTAGTAGAGTAGTAGAGAGTGAGTGCTAGAGAGCAGCAGAGAGTAGTAGAGTGAGTAGTAGAGAGTAGGAGAGAGTGAGTAGTAGAGAGTGAATAGTAGAGAGTGAGTAGTAGAAAGTAGTAGAGAGTAGTAGAGAGTGAGTAGTAGAGAGAGAGTAGTACAGAGTGAGTAGTATAGAGTAGTAGAGTGAGTAGTAGAGAGTGAGTAGTAGAGAGAGAGTAGTAGAGAGCGAGTAGTAGAGTAGTAGAGAGTGAGTGGTAGAGAGTAGGAGAGAGTAGTAGAGTGAGTAGTAGAGAATAGTAGAGAGTGAGTAGTAGAGTAGTAGAGAGCGAGTAGTAGAGAGTAGTAGAGTAGTAGAGAGTGAGTAGTAGAGAGTGAGTAGCAGAGAGAGTAGTAGAGAGTAGTAGAGAGTGAGTAGTAGAGAGTGAGTAGTAGAGAGTAGTAGAGAGCGAGTAGTAGAGAGTGAGTAGTGGAGAGCGAGTAGTAGACAGCGAGTAGTAGAGAGTGAGTAGTAGAGAGTGAATAGTAGAGAGTGAGTAGTAGAGAGAGAGTAGTAGAGAGTGAGTAGTAGAGAGTAGTAGAGTGAGTAGTAGAGACAGAGTAGTAGAGAGTGAGTGGTAGAGAGAGAGTAGTAGAGTAGTAGAGAGTGAGTGCTAGAGAGCAGCAGAGAGTAGTAGAGTGAGTAGGAGAGAGTGAGTAGTAGAGAGTGAATAGTAGAGAGTGAGTAGTAGAAAGTAGTAGAGAGTAGTAGAGAGTGAGTAGTAGAGAGTAGTAGAGAGTAGTAGAGAAAGTATCAGAGAGTGAGTAGTAGAGAGTAGTAGAGTGAGTAGTAGAGAGTGAGTAGTAGAGAGTGAGTATTAGAGAGTGAGTAGTTAAGAGTAGTAGAGAGTGAGTAGTAGAGTGAGTAGTAGAAAGTAGTAGAGAGTAGTAGAGAGTGAGTAGTAGAGAGTATTAGAGAGTGAGTAGTAGAGAGTAGTAGAGAGTGAGTAGCAGAGTGAGTAGTAGAGAGTAGTAGAGAGAGAGTAGTAGAGAGTGAGTAATAGAGAGTGAGTAGTAGAGAGTGGTAGAGAGAGTAGTAGAGAGTGAGTAATAGAGAGTGAGTAGTAGAGAGAGAGTAGTAGAGAGTAGTAGAGTAGTAGAGCGTGAGTAGTAGAGAGTGAGTAGTAGAGAGTGGTAGAGAGAGTAGTAGAGGGTGAGTAGTAGAGAGTGAGTAGTAGAGAGAGAGTAGTAGAGAGTAGTAGAGTAGTAGAGCGTGAGTAGTAGAGAGTGAGTAGTAGAGAGTAGTGGAGTAGTAGAGAGTGAGTAGTAGAGAGTAGTAGAGAGTGAGTATTAGAGTGAGTACTAAAGAGTAGTAGAGAGTGAGTAGTAGAGAGTGAGAAGTAGAGAGAGTAGTAGAGAGTGAGAAGTAGAGAGAGTAGTAGAGTAGTAGAGAGTGAGTAGTAGAGTGAGTAGTAGAGAGTAGTTGAGAGCGAGTAGTAGAGAATCAGTAGTGGAGAGTGAGCAGTAGAGAGTAGTAGAGAGTGAGTAGTACAGAGTGAGTAGTAGAGAGTAGTACAGAGTGAGTAGTATAATGTAGTAGAGTGAGTAGTAGAGAGTGAGTAGTAGAGAGAGAGTAGTAGGGAGTGAGTAGTAGAGTAGTAGAGAGTGGTAGAGAGTAGGAGAGAGTAGTAGAGTGAGTAGTAGAGAATAGTAGAGAGTGAGTAGTAGAGCGAGTAGTAGAGAGTAGTAGAGTAGTAGAGAGTGAGTGCTAGAGAGCAGCAGAGAGTAGTAGAGTGAGTAGTAGAGAGTAGTAGAGAGTGAGTAGTAGAGAGTGAATAGTAGAGAGTGAGTAGTAGAAAGTAGTAGAGAGTAGTAGAGAGTGAGTAGTAGAGAGTAGTAGAGAACGTATCAGAGAGTGAGTAGTAGAGAGTAGTAGAGTGAGTAGTAGAGAGTGAGTAGTAGAGAGTTAGTATTAGAGTGTGAGTAGTTGAGAGTAGTAGAGAGTGAGTAGTAGAGTGAGTAGTAGAAAGTAGTAGAGAGTAGTAGAGAGTGAGTAGTAGAGAGTAGTAGAGAGTGAGTAGTAGAGAGTGAGTAGTAGAGAGTAGTAGAGAGTGAGTAGCAGAGTGAGTAGTAGAGAGTAGTAGAGAGAGAGTAGCAGAGAGTGAGTAGTAGAGAGTAGTAGAGTGTGAGTAGTAGAGAGTGGTAGAGAGAGTAGTAGAGAGTGAGTAGTAGAGAGTGAGTAGTAGAGAGAGAGTAGTAGAGAGTAGTAGAGTAGTAGAGCGTGAGTAGTAGAGAGTGAGTAGTAGAGAGTAGTGGAGTAGTAGAGAGTGGGTAGTAGAGAGTGAGTATTAGAGTGAGTACTAGAGAGTAGTAGAGAGCGAGTAGCAGAGAGCAAGTAGTAGAGAGTGTGTAGTAGAGAGTTGTGGAGTAGTAGAGAGTGAGAAGTAGAGAGAGTAGTAGAGTAGTAGAGAGTGAGTAGTAGAGTGAGTAGTAGAGAGTCGTTGAGAGCGAGTAGTAGAGAATCAGTAGTGGAGAGTGAGCAGTAGAGAGTAGTAGAGAGTGGGTAGTAGAGACTGAGTAGTACAGGGTGAGTAGTAGAGAGTAGTACAGAGTGAGTAGTATAGAGTAGTAGAGTGAGTAGTAGAGAGTGAGCAGTAAAGAGAGAGTAGTAGAGAGTGAGTAGTAGAGTAGTAGAAAGTGAGTGATAGAGAGTAGGAGAGAGTAGTAGAGTGAGTAGTAGAGAATAGTAGAGAGTGAGTAGTAGAGCGAGTAGTAGAGAGTAGTAGAGTAATAGAGAGTGAGTAGTAGAGAGTGAGTAGCAGAGAGAGTAGTAGAGAGTAGTAGAGAGTGAGTAGTAGAGAGTGAGTAGTGGAGAGTTAGTAGTAGAGAGCGAGTAGTAGAGAGTGAGTAGTAGAGAGTGAATAGTAGAGAGTGAGTAGTAGAGAGAGAGTAGTAGAGAGTGAGTAGTAGAGAGTAGTAGAGTGAGTAGTAGAGAGTGAGTAGTAGAGAGTAGTAGAGAGTAGTAGAGAGAGAGTAGTAGAGAGTGAGTAGTAGAGAGAGAGTAGTAGAGTAGTAGAGAGTTAGTGCTAGAGAGCAGCAGAGAGTAGTAGAGTGAGTAGTAGAGAGTAGTAGAGAGTGAGTAGTAGAGAGTGAATAGTAGAGAGTGAGTAGTAGAGAGAGAGTAGTAGAGAGTGTAGTAGAGAGTGAGTAGTAGAGAGTAGTAGCGAGTGAGTAGTAGAGAGTAGTAGAGAGTGAGTAGTAGAGTAGTAGAGTGTGAGTGGTAGAGAGTAGTAGAAAGTAGTAGAGTGAGTAGTAGAGAGTGAGTAGTAGAGAGTGAATAGTAGAGAGTAGTAGGGAGTGAGTAGTAGAGAGTAGGAGAGCGTGAGTAGTAGAGAGTGAGTAGTAGAGAGTAGTAGCGAGTGAGTAGTAGAGAGTGAGTAGTAGAGTAGTTGAGAGTGAGTAGTAGAGAGTAGTAGAGTAGTAGAGAGTGAGTAGTAGAGAGTAGTAGAGAGTGAGTAGTAGAGAGTGAGTAGTAGAGAGAGAGAGTAGTAGAGTAGTAGAGAGTCAGTAGTAGAGTAGTAGAGAGTAGTCAGTCAGTGTCAGTCAATGTCAGTCAGTCAGTGTCAGTCAGTCTGTCAGTGTCAGTCAATCAGTGTCAGTCAGTGTCAGTCAATCAGTGTCAGTAAGTCAGTGTCAGTCAGTCAGTGTCAGTCAGTCAGTGTCAGCTAGAGCAGCTCTGCTGACCTGGTTCTCTGGCTCTAAAGCAGCTCTGCTGACCTGGCTCTCTCTCTCTAAAGCAGCTCTGCTGACCTGGTTTCTCTGGCTCTACAGCAGGTCTGCAGACTTGGTTCTCTGGCTCTAAAGCAGCTCCGTTGACCCAGTTCTATGGCTCTGAAGCAGTTCTGCTGACATGGTTCACTGGCTCTATAGAAGCTCTGCTGACCTGGTTCTCTCCCTCTAAAGCAGCTCTACTGACCTGGTTTCTCTGGCTCTGCAGCAGCTCTGCTGACCTGGTTCTCTGGCTCTAGAGCAGCTCTGTTGACCTGGTTCTTAGGCTCTAGACCAGCTCTACTGACCTGGTTCTCTGGCTCTAAAGCAGCTCTGCTGATTTGGTTCTCTGGCTCTAGAGTAGCTCTGCTGACCTGGTTCTCTGGCTCTAAAGCAGCTCTGCTGACCTGGTTCTCTCTCTCTAAAGCAGCTCTGCTGACCTGGTTTCTCTGGCTCTACAGCAGGTCTGCTGACCTGGTTCTCTGGCTCTAGAGCAGCTCTGCTGACCTAGTTCTTATGCTACAGAGCAGCTCTGCTGATCTAGTTCTCTGGCTCTACAACAGCTCTGCAGACCTGGTTCTCTGGCTCTAAAGCAGCTCCGTTGACCCAGTTCTATGGCTCTGAAGCAGTTCTGCTGACATGGTTCACTGGCTCTATAGAAGCTCTGCTGACCTGGTTCTCTCCCTCTAAAGCAGCTCTACTGACCTGGTTTCTCTGGCTCTTCAGCAGCTCTGCTGACCTGGTTCTCTGGCTCTAGAGCAGCTCTGTTGACCTGGTTCTTAGGCTCTAGACCAGCTCTACTGACCTGGTTCTCTGGCTCTAAAGCAGCTCTGCTGACCTGGTTCTATGGCTCTAAAGCAGCTCTGCTGATTTGGTTCTCTGGCTCTAGAGTAGCACTACTGACCTGGTTCTCTGGCTCTAAAGCAGCTCTGCTAACCTGGTTCTCTGGCTCTAAAACAGCTCTGCTGGCCTGGTTCTCTGGCTCTAAAGCAGCTCTGCTGACCTGGTTCTCTCCCTCTAAAGCAGCTCTGCTGACCTGGTTTCTCTGACTCTAGAGCAGCTCTGCTTACCTAGTTCTTAGGCTCTAGAGCAGCTCTGCTGACCTGGTTCTCTGGCTCTACAGCAGCTCTGCTGACCTGATTTTCTGCACTCACGACGCACGCACCCGACTTCGCGAAAATATATTTAAAAATAATATAAGTTTCTTATAAGTACAAATATATTATTTTGATGAATATCTTACATAATCTCTTGCCTTAATATGTATATTAAAGACACATACATATCATTTTGGAACATAATTTTTTTTTGCGGGAGTCGCGCACCCAGCGCGCCCCAGCACGTATATGATGTCACGCGGGTCTCGCAAGCATGCAAACATCTCGTACCGTAATGCACATGCGCGAGTCGCAGACTGGTCGCATACCAATCGCGCATACCACGTGATATTAAATGTATATGATGTAACTGAAAAACACGCAGCCGTCGCACACCATACACGGATCCTTCATGACTTTTCAAAATGGCGGCTAGAATGCGCGCACCCACCGTGATGTGTTCACTTTGAGTGCGCGACTGCGAAAAAAATTGGATTTTTTTTTAAAGAAAATGATATAGATATATTAAAATAAAAAATGAAAACAAGAAAATTAATCAATATTTCAGTTTTAATTAAAAAATGTTTTTTGCAATTTTCAGAAAAATATATAATGTTATTTAATGAATAAAATATTTATAAATAAACAGTTAAAAAACTGTAGAAAATCAGTACAAAAAATAGATATAACTACTATCACACTTAAACGTTAGCATTTAAAAAACCTTTGAAATTCACTGAAAAAAACCATAGGTTTCAGAGACGTTATAGTTAGAAATTAGCATTTAAAAAACCTTAGAAATTCACAGAAAAAAACATAGGTTTCAGGGGTGTTATAGTTAGCTGCCCATTTCACTCGTACAAAACCATAGAAATTCCTCCGTTATAGTTAGTTCTGCTAACTATAACTCACGCGCCCGCAATGCACTGCTGATGATATCACATATTGCATCATTCATGACATGGTCAGTGACATCACTGATGACATCACTGATGACATCTCAAATGATATCACTGATGACATCATCCACTTGACAATCCGATACACCACATCATACACTAGTATAACCTTTCATCACTCACTGTAAAATACAGAGTACCATATTTGAAACCATTGACACACCAATACCAGTTACTACATACCCACTCACTGATTCCTAAGTCTACACACACAACTACCCATTCAACAACAGAATCATCTATACATGCAGTCATTAATTAATAGAACACTATCAAATGCACTTATACACATATATAGACATTGACACATCAGCAGTCATCTTAGTCGGTTATGCAGTCATCCTACTCACTCATGAAAAAAATGTATCGCACTTAAATTTACTCACTTACACAATTATCCAACGACACCTCATTTATTCAAACACATAGTAACTCATCGTTAATATGTTAAAAAAGCACCATTACAATTATACACTCATTCATATATTTACTCTCACAATCACTGACTCTTACACAAACTTATTTATATACACCAACTCTCACATACAATGCCTTTTATTTTTTTACTTTGTTGAAGATGTACAACTAAAACATATATTCGCTCACCAACACACAAATAAATACACTCAGTCACCCAAACAACTGTTTCCACATGCACTCTTAAACCCATACACCTAGTCAATCAACCATTCACACATCTATGCATAGAGTTACACACACCCCATCCAACCACACACAAACTCAGTGTCCCATACAAATACTCACCCAACTAATCAATAACTAATATACACACGCATGTAGTTAGTGACCAACTGAGGCAGCATGTTATACAACAACAGAGACAGTGCTGCACACATTCACATAGTTTAGTTACTAATCCATGTATTAAGTGAGACACTTTTAATTACTCACTTAAAAAGACAGTCAGACAGCTACTAAATCCTCCATCCAGGCAGTTATATATCCACTCAATCTTCAATACAGATTGGTATATATATAATACATATTTAAATTTCAAACTAAACCACATTCAGTGGATGATATCATCAGTGATGTCACTGACCATGTCATGAATGATGCAATATGTGACATCATCAGCAGTGCATTGCGGGCGCGTGAGTTATAGTTAGCAGAACTAACTATAACGGAGGAATTTCTATCGTTTTGTACGAGTGAAATGGGCAGCTAACTATAACACCCCTGAAACCTATGTTTTTTTCTGTGAATATATATATATATATATATATATATATATATATATATATATATATATATATATATATATACAATTCGCCAGTAATATGCACACTCGGAGTCACAGGTATTTTAAATAGGCAGTAGTTTAATGTTCGTAACGCGTTTCAACCGAAGTCTTGTTCACGGTTGTTGCCGGTTTTTGGGCGTACCGGCACCTTGCACCAACTGACAACGGGCTCGGTCTCGAAATGACCCGCTTTCAGGAAATTAATATATATATATATATATATATATATATATATATATATATATTCAGTGAAAAAACCATAGGTTTAACACATGTTATAGTTAGCTGGACATTTTACTCGTAAAAAACCAATGAAATTCCCCCGTTATAGTTAGTTCAGCTAACTATAACTCGCGCGCCCGCAATGCACTGCTGATGACGTCACATATTACATCACTCATGACATGGTCAGTGACATCACTCATGACATCACTGATGACATCTCAAATGACATCACTGATGACATCATCCAGTGAATGTATGTTTTTCTGAAAATTAAATATGTTTTATATATGTATATCTCAAGGTCGATGGAAGAATAAATGGGTATATAAGTGTCTAAATGGATGATTTTTATTTGAAAAATTGATTGTGTAACTGACTGATTAAGTGTATCATAGTGAATACATGGCTTAGTGAGTAATGTTTAAATATTTAAATATCTGTATCAGTCTCTCTCTTTGTGTATAAGTGGCTGCATGGGTTGGTGAGTAGCTACATGAGTGTCTATATAGGTTATTTGTTGGTTTTTTGAGTATCAGTGTCTGATGTCTGTATGGTTTGGTGGGGGGTATTACGTAGTGCATAGGTGCATGAATGAATGACTCAGTCTTTGTATGTGTTGAAGTCAGCATGTGTGCAGGACTCTATGGGTGCATGAGTGTGTGTATGGGTGTGTTAGTGAGTGATTGACTGTCTCTATAGTGTCTTTATGAGTAACTACATATGTTTTAAACTAGTATATGTGACTATTGGTGTATATAAGTGAGTATATGTGAGAGTGAGAGATTGAAAGAGTTCCTGAATGAATAAGTATGTGGTTCTATAAGTGATTGTTTAAAAGAGTAAGTATGTGTAAGTTTCCGTAAAAGTAAGTGTGGTGGTGTGTGTATAACTGTATATTTAAGTAAATGGATGTTTGATTCTTTATTAGCATGAGTGACTATGTGTGTGAGTAACTCCATGGATGAGTGGCATTGTGTAACAGGGTGTATAGAGGTGTATGAGTACATATGATGAGTGAGTACATGTATGAGTGACTGTATAGGACTGTTGGTGAATGAGTGGATGTGTATGTGAATCTTAGAATTACTGAAGAGGTTGTTGTAATTGGTATTGGTATGTCCATTGTTTTGAAAATGTTAGTTTGTATTTTTGAGTGTGTGTATCAAAGGTTATATTAGGGGAAGAGGAGCTCTGCCACTCTATCTCAAGGATGATGTCATCAGTGATGTCATCAGTGATGTCATTTGAGATGTCATCAGTGATGTCATGAGTGATGTCACTGACCATGTCATGAGTGATGTAATATGTGACGTCATCAGCAGTGCATTGCGGGCGCGCGAGTTATAGTTAGCTGAACTAACTATAACGGGGGAATTTCATTGGTTTTTTACGAGTAAAATGTCCAGCTAACTATAACATGTGTTAAACCTATGGTTTTTTCACTGAATTTCTAAGGTTTTTTAAATGCTAATTCCTAACTATAACGTGTGTGAAACCCATGGTTTTTTCAGTGAATTTGCAAGGTTTTTTAAATGCTAATTCCTAACTATAACGTGTGTGAAACCTATGGTTTTTTCAGTGAATTTGCAAGGTTTTTTAAATGCTAATCCCTAACTATATCGTTTTTGAAACCTTTGGTTTTTTCAGAGAATTTGTATGGTTTTTTATATGCTAAGTTATGTATTTTTAATTAAAGATATTTTTTTTTATTTAAATAAAATTACTTTATATTCATTTATATATTATCTGTATTTTTTTATAAATTATTTTTTTTAAAAATTCAATTTGGATATTTTTTTTTATTTAATTTTTTAAATGATTTTATGTCCACTTTTTTTTTTTTTATAAATTCTTGGGGTGCACGCTCTGAGCGCGCACCTAGTACTATTTCGTAACTTTTTTATGAATTCCGGCGTACGTTATTTACGTACGCAAATATACTTCATGGTGCGCGCTGGGAGCGCGCACCCAGTACGTATGCGTACGTACGTACGCATGCGTCCTACGCCCTCGACGCGGTTTACTTCCGCATACGCTAAAATTATGCGCAATAACGGTCGCGTATACGCGTGTTCAACGTATGCGCGCTAGGTACGCGTATATGACGTATGCACCTTCGCGTTTACGCGTTCGTGCATACGTCATCGCGGGGTGCGCGCACGGAGCTTGCGCAGTGCGCGCACCTCGGGTTTATACATAATAAAACAATATTTCCTATTGGTTATCATTACTTTCAGTTTCTAATTGTATCAATACCACACCCAATCCCCTCATGGCAAGTCATGTGATCAAGAATCTTCACTTTTGATTGGTTTGAAGTACTTTCTGTTCCAGATTCTTCCCAAACCACACCTACTCCCCTCATTATTAGTTCTGATTCCTTTGGAGAAGGAGCTATTCTGTTGTTGAGAGACAATGGCTGAACAGCAACCTACTTCAGACAGTGAGCAGGACACTCTTGAGAGGCAGAGGAACAGGAAGCAGAAAGACAGCTTTATATGGCAGTTTTTCACTTTTCCAGAGAATGAGAAAAAGGTAAATGCACCGAAAGTTACATGTGTACTTTGTAAAAAAGTCTTATCTCGTGGGAATCCTAACAAGAAATATTCTTTTAGCATTCACACTATGTTGAGACATGTTTACAAAATGCATCCAGTATCTTATCGTCGAGCTTCTGGAGAAAACCCTCCACCTGCTCAGCCGACGACATCAGCAGCAGCTCAGCCGAGCACATCTTCGGCAGCTCAGGGGAGCACTTCAGCTGCGATGGTGCCTTCACCTGTTTCTTTACCTCTTGTTGGTCCACCTTGTTTGGCGAGGTTGTCTACACGGTGCACTGATTGCGGTTCTCTTATTTCTGTGGGGGAGACCAGTCTTGATCTCCTTCAGAGAAAATTTGATGCGCATACGTGCACTAGGCCATAGATGTTTTTTCTTTTTTTGCGTTTTTCTCTTCCTGTTTCCCTCCATTAACTCAAGGGCTCTTTTAAGAGCCACTTATAAACTTAATCAAACAAATTTTGTTTTTAGAATTTTTTTTTGAAATTTTTTTGAGGTGCGCGCACCCTGCGCGCACCCATGTTTTTTTAAATTTTTTTTTTTTTTTGAGAGACTACAATTAAAAATTGAAAATGTGATTGTACAGAAGTACAAACCTCAAAACCCCACTCGCTTAAATACGTTTTTTTTTAATTTTGTTTTATTAAGTTTTTTTTCGGGTGCGCGCTGGGTGCGCGCACTCGGCGATATTTTTTTACAAAATATTAACCTTTTTTTTTGCCCTACAAGGTCCTACTTTAACCCCCTTACAATGCCTACTGGGTCTATTTCTACCCACTCTGCCCCCTTTTCAAGTTCTCCCCCTTTGTTTATCACCCCCTCTTTATGCGATTGACAAAATGGCGGCCGCCGCTTCCTGATTTCCACCGATTCGAATGTTTACTAAGATCTAACAACCAATCAGAATTGCGCTCGCGCACGGCGAGGTGCGCACACCCAGCGCGCACGGAGCGCGCTTATATATATATATATTGATTTAAAGGCTATTTTCTCAGAATCTACTGAACAGATTTACACCAAACCTACAAAAGGCACTTCCTTGACCTGGGGACTACCTCTCTGCCAAATTTCTAGTAATTCTGTTCAGCCGTTCGGGCTGTAGCCCTGTCTAAAGGTCCTATGGCAAAATGCATGGGAAAAACGCGTTTTGGGACCCCCCTTTTATCTCAGCCCCCGCTTGACGAATCCCCCCGAGACTTTCAGGGTAGGAGCGGAGCGTAGCGCCCCACCTATTTTGAGAAATTCGCGAACATTCGTCGACCGGCGCCAAAGTTATTCCAAATAGAATGTTGCGGATTTCCTATGGAAAAGGGGTCCTAACTATAACTACCTACTGGCGACCGCCAGTAGGTAATATATATATATATATATATATATATATCACTGAAAAAACACAAAGGTTACAGGGACTTTATAGGGGAGAGGAGTTGGCCTAACAGCTAGGGTTGTCAACCTCAAATCTGGGGACCTGGGTTCGAGTCTCAGCAATGACACTGAACATCCTGTGATTCTGGGCAAATCACTTAATCTCCCTGTGCCTAACAAAAATGAATGTGTCCTCGTGTAATGCAACTGGTGCTATGTAAAGCGCTCTGATACCCAATTTGGGTCAAGTTCGCGCAATATAAAACTCTCTAAAATAAAAAAAAATAGGTTCTGAATTTACTCACACAAAACCATAGAAATTCAGCAATTATAGTTATTCTTATATAATTAAACTTATGTTAAGAAACTAGGACTCATTGCCTGAAGTTACTTCATGGCATGAGTTATTATTTCTTCAGATAAGTTTAACTATAACTATAGCTGCTGAAATTCTATGGCTTTGTGCGTGTAAATTCAGAACCTAACTATAATGTCCCTCTAACCTTTATTTTTATCAGTGAATTTCTATGGCTTTTTAAGCAAGCATGTTAATATAACTAGCACCAAGCACAGCCTACAGCCAGGCCCTGCGGCCAACCCTGCCACATGCACCCAAACACAAGCTGCAGTGGGTGTTTTATTTTTGTTCATTTTTTTCTCGATCCTTCAAACTTTTGGGGGGATCTGAGAATTTACACAGGGGGTTGCTCTGAGACTCGCGAGGAATCCTTGAATTTTGCGAGTGGCCCCCAATTTTTTTTTCTTGAAATTTATGGGCCCAGGACACATGCTCAGCCCTCTTTTATAATATGTGCAGCCAGCCAATCAGGAGTTCAGTAGTGGGCATGAATCTGTGGATTACCCACGGGTGGATCCGCGAGTAATACGTCCCCAGATGCATAAATTTGTGTTCCTGTTAGTAGCTCCGAAACTACTGAACTGATTTACACCAAATCACAAAATACATGATCTGCATACCAAGCTCTAGCTTTCTGCCAAATTTGGTGTAATTCTGTCCAGAGGTTTGGGCTGTAGGCTTGTTTAAAGTCCTATGGGAATTAACATAGGAAACACAACTTTTTTTAACCCACCTTTTTCTCGGCCCCCACTACACGAAACACCTCGAAACTTTCTAGACTCCATCTGAAGTACCAGGAAAAATGTTTGAGAAAATTTCATGAAGATTAATAAACCGGCACCATAGATATAGGCAACTGAAAATCACTTTTTCCTATGGAAACTAGGTCCTAACTATAACTACCTGCTGGCGACCACCAATAGATCATATATATATATATATATATATTCACTTAAAAAACCATAGGTTTCACACATGTTATAGTTAGCTGGACATTTCACTCGTAAAAAACCAATGAAATTCCCCCGTTATAGTTAGTGCAGGCAACTATAACTCACGCGACCGCAATCCTCTGCTGATGACGTCAGATATTACATCACTGTATTTAGACACTTATTTACCCATGTCTTCTTCCATTAATCTTTAGCTATACATATATTACAAATATTTATTTTTCATAAAGACACATATGTCATCAGTGATGTAATATCTGACGTCATCAGCAGAGGATTGCGGTCGCGTGAGTTATAGTTGCCTGGTTTTTTAAATGCTAATTCGTAACTATAACGTGTGTGAAACCTATGGTTTTTTCAGTGAATTTGTACGGTTTTTTAAATGCTAAGTTATGTATTTATTAATTTACTTTTTTTTCAGGTTTTTCACCGTGCGCGCACCGTGCGCTTCTAGCACCGTGCGCGCGCTGTGGGCGCTCGGTGCGCTTCGCGCACCGAGCACCCACGGTTCGTAGTGCGTGGCGTGCACGCGCGATGCGCGCACCTCGCGATTTTGTTATAAAAAAAAAATGTTTTTTTCTCCCTTGGGAGTCCTTCTGTGACCCCCTGACCAAGGCTAGGGGGTCAGGAACTGTCCACTCTGCCCCCTTTTCACGTTCTCCGCCTTTTTTTTCACCCCCTCAGACTGCGAGAGACAAAATGGCGGCTGACACTTCCTGGTTTCGACCGATTCGAATGTTTACCGACATCCAACAACCAATCAGAATTGCGCTCGCACACGGCAGGGTGCGCGCACAGTGTGCGCACGGTGCGCGCGTATAGATATTGATATGCTTTTAAATGCTATTTTCTCAGGAAATACTGAACAGATTTACACCAGACCTGCAAAAGGCACTTCCTTGACCTTATGGCTACCTCTCTGCCAAATTTCACGTAATTCTGTTCAGAAGTTCGGGCTGTAGCTGCGACTAATGGTCCTATGGAAAAATGCATGGGGAAAACGCGTTTTGGGACCCCCCCTTTTTCTCGGCCCCCGCTTGACGAATCACCCCGAGACTTTCAGGGTAGGAGCTGAACGGAGCGCCCCATTTGTTTTGAAAATTTCGCGAGGATTCGTCAACCGGCGCCAAAGTTATTCAAAATAGAATTTTGAGATTTCCTATGGAAACTAGGTTGTAACTATAACTATCTACTGGCGACCGCCAGTAGATAATATATATATATATATATATATATATATATATCGAAGAAACTTCCCAAAGTGCAATGGCGCACATCTGCAGGAACGGACAACTTCACTCGCCGATGCTTTCAAATCTTGTTTATTTGTATTGCGTGCCTAGTCCATGACGCGTTTCGAGCCACTCGGCCCTTGCTCACATGACAACGTTACGTGCAATAATATTGTATTTATAGAAAAAACACCAACCACCACCTGAAAGTAATCGAATGGCATTACTGAAGGAAACAGAAGAAATACTGTATCGTATTGGTTCAAAGGAAAGGCCATTAGGTGTCATTTTCCAGGCATGATTTTTTAAAAAAGACATAATTCTTTGCTAAACGTAATCGTTAAATCTAATAAGTTATGCATAATCAGAATTAATCAGAAAAATTTGTCAGTCAAAATGCATATGCCCATACTAGTAGTACAATTGCTAGTCACGTGATCACATACTTTAGGTAATGCTGCAACATTGGATCTGTCCTTAAATAAACAAATATATACAATGTATCAAGTTATCTACAAAAACAACTCATAGAATTTCAATAAGGACAAAATGAGAGAACAATTAAATACAAGGAAAAAGCTCTCAATAGATCTTTAGCAAAACACGATAAAGGTAAATGAAAATTCGCGATACTGGGTACCAATACCCTTATTAACGAACATAGTGGTGACTCAACTGGCTAGTTGATGGATAAAGTGCTATGTGTATTGGGAATAAAGCATCCGGATTTTATTCAACTGAAATGAATCTGGGAACGATATACTGATATATGAATAGTCCTGGATTTATATTATGATCATGTGCCTTAATACTAATGCCAATAATAAGTGCTCAGTGCTGGAGTATGTGAAAGAAGTGGGTAGGAAAAACCCACATATTAAAATATGTCGTCTTGGTATCAGCCTTGTAAGTCCCCAGTATCTCGAGTAGAAATGGGCTATGACACAATTTATCACCATACATGGTATAAGTACCCAAGGCTGATGACTAAATGCAGGGATCCCCCTTAAAAACAAACCCATAATGTGGGTTGGACCATACGGAGACACACAGTGAGATAGCTCCTGTAGTACATTGATCAGAGAACACTTTGTGAGGGTAAACTGCACCCAAGTGTAGAATCGTATAGCTCAACATCCTAGTATTGACATGACAGATTGCTATGTCTCTAACTATAAGCCAGGTAATCATTACAGAAAATGGTGCATATCCTCGCCTGTATTGAGACCTTGGGGATATTTGGTATCGATCTCGATAATATATCGAGATTCCAGTTGTCGTAATCGCTTTTCGCGATTACCTCCCCTTTTCTGACTTGGTACAGAATCAAGGACACAGTATTTGAGGCAGTTTAAGTTGTTGTCATGTACCATTTTAAAATGTCTGGCCACTGGGTATGCAGGATCAGAGTTAACGATGGCTCGTAAGTGCTGTAATATACGAGCATGAACCGGCAGCTTAGTGCTGCCGATATATTTGAGACCACAGGTGCATTGTAGCATATAGACCGCATATTCCGTTCGGCAGGTGTAATGCCCTTTGATGGGGTAATTTTCCATTGAAAAAGCAGTGGTATAGCTGGTGGTGGTTATCCCAAATTTGCAGGCCCGGCAGGAGCTGCATTTATAGAAACCCTGTTTGGGAGATAACCAACTGCTTTTGGTTGTGAGTTCAGGACTAGATCTAACTAAGTCACTGTGCATGGAGTAAGCTTTCCGGAAAGTGATGGTAGGCCTGATGGGAAGGACCTGCTTAAGAGTAGCATCGGTCAGGACAATAGGCCATTGTTTATAAACAATGGTCTTGATGTCTTTGGCTTGTTTGCTGTATGTGGTTATAAGCCTACAAGCAGTTTGATTGTACTGTGTATCAGAAGATAGCAATGGTGTGAGTGTGTTTGAAGACTGTGCAGAGTTACTCAAGAGTAGAAGTCTATTTTTACTATTGGCCTTGTCTTTGGCTGATTTGAGTTTAGTGGGATTATATCCTCTTTCTAAGAACCTCAAAGTGGCGTCTTCCTGATGGCGATCTAAAGCTATTGGGTTGCTGCAAGCCCTGCGTATGCGAAGATATTCTCCATACGGGAGACTGGTGATAGTGTGGGCAGGGTGGAAACTATTGGCATGCAAAATGCTGTTGCCAGCTGAGGGCTTGCAATATAAACATGTCTCAATACGATCTTTCTCAATGTAAACTTTGATGTCAAGAAAGTTACAGGTAGAGTTGTCTATGTTGGCATTAAATTGTAAGTTGATATTGTTCGTATTGATTCTATTGACGAAATCTTCAGCTTCCTCGTGAGTGCCATGCCAGATAACAAAGATGTCGTCAATGTAACGCCACCATTGAACGACATGTTTACTCCACACTTCACCATGCTCTCTCTTGAGGACATGCTCCTCCCACCAGCCCACGTGTAAACACGCGTAGCTGGGGGAGAAGCATGCCCCCATCGCCACTCCCTGCAGTTGTTGAAATAGTAGACCATCAAATGTAAACACATTATTGAGGAGACACCAGCGAATCATGGACAGCAGCATCTTATTATGGCAATGGAATTCAATAGATCTTTGATTGAGATAGTGTTCAATGGCTTGGATTCCATCATTGTGCCTGATGCTGGTGTATAGTGTGGCGATGTCCAATGTTATGAAACAATACTCTGTTGACCAGGTTTGATTATTGAGTTTGCCCAAGAAATCTTTGCTGTCCCGAAGATATGAAGGTAGTTGTGTAACAAAGTCCTGTAAATAATAATCAATATAACGGGAAGTGTTTTCAAAAATACTGTTGTTCGCAGAGATGATAGGTCTGCCCTGTACTGGATTGGTGCCCTTATGAACCTTGGGTATAAAGTAAATGGTCGGGAGAACAGGATATGAATTGTGCAAAAAATTGAATTCATCTTTACTGATCAAAGTATCTCTTTTCCACATAGTGAGGTCATCTTTGTAATTCTTGTTTATCTTGTTGAATTCTGCAATGTTGGTTCTACGGTAACATTCCTGATTATTCAAATGACGATATGCCTCAATTTTATAATCTTTCTTGTTCCACAAGACGATGTTGCCACCTTTGTCACTTTTATTAATGATGATCTCATGGTTTGTGCTCAACTTTTTCATCAATTGAAAATATGCACGAGGTTGATATTTAGAGTAACCTCCCTTCGTTCTTTGTTTATTCCGTCTCAAATACATTTTTTTGAGTTCTTCAGTGACCCGGTCGTGAAAGATATCAACCGCATCGCGGGGCATGATGGGAACAAATGTGGAAGTTGGTTTAAAGGGACTTTGACCAGGGAGAGAAATATTAATACCTTCTATTTCTGAAAGTTCTTGAGTGTCAATACTTGTAAAATCAGGGTCTTCATGATTTGTGCTCAGAGAATGAAGAGTTTTCATAACTTGAAGATCGCCGGCCACAAGGTTCTCAGATATATTGGTAGCTAGGCTTGTTTGTTCTTGACTGTTCGATGATCTGCAGGTGCTGGTAGTGGTTTGACTCAATGTTAAGACATCTTTTTCTTTTTCTTTATTGTTTTTAACTTTTTCTTTGTTTGCTTCGTTAGTGCGAACTTGTTTTTTGATGGAGTAATATTTAGTGAGTTTGAGTTTTCTGATGAATTTGTAAACATCAACTCTGGTGTTGCTATAATTGAAATTGCTCTCGGGGCAAAAGCTAAGACCCAAGGCTAGTAGTTGTTTTTCTGCGAGGTTGAGTTCAACATCCGTTAAATTGATGATGGTGTTGTCTACTGATGTTAGCGTTGTTGCCATCTCTTTCTCTGCTGCCCTCTTCCTCTGCCTCTTGTTGCATTTGCGCCTCTCTCTTCTGCGGTGATTTCTTTTTTGTTTTGTTGACTCGTGGCATTCCGAGATCTCAACGATTTCTTCCGATCTTCTGCTAAAAAATCTATTTCCTCGGCATATGTTAGGTGGCCAAGATCTTCTCTGTTAGATGATGAGGAATCGCCGCTAGTGTTCGAATCAGTATCACTGACGAGGGCACTGAGATCGGACGTAGAGGCATTTGTATTAGTTGCTGTAGCCTGCGGCGCTTTGTCACTGGATTCCTTGCCACTGTTCCTTGATTTTCTTAGATAGTCATATTTACGCGCGAACGTAAAGACTTGCCCCAGTTCGTAATCTCTTTTGTCGCGCGCAAATTTAAACGCCTTTCTGTTTTTGATGACAGCCTCTTGTTTGGAGAGGCGAGTTTTCATTTCATCAATACCTTTATCAATGGTGTCATTTGTAGATGAGTTGCGGATTTTAGTTAGTTCACAATTCAGGCGTTCAATTTCTTTAAGATTTGCGTCTCTATCTATACGGGCGTACTTGATGAGTAAACATACCAGACGCATAGATGCTTCGAGGTTACTCTCTGCCCATTCTTTCAGTAACAGCGGATTCGGGCTGTCAAAGCTAGGGGCAAGCATAATTCGTAACCCACGCGGTATGCGTCCTACTTCGTGGTACTTTTCCAATGACTTAACCTCCCACCATTTTGTGAGTTCGCTTTTGCTGTTTTTTTCAAGTGCTTTCAATAAAGTTTTTACATCGTCCTTACTGTTGTTCGTGTCTTTGTTGGAATTGGGTTTGTTTTTGGCGGGGATTTGAGGAAGGTTGGTGAAAACCTCTTCGGCTGCTTTTTCGCGTTCACGTAACGCGTCTTCGGACATGGCAACTGTCAGATAAATCGTGACATATATATATACATGTATATATATATATATATATATATACACATATACATATATATATATATATATATATATATATTACCTACTGGCGGTCGCCAGTAGGTAGTTATAGTTAGGACCACGTTTCCATAGGAAAACCTCAACATTCTATTTTGAATAACTTTGGCGCCGGTCGACGAATCCTCGCGAATTTCTCAAAATAGGTGGGGCGCTACGCTCCGCTCCTACCCTGAAAGTCTCGGAGGGATCCGTCAAGCGGGGGCTGAGATAAAAGGGGGGTCCCAAAACGCGTTTTTCCCATGCATTTTTCCATAGGACCTTTA
The DNA here is from genome assembly GCF_964204655.1 of Triturus cristatus. Lineage (NCBI taxonomy): Eukaryota > Metazoa > Chordata > Amphibia > Caudata > Salamandridae > Triturus > Triturus cristatus. The sequence continues at coordinate 21,643,826 of NC_140580.1, read as the reverse complement.
GAACGAGCTACAGCCCGAACGGCTGAACAGAATTACTCAAAATTTGGCAGAGAGGTAGTCCCTAGGTCAAGGAAGTACCTTTTGTAGGTTTGGTGTAAATCTGTTCAGTAGATTCTGAGAAAATAGCCTTTAAATCAATATATATATCTGAGCCCGCTTACGGTACGCTTACCGTACGCTTACGGTAAGCGTACGGTGGCGTGCGCGAGCGTGATTCTGATTGGCTCTTAGATCTTAGTAAACATTCGAATCGGCCGAAACCAGGAAGCGGCGGCCGCCATTTTGTGTATTTCACTCTGAAAAAAAAGAGTGAAAACAAGTAAAGGGGGCAATGAGGAGAGTTACAGACCCCCTAACATTTGTAAGGGGGTCAAAGAAGGACAGAAAAGTACAAAAAAAACATTTATTGATTTTAAAAAAAATCACGGGGTACGCGTACGGTAAGCTTACGGTAAGCGTACGGTAGAAAAAAAAAAAAAAAAATGAAAATCAGATTTAAGTGTTTAGATATTAGGGGGCTCTAAAAAGAGCCGTTGTGTTTATGAAATGATTTTTTAGTGGTACCTACAAGTACCGATGCAGAGTCTAAGGTTCAAGAGGAAGACTCTGTTCCCTTCATCATTGAAGTGCACACCATCTCCTCTATAAATGTCTTGCATGTCATAACGCAAGTTGTTGTGGTAAATGGCACCCATACCATAGTCACGGAGGAAAGCAGAAACAGATTTGTTGACGTGCTTTCTTGCTTTGTCATCGCACCGCGTGCCCACCGTGCATGCACGGCACTAACTGCGTAAAGTGGGCGCGCGGTGCGCGAAGCGCACCGCGTGCTCACTGTGCGCGCACGGTGCGCGAAGCGCACCGTGCGCGCACGGAACGAACTGCGTTAAGTGGGCGCGCACGCCACGAATGGCGTAAAGTAACTTAGCATTTAAAAAAACGTACAAATTCACTGAAAAAACCATAGGTTTCACACACGTTATAGTTAGGAATTAGCATTTAAAAAACCTTGCAAATTCACTGAAAAAACCATAGGTTTCACACATGTTATAGTTAGCGGAAATTTTACTGATAAAAAACCAATGAAATTCCCCCGTTATAGTTAGTGCAGGCAACTATAACTCACGCGACCGCAATCTTCTGCTGATGACATATGTGTCTTTATGAAAAAAAAATATTTGTAATATATGTATAGCTAAAAATGTATGGAAGAAGACATGGGCAAATAAGTGTCTAAATACAGTATTAGCATCAGCAGAGGATTGCGGTCGCGTGAGTTATAGTTGCCTGCACTAACTATAACGGGGGAATTTCATTGGTTTTTTATCAGTAAAATTTCCGCTAACTATAACATGTGTGAAACCTATGGTTTTTTCAGTGAATTTGCAAGGTTTTTTAAATGCTAATTCCTAACTATAACGTGTGTGAAACCTATGGTTTTTTCAGTGAATATATATAGATATATATATAATTTACTTGAACTTGAAAAATATTTTTTTTAAATCCCCAGCAGTGATAATATTTGTATGCAATTCTAGGAAGGATTCATGGCTGGTGTAAAGAGGACTATCAAATAATAAACATGTCATATTAGACTTAAATTTCTGGATCATTTAAAACATTTTAGAACACAGTGGGGATGGCCAACATGGAGATGAAGAAGAGTTTTCTATAAAGGCATGGTGTAACATGGCCATTATTTATGAGTTTCTGAATGTAGAGCCAGGCTAGGAAGTTAACTCACATACAGTTGTGTTAACATTTAGACCTTTGCAAATTTTGAATGAGGATTCTGGGGTGTGAAATATAAGTAGAATTTTTTTCTATAACATTAATTGTTTGGTCCTATGTTTTCCTATTAAAAAATCATTTTGGGGAAAGACCTTCTCATATCCCATTGTAAAACGTCTGACATGCTTGCAGTGCTCATCGTGTGCAATCTATGTCAATTATCAACACATTTCCCGGGCTACTTTCAGCTTTCAGTCCGGGGAAAGGGTTTTCAATTGGGGGCTTGACTGCTAAACTGCAGGAGAGGGGAGAAAATACCTCTACCACACCCACGAAGGATGGTCTGAAACAGTTAAGCTTCATCTTTTCCTCAACATGATAGCCATCTTATAGCACATTGAAAGCCGTCTTGAAGGAAAAGCCGCTTCACAGTACCATGCCATCCCAAAGGAGGGCACCGCAGCTGTATAACCAAAGAGAATATACCATGCCACTGTCCACGTTACAAGTGCCCCTGACTTGCAGGGTACTTTCTTCCAGCATATCAAGGGCACTTCTATGAGGTCATGAGTAGACCACCATGGGTTACACGAAAGTCTTGCATGAAGTGGCACAGCCAAAGAAAGGTAGCAAAACAACATGCCTAAACTGGACGGCCCTTCACCTAGGGATTGTTTGTGAAATGATTGTCTCGGAAGGTCAGTGGGCCATTGCAAGTGTCTGTTTCTCTCACTGAAAAGCGAACAAGAGTCGCTACAATGTTTGGTCAACCAGGGCAGAAGACCTGTCGGTTACCCTGCCCTGCTCCACCTGTTTCAGGCATGTGACAACTGACACATGTTGTAACTTCCTGGCTGGCTATTAGTCAATTACTATCACTTGAAACTAAAAAGAGAAAGATTACTTCCCCTTTTTAAAAAAAACAGGAACCAAAACAAACCACAGCGCTTTGAACCTGCGTTACCCTTTGGGGAGGGGCTGAAAATGCATTACATGTAAGTGCACGTGCACATACTATGGGGACCCCGTGCATTCCCCTTGTTGCTATATTTTGTGCCTTGCGTTCTATCCTTCTAGGGAGCCCACTGAGGCTGATTTGTTGATGATCTTCGGTTGAAAGCTATGAACCACTTATGGTTTGGTAGCTGGGGAGAGGATTTCAACAGCATCATAGCAGCTTTACTAATAAGATTGCGAGATGTACTTTCATTAGTCCAACGCCGCACACCTTTGGTTACAAATAATGGATAATGTCCAAAGTATTTGCCAGTGCTCTTCTCTTACCTAAGTCCTCAGTGTATGAGGTTGGGCACCTCTGCGGCCGACCCCATCCATTTGGGAAACGGCCTAAACAACGCGGACAGAGCCATGTGTGCTGTTCCAACGCAAGTGCAACCACGTATTCCTTAACCACGCATATGCTTGGTTAGGGCAATGTGCAGTCTGGATACGGAGATGGGAGGGACCAGGAGCAGGAAGGATGGGGAGAGGACCAGGTGAAGTAAGTGGGGCTAGGGGTGAGCTATCGGGATGTGGGGGGGTAGTTTGTAAGGGTTGGGGTAGTTTTTAGGGCTCAGGGTTAGGGAAGGGGGGCGGGTTGTTTTTAGGGCTGGGTGTCAGGGTTGCTTTTAGAGCTCATGGGGGTCAGGGTCGTTTTTAGGACTTAGGGTGGGGTAGGGGTAGGTTTTAGGGTTCAGGTGGTGTTGATGTACTTTTTAGGGCTCAGGGTGGGGTTGGGGTCGTTTTTAGGGCTGTGAGGGGGGTCAGGCTAGATTTTAGTGCCTGGGGGTAACGGTTGTTTTTAGAGCTCAGGGGGTCGGGTTAGTTGTTAGGGCTTAGGGGGGGTTGGGTAGCTTTTAGGGCTGGGGAGTCAGAGAAGGTTTTAGGATTCAGGTTAGTTTTAAGGGCCCAGGGTAGGATTGGGGTATTTTGTAGGGCTGGGGAGTTTAGGGTAGTTGTTAGGGCTAAGGGCATACGGTGTGAGCTTTACCACAGATCCCTATACCAGTCATGCCTTTACCATGAAATTGCGTGGTAAAGCCATGCGTGGTAAAGGAATGCGTTGCTCAGATGCATTCGTGGTTTAGACAGCATAGTAGAGGCACGGGTGGTGTGGCCATGCGTGCCTCTGTCATACAACCCATCCATTTATATTTGGCCCTTTACATGCCCTTTACTGTGAAATTAAAAAAATGCTCATTTCATTGTAAAGCTTCATTCATATAGACTACATTTAGAATTCACACTAAATTACAATACTTCCTCTGCACTACGAACATACAATTCCAATAAAGCAAGCTTTTCCTGTATTTTATTACCAGAAAGTGATCAGTAAAACTGCTCTTGCATTCAGTGAGGGAAGACTTCCAACTCTCCCATTAATACAAATGTTATTTCAGAATGTCTTTTTTCTCTGTGCTTCCTTAACTTGTCCTCAACTCTGGTACAATTTTACCTGGGACTCCCACGTCTCTCGTTCATCTATAGGCTCAGCCCTCCAGCCCCTTCAGCCCTCTCTTGATCACAGTTTACCCTGTCCCTACTTAGAGTCCGATCGGATTGTAACTTTGATGCCGGGGGAATTACATGTCATGCGTTTAAACTGCACTGTTCTTGGCCTCCATCCCCTCGCAGCCCCGTGCACATTCCTGAAAGTAAAAAATCCCGAAATAAGCTTTGGCAAAAGGAGCAGGAATTAAAAACATGCCAGAATCCGTCTGCAAACACCAATTTCTGCCGTATTTCCACACTGCCCAGGGAGACAACTCGCCATCCTTCAGGAATGAGGGACTTAGGTGTTGAGGGTGCTGTATGAGGTATAAAATCATACACAAGGAGATGATGGACGGAGCGCTGAAACTTTTCAGACACTCACGCCCAGTGACAGGTCTGGGTTCAATCCATTATCGTTCTTTAGCTAACTTCGCTACTCCAGTTCAGACATGGCCATATGCAAATCAGTCTGACCCTGTGCCTCATGGGAACAGTCCAGCCCGAACTGCCAAGCCACGTCTTCCCTGGACCGGAAACAAGCATCCTGGGACCAGTAAAATCATTTATGTTGGGACACAGGCACACCAACAGCAACACAGGGACACTAGATACTTACACAGGAACACTGGCACTGGGACACAGAAAGGATCCCAAGTCTCAGACTATTTGAGGGCGTGGACATCTGCCCCAACATCAGCCAATCATAACCAAAAACATTTGCATTCACTTTTTCCCATTATACTTAACAGGTCAGTTAATCCCTGCATTTAAAGCGTTGTTGGCTATAAACCTAGAAGGGCAGACATTGGCCCTCGTGGCATGGAGCCAGCTGGCAGCTCTGAGTAGACAAACATGAAACGAAAGAATGGACTGTTCCCTTGATGCAGACGGATCCACTTTGTAGGATCAGCCCACGCTGTTCTCCTGCTGAGCAGGATGTGCAGTATCCGAGCACAGCCCACTGGTCTGCAGCGCTAAAAAATGGCTGCCAAGCTGCATTCTGTGTTGTCCCTTCACTTTTGCTCTTGAGCACTGAAATACTTCCTAAAAGGTCTGTGAACATGAACAAGAGAGGGAGTGCCAGACTGTGCAGGCTGGTACGGATATTTGGACATTTGTATTTTCATATTCACAGTCCTTTGCACACTGAGTCCCTTTGGTATCGTTGCCACAAGAACTCATCTAAGGTGGTGTTTCTAAATAGCAACATGCAAGAAATGTCCCCATGTCAATGTTCATGTGTCAGTTTCTGTACCCCTGTGTCTGTGATATTGTGTCATGATGTCCCTCTGCCCATGTGTATCAAATTTGCCATCAATTTCCCCAAACCATTGTTTCCCATGTTAGTGTCATTGACTTAGTGTCAGTGTTAGATCTGGGGGTCTCTAGTTGGCAGAGGTAAGTACCTTTGTCCAAATAGGGACCCTTACTTCTAGTCAGGGTAAGGGGGATACACACTGTTGATAACCTCTGCTCACCCCCTAGGTACCTTGGTACGAGCAGACAGGCTTATCCCCAAGGCAATGTGTAAAGTATTTGTACCAACACTCACAGTAATATGATGAAACACCACAAAAGGACACTACACAACTTATTTATAAAAATATATAAATCACTTTATCTAGATTAGGCAGATCAAAACGACATAAAATTCACATACACTATCAATCCCTTCTTGGAAATGTTCTCTTGAGGAAAAAGTTAACTTTATAAAACAAATGGGATATAGTCAAAACATTGGTAGGCTCAGTATGGGTGTGAGCCCCTCTTTCTGGTGTGTGCAAACTCACAACAGGTAAATAAGATGCCCCTTCTTAATGGCGCTCCAGGCGTAGGGAGTATCACAGTGAAAACAGTGACCTTAGTGATAAAATTGCCCCCGTTGCAGCACGGAATGTGCTCTGCTTGTGCGTTCAATTCCACTGTTGGGAAATCACCCTTTTACCCAATAGCGCAGGCGCAGGCACGCGCACGTCACAGAAAGGACACTGCCTTTAAATATTGCCCCAGCTTCCTTTAAAATCGCCAGGAGTACGCTTGTCCTGAATATGGCCTTCGATGTAGCCTGGGATGTGCTACATTTGAAATCACCCCCTTCGGTTAATGCATGGGCCGTCAGCAGTGAGTTGTAGCACAAACAATCCCCCTTACGCCGGCTCCAGTCCAAGATCAGAGCTGGTTACCTTTTCAGATGCGGAGGGGGAATTTGCCGTCCATGCAGGTCCCTGGTGAGACAACTTCCTTCTCCGGTTGCGCTCCCCGGCCTCGGGTGCCGCTCTGATTGTCGTTGCAGAGCGCGGGGAATCCCTGGTTGCTGGGAGATGCCTCACACCAGCGCGGCTCAGTCAGGACGAGTCTCCTTGTTGCTGGGCAACCCGCGACGCTGGGGCCAATCCCAGCGTGGCTTTTCCGTGACATAGGCGAGTGAATGGGCACTAGGCTTACGAGGCTTCCCGGGCCGGCGGCTGTGATTTTTCCTCGCACAGCGCTTCTCTCCTCCTTCGCACCGGGCCGGTGGCGGTGATCTTGGCCCCTTGGTGACGGACTCGGGTAGTGCACGGGCACGCACTCTTAAGCGCCGGATCAGTTGTTCAGGAGGCACGGCAGACCTCACTCAGAGCCCCACTGTGTGCCAATAGCACACCGAGGCAATTACACGCAGGCAGGCAGGGAAGAGCAGAGTTCACAAGGCCACAAGTAGTGCACAGCAACACGCACTCAGCTCCAACACGATGGTTCCTTCTGCAAACCTTTGTGTTCCTGAGTTTGATAACAGGAGGCCAGCTCTTCCCAGGCCCTTGGAGATAGGTGGACTTCAGAGTGGGAAAAGCACACAGCACAGCTCCTCTTCAAGTAAGGGGGACACAGCACACAGCAGACAGTCCCTTGGTCCTCTTCCTCAGTAACCATAGGAACAGCAGGTCAGCTTCCAGACACTCAGCAATGGTAGCACTTTCCTCAGTCTTACTGGCTGTTCTTTGTTGGCAGGGATTCCTTCTTGTTCACGAAGTTCCCTAATCTAATCTTATAGGGGTCTCAGCTCTACTTTTATACCCCAAAGGTCTTTGTTCTTCCTGTGTGAGGGGTCCTGGACCCAGTCCAAACCAGTTATGGGTGCACTCTGCCAGTGCACATCTTCTTCCTTTGTGAGTGTGGGCCAGGGCCATCAGACGCACCGCAGGAGGTAGAGCCAGCATTGTGGAAGGCAGGCACAGCCCTATTCAGACCCAGGTGCTACTCCTCCCCACCACTCTACATGCAGATGGGTCTATTCAGCCTAGTGCTGACTCACCCAGTCTCCTGGAGCCACCCCAGCCCCTGTCACTCACAAACCAGACAGTCAATCCACAAACAGGCAGAGGCACACAGAAAGGCTGAACAAGGAAATGGCCACTTTCTAAAAGTGCTATTTCCAAACTTAGAATTTAAAAACCATCTTCACTAAAAGATGTGTTATTAAATTCTGAGTTCAGGGATACCAGATTCCATATGTCTATCTTGCCGTTATGGGAAGAAATGCAGGTAAACATGTTACACAGCATTTCCCATGTTATCCTATGGGCAAGATAGCCTTTCAATAGTGAAAAACGAAATTGGCAGTATTTCACTATCAGGACATGTTACCCACACTAGTACATGTCCTACGTTTCACATACACTGCACCCTACCATAGGGATGTCCAATGTGTAAGAAAAGGGAAGGGCCAGGCCTGGCAAGTGGGTACACTGGCCAGGACAACATGGCAGTTCACAGACTGCACACAGGCACTGCAATGGCAGGCCTGAGACACCATTTTAGGGCTACTCATGTGTGTGGCACAATCGGTGCTGCAGGCCAACCAGTAGCATTTGAATCACACGCTCTGGCACACACAGTGCACTTTACTAGGTACCTACTGGTAAAACAAATATGCCAATCATGAATAACCAATCACAGTAATAAATTAACCAGGGAGCACTTGCACTTTGGCACTGATCAGCAGTGGCAAAGTGCCCAAAGCATCTAAACCAGCAAAACAAAATCCATCACAGTGTCAAAAACTTAGGAGGTAAAGGCAAAAAGTCTGGGGAAACCACGCCAAGGATACCAAGTCTAACAGTCAGTGTTCCAAGGTCAATGTCCCAGTGTCAGTCCCAGTGTCCTGGTGTAGTGTCAGTGTACCGGTGTTACAATATTAGTCTTCTTGGCAGCTCCCAGGGGTATTGGTAAAATGTCAGTGTCCCTGTGGAGCGGTCCCAATGTCCTACATCAGGTCCGGCATCCACACGTTTTTCTCCCTGTTTCAATGTTCCCATGGGAGTGTTGGTGCTCAAGTGTTACAGTCCTCGTGTCAGTACCAGTGTTCCAATGTTAGTTTCCTAGGGCCTGATATAATATATTTTGCAATCGCAAAGCTTTTGATTCACAAAATCACAGGGTTAGCGACTGCAAAATACCATTTCACTATTCACAAAAGCCCTGTCCCGAGTCGTAAACCATTGTTCCAATAAGATCACCTCAGAGGGGTGGTAACTGAATCGCAAAAAGAGAAGTTGTGCCCATGAGTCATCTTCCCTTCACGGACGGACTGGGACAGAATTCCTTTGTGACCTATTAGTACATAGGTCGCATTGCAAATTACATTCCCTTTCACCAACCAGTCGGGGAGCAATTGGCACATGACTGGTTTGTGAATGAGAATAGTACATAAGGGCCTTAATTTCCTAGTGTTCCAGTGAGAGTGTCAGTGTGCTCATCCCAATGTCAGTGTTATTCTCCCCTTTTCAGTGTCAGGGCCCATGTGTCAATGTCACTGTGTCAAGGTCTTAATCTGCCTGCATCCCAGTGTCTTTGTGACACTGTCTGTGGGCAGTGTCTGCCACAGTATCAACTGTGGTGCCCAATGTCTGTTTCATTGCCTCAGAGTCATTGTCCCGACAGCAGTATCCCAAAGCGATAGGAACGCCCTACATGCTGAAAGTGGGCATGGATGAGTCAGGTGAGGAATACCTGAGAGAGAGACATACAATTTAGTAAAAATGAAAATTACAGCTTACACAAGTATGGCTCTTCCGGTTTCTAAACCTTAGATTTCAATATATGTATTTGTGTGAATACTGTTCGGTTTGTTATATAAAATTAAGATTGTGATGATAACAGCAGTTATAATTCTGAGTTTGGAGAGGAGGGATAGAATACAACATTCTTTATTCTCTCCACAATATTTCTCTTTTAATATTCATGGCTTAATTTATTTGCTCCTGGGCCTCTGCAACTACTGAAAACCTGACCCTACCTATTGTAGTAGTAGGTGTGCATTAAACAAGCATAGTCTGAGCCTGTGGCTTTGTAAATAAATGCAGATTTTCTTAGCTTGAATAATGAAGGAAAATCCTGATTTAATTAAAGACATGAGGAGAATATTTTTCTTGAAGCTACAGCTGTGACACATCCAAGGATCAGATTTTGTACTCGCAGGTATGGTGCGCTTTAGTATTACAGATGGTTTCCTTCCCTTATCTCAAAGTCATGAAGAGGCCATCTCTTATTGTAGAGTCAACTCCTCCCCATTGGGTACCGTGAGTTCAAAGCATTGTGGTTTGTTTTGGTTCCTGATTTCTAAATGTGGAAGTTTCAAAAGTTTTTATTAACTAATGATTAGAATCCACATTTCTGGTGGTGAACTTCTATGTACTTGACACTGTAATATTTCACAACTTTTCTGTGAAAAGAAGATGACACTGGTAATACTTTTACGCAAAGAAAACCATCCTCATACTGACATATTGACAGTTTTCTCTATACACCAGTAACAAGGGCAGCTTCCTTTTCTGCCTCCTTTCATTGCACTTCTCACTCCAGTGTCCCTTTCCACCTTCCGCCTTCAATATCAAATCAAATCTCTAGTCTAGGGAGGGCAAAAACGAAACATATACCCAAGAGCAAATACATAACAACGGACTCCTGTGATCACAAGAAAAAAACAGGCAATCGTCTCCATCGAGGCCAAGGTACATGATAGCAAAGGTGTGCATAATTCAAGACTCGACGATGCCAACTTTGCGTATGCGGGCCTGTTAGCACTAACTGCCGGGCACCAAATGATTCAAAATGAGGTTGCAAGTCTAGTATTTCAACTTCTCAGAAATACACGTCACCCCTTTTGCTCAAAAAGCTCCACTGGCTGTCAGTGGAGTTATGAATGCAGTCAAAACCTGTTGCATTGTGTTTAAAAGGCAAAAGGGGTAGCACCTGTGTTTGCGACTAAAAAAGCGGATAGGGATTGTCCTACACGCTCTCCAAGATCGACAAATGCAAACCGACTCGTGGTCCCAAAGTTCTGTGAGAGCAGATTTGGAGCAGATCTGGAGGGTGCAGTTTTGCAGCCTTGACTCCGGCAGTGTGGAAGGCCCTGGCGGCGAAACGCGGCCTGGATCTGATTGAAAGTCCTATCGGAAATTCTGCTGAGCCTGCTAAAGTCAGGGGTTTATCTGACTCAAACTGTGCCTAGTGTGGATGTCTTAGCAAAAGCGCCAAGAAGCCATTGGTGAACATTCGCTATACAAGACTAATTAATATAACATACATTAACAACTAGGATCAAATGCAGAGATACGTTGGTCCCAAATTTCCAGAAATTCGAGATTACTGAAGACGCACATCCCGACTAAGATATAAATTATTTTGAACGTTGAAAACAAGGGCCACTAGACATCTCAACGGTGGCACTGCACAACCCCTCTTTCTCGCTCTCCCCAGGCTATATTTTGACCACGCCCTCAATGCACGACGAAGGTGTCATTTATACAGACCTTCGGCTCAACCATTGAACAAGGTGGCTTATGTGTATGAATGCTAAGTCCAATATCACCGTCAACCCATCACAAGTGTGTGTATCTTGTGTGCAAAACCAGTAAATGCCACTGACCCCAAACTAGGTTATATCTTCTACCACAACAGAAAGAACAATTATGCCCGATCCTGTTCGTTCTACATGCCAGTAATGCAAATGTAACTCACACTCAACTCAGACAAGCCTATTTGTTTGTGTGTATATGGTATTTCTATAGCACCAGCCTAGCCAAAAAGCAGTGGAGTGCCGTACATGGTCAAAAGCAAGCTTAAAGTCGGCGAGCAAAAAATGATAGAAGGCTTTGTTGCAGACAATGAATGCATTGTGATGTTGTGTTCTTTTTTTTATTTTTTTTATACATTTTTTATTGAGTAGAGCATTAAGAACATGATATACATATTATGATTTAAACAGTCATAAAGACCATTTTTACACGGATACAATAGCTTCTTCTTTCCATGACAAAATTTAAAAAGGTATGGCTATAGCAGCTAATAAAATCAACAGTAGTTACAAAATAGCAATGTGCAAAACGTGTAATAAAGTGCAGTAGCAAGGAAAGTGCTAGTGCTTTTTATCACAAAAACTGCCAATACTTCTACATCAATAACAAATGTTAATATCACTCCTTGAACTTTTATAAATTACTAAAAAACTTCCAATTTTTTTCAAATTTCCTAGTGGCTCCCACCCGTCTCGCATAGGCTCCTTCAAAATCTTGTGTCCTACAGTACAAGAAATAAATAGGGAAACTTCTTCGGCCTCTGTTAAAATCATTCTGTCTCTACATAGTCTGAACAGAGCGGCCTCTGCCTCAAGTGCAACTCTCTTCCCAATTGCTTGCTCCAAGTCTGAAAAAATTTCCTCCCAAAAGGGCCTCAACCGTGGACATGCAAGAGAGAGCCATCGTGATAGGAAGGCCACCCTTTTAAAGTTAGCTGCACGCAGGGATTTACTTCCTAGGTGGCATAAGGCTTCCCATTCGTTAAGGGAAAAAATGCATTGTGGCTTACGGACTATTCTTGCCAGATGACTCTATATTAAGGGTACTTGACCCTGATGATGTAGCAACCGGTACCAATTCCCTACACCATTAACTTTGGCCCCGTAGCGAGCTACCACGAGTTTGTTAGGAGCATCAAGAATACCATTAGTATTTTTTTTTTAAATGAACAACTTGTAAATATTAAAAAAAGGCAGGTTTCCTTAGACTCTCAGCCCTTGTCATTACCTCTTGCCAGGAGATCACCCTATTTTTAATAATAAAATGTCTTAGCTCCCATAGCCCACAACCTTCCCAATTATTCATATGGCTTACTCGAATCTGGAGGCCGAGACTAATACATTCTCCCAATCTCAAGTACTGTAGACCCGAGGAGCCCATCTTTTTAAAAAAGGACTGAAGTCTGAAAGAATAATCCTTTAAGGTCTTATATCTAGTTTTTTTGGAAGTTTGGAGGTTTTTAAAAACACTCGAATTTGAGATCCTATTTCTTGTGTCATTTTGTCAATAAAGAAGCTATCTCTAATACCCTTAGATCCCATCAAGCCCACCACTAGGTTTAGAAATGCGGCCTCGTAATGAGTTCTTAAATGAGGCAAAGCTAAACCCCCCTGTGCAGTCGATAATTGCACCACGGTCAATTTAACCCTTGACACTTTCTTCCCCCAGACGAATTCTCTAAACAGAGTTTCCATTTCTTTTTAAAAAAAGACACGTTTATTTTTATTGGGACATTAATAAAAAGAAATATAAGTAATGGAAGTATGGACATTTTAATTAATGAAACTCACCAACGATAAAGGGAGTGAAAGCCACTGTTCCAAAAGTCTCTTGATTTTTTCTTTCATCCTTAAATAATTCAATTTATATAACTGTTGGTATAGGTTGGTCACGTATATCCCCAGATATCTAATTGGATCTGACTTTGCGGCTTGTGCCCTCAGACAAGAAGGAAAAAAAATTAAAACTGTGTTGAAGGCTAGAACTTCAGTTTTATTAGAGTTTATTTTATAGCCGCCAATTAGCTCAAAATTCCTAAATTCCCTTAATACCATTTCCAAATGATCTTTATTGGGCATCAAATATAAAATGATATCGTCCGCAAAAAGTTTCAGCTTTGCCATGCCAGAGATTGGGGGTTGAATAGCAGCATTGTTTTGCATTTTAATTACCAAAGGTTCTATAAAAAAGGTAAAAAGCAATGGCGAAAGCGGACAGCCTTGGCTTGTCCCCCGGTTTATTTTTACGATACCTGCACGTTTCAAATGTATTACTACCAGAGCTGAAGCCCCCTGATAGATGTTACGTAGCATGGTAATGACCTGGGGAGGAAAGCCAAATTGACCGAGGGCAAAAAACAGAGTTCTCCAATTAACCAGGTCAAATGCTTTCTCAGCATCGACCATCATAATACATGTTGGAATAAAATTGGTATTAAAATAGTCCAAGGCCTGTATTGAAAGGTTCCTCGGTGTTATCATTAATCTTAAAACATTCGGAGATCCACTCTCTAAAGCTTTTCACCCAATCCTGGTCTTGGAGGAGGAGGCGGTCCAGCTGCCACCTGGGCCACTCTTTGCTCTCCCCCCAAATATGAGCTCAAGCCCAATATATGCGTGGTCTGAAAAGGGGTTACACCCGATATCTGCCTTTAAAACCTGAAGAGATCTAGATGTAAGAAATAAATCAATTCGGGACGCAGTTTGAAAACGGTGCGAGTAGCAGGTAAAATAATTTTTATCAGAATTTATATTTCGCCAAGGATCTATTAATCGATATTCTTGTTTAAGGGCCTCCACCATTTTTTTAGTATTGGGTTTAAGTTGTTTTATATTTTTATTTGAAGTGTCCTTTCTTAAATCCTGTATAAAGTTAAAATCTCCTCCTACAATAATCTGCCCAGGGGCTCCCCTCAGAAGCTCATTGATTTTAATCAGCCCTGAGATGTCATCCGAAACAGGGCCATAATAATTTATGAAATTCAAGGTCCTCCCCTGTAACCTTGTTACCACCTATATCCACCTCTCCTGTGGATCCCTGTGAACTTGTACAAATTCCCAGGGTAGTTTTTTAGAGAAATAGATGGCAACCCCTCTCATTGTGAGGCCTGCAGATGCAAAAAAAGCATTAGAAAAAACCCTGGTGGGTAAAAATAATTTAGGGGAATTAGATTTTAAATGTGTCTCCTGAAAAAACAAAACTTGTGGGTTGAATGATATCAGCCATCTAATAAGAGCGCCATATTTTCGTTCATTTAAAATTCCATTAGCGTTGACTGATAGGCTCCTGCATTTACTAGTTTCTATTGGTATTTCTATTTTTAGAGTAAACTCCTGGTTTACTCAATAACAAATCTCTAAATTTCTTGCTATCTGTACCTTCTGCTCCTGCTCTTTTTCCTGCTGTGAACCCTTCCCCAACCCCCCCTTCTCACCCCAGAAGAAAAAAAAACATCCATCGAAATGTGGAAAACCCCCCACTAGCCACGCTAGCTACATTTCGCCCCACCCATCTAGCCTCCTGGGTGTCATATAACTACACCCTGGGTGACCCCGCTGACCCCAGCAAAAAAAAAAAAAAGAAACAATCAAAGTTATTTAACTAGCGAACACATCTGGCGCCAAGAGTGGGCGGAGCCCTTTTTCACATATGACGGACCAGGGTATTTGATACTATTCCCTTAAGCTCAGGATCCACGCGAGATCTCTTTTTAGTAATACCTGAGCTTCTTCCAAATCAGAAAACATGACAAACTTCCCCTTAACTAAAACCCGCAGTTTAGATTGTTGAGCAATTGATGCTTGGGCGCCATAGGCTTTGAACAAATGAAGAATCTTAACAAATTATTTTCTTCTGCGCGCAGCAGCAGCAGTCATATCAGAAAATATGTGACATTTAGTGGTTTCGTTTACAAAAAAACTGTTTCTGCTGAATCGCTTTTGTTAGGATTCTCTCCTTTATACGAAAGTCTGCAAAATTGTTCGTGGTATCGTAAAGTTGGGGAAGGGATGTGCTGGGACTCGATGTGCCCTGGTAATAGTAAGGTCTCCTTTGAATTCCAGAAGAACTTTCTGCTTAAGAAAGGAGTTGGCCCAATGCAGAGTTTGAGAACCTTCAATACCTTCTGGGACCCCAACTATTCGGAGGTTTGACCTCCGAGAATGATTCTCGAGATCCTCAAGTTTGTTCTCCAGATAGCTTTTGTTTTTTACTGCCTCTTTCACTTCCCCAATAACCGTATTCATTTGATCTTCTAGTGCTGAAATTCTAGCTTCCGCTTCCTGGAGTTTAATGGGGAAGCATGTCATTACTTCCTCAATTTTCCCTAGCCATAGATGCAAAGAGGCGATCTCCAGTTTTTTGGGTTTTTTTTAATTTCCCGAACCTCTTCTAATATTAAGTTCAGCATGTCTCTAATGTCCAACTGATAAGCTCCTGATATTTCCGATCTTTGGCTGGGGTTACTTTGCAATTCCATAATGCCCAGATTCGGATTTCCAACCATAGTATCTTCCTGAGCCCTCTGACAATAATTGACCCTGAGACAGCACTTGGAGTTGAGACTGAGGTTTAGATTGGGGTAACATCGGGTTTAAAGAAACATTTACTGGTGTCTTATTGCCTTTATCTGAAGTTCCAATTAGCTTTGAGTGGATTGAACTGGAAACAGTCAATTCTACTATACTTGACAGTGTTGGCAAGACCACCTGGTTTTAACCTTGTCCTTGATCTGACTGCGGAACTGCCAAATCATCTCTTGTAGATAGTGATTGAGTCTGATCCGGTTCCAGGTGGCATTGTGGTCTCTCCTGGTATTTTGAAGCTAGATCTTCTAATGATACGGATAGCACTGGTGCAGCTGATGGGCCTTTTGATGTTTTTGTAGTTGGACTTAGAAAGGGGGGTTGTAAAGTGGCCAGACGTGCAGCTTCTTTTGACTGGGCTAAGCGTGTTTTGGCCTTGAGGCGGGCCGCAGAGTCGACTTTGGCGACTGCATTAGCATGCTTCAGAGGTTTGAGCATTTTTTTTTCTTGTGTCCCCCTTCTCCCTCTTGTATCCCTCTTAACTCTCGTTGCCCCCCTTTAAATTCTCCGTACCTTGAATTGTGCACTCTTTCAAGAAGCTCTTCACAGTGCTCCAGGGTTCCGTCCACTCGTACTCTGTTACTCTCCTTTGTGGTCTGATATGATACCAGCACTCAGCTCTGCAGCTCCAGACCGTCAAGGGATCAGCGAGTTCAGGGGGAGACAAGCTGGCATTCAATTGGCCTCAGCTCGATGTAATGCTGGTGCCGCAGGCAATACACAACAAAAGCCGCAGGATGGCAGGGCAATGGCCGCTCGAGAGATTTTCACCGCTGATTAAAAGCGGAGGCTGCCGCCCACCTCCGCTACCGGCGCTCAACGTCAGCGTCTGCTTCCCGAGGCTGCCTCGCATTTTCAGTGCAAAAAGGAAATCCGTTCCTTCACCCAGCAGGCGCTTCACGTCCTCGGCATCTTCGACGTCTTTCAGGGCCTGCGGACTCACCCCGGCAGGATCATCAGAGTGCCAGCCAGGTACGATTCTCCATTGCTGGGGGTGGAGCAGCGGCGTCACCTGTGGCTACTCGGAGGCGTGGTTCTCCGTAGCCATCCCCAGTGCACAGGCACCACGTTGTGTTCTTTAAAGAGGTAAGTCTTCAACTCTTTTCTTGACTGGAGCAGCGTTGGCGGTCGTGATGGATACAGGAATATTGTTCTAGATCAGGCTTCTCCAATGAGTAGCTTGTGAGCTACCAGTAGCTCTCCAGCTACCTGTGAGTAGCTCTCCTGTGTTCAGCCCAGCCTACTAATACAGAAATATTTGGTTGAATTATTATATGTATATTAAAATTTAAAAGCATGTTCTCAAGATGAAAATGTGTCTATTTTCAGAACTCATAAGCTGATGTTTGGCAAAAAAAGTTGCGTTTTCAAAATATTTTTAAAGCTGTTATTGAGTTGGGGAAGTTTATTACTCATATTATTACCTTAATGCCAGGAGAACTGCAGCCATGGCTTTTATGCATTACCCATGCATAGTCATTTCAAATTCTCAAAGGATTTTTTTACATTAGCGCTGGAAACCCTGCCTCAAACACTGATGTGATCGCTGCTGACAATCTTGGATGGGGTGGTAACTATTACATCACTAATATTAATAGCTCTGGAAGATTTCCATTGAACACAAGTAGCTCTTACTACAGAAAAGGTTGGAGACTCCTGTTCTAGATCCTGGGTGCATAGATGGAAAAGGCATGTTGTCTTATTTTTGATTTTGTACACTTCTTATTCTGAAGTCTGATGGTGTCCAGGCAGCATTTTGTGTACCAGATCGACAGTCAACTAATGCGCAACCCTGACCAGGCAATCCTCTGTAGCAGATTCAACCAACACTCAGTTTGTACAACAGTATCTTGTATAAAAAATGCAACTCTCACTCAATCAAAACCATAGTATCTTATGTAACAGCAAATGCAACTCAACTAGCATCATGGTATCTTGTTTATCAGACCAACACCTAGGTATTATTTGTACCAGAACAACAAATACAACATACACTCTGACCCTTCAACATAGGTCACAAAGAACACCTGCATTATAACCTAATCAATAAATAACACTCCAGCAACCACTGCAAAACGCATAAAACAGCAGTAAAGGAATAAGGCACCAACATTCAATATAGTGCCACACACTCCCCTGACATATCTCACAATTGAGAATCCCTATTATTTCGAGTATCCCAAGATTACGTCATCACGTATTAGACTTGTAAGCTTCTCATTTAAAATGCACCTCAAATAATGCATTCAGGCTGCACCACAACAACTGCACCTTTTGCAGTCATTTTAATCTGTTCTCAGGCTTTCTTCTTGTATCCTCCCCTTCGGCTGCCCACTCTTTCAAATGTCACATGGTCACCCAACGTCACCATGACATGCCAGACTGCAAATCTTTGTAACCCTTCATAGTCGCTATGTCACAGAAAGCCATTCAATGCTTCTCTGCTGTTGGTGGGCTACTACCTTCTATGGGCCACTGCTCTTTTCAAGGACACTCATGATATTTACTTTGAGGATTTTCGCAGTTAAAGATATTGGTAGGTCTGACAGATTCTCACAACACAGCTGGGAAAATCCTTGTTGGTACTGCTCTACACAGGAATTTATTTCTGCATGTAAATGTCAGGTTAACATCATTGGATACAAAATGGGTATTTACAGGTTTAATAGTTTAAGTACACGGCAAGGGATGATGTCTGATCAGGACCAAGTACCTGCTCAGTTTCCTTCCTACTCTTCTCAGCTGACCCGCCACATTCTGTATGACATCACATCTCCAGGATGAACTGGACAAGGTGGAGTTAACACTGTGCAGGTATTCAAGGCTCCAGATTACTGGAATGGTGCATTGGGAATCCCTACTTAAAATAAATATCAAACTCTTCAACAATTGATTTAGAAAAGAGCTAGTTAAATCATCATCAAACCATGGTAATGCTGATAAATACATTTATGAACTAAATATGTTTTTGTTGAAAGTTGGAAATACTCACCTAAAGCCTCAGATGACTCCCAAATTGCTTCTTCCACGCTTCCTTCCTTGCAGTGACAGTAAATGTATTACTGTCAAGGTTGGCAATGGCTCCTATCAGAGAACAAAGAGCCTCTAGAGCCGTTAGCCTATTAGCAGATGTTTAGCAGGAAGACAGAGAAGGTTGTTTAATTATTGTTTTAGGTTTTGTATAGCATCCATTAGGCCCTGGAGCATCTCAGAACTTTACATATAAGACTGCACACAATGACAGTGATCAGACAATAATCAGAGTAAAGGAAATTAATACGTCAAATTATGTCTGAGAAGTTCATAGTCAAAAAATAACATGCATTTGTGAAGATCCCAAACTGGAGAATGAAGAGTAGAAATAACAAAGTACCTATGTAAGACTGGGAAACAAGGTCCCAAAATATAGGCAATCATCTCAAAATCTGTTCTTGTAGGCTTCCATTGGATGAACGGGTGCAAGACGAGACAAAAAGGCATATGTTTGCGTCTCTCTGGATAACTCACAAAGGTAAAATCGAGCATTAAGGGAAAGAAGAAAAGCGAGGGGGATGGGGGTAGCCAACAATGTTAGACAGGCCAGATCAGATCAATAGGTTTAGATAAGATTCAGTACCAAGAGGTCAAATAGTGAAAATGTAACACTAATGCAGAAGGCAGTGTGTCTAAATTATTGGCAGTTGAGAAACAAGTTATTAACTCTGTCCCATTTTCCAGGGATGCCCCAATAAAATGGCCTTATTGCATGTGTTAATTTTATTTTGTTCCCTTTTCAAGATGTCCCCCATACATACTTCTTCAAGAATCCATCTCCTAATGTGCCTTTCTGAACTAGTATGGGACACGTATCTGCTGGAATGCCAGACTCTATGGAAATATGTATGACATGATCACTGCTGGACTCTGTGTGCTTCAGTTGGGAGGAAATTCTGGGACATCCTAGCCCAGCAGGAGAGAACAGTGGTAAAGAGTTCAAGATTACCACATACTTTAATGATCCTGTGTGCAATATTTGTGTATAATGTAAGGCGATTGACCAGTGTGTCACAGAGTACAGAGTTGCACCCGTGAGGATCCTGAAACCTGCAGTGTTTATGTTGAGTGGAGGTAAAGCAGAGAGTTCCCAGTTCAGAAATGTGAAGCAAAGCTTCATTGTGATCTTTCCTAATGCTCACAATAGCTTTGAGGGTTTATTAGAAATGAGGCGGGTAGGAAGAATTAGTTGCTTGCGTGGGAACATGATTCCTGCATAGTAGAAACCTTTACTTAGAGATTACTTGATGGCGCTTAAAGAAAGACAATACATGCTGGCAAAAATGTTGTGGTTAACCAATTTCAGATTAATAGTGGAAGATAATTGTTGGCAAAATACGTAGTTATTTAAGCACAGCTTCAGTCCAAACTGAGTTCTGTGTCATCTGTGGTTGCCCCTGCTACTAGCCCCCACTCGCCCTTCTTTTGGATCATTCTCTTCAGATGGACAGTCATGGTTTTGGTCTTCATTTAGCTCTGGAATTGTTCTACTCTTTATCACTAATTGAGCATTAAGTTATTAAATTCGGGAGGGGTAGCATCCCTTGTTCCTCTGGCTCCATCGATGGCCTAAAATTCGGTCTCTCACTCCTTTCACATAGATCAATTAACTGTTAGTTGAATACTTGACCAAGCCCAGCACTGGCTGATCTGTCTTTTGCAAAGCTGCTCACAAGCGGTCTCCATAATTCCATTTAGATAATCCTCAAAGGACATTTGTTGTGGTGTGCCTCAAGGCTCTGCTTTCTGCCCCACTCTTTCTAATCTATATGTATCCACAATGGCTGTTTTTTGTTTCTTGCGAATTTATATAGCGCAAACTCGACCCAAAGGTATTGGAGCGTTTTACACGAGCACCAGTTACGTTATACAAGGACACATTCCTTTTTTGGTAGGCACGGGGCGATTAAGTGATTTGCCCAGAATCACAAGATGCGGAGTCAACCCAGAGGCTCGAACCTTGGTTTTCCATCTCCAAAGTCGGCAGTCTAGCCGTGAGACCACATCCTCTCCCCAGGATTCATGCGATCCTGTGAGGTTTGTTTCTGTGCGTACGGTGATGACACCCAACTCATACCTAAATTAATTGGAGATAAATTTTTTCTACAGTTGGCATGCATGTATCAGAAAGCTATCTTTTATTCAGTCACTTATCTGCCTGGTGGCCAGAAGATCTGGACCCACTCCCACTCCTGTTGTTCCAGTTAGCAATCTAGGCATCGTGTTCAACTCAACTTTCCTTTGAAACTCATTATGCAAAGCATTCCCTTCACATTACTCAGCTCAATTAAAGATTATCAAGGCCGGTATGTTATAGTCCAGGGAAAATTCGGAGGCACAACCCTGAGTATCGTCACAACATATGGTCCAAACACAGACGACCCAGCTTTCTTTTCACAAATATGGGCTAAACTGCATACCCTAGCACCCACAGCAGTCATATGGGGTGGTGATTTCAATACATGTCTAGACCCATCACTGGACAGGTCCACAGGTAACAAAAGGTATGGGAGACAGGCAGCAAAGGCGCTTAGAGAAGACATGGATGAATATGCAATGTTAGATATCTGGCACTTGCGACACCCAGGCCATAAAGAGGGCACTTGCACATCTACAACCCATAGTACATGGTCAAGAATTGATTTCTGGATAGCCATGCAGGAGGTCTGCATGAGGGCCACATCTATAGAACACATGCCTAAGACACTGTGAGACCATGCACCAGTTCGGCTTGAGCTTGCTATCCCCACTCACACTCCGCGACAGTTAACATGGTGTTTACAACAAAGTGCACTGCCTGACCAAGTATTTCGTTCCGAACTACATCAGGCCATAGTGGACTATTTTGAACACAATGTGGGATCTGTGAGCAATGCAAGGACATTATAGGAAGCCTTTAAAGTCACGATTCGCTGGTCACTGTATCGGCAAACATGCAGGTATTTTAAAAGACATTCAACAGCAGTTGACCAGGGTTGAACGAGACATTAAACAGTTAGAAACGGAATTCACAACCACACAGGGCCTCAAGATATTGTCAGAAATTAGGCTAAAATTAGATACCTTTCGCTAATTTGCAGATGACGAGATAAAGTATATCTTGCGCAGATATGCAGCGTGAAATTACGGGGAGGGTGGGCGACCAGGACGAGCGCTTTCAAACAGATTATACCCTGCACACACGATGTCCTACAAAACGCAAATAACAGACATGCAGGGTCAATCAACGTGTGACACCACATCGATTCTGGACTGCTTTTCAGAATACTACACCAGTCTCTATTCAACATGGTCTAACATGTCCCCACCTGAGATACACCAATATTTAGAAGACATTGCCCTGGCATGGTTGTCAAATGAACACCGTGAATATTTTTGTCACCACATTACAGAGGAAGAGATAAAAGAGGCGATTAACTCTCTCCCAAATAATAAGGCGCCTGGTTTGGATGGAGTCCCTGGGGAGTTCTATACAGAGTACAGGGAATTATTAATCCCACATCTGGCTGAGATGTATGAGGAGGCCTATGAAGAAGGCTTACTACCTGCGTCTCTATGTGAAGCGCTGTTGATTACTCGCCCAAGCCGAGCAAAGACCCAGTTGAATGTGAATCTTATCGTCTCCTGTCCTTAATAAACATAGACGCTAACATTTTAGCAAAACATTTTGCAATGCGGATACAACCTCTGCTGCGCAATTTGGTCTTGCCTGATCAGGCTGGCTTTATACCAACAAGATCCACTACGCAAAATTTGAGGACAAGCTGCAATGTTTCACCACTTGAACCCAGACTTGCCAGCTGCTGAGGCCCTACTAGACGCAGCGAAAGCTTTCGATTCCGTGGAATGGTCATTTATGTTCACAGTACTACGTAGAATGGGTTTTCTTGAACCATTTTTGCGCTGTATTGCGCTACTGTATACGGAGCCGAGTGCATGTATAAGAGTCAACGGCAATACATCAGCCCCGAATAGGATAGGCCGTGGGACTAGGCAGGGGTGCCCATTGTCGCCGCTTCTTTTCACTGTACCGTTAGAACCACTGGCATGTAAAATACGCCAAAAACATGCAGACACTGCACTGCAATTCCAGCTTCGACCAGTCAGTATATCATTGTATGCTGATGACATGGTCCTATATACACGACATCCGGACACCAACCTAAACACACTCATTAGAGAAAACTATTTGGGACACAGTATAAACTGGGATAAATCAATGGTGATACCACTAACCCCTCTCACAACTCAGCAAAATTTGGATTACCCATTGCAATGGCAGTCTGAACCTGTGAAATATCTTGGCATCTGCATACACAGGGATCCGGAAACGGTGATCCGAGAAAACTATGGCAGAGCTATATCCAAATTAGAGGACCATATAGAGGGATGGATTAAATTACCGCTTTCATTAGCTGACAGGATAGCCATACAAAAGATGGTTGTACTACCAAGATTCCTCTACTTATTTATGAACATACCGATATGACTTACACAATCAATATTCACCAAACTGCGCACTGCCGTGTTAAGACTTACATGGGCAGGGAAGCAGGCGAGAGTTGGATGGAACAACCTGACCAAACCATATATTCAAGGGGGTTTTGGAGCACCAGATTTGCAATTATATTTCTACTGTGCGCAGGCGCAACATGCTCATTACTGGTTACATCCATATAGCCATATACCACATATAGCAGTGGAACAGGAAAGTGTAAAGCCAACTCCATTGATTACCTTTATATCAAACTCGAGATGGACCATCCCGAGAGCTGCGATCCATCTTGTGCAAAGTACATCGCAGGCATGGCATATGCTAGCCAAACGTGCACAGAAACTTCCAGTATATGCACCAGCGTTGCCCATGTCCCACCACCCGCTATTAACGGTAATGCAAGAAAAGAACATGCTGTCCTTACTGGGGGATATGGTCCTAAGCACTATGAGTAATATCTTCCCTCATGGCCAATTCATATCGCAGTCTGATGTCTCCCTTAGCAAACACTGCACACTTTTAAAGATATTTGCGTACTTGCGCCTGCGTATGGCGGTGACCCTTCATTTCCAGGCGAACCGCAGACACTTAATGCACTGCAGATCCTCTTGACGTCACCTACACGCCAACGCTTAGTAACATGCCTGTGTAACGCGGCCCAGAGTGAACAGGTCCATGCACAAAATAAAACGCTACAGAGATGGGAGGAGGCATTCGGCAATTCTATCACTAAAGAGGACTGGGACTATGGTTGTGTGCAGATGCATAATGCTTACACCAAACTGCAACTTGCGCATTATACACTACAAATTTATACATCAAGTATATTACACACTGGCGAAACTGACAAATATGGGTTATGAATAGACGACAAATGCTAATGCCAAAGATGTGGTGCCACAGGTGCAGATTTCTTGCACATGGCGTGGGCATGCCACCAGTTTCAATCATACTGGAAAGAGGTGACTGAAGCACTAGCTCTAATGCTGTTGGAGCAGATACCCAATGAGCCGTAAGCTTGCCTGTTGGGGATGTACAAGATCCGGCTGGTCCGATGGCGTAATTTTCTGGCTGTGGCATTAATGCTATCCAAGAGCCGCATAGCCCTACGTTGGGGGAGCAGGCGCCTGCCTAGATACCAGGACTGGGTCGCAGACATGACGTATTGCAAAGAGACACTGAAGACATATGCAGAAGAAATGCCGCAGGCCTCTAGACCTAGGGATTTTTGGGAACCACTTGTACAATACCTCCGATCCACACAAACTGACAAATGAATGTATAATGCAGCACATTAGTAACCTTTAAATGTGTGGTTTCTATGGAACAAGAGAAGAGAAGGGAGCTGTGGAAAACGGGTGTGGTAGTGCATAAAACATGTAGGCTGAGGACACTTTGGACAGGTCTTGATTAGTTACAAGGATGTAGCTGGGTAACATACTTAAAAAAGACAACAGAGTAGGATGTACATGTCAATACGTGAAATGTCACTGTAATATGAAAATTGTGTAGATTGGTAACTATGCTGTGTAAGTCTGTATTCTTTTTTGCTGACCTGAATAAATAAAATAAATTTAAAAAAAAACTTTCCTTCGAAACTTTAATTAACATGTTATCGTGGCCCAGCCTCCATAATTCCTAAGATAAACACCATTTCTCGGATCTGCATGCCAAGCCCCACATCTATGGAGTCTGTAATTCCAATGGGAGACTCAGAGAGAACAGGATTTTAAAATGCAATATCATGGGGTTAGCTGGGGAACTTGAAGTTGACAGTTGGCTAGAATATGTTAAATCACTTGACATAGTCCTTTTCCAAGAAACATGGGCAGTTGATGGGGTGTTTTTAGTCTGTTTTGTAAGTTTCACCACACCTGCAACCCCTTTACCAGTGTGGAGGGCACTCAGGGTGAATGCCTGGTTCAAAACATTGGGATGCTCTATGCAACCTATTATGACTAACTTTGTTTTATTTCAAGACTTCCTGTTGGCATGGATGTTAAATCTAACTTTTAATTATGACATTGTTAGCTCCTTGATTTTATGGATAACTACATTAAAGCATCCTCCTAAGAAAGTGGAAACTTTAACATTGTTTTAACAGGGACTTTAACGCTTGGTTAGGTAGTCATTGTAACATCCCCAATTGGGATGTCTTCCAGGGGAGTGAAGGAGACTCACCATCCCAGGGGATGGATCAACATGGAAGTTTGCTGCTCACTTATATACTTGAATATAACCACTGCAGCACTTTTGAGTTCTTGGTCACCACCCCATGTGAATTCCCACCTATGACTCTTTATGGAGCCAGTCAGAAACAGACTATACCTTTGTCTTCAGACATCTTTTGAATCGATTGGTGTCAGGTGGTATTGAACCTAGAATTCACAGCGATCACAACCCTCTAGTAATTACCATGGGTATTCCTGATGTGAAAAAGACTGGCTTGGTAATGGATACTGGGGAGCTCATTACTAAAGACACTAATTGATGGCTAGTGTGGAGAGGGGCTGACTTCCCAAGGATTTTGCATAGGTTTTGTACTGATCAACTGCCCCTTGTAAACAAATGCCTTTTCTCTGACAGTTGGGGACTTTGAAACGTTAGGGCTATTTATCAAAGATTATTTGAGAAAAGCATTCAGGACTAGTGAGAAAGGATCCCAGCTCTGGTTTGACAGGGAGTGTAGGCTAGTTTGCACCCATCTACATCAATGCCTTCAAGCTGTCCCTAGAGATTATGCTAAAAAAAAAAGCCAGTTGCAGGAAAGACTACAAACTAATCTTGAGGAAAAAGAAAGTGGATTATCAGTAACAAGCATGGGACAATTTAGTTACTGCATGTAAGGTTAAAAACGTCAGTTGGATCTGGCATATGATAGATAAAAGTAAACCATCCAATGGTAGCAACTCGTCTCTGTATACTAGTGTCAGTCCTTTTAAATGGGTAGATCACTTTTCCCATGTATACAGTCCAGGAGATGCAAGCAAGGAGGGTGCGAATCAATATCAGCCAAAATTCCCACTCGAAATTGAGTTCTCCTTAAAAAATTGTATCGAGCCAATCAACACCAGTCTTTTGAATAAAACTCCTGGACCTGATGGACTTCTGATGGATCTATTTAAGTTACATTTGGAATCATGGGCTCCTCTTATTACAAATTATATTAACCTGGCATGCAAAATCGTCATGTCCCAATCATGGAGAACGGCCATAATTGTTCCACTATTTAAAAAGGGTTATCAAAGTAATCCTAGTTGTTATCGCCAATATCTCTTATAGGTTCCAAACTTAAAATAGTGGGAAGGGCAATTTTAGAAAAGCTGTTAGCCTGTGTGGAAGATAATGGTATTCTTTCTAGACTCCAGTATGGGCTTAGAGCCGGGCTGGGGACAATGGAACAGAATCTCAATTTGTATAATAAAATTAACAAACATACTGCAGCGAAACAAAGGTCTATCTTTTTAGCCTTCATGGACCTAGCATGGTGAGGTCCAAATTGTGGGATAAGCTCGAGAGCTTAGAGATTGACAAAGACCTTATAGAGTTTTTGAGAGCCTTACATTACTACCTCTCCACCACCGTCAGGAATAGACCTGATTGTAAATTTGACATTCAAGTGATTCAAAATATTCCCATCCCTGCCCTAACTTATGCAGAGGGTGCAGTGTTATTTGCCAGTACTCCAAAGGCCCTGAAATTGTTAAAGGAGGGTTTCATTGACTTTATAGTCTCTTTGAAGTTGGAAGTGATTCCTACCAAAGTCTTTATAATGGCCTGCAAACCAAGGAATGCTAAAAGGCAGACCTTGATCATAGATTGTAAACCAATAACAAGAGTTAATTAATTTTTTTTTTTATCTTGGGGTTACTTTTGATTAGGAGTTTTCCTGGCTGGCATGTACATCCAGGGCTAAAATCTGTTTGGTTAATTGTGTTGAGTGCATTTCTAACCTGGTTTATTTTATTGGTAAAAAAACCATTGCCCTCTTTTTAGAAGTTTGTAGGAGGAAATGTCTTCTGGTTTCAACTCAGGAGTCGAGCATTTGGGGTTACAAAAAGGTGCCTGTGCTCCAAGAGCATGGAAACGGAGCATGTAGAAGGCTTTTTGGCCTCACGCCATGTAGCCCACGTTTCATACTGCACAAGGAGCATGGGTCTCCAAGTTCCTTGGCTGACATCTCAATCACATGTATTACTTATTGGGTAGGCAGAATTACTTCCTTAGGCCAGCAGAGCTACATAAGGATGATAGATCCCAACTGAAATAATTGTTTCTCGAAATGAGACAGCAAAAAAGGGAAGCGGGATATTTAACTAAAACCCAGAATAAGGACTACATTTCAATCCAAACCACCCTAGGGCTTGAGCCATATTTGGAGTTTGCACATGCAATGAAAGTTCCCCACAGAGTTTGTTGCATTTCATGTTTTTCTGTAGATTTCTGTAGATTTTACGCTTATTTTACAAGACGCTTACTAAACTCAGTATTGAGGAGCTCAGGGCTAACAAGGTGTAGACCTTCCCGATTGCACTTACAGACACTGAGCTCACCACTGATTAATTTTAGTGTCAGCTAATTTCTTCAACGCACTCTCCATGTTAGGAGTCTTATGATCGTTTGATTTTAAGATGTTACAAGGTCAGGATTTTCATGCACTGTTTTAATGGTTTTATAATCAAGTGTGATTTTATGCATTTACTTTTATGATCATATTTAATATTCGAATAAAGCTATCTGATTGATTGATTGAACATGCTATTTTCAGTCTGCTTTTTCATTATTCGGGACATCAATAATCTAATTCCCATCGTTTACAAGCAATCTCACAAATCTTTCGTCAAGATCATCATCACCTTGCATTTAGTCTTTTGTAACTCTCTTTGCTTCAAACTGCCTCCAATGCACTGGCCAGAATACAGCACATTCAAAATGTTCAAAATGTTGTGGACAAGTTTGTTTGGGTCTAAATCGTCACTTTAAAATATCTGGTCACCTTGAGTCTCTTCACTGGCTCCACATCCACAAGTACTGTCCTTACAATGTGCTTTGTTTGTGTCACAAAGCTCTTTTTTCCATCACCTCTTTCCTACATAAAATCAATCTCCACTTGGTACTGAGACTTCACGACTCTTCACTCCACATCATCCAACCTTTGTTGGTCCTCAACCGTCCCAGACCATGAATGAGCAATTGTGCCTTTTCTGTAACCGAGCCAAAGCAAGGTATTTACTCCCATTTCATCTCCTCTCTAATAACTTCCACAATATCATGCGCAAAGCACTGAAACCTACCTCTTCAATCTGAAGTTTGTAAATCTGTTGTTTTCGTTTGTGTCCTCTGTCAGCACCAGGAAATCCGTTTCCTGGTTATTTGCATTTTAATTTTTTTTCATTCAAATATACAAGTAGTCTATGTTCAACAAGAAATACTGAAGAAGCTCATTTCAAAGGGTAATGATAAATGTTGATGGTACTCGGCTCCCAAAATACACTGGCCGTCACTACAACTGGCCTGGTAATACTCCCTGTGACTCTACCTTTTGGCGATACCAAAAGCAGGCTCCCCAGGGATTATAAGTGAGACACTGAGGATCCCCTGAGAAATAAGGAATTACTGGGGCAGACAGTAATTCTGGGTATGATTCCACCTCTAATTCCTCATTTCTCCCAAGCGTTTAAGCCAGAGATTTTGTTTTTCAGCTCTCATAGAATCAGTAACTGCCCTTACAGACTCTATCAAAATTAAGGTCATTTAGTCCACGTATTTGTGGAATGTAGCAAGATCATAAACTGATGAGACGAGGTTGTTCTAGGAAATTCTCCTTGTCACATCAAAAGTGACACTCACATAGCAAATTATATTGTTTTTGATAACACCTCAGGTTGCCTTGCGATGGACAAACATCGCAATTGTAGTTGTTAGACGTGTCATGGTTGAAAAAGCCCTTTTATTGCATAAGTGGTTTGTTGGAACATACAATCCTAAAATTCAGGATGACGAGGCTGTTACATGCTGCTAGAAATATTTTTCAATAATGCATTGCAGATTGGATAATAATGAATTGCTGGGTCTAATGTATTATACAATTTCTCTGCATAGATGACTATTGATTTGTTCTTACCTTCTCATCCCCATTTAGTCTGTTCTCATGATAATGAAACAAGTGATAAGAGTATGTAACAATTCTGATAACTACTGCTTAAAATGTTTAAACTGTTAGGGACTGTTCAGATATTAGTGATATTTTTTGGGCTTTTTAATTATTTTAATTTTTCAGGCAAGCTTGTACTATTCTATCATTCATGTTACTGAATGCTTTCTGTTATTTTGTGTTGTTTGCTAATGCTTACCAAAGATTAGTGGACCATTTAGAGTTAGACGGCTATGGGACACCCACCAGAAAATGGTAGATATGGAAATTGCCATAGTCTTGTTTAAACCACTGTATTTAGAGTAGTGGGAAGCGCCGAGTTTACAATGTCAGAGCCTCTACTTGCTCCAATGGCAGAAACCTTTAACCATTGGCATGTCCGCCATTGGGTCATCGGCCAATGTTATCAGACCATCTATCCTATTTAGGACGGGGAGTCTTATGTTAATTTTTCCTTTTCATGACCACTACAAAACCTTGGCAGCTCAGAACAAGAAACAAACTAGGTGACAAAACCCCTCTCCCCATCATACACAAGGAGAAACCCCCCAGCGCACCAGTACCATTGTTTTTGTTTTTGTTTTTGAGGAACACATTTCTTTTCATAAACAAAAACCTCAGTCAATCAGGAGCATTAAACATGGCGGCTCCAAGTACACCCCCAAAGACACAGAGATCCCCACCTCCTTGCTAGTTCCTCTAAGTAGGGTGGGCTGTTTTTCATCAGACGAGTGGAGGAAATCCTTCCCTTGACTGAACACTAACAAAGGTCCTTGGAATAAGATACTGCTGTGTCCAATGAGAATTCATACCATGATAACAAATAATAATTAAAGAACATGTGACTCTATGGAAGTTACCAATGCTGGGGAAGTGTTGTTCCATTTAAGTAATATTTCTTTTTTTGACTGACGGTATTTTATAAAAATGTTGCTTTGTGAGCAATGATTATAAAGTTGAGTAGTGTAACATTTTCAGTACATTGAATTGATAATTAAATCGTCCTTTTTCCATCTATGGGTATGAACATAATTATTGTAAGCATACTAACTTCTTATATGTACAGGAAAGCAAAATGTTGCACTGCTTGAACCCATTAATAGAAACACGGCCAATTTATCTTAGGTTCTATATTACTGTGACAACTACGGAAGTTAGTAAGGAGCAAATTCACATTTTAGGGTAGATAGGGAATGTTACCTGGACTCTTAAAGATAATATTTGTTTTGGCTGTGTAGGAATATAATAACAAGCATTGGCATAGCCAATAGGTCTCGCTTTTGGGACCTTATAAGTATTTAGTTATGCAGCATAATATCCTTGGTGCAACAACATAAACTGTTGCATGGCTAAACACTTATAAGGTCCCAAAGGCGAGACCTATTGGCTAAGCCAATGCTTGTTATCCAAGTCCCTGATTCCTGTAATGGCAGCCACAAAATTTTCTTTCAAGTTGTGGCTGGCCGATCAGATCATGCGGTCCCATGAAATCAGTACTCAACCTGCAGCACTGAAATAGCTCACAGTAGAAAACGCTCCTTCAGCCAATCAGAAGACCTTATTTTTATCAATTTTCGGCACCGTGGAATGTCAGCTGGACCAACCATCCAGCTATATGCCTAACTTTTTAACGTCTTAATACCCAGCCCAAGCCCCTCTTAAAATGCACATTTTCTGAAAAAGATGAACAGATTTAAACCAAATCACAAAAAGCACACTTTCTGAGTATAGTTTTAACTTTTTGCCAAATTTGTTGAAATTCCATTTTGGCTGTGTTTTATTTGTATCGGAGAGCAATGTTTCCTATGACAATTAACATTGGAAATAAATAGTTTAGGTTCACACCCCCGATTGTGTCCTCTACTTGAAGGGTCAACACACATTTTTGCATGAAGGAGTAGAGGTGGATAAACTGTTTTTTTGGAAAGTTTTATACAGATTTCTCCAATGGGGTCAACGTTATTAGCAAAAAAATGCTTTTTCTTTGGAATCTCTGATCGAACTATAACTACACAAGCCCAGCAGCCAACCCCCTACTACGCACGGCCAAAGGCTGTGCACAGCAGGGGGTTGGTCACCAGAAGACTTGATGTGTGCAGGACCAAGCACCAACACCCTGCTGGACTAGGCTGTGCGCAGCAGAAGCGGTGACTAAATACGATTCGTTTCAAAAAAGGAATTCACTGAAAAAAACAAAGGTTAAAGTGACATTACAGTTAGGTATGGTAAGATGATCTTAGATTACATTTAAAAAAAAACTAGATATTACCTGGAAAAAACAGAAGGGATAAAGTGATATTATAGTTAGCTGTTGAAATAACATAAAAACTAACATTTAAAAACAACAACAAAAAACACCCTTAACCCCTTCAGCGCGGCGCGGATTTCTGCGCCACGCTGAAGATTCCGTGCGCGGGCGGGGCCATGACGGAACGGTTCCGTCATAAGCACAGCCCAACCGACGTGCATGACGGAACCGTTCCGTCAAGCGCGTCGAAGGGGTTAAACTCACTCGTTAAAGTTTACCGAGCTAGCTATAACCAGAGCCACTGGAATTATACGATTGTGTGGCTGCAGCTATTTTCACATAATTATTGATTTGTCACATTTGCCAAATAATCCATCAACTGCCGCATAGTCTGCAGATTTTAACAAAGAAAAATTTGTTTCTAGTTCAAACGATACAAAAGTTAGTAAAAATGCAGTGATACTTGTTGCAGCGTAGTGAAAGGCCTTTTGCAAAGGGTGTCTGGTCAACTTTCTGCAACATATTGCTATATTTGTGTGTTTAACTGGTACTAATGACATACAACTAATGCCCATATAGTGTTAACAAGCTTACAAATTACAAAATAATGAAGTAATGCTATCCAAAAATGTGACACATAATGCCGTATAATTTGCCTTTTCTTGCCAAGTAATTTACTCATCTCTGTCTTACAATTTGACTCACCCCTGCTGCATAATGCCAGTGGTCCTGACTGTAGCTTGAACTCTTGCCTTTCACTGCTTATCACCTTACATCTTATATCACTCATGACACTTCATTGATGAAATCATGATGACATCATCCAGTTACTGTTGCAGCTAACTATAGGGTTTGTGGGCTTGAAGTAACACAACATGCTACAACTGTGGTCAATTTACTATAAATTTAATGGGAGTATCCTCTTAAACACTTCACATGACCTGCAAATTTAGGTAAAGAGGTTGACAGGTTTTCGTTGGCCAATGAAAAGACAGCTTTTTCCCAGGCTCAATGGACAACACTTGGCAGTTTGGTAGAATAATCTACAAACAGTACAGAGATGGGCAAAATGGCAACCTTACAGCCATGCCCACAACACTAGGGTGGGATAAACTACCTCTAGATGGGACACTAGAGTGCTTTGCAAACAAAAAAGCATGTGTGCCATGCAGGAATTGTTCCAAAATGCCAGCAATGATGCTTTTGCCAACAATTATATTTTTATTGTGGCACCAATATTAATAATTTGTTACGTTGGGGTGGTTAAAATGAGTGATGGGTGTGCGGGGGGGCAAGAGGAACCACAGTGGATGCAGGGTTATAGAGAGAAAGAGAATACTATGGAGATTGGCTGGTTGTCGGTGGTAGAAACATGTTTAAAGGGTAGGGTGTCAGTTACTTTCTAAGTTACTCTGAATTATTATCAACAGTGCATGATGTTCAAGGAAGGTTCGCTGAAGTAAATAATCTCTTCAAATCCTTATACCTTTAACCGAAAGAAGACACGTGATTGGGATTTTATGATGCACTCACTCGGTTCCTATGTTAACGCGGCCACCCAATAAGTTCCCTAGAAGCCCTGGTACTGGTGTCTAGAGTGCGTGAAGTTTCAAAGTTTAATTCTGCAACCTTGTAGAAAGTCTATTGACATCTTTAAAACCTTTCACAGTTTCCAAAATATTTAGCAACTGGTTATCCAGATGAAAACAGTGACTTTTGCAACAAGTTATGACACAAATCACTTGGTTAACACAAAAATTGAAATCATGCGGCAATCTGTTCATTTTCATTTCCTCTGTAATGCAGGTGTGTGTGAGAAAGAAAGATTCGGCATACATTTTCCAGCATGGAATTATGTTACAAAGATGCACACAGTGTGAATCACAGTTTAGGAGAAATAATTGGCGTGCTTAATGGTAAATGCCTGAACATAATCTCGTGACCCAGTAGAAACAAACATTGGCCGCGCGGCCGTGAAAATGACACGGCTGCGTGGCCCATGAAAGTGAAAGTGATCGCGGACGCGATCAAGCACGGCGGTGGTAAGACACATGGCGGCTGCGCGCGTGCAGGTGCTGGAGCGGGTTATGCAAAATTTTGTATACCCACCCCATTTTGCATGTTGTTTTATTAATTTAATTAATTAATTAATTATAATCGAACTAACGGATTGGAGTGATGTGGAAAATATTTACCAACCTTACTAATGTATGAATTACACGTGGGATTTGCATTAATTAATACGTGAACTAAATTTCGCACGCATATTAATGATAGACAATTAGAATATTGCATGATATAAGTCGCTTCTGTGATGTATTTGTGATTCGTGCTTTATTTAGTAAGTATAAACCGCATTGAGTGTTGCTTTGGCTAGATAAATACATACACATATGGGTATTAGCGAGGGAATAATATTTGATTAGTCATTTCTATGTATTAATTACGTTTTTGTGTTTCTTTACTTAAGTTGACCATTTTGGCCTATCGAAACATGGCTGCCTTTGGTGCCTAACCCGACTGCCAACGCTGAACAAGGCTTGGGTGAAGTGCGCCTGCGCTGACAACAGATACACTGTGGCCTGGACCTGACCCCAGATGAACATGTACCTTCCAAGGACAGCCTGGGACGTCGTCCAAATATTCCGAACAAAGACTGTTGTGTGAACCAGAACTGACAAGAGTCATAACCCAAAAGACACTTTCGTGAGAACTTAAAAGGATGATCCCTGATTGTCCAATCAGCGAACTCGGATGTCCAAAACTTTGATACATTTGATATTGATTTTACTATAAATTATGGTAGAATAGAGAGGTAGAGCGGGTTCGTTTCTGGCCTTTCTCGATTTCCTGACGTTATGCTGACGGAGAGGACGGTGACACTGGAGGACAGCTGTTAGCCTGAATCTTAGACGGACTGAATTAATGCCCAAAGTCCTGATGAACTGAACCTGCTAGATTGATGGGCATAGATTTGCGAGACTGCCAGATTTGACATAGAGGACGACATTTAGCCAGAATAGGTAAATATGAATGGCAACTTGATCAAATGAATGATTTAATTTGCAATATTAAAATAAATTTGAATTTGAACATCTACAGAAATGAGTTGGGTTGTTTATTCATTAAAATGTGTTAATGAAAAGGTTAATTAGAGAATTAGAAATTCCCTTAAACCTACAACTAACTGATCCGTCCCATTCTATGAGAGGAATACTAAAGGTGAAGTTTAGGGCCTAATGAGTAACAGAAGGTTGTGTAGATTTGTCGCTCATTAGGGAAGAAGTGGTATTTTCTCTCTCATTTCCAGCGCTTGGAAGGATAATCGCCTCTCACTGATGGTGAGTGAATGTTGGTGTTATGGGCCCCACCAGCGAATGTATGGATAGTGTGTGTATGTGAGATCTTTGGTCCGTGACGGTAGGGAGGGATTTTGCACTCCGCGCTGGAGCAGTTTTTCTGGTAGCAAGATGATGGTTGTTATTGTTTTGGTTTAGTGATTATTGCTTGTACATTGCTTATTGATTTTGGTTATTGATTGGTATTGATTTGTGTACTAACACTCTATGTTGAGTTATGTTGAGTTATACGTTGTTTGCATGGCTTCTGGGATGTAGGAAGTCGGAAGTTTGTAACGGTTCCGTAGTAGAGCAGAGGTATGCGCTGCTCTCGGGAAAGACGGAATTGTTGTTGCCCTGTAGGTACACAGGGAAAACGTGTAACGATTGAAGTTGCACGACGCATTGTCTGGGTTCGATTCGGTGACATCGTCGTGTGTTGCCATTAGAGATATTTTCTGTGTGAGAGAAGTGTGTATGATAGCGAAGGTTACCTGTGAAATTCTGGTCTTAGGTACCAGGGATCCAACTGGCATTCCGATAACGCTTATCACTGGAAAGGTAATAGGTACTCTCTGAGCTTGTTAGAAGGACAAAGAAGAGGTAAGCGCTGCTTTGTTAACGTATGTCATAATTCTGTAGTAGGACAGACTGTTCGCTGTTCTCGGGAAAGACAGGATTCTGTGCGAATGCACTACATTTTCTTGTGTGAACGAGTGTGAATGTAAAGGCAGTCGGGTTGATTGCGAAACTCTAGGTTTCTGGGTCTCCAACTATGTGTCTTAAATGCTAGAGAAACAATTAGCTAATGCTTGTTAAAAGGATGAAGTAGAGGGATGTGCTACTATATCAACGGAAGTAATGATTCCGTAGTAGGGCAGAGGTAAGCGCTGCTCTCGGGAAAGACGGAATTCTCGTGAGAAAGGTCTTTTTGCTGTTTTTTGGTTAGCGAAGCGGACAATGGAGATGTTTCTATGTTGTTACTAACAGAAGTGTAGAAATTGAAACAAAAACGTATTGAGCGGATTTGTAAAGGAGGGGTAGACAGAAGCAGGAGCAGGAGCTGCCGCAGCGGCTGCTGACATCAAAACGACCGCGCTGGGATTGGACAGTCGGTCAGAACTGTGAAACGCCCCAGATTGGTGTGTTAGTGTACGCCGCGCTAGGATTGGAGGAAACAGGGTGACGTAGACGCTCCTTATTGGTGCGTTAGTGTGAATCACGCTGGGATTTGAGGATTGTGATTAGCGGTACAGTTGTCAAGAGGGACTAGCGTTGCGCAAAGGACAAGAAAATGTATTATGACCCACCAGAGAAGGAGAAAAAAACCTGGTTAGGGAGAATCAAGAAGTGGTTTAAGAAGGACAAACCAGTTAGGACTAGGGAAGGACAGTTACTTCCTCCACCGAGAATCCCTGCATCCTTTATGATTGCGAAATATGGGTATCATACTTGTATTTGGTTGGATAACTGGGTGAGATACACCAAGGACGACGGAGTATTAGCTTTTCCAGAGCATGGTTCATTTAATGTGGCTGTTTTAAGAAATTTAAGGGAAAAGATGATGAATTTGGAACCAAGACCTAGAGCGACACAGTTTGAGGCTTTGACGGAATGGGAAGACGAAATGCATGAACGAGAGAGACAAAGAAGTGGTAGAGGATATAGGTGCTGGTTTGGAAGACCATATGGACACGAAACGCATAGCGATCGAATGAAAAGATGGCGAGATGCAAATATGACTGAGGGTGGGTTCCCTGTAAGAACTGTAGGAGAGAATGAAGGTCGAAAGTGTGCAGAAAAGAGGCATAATTTGGAGTCGAGAGGGTATGGAGCGAATGAGTCTGAGGATGATGTTCTTGATGATATGTTCTATAAAAATCCACCACCGTATCGACCAGAACCAGAAATGTTAACTCCAAGTGCCCCAATGAGAGAAACGATGCAAATTATAAAATCGGAACCAGAATCCCTAAGTTTGAGTAAAAACAGTGCTACTAGAGAAGTAGAAAAGAGGTTGGAAGAAAGAACAGATGGAGAAAATTCTGCAAAATTAGCAAAAACAACCCTGGAATTAACTGAGAAAATAAGAGAACTGACTAAGAATTTAGAAGCTGTAACTGTTCCAGTAACGATAGGTCCAGTAATGCCTATTTTTGACAAACAGAAGGACAGTGAGCATTGTTTGACAGTCCCTTACAGAAGTGATAAACCCGTAGAACAACCAAGAGTGAGTCAGAATGAGAATCCATGGAGGCAGACTATGAGTGTAATTGAACCAAGTTTTACAAATAATCCATTTGTAGATCAGAATTGTGCAGAGAGACGTATGACAATGATAGAGACAATGTCAGAAACACAAAAAGATTCTGGACACGGAAGTATAGAAAAACCGGTAGGACCATCAACAGACGAGTTAAGTGAATGGTTGAGAAGCTTGCAGAGGAAAGACAAAGAATCCCAATCAATTGATGTGGCCAAGTTACGAATGGTATTGGAGAAATTAATTGTAGGGACTATCCCGACAGAAAAACTGAAAACCTATCAGGATGAAGAACTATTATTTTTGTACAAAAGTGTGACCTGGAGAGCGAAAAATTTGCATGAAAGGTTAGAAGAAGTAGCAAATGAAATGGGTATTGATTTTGAAAAGGTAAAAGCCTTACAGAAACCATATTGAGTAGAATTCACTGAAAAGGACATTGAGAATATGAACACCACAGGACGAATAGGTCAAATTAAGGACATAATCATTTTGCTGGGAAAATGGGGAGACGTGGATAAATGGAGAAGCAGGTGGAATAGAAAACGAGATGAAGCCTCAGATAAGACATTTTCAGCCTTTCCTGTCAGAGAAAAGGAGAAGGTAGTGACAGAATGCCTTATGAGAGAGATTCCAGGAGGAGGATATGTACATGTCCCATGGACGAGGCAGGATATTTTGTCTTTTACGAATGGTCAGAGTGCAAGCTAATGATAAATTGGCCCACCAAGGAATATCCTAGGGATCCTAAAACAGTAGAACTAGACCCCGGGGTAATGAAGAAATATGAGCAGGTTATGGTATTTCTGAAAAATAAAGTGCCCCCTAAAGAGACAGACTGGGTAAAAATTGATCGAACACACCAGGAAAGTAAAGAATCAGTGCATGCATACTATGAGAGGCTAATACAAGCTTTTAAGCAGTTTAGCGGAGATGAGAATCCGAGTGAAAAGGATTTGAGCCATTTTGTATACAGATTTGTATATGGTTTACGACCAGAAATTGGTGAGATGATTAAACAGCATACGGTAGATTGGCAAAACAAGAAAATAGATGAAGTATTGAGACATGCTAAATACTTCAGTGATGAAATTGAAGCAAAACAGCGGAAGCTAAAAGAGAAGGCAATGTGGGCACAGGTAAAGGTAGCAGAGAGACAGGAAGCACAATTGGTGGAATAAGCAGGGACAAAGCCAAAATTTAATAATGGGAAGTACAAAGGGAACATTGAAGAAGCTAAAAAGAAATTCCCGTGTCATAATTGAGGCAGGATAGGGCATTGGAAATCCAAGTGTAAGTTTCCCCCGAGTACTAACAATGAAAATCCATAATTGAACCCACAGGTGCAGCATGAGGTGAGTGGTCAACTGCAGCAACAGCAGCAAGTTTTTTTCCCCACAGAATCAGGTGCCAAAACCGCCTTTTCCACAGAGCAGAAACACACAGAAGTATAGTAGTGAATCGGGATTCTACAATGAAGAACAGGTAAATAAGCTGCCACGCGCTAGCGCTATCTCGCAGTATTGGCTGCAACGCGATAAGAGTGACGCAGAAGAGAGCTATTGACGGTGCCGAAGGGAGGAAGAAGAGTGCGTACTTGGCGCAACTCTAGAAGTAGACCAGACAGGACCTTTTGTAGATGGGAGGGTTAATGATGAAAATATTACTTTCCTAGTGGATACTGGTGCTACTCGATCAACTGTTAGATCAGCTGATGGTCAGAATCTTCCTCTCTCGGATGAAACGATCCAAGTAGTTGGTGTGTCCAACAGACAGATTAAGACATACCTTACAGAACCAGTGAAAGTTAGCATAGGGAAATTTTCAGAAATGCTCCGCTTTGTGGTGTGTGACTCCAGTCTTGTGAATTTATTAGGTAGGGACCTGTTGTGCAAAATGAATTGCACTATATTTTGTACTCCGGATAGAATAGCTTTTGAAACACCAGATGATGATGTATTGTACAAGATGATCATAGCTAACAGAGACAATGAAGTTACTGAAACATATGCTGTATTCAACCCTGATGAATTACCTAAAGAATTGAGACAATCTGTAAAGGCAGAAGTGTGGGATTTCACTGGAGAAGATGTAGGACTAATGAGAAATGTAGATCCAGTTAAAATAACTGTAAAAGAAGGAGTAACATATCCAAATGTTCCACAGTACAGATTGACACCTGAAATAATTGAAGGTGTAACTCCTGTGATAGAGAAAATGATCAGGCAATGAATTTTGAGAGAAATAATGAGTAGTCCATGTAATTCACCGATAATGGGACTGAAAAAGCCTAATGGGAAATTCAGGATAGTGCAAGATCTGAGAAAGGTGAATAAAATTGTGGTATCATGTTGTCCCATTGGACCAAATCCATCTGTGATTTTATTTCAGATTCCCCATGATGCAGAATGGTACACAGTAATTGATCTGTGTCATGCTTTCTTTTCCATCCCATTGCACCATGACAGTCAGCAAATTTTTGCATTTCGGTTTGGTGAACGTATTTTTGCATGGTGCCGAATCCCACAGGGCTATACAGAAAGCCCCTCAATATTCAATAAGTTATTAAAGAAGTCTTTGGAGAGTCTAGAAATGCCAGAAAGCTCTGTATTGTTCCAATATATTGACGAACTTTTAGTACCGTCAAAAACACGCGAAGCCTGTGAGGTAGAAACAATAGCCTTGCTGAATCATTTGGCAGATGGAGGACTTAAAATGTCACCAGCAAAATTACAGTTTTGCAAGAAGGAAGTACAGTTTCTGGGACACAACATTGAGAAAGGACTAAGGAAAATAACCATAGACAGAATCAGAATAATAAAAGGAATGAGAGCTCCCATGGCTCAAAGAGAAGTGACAATGTTTTTGGGAATGGTTGGGTACTGTCGTCAGTGGATAGGTAACTTTTCCTTGATCGCAAAGCCTTTGGTGTGATTAACGAGAAGTGATGTAAAAGATACCCTTGAATTAAACAAAGAAGAATTGGCAGCATTTAGACAATTGAGAGATGGTTTGTGTGAAGCACCTGCATTAGGTATGCCTGACTATGAGAAAGAATTTGAGTTGTATTGCAGTGAGAGAAATGGATGTGCACTTTCTGTGTTGACGCAGAAACATGGAAAAATGAGAAGACCAGTTGCATATTTTTCATCAATGCTAGATCCAGTAGCTGTAGGTTTACCCGGATGTTTGAAAGCAGTGGCTGCAACATGTCGAAGTTTGGAGCAGAGTGAAGGAATTGTGATGGGATATCCATTGAAAGTGTTTGTACCCCATGATGTAGCAATTCTGTTGACAAGGAGTCGTACTCAGTATATGACACACAGTCGGCTGACTAAGTATGAAAAGGTCATATTGGGTGCAACTAATGTGAGTCTTGCGAGATGTGTGAATGTGAATCCTGCAACTTTGTTGCCTGATGCTGAGATTGTGGAGGTAAGAGATGAAGTTGATCATGATTGTCTGGATGTACTTGATTTTTGTACAAAACCACAACCAGACATAAAAGATGTACCTTTGCCAGAAAGTGATTTTGTGATGTTAGTTGATGGGTCATGTTTGAGAACAGATGAAGGAGTGCTGAGTGCAGCGTATGCAGTATGCACAGTCGCAGCGGTAATGGAAGCATCATATTTGAAAGGAGTGAAATCAGCCCAGGTAGCAGAACTTGTGGCTTTGACTAGAGCATGCAAGATTGGAAAGAGTGTGAGAGTGACTGTGATGACTGACAGCCAGTATGGCTTTGGAGTCGTCCACGACTTCGGCCAACTATGGCTACAAAGATGTTTCCTGACCTCGAGTGGAACTCCCATTAAGAATGCAGAAGTGGTTGGAAAGTTGCTTGAGGCGATACAGCTCCCTAAACAATTGGCTGTTGTAAAATGTGCTGCACATAGTCAAGGTGGTGATTATATTGCCACCGGGAACAGGTATGCAAACGACATGGCGCAGTATTGTGCAAGAAATCAGAATTCGGTCAATCGGGCTAAGGAAAGAGAAATGTCTTCTTGCTCATTGATGTTCACTAACATTGTGGGAACTTGGGAAGAGGTAAGACAATTGCAGGATGAGGCAGGAGATGAGGAAATGAGACAGTGGGTAAAAGCAGGATGTGCCCCAAGGGAAAAGGATCATGTGTGGGTCTATCGAGATGGAAGACCAGTTATGCCTGAGAGCATGATGTCTACCATGGCACGGATGTATCATGGCCAAGGACATATTGGGAGACATGCTATGATCAGGTCATTTAAGCAGACCTGGTACAATGCAAAATTCAGACTTGTAGCAGAAAGTCTTTGTCAGAGATACTTAATATGTCAGCAGTACAATCCTGGAAGGAAGACAGTAGTGAGTCTGGGAACAATAGGTCGGGAAGGAGGGCCTTTCACCAGAATGCAAGTAGATTTCATTGAGATGCCTCCCTGTAACAGACTGAGGTATGTTTTGGTTGTGGTCTGCCTATTCTCCAGGTGGGTGGAAGCATTCCCAACAAGAAGAAATGATGGGTTGACCGTAGCTAAGCTACTGCTGAGAGAATTCATCCCCAGGTTCGGGTTCCCAGTGACAATTGAGTCAGACCGAGGAGGACATTTCCATAATGAGATTGTAGGATTAATTTGTGAAGCATTGAATGTACAACAAAAACTACATTGTGCCTACCGACCAGAGGCTTCTGGTGTGGTTGAACAGATGAA
The DNA here is from genome assembly GCF_964204655.1 of Triturus cristatus. NCBI lineage: Eukaryota > Metazoa > Chordata > Amphibia > Caudata > Salamandridae > Triturus > Triturus cristatus. The sequence goes on along the minus strand of NC_140580.1, from coordinate 21,601,958 downwards.
TGGTACTATCAAAAATAGAATAGGGAAAATGTGTTTGGCCACAGGTATGAAATGGCCTGATGTCTTGCCTCTAGTACTCATGACAATAAGGTCAATTCCAGACCGAACTACAGGATTGAGTCCTCATGAAATAATCATGGGACGTGCTATGAGACATGTGTTTATACCAGTCAACAAGCTGATGACAATAACTGATGACATGGTGTTGGAATACTGTAAAGGCCTGGCTGACGCAGTTCATTCTGTGTTTCATCAGGTTGGACCAGATGCCACCACACTTGAAAAGAAGCCAGCCCATGATCTGAGCCCGGGTGATTGGGTAAGGATAAAAGTCCACAGAAGAAGAAATTGTCTGGTTCCAAGGTGGGGAAAACCACGACAAGTCATTCTGACCACGACCACAGCTGTGAAGTGTGCTGCACTGAAAAACTGGATCCATGCAAGTCATACATTGAGAATTCCAAATCCGGTGGACAGCACAGGAAAAGAATACTTTGATGAATCAGAATCAAGTACTGAGTCAGATGACGAAGGGTCAAAGACACGAGGAAACTCTGAAAGGGGGGAAACAGAACAGAGTTCAGCTTTAGTCCCCAGAAGTAGCTCTCTGAGAAGAAGATTACAGATTTCTGAATCCAGCGATTCTGGAAACGAGCAAGAAGCGCAGGGTTCTATGAAAGAACACAGAAAGAGAAGAGGGAAGAGTACTGAAGACACAACAAGAGAAATTCGTGAAAAGGAAGTACCAGATGAGAGACTGAGAGAAATTCCACCTGAAGTAACAAATTTAAGTGAACAAGGGACAGGTACAGAGAGAGAGGGACAGATTTCTGCGGAAGACCCCCGAGAAGGTGTAGGGAACTGCAACATCCAGTTAGGTGAAGGGACAAGTAGCCAGCAGGAAGATTGCGTGTCGGAGACCCGAGGAGGGACAGAAGTAGGGAAAACAAAACAAGTGGTGGAAGAAGAAGTCGCTGAAAAGACAAAGCAAGTTGAGACAGAGTCTGAAGAGAGTGAAAATGAAATACCTGAAGGTCGAGTTCTAAGAAAGAGAGCTTGTTTTTCTTTTTTTTATAATTTTTTTATTGAAAATACATGAGTCAGTACATTCGAAATAATCAATATACAACATAATGTACACATAAACCATAAATATAAAGTCATTTAGTAAACAAATGGCATATAAAATGGCTAGATAATATACGGTTAAAGTAAATGTCAACACTTCCTAAGCGGAACAGCAGAAAACCGAAGACCACAACGTGATTATAGACACTAGATAAAGTTTATATTCAGAGATCCGAAGACAAATATTGCTTGACTGAGCCCCAAATTTGACATCCCAACTTCTTTTTACGCTGGCCTTTAATAGCATATAGGCTATACTCCATATTATAAACCTGATAAAACTGTGCACGCCATGCCTCGAATGTGGGCGGTTCTTTCTGGAGCCAATATGAAGCTATACTTAACCTAAAAACTGCAGTAGCAAGAAATATTAGATATATCTGCTTCTTTGGTATCCCTTCTACCACAATTCCCATTTCCACCCCCAACAAAATCTGAACAGCTGTTAATTGTATTGGAACACCAACAATTTTTGTCAAGAGCTGCTGCATCTGATGCAAAAGTGTAGCTAAAGAAGGACAAGAGAAGAAAATATGTATATCATCTGCGGGAGAATGCCCACATCGGAAGCAAAGAAAGAGAGCTTGGAGGAATGAAAAGAATGACAAAGGGAGCAAAGTAAAAAGAGTTGCAAGAGATGATCTTTGGCCCAATAAAATAAGGAAACTGAGACACCGACTGACACGAGTGAATTCATCGAGAGCTGAACAGTTGAATGAAGTGACAAGTCAAGAAAAATCAAAAGAAGACGACTTAACTGAAGACAAAGAGAGTAGAAGAACAAGGAAACTTACCCAGAAGTATAAGTCACCAGAATGGACGTACGTGGCTCTGCCTGAAAAGGGAGAAGAGGCAGATAGTCAAGGAAATCCAGAGGAGGCTGTACTGTAAGTGGTTGAGGATGAAATAGAATCAGAAATCCTGAGAGTTCTCTTGTCCAACATTGGAGAAGAAGAAACGGAAGTTCAGGAAAATCCATATTTGGATCACCAGAGGAGAATGAAGAATGATAAGATGCCATACTGAATAAGTTAAGAAAACTATTGATGAAGAAAACAAGATTTTGAATCAAAAGATAGAGACTGGTAGAACCAAATAGGTGTTAGAGCCTTAGGTTAGAAAAACTAGTTGTGAAGTAAAAGAGGCTAAGTCAAAAGACATGGTCCATTTTTAACAAGATGGCTAACATAGAAAGTAGTAAAGGTAGATGTACATTCATGAAAAGATGGTGTAAAATGTGTTGTTGTTGTACAGGATTATTAATGCTTTTATGGAGCATCCTTGCTCTTGTCATTTCCTTTAAGGCCATTATAAATACATTAGAAGGACATAGTGAGAACAAAACTAATATAGGGAAAATTCCAAAGGTAGTTCCAACTAGAATAGATAAAAATTATTTGCATAAAGGCAGGTCAATAACAGATTTTTCTAATAATGTGTTTTCAAAATTATTGTATGAATATGTAAAGACAATGGACGTACGGGACTGATACGTATGTATGCAGTTACCTGCATCTGTTTCTGAGGGAGTGACTTATCACCTTCCAGCAACGTACGGAATAACATGTAGTGTAATAGCTAGTTTATTTTATGAGACAGGGAAATTAGAATATTATTTCTCAGATGTAGATAAAATTTTTGCGCAAGTGCCTTCTTATAATAAATTGAACAAAGTAAAACCTGCTATGGTATTAGGTGAATTTTTCTTAGAAACTAAAGAACTAACATTGGAGTATATTTTTAGAAACAATCTAACATGAAGTTTGAAGAAGGAGGAAAAGACATTCCTAGACATGGTTGAGGAAAGAAGATTGAAAATGCAAAGAAAGGCAGCAGAAGGAAAGGTGGAGAAAACAATCTGGGATATAGAGAAAGAAAAACATTTAAAAGGATAAGCTAGTCCAACTATAGCTTTAGATTGGCCTCAGAAAGGGAAATTTTGCATTTGAAGGAATCAAACTGTGTATGATAATTATTTTCTAGGTAATAGTGAGTGCCATGATACATATCGAATCATGGGTGGATGGGGATTCAAAGGAGGTAGAGATCCAGTCTTTCCTGGATTATATTTTATTTGTGGGAACAGGGCATATTATCGTTTGCCAGACCATTGGTATGGCACATGTTACGCAGGCCTGGACTTTCCGAAAATCTTTCATATGGATAGAGGAGAAGATGGTGTACATAGCTTACGTAATCATTTAGCTAGAACCAAGAGAGAATCTTGGGCAGAAATTGTAGGTGACATTTTTCAGGCATTGATACCAGCAGTGGGAATAACTCTGAATGCAAATAAAATTAGAAAATTGTCAACAGTAGAGGATCGCTTGTCAACAAGCACCGCTGGAGGATTCTTATTGGTTAACACTGAAATGGTTGCCATGTGTGCTATGGTAATGCAAAATCGACTTGCCCTTGATATATTATTGGCAAAAGAGGGTGGAGTCTGTGGAATGCTGAAGGTTCAACATTGTTGTACTTACATTCCTGACGAATGCAAAGATCTGAAAACTTATATTAAGAATATTACTGAATTGCATGATGAACTTGCACCACTGGAGGTTGAAGGTGTTTGGGAAAGAATTGGAGAGAAAATAGCTGCTATTAAGAATTTCTTAGTAAAAATAGGTAGTACCCTTATAGGTAAAATATTGTTTCCATTAACGTGTAATTTGCATAATATTAATGATAAGATTATGTTGTATGTGCTGTAGAAACAAGAAAAATAAGAAAAGAATAAAAAGTGAAAATTCAAAAAGAAAAGATAAGAAACAAGAAAGAGAAATTGAGGAAGTAGAATTGGAGGAGTGGAAGGAGAGTATGTACGAATCAGTAAAAAGAGAAGACGTAGGTGAAACTGAATTATGATTAAGAGCAAGAAAACATTTTAAAGATTCCATAAAGACAGAATAAAATGTGGGTGGTGTGGTGATAAAATCACCAAAGGGGGGATTGCTGGAGCGGGTTATGCAACATTTTGTATACCCACCTCATTTTGCATGTTGTTTTATTAATTAAATTAGTTAATTAATTATAATCGAACTAACAGATTGGAGTGATGTGGAAAATATTTACCAACCTTACTAATGTATGAATTACACGTGGGATTTGCATTTGCATGGCTTAATTAATACGTGAACTAAATTTCGTACGCATATTAATAATAGACAATTAGAATATTGCATGATATATGTCACTTCTGTGATGTATTTGTGATTCGTGCTTTATTTAGTAAGTATAAACCGCATTGAGTGTTGCTTTGGGTAGATAAATACATACACATATGGGTATTAGCGAGGGAATAACATTTGATTAGTCACTTCTATGTATTAATTACGTTTTTGTGTTTCTTTGCTTAAGTTGACCATTTTGGCGTATCGAAAGATGGCTGCCTTTGGTGCCTAACCCGACTGCCAACGCTGAACAAGGCTTGGGTGAAGTGCGCCTGTGCTGACAACAGATACACTGTGGCCTGAACCTGACCCCAGATGAACATGTACCTTCCAAGGACAGCCTGGGACGTCATCCAAATATTCCGAACAAAGACTGTTGTGTGAACCGGAACTGACAAGGGTCATAACCCAAAAGACACTTTCGTGAGAACTTAAAAGGATGATCCCTGATTGTCCAATCAGGGAACTCGGATGTCCAAAACTTTGATACATTTGATATTGATTTTACTATAAATTATGGTAGAATAGAGAGATAGAGCGGGTTCGTTTCTGACCTTCTCGATTTCCTGACGTTATGCTGACGGAGAGGACGGTGACACTGCAGGACAGCTGTTAGCCTGAATCTTTGACGGACTGAATTAATGGCCAAACTCCTGATGAACTGAACCTGCTAGATTGATGGGCATAGATTTGCGAGACTGCCAGATTTGACATAGAGGACGACATTTATAGAATAGGTAAATATGAATGGCAACTTCATCAAATGAATGATTTAATTTGCAATATTAATATAAATTTGAATTTGAACATCTACAGAAATGAGTTGGGTTGTTTATTCATTGAAATGTGTTAATGAAAAGGTTAATTAGAGAATTAGAAATTCACTTAAACCTACAACTAACTGATCCGTCCCGTTCTATGAGAGGAATACTAAAGGTGAAGTTTAGGGCCTAATGAGTAACAGAAGGTTGTGTAGATTTGTCGCTCATTAGGGAAGAAGTGGTATTTTCTCTCTCATTTCCAGCGCTTGGAAGGATAATCGCCTCGCACACGGACTGATGGTGAGTGAATGTTGGTGTTATGGGCCCCACCAGCGAATGAATGGATAGTGTGTGTATGTGAGATCTTTGGTCCGTGACGGTAGGGAGGGATTGTGCACTCCGCGCTGGAGCACACGCTCACGTGCACGCAAGCTTTAGGCCACAGGCAGCACTTCGAAAACCTGTACACTAAATGTTTCGGCCAGACCAGCGCATGCGCTGGATCAGGCGAGACCTAAAAAAGGTGGCTTTAAGAAATAGTTTAGCAAGATTACTGCTGTTTTTAAAAAGCGATCCATTATGTTTTTCTAGGTTGCCAAACTTGTAAAACAGGTTTAGGTTTTATTTTCAACTTTTACTTGAGACTCGTTATTCTTCTCACTGTTAGTGCAAGATACATTACGGTGAGAGGAAAAAAGAAATGTATATCGACCAAATGCACTGTGTACAAATTAGGTGTGGCAGACATACCATACATCCCGCAGGAGTGATCATCCATGGCCACTTCTTCTTCTATGTAATGAAATCCCCAACCCTTTGACATGAATAGTATTACTAAATCTATCGTGATTAACTGTTACAGAATAGATTATGCCTCACTTGGTGTTAAAAACATACCGCTTTATAGAAGAAATAAATATGTTTTAGGAAACACCCTGAAGCAGGAAAACATGTATTCATTGTCGTAATTTAAGTATTTGTTGGTAAATGTGGCAGATAATGCCTCTTTGGTAAGTACAGAACACCTGTAGGATATAAAGGCATTAACTACTGAGGTCAAATGTTCAGAAAACAGTTCAAAGCTTCAGTTTCAACACATTATCTCCAAACAAATGCAGCAACCTGCTCTCCAGGGGACTACAAGGGTCCCAGTGGATCCAGTATTTCTGTATAAGGAAACCTCAGCCACTCTTTTGTGCCATGCTTCATTATTAGTAACCTTACTCCATGAAACTACCTGGACGGACTCAACCTCCTTCCAGGGGGAGTTCCTGATTAAGTAGCACTGGATAGTTAAAGGGATGCGGTAGTTAAAATGAACTTATGGGTAAACCCAAATGTTTTATCAGGGGTAGCCAAGTTAAGGTTAAAGGAGAGAGAGGGATGCCAGTGAGTACCATGACTCAAGCATCCTAAGAAATGCCAACAGGCTTCAAACTATATGTTGTCTTTATGTGTCTAAGGCCTTCTTCAGGGCAGAACTTGATCTGTACATGACTAATGTATACACTCATGCAAACAGTGCCCTAATTAGGGGACCATGAAATAAAAGGTGTGGAGGACGGTAAACCTTATGCATTGCCCACTTAGTTTCGGAGGACTGACAGTCGTCTTTTCCTGAGCATCTAGGGTTATATTTCCATGGCACAGTACAGCAGTGAACAAGTTTTGGCGGGTCCGCCAGTAAATATAGCACAGTAGACTTTCCTTCACCCTTCAGGTAGGCATAGGTTTGAAGTAACTTACTAGCTTTAGCAGAAGGGACAGGCAGGCTATGACTCTCGCTCAGGCCTGGACTGGGAACAGCAAACAGTCCCAGCACCGGGTGTGGGGGAGGGGGTGCTAGTAAAAAGCACCACTCCCGCTTTCATTACTGGGGGGGGGAATTGCAGCAAAACCGGCCCCCAGTGACAAAACCAGCCCCCACACCTCCAGCCCACTGGGGAAATGCCCAGTGCCCACTACGGCCAGTCCGGCCCTGCTCTCATTCTATTATTATTTACCTGGACATAAAGCAAATAGGGTAACTAATCATTCTGCCATACACTGCCAGCAAATTTTCCAGAAAGATGCACATACATTAGAAATCTACACTATTACTTTAAAAAAAGCTTTCTTAATGTGTTAAAACTTTGCTTAATTGCAGAGTATAAGAAAAAGGGTATTTGCAGTTATAAACATTATGGTCAACAAAATAAAGACTATACCTGCAAAGTTTATACAAACTGGCAAGATGTTTGCATAATAGATGGCAAGGCAATCTTTGAATAAAATATCTGATGGACTCCTTTCTGTTCCAGCTGTAGCCAGTGTCTTCATTGGCACCACATTCTTGCCGTAAATATGAGCTTCCTAAATGGCCCCCAACATGCACACCTGCTCATAATTCAGAGTTTTTTAGACTTGCTCAGAGAAGCCACTTCAGTCTTTGGCTATGTTATGTTGCTGTTTGTTTTTAGAAGCAGATAGGTAGGTCTAGCAAGTGCCAGTGCCCTGAGTGGGCTGCAGTGATGCAAAATGTTAAAGGATAGATGATCCTTCTGGATATTCCACTCATCTCGAGAGGCTCTAGCGCAGACCTTATATACTAATTCTCAAAATTATTATGAGAAAAATTAGCCTTGTGATTTGTGATGGAAGGTGCGAATAGAAACGGATGACTTCCCTCTCACATTTGTCAACTCGGGTACCATGGGAAAATTATCTGTGGTGAAGCACAAAGAATATTTAGAAGGGAAACATTTCCTCATTCATAATTCCCTGTATTTCCACCATAATGCTTGCATCCATCTTCGAGTCACAACAGCACCCGTAAAGGTTTGCACTGCTGTGTTAGCAGCCAAGTGAGCTGCATAGTCATTTTAACGTGAATATCTTCACGTTTTTGGACCATCATATGTAGTACATGGACCAATTATAGCTTGTCCTGTAAGACAGTCACTTTTACCCAAAATGTTTAACTTTTATTGATCTACCTTTTGAATCTCTGAATCCATTCAAGTGCCAGTGGAGTAGGCCTACTTTGCAATCTTGTGCACAGAATGCTCAATCTGACACCATGAATTCAGGAACCAACAGATCAGCATCCTGAAGTGCCAAGATGAGGACATGAATATCGGCTCTATGTGCAGTTGACTCACTCAGGGTTTACGCATGAGTGTGAAGTCGCCATCTTAGAACAGTACCTGCTCTGTGGCGCAAGCAGAGGGATATTCGGTTAAGTGCCAATAGCAGTCTGTGCAATGCCGTCCATATAGAACATGTTCTTATTTTCATGTTCAGGTTGTATTATGAAATTTGTGTTATTGTCTGTTGATATTGTACGAAGTCGAGTTCTGAATGTGGGATCATACTCAAATTTTATATTGCTAGAATTTTGAATTCCAGCCCATTGCACCCAGTGCAGTTGTAATGCATACTAGGGTTGCTTACATTAGTAGCTGCCTCTAATGTAGGAATAGGGGAACTGATAATTTGTTTACGCTGTGTCAGAGGCCGCTCTGTCAAAATGGCTGTCAGCACAACCGCTTGCTGGGTGTGTGAGGGCTGTAGTTCCAAAGAGGATCTTCCCCCTCTCGCCATAAATCACAGGACATTCACTGGTACTCCTGCACTTAGAACTTAGAACCCCCTGACCTTGTATATCCTCATGCCCTTAGGAACTGCATACCCTTCTTTAATGCATATTTCTGCATGAAATCTGGTGTCATTCCTTTGCCTTCATTAGGTAATCCAAGCACTGAGCAAATCACACCAAAGAATACAATCTTTGACTCGCTGAAATGTACTTTACATCTGTGTCAAAGTAAAATAGTCATTATTTTGTCTGCCTTATCTAGGTGCTCATTTAAATCATCATCGGTAATATATGTCATCGATGAACAATTAAACTTCAGAATCCTCTTGTGATATCTCCATTTTCTTGCTGCGTATAACCCCAGACTATGTTATATCCCTGTAAGAGTCTTGCATAACTATTTTGCATACTACTAAATGTGAAGTTGTTAAATATTTTAATTCAGGCGCTATGTTCTGATTAAAGAAACAATTAGCAATGCCTAAAGATGGTTTGTACTTTTTCCTAACTAATTTCCACATCATTTCAGTACTGTGAGTGTTTTGAACTGCATGTGTGCATGTGTGTGAGTTCAAATTAATAATCCGGTATCATTCTATAGGCATTGTCTGGAAAAAAGGCGTGTTCATGGTTGTTTGACAAGGCACTATCACACGCTGACACTGTAATTGATCAAGGATGGTCATTGTATCACACTTCCCATTTGGCTTCAATTAATATTAAGTGTGTACCTGTGGTTCATTCTGAAACTTTACCACGTGGCTCAGAACTTCTACCCAATCCTTAGGATTTCTATACAATGCTGGAGCTTTCTAAAAAGCCCATTTGTGAGCATATTTGTCCTCAGCTCTTTAGGCAACAAGAAGGAAAACATTTCAAGTATTACCCTCTGTCCACAAGTTGTGCCCTTTGTGAAGGGTGATGGCCAATCACCCACCGCTAGGAAGATGTCATCAGCATCAGATAAATGTGACCTTACAGTTTTTATTTTACACAATATATCACCCTTTAACTGTATGTTTGTAGCATGTGTGGCTGTAGATATACATGTTCCGCACACTCCTTCCATCTGGCATTGGACTTCGATGTTGCAAGTTGTTTTTGCTTGAAGAAGTCATTTCAAGTCACAAGATACAATGGGATTCCTCCCTTAGTTTACAATGCCAATATATTGGCAACAAAGCTGCCTCTCGCCAAACACTACTAAGAACTATCACAGAAATAGTACCATGATTACTATTAGCGTGATACCCAAATCATCTGCTGGGGAAGCTCCAGGTTCATTCTGTATTTTTTTAGAACATCCAGCATTAGAGCTAAAAAGGGTGTACCACGCATTGTGTTATATTTGCTACCAAATATAATTCCTAATGTAGTAAATCCTCTACAGGCAGTACCACATAATGAGGAATACACACAGTTAATATTCCATGCTTATTTTTGGGTGTTGCATGTTATAAACTGCTTCCATCTGATTCGTTATACGAGCAATCAAATATGGAATTTTGGTAGACCTGGCATATTTAAGTTGGCCCTCCCCCAATCGTTTTGTTTTTTACCTTCACGTATTGCTGTATCTGTTTGTTGGCCTCAGGACTCTGGATACTTTACCACTGCTAATCAGTGCTAAAGTGCATGTGCTTCTTCCCAAAACGTGTTTAATTGGTATATACTTGATTGACATATTTAATTTACTTGTAAGTCCCTGGTAAAGTGGTATACAATATACCCAGGGACTGTAACTTAATTGCTACTAGTGGGCTGCTGCACTGATTATGCCACCCACAGAAGTAGCCTTTGAAACCTGTCTCAGGCCTCTCACTGTAGTGCCTGGGTGTGCAATTTACTGCCACTTCGACTGGGCATAAAAAAATACTTGCCAAGCCTTACACCCCCCTTTTATTACATATAAGCCACCCGTAAGGTAGCCTAGGTAGCCATAAGGGCAGGGTGCTATGTAAGTAAAAGGTAGGACATGTTCTGCTGTGGTTTGCATGTTCTGGTAGTGACAAACAGCCTATTTCATTTTTCACTACTATGAGTCCTAACCCATTCATAGGTTAGCATTGGAAGTTGGTATACTTTTTAAGTAGCAATTTCTGATCAGAGAGGAATAGCTTTTTTGATGTTTCATATGTTTGTAATGGTACTGATAAATGCTACTTGCTGGTGAGGTTGGATTTAACTTTACTATTTTAGAAATGCCACCTTTAGATAGTGGACTTTTCTCAGCACCTACTGCTCTATGTGGCTGTCTCCAATACATGCTTGGGGTGGGCTGGGTGATAGCTTCATTTGTATATTCACTCTAGATAGCCACAACACAGGTCACTCTGGCAGTTCAGAACAAGAATCAAACTAAGCGACCCCTCATTACACACACAGGAGAAAACTCCCAGCGCATCAGGGCCATTTGAGTCGTTGAAAATACTTTATTTGATTAAAAAAAATATAATCATAAAAGCAGAACATACACACCACACATGTACAAAAAAGATAATTAAAATGGGCAAGAATTTTAAAAATATATAGCGGCAGGGTGTTAATAATGTGACAAAGAAATGAGTGTTATTGTCAAAGGCTAAGATGGGAGCCTGAAGTTATAAGAAAACCCAGAGAAAGTAAGAGTTTCATTAAAACAGTCATCAGGTAGCAGTGTCGATAAAAATCATCGGGGTCGCATACCCTGATATTGCAGGTGTTGAGAGCCAAGGAGAGACCAGAATGAAGTCTTGTGGGCCTACAGTTTTAGTTTTAGACATCTGTGACTCTTTTTAAAGTTGATGCCGGGCCTGCAATTTGCTGATTAAATTTACGATATGCATGATGAATAAAAATAGTAAAACTTATGTTTAAAGCTGTATTCTCTCGGTTCAAAGCGGCAATGATTGCCTGCCTACAGGTCCAAGCTCCCAGTCTGTTCCATTCTGGCCTCAATTTTAGTCTACGCTGAGTCAGGAGAGCGGGGCAGTGGCATGTAACATGCTCCATAGATTCCACCGAGGCCCCACAACCCCTACACTGTTGGTTAATTGACAAGCAACGCCAGATAGGTAAATGTTTCAGCAGGTGCCATTCCCCCAGTCTAAGTGCCATAAATCGCAATTTTAAATACAACGAGTATGTGCAGGGCAGATAAGATGACGGTGATGCCAACTGATAGGAGTTGATGACTGCCCATGCATGCTTGCGTTTGGCAAAAGAGGCTTTGTCGGTGGTGTGGGACAGAATGCGAATACGCTTCTTAATGCTCGTTTTAAAAGCTGTTTGAATGGGGTTTAGGTTCCAGAGATCAACTGCTGAAAGTTGCTGAAGACATTCATTAAAGAGTTTACTATAGGACCCACTTGGATTATTAGTGCCAATATCATACCACAGCAAAGACTCAAGAGAACCGGCTTCAGCCCGCCTTAGCTTGTGGCACAGATTTAAATCGGCACCTGCGCTGGAAATTTCATAATTTTGGAGGCCCAGTTCTAATCTAATCTGTGCAGCGGAGGCAGATTTCGGCATGTGAAAAACACTTTTATAGATCTTAGTCACATGTTGATTTAATGTTGTGCTGATTTTGCCCCTGAAAATTTCAAGACCGTATGACAACGTGGGGCCGACTTTAGCTTTCATAACTTCCATCATTGGGGCCAAACTCAGACCCATCAGTTTTTTTGAAAGTTTTGAAAAATTCAATCGGAGAGCTGTGGCTTTCAATGAAATGTCACTACGATGCTTGGCAAAGGTACCCCTAGAGTCAAAGTTAACTCCCAGGTATTTATAGGTTTTTCCTACGACCAGACTGGAGTTGTTGTATGACCAGCCACCACCTCCATAGCATTTTCTACCGAATATAACCACTTGGGTTTTCTTTAAGTTGACCTCTAAGTTATTCTTAACGGTATAACTGTGTAGTTTGTTTAACAAACGTTGCAGCCCTACTCGGGTATGGCTGAAGAGGACAAGATCATCGGCATACAGCAGGTTACTGAACTGCACCCCGCCGATCTTGGGGGGATGACTATTTGTCTCGTCCAGGTCAGCTGAGAGATCGGCAATAAACAAGTTGAAAAGCAATGGGGCTCGCACACACCCCTGTTTCACTCCTCGTGTTGTTAGAATTTTTCGAGACAGGTGTGTGCCAGTGCCAAGCTTAACTTGAATCCAGGTGCTGGAGTATAGTTGAACAATGGCCTCCAGTAGTTTGACCGGGATCCCCCATTTCATTAGCTTTGCCCAAAGTGCCTCCCTAGGGACCCGGTCAAAGGCAGCTTTAAAATCAACAAAACAACAGAAGACCAGCTTTGATGAAATAAGCAATTTGTCGATAAGTACTGATAATGCCAATAAATTAGACGAAGTGCCTGAATTTGCAGTAAAGCCCGTTTGATTTTTTGGAATCAAGCCTTTTTGGTTCGCCCAGGCACTCAATTCTTCAAGCAAAATGCTCGCAAAGAACTTTGCCTCATTGTCCAGTAACGCTATCAACCTATAGTTGTTAGGGGACGAATGGGCGCCGGACTTATATATTGGGTGAATTACTGCCCCTCGCCATGAGTCTGGTATAATTGAACAACTCAGCACAGATCTAAAGAGGGTTGCTAATTGTTGTGCCCAATAGGGAACATTTGCCTTGAACAGGGCCTGTGGCAGGCCATTTGGGCCTGGTGCTCCATCCGCTCTCACTTTTGATAATATTTTGACCAGCCTTGCCTGGGTAACGGGAATCAACTCACATTGTGGCTGCGTCAGCTCTTGGGTGTTATCCAGGTTCTCCAAAGACCCATCTTTAGATGTGAAGGAGGTGTTTGTTACTGAAAAGTCTGCACCGTCATTGGCCTTAAAGTGGTCGGTCAGAAAATTAACCCATTCTGCCTCAGCAATGTTTGCACTCCCCTGTCTGGTAGTTCCGTTGAGTTGCTTGTTCAGTAAAGCCCAAAATTTTCTTGAATTACGGTTTTTGCTTTCCCAAAGAAGTTTACCTCAAAATTGATCAAGATGAAGTCGTTTATCTTGTTTAGTTGCCTGTCTATAGTTTTCTGAGCAATTTTATAGTTGATCAGACAGTCATTGGATTCTGGATGCCTCCTAATGGCCCGCAGGGCAGTATTTCTGGTCTTTTTTAATTTCATGGTTTGACTTGATATAGAAAACTGAGAGCTACAAGTAGTCGTGTGAGAATGCGAGTGCGATGGAAAGAGGTTTAACAGATGATAGCAAAAATCTGACCAATCAGTGATATGAGAAACTATGGGGTGGAGGCCTCCTAATGTAAAAGACAAGCATTCCTTCTTGATGTTAATACTAATTTCATCGTTCCATCGTAAGCGTTTCACATTTTCTGAATGTACTCCTTTATGAGTTATTGGGGCAGTATTGTGGTAAACTGGGTTAGTATTAATGGTGACAACTTGCGGTCGATGGTCGCTCTCTGATCGTGCTTTGATTAGGCCTGGGCCAAAATTCCGTTCCGTTCGCGGAAATTGCGATATTTTGGCATTTTCGCGTTCCGCGGAAAGGGCGAAAATGTCAAAATTTCCACATTCCGCAGCTTAGCGATAATTTGTTTCTTGCTCGCGCTGTAAAATAATACATTCTCGCGCGCGCGCGATCACATTACCTGAATCCCTGCGTTCTCTGACAAGTTTTCTTGACCCGGTCGCGTTCTCCACGAGATGTTGGATTTTGGTAGCCATTTTGCGCAGTCTCGCGAGAGTTCGCGGCCGCATTAACGTCATTTGTCACGCGATCACGTCATTTGTCGCGCGATCACGTCTTTCTTCTCGCGATCATGCACCGCGCGAGTATGAGAAGATTGAGATCTCGAACATGTCATTCTACATCGCGAGGATGAGGACGCGGGCACGTGTAATCGAACGCGAACAGGAGAAAGAGACCGCGAACACGTCATATCCAACGCGACAGGGACAAAGAAGAGAACGCGATGATATCGTTTTCGACACGCCGGCGGAAGTAATGTGAAGCTCGAGAACTCAACAACGTAAAATTTACAATTTGGAGAGGACTATCGGCTCTAGCAGCATGAAACCATCTGCAAATGCTGATTTTGGATTAAAAGAACTCCTTACATTGACATTTGGCTTTCCTTTTTTGTGCAAGGAGTCATTTTTTTAAAAGGTGGAGAGAGGGAGGAAGTGACACAGAGTCTCCAACTTCCTGTTCCTGTCCAGCAGGCTCCTCCCAGTGCTTTGTCCATCACCTGCTCATTCTGCCTTTGGATTTGGAGCTGGAAAGATCACTCTTTTTGTCTGCTGCATCATTGGAATTGGATTTCAGGATTTTTGGAATAGGATATTTTAAAAGTAAGTGGTTGTTGTGTTTGATTGTGGGCATTGCAGTTGTTGTAACTACAATTTATTTTTGATAATTAATTAATTATCATCATTCCTTTTTATTTTTTTTTATTTTGTGGGTTGTAGTAGTAGGCCCGAGCTAGCCATGGGCATGGCCTCATGGGTGTGTGTGCATGATGAAGCAACTGTTCCTTTTGTTTTTTGAATGTATTTCATTTTCAAGCACATTTAGGGCATGGATGGCATTGGATTGAGTTGGGGAAGTGTGTTTTTTGGGGTGGCCTTTGTGATGTTGTTGGGCCTGGCCATGTGGCTGGTGGCCATTTTGAGGCCTAGGCCTGCAAGCTTGCCTGGCCTTGTCTGCCAACAGGCCTGCTTTCATCCACTAGGACCAGAGCAGGTAGCCACAGCTTTATTAATCTACTGTTTTCTATGTGATCTGTTGAATTTAGACATCATTTAGGGCATGGATGGCATTGGATTGAGTTTAGGAAGTGTGTTTTTGGGGGTGGCCTTGCTGATGTTGTTGGGCCTGGCCATGTGGCTGGTGGCCATTTTGAGGCCTAGGCCTGCAAGCTTGCCTGGCCTTGTCTGCCAACAGGCCTGCTTTCATCCACTAGGACCAGAGCAGGTAGCCACAGCTTTATTAATCTACTGTTTTCTATGTGATCTGTTGAATTTAGACATCATTTAGGGCATGGATGGCATTGGATTGAGTTGGGGAAGTGTGTTTTTGGGGGTGGCCTTGCTGATGTTGTTGGGCCTGGCCATGTGGCTGGTGGCCATTTTGAGGCCTAGGCCTGCAAGCTTGCCTGGCCTTGTCTGCCAACAGGCCTGCTTTCATCCACTAGGACCAGAGCAGGTAGCCACAGCTTTATTAATCTACTGTTTTCTATGTGATCTGTTGAATTTAGACATCATTTAGGGCATGGATGGCATTGGATTGAGTTTAGGAAGTGTGTTTTTCGGGGTGGCCTTGCTGATGTTGTTGGGCCTGGCCATGTGGCTGGTGGCCATTTTGAGGGCTAGGCCTGCAAGCTTGCCTGGCCTTGTCTGCCAACAGGCCTGCTTTCATCCACTAGGAACAGAGCTGGTAGCCACAGCTTTATTAATCTACTGTTTTCTATGTGATCTGTTGAATTTAGACATCCTTTAGGGCATGGATGGCATTGGATTGAGTTTAGGAAGTGTGTTTTTGGGGGTGGCCTTGCTGATGTTGTTGGGCCTGGCCATGTGGCTGGTGGCCATTTTGAGGCCTAGGCCTGCAAGCTTGCCTGGCCCTGTCTGCCAACAGGCCTGCTTTCATCCACTAGGACCAGAGCAGGTAGCCACAGCTTTATTAATCTACTGTTTTCTATGTGATCTGTTGAATTTAGACATCATTTAGGGCATGGATGGCATTGGATTGAGTTGGGGAAGTGTGTTTTTGGGGGTGGCCTTGCTGATATTGTTGGGCCTGGCCATGTGGCTGGTGGCCATTTTGAGGCCTAGGCCTGCAAGCTTGCCTGGCCTTGTCTGCCAACAGGCCTGCTTTCATCCACTAGGACCAGAGCAGGTAGCCACAGCTTTATTAATCTACTGTTTTCTATGTGATCTGTTGAATTTAGACATCATTTAGGGCATGGATGGCATTGGATTGAGTTTAGGAAGTGTGTTTTTGGGGGTGGCCTTGCTGATGTTGTTGGGCCTGGCCATGTGGCTGGTGGCCATTTTGAGGCCTAGGCCTGCAAGCTTGCCTGGCCTTGTCTGCCAACAGGCCTGCTTTCATCCACTAGGACCAGAGCAGGTAGCCACAGCTTTTTTAATCTACTGTTTTCTATGTGATCTGTTGAATTTAGACATCATTTAGGGCATGGATGGCATTGGATTGAGTTTAGGAAGTGTGTTTTTGGGGGTGGCCTTGCTGATGTTGTTGGGCCTGGCCATGTGGCTGGTGGCCATTTTGAGGCCTAGGCCTGCAAGCTTGCCTGGCCTTGTCTGCCAACAGGCCTGCTTTCATCCACTAGGACCAGAGCAGGTAGCCACAGCTTTATTAATCTACTGTTTTCTATGTGATCTGTTGAATTTAGACACCATTTAGGGCATGGATGGCATTGGATTGAGTTTAGGAAGTGTGTTTTTTGGGGGTGGCCTTGCTGATGTTGTTGGGCCTGGCCATGTGGCTGGTGGCCATTTTGAGGCCTAGGCCTGCAAGCATGCCTGGCCTTGTCTGCCAACAGGCCTGCTTTCATCCACTAGGACCAGAGCAGGTAGCCACAGCTTTATTAATCTACTGTTTTCTATGTGATCTGTTGAATTTAGACTTCATTTAGGGCATGGATGGCATTGGATTGAGTTGGGGAAGTGTGCTTTTTGGGGGGTGGCCTTGCTGATGTTGGTTGTCTTAAAGACAATCCATGCTTTTTTTATGTGTCTGGTCACTGGTGTGTTGGTGTGCAATGCATGCACCCTGCAGAGCTTTTTGGGGCCTGTGAATGTTCCTACATGTTGTTGCATTAAAAAGTCAGAGCAGTGTGCTTCAGCAGGCATCCTTTACCTGGCTTTTATAGGCCTTTTGTCAGCTCCTGGTGTTTCCCAGGCCCCCGGCTTCTTTGTGATTTGTGTGTGTCCATGTGGGTGGTGGCCTTTTTGGGTGTTTGGACTGTGAGTATTAGTGTCCTGCTTTTGCCATAGGCCTGCATGGTTTTCCTATTGGCTCTTTGGCTTACTGCTTCCATCCATCCACCCCCTTTGCCAACAGCAGCTCCATGGATGCTGAGATGCTCAAATAATGCAATGGTCCACCCCACTTCCATTAGATTTTTATTTTGTTGTTTATTATTAACTTTCCTATCCTTCCTGAGAGTGTACTGTGTGGCTGTACACAGTACTAGTAGTATAACATAGCTCTAGTTAAAAAAATAGTCATAAATGGCTAGACTATCTTTTGTTTGCACTAGTACAGTACTACGTTTACTGAACCACAACAACAAATGCAACATTTCACTGGTGTTCTTCTCCTGTCTTCTTTGCTTTTAGGTGCACAAAAGACAGAGTAGGAGGTGTCATCGGCATCACCTGGCTACCCGTTGTACTGCCAGCCAGACAGAAGTCCTGCTGCGCATCACGCCCACGTGTGACCAGAACTTGTTGTGCATCTGCCTCCTGCCTGACATCTGAAGAAGATGGCCCCAAAGAAAGGTACCAGGTCCAGTACCAAGAAAGTTGCCGGTGAGAAGAAGGAACAGAAAAAGGAAGTGCCATTAACCACGACTGGTGGTGTGCCGGCCAATGTTTTTTTTGGCACCAAAGCATTGTCCGGGAACCAAGCTGGGAGCAGCACAGCGGTCAAAACCCACCAACCTAGGCCCAAGGGCTTTAGTGTCGCAGAGGTAGCCAGTCTACTAACGAGCAGCGATGTTCAAGAAATGTCATTACCGCAAAGTAGTACACAATCAAGTTCAACGCACGCGCAAACTCAGCAGATCAGTGTCAAGCCGCCGCAACTAGAACAGCAGCAGCTGCCGCAACCAGAACAGCAGCAGCTGCCGCAACCAGAACAGCAGCAGCCGCCGCAACCAGAACAGCAGCAGCCGCCGCAACCAGAACAGCAGCAGCCGCCGCAACCAGAACAGCAGCAGCCGCCGCAACAGCCCACCATAGTAGTTGTTGCTCCTGACGTAGGGGCATTTCAGGAAATCGAGCTTCCTGCAGACAAAGTGGAGCGAAGTCAAACCACTGTTTCAGAAGATCAATTGTCTTCCAGACCACCAGCAAGGAAAAGGAGGCTTAGTCCATCATCTTCTTTTTCAAGCCCCGCTTCTGATAATCGCGATGACACTTGGGTCCCACCAGCTCGGTCTGAGAGTGATGTACGCCACAAGACATTGCTTCTGAAAAGGAAGGTCCCAGAAAAACTTAGAGTTATGGAGGTAGATGTAGAAGAGGGGGGTGATGATGTTGATGAAGACGAGCCAGTCATCACGCACATTACTCCCGCCCCAAAGGGATTGGAGACCGACATTCTCACCCTATCCAGAAAGGCTGCTACTGAGCGGGATGTAGCACGGATCTCACCAACACAGGTTACACCACCACTACCTCCAGCTGCCATATATTCCAAGGCCCGGCAGGGACCTACATCCAGCTCAACCATCTCAGTAGGTAGTGGTAGTAAAAGTCACAGTGTAGGTGGACAGGGTCACATATTTTCAAGCACCCCCTCAAGTTCATCTGGTGTTGAAAGTGGCACATCCAGCAGTGCCAGAAAGTTCTCCTCCCCAGTTTGGGACTTCTTTTCTGTTAGCGCCAAGGAGGAGAACGTTGCTATATGCTCAATTTGTCGCCAAGGTGTTCGGCGTGGTAAGCTTGGTACAAACTATGGTACCGGAGGACAAGCAAGTCATCTCAGAATACACCACAATATCGTGTGGGAGGCTCACCTACTTAAGTTAAAAGAAAGTAGAAAAACTCAACCCATTGAAGTTGGTCAAGGTGAATCAGGGAGCAATATTATTGTGGTGGAAGGTGAAGAAGAGGGAGGCATTTCTAGCCCTGTCCCCAGTACTGCAGTGGCAACGCCCACATCCTCCTCAGTAACATCAGAGTGGCACCGCAGTAAGAGCCATACTCAGAGTCAGGCTGAGACACCAAGGCGACCGGCGACCACCTCAATGAGACAATCTGTGTCGTTGAGCCTTAGTGGGTTAATGAAAACAGCACCACTAAGGAAAGTAAGCCAGCCTACCATTGAGAGCATGTTTAGGTTGGAGGGGCAGTTCCAACGCAACCACCCAACGGCACGATTGTACAATGCGAAGCTGGCTAAAATGTTAGCGCTGGACCTTCTTCATTTTTCATTTGTGGAAGGGGTGGGTTTCCTTGAATTTGTGTCTGCCATCTGCCCTAAATGGAAGGTTCCCAGCCGGTCCTATTTTGCACGAATTGCTGTTCCGGCACTACATCATGATGTGCTGGAATTGGTTGGTCAAGGTTTGCAGCAGAGTGCTGTGCACAACATCCACCTGACAACAGACATGTGGAGCAGTTGCCAAGCCACAGATTACATGTGCATCACTGCACACTGGATCTCTTTTGTGGGGGTTAGAGATCAACTATCTGCACGAGGTGTTGTTGACACAGCTGCGATTTTTGAAGGTACTCGGAAACATGCAACTGTAGCCATGTTCGCCATGGAGAAATCTCATACGGCTGAAAACATTTTAGAAGAGTTTCGCACCAAGGTTTTGGAATGGCTGCGGCCCAGAGGGCTTGGTATTGGTTTTGTTGCCACAGACAATGGCAGTAATGTACTTAAGGCCATGGAACTTGGTTCCTATTTCAGGGTTCCATGTTTGGCACACTGCATAAACATTATAGTGCAAGACTTTCTTAAAAAAGAACCCATAGTCAGCAATTTACTGGCCATCTGCCGAAGAATATGCACTCATTTCAGCCATTCTTTTAAAGCTCGGAAGCAGCTGAGGATCATCCAACGTGAATTTAGGATGCCAGTCAAGGCACTCATCCAGGAGGTGGCAACACGTTGGAACTCAACGTATTACATGCTTGATCGTCTGTATGAACAGCACAGGTCACTCCATGAATATGTCTGGTACAGAAGCAGTGATGCTAGTGTTAAAGGCATGACCCTTCAGAGGGAGCAATGGACCCTAATTAAATGCCTGACTGAGATGCTGTCTCCTTTTGAGGTCTTCACACGTGAAGTCAGCAAGGAGGACTGTACAATGGGCCAAGCTATCCCATTGTTGCAAATGCTAGAGCATGAGCTGAATAATGTGTCTGAATCCTACAAAGGTGTAGAGGACAGAAGGCAAGCCCATGACTTGGTGGAGAGCTTATCCAGGCGCTTAACTGAAAATGTAAGGATACAAAATAAAATTTTGTCACAAAAACATTACATTTGTGCCACAATTCTGGATCCACGTGCAAAATTAGGACTAGTGAAGACATTCCTTGCTTTTTCCGACAATGAGGTTGCCCGCTACAAAAGTTGTATAGCTGAAGCAGCCATTAAGTTTGAAAAGGAAGGGCTGCTAATTAAAAGCCCGCCACATCAACCCACAACAAGTACTGATACTGAAGCAGGCCATGCAGAATCAAGTGCAACTTCGTCGGCTGAGGCCAGTGTGGTTGGCTCACAATCACAACACTCACCATCACCATCGACTACAGAAACAATAACTGGATCATTAGGCCGAGTACAATCATTATCAGATTGGTATGTAAAGATGGGCTATTGTAAGCACAGTGCTGATGCACAGAAAAAACAGCACAAAAGCTTACCAGCAGCAACCCTGAACATTGAGCGGATGGTCCAGGCCTATCTGGACGACCCAACAGAGGTGTACGTTGATCAAAACCCAGTGCAGTATTGGTATAGGAAAAGGTCTGAATGGCCACAGCTCAGCAGGCTGGCGATAAGCTATCTGGCTTGCCCTGTCGCAAGTGTCTCTTCCGAACGTGTTTTCAGTGCTGCTGGTTCCATTGTAACCTTGAGAAGGACCAGTCTATCTCCAAAAAACGTGGAGAGGTTAACAATGATCAAAATGAATCAGCACTTCATACCACCGAATTACACAATGCATGAATCAACAGAGGAAGATGAGGGCAGCGGCTCAGGTGACGGAAGTATTGTGTCAGATGATTACCTACTACTGGAAGAACCCCCAGAGTTTCAGGACGAGCTATACTTCCCTGACAATTAGGCTCGCACTTACTGTCTTCCTCCCTTTTTTCCCCCTTTGTTTATGTGTCTGTCGTTCCGGTTATAAACTTGTGAATCGCAACAAATCCATTCTTACCGTCTTCTACTCTTCTAATTTAAGATACAAGTTTCAGGTGTCTGCCATTTGACACTACAGTCCTCAGAATCCAGCTCCTCCGCTCGATCATACTGAATCTCCTGCTCAATTCCATTTCCCTCAGGAATGATGATTGGATGATGGTAACAACAAATTCAAACTTTCCTCATCCTTCCAAAACAAGTGGACCATGAATCAGATGACTACTATAGCTATCCTCCTTTCAGAGCCGAGAGAGACTGGCCATTAACTGAAAATAAGATGGAACAGGTAATGATTGATGCCATGCATTGGCCGCAGAATCGCAGACTGAATGATGTAGATTTTGTTGTGAATTGATGTAATTGTGCACTGCCACTAATCAACTTTCTACAGAAAACACTAATTTTCCCCTTCTTGCAAACAAGAAATGTGTACTTCTCCTGCATCATGGTGATACATTGCTTTTAATTCAATACAGGAAGGTTACTCACTCAATCTGCGCAATGCAAATGACTGTGACTTAACAGCACCGTCCATCATGATGATGGCGAAAGAGACGGCCTGCAGCGTTAACAAGATGAGATGGAACAGGTAATGATTGATGCCATGCATTGGCCGCAGAATCGCAGACTGAATGATGTAGATTTTGTTGTGTGTGTTGCGCATGAATTGATGTAATTGTGCACTGCCACTAATCAACTTTCTACAGAACACACTAATTTTCCCCTTCTTGCAAACAAGAAATGTGTACTTCTCCTGCATCTTGGTGAGACATTGCTTTTAATTCAATACAGGAAGGGGACTCGCTCAATCTGCGCAATGCAAATGACTGTGACTTAACAGCACCGTCCATCATGATGATGGCAAAAGAGATGGCCCGTTAACTTAAGATGAGAAGGAACAGGTAATGAATGATGACAATTAATGGCATGCATTGGACACCTGACTCTGAGCTATTGGTCTTTGTGTTTGCGTTGTTTGTTTGTTGTGCACAAAGTGATGTCAAAGTGTACTAGTAGTAATCTATCTTTCTGTACACAATAAAGAATGACTCAAGTCAGTAATATTTATATTTCTACTCTTGTTGTGTCATAAAAATTATACTTATACTGCAGGCCGATCTTCAGTCAGTAAAAGTATCAGAGATGATGATGAAGTCAGGAGGAGGATGTTTCAGGAGTGGCATAAAACGGAAAAGCCTAAAGGTAAACACGTCAACAACAACCACAGCAGACCCAAATGTCTGTGTAGAAGTTGAATAGAGTGTAGCGGTGGGATGACTGCAGTGCATTGATTTTAATAACTTAAACTGTAAAATGCTATGTTTGGAATGGATAATGTGCTTTGCGTTTGTCCAACTCTTTGAGAGAAAAAAAAAGGACTCTAAAGTGTTAACGTAGGATGTGCTAATGGTAAGCACTGTGGGCCTGATCTCTCCTGTTACTGTTGAAGGTCAATGCTGGAAACAGACTAGAGTAGAGATGATGCATATGCATACATGCCACCTCGGAAAGTGTTCTTGTTACACTACACCATCACTTGTGCATTTGTTTTCACTTGATTTCTCAATATCCCCTTTGGTTTTCAATCTAAAATTACAGTCCGGGCCTTGGCCAAAACTTTGTAAAACATTACAATGCATATTAATTACCTTACCAATCAATCACCTTTTTTTCCAGCCGGGCAGTGGCGAGGGGCGAGGCGACACACCCAAGATTGATGGACGAGAGGAGCAAGAGGAATGCCGAGATGCAAAAATCCAGTCCACATTTTTGACCAGGATAACACAGTAACAGTATCCACTTTTAATTTCTTTTAAATAATTTGATTAATATCTTGTATACAATATTTACAACAGTGTGTTCTTGGAGTTGTTATTATCAATCATCATTAGGTTTGCTCTGTGTTTACGATTCTTCACTACCAATATTTAAAATTTCTATTTGCTATCTGTTAAAGTATTAAGGCCGGAACAGAACAAGAAATAGAAGTGTATGTAATCCGGGTCTCTCATCATCATGCATGCATTGCCTTTTTCTCCCTTAACATATGGATATGGTAGTCTTCAATGATTGTCATTTGTTTGTCTATGTATGCATACTGTTTTTCTATGTAAAACCTTTCCCAAAATCCCCCTTCCCATCCATTCAACAAACCCTAACCCTCTTCCCCCGGGCTGTGTGACTTATTGTCGAGGTGTAACTAAATTAAATTTACACCAATACTTAATCACACACTTGCTGGGGCGGATGTGGTGAAAGCAACACTACTTCAATTTCAATGCAGAGCGGTGATCTTCTTCTGCTTGCTCACCCATGAGTAGGATATTTCAGAGGTTATTTTATTTAACAAAGGAACATATACCTCAGCATGAATTGCCGGCATTGATTGGATTTGTTTGTTGTCATTCCTCATATACAGCACTAACTGTTAGACTGTAGGCATAGTCAAGTGACTCGAGTCGACACAACTATAGTTTGTAACTCTGTCTAGTAGGCTATCCTCATAACCACCATTCAGTTTTTTTGTCAAATTATATTTGAGCATATAATTATTGCTCGGTAAGTTCTGTAATGTACTTCATTCAACTACTCCTCTAACAGTCTCTCAAAGGCGATTGACTGTCTCCTTTTCTTTTTTTGGAAATGCTGCCACCCTGCCAGTGTCTACTACTACTACTATACTACCACCACCACCACCCCAATCATGGCATGTATGAAAAAGGAAACCATCTTCACCATGCAGCCAGTGCTGTGCCACAGTTGAACATAAACATCAAGCACCGGTAAGAGAGAAGTTTGGGGGAGGCAGAATTAATAATGGACATGTTGTCAATGATTTCATTTTCACACACCACTCCAAAGAATGCATAGACTAGAGGGCAGACTGAAAGTACTAGAAGGACCAGTCAATGAGTGAGGTGTGTCCCATCTATCTGTTTGTGTCTTATACAGTCAGCAAATTATTGAAATCAAACACAGGCTATGGGCGGCCATGCACCAGCAAGGAAACAGTGTGATGTAAAACAGTTACCCCACCTACAAAACATTAACAACATTGCATGTAACATAGAAAAATATATTTAATTTACCCTAACAAAAATAAACTAAACCCACAAAAGCTGACCCACCCCCCTCCCTAACCCCAACCACTGTCCACAGTAGAAAAAAGTCTTAACGGCCAAACGAGTAAAGAACAAGAACAGGAATTAAAAAAGGGGCAGTGACAGGGACTAACTGGTGGGGCGGGACTGGAGGAGGACACGCATCTGGCGCATCTCGTCCTCTAAATGGGCGACGCGGCGTCTAAGGCCGCGGCAGTTGCAGCCACAGTGGGGGGGGGCACCGGAGATGGCACGGTGGCGGCGGGCAGCCGCCAGACGGTGGCGCCGTACCGCTGGAGGGAGGTGGCTAGGGCCAGGGGCACTGGAGGAGGCTTGAATTGCTGCTGCAGTCTCCTCCTCCTCCTCCTCCTCCTCCTCGGCTAGGACCACCAGCCGCCGGTATTCCTGCTGGATTGCCTCCAGCTTCCGGCGCCGTGCCTTGGCGGCCAACTCCTTCCGGTTGATTTTCGGAGTAGCTGTGTATCAAAAAGAAAAAAACAAGACAATTGTAAAATATAGTCTTAATAAAACAGTAGGACAAGGTAATTATTTATACACATAGTGGCATGGTATAGTAGCACTATAAAATAAAGCACAGTAGTACATAACATTTTAAATGTCGCCCGTCCTTCTTCCTTCCACCTGTCTTACACTTTTTAGTTGAACAGTGCACCAGGTGCTCTTCTCCATAAAACTTTCAAAGCGGAGTTGAAATCAGATAGATGAGGCCATTGGTTACTCAATACTCCGGCTCCTAGTCCTATACCAATTAAAGGGAATTCTAGTCTTCTAGTTCACTCTTCAAACGTCCCCAACAACTCATACTTACTTACGACATCGGATAGCTGGCGGAATTTGTCCGCCCGCCATCCGACTGCTAAAAAGGGTGGGGGTCCCGTGGGGACAATTAATTAGGATGATGCGCCCGGCACAGTGGCGGGCACACCCTGTTTTTTTTTATTTAAATTCTGGTTGGCTTTGCTGAAAGCAATGCTAAAATGTTGTGCTGCTTTTCCAAGCACAACATGACGGGCCCCGCACGGAGCCTGTCACGTTTTGCTTTGAAAGTCGGGGGGGTACCATAGCATAGGTAGGTACCCTCCATGGGGGCCCCCAAGCATACTCTGCAATGTGTGCATGCCTTTCCGTGGCGGACGGCAATGCCGCTACGCAAAGGCATTCCAAAATGCAGATTATATGGCTGGCAGTGTGGTGAGAGAGACACCACCGCCATATTGAACCCTTTTCCGCCTGGACATGTCTGAATATTTTCTACAGGGATGGCGGGAGGTTTGCCCCTGCGGTGACGGCAGTGAATTCCAGCCGGCCCGGCGGGGGCAATACGCCCACCATCCTAATGGGGCCCTAAGTCACATCTGTACTGTATACATATACATACAGTACACCCTTGCAGTGAGTGTGCTGTCAAGTTCAACAATAGTTAAGGATTATGAATCTAACTTACCACCGCCTGCCACTGGTGCTGCCACTCCCCCTACCGCTCCGTTGCTATCTGCAACTGCTGCATCCTCGCCCTCCGCGTCGCCTTCGCTGGCCCCGGCAATGGTGGTCGGTAGTGCGCCTAGAAAACATTACACATTTATTAGGCGTCATATACACCTCCCCCCTATTGATCAGTAGCAAGGTTGAAAAATGAGTTAATACTAACATACATCACTAGTACAAATCAGGTAGTAGTAGAGTAGACACTAATAGTTATATGATCATTGTAGCCTTTGCTTGATTAGCCCTAGCCATGCACATGTGACGTTACCTTTACCTTGCAGCTTCTTAAGACACCTTTGAGCCCACATGACCTGCCTCACACTGCTACTGTCTAGTCTACGCGCTGCGTACAAGCGGTCAACAAACATTAACAAGCCACTTTTTTAGGAAGAACTGGTGTACTACTGTTACTGTTAGTCCATATTGCTTATCCATAGATGCTACACTTTTTGGCACGGCTGAGAAATGCTTGCAAGTTGCAATATACTAACGCACACCATTTCTTTTTTCGCATTACAGACACAAGATTCCCTTCTACGAACCAGAGCTTCTGAACGATGCACCAACTACCAGTACTAGGTTCTTCTGAGGTGAGGGGTCCCTTCACTCACATCTTCATTTATAAATTTATATAAACTAAATTGCTATGGGATGGTGGTGCTGCCTTCCACCACTGTTCAGTTATCATGATTTAATTCCCAACTGTATAAGTGTAACAATGTATATTGTTTTAATGTTATTGATTTGCCGGTTGGTGCTGCTAAGAAAACAGTGTACAGACCTTCTCAAATTGAAATAAACATTTTAAACTTACATAGACTTGGTGGTATTTGGTGTGGACTAACTGAGCAAATTAAAGTAAGGGTGTGCATGTGAATTGCTTCCACGACAGAGGTTGGGTGTGTTATGTTCTGGGTTGTGTACTTGTTGGGTATCTTGGGGGGAGGGTTCCGAGACCTAATAGGTATGACAAGACAGTACTATAGTCAAGCAGTGGAATTGTGGTGGGTGCAGAATTTCTGATTGAGGTGTGCAAGGAAGGTCCAACCTACCATCACCAACATCCTATTTTCTGGTGCAAATGTATGTGCAAGATCCCTACAACAGTGGTATGTCCTATAGGGTATCATATCAAAATATTAAGAAATCTGGTAGGGCTGTTGTTGCTGTGAATTTTCAAAGCCTCAACATCAATAAGAGTAAAAGTAGTACAAGACAACGACCCAACGGATTGTACGAGCTACTGGTGAATATGAGTTTTATATTACAACCTTTCACAAAGAGTGGCACTGGCCAACTGGGCAAGACCAGCTACTACAGTACAGACAGACTGATAGTATGTAGTAGTAGTAGTAGTACTCAGAGTCATCATAGCGGAGGCAGGGCTAAGATTTTTGAAACCGTACAGATCGAAGGATAATTGGTGGTAAAAAAATAGCATTTGGAAACACACTATAGTTCGGGAAAAATGGGGCAGTAAAAGTTATGGAATAAGAAATATTATTAAAAACAAGAAGACTTACTGGGGCCAGCAGAGGAGCCCTCAGCGGTGTCCTCCTGGTGGTGTTCCTGTCCCGCCGACTGCCCAGTCGCTGTCGGTCTGCCCCTGGGTGCTGATGAACAGGAAAGATATAAGAAAGAGACAAACATTGATGGATGGTGTCAAACAAATACAATATTTTTCAAAAACGGTCAAAAAACACTTATGTAAACAACAATTGCAATAACTACATTGACCGATCTCATCTGGTCAACATGTAATATCGGGGGATTCGCAGTTCGACTACTTAAGTTACTATTTATCAACAGTAATCCAGTCTTCCATTCTGATTCCAGAAAACTAAGTTACAACTAAGCCTAAGTAGTAGTACAACGTACCACCCAACCTAGCCCACCTATTCCAGGCATGCCAATTGTACATTAAGTATGCATTTCCACTGTATTCCTCAACAATGCGTATGGTCCAATCATGGAGGACACATGAACATGACTACATTTTTTGTATACACCAAATTTTGGTTTGATTGATGCTGATCTGCTACTGCTAAGTAACTGCTAAGCCTACCTCCACTCATTGAACAAACTAGAAAAGGTTCTAAAGACTGCCGTACTAGCAGCACGTCACGTAACTGAGTGAGGGGGGGCATCACGCATACCACTAACCAATTAGAAGCTCATACAAAGTACCTAAACCTAAGTATCAATCCGCCCCTATCTATTAGTGACAGGACAAAGTAAGGAGTGGACGTGAGTCACTGTAGCATTACGTAACTTAATTTCTCTAAAATAAACTCGTAAAGAATCACGCTAAGCAAGCGCAAACGCAAAGCTGCAAACAAGTAAGATTAGTAGTAGCGCAGAAGAGCACCTGTGTCATAATCACAGAAGACTTTTAAACGTTATTAACCTGGAATGTATTGTAAGCAGCAACATTCTAGCTGGTTGGAAGGAAAAAAAGATATTCGCAATATATAACATAGAGCAGAAGAACAGACACAAAGTTGTAATAATTAAATAGGTACTCACCAAGCCCCGGGACCTCCACTCCTAGCAGGTCCAGCAGGTCCTGCTCACGGTCCAGGATGTCGGACCACCGGTGCGTCAGCTGTGCCTGGGTGCGCCGGACCCCAGAGATGCGCGACACTGCCCGGCGCACCTTCCCCCACCGCTGCCGACGCTCCCGGAGGCCGTACCCGGACCCAGGCCTGCCACCTGCTGCCAGGGTTGAGGGGAGGTGGCGCTGCACAAAGAAAATTAGTGCAGCCAACTCCACCTCCCCAAATAAGGCCCGTGCGTGCACCCCTTGTGGGCGCCGCCTTCCGCAAGGAAGGTGGTCGCGGCTCTGGCTGCGCCGGCGAACAGCCCTACCCTTGGACATGGTTCTGGGGACGGGGCAGGAAAGAAAAGGTAAAATAAATAAAGGAGTAAAGGAAATAAATAGCAGGCAATAGAAAGAGAAAAAGTAGCTAAAAAACAAAAAAAAAGTAGACAAAAACCAAAAATATAGAAGCAGGAAAATAGTTAGAGAAATAATAAGTAATAAAGATCCAAAAAAAGTGGCTATAAACAAAGGATTGAAAAGATTTAGGAAGGATTGAAAATCAGGCCCCAGAACCATGCAATAGAGTGAAAAACAAGATGGCCGCGCCCATTGCGACCACGTGCGCAAGTTTGCGTGATATTTTCTCCCCGAGCAAGCAAAAAGCAACGCGATCAAGTAAAAGCGGTCGCGAACAGGAAATATCAACCGCGAACAGGCGCGAACATGCATTGCGCGACCCGGAACAGGAAGTAAGCACCGCGACAGGGCGGGACAAGTGAAAACAAGATGGCCGCGCCCGTGAGCAACCGCATGGGTAAGTTGGCGACCCGCGATCATGCAAAAAATACCGCGAACAGGCGGCAAAAAAACTTCCGCGTCTTCGCGATATTTCCGGCGTGTTTGCGGAGATTTTCTGCATTTTTGCGATAATTTGCGAAAGTTAATTTCGCAAATTCCGCCCACCCCTAGCTTTGATACTGTCGTTTTCCAGGTGAGAAAACATGGCTACGTTGCAAATAGTGTAGTCTAAAAATGAAAACTTTCGTCCATTTGTCCATGACCAATTTGGAGGGGGATCCTGTGTGAACCTGGTGCAGATTGGGGTGTACAAATTCTCCCTACTTCCACGGATAGAGTAAATTCACAGATACACGCACATACACTCATCATACGCTTGGGCCCATTTCACTAACATATACTCGATTACTCTATCAGCACTGAACCTGTGGAGAGAAAACCTTCTAAACACCCTGCATCTACACTAAGGTCGATAAGACCTAATTGACACTGTCTTGAGTCATGATTTAACCAATAATAATCAACAATAATCAAAATAGAGTACTCAATAATTGACAAGAAATAACCACCAACACTGTATTTCAAATAATGGTAATTTATCTAAAATTAGTTCAAAGAAAATCAATTCAAAAGCAAAATCATTATTCTCATAATTACCTATTCTAGCTAAATGTCATAAACAGGTCAGGACAGGTCTCTCAGTAGAAATCTCCCAAGTCACCGTCCTCACAGCATCGATCTTCACCAACGCAAGTTTGGAAAGAAGTGGCCTCAGAATCCAAAATGCAATGACCACAGACCCTCTCTAGGCTAACAATATTTATAATAAATTTAACAAAAGAAGGCAACATAAAATGTTTTAGATATCCGCTGAACCGCTGAGCAGAGCGAGCAGGAAAGGATGTAGCATCGCTACATTTGGAAAAATCTCCGCTCAGAAAAATCACAAAAATAAAAAGACGGAAGAAGGAACTAAAATTTGAAAATGTTTCTTTTTATGTTCATATTTCCTCGGAACCAGCATTGTAATCACAAAGTTCATTGTGGCTCCTTTGTCCTCCAAGGACACTTGGATGTCCGCCCAGAGCTGCTGTCCTCACGGAAAACTTTTTAACCAGGCGAAGACTGGTCAGATGACTCTCGACCATGTTCAGCAAGGCTTTCTCATCACAAATCGACTACTCAAATACAGGCTTTAAACGGCAGCCATCTTTCACTAGGCCAAAACGTACCATCTTAATTAAAAGAGACAAAAACAACGTTACCACAGCATAGTGATTAAACAGTGTTAACCCCACTAATACCCTTATGTGTATGTAATTATCTAGCCTTTGCAACACAAGAAAATTATTGGTACACGACATTTTAAAAGCGTTTTTGTGCTTTAAAATAAACAGCACTCAGCAACATTTATTTAATTAAACCCGCACATTATTATTTAGCAACATTAATGCATCCCCACGTATAGTTTTCTCTTATTAGTACGTATTGATTAATCAGAACATTTACACAAAACAAATAATTAGTAGTTATAAATTAATAATTTTAATTTCTTTCGACAATAGACAAACCAGAGCTTAAAAAACCCAATAGATTTTCAACAGAAAACTCTGCTCCAGCAATCCCCCCTTTGGTGATATTATCACCAAATAAACAACCCAAAAAAAAAATTAGTAAAATTTTAATCCCATTTTAGGAGAAATTGGAAATGTCTTTTTCTCCTTACACAACACTACACACCAGACTCCCTTTCATCATCCCTCTTTGTTTCCAAATAAACACTCTCCCTCAATTATTCTAATTCTATTTCTTGTGGATCTCTTTTTCTTTTATTTCTCCTTTCAATATTTCTTTTAATTAATTTCTTTTTCCCTCCCCTGTTTTTACAACACAAACACACCAATCTTAGTATCAATAAAGCAACAATTATACAAGTCAAAGGAAACAATATCTTACCTATAATAGTACTACCTATTTTTGCAATAAAACTCTTAACAGCAACTATCTTATTAGCTATTTTAGTCCAAATACTCTCAGCTTCCAGTGGTACTAATTCTTCATGCAAATCAGTAATATTTTTTATATAGACCTTCAGGTCTTTGCTTTCGTCTGGAATGTAAGTGCAACAATGTTGAACTTTCAGCATTCCACAGACCCCACCCTCCTTGGCTAATAGAATATCAAGGGCAAGTCGATTTTGCATAGACATGGCACGTACGGCAATCAATTCCGTATTCACCAAAACAAACCCTCCAGTGGTATTTGTCGATAAGCGATCCACCACTGTTGACAGTTTCCGAATTCCATATGCATTCAAAGAAATTCCCACTGCTGGAATTAAAGCTCCAAAAATGTCACCCACTATTTCTGACCAAGTTTCTCTCTTAAAACGTGTTAATAAATTAATATGTTCTACATCTTCTATTCTATCTATATGAAAAATCTTTGGAAAGACCAGGCCCACATAACACGTGCCATACCAATGGTCAGGCAACTTGTAATAAGCCTTGTTCCCACAAACATAATTCACTCCTGGGAAAACTGGATCCTCTCCTCCTCTAAAACCCCATCCTGTTGCAATGAAGTATGTATCATGACACTCACTAGTCCCAACAAAGTATGTATCATATTGGGATTTCCTTCTTGTAATGCACAGCTTACCCTTCTGTGGTGCATCTAAAGCTAAAGTTGGACTAGCTCCATTTCTCAATTCTTTTCCCATCTCAATGTCCCAAATTGTCTCACTCACTTTGTATTTCCCTGCCTTTTCATGCATGCTCAATCTCCTTTCTTCCACCATGTTTAGGAAAGCTTTCTCCTCTTCTTTCAAACTGCAAGTTAAATTATTCTTAAAAATGTAATCTAATGTTAATTCTTCTTTCTCAATAATAATCTCACCAAAAATGTTAGCTTCTTTAGCTGGATTCAGCTTTTTATTCATAGGCAATTGCCCAAAAATACTATCTTTGTTAGACATCTCATAATCTATTTTCCCTAGCAAATAAAAAACACTACTTAACACACTACAAGAAATTCCATACGTAGCTGGTAAATGGTGATAAGTAACACAAACGGATGCAGGTAATTGCATACAAACGTAGCAATCCCTAACTTCCATTGTCTTCACATATTCATATAACAATTTCGAAAAAACATTGCTAGAAAAATCATTAATTGACCTATCTTTATGTATGTAAGTATTACTAATTCTAGTTGGAACTACTTTTTGTGAACTTTTCTCTACATTAGTCTCATTCTCAGTATGCATCTCAAATGTACCTATTGTAACTCTAAATGTAACTAATAAGGCTAAAACACCCCATAGTAGCATTAATAATCCAGTACAGCAGCAGCACATTCTACACCATCTTTTCAAGAAGGCACATTTACTTTGGTTATTCTCTATGTTAGCCATTTTACTACTTTGACCGTGTCTTTTGACTTAGCCTCTACTACTCCACTACTGCTATTCTTTATTTCTGGATCACTTCAGACAGCTGAATTTCAGACTTTCTCCTTTTCACTTTTTTCCAAGTGATTTCTTCAGTTCACTCAATTTGGATATTCATCACTTTTCATTTCTTCTTCAGCAACATCAAATTGTATCAGATCATCCACAACATCCTGTGCATCCGACTCTTCTCCAATGTCAGTCAGGATAACTTTTAAGATTCCAACAGATTTTTCCTCTTCCTCAACCACTTTTCTCAAGATCCCCTCCGGATTGTCTCGATTCACTGTTTCTTCTTCTTCTCCTTCAGACAGTGCCACATAAGACCATTCCGGTGATCTGTACTTTTGGTTGGGTCTTCTAATTCTCTTTATCTCCTCGGGTTCTTTTGATTTCTTTTGCTCCTTTTTCTTCACTTCATTTTGACTCGACACCTCATTCACTTGTTCAGCTTTCGATGTATTTGCTCTTATCAGTCTGTATCTCAGCCTCTTTACTCTGTTGTTAGGCCAAAAATCTCCTCTTACAACCTTTTTCGGTCTTGTTTCTGTATTATTTCTTTCTCCAATCCAAGTTCTCTTTCTCAGAACTCGACCTTCTGATTTTTCATTCTCACTTTCATCCGATTCTGTTTCAAATGCCTCTTGTTCTTCAGTAATTTTCTTTCGCTCCACAGTCTTTTTCACCACTGTTTGAGACTTCCCTACTTCTTTCCCTCCTCGAGTCTCCGACACGCAATCTTCTTGCTGTCTACTTGTCCCTTCACCTAGCTTATCAGGAATGTTCCCTACACCTCCTCGGGGGTCTTCCGCAATCTGTCCCTCTCTATCTTCTTCTGACCCTACTTCTTCAGGTATAATCTCAAGTGGTTCTTCAATCTCCTCTTCTGATTCAGGAGTAGTCTCTGTGGAATTACTCTTTTCTCTTCTTTTTCCTCCACTGCTTTTTGGAACTTCAGGCTCTCTTACAGAATCTGATCTCCCTTCTGAGATTCTCAATGGTTCTCTTGAAGTTTTTTCTGCTTCTTTTTCTGAACTTCGATTTTTTCTCACTGGTTCTGTGTCTTCATCATCACTGGAATCTGACTCTTCAAAATACTCTTTACCAGTCCCATCCTTTGGGTTTGGAACTCTCAGAGTATGACTCGCATGTACCCAGTTTTTCACACCAGCACACTTCACTGCAGTTGTCGTAGTCAGAATAACTTGTCTTGGCCTTCCCCACCTTGGAATCAAGCAATTTCTTCTTCTGTGTACTTTAATCCTCACCCAGTCCCCTGGACTCAGATCATGAGCTTGCTTCTTCTCAAGTGTGGTAGCTTCTTCTCCAATCTGGTGAAACACAGAATGAACTGCGTCAGCCAGGCCTTTACAGTAATCCAAAATCATGTCATCAGTTATTGTCATCAATTTATTGACAGGTACAAATGCATGACGCATTGCACGTCCCATCAAAATCTCGTGCGGACTCAACCCAGTAGTTCTATCTGGAGTAGATCTAATAGTCATTAGCACTAGAGGCAAGACATCAGGCCATTTCATTCCAGTGGCTAAACACATCTTACCAATCCTGTTCTTGATTGTGCCATTTATCTGCTCAACAACGCCAGAAGCCTCTGGCCTGTATGCACAATGTAGCTTCTGCTGTATGCTCAATGCTTCACAAATCAAACTCATGAGCTCATTATAGAAGTGTCCACCTCTATCAGACTCAATCGTTACTGGAAACCCGTACCTAGGAATCAACTCTCTTAACAGTAACTTTGCCACTGTTATTCCATCATTTCTCCTAGTCGGATAGGCCTCCACCCACCTTGAGAACAAACAGACTACTACTAGAACATACCTCAATCTGTTCACTTGGGGCATTTCAATGAAATCTATCTGCATTCTCGTGAAAGGACCACCTTCTCTGCCTATCGTTCCCAGACTCACCACTGTCTTTTTCCCAGTGTTAAATTGCTGGCAAATCAAACATCTCTGACAGATGCTCTCTGCAATTGTCCTGAACTTTGCATTGTACCAAGTCTGTTTAAAAGACCTGATCATCGCATCCCTTCCCAAATGTCCCTGGCCATGATACATCCTTGCCATTGTCGACAGCATAGAGTTAGGCATGACTGTTCTGCCATCTCTATAGACCCAAACATGGTCTGTTTCTCTTGGGGCACAACCTGCCTTGATCCAGTCTTTCTTTTCTTCCTTTCCTGCCTCATCCTGCAACTGTTTCACTTCATCCCACGTTTCTAGGACATTAGTAAACATCACAGAACAAAAAGACATTTCTCCTTCTCGTTCCCTATTAATTGAGTGATTGTTCTTCGCGCAATATTGTGCAATGTCGTTAGCAAATCTGTTTCCAACTGTCACAAAATCATCTCCTTGTCCATGAGCAGCACATTTCACAACTGCTAATTCTTTAGGCAGCTGTATCGCCTCAAGCAATTTCCCAATCACTTCAGCATTCTTTATTGGAGTCCCACTCGACGTCAAGAAACCTCTCTGTAGCCAAAGTTGGCCAAAATCATGCACAACTCCAAATCCATACTGACTATCAGTCATCACAGTCACTCTCAGATCTTTCCCAATTTCACAAGCTTTCGTCAATGGCACCAATTCTGCAACTTGTGCAGATTTCACTCCTTTCAATGGTGATGCTTCCATCATTTCTGAAACCTTGCACACTGCATATGCTGCACTCAGCACACCCTCATCATTCCTCAGACATGATCCATCTACAAACAGCACATGATCACTCTCAAGCAAGGGAAGATCCCTTATGTCTGGTCTCGGTTTTGTACAGTAATCCAGCACATCCAAACAATTGTGATCATCTTCTGTCTTCACACCCACATTTTCAATATCCGGCAATAATGTCGCTGGATTCACATTCACACATCTCTCCAGAGTCACATTTGATGCTCCCAGAATGACTTTCTCATATTTAGTCAGCCGACTATGTGACATGTACTGAGTCCTGCTTCTTGTCAAAAGAATTGCCACATTATGAGGTACGAATACCCTTACAGGATATCCCATTATGATTCCCTCACTCTGTTCCAGACTTCTGCATGTTGCAGCCACAGATTTCAGACAACCTGGTAAACCCACAGCTACAGGGTCAAGTGTCGATGAGAAGTACGCAATAGGCCTTCTCAGTAATCCATGCTTCTGGATTAACACTGAAAGTGCACATCCATTTCTCTCACTACAGTACAATTCAAACTCTTTCTCATAGTCTGGCATACCCAAAGCAGGGGCTTCACACATTCTGCTCTTCAGCTCCTCAAATGCTGCCATTTGTTCTCCATCTAGTTCCAATGGATCTGTCATCTCACTTTTTGTCAGCTTAATCAGTGGCTTTGCTATCAGGGAGAAATTAATTATCCACTGACGACAATAACCCACCATTCCCAGGAACATTCTCACTTCCCTCTGGGTCTTTGGAGCTTTCATTTCTCTGATAATTCTGATCCTGTCATCAGTCACTTTTCTTAGACCTTTTTCAATATTGTGTCCAAGATAATGCACCTCTTTCTTGCAAAATTGCAATTTAGCTGGAGATACCTTTAACCCTCCATCTGCCAGATGATTCAGTAAAGCTATGGTATCTACTTCACAAGCTGCACGTGTCTTTGATGCCACAAGCAAATCATCAATATACTGCACTAGTACTGAATTTTCAGGCATAATCAAGCTCTCCAATGATTTTTTCAATAACTGATTGAATATCGAAGGACTCTCCGTATACCCCTGTGGCTAAAATACGCTGGCCAAACCTAAATGCAAAAATCGGCTGGCTGTCATGATGCAATGGAATTGAAAAGAAAGCATGACACAAATCAATCACTGTGTACCACTCAGCATCATGTGGAATCTGATACAAAATCACTGACGGATTTGGCACAATGGGACAACATGCCACCACAATTTTGTTAACTTTTCTCAAATCCTGTACAATCCTGAACTTCCCATTAGGTTTCTTTATCCCCATTATCAGTGAGTTACACGGACTACTCAGTAGTTCTCTCAAAACTCCTTGTTGAATCATTTTCTCAATAATAGGAGTTATTCCCTCAATTATTTCTGGTGTCATTTTATACTGAGGAATGTTAGGATAAGTAATTCCTTCTTTCACTGCAATTTTCACAGGATCTACATTATTCATCAATCCCACATCCTCTCCAGTAAAATCCCAAACTGTCCTTTTCACTGTGTCTCTCAGCTCTTGAGGCAAATCCTCCGGATCAAACACAGCATATGCACCAATTAACTCACTCTCTCTATTTTCTAGAGTCATTCGGTACAAAACATCCTCATCTGGTGTTTCAAAAGCTATTCCATCCGGTGTACAAAAAATTGTACAGTTCATCTTACAAAGCAGATCCCTGCCTAACAAATTCACTGGACTAGTGTCACAGACAATAAATCTGTGCATGTCTGAAAATTTCCCTATTTGTACTCTTACTGGTTCAGTAAGACGTGTCTTGATTTGTGTATTGGCTACACCCACTACTTGGATTGCTTCATCCGAGAGAGGAAGATTTCTAATATCTACTGACCTAACAGTTGATCTTGTCGCACCTGTGTCTACTAAAAAAGTAACACCTTCTTCATTTATTTTCCCATCTACAAATGGTCCTGCCTGGTCTATTTCTAGAGTTGCACCAAGTATGCACCCTTCCTCCTCTCTTCGGCACCGTAAATAATCACCTTCAGACTCACTCCCTTCATTCTTTAACAAGTACTGCTGTACCTGGTTAGAACGCCTTGGTTTGTTTACCTGCTCATCATTGTAGAATCCTGAATCCTGATTGTACTTTTGTGATCCTCTATTCTGCGGCAAGGGCGGTTTTGGCTCTTGACTCTGCTGTTTCACAACAGAAGGTTGTTGCTGCTGTCGATTAATCCCCTCGTTCTGCACCTGTTGATTTAATATTTTACCCTCATTATTCGCCAATGGTGGATTGGTACATTCAGATCTCCAATGTACCAGTTGGCCACAGTTGTGACACGGGAACTTCTTTTTGGCTTCCTCAAGATTCCCCTTTCCTTTCCCTGCATACCTGGGCCTATTCCCTGGATTATTTCCTGCATTATTCGCCTGTTCCACCAACTGTGCTTCCTGTCTTTCCGCAACTTTCACTTGTGCCCACATTGCTTTTTCTTTCAGCTTTCTCTGTTTTGCTTCAATTTCATCACTGAAGTATTTTGCATGTCTCAAAATCTCATCTATTTTCTTACTCTGCCAGTCCACTGTATGCTCACGAATTCTCTCACTAATCTCAGGTCTCAGGCCATATACAAATCTGTATACAAAATGACTCAAATCTTTGTCACCCCGGTGTTCATCCCCACTGAATTGTTTAAAAGCCAGTATCAGCCTCTCATAAAAAGCATGAACTGATTATTTTGCTTCCTGGTGTGTTCGATCTATTTTAACCCAGTCTGTCTCTTTCGGAGGTACTTTACTTTTCAGGTACACCATCACCTGATCATACTTTCTCATTACCTCTAGATCTGGTGCTCCTGTTCTCTGGTCTCTTGGATATTCCTCAGTAGGCCAACTTACAACTATTTTACACTCAGCCCACAAGTCTGCTGGAACAATTATATCAAACAGACTATTCAGGTCAATCCACAGCACTTTTGACAATTTCACAAACCTGTCTACCTGCCTATACCACTCGACGGGCTTTTCTCTCACTCGAGGGAAATCATTCGTAAATGATAAAATATCCTGTCTGGTCCATGGAACATGTACATATCCTCCTCCAGGTATTTCTCTCATGGGATAAGCATCCACTGTTTTCTCTTTTTCTCTCACAGGAAATGCTGAATAAGTCCTATCCCCTGATTCTTCCCTTTTCTTGTACCACCTATCCTTCCACTTCTCAACATCACCCGATTTTCGCAATAACGCGATCATCTCTTTAATCTGTCCTGTTCTACCAGCACCATTCAGATTCTCAATATCTTTATCCGTGAAATCCATCCTGTAAGACTTCTGCAAAGCTTTCACCTTATCAATGTCAACTCCCTGCTCATTCGCTATTGCTCTTAACCTGTCATGTGTATTTTTAGCTCTCAAGGCGATGTTCTTGCACATAAACAACAGTTCACCATCATGATGATTTTTCAGAATTTCCGTAGGAACTGTCCCTGCAACAAGCTCTTCTAATTCTACACGTAACCTAGCCACATCAATTGCCTGTGAATCTTTATCCTTCTTTTGAAGAACTTTCATCCATTCATTCAAATCTTCAGCTGTTATTTCAGTAGATTTTCTCACTGGAACCACTTTCTTCTGTGGTTCTAAAATCGGCATCCCTGAACAACTAGCTTCACTAGCATCCAATCTCGAATTAGACTGTATCTCTAATCCTTCACTACATGTCTCATGTCTGGATTGTCTCAAATCATCATTTTCTGTCCTTTTTCCTGAATCTCCTGAGGGACCAGCCAAACTTGTCAATCTATTCCCAACATATGGAATCACCAAACTAGTTTCACCCGTCCTCTGCTTATCAAAAACAGGCATAACCGGACCTATGGTTACAGGCACCGTAACAGCTTCTAGATTCTTTGTCAGCTCTCTAATCTTTTCAGTCAACTCCGATGTAGTTCTGGCTAATTCTCTCGTATTCTCGTCACCACTTCTATTCTCTCTCTCTTTTTCCCTAAAAGGATTACCACTTCTTAACTCAGGTTTCACATTTTCTGTCTCAATGATACGCAATGTATCTCTTATCGGAGAAACCACTGGTGTGCTCTCTTCTGGTTCTGGTCTATATGGAGGTGGTCTTTTGTAAATCATGTCATTCAAGACCTCATCCTCATACTCATTAATTCCATATCTTTTCACTTCTGCCTCAGGAACCCTTTCTGTACCCTTCTCTTCAACTGTTCTCATAGGGTATAATCCCTCTGACATACTAGCATCTCGCCATCTCTTCATTCGATCATGATGAGTTTCACGATCATGTCTCCTCCCAAACATGTATCTATAGTTTCCTCCAGACCTCTGTTTTTCTCGCTCATGTACTTCCTCTTCCCATTCCACTAAAGCCTCAAACTGTGTCGGCCTTGGTCTTGGGTCAAGACACAACATCTTTTCCCGCAAATTTTTTAACACAGCCAAATTAAATGAACCATGTTCTGGGAATGCTAGGACACCATCTTCTTTAGTATACCTAACCCAATTCTCCAACCATATACAGGTATGATACCCATATCTCGCAGCCATAAAGGATGCAGGCGTTTTCGATGGCGGTAACAATTCACCTTCTCTCGTTTTAACATCTTTATCCTTGTCAAACCATCGTTTTATTTTTCCGAACAAAGATTTTTTCTTTTTCTCTTCTTGGTAATACATTTTAGCTTTTACCAAACTTTCTAATCCCTTCCGTAATACAACTGAATAGTACGATGTTTTATCCAATAACAGCGCGACTCACACTAACGCACCAATCCTGGGGCGTCTACGTCACTAGAGTACAGAGTGACTCCTTCCAATCTCTGCGTGGCTCACACCAACGCACCAATCTCAGCGCGAGCACTGTTCTGATCTACTATCCAATCAGAGCGCGGTCTTTCTGACGTCAACAGTCGCTGCAGTCTCTCCTGCTCCTGTCTCCTGTCAGTCGTCTACCCCTCCTTTACAAAACTTCTCAGTAGACTTCGTGTCAGATTCTACAAAATCTATTAGTTACAACATATAAACATCTCCATTGTCTGCTTCGCTAACCAAAGAATAGTAAAGAAAATCTATTTCACAAGAATCCCGTCTTTCACTCACTTCTGTTTCAGTACGGAATTAATACTCTCGTTGACACAGTAGCACATCCCTCTACTCTGCCCTTCTAACATGCATCCATTAACTGTTTCCTCTAGGACTGCTCCAAAGAGTCTTTCAATCAACTAAATGCTCATACATTCATATACATTCATACAAGAAAATGTAGTACATACACACAGAATCCTGCCTTCCCGAGAACAGCGAACAATCTGCCCCACTACAGAATTATAACATACGTTAACCAAGCAGTGTTTTCCTCTGCCCAGTCCTTCAAACAAGCTCAGAGAATACCTATTACTTCTCCCGCGATAAGCTTTAACGGCAAACCTTACGGATCCCTGGGACTTAAGACCAGAGTTTCATAAATAACCTTCGCTACCATACACACTCCTTTCATACCAGAAATATATTTCTAATAGTAACACACAACGATGTCACTAATTCCGAACACAGACAATGTGACGCGCAACTTCAATTGTCACACGTTTTTCCTGCATACGTACAGGACCAACAATCCCGTCTTTCCCGAGAGCAGCATATACTTCCCTCTGCCCTACTACGGAACTACTACCAGCTCCCAAATTCCAGAAGCACTACATAAAACTCAACACGACGACTCCAACATATAGTATTAGTACATATACCAACATCAATCAATAATCAATAAATCAAAAGCCAATGTACAAGCAATCTAATCAGATCAAGACAATCATCAAAACCATCAAATTCTGCTACCAGGAAATTGGTGCAGATTGGGGTGTACAAATTCTCCCTACTTCCACGGATAGAGTAAATTCACAGATACACGCACATACACTCATCATACGCTTGGGCCCATTTCACTAACATATACTCGATTACTCTATCAGCACTGAACCTGTGGAGAGAAAACCTTCTAAACACCCTGCATCTACACTAAGGTCGATAAGACCTAATTGACACTGTCTTGAGTCATGATTTAACCAATAATAATCAACAATAATCAAAATAGAGTACTCAATAATTGACAAGAAATAACCACCAACACTGTATTTCAAATAATGGTAATTTATCTAAAATTAGTTCAAAGAAAATCAATTCAAAAGCAAAATCATTATTCTCATAATTACCTATTCTAGCTAAATGT
This sequence comes from Triturus cristatus, assembly GCF_964204655.1. Taxonomy (NCBI): domain Eukaryota; kingdom Metazoa; phylum Chordata; class Amphibia; order Caudata; family Salamandridae; genus Triturus; species Triturus cristatus. The sequence goes on along the minus strand of NC_140580.1, from coordinate 21,559,906 downwards.
CATAAACAGGTCAGGACAGGTCTCTCAGTAGAAATCTCCCAAGTCACCGTCCTCACAGCATCGATCTTCACCAACGCAAGTTTGGAAAGAAGTGGCCTCAGAATCCAAAATGCAATGACCACAGACCCTCTCTAGGCTAACAATATTTATAATAAATTTAACAAAAGAAGGCAACATAAAATGTTTTAGATATCCGCTGAACCGCTGAGCAGAGCGAGCAGGAAAGGATGTAGCATCGCTACATTTGGAAAAATCTCCGCTCAGAAAAATCACAAAAATAAAAAGACGGAAGAAGGAACTAAAATTTGAAAATGTTTCTTTTTATGTTCATATTTCCTCGGAACCAGCATTGTAATCACAAAGTTCATTGTGGCTCCTTTGTCCTCCAAGGACACTTGGATGTCCGCCCAGAGCTGCTGTCCTCACGGAAAACTTTTTAACCAGACGAAGACTGTGGTCAGATGACTCTCGACCATGTTCAGCAAGGCCTTCTCATCACAAATCGACTACTCAAATACAGGCTTTAAACGGCAGCCATCTTTCACTAGGCCAAAACGTACCATCTTAATTAAAAGAGACAAAAACAACGTTACCACAGCATAGTGATTAAACAGTGTTAACCCCACTAATACCCTTATGTGTATGTAATTATCTAGCCTTTGCAACACAAGAAAATTATTGGTACACGACATTTTAAAAGCGTTTTTGTGCTTTAAAATAAACAGCACTCAGCAACATTTATTTAATTAAACCCGCACATTATTATTTAGCAACATTAATGCATCCCCACGTATAGTTTTCTCTTATTAGTACGTATTGATTAATCAGAACATTTACACAAAACAAATAATTAGTAGTTATAAATTAATAATTTTAATTTCTTTCGACAATAGACAAACCAGAGCTTAAAAAACCCAATAGATTTTCAACAGAAAACTCTGCTCCAGCAAACCTGCCGTTCATTACAATGAAACCTGCACTAAGGAGTTGCAACACACAGAATTCCCCCAAAGCACAGTATGAATGATTTGAAGGTTTGGACTGGAATTTCAGTGCCGACAAAGACAAGGAGGGGAGATCTTCCTGGTCCAACGGGTCTCCCTGAAACAAGTTGGTATTGAAATCCCCGGTCAGCAGACAGTCGGCGTCGGGAAAACCCACAGCCAAGTCGCTCAAAATATTAAAGAGGCGATTTAGGTGAGGTCTTTTTGTCCGGGCGCTTGGATTGATGTAAACGTTAAGCAACAATAGGGGTCGCTGTTGTCTCCACGAGCTAACTTTAACTCCAAGCAGCCAATCCTCGTCGATGTTTAATAGCTCTGATGGGCCCTTTAGGCTGCATGAGATGTAAATAGACAATCCTCCCTTGGGGCGACCATAGTTGCTGACTCTGACAGCTGGTTTCCAAAATTCAATAAATCCTTCAATAGGACAACTACCAGTGGCCCATGTTTCCTGAACCGCAATTAAATCATGGCTAAGAATAAAGTTTCGGGTCTCTAGTGAGGACATTTTAAGGTGAAGGCCACTAATGTTCCATGAGCACAGGGAGAGGCACGGCTCCGATTGATGTTTTATACAATTTATAGAGTGAGGCTGGGGGATGTTAGCTTTTACAGCCTCCAAAGGATTAAGTTCTAACAAGTTTTTTCCAAATGGTCAGGCACGATAAAGCTGCTGATAACCATCCCCTGTCTTGAGTTTCGTTGCAATTCGGGAGCATGGACCATGAGTTTCCTATTGGGGATGTGACTCCTACAGCATTTTGTAGGATTGAATATGGTTTACTTCTATCACTGGTCAGGGTCCGACACAGGCTTATCTGAGTGGGCGTCTGCTTAGCTAGTGCCGTGGGGTAGCCTGGATTGAAATGGGGGTAGATTTTAATTCCCCAGGATCGGAAAGTATCTTTACAGGCTAAAAATGCTCAAGTCCAAGTAGGAGATTTAAATGCGAGTTGCTCAACTAAAGTGGTCGACGCCCCCAAGGCAGTCTTGGATCCTAAATTACTCATCTCGGGCTCGCCCCTTCCTAAGGTTATCTCTCAATCGTTCCATCCTCTTAGTAAGAGAGAGAAAAAACGTCAACGCAAACAAAGAAATAAATTGACAACTAAACCCGTGGAGCTACCTCCTAAATTGTTTCCACTGTTCAAGAACTTGGATAATAAACGAGTTTTGAATCCTACTCCAATAAAGCAGGTCCAGTTGTCTGCAATAGCTCTTTCAATGCCAAATGTTCAGCAATCCACTCTGGCACAGATCCAGGTTCAACAAACTCTCTTTCCGGCCGAAGAAGCCCTGTGTCAAATCCTTATGCCGCTGATAAACCAAAAGAGCTTTCATCAGGTACGGATCAACCATATCCATATGGCATTCTTGTGGAGAAAGTGGATGACAAAATAAGGACTGCTGGGTAACCGAAAGGGTTGCCATAGGAGGCGTTGGGGTCATTTTCAAATCCTCCTCTGGTGACCTGGCGCTGAAGGTTGTCAGTGACGATATGGTTTTGCTGTTTAAAGGTGTGTGGACAGTTACCTCTGTTATTTGTTGAAAGTTGCCAGCCTTGGGCTCCTCCGTTGTTTGCGAGGAGTTAGGGGGCTTAAGTGGTCGAGGTGTTTTTTTGAAAAATTCCAAGATCGAAGTAGGTTGAATGGTCTTGAGGCGTGACGGAGAGTGGGGTAGCCTGGATTGAAATGGGGGTAGATTTTAATTCCCCAGGATCGGAAAGTATCTTTACAGGCTAAAAATGCTCAAGTCCAAGTAGGAGATTTAAATGCGAGTTGCTCAACTAAAGTGGTCGACGCCCCCAAGGCAGTCTTGGATCCTAAATTACTCATCTCGGGCTCGCCCCTTCCTAAGGTTATCTCTCAATCGTTCCATCCTCTTAGTAAGAGAGAGAAAAAACGTCAACGCAAACAAAGAAATAAATTGACAACTAAACCCGTGGAGCTACCTCCTAAATTGTTTCCACTGTTCAAGAACTTGGATAATAAACGAGTTTTGAATCCTACTCCAATAAAGCAGGTCCAGTTGTCTGCAATAGCTCTTTCAATGCCAAATGTTCAGCAATCCACTCTGGCACAGATCCAGGTTCAACAAACTCTCTTTCCGGCCGAAGAAGCCCTGTGTCAAATCCTTATGCCGCTGATAAACCAAAAGAGCTTTCATCAGGTACGGATCAACCATATCCATATGGCATTCTTGTGGAGAAAGTGGATGACAAAATAAGGACTGCTGGGTAACCGAAAGGGTTGCCATAGGAGGCGTTGGGGTCATTTTCAAATCCTCCTCTGGTGACCTGGCGCTGAAGGTTGTCAGTGACGATATGGTTTTGCTGTTTAAAGGTGTGTGGACAGTTACCTCTGTTATTTGTTGAAAGTTGCCAGCCTTGGGCTCCTCCGTTGTTTGCGAGGAGTTAGGGGGCTTAAGTGGTCGAGGTGTTTTTTTGAAAAATTCCAAGATCGAAGTAGGTTGAATGGTCTTGAGGCGTGACGGAGAATTAAGGGATCTGTTACTGACCGAGTCTTGACCAGAAGGGAAGGGATTCGACGAAGCAGGTACAGATGGGGATGTAGTCAGAGACTGATTAAGAGTTTGCACCACGGCTCCATCTGCCGCTGCTACCAGCTGTTTTATTTTCTTTTTCGTGATGAGAGCACCTTCCTTGTTCTCCCGGATCTCATCGCTCCGCTTGGTGTGGCTGCGTCGCCCAGAACGGGACGGGACTGCTTCTATTAAATCTACTATAGATTCTACTGTAGATTCACCGGAGTTGTAGCTGCGAGCACTACTTCTTGGACGCCCCCCCTTTCATCCACCGCCCTCCTACTCCCTGCCCACAGTAGCCTGCCTTGCGGTCCCTGTGGCCCCTACACCCCCAGCCAATACAAAAATGGGGCTAAGGTAGTATGCGGAGTGTGTATAGGGGTCCCACAAGGGGCCAGTATGGTCAGGACGGGGTGTGGGCAGGGTTGTTGGTTGGACGACGGACCAGGGGGGAGCGAAACCAGGTGGAATAGGCCCAGAGCTAGACTAGGGCGGCGTGGTGCTGAGGTGGGGCAACCAGGGCAGGAGCCAACCAAGCCGAGGCGAGAAGGTGGGGCGAGGAGGACTGGTGACTCGGGGCTGTGCAGGACAGTGCGCGATAGTGGCCACACACTATCCACTGACCACTAGCCTGGGCACGGTGGAAAACGCTCAGAGGGGAGGGGAGAGGGCTGCGGGCTAGCTCAAAACCAAGGAGATGCTAATAGGTGGCGGATGGCGTCTTGGGGGCTGCAGGGGCTAAGCCCACAAAGAAAAGCTGAAAGTCGAAGACTTACTTTTCTAGTGAGCCTCACCAGCTCCCTCTGGCTCCCTCCGGCTCCTGCCACGAGATCCGAAGGAAAGGACGTGGGACCCCCAACAGCGTTATCCCAGTGCCATCACCGCCTCCATGCCAACTCCAGGCCAACTCCAGGCAAAGCTTTCTCTTTTCGCCCGCCACACAGCCGCCACCGCCACCAATGCCGTCACACGAGCCTGCCTGCCGCCAGAAGCTCCGCCCCCTCGCACCACGCACCACGCACAGCTCCCGTCTTCATCTCCGAGGCTCTCACGTCGGCTCGCGTGTCTGCTCTGTTGCGCATGATTCAGCACTGGCTCTATTAACTGCCATTTGTTTTTTGTTTTTGAGGAACACATTTGTTTTCATAAACAAAAAGCTCTGTCAAGCGGTAGCATTCAACTGAATTCTGATGGGTCTTCCTGGGCTAAGCGGGGTGGGAGGGGCTCACACCCCACTTGAATAGTTAGTGTCCTGCCCACACACAAGGTACTAATAACCCCCCACCAATAGCCTGGCAGACAGGGCTGGGCTGAAATGGACCCTTGTTGACTTCAGAGAACTCCTTTGATTTCACCCCCTAGATCAAAGGCACTTTGGGGTATAATTACTGGGGCTCTGGCCTCACCAATTCATACACATTTGGACCTGTAACCAGACATCCCTGGCTCTACATCTGCATATTGCCAGAGGGACTGCTGTGCTCCCAGGAGGGACTGCTGATGGAGCAGGGTTTTTACTTTAAAACCGAATACCTGTTTCATTTTCGCATGTTATAACTAAAAGTACTACTGATTAATTATTAAGTATTAAAAGTTTGTCAAATGTTGTCTAATCAACCTTATTAACAAGAGAATTACACGTGGGAATGCTATTGCAGGGCTACAATAATAAGTGAACTAAGTTGGTGAGCAAACTGACAGAAATCAATGTTGCTTATGTGATGTTATAGTGTTTGCGCTTTAAATTAAAATGCATTAATGGCTTTTTATGTCGCAAATGGCTAGATAAATACACACACATAAGGGTATTAGCAGGGGAATAACACTGTATAATCATTTCCGTGCAGTAATTCTGTTTTATGTTTATTTTTACTTAAGTTGTCCAATGTGGCCTACCCGAAAATGGCTACCATCTACAGCCTGCACTCGAGTAGATGGAAATTTACAAAAAGGCTTTGCTCTGCCTGTGACCTTGCACCTCCGATGAACTGAAAAGCCATAAACATGATGACAAGTCCAGGAACGCAGCCAAGTGCCCCTGGAAGATGGAGATGTTGCACATGAACTTGTAATGAACTCACTTTTGAAACAAATTTACCTAGTAGAGACATCCGTAGATGTATTGAATTAGTCATGGACGTTCAATTCTGCTATTCATTATTTGGGACAATCTAGGTGTGAGAAAATCTCGCACAATATCGAAAATGTACCAAGATGACATTATTTCCGCCATTCATCCGTTCTGAACAAAGAATTGTAACTTTATAGAATGTAAATTTAGTATAAATTTTAGCAGACTAGAGAGGTCAAGCGCCACTTCTTCCGAGCTGATGATCCGAGGTCCCCATGCTGACGGAGAGGACGATGACTCTACATGACTGCAGGAAACTCTGTTTCTCCTACTGAGGACCGGTTCTGACTTAGGATCTGACATTTAGACAGAATAGGTAAATATGAGAGAAATGAATTTTGCATTTAATTGGCTTTTTTTCTACAAATTTGGATAAATGAACAATCTGTTTGAATTTCTGTCTCGGGTGGTTATTTCTTGTCATGTTTATTGAATTTATTTATGTAATCTATGAAATGTTCTCGCTAGATTTACAAGCAACTAGCTGGTCGCATTGACCTCAAAGTACAGGCAGATTGGATAAGGTGACTGTGGAAGTGTTTCTCCTTTACAGGACATGGATAGAGTGATTTAGGATGAATGTTGGTGTAATGGGCCCCACCAGCGTGTGATGTGTGTATGCGTGTGTGACTGTGAAATCATTCCGTCCGTGGAAGTAGAGGGGATTCGGAAGCTCTGATCTGCACCACTGCCACTTGGCTAACTGCTCTGCTGTGTTGGCCTGCTGCTTGTGGAGCTACAGGAGGGACTGCAGCTTTTCTACCTGCCTTGATGTATTTACCTGCTGCCTGCTACCTCTGCATTTGTGACTAACTGTGTTCTCCAAGAGCTTGTTGACTTGCCCCTGTTCTAAAGTCTCATGGTCAACCAAGACTTTGCCATATGTGTATCCAGCAGTGGGGGTCTTGACGACAACCTGATCGAATTCTTTGTGTTTCCCCACTCGTGGTATACACTGAGCAAGCATTGCACCCGGCCGCTGATCAGGAGAGCTCGAGCGCTTTGTATTTTCCCCTTTTGAAAAGTCATACTCTAGAAAGGAGTTTGCTATTTGAGGTTTCTATGGCATCGGAGACTGCGACTGAGCACTAAAATCCATGCCCACCTGGGCACTCTGCTTCGACAACAGATGCCGCAGCACTCCAGCGCACCTCACGACCCACGTTGCCCTGACAACCGCAGGACATGCCTGCTTCCTGGATTCGAGCATGCCTGACGACGTTGTGTCCGGTCTCCAGCCGTGGAGGGAGCCGCAGCGCGACTTGCTGCAAGCCCACTTTTCTTCACAGGAAAAATACTGTGATTCCCCGAAACCCATGAGGTCTTTACCGCTGGTGTACAAAACCTCGTGGGCGGCTGAGGGTGAATTATCCACATTGCGGTTTCGAGGGACCCGGTAGAGGCTTTCTCTACGAGAGTTGGGAGGGAGTATGAGGCTGGTGCTCCTTACAACGAGAACGCTCCTGTAACTTCCTTGCTAGTGTTTACATAATGTAGCTCACAAGAAAGGAATCTATTATCGCAATGTATTTTCATTTGAAACCTGCATACTTTGAATGCACACATCCTGAAAGTATTGATTTCACTATATCGTTTTGCTCTTGTTTCCTTGACAATACAAAGAGCAATTTTTATAAACCAATGTGGAGTCTTTTTGTGGTGTATTCATTGGATTACTGTGTGTGTTTGTGTTGCACAAATACTTTACACATTGCCTCTGTTAATAAGCCTGCCTGCTCTGTGCGAAACTACCAGAGGGTGAGCACAAGTTATGAATGTTGTATATCTAGCTTACCCTGACTAGAGTGGTGGGTTCGGCCTTGCTGGATTATATACCTGAGCCAACTAGAAACGTCATTTCTAACAAATTTCATTTTGCTTGGTGGGCACTTTGCTTATAACTAGATTTATAGTCTACAGACTAATTGTACAGACGCAGGGGCTTCTATGCTAGCCCCTTACATTTGTAACACATAGGGCCTCATGTAGGTAAATAAAAATTACCGATTCTTAAATACCGAACCGTACCGAATCGGTATTTAAGAATCGGTAAGTTATATGTAGGTAAAAATTCGGTAATAATTACCGAATCGGTAACATTCGGTAATCAAGAATCGGAATGTACCGAATCGGTAAATACCGAGGTGGTATTTACCGAATCGGTAAATACCGAATCGGTATTTACCGATTCGGGGGAAAAAATCACATGACTGGATGAAACAGCCAATCCTGTGCAACCACACCCCACCCAACCAGGAAGTGGCCACACCCAGGCAGGTGCACACAATTAACAGACTCTGGAGAGGCTTGGAGTGCAGAGGAGAGGCAGGGAGCCAGTGCCTGTTTGTGCAGCAAAAAAACCATCATGTCGACGCAGAGGACAGTGAGAGATGGAGGGGAAAGGAGGAGGAAGATGAAATTCAGCCCCAAGGAACTCCAGGTGCTGGTGGAGGAGGTGGTGAAGCAGCACCAGAAGCTGTTTGGGAGGCAGTCCCTGCAAGTGCCTGAGGCTGAAAAGCGCAATATTTGGCTGGCCATCCAGGCGCAGGTCAATGCTGTGGGAGTGACCCACAGGGACATAGAGGTCCTCAAAAAGCGCTGGTATGACCTGAGGATTGTAACCAAGAGAAAGATGGTGGAAATCCAGAAGGAGGCCAGCCAGACTGGTGGTGGAACCAACAGGGCACCTGCCCTCACCGAACTTGAGGAGCTGGTGGGGGCCACAATCGAGAATGAGAGCGTCGTAGGCCTTGGGGATGCTGACAGCTCTGCCAGAGCCGCCACCCAACAAGGTAAGACGAATGCACAGCAATGTAGCCCCCCCTACCCCTATCCCACATCCCCCATTGTGAAATGAGTATCCCACTCCAGTCCATGTGTTAGTGCAGACAGGCAATGCATTCTGGGAGATGTAGTCAGGGAAACCCCAACCATGAAGTAAATGGCACAGGACAACAAGGCATGTTACACACATTAGCCAAAAGCAGGCAGAGGACAAATTGAGAGTGTAACATGATTTAATTGTGATGCTTGCAATGCAGCCCTTCAGGTACACTGAGCCGATGTTGCATTTCTGTCCACAGATGTGACATCGCGCAGGACAGGACATGCTGCAGGAGAGAGGGCACACCGGCCACACAGATCAGCTCTGGCCAGCACAAGTTCAGCCCAGGGAGCAGTGCCACAGGCAGCCGCACCACTAACACAGGCAGCCTCGCCTCAACCAGATCCAGCCTCACCTCAACCAGAGCCAGCCTCACCTCAACCAGAGCCAGCATCACCTCACCCAGAGCCAGCATCGCCACTCATGTTTGAGTCACCGGCCACATCACCGCCTGCATGTGTGAGAATGAGGAGGCGTGCTGCCGCCAGGCTGCGAGCCTTAGACACCTCGTCTGACGACAGCAGGGGCCCTGATCAAATTACTATGCCCCAGGATGGGAGCCATGCCACTGTGCCCTACACCTCACAGGCAGAACAGACGGGTGCAAGAGGGCGCCGCAGGTCGCGTGTCCAGAGTCCCCCAGCAAACATTGACAGCCATGGTGTCTTCTCGGGGCTCGAGGGCCAAATGTTAAAACAACAGCGCCTGCAAACAAAGGCAGTCATGTCAGTCCAGAGGCATATGCGGTGCATGAAATCTACATTAGTCAACATGGACAATAACATCAGCACAATGGCAGCGGGCATTCGGGACATGTCCCAGTCAATCCAGCAGTTGTGCAGCAAATTAGATGCTGACATAGATGCACGGCGCCGGGAACGGCAGAGGAGGGACACTAACACCAGGGCACTCAACCGTCTGGCAACTGCCACTTCTCTACTCTGCCGGCGCTCTGTGTCGATGCAGGAGGGCCTGACACACTGCTGCAGCGACGTGTCTCGGGGGATGGTGCAGGTGACAAGGGCACTAGAGGTGCTATTAACAAGTCAGGCGGCGACAACTGCTGCAGGGGATGCTGCGGAGAGCATCGACTCCAGCAGCAGGAGCAGCATCACACCCCCCGTCCCAGAAGCACGCAGGAGCAGCAGGAGGCTTGGGGTTGGCAGTAGTGAGGATGCTCAATCCGTGCCATCCCACACTGCAGCACGTATGCGCAAACAATGATGCAGCCCTGCGTAGCCAATTCCCAATGGGTGACGTAACCCTGGACTTACTCCTTGTAAATATGCTATGTTGCCAGATTGGCTTGATCTTGTTTTCATGGCGTAGTGCCGCATTAAAACTACGTCATGACATACCACAACTGGCTGTGTCCCCTTACTTACTCAGAAATAGTTGCATGTGATCTCTGCCCGTCTCTCTCTCCCATCTATTGCAGTTGGCACTCCCGCTGCGTTGCCCTCTGGCTGGCCTGACTCTTCCTCGTTGTCCTCAAAATCTGTTAGTTCCACCTCTGTTCCACTCTTCGTGGCAAGGTTGTGCAGCATTGCACAAGTGGCAATGATCTTGCAGCAGTTGATCGGTGTGTACTGGCGTGCGCCTCCGCTCTTGTGGAGGCAGCGGAACCTGCTTTTCAGTAGTCCAAACGTGCGCTCCACCACATTGCGTGTAGATTTATGTGCCACGTTATATCGTCTCTCACTCTGGGTTGATGGGTGTAGGTAGGGAGTGAGGATGAATGACCTCACGGCATATGCACTGTCGCCTAGGTGAGTAAAAGGGAACCATCAGTCACATGCCTCTATACACTATGATTTGCAGGTTTCATGGGGCGTCACTGTTACTTACCTAGCAGGTATCCCTCTCCAAATTCTCCGGCAATCAGTCGTGTGTAGATCCCACTGTTCTGGAAGATGTAAGAGTCGTGGGTGCTCCCAGGAAACTTCGCTACAATATCAGTGATGATGTTCCCTGCATCACAGATAACCTGCACATTGATGGAGTGGGTGGACTTTCTGTTCCTGTAGATGTGCTCAGTGTCAGCTGGTGGGCAGATTGGGATGTGTGTGCCATCAATACAGCCAATGACATGGGGGAACTGTGCCATGTGATAAAAGTAAGTTTTAGTTTTCTGCAGTTCAGCCTGTGTGTTTGGGAAGCTGATGTAGTGGTGCATTCTCTGCATCATGGCATCCAGGAACTTCCTGAAGAAACGGGACAGGCAACTCTGGGATACACCGCCCACCGCAGCTATCACCCCCTGGTAACTGCCAGATGCCAGTAGATGTAGGCTGCAGAGCACCTGCACATGTGGTGGTATGGCATGCGCCCTTCTTGTTGGCTGGTCCAGGAGTGGGTGCAGGTCCCTTATCAGGTCCATGATGGTTTGGGGGTGTAGCCTGTACCTTTCATGTATCTCTGCATCAGTCAGTTGGAAGAGTGTGATGCGCTGTCTGTAGATGCGTTCCTCCCGTCTCCAAATCCTCAGACCTGCTGCCTGTAGACGTAGGCGCCTTGCAATGACATACAGAGCGGCCATGTTGTCCACGCTGTTGCATTTTGGGATTGCTTATATGGTCTGTTGATGGTTACCACCTGCTTTCACTCAGTGTTAATTACCGACTCTTAATTACCGAATTTCATGGATTTCTTAATTACCGATTTTTCCTACATGTCATTTTCACTTTTACCACTTCATATTTACCACTTCATATTTACCGATTCATATTTACCACTTCATATTTACCGAATCGGTAAATATGTATTCGGTAAATATGAATCGGTATTTTAGAATTCGGTAATTATGAATCGGTATTTACCGCTTCATATTTACCGAAAACTTGTTTTTGGCCTCCTACATCTCACTTGTTTAAATACCGGTCGGTAACGGCATATTTACCGAAAATCGGCCGTTACCGACCGGTATTTGGCTACCTACATGAGGCCCATACTGTCAAAGTCATCTCAACAGTCATTAACTCTTTAAATAACTGTCGTACTTTGGCTAAAGTCATATCCTATACTCCTGTGTATGGTGTATATCTCTGGCCAGGTAGATCCGTGAAAACTTGAAAGACACATTCTAAAGACCTCCACTACATGTGGCAAACTCCCATTAAACTATGCTGCATGTTCCTGTGAGGATTTCCAGGTAATCATATACCACATAATGTGCAGGGGCTGTTTTTTATGCATAACATACCTAGTGGCCGGATCTAATGCTTCAAACTCTACCCATGAGTAAAATATTTCAAGAGGATAACTTGAACTTGCTGTAACTCTTATAATTACTTCTCCACCCAGCTCAGTACAACCTCATTCTGTTAGATATTGTGTCAACTGATCTCTAAAATGTGCATTCATTTATACAGTCCCATCTGCCAGTTTTAACACCGATTGAGAATTTTTTTTTTTTGTAAACAAATTTTATTCGTCAAAGACACGTCATGCGAAGCTCCGTGACCCAGAGACTTCAGCCATATCAGAAGACAACATACCAGCTTTGACATTTTCCTCATGAGATATCGTGTGTAAATTACAAAAGAGACATGCAGAACCAATGCAGTCCCCTCCCTTAAAAAAACATAACACCACCCCCCACCCCCCTCCCCCACCCATCGCACTGTCCATCCAGTCAAGGCAGCAGATCTATGCTCAACCACTATTTTGTGCCGTCCATGACCCATACCCCCCAAGCTCGGCTGCGCCCGGCACTCCAGTGTGCCATGCCTCTGTAGGGCTGGAAGGAGACGGTCCACCCCCCACCCAACTATTCCTCCAACATGGGCTCTAAATCTAGTCCCCTGTAGTCTGCCCAGCGCTTCCATATTTTATAATGTTTACGGGGGCAGCCCCGCGCCACATAGATGGGGGCCTCCAATCCCATACAAAAATCGAGACCGGTCTTCCAGACAGATATGGACGGTGCAACTGGCGCCTTCCACGCCCTCGCTATATCCCTTTTAGCTAGCGTAAAACCCAGGAGCATCAGATGGCGCTTATAGACATTGCCCCCTATATCCTCCATCACATGCAAGAGCACCAGTTTGGGGGACCGTGGGAGATCCCACCCCAGCACTTCCGACAGACAGGTAAAGACCCCCCGCCAGAACCTAGTTAACACAGGACAGTCCCATATCGTGTGGAGCAGCGTCCCCTCAGCAGTCAGGCAGCGGAGGCAATGCGGAGAGGCCACCAGGCCCGCCTTATACAGCCTAACTCGAGTGAAATAGACTCTGTGCAAATACTTAAACTGGATGAGCCGAAGGCTCACAGCAACAGCCGCCCCGCGTGGCGAGGCCAGAGCCTCTGTCCAGTCCTCCTCCTCCAGCTGACCCACATCCCCCTCCCAAACCTCTCGGAGGTGCTGCAACGACGGGGAGCAGTGAGTTACCAGGGACTGATATATTCTCGAAATCTTGTGGTCTCGTAGGTCCCCCATGAACACCTTCGCCTCAATTGGACTAAAATCGTCCAACACCTCAAGCCCCACCAGACTTGGGGAAAGAGCATGTCGGAACTGCAGGTATTTAAAGAATTGGGTACGCGGCATTTGAAAGTCCTTCTGAAGCTCCTGGAAGGATTACCGATTGAGAATTTTGATTCAAAATTCAATTAAAATGTCAGGAAACCCTTCTACTAGTAAAGCACATAACAAATCATTCAGAATATAAGGTACTCCTCTTAATGTAGGTTATGTATGTGAGAATGTCCTGTGTTCCTTGTTTCATGCCCATACGTTTATTGCATAGGGATTGTTGAACATACTTCTACTAATAACAGGTTTTAGTAATCCAACAAAGGATATTGTTTCTCAGGTAAAAGAGCTGCACGTGGTAGGGTTTAGCCCCAAAATGTGTGATGAATTCTACCCTGTCCTTTTCCATGGCATACACGTGAGGCAGGTCCATGAAGTGAATTTGACCTCAGATATTTGACAATGCCAAAAGGTTTACCTGCAATTTAGTTGGCAGTGAAAGAGAAGCGCCTGTGCTTCTATATCTACAAGCAACACCAGCACAGAGAAAAAAACAGGTGAGGCAGAAATCAAAGGTGGAAAGCAGTGCTTATTCTGAACCGGTGGTTGCTGGTGAGGGCCACCGGCACTTACTTTTGGGGACCGAAACTTATTTTACCTCTTCAGACATTTCTCAAGAGCAAGAGAGGGAAAACACACAAAGAAAAGGAGGAAGAGAAAGACGGAAAACTGTCCGAAAGAGAGAAAACACAAACCAACAAGAGTGAGATAAAGGGACAGTGACTGTCTGGCAGTCGATTGATGAGTCCTAGGGTGGATTCAAGGCCCGAGCCTTGGTATTTTGTATGCTGGCGTTTATTAATGGCCGCTGCGGTTTCTAAACAGATTTTTGGGCCTGGCACTCTTTCTTTTTCAAATTAAGCACTGGTGGGGAGGTCAGTAAACCCACAGGATTGCCCATGTTAGATTTTTGAGGACAAAGCGAGAGGCTGCTGCTTGTACATACAGGGTAAGGCCTGAGCTATTGCTGCCGGAGTCTTCCCTAGAGCCGCTCAGAACGTTAAGTGATATCACCAATCTGCCCAATTCTGGTGGCTGGAAACCTTCTCTTGTAGTCAGGATGTGTGGATGAGCCTGTGCAAGATGTCTGCAATGGCGAGAGGGATAATATGGTAAGTTTAAATGTTCTGGGTTCTAAAAAATATATGGTTTACTTTCAGGAAGCCAATGATACTAGTTAGGCATTGAATTGTGAGTTGTTGGAATGAGTGGCATGAGAGGATGGGTGTTGGCAGACTCTGAGGATGTAGACCTGCTGAAAACCCCTTCTGTCTCTGAATACCTGCACCAGCGAGCTGCGATGAACCTGCTGCCGGTGATAGGAATCCGGGGAGAGCAGGGCCAGGGGGAGAGAGAGAGAGAGACACCGCACTGGAGATCGCCCACAGATGCATTGTCTCATTCGAGGGATTGCACTGTGCAACCTCGATGTATCATAGATAGTTCACTATCACTGGTTGGAACATAGAGGACAAGTGGGTATATCAAACCCACTGGAAAGAAGAGTTAATTACGATTAAAGTTACAGGCTTATTGGGTTTTGACTGTAGAGGTTACCGTGTTGAACCTCGGGCTAACAAGGAATCCACCCGGAAGCCCCAGGATGCTGCCAAAACGCGACAGTAATATAGAACTACTAGAGGCAAAGACACCAACAAAAGCTAACGAGGCAAAGGGAACTAGGTAACCAAGAAGGGGAAGGACCGAGGGAACCAAAGAGGAAAAACACAACAAGTGAGGATGGATGCACATACGAACTGGTATGTAAATGCTGAGAGCCAAGGTAACTAACAACATGTTGCTAGGTGAAGACTCTGAATGATCTTAAATATGAGCCATCCACTGGTGGCCCAGAGGAGAGTTTTAACACCAGGAAGTGAGTGTGTGATTTCATGCAGTTAGCTGTCTAGTGTTCCTGATCTCATGAGTTTTCACTGACCTATCCTCCACTGAGCAAGGTAGGCTTTCTGGGTTTGCCCGAAATCCTGATATGCGTGGAGGTCATTTAGATATGTCAGTATGAGAATTTGCATTATCGGTGTTATGTATGATGTTGTCGATTTTGTTTTTGAAGTGGTGGTTTAGTTCAATGGATTTTTGTTTTGAGTGGGACAGGTCAGGTGTTTGCTTTCGTATACGTTTGTAGTCTGTTTTAGATCTGATTATAGTGATGTTTCGTTTGCGAGCTCTGCAGGATACCTTGAGTGCTGTGAGTTTGTTCTATATTTGTGATTTGTGCCATATCATTTTTTCTAAACTTCTTTTTATTTAGCCGTTTATTCATGACACATCTCAGTTACACCAGATCACATTATCATGAATTGTCCACTTGCAGGGGGCCATGTCTCTTTTCAAGTATCAACTTTGGCTTATTCTTAGACGTTGTGGTTCTTACAGTAATACCTAGCTAGTCTCAGGCACCTTTCCCCCTCCCCACACTAAGCTTCAAAAAGTAGCTCCAGGCTCCCCCCAGTTTGATTGGATATCCCCCGGTACTGTATCCATGGCCCATATATTTTTTCAAATTTGCATGGACAACCTCGGGAGCGGTATATTGTCTGCATCGCCTGCTGGCTCCAGTCTAAGTCTTCTTTCCAGTCCCTTATTGCCGGAGGTCTGGTTGCCCCCCCACAACCTAGCTAGGTTGTATTTCGCCACCGCAGCCGCTGTCCTAAGCCAGGTGCTAGCATGCCTTGGCCACTTCTCCTCAACTGACACTCCCAGCAGTACCCACTTAGCTTCCAGTGGCACTGACAAATTTGTCACCTCCCCATTATGTCAGTAATTTTGGACCAATAAGCTTGTATGTATGGGCAAGTCCAAAGTGTGTGGTACAAGGTGCCCTGCGCGCCGCATCCCCTGGGGCAGTTTCCTGAGTCTGTCCGGCCCATTTTAAACACTCTTATCCTGGATAGGTAGGATCTGTGCAATAACGAGGCCTAATCGCTATCTCTCTTGGGCTCTGCAACGCTTCGGCCCCTTCTTCGTCATCCACCGGTCCCAGGTCTGCCATCCAGGCCTCTCTAAGTGGGGCAAGGCAGTCAGGCATATTGTTCATAATCTTTTTATACGTAAGGGAGACTGGTTTAGAGGACATTGGGTCCAATAGCAGTCTATCCTCCAAGGGAGAGTAGTCTGGGATGGTTTCCCCGACCAGAAGATGACTTTTCATGGCGTGTTGCAGCTGCCGGTAGCAAAATATTTCTGTTTGTGCCAAATCATATTCATTCTGTAATGTTTCGAGGCCACTAGGGAGCTCGACCTCCATACATCACCCAACGTCTCAATCCCTATCTTGTGCCATTTCTTGTATGCTCTCAATTTCTTGACCTCAACTAGACTGTCACTATCCCACAGTGGGGTTTCTACCATAAGCTTCCCTTCCCACCCCAGGTATCTATTGGCTGCTTTCCAAGTTTGTAATACCATCAGCGTGTGAGGCGGGAGCAGATTCTCTCTCCTCTTGCCATATAGAAGCGCTGGGTAGTCTCTACACCCCATGGCTAGGCGGTCCGATCGGTCTCCAAACACCCACTCATTCACTACTGACAGCTGGGCAGCCCAGTAATAGGCTTGGATGTCTAGGACTGCCAAACCCCCGTCATAGACTCCCCGCTGTAATTTGGCCAGCGCAATTCGGGCCGCCCCACGATCCCGTAGTAGGGACCTCAAAATGCCATTAATTTTACGGAAATAGGATTCAGGGATTTTTACTGGAGTATTCTGAAGAATGTATAGCAACCACAGGAGGGTCATCATTTTGAAAAGGACCGCCCGTCCCATCAACGAGAGGGGAAGTTTGCGTCAATGTTCCACATCTGTTTAAGCGTTCAATCTGAGGGAGAACATTACGGGATAAAAATAGGTCCTCGTCTCTACTAACATTAATCCCCAGGTTCGTGAATCCATCTGTAGCCATTGGGGCTGGGCATCGAGTTGGTAGGGTCAGGGGTCCCAGAGCAAGCGAGAAAATCAGGGTCTTATCACAATTCATTTGGTACCCAGCGTAACTCCCGAACAGGTCAAAGATATGTAGAATTCTCGGTATCGAGGTACGGGGTTTACTTATGTGAAGTAGAATATCATATACATAGAGCGATATCTTTTCCTCCCATATTTCGTCTATTGCAATCCCATGAATGAGCGGATCTCCACGCACCCAGGTTGCCAACGGCTCCAGCGCTAGAGCAAAGATCATGGGAGATAGCGGGCATCCCTGTTGTGTGCCCCTTTGTAGCTCTATCACCCCGGAGACACTGCTGTTTACCCGAACCATAGCCTTAGGGGCTTCGTACAATAGACGGACCCAGGTGTAGAAATTAGGGCCGAAGCCCAGTCGAGGTAACAAGGCAAACAGGTAGGTCCACTTAACACTGTCGAAGGCCATTCTGGCATCTAGAGAGAGGACTGCCACATCCTCTGCCCCATACTCTTTCGTTAGGTGGAGTACCCCATATAGCCTTCTTAAATTTAGACGTGTACTGCGCTTTGGCACAAAGCCGGACTGGTCAGGGTGTATCACTGAAGGCAGTACAACTGCAAATCTGTTTGCCAAGACTTTGGCTAGAATTATGGGCTCTGCGTTGAGCAGGGAGATGGGCCGGTATGATGTACACTCCGCTTGTGGCTTCCTCTTTTTAGGAATTACCACTATTGTGATGGTTCTTTGGTATTCAGGTAGCTGTCCTTTCTCCCTGGCCTCTAGGAACATGTTCAGGAGTTGGGGTGCTAATTTCTGGGCAGTTTTCTTAAACAGTTCCAGCGGCAGACCATTTGGGCCAGATTCCCCCAAGAGCCCCCCGCTATTTCTTATGCTGTTATGTTGCTATCTAACATCTCTGAGTCCCCCTTCGATAAGGTGTTTAGGTTCATTGTTGTCAGAAGTTGTGAGCAGTCCACGCTAGACCTGCCTGACTTGGAGGTGTATATTTCCTCGTAAAAATCTGCAAAAACGGTGGCTATTTTCTAAGCTTCTCTTGCTGTCTCTTTTCTTGAGCCAGGCGATCAGTTTTGTGGCCTTGTCCCCCACCTCGTATATCTTTCGCTGAATTGATAGAGCGTGAGCCCTTGCTGCACCCTCCCCTACCTCCCTTAGTTCCGTGCCATATCATTTTAAGTTTGTGAATTTGTCTTTTGTTGCCGTTTTCTTGCTTCAGTGAGTTTATAGGTATGCCAGGGAGCAAAGACCCATGTTCAGAATTATGATGAATGTATTGGTTTCAGATGTTTTGAAGTGGAAAAGAGATCAGTAATTAATGAAAAATGTCAATTTGATGAAGCAATCACTGAGAGAGAACATTTTAGGATATATCCTGGCTCCAGGGAGACTAGCGTCCATTGAACTTATATGTATCTGAAATTACTAGAACTACTTGGGAAATATGGGGTCACGTGCCCATTGACAAAGGTATTACAACATTTTCATCACCCCACTTTTGCATTAATTTCCACTTTTCCTGGCGACAGAGGGAGATAAATTAAGGAGCTGGAGAGAGGGAGACTGACCACGACTTGCAATATGTTCCAGGGGTACATTAGGTTTTCAAAGAGAGTCAGAGGGAATTATGAGTGTCCAAGATAGACAGGTTGCAATACTAGCAACTGATACATTAGGGTTTCTAACCTCAAAACAGGGAAGCATCAAGTCGGCCGCTCACCAAGTTTAAACTCTGTTGGCCATGTATAAATGGACAAGGGGCCTGATATAATGCTTATAAACTGTTTTGTTAGAGGCGTGGGCCGGCAACCTTGGATATACCAAAAAGGATGACCATGTGATTTGGGCAGGGTGGTTCCAGAGATATGTAAGGTTGGATATTCAAAGGAGTTTCAGAAGTGTGTTCATAGTGAAACAACATACAAAATAATAATTAATGAATTAACACCATATCCCAAACAGATTCCACCAAATTTACGCAGAGGTGCAAAAGAGTTGCTGGAAGTGTAGCAATGCATTTGGGACGACGAGGCACATCTGGTGGGTCTGTGGGCTAGTTGACAAGGTTTTAGGGTACCCAATTATAGCCAGAAACTGGTGTTGCTTTGTGGTGCTTGCAGGCTCCTAGCACAGCACACATGGGTAGGGTGCATGGGCTATATTATTGGGCCACTTGCTAGGGCCAAAAGACTAATAGCTGCACGTTGGAAGAAAAACAAAGCTTAATCACAGGTACCATGGATTCACAGACTATGGCAGACCATTCTACTGGAAAAGCTTTGATATGACCTTCCAGAACAGGAGAGGCACTTGTATAAGATGTGGGAAGCGATACTGCAAGTGTTCATGGGGATGGAGCACCTACTAGACTACCCAACATGCCTTCAGAGTGCTTCAGGAATTGGTGCAGACACTGAATCTTGAACAGGTGACCTGGGATGGTGAGTGTTGGGGTCAGGGCCCCTCACTACATGAAATGTATTAAAGACTGCCATAGGATTTGCCCTCATGGTGGTGGGCAGAAGAGCTTCTGAAGTTTAAGCATGATTTTCTTCTGCCCTTTTACATTTTTCACTTATAATGGAATTAAGTTGACAGTATAGCAGGGCCCTTTGTCATAAGTGGGTTACTGGTGATGTACATTGTTACCTACATAATGGCTGTAAAGCCTTACGAAAACTACAATATTTGAGTGTCCTATGAACACTTTAATAATATGTTGTAATATTTTTGAAAAATGAGAGAAGTTGAGGGGAAGAACTCAGTTAATAAGAGGGAGAAACTCCTGTGTCATCGAAGGACTAAACATTTTAAGAATTTTGAGATCTTTTAGATCTGATTTTATGGTGATTTGACTTTCCTCTGAACAGAAACAGAAGAAAGCCAACATAACGAGGATGAACAAGTAGCCAGAGCTGCCAGTATAATGGGGTGTGCTTTTTAAAGGAAGAACTTAATTTGATAAGGAAATCTATTATTGAGTTACATGTAAACTTGTTAGTGAGAAGTTGAAGGGCAATGTGTATGTCAATAATGTGCCTTTTTATTGGAATATCAAGTGTCAACAAATTAACAAACTAGTTCGCAGAGGGGTAATGAGATTTTGCAGTACAGCACTCGCTCATAGGGGCAACTTCAATGCCAAAAAATAAATATGTTGGAAGTTTTTAGGCATTTAATATGGTGCACCCAGGGTGATAAAAGCAACAAGACAAGAGTTTTTTCTTTGCAACCTGTAGAGATGCTGTGCAAGGTCGGATAGATATTAGATCTACATATCATGGTGCCATTTTACATATTTTCCTATGGTTATCTCTTTACCGTCGCATTGATGGATTGCTGTTTAAGGTGGGCCAAAATGTAATTTTATATCAAAGTGACTATGGGAGTGTAATTTCTTGAAGAGGTAGTTGGCAAATACAGTTTGCCTAGGGACAGTAGTACTGATAATGGAGTTCTACTGTGTTATGGGGTATGAGAGAATTCCTGTAGGACATGGGAGTTTAGAATCGTCATGGCAACTTAGAATCGTCACACACTATGGTATCGGTTGAGTGAGCAAATAGGTTTATCAAAGAGAACAATCCATTGGTGCTCGTTGACTACACTGGCAGAGGGGTCAAGGATACTTTGAGAGGTTACGACATCGCATCACACCTGGGAATGACTGTGTTGCCTTTTAAGTAGTTGAACGCATGGTCTCTGGAACTAAGTTGGCTTTGGCATGGATGGGATGGAATAAAGAGGTGAACACAGATTTTGAGGAAATGCAGGACTTGTGGAAGCTTCTGAAAACAGAAGCAAATGCGTGGCTGTAATTATGGTTTGGGGAGTGAGTTTTGAGTGGTTGAACACATTACGACAAACGATCCATGTTACCAAGAATTTCCTCACATTTCTGCTGATGAGAGTTGCAAATAAGATCTGTAACAACACAATCAAGGGATAGATTGCAAACCGTAAAACATAAGGAAGTTGGGGATCTGGTCATGGTGTAATGAGTGAACAGGTAAGCACCTGAACGAGTGGAATCCAGATGTGTGGGGGGACTGCATATGTGAAATCTAGAAGTGCTGAATATGTGATATCTAGAAGTGCTGAATATGTGATATCTTGAAGTGTCCCCCATATATATCATCAGATAATGTGATGTATTTTCCATTGAGATACTTTTGTAGAGATAGGGCCTGGGTATTTCTGCTTAGAAGAATGCAGCATGTGAAATTCGGGTGTCAATCCATCTTAAAAGTAAATATTTATGCTGATGTTTGTCATTTGCTGCTTGGACTTTGTGGTGATGCATCATCTATTGTTGGATGGTGTTGGTGTTGCTATACTTGTTGGACACTCACGATTCCCGTGGTTTTAGATCTCCTAAAGGTTACGTGATCCGTTTCGCTATGTTTCAATGAGGTTTTTGGGCTATTTTACATCCCTGAAACAAGCCTTCATTTTACCTGTTACTCTCACATGTGATTATATTCTGCGTCTGGGAAGACAAACCTCCTTGGAAAAAATCAGGAGAACACATTCCTTATCTGTTTTTCAGAATTTTAAAGGAAGTAAACTTTTCTACATGTATCCTTAAACATCTCGATGGTGTGAAGAGGATATTACAATTAACACGGTATGAAGAAGGGGAATAGCACAAAATAGTAGCTTTGTTTGCATTGAAAACAACAACAAGAATGTGTTTGAGGAACCTTCAAGCCAAGAGTAGTAAACATGCTGAACAATCTCTCTGCTCACAGATATGTTTATGGGTGACAGCAGCAGAGGCGCGTTCTAATGCGGAATGTGTCTTGGCCAATCTTTCAAGCATGCAATTACTATAAGCTACGGAAGCAAAGAATTGTTTAACGGGGTGAAGAATCATAGGGCACTGACCATAATCACAGCTTGTCATCCTTCAATATCTGACCTATATAGGCTCATCTTTAAGTCACACACTGACTTTGATAGGGATTACATGTATAATGTTTAACAGTTCATTCATGGCAATGCAGGCACCACCCAAGCGTCCAAGACTGTCGTTCTGAGCAGTGCATACGTCAGCCTGGGTGAGCGTGTACCTTATTTAGTTGCACTCTTGTTTATTGACTTTCGAGAAAGTAAAATGTGATACCTGTTCTTTAGATTTTGAAACTCTGCCGTACTAGACTACAATGTTTTAGCCACTCCAATTAAGTTACTTGTTATGTCTGGGCTACAGACAGCTTTAGCTGTTTGTTAGAAAGACTCATTGTCTCCAATACATTATACATAATTAGAGAGGGCTTAAGGTCTGCCCCTTGATTATGATTGGATGGATTCTTTGTCTGTCTCACATCCCTGCTCGTGATTCAATGGCTTTCCTCCCTATTTTGGTGTCTGTCCCACTCAGGAGCATAGACTTCTCACAGTTTCTGATGGGTTGTATTCTTCCACCGCATACGAGTGGACTTATTTAATTTTGCTTTAAGGACTCTGGAGTGCATGTGTTTCCTTGCTCTCACCCGCCTGTCTTCCGCCAGCACATGCGCTCTCTCTACTCCCCCCACACACCTTCTTGCATCACCCCCCTCTTGTTTATCACCCTGCCCTCCTAGCGAATTGTACCAGACATTCACTTTTTTATCACCCCATCCCATACTGTCTGCTTTTTTTTTAAACCTTTTTAGCTCGTTGTCCCCCGTGTAAGATTGATAAAATAACCAGTGTTACAACCAGTGTTACAATGCACACACAAGCACACGTTACGAATGGAACACGTGTGCATCATGATGCATGAGTGCAGATCAGCAGTCATTTGGAATGGGTTTTCTTTAGTAGAAAACCCATTCCAAGATTGTGAGTAATGCATATTCATGTGTCTTGATGCATGCACATGCATGCAATCGGGGAAAAATATTAGCAAAGCCAAAAGCTTGCCATTTTTGTGCCGATACTTATGGGCTTTGCCACTGCTTGCATTTTAATGCCACGTGTGCATCAGGTTAATAACTCATGGTTCCTTGCATGGTTGCATATGCCTCGGTCCCTGGCACTGTGGGAGACAACTAACACCAAATTGTATTCCACTCTCTGTTCAGGGGTAACAATAATGTTGTTGTTCTGCCATAAATATTGTAGGTCAAACATCACAAATAGAATCATTTTTTGGTGTGGGTAATATTAATATTAACTTATTGTACAACTCCTTGTATCCAAATTGGGTGGGTGACAGACTTAGTTGCCTTTGCAGAAATTAATAATTAGGACCTGCAGGGTACTGTTTTCTTAGCTCTCGCTCCAACTGGGGAACTACCTCTTCAACTCTTCCTTAGTCCTATTCCATACTAGTTCTGTATTTAGGGTTTGGGGATATATCTGCCAAAAAGCAGTAGATGTCCCTCCACCCTACTTAGAGTGTTTGGTGCACCTGTGCAGTCTAAATAGAGCAGGCAGATAATCTCTAAAATGTCCCTCGGGGACTAATTGAGGTATGTCCATGCAGGGTCAGATTGACACCAAGAATATGTGCTCTATACATTCTCAATAGGGCAGGTGGGACATCCACTGCTTTTTGACAGATACATGTCTTGCAATTGCCGAACTCTAAATAAGTCCCTAAATGAGATGCGTCCACCCAGGATTGGATTGGCGCCAGAAATGAGCATGAACACCCAAAAAAGTTCCCACATTTGTAGATTAGGAATTTCATAAACCATTGATTGGTTAGTACTGGCGCCTAGTTTGTGGCGACAAACATGGCAAATAAAAACTTCTTTCCCCAGATCTTTTCTTCCACCTTTCCTTCACAGCCCATCTAATTCCTTCACATACCATCCTACTCTTCCTTACTCTCTTTCTTCTCCCTTCTATCCTCCCTTCAGCTTTTCATCCCTCCTTTCCATTTTATCTGCTCTTCCCATTATCTCCTTTCACCTTGCTTCCCTCTCTTTCTTCCGATCCAACCTATTTCTTCTCTTTTTCTCTCCTCTTTCGTTTTTTCTGCCTGTAGTTCATTTCCTTTTTAGGTCTCGCTTACGCAGCGCACACGCGCTGCTTAGGAAAAGACCTGTA
Source organism: Triturus cristatus (assembly GCF_964204655.1). Lineage (NCBI taxonomy): Eukaryota > Metazoa > Chordata > Amphibia > Caudata > Salamandridae > Triturus > Triturus cristatus. The sequence goes on along the minus strand of NC_140580.1, from coordinate 21,535,825 downwards.
GCAATCGCTTCAGCTTTGCTGACAAAATCATGCACGCATTGCATGCTTTGAATGCAATGCGTGCACGTCTGGCGATTCCCTTGCGGGAGCGAGCTTTGAAACCATGTGTTAGTTACAAACATATGGTTCCTGCTCGCTCCCACAAGGGAAGCGCAGGCCCCCTCCTCTCTCCCCTCCCCCTGCTGCCTCCTTCTCTCCTCATTTTTTTCCCCCTTCAGCGCGAGGCGAGCGCGCTTGTTCCTTTCACTTTCGCAGCCGCGCAGCCGTGTCTTTCACGGCCGCGCAGCCATTGCTTGTTTCATCAGCTGCACTCTCCAGCGGGCGATCACGCCTCTAGTGTAGATTATAGCTGCTGTACTCGATTGTTATGCTGTCTGTGAGCGGGTGTTAAACACTTTTGCCCGAGGACGCTGGCTCTTTAATTGAGTGACATCTTCTCAGGTAGCGGGGGCCAAATGCGACAGCTGAAAGATCGGCGCTGCGAGAAGAGACTCGAAATTTGCCTTTATTAGCTTGGATTCTATCTGCGCTTTGTATTCTTTTTTCGCCGAAAGCCATCCGGCCCACTTCTTTCGTCATGCGCTTGTCTTGAGGCGCCGCCCTCCCCTCCCCTTGCACCAGTGGTTTACTGCTCTGTGATAGACATCTTTACTGCGGCTATCTGAAGTTCACTTTGAATAAGCAAGGGTGAGGCCGCCGTCCAGCCCTCACCTGGACGGTTCATCTTCCCCTTCAAATAACACCCTCTTCACGAGCTTACAGGGCTGTGCCAGTGAGGTGAGTGCTACTTTAGTTTTTCGAGGGGACTGCTCGGGGATTGGTTTGATCGTATCATCTGCTTCCCGGGTGTGCCTATCGGCTCCCCTCCTCAGTGGGGGTAGATCTCGCTTGGTCCGCCACAGGTCTCACTGTTCAGTAGCAGTGATCGTCTGACTTTTTCCCTTTGAGTAAAATTAATGCACGGGACATTTCGCTCCCCTCACCAAACCGATGTAACTCGCTGAAATACTTTAAAAAAAAAAACTTTATCAGTTGTCACATCACAGACATGAGCAAACATCAAAAGAAAAATCATGTAAGTAGTAATATAGAGTACACACCTGAAGACTATTACCACAGGATCCAGAGCGTTACAATAGTGAAGTAACTTTACATGTCAATACATACAGTGTTACAGAGAAACAATAGTTACGGACATTTAAGACAGCAGCTTTCTTCCTGGAAATTGCTGCAACCAAACAGCATGTTGCAAAAAAAAAAAGAAGCATCCAGTGGTATTCCTAATGGAACAACCTCATCCTATCCAACATACTGCACCGCTCAGCCCACTCCGTACGTTCGTGTTCCAACGGAGATACATCTGCGGCCGCCAGATCCAGCAAGTATTGTTTATATGGACCCCAGATATTCTGAGGTGCACATCTAATAGGCAGCAATTCGTTATAGCTTTCTGATTGGGTGGAACAATACGCAAGATCTGTCTTCCACTCAGCAGCAGTAGGTGTAGGGCCCCTCATCTATCTCCTTGCCACTCTCCGTTTGGCCAGAAGCAGGTCAAGCGCTGCCAGCTTACGCACCCCTTTTGGTATCAATTTATCAAACCCTATAAGTGCAACCAGCGGCTCCTCCAGTAATGTACAACCCAGCATTTTAGACAAACCCGAACACCTCACTCCAAAATATGCGGATGCCAAGGCACTCCCAAGCCAGGTGCGTGAAATGTGCCCTCGGGGTGGAACATCTCATGCAGTTATCATTCTCCCACAGACCATATTTAAATAACCTTGCCGGAGTGTAATAGGTTCTGTGAATGTATTTAAAGTGTAGCAGCCTATGTCTGCCATTCAATGAGATCGTTTTTAATTTTATTGAAGCACCAAGTCCACTGTGCTATTGTGATTTCTACCCGAGGTCCTCTTCCCAGTCCCGCTGGTACTTTAACTTGGTCTGTTCACCGGGGGGCCTGAAAAGTGTGTACAGCAGAGTTATAACTCGCTTAAATACTTAATGGTGAACGTTGAATACTGTTCGTTGTAAGTCAAAACGGGTGCTTTATCACCTATACACAGGAAGTGTTCCTTTAAAAAAACATAAAACACATTTTCGCGTACGCACATTTTCCTTTATACAGCTTGCTTCAATATTCTTACAAGGTAACTGTAATGTACACCCCAGTAACAAATGTTAGCAAGATGACAGTGGGTTTATGTAGTGTTGCTAAGATAAGATCAGATAACAAGCATTGGCATAGCCAATAGGTCTCGCTTTGGGACTTTATAAGTATTAAGTTAACCAGCACAATATCCTTGGTGCAACAACACCAACTGTTGCATGGCTGAACGCTTATAAGGTACCAAAGGCTAGACCTATTGGCTATGCCAATGCTTGTTGTATCTGTTCTGCGAGAGAGAGCTAAGCTTGCAACGTTGCTACATAAGTTTTTTTTATTGCTCTGTGTATGACAGTACCTTTTGCTCTTCCTCCCGCCAAACCACAGTTACTGCTGTCACTTGTCCTATAACTATTCTTTCTGTTCGGAAAGCATGCATTTCTTCCGCCCCCGGCAGTACTGAGGTTTTTGTTAAGCTTGAGGTATAATTTTCACTCTACAAAAGCCATGAAGATTGTCATTGCAATAATTAATACATGATGCAAAAGAAGGAATGAACTTTGACAAAATATGTCAACAGAGTTTGCCTGTGTGAAATAGTGAGCTTTAGAAATGGACTAGACCACTTTGTGGCCTAATGACCCCATTTTATATGTAACCTATATGACAACTTCAGCCTGTCTTGTCTTTTTAGTCAACATTACTTTGCATGCTGGGATTTCTGAGGCATAATGTTTTAAAAGCATAACTGCAAACCCAAGAATGCCACATGCTTTAGCTGAAAGGCCAGGACTGGTTGATGGTTTCACTTGACATGGCGCCACTCACCAGTGGTGTAAATAAGCAAACTAAAATGAAGCTTGTGATGTTCTGCATCCCGCCCCACCTGCAACTCACACATTTTACTTAGGTGTTGCTTTAATCTTGTGGTATGAAAGGTGATAATTGTTTATCATAAGAACCCCCATATGTCACCACAATATCTGGTTTCATTTTTCATCTGGTCAGGTTGGATTAGGAGGGATCACTGGTCTCTGTCATAACAGAACTCTCTTCTAAACATTGATTGCTCTGCTGTTGAGAACTATAAATCAGTCAAGCCGGAAGAGGGTGGAGGTGGCTCTTCAAATGTGGATTCTCGCATCCCAGGTCTTATGGGTAAACAATCCAACCCATCCTCCCGTTAAGTAGAGGTTTAGTGGTGCTGCTCTGAGCTGTCCTGAAAGAGAGCAGGTCCAAGTCACTCTTCATGCAGTAACCTATGGAGATGGCCTGGCTATTGACAATTCTCCATGGTGGCCCTCTATCAGACGCAATTATTATCGCATTTGAAAAACCAGCACTGGGGTTACCGCACATGTGGGAATATCTGAGCCTCCTCGTAGTGAGGGCTATAGTATGTGTGTGCACGCTCAGGGCTGACCTGTACACACACAAAGTAGGGGAAGAAAACCGCTCATCGCTGACTTTGGTCCTCGGGCTTCAGGCAAAGGGTGCTTGATTAGTCGATGGCCGGATCAAACTCCGTATCCTCTTTCCCCAAGGCACCACGTGACCTAGTGATCCTTCTCTTTTATCCTACCCCTCAGAACTTACCCACAGTGAGCAGCCAAGGAGGGGGAACTGACCTGTAGCACATCCTGTTTTGTATGCCCCTCGCAGTGCTCTGCAGCCCTAGCTGTATTCGCCTTGGCTCAGTCATGTATCTTGGTGGGCGTGGATGTCTGCTGCATAGCTCTTCTGGTGTTACTGGGCTTGGCGCTCTTTCCTGCTTTCTGCATCCTGGGATGTGTTTTGTGAGAAGCAGGGATCTCTAGCGGGGACCAAGTTTCCTGTCACGGTGTGTGTTGGGTGTTTCCCTCCACTCCTCCAGTGGCCTGGGCTGCCTCTCTCATAGTGTACTCACTCGTGCAATGGAGATGGGGTCAACCACCCTTACGAACTTAGTGGTCCCCCCGCCACCCACAAAGGCAAGAGACTCAACTTCTTGGGTTAGGACGTAGCAAAATTACTCCACGTGAAACAAGGTGGTATAAAAATGATTGTAAACAAATAACATTACACAATAGAAAATATTGCAAAATACTCAGCAAACCCGAACACGGCATTGCACATATCCTATTTACATCCCCATTTGGGGGCAACATAGTACAGAAAGACCAGGTGAGAAACTGTCACATCAAACATTTCTGACATCTCCAGAGACAGCATAGCGCATTGGTCCCTGCCGGGGCATCCCACGACTCTTGGTCATGCCCCACATAATCTCCAGGGTACAAGAGGTAGGGCTGGAAAGGTAGGGCCACAAGCAGGTCAGCCCTCCTTCCAACCAGCCTCACCCCTGAAAGGCTTCTCCCGAAGGGGGCGACCAACTGGGCAACTTAGTGCCCTCAAGCATTAGTGCCATTACACAGCTATGATGTGGAAGGCCCTTTGTAAAGGTTCATCTTCTTGTTCCTTTTTCCAGTATTTGGTTGTTAAACTGGTACTAATGAGGGGAAATCTTTGCCCAGATAGGATTTCCATGTGTAAAAATGACAAAATAATAAAGTATTGGTATAAAAAAAATGTGCAGTATCATGTTTCATAATTTGCTTTTTCTGGCCGCATAATTTAGTCAACCCTACTACATAATTTGGTGCTCCCTGCCACATAATTCCAGGGGCCTTGATGATAATAAGCAATCATCCGTAATGTGTGCCATACAGATAAATTCACTGAAAAATCTTTAAGAGTATGTTGTGGTTTCCTCTGCTTATTAAACATTAACACACATTTAAAAAAACCTCAGAACTTCCAACAAGAATAACACTATTGATGGTTACATCAATGATGTCATTTGAGATGTCACCTGAGATGCAATTTAATATAATTTGAGATGTCATCAATGACGCCAGTCACTATGTCATCATATGTGAGGTCATGAGCATTGCATCGTGTGGTGTGAGTTATGGTTTGCACACCTACCCATGACTGACCAATTTAAATGTGTTTAGTTTTTCTTTCATAACCTTGACGTCAAGTTTCCTGGGTTTTTTTCCTCAGAGAATTTCGGAGGTTTTTGCAACTAATATTTGTTTTTTATATGTAGTATTCCACTTCCTATGCACCCAGTCCCTGCTACGAACAGCCTTCAGTCGTGATAGTTATGACAAGAGTACAGGGCCTGCTAGGATCAGAACTGAACTCCTGCCCCCCACTGCGCACAGCCTTTGCCCATCTGCATCCGGTCACAGAACCTGGCCTTTGGTATTGGTATACACCTGATATTCATGATCCGTAACCTATTATGCACTGGCTTCATTAAAAATCTAGTTCATTCCTACACCAGACTCGATTATCATTTTGTTCCCCGGGAGGCAGTTGATAGGGTAGTGTCCACGAAGATTCTTCCAAGGGGTCTGTCAGATCACTCCCCGGTAGCTCTCACGCTCCGAATAGGGCGACAGAAACACCCGTTCAGATGGCGCCTTTCGGTGTGGCATCTACAAAATGAAGGCTACAGAGAGCACATGAGCGAAGCTATAGACCAGTATCTTACGATCAATATGGTGGGATCTGTTCCTGGAGCCGGGACCTTCTGGGAGGCACTGAAACCCACACTGAGGGGGGTGGACATCTCCTGGTGCTCGGCAGCACGTAGGGAGCGCAGGGAAGTACTGCTGCAGGCAGGGGCAGGCATGGAGGCACTGGAGCGCAGGAGTCTGAAGGCAGAGGGCGGCCAGGCCCGGCGACAGCTATTGCGGGCTCAACAAACTTATGCAGCCCTTCTGATGGATGAGGCCCGCCAAGCATGGCTGGCGACGGGTAGCAGAGTATATTAGTGGGGCGACAAATCTGGTAAGATGTTACATCGACTATGTCAGAGGACATTTCACTCTCAAGTACTGCCAGGTGTCTGGGGCCCAGCGGGGGAGCCACTTACGGACCCTCTGGCCCTCGCGGAAAGCTTTGTCACATACTATGCGGATCTATATGTGCCCAAGGAATGCATACACGCTGCCACGGTTGATAAATTCATAGCTGATCTCCCACCTAAAGCTGTCTCAGATGATATTAGGGATCAGTTGGAACTCCCGCTGATGGATGAGGAGCTGGGAGTGGCGTTAGAGGAACTGAATCCTGGGAAGGCGCCGGGGCCCAATGGGTTCCCTAGTGAATTTTTTAGACGTTATTTTGTGCAACTGGCCCCCCTTTATCAATCTGTAGTGGAGGAGGCCCGTGAGCAGGGCTCACTGCCCCCGGACTGGATACATGGAGAGGTAGTGGTGTTTCATAAGCCGGGCAAGCCCCCGGAGCAACATGCTTCTTATCGCCCAATCTCTCTTTTAAATGTGGAGGCAAAAATTCTGGCCAAGGCCCTGGCCAATCGGCTTCTGCCCCATATCGCCACTTTGGTCCATCCGGACCAGGCTGGGTTCATGCCCCAGAGGGCGACCAGACATAACATTAGGCGGGCTCATGTAGCAGTGGCAGCTATACGGCAGATGGAGGAACCAACGGTGCTTCTTTTAGTGGATATGGACAGGGCGTTTGACTCCCTGAGCTGGGTATACTTGTTCGCATTGTTGCGACGACTCAACTTTGGACCGCGTTTCCTTTCTCATCTCACGCTCCTGTATTCAGATTTGACGACATTGGTGCGGGTGGCCAGTGTGACTTCATCCACCTTCTCTATACAGCGGGGCACGCGGCAGGGATGCCCTCTGTCCCCTTATTTATTTGCTCTAGCTATGGAGCCATTGGCTGCATGGGTTCGCATCGATGCACAGGTGCGGGGATTCGAGTGGGCTGAGGGATTATCGGATAGAATCGCACTATATGCAGACAACGTCCTTTTCTTTCTCACAGCCATAGATAAAACAGGGCTGCTGCGTATCATGCAGATTTTTGGGGAGTCATCTGGATTATATATGAATCCCCGTAAGTCTACGTTATGGATTCTCGGAGATCGGAAGAACGCGGGGGTGTGGACCTCTTCTGTACAATTGGCGGTGGGGGGCCTGAAATATCTAGGCGTGTTTCTGTCGGATGTGCCGGCGGTTTCTTGGGAGCGCAACCTGGTACCGGTGTGGTAACGAATACGTGATGATATCAAGTCCTGGTCTCGAATGCCCCCGTCCATATATGGCAGATCAGCTACACGGGTGGTATTCCAGATCTGTAGACAGGCATTGCAACGGATGGGGTGGTGGAACACGTTGACCCGGGATACTCCCCTCTGGAATAATGGGCGCCTACCACAGCTCGCGGCCCTACAAGGTTTCCGGGGATGGAATAATATAGGCATCTCAGCCCTAGGGGATGTGATAAGGGGGCCGACACTCAAATCTTTTCAGGATCTACAGAAGGAATTTCTTATGCCGCAGTCCCAGTTCTATTGTTATCTTCAATTCAGGCATGCCTTATCTCCCAGCTTGGAGGGTGTGGAGTCCCTGCCAGAATTCAGCCCACTGGAAGCTAATGTATTTATGGGGGACCTCAAGGACCATAAAATCTCCCAGATTTATCAGTCCCTGGTTACTCATTGCTCTTCCTCACTTCAGAAACTCCGGGGGGACTGGGAGGGTGATGTGGGTCCTCTGGAGGAGGAGGATTAGACTGAGGCCCTGGCTGCTCCACGTGGGTCGGCCATAGCCATTCGACTCCGCCTCAATCAATTCAAATACCTCCACAGGGTTTACTTTACACGAGCACGCTTGTGGAGGGCAGGGCTGATAGCCTCTTCAATGTGTCTTAGATGCAGTTGAGAGGAGGGCACATTCATACACACAGTTTGGCACTGTCCTTCCCTTGACCGTTTTTGGAGGGGAGTGTTTACCTGCCTCTCGGAGGTCTTGGGGTGGGAACTACCCCGCACATTGTGGTTAGCTCTGCTTCATGTTATGGAAGGGATAGGGGTCAATATTTACAAGAGGCATCTGATGCAATTAGGCTTCACTCTAGCAAAAAGGGACATTGCCAGGGCATGGAAGGCGCCGAGGCCTCCCTCAGTGGCCGCGTGGAAGAATGGTTTAGATTTCTGTATGGGGCTGGAACAACCCATCTTTGTTGCTAGGGGGTGCCCGCATAAACACTACAAGATCTGGAAACGTTGGGCTGATTATCGGGGCCTGTTGCTAGATCCACCACAAGCGATGGATGCTCATCCGTCGGGCTGATTTATATGTATATACTGGGAGTGCGGAGGTGCTGTGTGAGGGGGGACCCGAGGGGGGGTATGTCCTCCTGCTGTATTTATAAGCTTCACTCAGGAATGTAAGAACTAAGTGCGATCGGTGGGGGGAGGGAATGGGGATTAATCGTTATGTTGTTATTCATGTTTCTCTTTCATTCATGTGAAAACTGTCAAAGCCAAGATCTTTGTATGGTCTGATTGTGCAGTTGTCGCTGCAGTGCAGAGCCCTACAATATATGTGCACCTTGACAAATAATTAAAAAAAAAAAAAAATCTAGTTTATAAAATTGAATTTTTGTATTAAATGAAGAAAAAGAAGACAGAAGTAAATAAGAAAAGCTGCAAACTGTTGCATCAGGAGCCTTAAACCATATGCGTTTTAGGCTGCTGGCTGTCACTAACCAAAGTTGCATGAGCAAACTATAATGATTAAATGTTATCATACATGTTAATGACATTTAAATAAAATACTTTTATGGGAATACACGTTTATGGGTTTCGTTAAATTCGCTCTACACTTGATTTGTGGTTTTTCGTTGCTGGGCTTGTTTTAGGCTTCTTTAGGCAAGCTTTGAGTTTGCTTTGTGTTTCTTCCCACAGAGGAATGTAGTTGTTTTTTAATTCAAAACTAGCAACACTTATGCTGCTCTTGCAGACCTCATCACTGTTGCCTGTCAACATAGTGAAAAACCTAGTGCCACTTTGAGGCTAACAAAAAAACGAATTTACATTTTAAGAAATTAATGAAAATATATTCTTGCTGTCTGTGAAGCAGATCTGTGTGTTTCCTCTCATTATATCGGTAGTCAGCAGCTATGGTGACTGGGCGGCTAGGTCGGCTGCTCAGTGTGTGTAAAGCCTGGTGGTCAGAGGGAGTGTTTGAGGGATGCAGCATATTAATAACTAGCAGTCATGAAGCTTGGCCGTTCCGGAGTCTGCAGGTCAGCAGGGCAGGTCCGGTCGCAAAACGGCCAATTTTCAGCTACAGTGCAAACATGAAGGAATCAGACCAGGGGCTGCAGTATGTGTAAGACTCCGACTCAAGAAAGGAGATTTTCGCAGTCTCTGGGCCCGACCCTTGGAGACACCCTGAAAATGGAGGGATGGGAAGCACTAAGGAGTGCCAGCATCAGATCAATATACCCATAAACTTTGATTTACCTTGGTGGCTTTTCACCTTGCCCTAAGTCAATAATACACTTTCAATATGTTTGAACCTAATGGCAATAAATGTGGCATAAATTGTCACACCACAACTTTAAAAGCTTCCACAAAACATGAATAGGCAGTCTTCTGCAAATCAACACCCGTACAACAATTTCACAAGCTTCTTTGAGGGATACCTTCAGATTTGTATTGCGATTTTGTTATGGGCATTTCTGTTGTGCACAACCTGACACTAGTATGGTTTTGTAGAACTGGCAGCAATCTAGGGAGTGCCTTTGTGCATGGTTTTAAGGTTTCATTTGCAGAGTAGAGTCTGAGTCGGCTTTTGATGTCACGTTTAGAAAATTGTGTTCTCATTATTCATTGCACTCTTGTTGCTTAATTCAGGTGTCGGAGCACTATGGGCAGAGGACTTTACTTATTGCTTAGAAATATGTTTCTCCATGAGAGCCATCAGAATTATTGGACACCAAAAAGACCCAGCCCTCCCAGCTCCCACCATAAATTAACTCAACAGCTTTCCATTACACACCACATAATTCAACAAGAAACCACATAATACAAATCAACAACACAATTACATAACACACCACATACATACAATCCACACCATATAATTTCACATCACATCACAACATTAAACAGCACACCACATAATCAAACTCCAATACATAACATTTCACAACACAAAATACCATGCCACATAGTTACTCGCTATAATGAACAATCCCACTCCACATAATTCCTAGACACTTAATTCCACATAATTTGAAACCACATATCTCCACTGCACAACATACCACATAATTCCACTACACACCACATAAACCCACTCCACTCCAAAACACATAAGTAAAAAACATTTGTATTTACAACGCCAGTAGCATGACACTCTACTTCAATTTACAAACCTTCACTCACCACCCCTTTACACCAAAACCCTTTAGCCAAACTACACACCAACAATACAAATCTACAACAAAACTAAAAAAATGGACAAAGTCACAACAAGCACAGTTATCAAATGTAAATACTTTATACGTTAGTCAAAAACAGAAATGCTTATAATAATTTTTATTATAACTTTTAGCATGCTAGACAGCAGCCACACTGCTCTACAACATAACGTTAAGACATTGGCAAAGCCAATTGCTCTAGCTAAACACTTAAAAGGTCCGAAAGGCGGTACCTATTGGCTACGCCAATGCTTGTTTTCAAATTAAGCCTCCTTTATCAATAAAAACAGTATGGCGCCTTCCTTTTCACTAAAATGATAAGCCTGCTAATTAATGTTTCTCACAGTCTAGCCAACAAGCTAAAAATGTGTGGGGGCTGGAAGGTTATCCACAAAGTAACATGAATAAACTGAAGTACAGATGTTTTTTTTATTTCTCTAAATATATGTATGTGAAATTTTCAGTATTTTGGAATTAGCCAGGTAAACGTTTCTAGAAGATCCTGCAAGATATTGGTACTTAAAATTGTGTATCAGTATCACCTTTTGTTTTCTCTCCAAATATATTTTACACGTTCGGGTTTGTTTTTTAAATCATTTTTTGTGAAGCACAATTTCAAAACACTTTTGTTAGAGTGACCTCAGAAGTGGGTAAAGCTGCTCAGGCGAGAAGGACTGGAAATCATCTCTCTTTTTGTGAGAAAGGAGGCGTGGCATGGATGAAATATTCTTCTTAATGCAGAGCTACACCCACACTGATATTATGGTATACGATTCCTTCCAGGAGGAGTTTGAATGATGAGTAACTACACCATTGAATAACTGTGAGTCACCTGGGCATGGACACCGATTCACCAAAATGCCAGCGAGTAGCAGAAGTGACCTCACACATCCTTTGGCCTCAAGGACATCATAGAAAGTAACATTATAGGAAGTTCGACCCTGACATAAAGAACCCTATAACAAGTACACATTTAAAATAACATAGAAGTTACTGACACAAATTAATGTCCATTTTAGATAACGCTTGTATTTTAATTAGGATGCTGACATGAAATGCAAGGGAAATATTAAACATTTATTTTAGTTTGAAATGGAGGATATAGTGATAAAGAACAGAACAACACTACCGCAAGTCGTCATGATGTAAAAGCTCCCCTATTGTACACTAAAATGGGAAAATGTGCTCATACATTACAGGAAAATGCTTTAAAAAAAAGAGATTTAAGACTTGCATAAGGCACCCTGGGGGGTGGGGAGGTGTTTCGAGAGTCCATCATCTTCTATGTTACTACCCTGCCTTTCAGCTGTATTATATGATCGAGTGGCTAAAAGGGGAGACAGACCAACAATGGTGTCATGTACGTCAAAATGGGAAGCCAGGCTATTCAGATAGTTACCATAGTTTCCTAGAAACATGAGACTGACCTCTATTTGTCGCCTTGGTTACTAAATTAATTCCCTCTCACGCCCATAATAGATAACACAGATTTCTTACCTGGAATGGTGACATGCGCCTTTAAAACTTGGAGCTGGAAAGGATACTTTCGCCTTCGGGACTGTTTTCTGCAGGCAGTTTGAGGTCATTTGAGAAGATCCACCACAAATATGAGATCGCAGAATACAAGCACTTCCACTATTTACAGATCCAACTCTGAGTGACACAGCGCAGTATCAAAGCAAGCTCCCCTAGGGATCTCTTACCATTCGAAAAATTCCTCCAAAACTTCACATCACCTAACACCTGGCTTTTAAGACTCATGACATTTTTAATTCCACAGCAACTACATGCAAAAAGTCTTTCCAGATGCAGTTGGAAAACCACCTTAACATAACACTTACACCAAACAATAGCATGCAAAATGCCTCCATAGTATACTAACTAATTTGCCCACCATGCCTGATAGATCCTTTAAAAAATACTAATTTACTGACATACAACCCCTGCCCGACCATCAATGTCACACACTCTGATGCTTGCTGGCGGGGATGCAGGAAAGTGGGCTCTCTTTTGCATATTCTGTGGACCTGCCCTCACCTGGGAGACTTTTGGTATAAGATCTTTGCTGCTATCTCACAGACCCAAAGTTTGGGCATAGAAAACTTACCTGAGGTGGCCCTGCCTGGCAGTCCATCAGAGAGTATGTACCCACTCTACTCCACAACTTGCAAGAGAATATCCCACCTCCATCTGATTTCTGGTGATAGTTTCTATCCCCTTGGGAGAAAACTATCATGCCAACATTCGAGCTCTCGTTACATAAATGATGGTATCAACTGGGATATGAGAAAAATAGCGCATGACATAGCGGATAAACCTTAACACTTCACTAGATTGTGGAACCCTGTCCTTTTAAAGTTAAACAATCAATCAATCAAACAGGTTTTATAAAGTGTGGCCAATCACCTGTGAGGGTATCCAGGTGCTGAGGGTCTTGCTGCTTCAGGTGGGTTCAGTTGAACAGTCAGGTCTTAACTGTCTGAACTCTAGGAGGGAGGTGGAGGTCTGGAGGTGTAGGGGGAGGTCATTCTAGGATGTAGCCACGAAGTAGGAGGAGGAGCGTCCTCCACTGTTGCTTCGGCAAATGTGGGGTGTGTGGGTGAGGGAGATGTAGGCAGAGCACAGGTGTCTGGAGGGTTAGTGGAAGTTCAGACAGTGATTAATGTAGGCTGGTCCTTGGTTGTACAGGGCTTTGTAGGTGTGGATCAGCATCTTTAATTTACATCACTTCTGTAAGGGGAGCCAGTGGAGTTTCTTGAGGTGAGGGGTGATGTGGGTCCATTTAGGGAGATCTAGGATAAGTCTGGCCCCTGAGTTCTGTATGGTTGGCAGTCTCTTAAGGGGGTGAGGAGTGATACCTGCATAGTGTGCATTGCCGTAGTCCAGCCAGATAATGACTTGTTTAGTGTTGATAGGGAGCCATTTGAAGATTTTCTGGAGCATGCAAAGAGTGAGGAAGCAGGCGGGTAAGACTGCATTGATCTGGGTTTTCATTGTTAGTTTGCTGTCCAGGATAATGGCGAGGTTACGATCATGGTCTGTCAGTATGGGTGAGGGTCCTAGTTCCAAGGGCTACTAGGAGTCATTCCATGGGGAGGAGTTGTTTCTGAAGATCAGCACTTCCGTTTTGTTTGTGTTGCGTTTCAGGCAGTTTTTTTTCATCCAGTGGGCGATGCTCGTCATACACCTGTGGAAGTTGCTTTTTGTGGTGGTGGGGTCTTCTGAGAGTGAAACGATGAGCTGGGTGTCATCTGCCTAGGAAATAATGTTTAATCCATGGGCTCCTGTGATGTTGGCCAAGGGGGTCATGTAGGTGTTGACAAGGAACAAGGATTACAAAGGTCAGACTTGCCCGCTGTTAGAAATGGGGATCTCTAGTTGGCAGAGGTAGGTACCTTTTTCCAAATAGGGGCCCTTGCTTCTAGTCAGGGTAAGGGGGATACACTCCATAAATAACCCCTGCTCACCCCCTTGGTAGCTTGGCACGAGCAGGCAGGCTTATCTCAGAGACAGTGTGTAAATCATTTGTGAACACATACAGTAATACAGTGAAAACACTACAAATGGACACCACACTAGTTTAGAAAAATAAGTAATCTTTATCTAAACCAAACAAGACCAAGTGACAAAAATCCAGAATACAGTAATATAAATATGACTTTCAGATGGTAGAAATAGTTCAGTTCAATGCAAATTGCAGATGCGACACTTTTTACACAAAGTACCTTGGAATGCGTCACGCAAACAAACAAAACGACCTGCAGGGAAGGTGATGCGTCGGTTCCTTACACTCAGGTAAGGTGATGCGTCGGTTTCTTGCTCCGGGTGAGGTGATGCGACGGTTCCTTACTGCAGCGCAGGGTAGTTGAGGCGTCCGTTCCTTACCGGAGAGGAGTGGATGCGTCAATTTCTTACTGCGTGGGGAGTTCATGCGTTTGTTTCTTACTGTGTCCCCCAACAATGAAACAGACTTTGCGCCTTGATGTGATGCGACGATCCGGGACGATACGTGGATTCTTGCAACCGCACAGCAGGACTTGCGTCGTGCTCGGTGTGGTGACCTCGGACTTCAGAGGTCGTGGCACTCGATGCGGCGTGCAGTGATTTCTCGAGCTGCGACGGTTTCTTTGGCGATGCGTCAGAAACAGGTACGGATGCGTCATGCTTCTTCGATGTTGCGGCGATTTTCCAGCTCCCAGCGGAAAACAGTTCTCTAGAGGTCCAAAACAACGGCAGGCACCTCATGCAGATCAGAACCCAAATCAAGGAAGTTCAGTGGAGCTGGTGGTGCAGTCTTTGTGTCCCTGAGACTGCAGAACAGGCGGCAAGCTCAGTTTCAAGCTATTTGAGATCTTCCTCAAGATGGCAAAGCAAACAGCAATGCCCTGTTCTCCTTTCCTTGGCAGCAAGTAGCCACTGCAGGCCAACCCCAGACAGCACACAGCACAGGGGCAGTATTCCTCCTCAGCTTCTCCTTGGCAAAGGTTTCTCTTGGTTCCCAGAAGTGATCTAAACGTCTGGGGTCTGGGCCCCTCTTTTTATACACCAAAATCCTTTGTTCTCTGAAGGCAGAGAGTGTCAGTACCCAGCCAAAGCCAGTTCTGTCCTCTCTGGTGCAGCTTCCTGGCAGGAGGTGAAGACAGCATTGTTGAAAGCAGACCAGGCCCATTCAGGTGAAAGGAAATCTCCTCCCCCTACTCTAAATGCAGCCCAGGTCTATTCAACCCAACCCTGACTCATCAGACTTCTGGAGCCGCAGCCCCACTCCCGCCCCTGTCATCCAAAAGCCAGACATGCAATACACAAACCTAGCAAAGGCACAGTGGATGGTAAGGCAAGAAAATACCTACTTTCTAAAAGTGGTATTTTCAAACACAATGTAAAAATCACCATCACTAAAAGATGCATTTTAACATTCTGAGTTCAGGTATACTAAACTTTATTTTTCTACCTTGTTCTCAGGTCCAGTTATGTTTATAAGATATTATAAACAAACTCCCCATGCTGTCCTATGGGAACAGGGAGCCTTGCAATAGTGAAAAACGAAATTGGCAGTATTTCACTATCAGGACATGCCACACACATCAGGGCATGTCCTACCTTTCGCATACAATGCACCCTGCCCACAGGAGTACCTTGGGCACACCTTAGGGGTGACTAATATGTAGAAAAGGGAAGGTGTGTGCACTTGCCAAGTCGATATGGCAGTCCCAGACTGTACACAGGCTCTGCAATGGCAGGCCAGAGTTACATTTTAAAGGCTGCTGCTGTGGGTGGCACAATCAGTGCTGCAGCCCACTCGCAGCATTTGTTTTACAGGCCCTGGGCACACACAGTGCACTATACTAGGCTCGGACAAGTAAATCAAATATGCCAATGATGGAATCACTAATCCATAACAACAATTTCCAAAGGGAGCACTTGCACTTTGGCACTGAACAGCATTGGCAAAGTGCCCAAAGCATCTAGACCAGCAGAACGGAGTCCAACATACAGCAAAAACACAAGAGGCAAAGGCAAAAATACAGGGGAGACCCACAACAATGGTGCCAGGTCTAACACCCGCCAACCCAGCGAGCCTTGAGGCCAAAGGATCTTTCTTTGATCCTTGGTTTTGATGCTATGTGGCCCTCAAAGACTGATGAATGATGAACTCTTTAACTGTTTGCATGGGCGATCCGGGGTGGTAGGTGGAAATTTGGGAGGGCATTGAGGAGTTGAGTATTGGTTTTTGCAACCTCCAGAGGTTGATGTAATTCATTTTCTTATTTTGCAAAAGGAAATAATTAAAAGCATTTAAGCCAATAAAAAGATATACAAAAAATAATAGTTGGGATGCCCACTGTGTTAGAACCCCTTTTAGAGGGCTATGGGGCATGCAGGGCTTACTGGGCTCAACCGTGGTGGTTGAGGCCTTTTACTCCTGATGTCCTGGGGCAAACTTACTATGGATTCTAAGCAACTGGACCAGGTACCCCTTCTGCATATGACTCTCAGTGATAGCTATGCTCGAGCAGTATAAGGCTCCCACAGGGGAAAGGGTAGATGCAGTTTGTAAACACAACTCATTACTGAAAGAGCGCACAGCAATATCAATAAATCAATATCTAATCAAATACTTATTTTTATATTAAAAAGAAATATTTTATGTTTAATTCTATGCATTCAAAGACGTACTATGACACTCAAAAGCAAGAACACAATTTCCCTCTGACGTCCGGACTCCAATGCTTCATTGGCGACTCCCTGCCTTACCCGTTTCTCGTATTGTGGCGGGGGTTATTCCCCATTCACTGGCGACTGCATCCAGGAATGCTCACTTGTAGGCCTTACTCAAGAGTCCACTTCAACTCTTAGAGAAGTAGTCAAGAGTTTATTTGGTGCCGCAGCACCTACAGCAGCGAGTCCCCAGGGGCCCTGTAGGCCCGTATCAAGTCTTACCTGCTCCAGCAGCATGGAAGAGTTCATCGTCTCAGCAGATGCCACAACCACGGGCACTTGCGATGCTCCAATTATGCTCGGTCGAGTCATGCTGCATACAGTAGGTTCAGCAGCACCCTAGAGGTGCTGGCTCCCTGTGAACCTATGCTGCAGACTCCAGCAGCGATTGGAGGTGTTTCGTTGCTTAATGCTTCAAGGTCAGTTCAGCGCTCCCCACTGGGGAGAGGGCAGTTGACCCTGGCACTCACAATCTGGTCCTTGATAGATTGATGCACTCATTGCAACCTCCTCTGTTTAAGGGGCATGTGGGGATCAATTCCTGAATGGTTGGTTTTTACCCATGGGTTGCACTTCAGTTCATAGGTGGTGACCCAAACTCCAAGAGTTAATTAGTACCAGCACCCCTCCTGGCATTCAGACTTGCTGCAGTACTTGCATACAAGGCGTCGACCCTTCCAGCACTGCAGTCCTCACTATGGTGCCACTTCCTGACATACGGGATCAAGGCTAGGCCTTGCAATGGTGTTGACACTTGTTGGCAGTGTTCACTTTAACAGCGACCCCTCAGGGCATACAGGTCCGCATGGCACTTCACTCACGGCTACCTTCACAGTGGCCCTTTCTTGACATATGGGGGTTACCAACCTGATTATGCACATGGGCAATGACCCATTTCCTGCAGCAGCCATCTCCTCACACCTCGCACTGGAAATCTTCTCAACAGGGCTCCCCACTGGCCCTCACTCCCTCCAACACTCTCTTCTTCCTCACAGGACACACTGGTCTTGGCTAACAGGATGGCACTGGTGCTCCAGCATCCAGAGCAGGTGGTCTCGGTTTCCTTGGGTGATGTCTCCTCACCCAGCAGGGCGACTAGCAGGCCTTGGCTCGCAAACTGGACACAGGCAGAAGTCTTGCAGAGCTTCCCCTCCTCACACAACCCATCTTCTTGCTTGGCAGATCACACATTTGAGGGGTTTCAACCTCCCTTCCTTATAGTCCATTTCCAGTCACCAAATGAGATTTAGGGTCTGGGTCTTTAAAGTTTTATGTTGGGTTCTGCTCCTTTTGAAGTACTCATTTTACTTTTCTCTTCTTCCTTTTGAATTGCTGTCTGTCATAGCACGACAAAGACCAAAGCTGATAGTCCCACAACACAGGCCACGGAAGTGACTAGAAGTTCACACCTAGATGTCAGCCAGAATGATATGAGCATCAGTAGGTTAATTCTGGGATCCCAGCCTTACTCCTCATGATTCTCTCATCAGCTCCATCGTGTTCCTGACATGTGTCCAGGCTCTTTCCTTGTGATTTCTCACTGAATCAAAGAACAACCTTTCATGTGTATGGGGGAGTCTTTTCCTCCCTTCTACAGTGTGTCCCACCCAACTCACAGGAATGCAGCAGTACACAAATCTGTCTGGGGGATTCCTCTACTCTTCATGTGTTCACCAGGCAGGGATTTTGCTTGACGCCAATTTATCATTTACCCCCCTCACAAAGAAAGTGGCGGGCACCTGTTTTGGCGTTCTTCAGAGTCTTAGGCCTATTTTTAAATTCTTCGACGCCTCTACTAGGCAACTTATAGTGCAGGCCATGATTCTTTCCAGATTGGATTATGCCAGTGCACTCTTATTGGGCACCAATCAAGCAGAGCTCACACGCCTTCAGCGTGTGCAAAACGCGGCCGCTCGAATGCTGATTGGTTTGCCTAAGTTTTGCTCAGTCAGGCGCTCCATTTCTGATCTTCATTGGCTGCCCGTCAGGCAGAGGATAAAATTCAAAGTACTGTGCCTGGTTTTTAAAATTCTGAAGTTTGCTTCCCCTCCTATTCTAGCTCAGACCATTTCTTACTACACTCCGGCTAGAACACTTCGTTCAACGGGTCAATTTCTGGCTAAAGTTCCCCGTTTTAAAAAAGCCAGAATGGGCGGCCGCTCATTTAGTGTTTTGGCAGCCAGCCTCTGGGACACATTGCCTGTCAGTATTCGATCTATTCCGGACTTGCTTCCTTTCAGGAAAGCGGTGAAAACATTCTTGTTTCCTTTGGCTTAGTGGTCATGGCTGGTACGATACATCTGTTGTTATGTTGCTCGTCCTTTGTAGCGCCGGGACGCCGCTTGGCTGTGGCATCTGTGCGCTTTATAAATATAAAATAACATAACATAACATAACAGCACACACACTGTCCAGTACTGTTACCTCCATGCATTGTTCCACCCCTGGCACACATACATGCAGCACACATATTCACTCTACATACACTGCTCAGTACTGTAGCCTTTCTGTATTGGTGTGCTACATGCAAACACACACAGTTAGTACACATATTCCCCAGGCGCATACAGCCCAACACTTTACTCTTCATGCATTGTACTTCTTGCAAGCACAATTACACCCAACAATTTTTCACTGTGCATGCACTGTACAGCTTTACATCTCTCAGATAATGTATTCCTCTCTCGTCTACATACACCCAGTACAAACACTCACCATGCATGCACTGCATAGCTCTGCTCTATCCCTGTTCTGTACCCTTTCCAGGCACACATACATCCAACGCAGAGTCACTATTCCTGAGCTGTGCAGCACTCTACATTTAATTAATGTAAGCCAAGGGGGAGTAAGCACACAGTAGCTGAACTTTTAAAAAGGTCAGTGAACCTTTAGGCCTCACTCCAGTGATACAGGTTCAAAAGGATCTGCTTACTCCTACTGATCACTAAACGTATGATGTGACCACCGCACTAGCGTTGTTTAACTTTTGGTGAAGGTAGTAGCCTTCCATCACTATGAGGGTAGTGATTTAGACGTCCCTCCAAATCCAACAAGACTGTAATTCCTGAGACAGGCCTAGGTCATTGTGCACACACATGATGGGTGTTTGCCTAGGACAGAAAAAATCAGCGTTAGGGATCCAGACATCAGTACAGTTGGGCACTCAGGGCAGGGTGCACATCCATTACCATGCAGAGGACTTTTCCGTTCCAACACACCACTATTAATTGTTTTAGACCACATATTTACTAGGATCTATGCTTTTCGTGTGAACGCTGATTATCTTTTGTGCACTTAAAATGCATGATATTGAAGTTGTGCTAACATAACATATGATGTACTGTCTTCCATTCTAAAGTAACACTATACCACACCACATGATCATTGTTGTTGTTAATTTCGGCTAAATAAAGAATTGCAATTTTCTTACCGGGAGACAGCTGTCCCTCCCAGGAGCTTCTCACCAAGTTATACCCACCTAATGGCATTCCAACTGTCCCTGGCAATCGTTTATACAATGTGTCAACTAGAGTGCTTGAATAAGCTGTGAAAGCAACTGTGTTTAATATAGTAGTATTATGAGAGAAATCTTGAATGTATTATGTAGTAAAATGTTGCTTTTTGCTTGTCTCTTATTAGTGCATGTCCCGAGAACCATGTACATGCTTCGTAAAGTATGAAATCCTTTGTCCAAAGTCCTATAAAAAGGACATACCTTCCTCTGTAACTAGGATACTCCATTCCCCCTTTGTTAGGTGAGTCTATGCTGGATTTTACATTGAACTTTGCTAGGTTCTTTGTGCTTATGATTTGTATTTTTTACTGTTAACCATGCTTATGATATATTCTCTTAATCTTGCTTAAATACTTTATATTAATTCCTTAAATCTTGACCCGTGACTGCTATCCTTAAAGAGAATGCTACCATTTTTAGTTGGGCTTTGGGCTTGAGGGAATTGGAGAAGGGTCTAGCAGGGAAGCACCAAAGTCTGTACAGGGACTACGGCACTACCAGTCTGAACCGTCGGCATGCCCTTGGTGAGGGTACTAAAAGATTGGTTTGTGTGCCGACATGACTTACACTATTCCTTTCATTGTTAAAACATTTTGATTTATGATCACCTGAAAGCCACTGTCACTCTTGTATGCACAAAGGTGGAAGTTTTATAAACATTTTTTGTGTATTCACAATAATTATTAACGACCTGTTTTTATTTCACATTTTTTGTTTATTCTGGAGACTGCACATTGCCCTACTGAGTTTTCTTATTTCACTTACAGGACTGATTACCGGTTTGCGTAGCAGAAAGTAAACAAGGCTAATCAGGAGACTGTTTACCTTCTGTTTTCTGGACTGATTTTGCTACTTCTGAGGTCTAGGTTCACATAGGCAGTGCCAGTGGTTGCAAGTGGCAAGCCAGTGGTCACAGCTGTGCCCCTGGCAACCCATACTTGACTTGCATCTGTGTTTGTGAATTTTAAGTATGTCCCCCTCCAGTTATTTAGGAAGGCTGTGTATGTAGGAGACATTCTCCTGTGTGAGACTATGTATGAAGAAAATGTATAATGAGAGCGTTCCATTCGAGTGAGAGTTTTACCAGGGGATGGTTCGAGGGCTCAGTGGCTAAACTAAGAAGAACACTAGGCTCTGGTGCAGCGTGTATTATCAAGGCTACAGAAGAAATACATAACATACCTTTATAGAGTTTTATTTTATTTAGCAGCAGTAACATTTCAATCAAAAAGCACTAACATAGACCTACAGTAACTGGACAATAAATATTCTTTACAAATGATGGTCTCAGTTTAGGAGAGTTGAAACCAGTCCCTCTTTTTAACCAAACATGGCGGAATTAAGGCCTAGAGTTCAGGTAAACTAGGTTTAGCTTTAAGCTTCTTTGAGGAGCTTATAAGCAGCAGCCATCCATCCATATAGGCTAAGAGGCCATGCCCCTACCTTTTTCACGACAAGGAGTGTCTGTCAGGCTGAACAAAGGTCAGACTGACAGACACTGTTCTTGTTCAGGTCAAGCAGTCAGGAGATGGGCATTCGCTAAATTAGCAGACTTCTGGCTGCCTGAGCTGAACTTTGTCAGGCTGAGAATTGATGTGACCTCATCAGCCTGGCAAAAGTACCTCAAGACCCTCCCCCTCAAGATGAGGGGGAGGGTCACTGATTTCCTCAGACCTGGATGCTTCAGTTTTAAACCCTGAAGTGCCCAGGGCCGAGTGTCAATCAGTGACACTTCCTCACAGAGTAGGATGAGGTCAGCAGCCCACTGACTCCATGCCACTCTGTGATGAGTGAGGGACTGCTGCCTTCCCTTATGACTCTCATAGGTCAGCCAATGAGGGAAGGCAAAAGTCTCAACCCTCCTACAACCTCTCAGGCTTCTTTCCCAGAAAGCCGCAGTAAAGGTAAGTTTTGTTTTTTGATTTTTGGTGTGTGCGTGCATGTATGTATGTATGTGTATTTGAGTGAGTGTTGTGGATGGGTGTGTGTGTGCGTGTGGGAGTGAGTGTGTATGTGTGTGGCTCACCCCTCCCAGCTAACATTATAGGCCGCCACTGCTTAAATGCAACCCTATTCATTGCAACAAGATATGTCAAAAGTGTGAATAGGGATGACCTAAATGCCAGGAGACTTATACACATTCAGGGAGACTTGGACATACTTATTGTGGCATAGGAGGGGGTTAAGTACCGCAACTTTATATACTAAGTGTAAGAAATTAGAGTACTGGTTGAGGAGGGTGAAACCCTACTCAAGCAGAAACCACAATCCTTAAAAGGGTTAAGTCAGAAAAAAAACATAACTTAACCTGTGCTCAACCGTCGAGTAGCTTGGCACAGAGCCATCAAAAAAAAAAAGACCAAAACAACAAAATGCCAATCAGTAGAACTGGAGATATTTCATTTGAAAGATTTCAGTAAAAATAGCTGCAAAAAGCACAAAGTGCCAATTGCTGACTGCAACAAAGTCACCAGTTGAGGTCGACTGCAATGGAGATTGGGCAGATTACAGTGACGCAGATAGGCCCCCTGAATAAAGTACCTTAAATCCTGGTTTGCGGTGCATTGCAAGGGTCCGCGTCGAAAAAGCGACGCACAACTGAAGCAATGTGTTGGTTCCGAGATGCACTGAGGCTGTGGTGCAAGGTCCTTCGTTGTCACCGAGGATTCTGTCAACAAGGGCTTGCGATGTAAAACCCAGCATTGAAAATGCATTGCACAGACGGGGTGATGCATCAGTTCCAAGGAGCTGCGAGGTTGAGATGTGGAGTCCAAGGTCGTCATCAAGGCTGCTGTTGACGAGGGATGCAAGCTCCTGTGCCAAGGATGTGTTGTGCAGTGGCAGTATGGATGAGGAGACAGGCCGCAATGGAGATCTTTGCAAAGGAGCAGCGGTGATGCATCAGTCCCTCTCGGGTTGTGCTACGCAGCAGAGGAAATGCATCTGTTCCGCTGGATCCACAGAGGCTGACAGAGCACTTTAGGCCCACTTCCAAGGGTCCAGGACTGGAGTGGCTACATATAAAGTAACCTCTTATCTGACATTTCTAATTTCACACTGGTGATGACTCAAAACTAAGCATTCCCCATAGACAAAATTTCATTACAAAACCTGATTTCTTTTTAGTCTTTTTATTTATCAAAACATTTATATTTTTTATATTAAATATATATCATTTTTATGTATTTTCATAAAAATTTTTACACATAGAAACAATTTCAAAAGAACATTATAATTGAGAAACAAATGAAATGGCACAGCTTCTTAGTTTTGAGAATACAGTTTTGAAAAACTTCGTTTTGAAAAACTCCCATATAGCACCATCATCCTTTCATTCTCACCTTTCATTCTACTCATACATACCATCAATCAAACCACACAAAAAGTACAATAAAAAACACATCTATAATGGGATCCTACTAGTAAGTTTCTGTCCATAATATTTTAAGAATCTAAATTGAACATTCAAAGAGAATTCTATTCAATGTATTAGCAATTGGTTCTCCTGTAGGACTCCCAGATGTGTGATCACTGGTCTACGCACATTTCGGAGAAAAGTACAAATTTGTTTCTCCTTCTTCAGGACAAAGAAAATATATATTTCTTTTACATCTGTGTAGCAACCTGGGGGTTCTCTGCAATAATACAATAATAAATCATATAAGACTGGGGAATGTCAGGCTATAATGCTAACTTATATATTAATACTCATAAATTAGAAAGCCCTTAAAACAAAAGTTTTATAGCATCATCTTATCACTTCTCCTATACGAGGACGGGGCGATCTTGCCCTTTCAGGAGCTCATTGATCGCTTCGGGATTCCCCGCGGCGACTTTCTGCTGCACTCGGCCCTTGTCCGAGCGATCCAGGCGCACTGGAAATGCGGGCAGGAGGAACCTCCTTTATCCCCGGTATGCCAATACGTGATGATGTCTGCGGGCACGGTGAAGGCGGTCACTTGCCTTTACGGCAGACTGATCAATGAGGGGCTGGCTCCCCTCACTACTCTGAGAAACCGTTGGGAGGAAGACATTGGCAAGGAGATCCCGGAGACGACCTGGTCCCAGCTGGTGCGGCGAGCCTGGAAGGGCACACGCCACGCCCGCTTTCAATTGGTCCACTACTACGTGCTCCATAGAGCATATCTGACCCCGGTGAAAATCAGGCGATATTTTGCTACGAATTCGGCGGAATGCCCCAGGTGCCCGGCCCAGGAGGCGGACCTTCTCCACATGCTGTGGGCCTGCCCGGGATTGTCATCCTATTGGGTAGAAGTGGGGAAGACCCTGGAGGAGACGACGGGGAGATCCTTATCGTTTGACGCGGCGGTGGGACTCCTGCACTGGTTCCCTCATACCCCCAAGAACAAAATATCTAGCAAGTTCATTGATTTAGGGCTGCTCCTTGCTAAACGAGAGGTGACCAGGAACTGGAAGGCGCGAGCTGGTCCGACAGGAAGCCGGTGGCACAGCAAACTTTTGAAGTGGCCGGCGGGGGAGAGCACGCTAAGATACCAGCTAGCTTGGAGGCAGCGTAATGAGAAGGCACAGGAGGCAGCGCTGGAGTGGGAGACGTTAGTGCAGGCCCTTAGGGATTATTGCGCCCCCAGCGACTCTGAAAGTGAGGAAGCAGCTCGCCCCAAGTCCCGAGAGACGATTGCACTTTTCAGCTATGTTGCTTTCCCCATGGGTCCTTTAGCAGATCCTGTTGAGGTTGTTGCCGTGCGCTGATGGCGGGGTTGGGTGGGTTCTCTTTGGTTCGTAGCGTTTTTGAGGGTGGGGGTTTTCTTTCTGGGTTTATAGGCTTGTTTGGAAAAGCAGATGACGGACAGTGGATCATCCGGACCAGCCTCGACATCCTTCTGAGCCCCCGTTGAATTTCGCCGCCCGACCCCAGGGTTGTGGGCTGAATGGCTGTGTAAGAAACTTACGGCGGGGGGACGGAGGGGGGTGTCTCATTGATCTTGCTTGTTATATAATGCTGGTCGATTATGTAACGATTTACTGATTCCTGCAATAAAAATATATTTAAAAAAAAAAAAAAAAAAAATCATCTTATCACTTCTGACAGGCATTACCATTATCACGTATTTGAAAGGGAAAATTGTATGAGATATAGTGCCAAGAGTTAGAATATCCCAAGTGTGCTCTGAAAGAAAGTGCAACACAAAAATAGAACTTCTTAGTGATGTGCTCGGTGATAAACAAAACAAATTAAAGATATCAGGTGAGTACCCAAGATAAAAAAGGAGCATTAATCCGGTTAGAGAATATTTTTGAAGAAAGGCCTACATATGTAATGTAGCGTAGGATTATCTCTGGTTCGAGAATGAAGTATTCCGTTTTCCGGATGGATGTGATCCAGCAGAGTTTATTTCAAAAGGTATTTCTATTGTCAAAGACAGAAATAAGACTTAGTTTCCTATACATTGTCCTCTTCTTTGGTATTACTAGTCTATAGGACAAAATAATTATATCTTACCCTTTATTAAATTTGTCTTATGAGGGAGCGATGTACCTCAGATGGTTGGAGTCCAGTCCGTTACTGTTTTTAAGTTATTATATGTCCTCCATGTCTGCGAGGATATTACGGTTCCATCTGTAACATAAGGTCCCAACAGTATATTTTTAGAAGTGCCTTTCATAGGGATCTAATGTATGGGAATACGGTATAGATACTGATCAAAGTTCCTACAAGCATCTTACCTATGTGTGGGTGGAACAGATAGTTTCACAGAGTGTATGGGTAAGACTGTTATCTTCTCCTTTAAAGAATCCTATTTATTTGGTTATTAGTTCACAAGGTTTCATTCTGTAATGAGAAAGCCTTATTAAAGATCGTTCAAACTAGCTGGTACAGATAGCAACAGAGACAAAATTCTAGTAGGGTTTACACATATCAAAAATTGATATGATTCGATATTAGTGGGATTCCGCGCAATTTAATTATAAGCATGTAGTCAGCATCAAGATATGAATAAATGTATCTCTTATTAGAACAAGTGAGATCTATCTGGTATGAATGCAAAAAGGATGAGGATTTTCCCTAAATCCAAAAAACTTCGGACGATATAATTGTCCAAAGGCCATCTCTTTATTGTTTTTTTATGGCACTTAGTGAGTACTTAGATGCTATCTTGGGATTTATCACAGACGATGAAGTACCTCAACTATACATTTAAGAATGGGGATAGTCTAGTATCTAAGGACCATTACAAGAGTGAATTGTTCCATGTGTCTAACGCTGTGTCTAACACTTACTCGATTGTGACTCTTAGGCGTGTGCAGTGAATAGTGATTTATATAGGCTAGTTCTTGGGTAACTCCAAAGTTTGTGGCTTATCTCGATCCATTTCAATCAGCCCATCATTTAAAATAGGTGCATCCTTGTTCCACCACGTTGGTGTAAGGTGAGTCCAGGGTACTAAATTGGTGAGTTTGGTCTGTGGAATGGGAGGCCAGATCCCTGCGGTGTTTCATATTCACAACTAAAGGCCATTAGTGTTGCTTATTCAGTCTTCCTGGGGTCCATCCCATTTTTGGCACCTTTGTAAGATGGCTTTGCATTTTGCTGCCTGTTTTATGGTGCTGTTTATCTTCAGTTTTAAAGTGGCACTGTAGAGCCAACAGAAACCAAATAAACAGATATTCACTCATGAAAGATATCAACCGCCTGCCAATACGACCTATTAATGGGGTAGAAATAAAACTGCAGCTTTAAGTGCTTGTCCAGAGTGGGATGGAGAGCCAAGACTCTTGTGGGCAATCCGGCATCTATATGTAGGGACTACCGATGTAAAGGTGATCAAAGTCAGCCCCTTAGAGACAATGGGGATGCTGTCCCACAGAAGGTGTGGTCAGTTTGATCCCCTTTCTAGTGAGTCTGGTGAGCAAAGCAGGTGGCAGTAAGAAAACAAAAAAAACCTTCCTAATACTAATTAAGAAAGTTAAGCAGCAGTTCTTTGATATTTGTTAATACAGGGTGCAGTGGTACCTGCTTCACTCTTGTCCTGTTTTATCGTTTTCTTCCCCACTTATGTCCCTCTTCATGAAGCCCTAAGGTAGGGGGAAATATTTCATGAAATTGGCCAAGTTTTATTTTTAATAAAATAAGTCCAAATCCATCACCTGTGGAGTAGTAGGGCAAACATGTCAACATACAGAACATGTGGAAGAGGATCAAACATTCAAATACAATCAAAGCTAACACATTCCTAGTAGTTTTTCTTTGAGAGCTTCCATTCCAATTCCACACTGCTCTCAACCTCAGTATTCTTAATATTTATTTAATGGTACATGACATTGACTTAAAGTATTTTTATGCTACAGATTCAGGGTTTTGCTATGTAAAATTTCAGCATTTCCCCAAATACCTACATTTGTAAGGAGCCCAGAAGAGGGGAGGTCACCACCCATGTGACTATGAGACTATTGTTCACCTGGCCGAGTGTCAGTGCTCAAACTTCGTGTGAGCCCAGAAGCATTTGCTCAGCTGTAGAAATGTGTGCAAATGAAGGAGAAATGTAGAGAACTGTGGATGAAGGTGGGAAGACGGGTCACATTTTTCTGGGAAACTTGCTGAATATCCCCAAAATAAAAAAGATCAAGGCCATGAATTGTACCAAGGGTAATTGCAAAGTTCCTTTACCCAAGGGACCAAATTAGAGCCCATTTCCCCGAATGTCACCTTTTGTTTATTCAGTCCTCTCTTACCAGATCCTCCAGTGTTGAAACCGGAAGACCTGTGCCATGCCGTGGCATGGTCATTAAGTACTCTACCAACAAGGAGACTGCTGAGAGGTCACTGTGAATTTAAAAATCTATAACGTTTGTGAAAACGTTTATTGTAAAAGTATTTTTCTCCATCATCCCCCCTACATGTCTGAAAACTCTGGGTGCTCGTCCTCGGGCTTAGCAAAGCTCCACAAAGGTTTGACAGTAGACCTGTTGGCTAGTGTACCTCGGTGAATCCATGAAATAGCCACATTATAAATAAAAAAGGGTAAAATCATCTGTCGTCCCTTTTGAATGGCAAAAAGTGGAAAGGATTTAGGAGTGAAATCAAAAACGGAGAAAATCAAATTGAATGTTTTAGCAAAATCGTGGAGCAGATGCGGTTTACATCACGTTTAAGCAAAGTACGTTTTATAGTCCAGCATCATGTGTTTTTGAATACTTCTAGGTACATGATATCTGCCAAGTATGCCCGCTGTTCACCCAGAGACAATGACAAATGTTTGAGTTGTATACTTTGAACCAGCAACCTGGTGCAAAAATGTGAGTGAAGTCTCCCACAAGCAGAGGGAATGGAGGCCCCAAAGGAGAGGTCTTCTAACACCTCCATATCTCTAAATATTCTTATTTCCACTCACAAGATCATGATGATGTGAAGCAGATCACACAACTCTGGTAGGCGGTTGTACAATAAAACAATTTCAGAACGGATTTGATGTATCTGTTGCCCTATTGTAGTATGAGTAGGATTAATCGTTTGCATCTCCTGGTTGAGTTTTGTTTAAATTCATATTTCATTGGTTACATTTTTTTAGTTGTAATTTGGGGAAACAAAACTGCATTAATACAAGATTTGCTCCATTCTTATATTTCCATGATTGTTAATAGGAATTTGGGCAAGAGTTTGAAATGTTCATATGTCATTTACTGTGTATATCTCTTAAGACCTGTCAGTCCCCTCCAATGTGGTATTTCTTGGAATATTGTCCCATATTTAAGTCACATTGATCCTGAAGAGCTCGATCCGTGCCAGATTTTCAGCATAGCCACGTGGGAAACATTTACATATGATGGATCTAAGGAGGGATTTATTTACATGACCAGTGAATATTGTAAAGATCAGGGTGGATCCAGCCCCTTTTTGGAAAACATTTGGTATAAATAAACTTAAATCAATAGCTACTACAATATCCATTGTGTTGTAACATGGAGAGATTTAGGAAATACATCAGCATCAAAACTTGTAATATAAGCACCAAAACAAACGATGCCAAAAAAACAACACTAAATGGAGCCGATATGTGGATCAAACGTAGCTCTTCAGAGCTCTGTCCCAGAACAACGCCCTTGATTTGCCCCTGAGCAAAGTGTAGCACACCTCTTTGACGATGTGTGATCAGTCTCACCTTTTCAAGCTGCTAAAACGTTCCACATGTGCGCATTGTTATTCAATGTATAGTCTGAAAATTTTGCCATAATAAATATGTATTGTTAAATAAAAAAAAAAAAAAAAAAAAAAGAATGGGGATAGTCACCTTATCAAAAAGATTCATAGTAGACTCTATGCTATTTTATTCCCTGATCTAACGATGGTATTAGATCGAAACCTATGCTACGTGGTTACTAATTGGTGCTATACGCATAGGGCAGCACTAATATGGTGAGATGCACTCGCATTCCCCACATGTGATCCCTACCGCATACAGCCACTATAGTTTCAATGATTAAACATCCCGTTACCTCACTGTTATATTAAACGGGTGCATATATGCACGCTTGACTTCACTAGTGATGAGGCTTGCCAACACTTAAACTGGTTGAACAAAGACGGTATCCTTTCAAAAAAAAGGAAAAAGGATTTTTTTTAAAAAATAAGTGTGTGCTACAGATAATAGTTTCCTTACCCGATGTCCTACAAGGGTAACACCATCTAAGTCAAACAAGTTCAAAAGAACGTGGGCTACACGCGTTTCGGGCTCCCGCCCTTGGTCACTGGCCACACAGAAAAAATGAACGCACACGAAGGATGCAGTCAACAATTTATTCAAAAATAAAACCCTGCCCACCGGCCTCAGGGTATGCTGGTATTCGAAGTCCTGCACTATCTACCCCCAGTGGGGCTTCGTGTGGTTCCCCCAATAATAAAAATTAACACCCCAGTGGGTTTAGCATGGTGGTCTGTATCCCTACACCTGCCCTAATGTAACCCCCACTTGGAGAAACAGCCAGTCTTGAGCATCACCGTCATCCGGTGCTTCTGATCCGCCATTATGTGGCGGGCCACTTCCGCGACCGAGCAGGTCACTTATAAATCCAACAAAACACAGATGCCCATGTGGAGGAGGCCGCACTAGCTGATAACTTCTCCCAAAGTGAGGATGCAGTAGATGGGGCAGATACACGTTGCTGAAGTTCCAAGGCGAAACGCGTTTTGGGCTCCCGCCCTTGGTCACTGGCCACACAGAAAAAATTAACGCACACGAAGGATAAAAAACCATAGGTTTCACACATGTTATTGTTAGCTGGGCATTTCCCTCGTAAAAAAACAATGAAATTCCCCCGTTATAGTTAGTGCAGGCAACTATAACTCACGCGACCGCAATCCTCTGCTGATGACGTCAGATATTACATCACTGTATTTAGACACTTATTTACCCATGTCTTCTTCCATTAATCTTTAGCTATACATATATTACAATTTTTTTTTTTCAGAAAGACACATATGTCATCAGTGATGTAATATATGACGTCATCAGCAGAGGATTGCGGTCGGCTGAGTTATAGTTGCCTGCACTAACTATAACGGGGGAATTTCATTGGTTTTTTACGAGGGAAATGCCCAGCTAACTATAACATGTGTGAAACCTATGGTTTTTTAAGTGAATTTGCAAGGTTTTTTAAAAGCTAATTCCTAACTATAACGTGTGTGAAACCTATGGTTTTTTCAGTGAATTTGTACGGTTTTTTAAATGCTAAGTTATGTATTTATTCATATATTTTTTTAAACAAAACTTTTTCACGGCACGCGCACGGTGCGCTTCACGCACCGTGCGCGCTCAGTGGGCACACGGTGCGCTTTGCGCACCGCGCGCCCACTTAACGCAGTTTGTGCCGTGTACGCACGGAGCGCTTTGCGCACTGTGCACTCACGGTGGGCACACGGTGCGCTTCTCGCGCCGCCCGGCCACTTTACAAAGATCGTGCCGTGCGCGCACGGAGCGCTTCGCCCCCAAGGGCCAAATACATTTTTTTGGGGGGAAAAATCGCGGAGTGCGCGCACGCTGCGCGAACTTCGCAGAATTTTCTCCGTTTGGGTGGTGCGCGCAGGGTGCGCGCACTCGGCGATTTTTCGAAAAAAACATAAAAGTTTTTTGGGCCCTTGGGGGTCCTTCTGGGACCCCCTGACCACGGCTAGGGGGTCAGGAACTGTCCAGCCTGCCCCCTTTTCACGTTCTCCACATTTGTTTTTCACCCCCTCAGAGTGCGATAGACAAAATGGCGGCCGACACTTCCTGGTTTCGACCGATTCGAATGTTTACTAAGATCTAACAACCAATCAGATATATATATTGATTTAAATGCTATTTTCTCTGGAAATACTGAACAGATTTACACCAAACCTGCAAAAGGCACTTCATGGACCTTATGGCTACCTCTCTGCCAAATTTCACGTAATTCTGTTCAGCCGTTCGGGCTGTAGCTGCGACTAAAGTCCCTATGGAAAAATCCATGGGGAAAACGCGTTTTGGGACCCCCCCTTTTTCTCGGCCCCCGCTTGACGAATCACCCCGAGACTTTCAGGGTAGGAGCGGAGCGGAGCGCCCCATTAGTTTTGAAAATTTCGCGAGGATTCGTCAATCGGCGCCAAAGTTATTCAAAATAGAATTTTGAGATTTCCTATGGAAACTCGGTCCTAACTATAACTATCTACTGGCGACCGCCAGTAGATAATATATATATATATATATATATATATATATATATTCACTGAAAAAACCATAGGTTTCACACACGTTATAGTTAGGAATTAGCATTTAAAAAACCTTAGAAATTCAGTGAAAAAACCATAGGTTTCACACATGTTATAGTTAGCTGGACATTTTACTCGTAAAAAACCAATGAAATTGCCCCGTTATAGTTAGTTCAGCTAACTATAACTCGCGCGCCCGCAATGCACTGCTGATGACGTCACATATTACATCACTCATGACATGGTCAGTGACATCACTCATGACATCACTGATGACATCTCAAATGACATCACTGATGCCATCACTGATGACATCATCCAGTGAATGTGTGTTTTTCTGAAAATTAAATATGTTTTATATATGTATATCTCAAGGTTGATAGAAGAATAAATGGGTATATTACTGTCTAAATGGATGATTTCTTTTTGAAAAATTGATTGTGTAACTGACTGATTAAGTGTATCATGGTGAATACATGGCTTAGTGAGTAATATTTAAATATGTAAATATCTGTATCATTTTTTCACTTTGTGTATAAGTGGCTGCATGGGTTGGTGAGTAGCTACATGGGTGGCTATATAGGTTATTAGTTGGTTTTTTTGAGTATTAGTCTGAGTGTCTGCATGGTTCGGTGGGGGGTATGACGTAGTGCATAGGTGCATGAATGAGTGACTCACTGTTTGTATGTGTTGAACAGAGCATGTGTGCAGGACTGCATGGGTGGATGCGTGTGTGTATTGGTGTGTTAGTGAGTGAATGACTGTCTGAATAGTGTCTTTATGAGTAACTACATATGTTTTAAACTAGTATATGTGACTATTGGTGTATATATGTGAGTATATGTGAGAGGGAGAGATTGAAAGAGTTCCTGTATGAATAAGTATGTGTTTCTATAAGTGATTGTTTAAAAGACTAAGTATGTGTAAGTTTCCGTAGAAGTAAGTGTGGTGGTGTGTGTATAACTGTATATACAGGTGAATGTATGTTTGATTCTTTATTAGCATGAGTGACTATGTGTGTGAGTAACTCTATGGATGAGTGGCATTATGTAACAGGATGTATAGGTGTATGAGTACATATGATGAGTGAGTACATGTATGAGTGACTGTATAGGACTGTTGGTGAATGAGTGGATGTGTATGTTGATCTTAGAATTACTGAAGAGGTTGTTGTAACTGGTATTGGTATGTCCATTGTTTTGAAAATTTTAGTCTCTATTTTTGAATGTGTGTATCAAAGCTTATATTAAGGTGAGAGGAGGTCTGCCACTCTATCACAAGGATGATGTCATCAGTGATGTCATCAGTGATGTCATTTGAGATGTCATCAGTGATGTCATGAGTGATGTCACTGACCATGTCATGAGTGATGTAATATGTGACGTCATCAGCAGTGCATTGCGGGCGCACGAGTTATAGTTAGCTGAACTAACTATAACGGGGCAATTTCATTGGTTTTTTACGAGTAAAATGTCCAGCTAACTATAACATGTGTGAAACCTATGGTTTTTTCACTGAATTTCTAAGGTTTTTTAAATGCTAATTCCTAACTATAACGTGTGTGAAACCTATGGTTTTTTCAGTGAATTTCTAAGGTTTTTTAAATGCTAATTCCTAACTATAACGTGTGTGAAACCCATGGTTTTTTCAGTGAATTTGCAAGGTTTTTTAAATGCTAATTCCTTACTATAACGTGTGTGTAACCCATGGTTTTTTCATTGAATTTGCAAGGTTTTTTAAATGCTAATTTTTTTTTTTATTCTTCATTTTTTTCAAACATATTTTTAATTTAATTTTCTTTCATTTTATAAAGACTATGCTTAAATTTTTAAAATCCTTAAATATTTTTTTTTAATATATTTTTTAAAATAAACATGTAAAAGTTATTACCAGATTTTTTTTTTTTTTTTTTTTTTTTTTTTTAGTACGCGTACCGTAAGCTCACGGTAAGCGTACGGTTTACGCAACGTCCGTAATCTATCTACGCTGCTTGCGTATAGTTACGCAATTTGCGTAGCCGCGCGTACTGCGCGTGGGACGCATGCGCGCTTACGCCACACGCGCACGTTACGCGGAAGTGCCGGGGAGTGACTGTTATGCGCATGCGCGGAAGCGCGTGTCTTTTTTACGCGCACGCGTACTTTTTGCCGTAAGCGTACCGTAAGCGCACCGTAAGCGCACCGTAAGCGTACGGTAGGTCATGTGATCATGAAACACAACTTTTGATTGGTTGAAAGTACTTTCAGTTCTAGAACTCTCCTACACCACACCCATTCCCCTCATTTCTGCTTGTGATCCCTTGGGAGAAGGAGCTGGTTTGTCTTTGGGATACGATGGCAGAACAGCAGAGCTCTTCTGAGAGTGAGGCTAGCACCAGCAGCACTGTCTTGAGGCAGAGAGCGAGGAAAGTAAAGCCTTCTTATGTTTGGGATTATTTTACTTTTCCAGAAGGCCAGCAAAAGGTGAATGCACCCTTAGTTACTTGCAAGCTGTGTAAGCGTGTACTTTCTAGAGGTAATCCTAACAGGAAGTATTCCTTTGGGAATCACACCATGAAGAGACACCTCCAGGATGTACACAGAAGGACACATGGTCATCTTTTTGGAGGTAACTCTTCAGAAAGACGAGCCAGTACATCCACAGCAGCTCAGCCTGGACCATCACCTGCAGGGCTTACTCCTTCTTCTGCAGGTCAGGTGAGCCCTTCATCTGTGGGGGGAGAATCTCCTTTTGCTGGCCCTCTGGAAATGAACCTTCGATTTCGGAAGGTTGATATTCATTGCACATTTTGTAAAGGTCTAATTTGTCATAGGGAGACCAGTGTTTCCCTAGTGAACAACAAAATAGATCAGCACATTTGTAGCTTTGAATGATTTTCCCATGCTTCCTTTCCTCTGTCCCTGCATGAACACAACGGTTCTTTTAAGAGCCAACCTTATCTTCCATCTTTTTTTTACTTGTTTTTAAAAACTTTTTTTTTTTTTTTTTTACCGTACGCGTACGGTAAGCGTACCTTTTTTTTATTTTTTTAAAAAAAACACTAAAAATCATTTATCACATTATAAAGTCCTTGAGAGACTACAATTTTTATTATTGACTTACCATACTCACTCAAAAAAATATTTATTCATTTGTTTTTTTAAAAAATAGTTTTTAAAATGGTTGTAGTTTCCGAAAATTTTCTATATCGATCTGAAAATAAAGAAAAAAGTATTAATATTTTTAAACCATTTAATAATACAGTACACATATTTACATTTTTTACCAAAAAATATTTTTGCCTTATTTTTGCTGTTTTCAGAATAAATTGCATTTCACTATTAATTGTGAAAGCAATTGCATTCAGCCTTAGTGATGCTGAATGTATTTGCATTACAGACTTAAACCTGAAAACCCCACTGGCTTGTAAATACTGTGCATGACTATACACGGCAAGGACATGGGTGTGTGCTAAGCCTCTGCTTCTTCCCCAAAAAATTCGCTCCCCCTTTCCATCTAATGCAACTGTGAAATCACCAGAGCAAGACGCAATAAATCTCTGCCTATAATTCTTCTATGCACACAGAGTCATGTTTTCACATTAGTGCCAAAACGAAATTTCTTTGCCAATTTCAAAGCACACTTACTGCTCTTTTTTTTTCGGGCCAAGTGAAAATCTCTTTTTACAATTTGAAATCACTTTTACAGACTGACACATTATGAAACCACTATTTTTGATTTATTTAATTGCACGTGTCCAAGCTGGTTTTTTTTCAGACCACCACCATGTGCATTCTCTGTGACTGCCTACACTCCACCAAGGGCAACCAGCCTTAGTGATGCTGAATGTATTTGCATTACAGACTTAAACCTGAAAACCCCACTGGCTTGTAAATACTGTGCATGACTATACACGGCAAGGACATGGGTGTGTGCTAAGCCTCTGCTTCTTCCCCCAAAAATTCGCTCCCCCTTTCCATCTAATGCAACTGTGAAATCACCAGAGCAAGACGCAATAAATCTCTGCCTATAATTCTTCTATGCACACAGAGTCATGTTTTCACATTAGTGCCAAAACGAAATTTCTTTGCCAATTTCAAAGCACACTTACTGCTCTTTTTTTTTTCGGGCCAAGTGAAAATCTCTTTTTACAATTTGAAATCACTTTTACAGACTGACACATTATGAAACCACTATTTTTGATTTATTTAATTGCACGTGTCCAAGCTGTTTTTTTTTCAGACCACCACCATGTGCATTCTCTGTGACTGCCTACACTCCACCAAGGGCAACCAGCCTTAGTGATGCTGAATGTATTTGCATTACAGACTTAAACCTGAAAACCCCACTCGCTTGTAAATACTGTGCATGACTATACACGGCAAGCACATGGGTGTGTGCTAAGCCTCTGCTTCTTCCCCCAAAAATTCGCTCCCCCTTTCCATCTAATGCAACTGTGAAATCACCAGAGCAAGACGCAATAAATCTCTGCCTATAATTCTTCTATGCACACAGAGTCATGTTTTCACATTAGTGCCAAAACGAAATTTCTTTGCCAATTTGAAAGCACACTTACTGCTCTTTTTTTTTTTCGGGGCAAGTGTAAATCACTTTTACACACTGACACATTATGAAACCACCATGTGTAACTACAACAAAAACAATTCCCATTTCTATTATTCATTTCTTAAGTTACCACATACATCCCCTCTCAAACTGTAAACTCACCTTTAAAATTAGTTAGTTGTGAAAGAAATGTGACACTCAAACAGCAGATTATCAGAGCCAGGATCTCTGTTCTGTTCACCTCTCTCCTCTCAGCAGAACCAGATAATGGCAAACTTTCCCTCTATTTTTCCACACATATACATGTAAGTTTCAAATCTCAGTGCTTCCCCCTTTTTTTCACATGTATTCACACATTTATATTGGTTGAAAACCAACCCTTTTCCAAAAGTACCCTGCCCCCAACTTGACTTCTGCCTAGTACCCTTCCCCCAACTTGAATTCTGCCTGCTACCATAGCAACAGCTCATGGAACACTGCTGTGTGCAGTTAGGTCAGAAGTTCGACACACAATGTTTCAATTCCACAGAGCAAGAGTGCTTGACTTTTCAAACCTTACAGCAAATCCATAGTACTGTTCTTTGGTTACACATTTTTTTGTACCAATACAAAACATGCTTCTATTAATTTTCACATACAGCCTAGTTTTTATTCTAGAATGGTATGAAACAGCCAATCAGTTCTTTTTGTTTTAAAAAAATATGTATGCCTCCATTTCCAAACTGTCTTTCTTTTCTTATTGCCATTCTACTGAAAGACACCTCCTGAGTGCATCCAGTTCTCCTTTGAAGATGTTCACAGTGTGGATTGTAGGGCACAGCTATGTCTTCTGGAGTGAAAAGTTTGCAGAGAAAACAGATATGGTGAGAGACCTTGCTTTGCCAAATGTAGACATTAAATGGATTGGTCAGAGAGGGTTAAAGTGGCACCAATTGATGCCATTGGTGAAATCCTTCATTCAAATCCAACACCCTGACCTCATAATAGTGCACTGTGGTGGCAATGACCTAGGCACTTTGACTGGGGTAGGTCTGGAAATGCTTATGAAGGACACCTTTGCACAACTGTTTACACTTTTCCCTAAAACTGCCTTTGTGTTTTCCAACATATGCCAAAGGCAAAAATGGAACTGGTCCAATCATTTCTGTCCACAGATTGACAAAGCAAGAAAGCACGTCAACAAATCTGTTTCTGCTTTCCTCCGTGACTATGGTATGGGTGCCATTTACCACAACAACTTGCGTTATGACATGCAAGACATTTATAGAGGAGATGGTGTGCACTTCAATGATGAAGGGAACAGAGTCTTCCTCTTGAACCTTAGACTCTGCATCGGTACTTACTTGTAGGTACCACTAAAAAAATGACTTCATAAACACAACAGCTCTTTTTAGAGCTCCCTAATTTCTAAACTCTTAAATCTGCTTTTCATTTATCTATTTTTTTTTTTTTTTACCGTACGCTTACCGTAAGCTTACCGTACGCGTACCCCGTGATTTTTTTTTAAATCAATAAATGTTTTTTTTGTACTTTTCTGTCCTTCTTTGACCCCCTTACAAATGTTAGGGGGTCTGTAACTCTCCTCATTGCCCCCTTTCCTTGTTTTCACTCTTTTTTTTCAGAGTGAAATACACAAAATGGCGGCCGCCGCTTCCTGGTTTCGACCGATTCGAATGTTTACTAAGATCTAAGAGCCAATCAGAATCGCGCTCGCGCACGCCGCCGTACGCTTACCGTAAGCGTACGGTAAGCGTACCGTAAGCGGGCTCAGATATATATATTGATTTAAAGGCTATTTTCTCAGAATCTACTGAACAGATTTACACCAAACCTACAAAAGGCACTTCCTTGACCTGAGGACTACCTCTCTGCCAAATTTCAAGTAATTCTGTTCAGCCGTTCGGGCTGTAGCTCGTTCTAAAGGTCCTATGGAAAAATGCATGGGAAAAACGCGTTTTGGGACCCCCCTTTTATCTCAGCCCCCGCTTGACGAATCCCCCCGAGACTTTCAGGGTAGGAGCGGAGCATAGCGCCCCACCTATTTTGAAAAATTCGCGAGGATTCGTCGACCGGCGCCAAAGTTATTCAAAATAGAATGTTGAGGTTTTCCTATGGAAACGTGGTCCTAACTATAACTACCTACTGGCGACCGCCAGTAGGTAATATATATATATATATATATATATATATATATATATATATATATATATATATATATGTGCCAAGGTGTATTGAAGAATGAATGGGCGTATGAGTATATATAAAGCATATTTAAACTTTACAGAACCACAGTCACTGGATGATGTCATCAGTGATGTAATTTGAGATGTCATCAGAGATGTCATCAGTGATATCATTGAGCATGTCATGAGTGATGTAATATGTGATGTCATCGGCAGTGCATTGCGGGGGCGCGAGTTATAGTTAGCTCAACTGCTGAATTTCTCTGGTTTTGCACAAGTGAAATGTTCAACTAACTATAACGTCCCTGAAACCTGTGGTTTTTTCAGTTAATTTATAAGGTTTTTAAATGCTAATTTCTAAGTATAGCCTCCCTGAAACCTTTGGTTTTTCAGTGAATTTCAATGTTTTTTTAAATGATAATTTCTAACTCTAACGTCCCTGAAACCTATGGTTTTGTCACTGAATTTCAAAGGTTTTTTAAATGCTAATTACTAACTATAACATCCCAGAAACCTATGATTTTTGCAGTAAATTTCAAAGGCTTTTTAAATGCTAATTTCTAACTTTAATGTCCAAAAAAGCCTTTTTCTCAATTTTTTAACTTTTATAAAAATAATTTGATGTTTTATCCTATTTTAAATATGCAGGTACATTTCTGTTTTTTTAAAGTGGATTTGCGTACCGAACGTGTACCGGTCACGGTGGGTGCGCAAATCCAAGAATTTTGCCACCATATTGGTTAAGTCGTGTACGATATGCGTTCGGTATGTGAAGGGTGCACGGTTCTAATTTTTCTTTTTTTAATAATTTTAAATATAAAAAACAGCCTGATATGTCATGATATGCATTTACATTTTTTTTAAAGTGAGATTCGCATACCTATCGTGTATTGATCACGGTGGGTGCGCAAATCCAAGAATTGTTACGGGAGCCGCGACGGACCTCGCAACATCACATACGTATTTCCAGGGTTCGCACCAGGTGCGCAAATCCACCGTAAATTATTTTGTTTTAAAAGTATATCTATATAACTTTATTATATATATTATGCCAAGAGATTTATATACACAATTTTTAAATATTGTATCTTTGTAACTGGAATAAAGATATATTATTGTTAAATATATTTTTGCGGAATCGCATTGGGTGTCCGCCGGTTGGGCACCGGGTGCGCGAATTCCATGTAACTTCAAAAGAAGGCATTCCATTGGTCAATAAGCTTTTTATTCTAGAACTTGCAGAACCCCACCCAAATTGTTCTTTCTTTCAACAACATATACAGAGACACGGCTCTTGTGTATTCTCTCTTCTTTTCTGCATTTTTTTGGTGTTTTTTTTTACATCAACAGAAAATGGCTTCTTCTAATCCTGCTCAACGGCTTCCTCCAGAAGAAGAAGAAGAGTTAAAAGAACCAGTAAAACAAAAGGTACAAGAGTACTGTATGGGCCTTTTTTTCCATCACTGCTGGTGAGAAGAAAGTGAATGCATGTAAGGTGACGTGCACAATCTGCGACAAGGCCCTCTCACGTGGATCAGAGAAGAAATACTCGGGTGGGACATCTTCAATGCTTAAACAACTCCAAACGATGCATCCACTGCATCTTGCAAGAGAACAACATCGTCGGGACCTTCAAAAACAGGCATCACAAGACGATCAAGTTGCAGGGCCAAGGACGTCATCCGGTTCTTCCACTACTCCAAGAACTCATATTGGACCTGAATTCGCTGGACTGGAGCAGCGTTGTACTAAATGTAAAAAATGTCTTTGCTATGGAGAGCTATCGGTGGATGCTATCGTGGTTGCTGCAAGTTTTTTGTTGTTTTTGAGATTACTTCCTAATTGCAAAATGTTTGAAGAGTTTTCTTTTTTTTTTTAAAACACCAGGAAAATACAAAATAGAGTTAAAAAATACAAAAAAATTCTAAAAGAAAAAAATGGTTCTTGTTAGAACCCCATATTTGGTTAAAAATAGACACATTTGTATGTGTTGTATGAATTGTGGCAAGTGCAATACATGGAGAAGTGCATGGGTAATGCATGTGTGATTGCATGAGTGCATGGGTAGTGCCAGGGTGATTGGAGAAGTGCATGTGTACTGCCTTAGTGATTGCATGACTACATCAGTAGTGCCTGGGTGATTGGAAAAGTGCATGGGTAGTGCCTGGGTTCTTGCATGAGTGCATGGGTACTGGCTGGGTCATTGGAGGAATGCATGCATAGAGCCTGGGTGATTGGAGGGGGTGCAAGTGTAGTGCCTGGGTGATTGGAGTAGTGCATAGGTAATGCCTGGGAGATTGCATGAGTGCACGGGTAATGTCTGGGTGATTGGAGGAGTGCATAGGTAATGCCTGGGTGATTGCATGAGTGCAGGGGTAATTCATGGGTGATTGGAGGAGTGCATGTGTACTGCCTGAGTGATTGAAGGAGTGCATGGGTAATGCCTCGGTGATTGCATGTGTGCAGGGGTAATGTCTGAGTGATTGAAGGAGTACATGGGTAATACCTGGGTGATTTTGAATGAGTGTAGGAGTATTGCCTGGGTGATTGGAGGAGTGCCTAGGTAGTGCCTGGGTGATTTTATAAGTGCATGGGTACTGGCTGGGTGATTGGAGGAATACATGGATAGTGCCTGGGTGATTGGGGTAGTGCAATGGAAGTGCCTGGGTTATTGCATGTGTGCATAGGTGGTGTCTGGGTGATTGCATGAGTGCAGGGGTAGTGCCTGGGTAATTGGAGAAGGGCAAGAGTAGTGCGTGGGTGATTATATAAGTGCATGGGTAGTGGCTGGGTGATTGAAGGAGTGCATGGGTAATGCCTAAGGGATTGCATGAGTGCAGGGGTAACGTGTGGGTGATTGGAGGAGTGCATGGGTACTTCCTGAGTGTTTGAAGGAGTGTATAAGTAATGTCTGGGTGATTGCATGAGTGGATGGGTACTACCTGAGTGATTGAACGTGTATATGGGCAATACCTGGGTGAT
Organism: Triturus cristatus; assembly: GCF_964204655.1. Taxonomy (NCBI): domain Eukaryota; kingdom Metazoa; phylum Chordata; class Amphibia; order Caudata; family Salamandridae; genus Triturus; species Triturus cristatus. The sequence goes on along the minus strand of NC_140580.1, from coordinate 21,494,267 downwards.
TGAAGGAGTATATGGGCAATACCTGGGTGATTGCATGAGTGCAGGGTTAGTGCCTGGGTGATTGGAAGAGTGCATGGGTAATGCCTGAGTGATTGCATGAGTGCAGGAGTAGTGTTTGGGTGATTGGAGGAGTACATGGGTAGTGCCTGCGTTATTGCATGAGTCCATAGGTAGTGCCTGGGGGATTGCATGACTGCAGAGGTAGTGCCTGGGCAATTGCATGATTGCATAGATAGTGCCTGGGTGATTTTATAAGTGTATGGTTACTGGCTAGGTGATTTGAGGAGTGCATGAGTAATGCCTGGGTGATTGCATGAGTGCAGGGGTAGTGCCTGGGTGATTAGAGGAGTGCATACGTTGTGCCTGGGTTATTCTATTAGTGCATCAGTGCTGCCTGAGTGATTAAATGAGTGCATGGATAATACCTGGGTAATTAGAAGAGTGCATGGGTAATGCCTGGGTGCATGGAGGACTGCATGAGTAGTGATTGGAGGAGTGCATAGATAGTGCCTTGTTAATGTTATAAGTGCATGTGTAGTGGCTAGCTGATTGCAGGAGTGCATGGATAGTGCCTGGGTGCTTGAAGGAGTGCAAGGGTAGTGCGTGGGTTATTCCATGAGTGCATTGCTAGTGCGTGGGTGTTTTCAGGAGTGCATGAGTAGTGCCAGGGTGATTGCATGAGCGCATAGGTAGTGCCTGGGTGATTTTATAAGTGCAAAGATACTGCCTGGGTGATCGGAGGAGTGCAAGGGTAGTGTCTGGGTGATTGGAGGAGTGCATAGCTAATGCCTGGTTGATTGCATGAGTGCAGGGGTAATATATGGGTGATTGGAGGACAGCATAGCTAATGCATGGGTGATTGCATGAGTGAAGGGGTAATGTCTGGGTGATTGGAGGAGTGCATGCATAGTGCCTGGGTGATTGGGGGAGTGCAAGGGTAGTGCCTGGGATATTACACGAGTGCATAGGTAATGCCTGGGTGATTGCATGAGTGCAGAGGTAATGTGTGGGTGATCGGAGGAGTGCACAGGTACTGCCTGAGTGATTGAAGGAGAACATGGGTAATGCCTGAGTGATTGCATGAGTGCAGGGGTAGTGCCTTGGTGATTGTAAGAGTGAACGGGTAGTGCCAGGATGATTGGAGGACTGCATGGGTAGTACCTGGGCTATTGCATGAGTGCATAGGTAGTGCCTGGGTGATTGCATGACTGCAGAGGTAGTGCCTGGGCAATTGCATGATTGCATAGGTAGTGCCTGGGTGATTTTATAAGTGTATGGTTACTGGCTAGGTGATTGAGGAGTGCATGAGTAATGCCTGGGTGATTGCATGAGTGCAGGGGTAGTGCCTGGGTGATTGGAGGAGTGCAAGGGTAGTGTCTGGGTGATTGGAGGAGTGCATAGCTAATGCCTGGTTGATTGCATGAGTGCAGGGGTAATGTATGGGTGATTGGAGGACAGCATAGCTAATGCATGGGTGATTGCATGAGTGCAGGGGTAATGTGTGGGTGATCGGAGGAGTGCACGGGTACTGCCTGAGTGAATGAAGGAGAACATGGGTAATGCCTGAGTTATTGCATGAGTGCAGGGGCAGTGCCTTGGTGGTTGTAAGAGTGCACGGGTAGTGCCAGGATAATTGGAGGACAGCATGGGTAGTGCTTGGGTGATTGCATGAGTGCAGCAGAAGTGCTTGACTGCATGTATGAGTGCATGGGTAGTATCTGTGTGATTGCATGAGTAGTGTTTGGGTGATTGAAGGAGTGAATCAGTAGTGCCTGGGTTATTGCATGAGTGTATAGGTAGTGCCTGGGTGATTTCATGAGTGCAGAGGTAGTGCCTGGGTGATTACATGAGTGCATAGGTAGTGCCTGGGTGATTTTATAAGTGTATGGGTACTGGCTGGGTGATTGTAGGAGCGCATTAGTAATGCCAGGGTGATTGCAGATGTGCAGGGGTAGTGCCTGGGTGATTAGAGGAGTGCATAGGTAGTGCCTAGGTAAAATTATAAGTGCATGGGTACTTGCTAGGTGATCGGAGGAGTGCATTGATAGTGCCTGGGTGATTAGAGGAGTGCAGGGGTAGTGCCTGGGTGATTCTATAAGTGCATGGGTACTACCTGAGTGATTGAAGGGGTGCATGGGTAATGCCTGGGTGAGCGCATGACTGCACGGGTAGTGCCTGGGTAATTGGAAACCTGCATGGGTAATGCCTGGGTGATTGCATGAGTGCAGAGGTAGTGCCTGTGTGATTCAAAGAGTGGACAGGTAGTGCCTAGTTGATAGGAAGGCTGCTTGGGCGATTGCATGAGGGCAGCAGAAGTGCCTGAGTGCATGTATGAGTGCATGGTTAGTGCCTGAGTAATTGCATGAGTGCATGAGTAGTGTTTGGGTGGTTTGAGGAGTGCATGGAGAGTGCCTAGGTTATTGCATAAGTGCATAGGTAGTGCCTGGGTGATTGCATGAGTGCAGAGATAGTGCCTGGGTGATTACATGAGTGCAGGGGTAGTGCCTGGGTGATTGCATGAGTGCATAGGTAGTGCCTGGGTGATTTTATAAGTGTGTGGGTACTGGCTGGGTGATTGGAGGAGTGCATGAGTAATGTTTTGGTGATTTGAGCAGTAGATGGGTACTGCCTGAGTGATTGAAGGAGTACATGGGTAGGGCCTGGATCATTGCAAGACTTCATGGGTAGTGCCTTGATGATTGTACCAGTATATCGGTAGTGCCTGGGTTAATTGAATCAGTGTGAGAATAGTGCCTGAGTGCACATATGAAGGCATGGGTAGTGTTTGAAGGAATAGATGAGTGCAGTAATAATGTCTCTAAACATTATTTCACATTTTCATGCATATTACATTATTTCTTCTTACCTTTTTTACTAATGTAGATACAAAACTCAATAGAACTTTTTTACAGTGGTTTTGTTGTAAACTGAATTTAAAATCTTTTCAAACTTCACCATTACCTTTTGCAAAAAAGAAGAAGAAAAACTGTTATTGAATATAATATTATACTTTTAAAAACACAACATAATTTTAGAATAGCATAAGATTTTCACTTTCCCTTTTTTGCTGTGCTCAGATTCTACTGAATTTCACCCTAGGTAGTGATTTCAATGTAGTATCATCATACAACAGCGGGGGAAAAATAACAATCAACGAGATTGTAAAAAAAAATTCATATCAGCGATGAGCATTATTTAGAACATGTGTAACTATGTGTTTACCTATCTATAGTTTTTAATTACATTCTACAACTACATTTTCTTTTATTTCTCTCAAGTACATTTTCTAAAATATACATTTTCATTTACATCTCGTATAATATAAAGAACAAATATATAAACTATTGTTTCTAAACACAATTTTCCAAATGCAATATGAATTAGCACAAACAATAATCCATACACTAATTGCTTACAGCTTCCCAATAGGCCAAATGATGTTTTCAAAGCTTTGGCATCAAAAATATCAGATATACATTTGGAAATTTGTAAGGCAACCTACATTTGAATTCCAAATGGGCACCATTGCAATGTGTCCATCCTTTATTGCACTTCAAATACACAATATAGTGTCCAGCTGTTGTAATAGGTCCATCATGGAAAATAATAGCCACTGCTTTAAAAGTTCTTCCTGAAATTGATACTTGACTTGCCACAAAAAAATTATTTTTGTTTCAATTTGTTTTCCATTCGCTCTACAACGTTGTAGCATTAAAATGACATATTTTCCAAATCTTTCTATATGTAATGTTGACAACATTTCTGATTTACAATGAGAGCATTTCATATCTTGATTAGCTGTTTTTACTAATTTGTTAAAAGACTGATTTGCAATCTGGTATCGTCAAGTATATGAATCATTCAGTGTCTGTTTTAGTGGTAGAAGAAAATGAACACTCTTCACATTTATGATCCCATCTGTAACTTAGTCCAAATACATTTTCAATTTCTATTCCTTCATGTTCAAATACTCCAAGCATAAACATAAGAAATTCTTGTGCATCTTGTTGTATATTCAATGTAACTTTCAGTGAACCAGTACATATATCCAAAAGATGCCGAATGCCAGAAGCAGTATGGATTTTACTTCTATAAGTTAATAACTTTTGAAAAATATAATGTAGTAAAGAATAAAATCTTTTTTCTCGATTTTCCATAATTTCATGATGAAGATTTTCTAGATAAAAGACAACATTCACAATTACATTAGCATAGCAGTTGATACCTGATCTATTTTCTAACTGGTATCCTACAATATCATCAACAGTGTCCATTTTCATTTTCTTTGCAGCTTAATAATTCTCTTGAATTGTTTTCTTTTTTTGAATCTCAGTAGAATGTTTGTCATATTTCTGTTTTGGACACACTACACGTTTCTCATAAACGGATTATTCACCTAGGTTAGGAGCATAAAGTCTTCTTGACCGATTGTACTGTCTTACACAATTTGCTTCAGCGCTAATCTTTTTCTCCTCAAAATCAATTAAATAGAAACCAGATTATGTTCTTACTTGAGACAATGCAATGTATGCCATGCCCTCTTTAAACACTGTACTTCCAATATTTGCCAAAGCACTGTCTACACTTAAACCTTGAGATTTATGAATGGTTTCTGCATTTGCTAAAGAAAGAGGAAACTGTTTTCTACAAACATACAAGTCTTTCACAAGCAAAAAACTAACAGCATAACGCCCAATTTGTTTTACCTCTTCAATCTGATCAAATTTAATCTTCAAAAATGAAATTCCATCTCTGTTCAGAAAATGTACAAAATCAACAACTTTTCCCATTGCTCCATTTAATAAACCCTTTTCTACATACCAATCATGCCGTAAAATTACCCAACAGTTTACACATACTGTTGAAAATGGCCCTTTTTGCAGGGTTATCCCTAAACCGTTTGCTTCTTCCTCCTTTGTTTTTCCTGACCTGTGCTTGTTGGCTTTAGAACTTTGGCCATTTTACCACTGCTGTTCAGTGCTAAAATGCTTATGCTCTCTGTGTAAATTGTTATTATGATTGGTTATCCATGATTGGTATATTTGTTTTACCAGTAGGTCTCTAGTAAAGTGCACTGAGTGTGCCAGGCTGGTAATTCAAATGCTACTAGTGGGCTTGCAATACTGATTGTGCCCCCCACATGAGTAGCCCTAAAATGATGTCTCAGGCCTGCCACTGCAGTGCCTGTGCGCTGTTCGTTAACTGCCATGTTGACCTGGCCAGTGTACCCACTTGCCAGGCCTGACCCTCCCCTTTTCTTACACATTGGATACCCCTATGGTAGGCCCAAGGTACCCCCCTGGGCAGGGTGCTGTGTATGTGAAAGGTAGGCCATGTACTAGTGTGGGTAACATGTCCTAATAGTGAAATACTGCCAATTTCATGTTTCACTATTGAAAGGCTACCTTGCCCATAGGACAGAATCGGGAATGCTGTGTAACATGTTTACCTGCATATCTTCCAATAGGAGTAAGATTAAGAATTGTAGACTGGTATCCCTGAACTCAGAATTTAAGGAAGCATGGTTTTTAAATTCTGGGTTTGAAAATAGCACTGTGTGCCTCTGTCTGTTTGGGGATTGACTGTCTGGTTTGAGAGTGACAGGGGCTGGGGTAGCTTGAGGAGTCTGGGTGATTCAGCACTAGGCTGAATAGGCCTTTCTGCATTTGGAGTGGTGGGAGGAGTAGCATCTGGGCCTGAATAGGGCTGTGCCTGCCTTCTACACTGCTGGCTCCACCTCCTGCAGTGTGTCTGATGGCCCAGGCCCACAATCACAAAGGAAGAAGATGTGCACTGATAGAGTGCCCCAAGAACTGGTTTTAACTAGGTCCAGGGCCCCTCACACATAGAGAACAAAGACTTTTGGGGTATAAATACTAGAGCTGAAACCCCTGAAAGTTATACTACTTCGTGATCAAGAGGAATCCCTGCCAAAGAAGATCAGCTGAAGAGACTGAGGAGAAGTACTGCCCTTGCTGTGTGTCTATGTTTGGCCTGCAGTGTGCTGTTTCTACTGAGGAGAGGACTAAGGGACTTTCCTGTGTGCTGTGTCCCCTGCTTGAAGAGTGACTTTGCTGTGTGCTGTGTCTATCTGAAGAAAAGTCTCCAACGGCCTGAGAAGAGCTGGCCTCTTGTTTCTGAAGTCCCAGGCACAAAAGGACTTCACCCCCAGCTTACCTGAACTTTCTTGCTGGGATTTCCAGTCTGCCAGGAGGGCCTGTAACTGTGTGTGAGGCCTTTTTGCTGTTGGAAACTAGAAGTTCGACTCAATGAGCATGACGCCGCCGCAGCAGCCGCTGTCGCATCACCGAGGAACAAGTCGCCGCTGCTGTTGTTCGCCGTCGCATCGGTGGAGAAGCGTGCCGCCGCCACAGAGGGTGCCATTGCATCACCGGAGAAGAGTGTCGCAGGGTCGTCACATCGCTGAGGAAGCGCGCCGCCGCTGATCGCCGTCACATCACCGGAGAAGCGTGTCGTCGTCACCGAGGGTGTCGTCGCATCTGTGGAGAAGCATGTCTCGGCCCAGAAAACCACTGAGTTTGCCGCACGGCCATCGGGCATGCACGCATCGCCTCTACGTTGTCGCATCGCAACCAAGATGCCATTTTGTCGCATCGCACCGGATCGTCGCAACGCATCAAGTCGCCATCTTGTTGCATCGGAACCGGAGCGCAAGAAGAATCAACGCATCACCTTCTCTGTGCCCCTTTTGTTTGTTTTGCGTTACGCATCCTAGGTACTTTGAGACTAAAGTGTTGCATTTATCATCTACAAGTTTTTGCAACAACCCTTTTTAAAGATATTCTACTGACTTTCTGTATGTTGGATTTTTGTCATTTTGGTCCTGTTAAGTTTAGATGAAGATATTTTATTTTTCTAAACTGGTGTGGTGTCCATTTGTGGTGTTTTCACTGTGTCACTGTGAGTGTTGATACAAATACTTTACACATTGCCTTTGGGATAAGCCTGTCTGCTCGTGCCAAGATACCAAGGGGGTGAGCAGGTGTTATCTAAAGTGTGTATCCCCCTTACCCTGACTATAAGCAAGGGATCCTATTTGGTCAAAAGTAACTACCTCTGCCAACTAGAGACCCCCAGTTCTAACACATACATATAAAGTATTTTCTAAACCTGCAGTCTTAGACACCGACTTTTCCAAAGAATCCAATTTTGACTGTAATTTCTGTGAGAGAAGAATAGTAACTCCTTCATGTTCCTTTTTATCAATAGCTTCCATTTTCACTATTGGTTGTTTTTCCAATTTCAAATGTTCTTGATTGACTGTAGAACACTCTTGCAGTGTAGGCATTAGGCAAACTATAGACTTCTTTTCTCCAATGTTTTTGTACATTATGTCAGGTGCTATGTTTTCATTTGCAAACAAGTTTGTTTAAAGCCGACTTTGTAAAGCTTCTTTACCATGTTTTGTCAAAACACCAATTCTTATATCTTGAAGAATCTTTCCATAGTGTTCATCACTTACTTGTCGCATATTCTTAATAAGTTCTTTATATTCAAAATGAGACCTAATGTTGACATTTCCAATACTTCCCAGAGATTTCCTAGTGTCTTCATGGACAAGTGTTTTAAAAACAGGTTGCCCATTCACAGGAATACGTTTGTAGTAGGTCACCGAATACAATTACATGTTTTCCTCCAAATAGATCATCATAATCTGTTTTTAAAATATGTTGCATTCTTAAATGTACAAAGGCAAGCAGTAAGTTTGAGACCATGCTCACCTCATCAATGATTAGAAGTTTCATTTTCTTCAGTACTCTTGAAACTTCATAACAAGCTTCTTCAGATAGCTTGTGATATTCCAATTTATTTTCATGTTGAACTGGTAGCATGAGTGATCGATGTAATGTAATCCCTTTAATGTTGTGGGCTGCTAATTCAGTTAGAGCTGTTACAGCACAAGATAAATGTAATTCAGTAGCTTTGTGTAGATAATTGGTAAAAACTTTAATTAAGAAACTTTTTCCTGTTCCAGCTTGACCACTGATGTACATTTGAATAGGTTTAAATGATGTGCCTTGGCATTCTTTTTTCATGCAGTAAACCATGCTTTATCTGTTGTGTCACTTGCTGATATATTTCTTTTTGTTAAATATTTAGTTTTTCTTCCAAGTTTCCCAAATCAATATTATCCTGTTGTGCTTGTTTCATTGCCGTTACTACTTCATTCATGGCTATTGCTGCTTCATTTTCAATAATTGATTGTCCTAGTGGATCTTGACTTAGTGGAGCAGAACTTTGACTATCTTGAGAACTGTCTCTAGCTATTTCAGCTGTAATAGTAGTTTTTTGTTGAATCTCTTCATTTAACATTTGTAGATAAGTAGGGAAAATTGTGCATTGAATGTTATCTTTATATGCATTAAAATAATCTTTATAGCAGTCAAAATCTCCAAGTAATTCCATTTTACTATGCCAAGGCTTGAAAAGTTGCAGAACTGCTAAATAGAAACATTTCCTTTTATCTGGAGTTTCGCAACTAGGTTTTCTGTGGTTAATAAGATTTCCTGTGGCAGGTTTTACCAAACATTCATCACATCCAACTACTGCATTTTTTTCTTCATTTATATTTTCTGTAACATTTCTCGCAAAGCTGTAATGTTGCAGTACTTCATAGAGACATATGTTTTCCAGATGTGGACTCCTTTTGGGATAGTATGTATCCAACATATTAGTTTTAACAATATCTGTACTTTCTGGTTCATTCAATGCTAAGTATTCAATTTCTTGTAGAGATTTCAATACTCAATTTTGTGTTGCAGCAAGACCTAGTCTTACCCAAATGATTCCTCTTGACTTTGAATATAAACTGGCAGAGCTCAACCAATCTGAACAATCATAGGATCCAATCTGTCGATGGGAAAGCATTTTCAAACTACAGCTGTACAATTGGTTACTAAGACTCTTCTCTTGTGAAATTTTTTCCCACATTTCTTTCAACTCTGTTTTTTCAGATTTCGTTATATATGATGTAACATAGCGAGCAACAGCAATTGAATTATCTGCAACATACTAGATATCCATGTTTGCATTCCACATTGTCAAAATCACTGGATTGTAGCCATTAATATACTTTGAATCTTCAATTCTTTTTATGTTGAATGTATTCTTTGGAGATTTTCGAGTTATAGTATGCTTTACTGCTGACATAAAACTATTGCCTCTTCCTTTCAAAATTATTGGACGTGGGAATCCAAAACGACATTTTGTATAAACTTTTCCCTTTGACTTGTATGTTCGTCAACAATATTTTCCACATCGATGACTTTGAAACCGTAAAACTTGTTGCCTCAAGCTGTTTTCTCCTCCTTGTTTTGGAATGTCACAGGTAACATAGTCTTCAATGAAAGACAAAACAGTTTCATTAGGATCGGTTCCAAATTTAGGTGCATTCTTGATCCATAATAGCATGTGTAAATGAGGAGCACCTCTGGCTTGGTACTCCTTTCTCCAAAAGAAATCATTAACTTCTCCAAGAGGTGGGTTATTTTTAGTGCAGATAAAAGAAATCACAGCTTAAAACCTATGATTAAAATAGCTGCGAACATTTACAGGATCCAAGGAACACAGTTCTCCAGCTATCTTCAAATCAATGTTTTTTACATTTGAATTTGCTTGTCGTAGAAACTCAAGTAAACCGTCCCATGCGTATTCAGCACAGCTAAGAGTAACAAGCCACGTAGGGATACCTAAGTTTCTTAACATACATTTAAGTGCTCCATGACGACAATACCAATACTCATTAATACCACGTTGACACACCATCAAATTAATTAACTGAGATTCTAAATGATCGTCTCTTTGTTGAACTTTGGCCAAGAATTCCTTTGCAGAAACATGTGTAAGATGAAGTCCTGTATTTAATATGAGGTTCACTGCATATGAAAGTCCAGACAAATCACTTTCAAACAGAAAATAAAATATATATGGCATGCACTGTTGAAATCTTGGATCTTCTAAGTACAATCTTGTCAAACGGTATTCTGAAGCTGGAATCTGTAGTGGTCGTTCATCATATCGTCTACGTTTTCCAGTGGGGAAGAGCTGTGGAAAACAACGAGCTTCTAAACTTTTTTCCCAAACCTTCATGGGAGTTCCCTTCGCTTTCGGCATTTGAAATAATTCAATTGTGTTTCCTATCACTTCTTTTGAATGTAGAGGATGTATACTGTAATGTTCATAAATTTCTTCACAACTGGAGTTGTCCACTTTTTCTATTTGGGAAGTTGAAATTTCTGTTTCATCTTCTAAACATATTTCTTGTTCTTCCTCATTTATAATGAATATTGCTTGTACAATATATAATGTAGCCTTTTGAAGTTTGGTGACATCTACTAACTCTTGCCATATTTTCCGACTCTTTGTTGGTACACCATTTACTAGAATAACTACAGCTTCACTTTCCTCTCTCTCTATATGAACAGTTTCAATATTTTTCTTACAATCTAAAGGTAAATACACAGTTCTTCCTTTCAGACCTCTTTGTAAATTGGTTGGAGGCAGCTTATCTGTTTTAGGCTCCGTATGAACTATAGCCTGAAACGGGTACACAGATTGAATAAGGATGGACTCATATGTATTTAAATCTAACTGTTTCAGAGGAATAGCTACTAACTCTAAGTTGTTATGTACAGCTCTAGCTGGCATTTTGTTCTCTTCTAATTTGTTGTAACAATATTTACAAATACTTTGATAAGTACCCAACTCAAAACGACCTTCCACCAACAAATAGGCACCAAATTGCTCCCACTTATCATTGTTTTCCTTTTCACTTTTTAAATATAGATCAACATTCCTATTTTGACTTATATAGTGAGAACGTTGACAACAAATAAAACCATAGTTTGGTTTTTCACATGAAAGTACCTTAAACTTTGTTATTTCTTCTGCAAACTTCTCAGTAGTAACATCTTCCACCTGTACTTCAACATCTACACTTGTCAAATTCTCACTTTCTCTACACTCCTCCTGTGAACCAAAGAAACGAAACTGTATATCATCAGAATTTTTTTTTACATCTGATACTGAACCATGCAAAAGAGCTGTGTTTAATTCACTTAAAGATAATGCAGGTCTTTTTACGTAGTACAATCTTCTTACTAACTTCCGCACTTCTAAATGATGTACTGCTAACATTCTTAAATGATGAAAAGTCCTATGACACACTTTTCTAGAAAGACAAACCAGAGAATGACGTTGCAGCTTAGTATATTTTCTCACTTTACAAGGATCTAGTCCTTGCAATAACTTAATCTTCTGTTTAACACTTTTATTGCATAATCTCATAAGAAAATTCGTAATATATCAATTGATTCCTGTTGTGTACTACAAATACAACTACAATCCCACTTATACACTGGAGCTTGTGTACATCTCCCTTGAACTTCTTCACCTATTACTTCCTCCACATTTCTAGGAACCATCTTTTCTTTTTTAATCGGACAACCATCTTTTACCGCATAACAGCGACCACTGGTATAAACTGCATGAACTAATCTACTTTGCTGAAAATAGCTTTCTTCATTAAAAAAGGCTCAGTACTAGAAGTGTGCTTCCATTCACCCGAAATTGTTTTGCAAAGGTTACTTCTATTAACCAGTCTTTTTCTTTTGCTTTTCTTCTTCATAAAGTGCATTGTTTTATTCAATGTTTTCATTCTCTTCAATATCAATATAAATAATTTTAATTTCAATTCAAAAGCTTTTTCTACAACACTTTCAATCTGTTGTTTTTTCTTGTAAGCTGCTGATCTTTTATATTTTTTACAATCGTTCAATAAATGTTGTAGTACTCTACTTTTATACATTCTCTTCCTAATGTCTTTATATTCTTTCATCCTTATTTCAACATGGATTGTTTTCCCATAACTTGATTTTCCATTAATATGTCCTTTTTTCGTTTCCTTCTGATTGGTTGTACAACTTTTCTTTCTCTTTTCCACATTTTGAAAATTCATGAAATTCTTTAAAAGTCTTTTAACAAATTCTTTAGTTCTCTTACCAGAAGTCTTTTTCTTCACTGTCACATGTTGTACTTAATCAAATTTCTGCTTTTCTCTCTCATTTAAATAGTACTGGTTTTTTTCTTGTCTTTTCTTTTGAACTTTTCTTGTCATACTAAATCTTTCTTTATAATAATGCAGAATATCTTGAAAAAAAGAAAAATGTAAAATCTTTCTAAAAATTATTTTATATTATTAAAATAATTATATGCAAATATCCTCATCTATAAATAAAGAAATATTTTCAATTCAATTGCAAAGCTATGTTAGACACTGCACCATTCCTTCATTTCAAAGACATCACAACTTCTCCAACAGTATGAGACAGCAGAACAAAAGGATTTCTCTACTACTACCCAAAACAATCAGGTTCACATGCAGAATACATCAGACAATATATGTATAAATAGACACATCATTCACAACACCATAAAGTCCCTTAAACTTTACAGTCTGCTGTTCCCAATTCAAAAGAACAGGTTATAGACATGTTGACAGATAGTTTAGTGATTAGGGTCCCTTGAAGGAGCCTTTGAAACAATACAGGTACAGAAGTATTTCTATACTTGTTTTATATATAGGGTACGAACCGTCGGACGGAGCATTTTCTCCGTCCGACTCGTACCCGGTGAAAAAACATTACAAAAATGCAAGTACGATTCGTATGGAAACACCATTTCCGTGCGATCCGTACAAAACACCGACCGACTAAAATATACATACAAATGTGATCCGGGAAAGCGCCGACGTGACGTCGGGACGCATGCAGGCTGCGTTTCACGAACCAGGAAGTACGATCCGCACCGACGTCACCCCGCACGGATAAAATTCTCCGCCTGCCAAAAACTGCCGGGAAATCAGGACGACGCGTGCAAGGAGCACCTGTACGCGACGGACAGCCATGGACCCGAACCTACGTGTCATCCCAGCCCTCATAGCAGTCCACCTGCTCTACAGGAACCGACGCAGACGCCGCAGAAGGTCAGAACAACACCCAGGGGCAAAGGGGGGGGCAGGGGCAGGACACAAAACCCCCACCCAAGTCACAAATCATACATGCCCTGGACATACCTGACCTTCAGGGCCTGGTCACTTCGAGGGGGTGGGGGCGTGTCCAGCAATGGAAGTGGATGTAGACGCGAACCGGCAACACAACAAGTCCGGTACGTACCGTACCCACGCCTTAAGAGCGTGGGTACGAGTCGTACCACGCCCACCCCTACGTCACCCCAATAATGGCGGTACGGCCCGTACCCACGTTCCAAAGGCCTGGGTACGGGCCGTACCCCCACCCGTGTATGTACGGCGCGTACCAACACCCCACCCGTGGATGTACGGACCGTACCCACACCCGCGTACGTATGGAGCGTACCCCCACCCCAACAGTGTATGTATGGAGCATACCCCCACCCCAACAGTGTATGTACGGACCGTACCCACACCCGCGTACGTATGGAGCGTAGCCCCACCCCAACAGTGTATGTATGTAGCGTACCCCCACCCCAACAGTGTATGTATGGAGCGTACCCCCACCCCAACAGTGTATGTATGGAGCGTACCCCCACCCCAACAGTGTATGTACGGACCGTACCCACACCCGTGTATGCATGGAGCGTACCCAGACCCGCATATGTTCGGAGTGTACCCCCACCCGTGTATGTACGGACCGTACCCACACCCACGTACGAATGGAGCGTACCCCCACCCCAACTGTGTATGTATGGAGCGTACCCCCACCCCAACAGTGTATGTACGGACTGTACCCACACCCGCGTACGTATGGAGCGTACCCCCACCCCAACAGTGTATGTATGGAGCGTACCCCCACCCCAACAGTGCATGTATGGAGCATACCCCCACCCCAACAGTGTATGTATGGAGCGTACCCCCACCCCAACAGTGTATGTACGGACCGTACCCCCACCCGTGTATGCATGGAGCGTACCCAGACCCGCGTATGTTCGGAGCGTAACCCCACCCGTGTATGTACGGACTGTACCCACACCCGCGTCCGTATGGAGCGTACCCCCACCCCAACAGTGTATGTATGGAGCGTACCCCCACCCCAACAGTGTATGTACGGACCGTACCCACACCCGTGTATGCATGGAGCGTACCCAGACCCGCGTATGTTCGGAGCGTACCCCCACCCGTGTATGTACGGACCGTACCCACACCCGCGTACGTATGGAGCGTACCCCCACCCCAACAGTGTATGTATGGAGCGTACCCCCACCCCAACAGTGTATGTACGGACCGTACCCACACCCGTGTATGCATGGAGCATACCCAGACCCGCGTATGTTCGGAGCGTACCCCCACCCGTGTATGTACGGACCGTACCCACACCCATGTATGTATGGAGCATACATGGCAATACCCAGGAGGGGTGGGTGCAGAGTCCTCCCAGCAGTGCCCAGACACAGGAGGGGTGGGTGCCTATCACTCCCAGCAGTGCCCAGACATATGAGGGGTGGGTGCAGAGGACTCCCAGCAGTGCCCAGACACAGGAGGGGTGGGTGCAGAGTCCCCCCAGCAGTGTCCAGACACAGGAGGGGTGGGTGTAGAGTCCCCCCAGCAGTGCCCAGACACAGGAGGGGTGTGTGCAGAGTCCTCCCAGCAGTGCCCAGATGCAGGAGGGGTGGGTGCAGAGTCCCCCCAGCAGTGCCCAGACACAGGAGGGGTGGGTGTAGAGTCCCCCCAGCAGTGCCCAGACACAGGAGGGGTGTGTGCAGAGTCCTCCCAGCAGTGCCCAGACACAGGAGGGGTGGGTGCAGAGTCCTCCCAGCAGTGCCCAGACACAGGAGGGGCGGGTGTAGAGTCCCCCCAGCAGTGCCCAGACACAGGAGGATGGGGGACACAGTGGGACGCGTGTCCCCTAGCTTGCCTGCACAGTTCAGACCACCCTGTCTTCCACGGGGGGCATCATGTGGGGGGGAAGGACCAGGCACCACAGGGACAGGAGGGGCAAGGGCAGGCATGGTGGGTGCAGGAACGGAGGACTCCACCACAGGGGGTGGGGCAGCGCCAAAGGAGGTGGTGAGGATGGCGCTGCACACCTCAGCAAGGTCCCCCAGCGTCTCCCCTGCACCCGAAGGAACCACATGCCCCAAGGAGGGGGGGGGCGGAGGAATGGGTCGCAGCGCCACTGGGGGAGGGTGTGGACAGGGGGGGGCACTCAACTACCCTGACCGGGGACTCCTTTGCCCGCTTGCGGGGTGGTGTAACTGTTGGGCTCAGGGACAGAGCGGCCATGAAGGAATCTTTGCTGGATTCGTGGCCAGGAGAGCTGAGGGGAGTGGATTTGAAGGGAGTGGATTTTGCAGAATGCGGACTCCCACTCTGGCTGCGTGACTTACGTTTGCCCCCCGACCTAGTGGGTGTGCCTACCTCACCCTGTGTGTGTGTGCCAGGAGGTGTGCGCTTGCCCTGCCCTGCTGGTGTGGTGCCTGTGTCTGGTGGGGTGCGTGCATGCTGACGTCTGGGTGTACGTGGGACAGGCATGGGAGTGGGAAGTGTGGATGGGGCAGGGGAAGGGGTGGGACGTAGCGCTGCAGGAGACCCACTGCTGCAGTCAGTGTCGAGTCTATGGACCTCAGCAAGTTGCGTTGGTCAGACTGCGCGGCTGAAATGCCCTCCAAGTATGCCTCCATCTGGTTGAGCACTTGGCTGTGGCCATGGAGGACATTAAGCGTCGCAGTCTGACCAACCCGCAACTGCCGCAGGATGTCCACAGACTCGGCATTGGTGGCAGCAGTGGAGACAGGGGCAGGGGGTGCGGTGCCTGGCAAGAAGGAGATACGTGGTGACCGAGCACGGCGGGAAGGGACACGAGCAAGTGGGAGGCCGGTGATCGGAATGGAGGGGGCGGGTAGTGATGGAGGGCTGGTGTCAGCTGTGGGACCAGCCACCGCCCCCTCGGAGTGCTCAGCCTCGGACCCGTCTGCGTCATAGTCGGTGGTGGTTTGACTGGACAGGTCCTCCGCTGCACTCCCGTCAGCCTCCGTTCCACTCGATGTGCCAGACAACTCTGCACTGCTGGCACTGGTGCTCGCTCCCTCCTCACGGTCCGTGCCAGTGTCTCCCTCGGTGTCCCCCGACGATGCTGTGGGCAAGGTGAAGAGACAGGAAATAATCAGACACCTGTATACATATGTCACATGAGTCAAATCCACATATGTCACAGTACATAGCCTGAAAAGCAACATGAGTAACATCTACAATACAAGGTACATATGTAGGCCCTGCAACACACAGTTGGTTGATCCACCATGCCACTGACCAACTATGGAGAGCATGACACAAAAGCAAATAACATGATATGGATTTGGACAGAGGAGCCAGGCACTGGGGACAATCCAGCACAGCATCTGCAGCACACAGCGTTGGCGTAAAAAGGGATGAGCAGGAACCCTGTCTATTAACTGTAGGCACATGCTGCAAAGGTAATACTTAAAAACATGCCCAACATTAATGGGTCACTGCACCTTGAGTGTATGTCCAGACAAACATCACACACTGGCCAGACCTAGCAAGGAGACTTCAGGTTTAGACATGTAGGCCTTGCCCGCACCAACCACCCCCTACATGAGACAAGTTTTTTGAGACACAGGAAGCACTTACATCTCTTAGTCTGGAATGAAAACACATGGCCTGCAAGAAATCCTGATTGGACACAAAATACCCCTGGTGCGCCGGTACAAATACATCATCTACAAATGGCCATCATCAGATCATTTTACCAAGACACACAGGCACTGGCCCCCGTGAGTATGAACAAGGGACATTTGGTCAGCCTGTACAGTGGACACATGTAGCAGAGTTTACGTAAATACAAATGGTGCCAGGGTACAATGGCACAGAGCATAACCTATGCTGTAGACACAGAGATTGTCGGCATTTTTGGATTACACACATGATACCTAGGAAAAGATGCCCCAGGGGACAGTAGTGGCCACACTACTCCATGGACCTGAATGGTAATGACTGCAACACAAGCCACCATCCCTGCACTCTGCATATCTCACACTCATGCACATCATGTCACAGGCCACAAAATAGGACATGCATGCTGTAAAGCAATACACTTTAGAGACACACTCCTATGTCTGGACTCAGTATCAGTGACAACTGACATGGACCCCACATGTACTGAACTGGACAGGGCACAGGCAAGGTCCCAAAACCTGTTACACACCACCCCCACACATGAAGCTGCAAGCATTGGGCACATCGATAAACTGGCAGCCTAGATAACCTTGTGCAAGTGTGACTACACACATACCAGGGTACACATGGCAAGGAGGGGAAGGGAGGAAGGACAGCACCGCTACACTTTGGGGACCAGGAACTGCACTGCACATGTAAACCCTGGCAGTGTATCCATGCAACTGTGCACTTACAAATGCTGGTGACACACAACAAACACACATGTACCTACCCCCTTCCTGCTGCTGCTTTTCCCGTAAGCGCCTGTCCATGTCAGGGAAGACGACCGCCAGCACACGCTTGTGGATGTGGGTCAGACGGCGGCGCCCATGGTTCTTTTGGCTCACAGGTGAGTCCCCCAGCAGGACCCGTGCGATCCTCCGCGTCCAGCACCGGATATCCTGCCAGCGTTTCCTCACCTGGGCTAGGCGCCGCTTCCGACCATCCGTCTTCCTCACGGCACTGACGGCGTCCTTCCAGATCTGCTCCTTGGCTCAGGCGCCTACCTGTGAGGATGAAAAAGTGAGACAACATCAATACACCTGCGACAATTCACAGAGACACAAATTAGAACAATTTGGCTGGTTTTAACAGGGCATAGAATGCATCAAACTCATTACACCTGTGTCATTGGGACATTTTCCTCTGTGGAAGGCAAAATGCACTAGGTGGCATTGTAGAGTACACAGGTGGCATGAGGGGTACGACACAATCAATCATCCAGGCTCACACTGTGCATCACAAGCGACACCAGGATTATGTGCAGCACCTCAAAGCAGTCACATGCCACAGGCCACTGAGGCGCCCTCAGCAGAGTACACAGACACACACAGCCACAGGACAATCACCTGCCATTGCCAACTGCAGCTACACACCTCACTCTGCACATGTGCCACTAGACTGGGGGGTGTCACAGGTGTGGGGCTGGCCCATCACCGCAGACACACAGCACTGCTCCCTGCTCACATCAGATGGGCATGGTATATCCATCCCTCAAGCATCTGGGGTGCTACACTCCACATATGCACTCACCCACATGACAGGGGACTTACACACACACACCAATGTCCAGGGGACAAACACATCATTTGTACACTCTCAGCACATGTACACTAAACAAACACACATCTGTGGGTACTGCCACCTGTCACACTGGGGGGACCACAGATTCACATAAGGACTGTAGTAACAACATTCCCAGGAGGATTAGACAGGCAGAATGTGTAATGCCACGTGCAGTGATTGTCACAGTACACACAATGCAAGTGAGGAGAGCAGACATGCACCACAGCATGCTCTGGCTGGGAGACATTAGGCATTCCCCCACCCGGGACCCACCCTACAGTACATTGCATGTGTGTTACACCTGGACACAATGGCAGAAGTCACAGTCACAAAAAAGGGGCACAGTCTTTGCTAGTGGACTCAGCACTCACCTGAACCCCTGGTCGACCATACAGCATGGGGTACTGTGGGAGGATCACATCCAGCAGGGCTTGGTTCTCCTCCTGGGTGAAAGGCTGGGCCCTCTCCACAGCCCTGGACATGGTGCCAGAGGATTCACCAGCAGCAGCAGTGTTGTTGAATCAAAGGATGTGCAGGCAAGTGCTCTCTCATGGGACCTGGCTGCCTTATATCTGCCTTGCTGCCCTGTTTCATTCACAGGAGTACAGAGTGATTGGTCACTCACATTTGCATCCTATGTTTCCTCCAATCCCTTTAAACCTACCACAGTCAGTGGCTTTGCATTTTTTTTCATTGAGCATGATGTCAACTCAACAACCACTTTGCAACAAAGTAGATTCTTTCAAACCGACTTTAGCTGGGCACCTGATGAAAAAAATTCAAACTTTAAACTAGGTCTCCATGACAACCAGCATGCATGTAGGGCTTTATACTTGTCCCTCATGTGTCCCCTATGTAATTTGTACATTCACACACAGGTACGGTGAGTTCCAGGGCCCTAGGGCACCCCAAATGCATAGAAATGGCCCGTACACGCGCGTGTACGGGGCGTATCACTATGGGTATGCATACGCGAGCAAAGCCATAGTGAAACGGCCCGTACATGCGTGTGTACGGGGCGTATCAATATGGGTACGCATACGCGAGCAAAGCCATAGTGTTACGGGCCGTACACGCGCGTGTACGAGCCGTTTCACTATGGCTTTGCTCGCGTATGCGTACCCATAGTGAAACGGCCCGTACATGCGCGTGTACGAGCCGTTTCACTATGGCTTTGCTCGCGTATGCGTACCCATAGTGATACGCCCCGTACACACGCGTGTACGGGCCATTTCACTATGGCTTTGCTCGCGTATGCGTACCCATAGTGATACGCCCCGTACACACGCGTGTACGGGCCGTTTCACTATGGCTTTGCTCGCGTATGTGTACCATAGTGATACGCCCCGTACACGCGCGTGTACGAGCCGTTTCACTATGGCTTTGCTCGCGTATGCGTACTCATATTGATACGCCCGGCACACATGCGTGTACGCTCCGTATCACTATGGGTAGGCCTACGGCAGCACTCCCATAGTGATGGGGAACGTACACAGAGCGCATGTACGGTGCATTTCACACCTGACAGTGGTGACAGGCAGCACACAGAAAGGAATAGAGCTGACATACTTGTCCAAGGCTGGACATCAAGGCATTGTCTGTGCAGTACTACATGTGTGGGGCACAGGTGTGTCAGGCTGTAATGTGGCACACGACTCCTGAGTTGTGAAGGCAATAGATGTATGATGAGATGTGTACAGATGTCATGTGTGATGGTGGACTATGTGCCAGACATCCCCTTCACTCCTTTGACATGTGTGCATGTAGTACAGAACACTTGTGAAAAGCGTCACTGCCATGGCACAGTCAACAACACACGCAACTGTCCCCTGATGCCAGCTACAGGGGTTTTCACACCTGACATGTGACTACCCGCGTTGCACGATGTGACTATGTCATGTATGTGTTGTGTGTTCCCATTAGCTTGCTGTAGGTGTTTGGTCAAATGCATCAGCAGTTGCTGCAACCAACATGTGTCTGTGTGTAGATGGCCATGGCACAGTGTTACGCATACCAGGCCACATGTGTAATCCAACGTAAGGTGTGTATGTATGCATCGACACGGAGTTTCAAAACAAGAACATATCTGCATACTCTCAATGTATGTGTGATCATTCTTGAAATGTAATCCTTCATGGCAAGGTGTGTGGTCTGTCCTTTTTCTATTACATGTGACCTGTGCCTCTAGTGTTCCGCAACCTGTCTGTACAATGAACATCCTTCCTCTGCACATATTTGGTTGTCTGTAACTCCTGTAATGCGTCTGCCTGCTCACTTACACTGGCCCACAGCTAGTGTCATGGCATGGCATAATGAGGTTGAGAATAAACGTTTGGAGCTGTCTCTTGGTAGGAGTGTCACATGGCTGGCATACGTGTCCAGGGCATATTGCACAGACCTGACTCTGTATGTAGCATATGTGTATTGCCTGTTGACCATGTGCTCAGTACATTGACATTGGTGGTGTACTGTACTCACTCTTCGTTGTCCCTTCTAATCCACTGCAGGGCTCAGCCTCTCCCTCGAGCAATTCCGGACTTGGCTGACATGCGGGAAAATGACTGTATACGCCGCTACCGCTTCCCCCAATGTTTGATTGTGGACTTGACGACACGGCTGGCAGCACACCTCCAACCGCTATACAGGTATCCTGGTGCACTGACACCCAAGATGAAGGTGATGGCAGCCCTATATTTCTTGGCCACGGGTACCTTTCAACATACCATTGCCCATGTGGGTGGGATGTCCCAAACCATGTTCAGCCGTGAACTGCATGATTTTCTAGAGGCCATGTTGGAGCACCTTGATGAGTTCATTAAATTCCCAACTCCTAGGGCGGAGCCAGGCCGGCGGCCAAGATGGCCGCCCGGGCTCCCGGCTCCGTCGACTCTCTCTTCCTGCTGCTGGATCTAGCTGTCGGGGCAGCTCTGCCGACACTTTCCTGGATGTCGGAGAAGGACCGATCCCACTGAGAGTTACTCTGGAGGCTCTCCGAGCTTCAGGGACGGAGATATGCTTCCCGGTCGGTGTGGCCTACGCGGGTCCCGGAGCCGGGACCTCACGTGATACTGTAGCCGGTGGTGAGTGGAACAACAATGGCCGGGAAGACACGGTCACCCGCGGGGGCGCTCGAACCCACCCTGAACAACATCCTAGCGTCCGTTGATGAGTGCCGTCCCCTCATGCCGGACGGGCCCCCCCCCCCCCACCCACCCGAACGCTGCCTTGCTAAATGTGGACGTGTGACGCAGCTCTGTGTCTCTCTGCTGGAGATTGGTACGACCCGCTTGCTGCTGCCTGTATCCCGCGATTCGGCTGATCGGGGCCGATTGCTGCATGGCGATTTGGAGTCGTTCGGACACACTGGGTGGCGCAGATGAGGCCTTCCGGGGGGCAGTTTCGAGATGGCTATCACAACGTGTGCCACCGGGGAGACGTCCGGATGGCACAAATGATGGCGGCTCTAGTGTGAACTCCGGTGGCATTTATGCTGTGCGCCCCATTTTGTAGTGATACCCTCATGGAACCCTGCCCACCCGAGGCGATGGCGATGCGCATTTCAAAAGGAGTGCGGCGTTCGGAAGCCCCTTCCCGTGTTTTGGAAGCACAGCGAGTGGGTTTGGTTCGCATGGCGTTTATACCCCGGCATAAGTGGAAGTATGAGAGAGCCTGATGCGGTATTTTCACTGTGTGCCTTTGCCCGGTGACTCCCTCTACGATCTGTGGTATGGCCCGGATGGGTGTCTCTACGGGACCCTACACGTTGCTGATGAGTGGACGTTGGTGACTGGGGTCTACTCGATCGCTACAAAGGGCATCGTCGGAATGGAACTTGGTCCATGGACACATGGAGTGCTCGGGGATTCCATCGGATGTGAGGCTGTGGGGACTCCTTTATTGCCCTCTCCCTTGTGGCAGACATCGTCGCGCAACCCATATAAATTGAACTGCCTACTCTTCCTGAACCGGACTATGTCTTGCTGCGTGGGAGGCGGTTGTGGAGCACCTGTACGCGACGGACAGCCATGGACCCGAACCTACGTGTCATCCCAGCCCTCATAGCAGTCCACCTGCTCTACAGGAACCGACGCAGACGCCGCAGAAGGTCAGAACAACACCCAGGGGCAAAGGGGGGGGCAGGGGCAGGACACAAAACCCCCACCCAAGTCACAAATCATACATGCCCTGGACATACCTGACCTTCAGGGCCTGGTCACTTCGAGGGGGTGGGGGCGTGTCCAGCAATGGAAGTGGATGTAGACGCGAACCGGCAACACAACAAGTCCGGTACGTACCGTACCCACGCCTTAAGAGCGTGGGTACGAGTCGTACCACGCCCACCCCTACGTCACCCCAATAATGGCGGTACGGCCCGTACCCTGGTTCCAAAGGCCTGGGTACGGGCCGTACCCCCACCCGTGTATGTACGGCGCGTACCAACACCCCACCCGTGGATGTACGGACCGTACCCACACCCGCGTACGTATGGAGCGTACCCCCACCCCAACAGTGTATGTATGGAGCATACCCCCACCCCAACAGTGTATGTACGGACCGTACCCACACCCGCGTACGTATGGAGCGTACCCCCACCCCAACAGTGTATGTATGTAGCGTACCCCCACCCCAACAGTGTATGTATGGAGCGTACCCCCACCCCAACAGTGTATGTATGGAGCGTACCCCCACCCCAACAGTGTATGTACGGACCGTACCCACACCCGTGTATGCATGGAGCGTACCCAGACCAGCATATGTTCGGAGTGTACCCCCACCCGTGTATGTACGGACCGTACCCACACCCACGTACGAATGGAGCGTACCCCCACCCCAACTGTGTATGTATGGAGCGTACCCCCACCCCAACAGTGTATGTACGGACTGTACCCACACCCGCGTACGTATGGAGCGTACCCCCACCCCAACAGTGTATGTATGGAGCGTACCCCCACCCCAACAGTGCATGTATGGAGCATACCCCCACCCCAACAGTGTATGTATGGAGCGTACCCCCACCCCAACAGTGTATGTACGGACCGTACCCCCACCCGTGTATGCATGGAGCGTACCCAGACCCGCGTATGTTCGGAGCGTAACCCCACCCGTGTATGTACGGACTGTACCCACACCCGCGTCCGTATGGAGCGTACCCCCACCCCAACAGTGTATGTATGGAGCGTACCCCCACCCCAACAGTGTATGTACGGACCGTACCCACACCCGTGTATGCATGGAGCGTACCCAGACCCGCGTATGTTCGGAGCGTACCCCCACCCGTGTATGTACGGACCGTACCCACACCCGCGTACGTATGGAGCGTACCCCCACCCCAACAGTGTATGTATGGAGCGTACCCCCACCCCAACAGTGTATGTACGGACCGTACCCACACCCGTGTATGCATGGAGCATACCCAGACCCGCGTATGTTCGGAGCGTACCCCCACCCGTGTATGTACGGACCGTACCCACACCCATGTATGTATGGAGCATACATGGCAATACCCAGGAGGGGTGGGTGCAGAGTCCTCCCAGCAGTGCCCAGACACAGGAGGGGTGGGTGCCTATCACTCCCAGCAGTGCCCAGACATATGAGGGGTGGGTGCAGAGGACTCCCAGCAGTGCCCAGACACAGGAGGGGTGGGTGCAGAGTCCTCCCAGCAGTGTCCAGACACAGGAGGGGTGGGTGTAGAGTCCCCCCAGCAGTGCCCAGACACAGGAGGGGTGTGTGCAGAGTCCTCCCAGCAGTGCCCAGACGCAGGAGGGGTGGGTGCAGAGTCCCCCCAGCAGTGCCCAGACACAGGAGGGGTGGGTGTAGAGTCCCCCCAGCAGTGCCCAGACACAGGAGGGGTGTGTGCAGAGTCCTCCCAGCAGTGCCCAGACACAGGAGGGGTGGGTGCAGAGTCCTCCCAGCAGTGCCCAGACACAGGAGGGGCAGGTGTAGAGTCCCCCCAGCAGTGCCCAGACACAGGAGGATGGGGGACACAGTGGGACGCGTGTCCCCTAGCTTGCCTGCACAGTTCAGACCACCCTGTCTTCCACGGGGGGGCATCATGTGGGGGGGAAGGACCAGGCACCGCAGGGACAGGAGGGGCAAGGGCAGGCATGGTGGGTGCAGGAACGGAGGACTCCACCACAGGGGGTGGGGCAGCGCCAAAGGAGGTGGTGAGGATGGCGCTGCACACCTCAGCAAGGTCCCCCAGCGTCTCCCCTGCACCCGAAGGAACCACATGCCCCAAGGAGGGGGGGGGGGCGGAGGAATGGGTCGCAGCGCCACTGGGGGAGGGTGTGGACAGGGGGGGGCACTCAACTACCCTGACCGGGGACTCCTTTGCCCGCTTGCGGGGTGGTGTCACTGTTGGGCTCAGGGACAGAGCGGCCATGAAGGAATCTTTGCTGGATTCGTGGCCAGGAGAGCTGAGGGGAGTGGATTTGAAGGGAGTGGATTTTGCAGAATGCGGACTCCCACTCTGGCTGCGTGACTTACGTTTGCCCCCCGACCTAGTGGGTGTGCCTACCTCACCCTGTGTGTGTGTGCCAGGAGGTGTGCGCTTGCCCTGCCCTGCTGGTGTGGTGCCTGTGTCTGGTGGGGTGCGTGCATGCTGACGTCTGGGTGTACGTGGGACAGGCATGGGAGTGGGAAGTGTGGATGGGGCAGGGGTAGGGGTGGGACGTAGCGCTGCAGGAGACCCACTGCTGCAGTCAGTGTCGAGTCTATGGACCTCAGCAAGTTGCGTTGGTCAGACTGCGCGGCTGAAATGCCCTCCAAGTATGCCTCCATCTGGTTGAGCACTTGGCTGTGGCCATGGAGGACATTAAGCGTCGCAGTCTGACCAACCCGCAACTGCCGCAGGATGTCCACAGACTCGGCATTGGTGGCAGCAGTGGAGACAGGGGCAGGGGGTGCGGTGCCTGGCAAGAAGGAGATACGTGGTGACCGAGCACGGCGGGAAGGGACACGAGCAAGTGGGAGGCCGGTGATCGGAATGGAGGGGGCGGGTAGTGATGGAGTGCTGGTGTCAGCTGTGGGACCAGCCACCGCCCCCTCGGAGTGCTCAGCCTCGGACCCGTCTGCGTCATAGTCGGTGGTGGTTTGACTGGACAGGTCCTCCGCTGCACTCCCGTCAGCCTCCGTTCCACTCGATGTGCCAGACAACTCTGCACTGCTGGCACTGGTGCTCGCTCCCTCCTCACGGTCCGTGCCAGTGTCTCCCTCGGTGTCCCCCGACGATGCTGTGGGCAAGGTGAAGAGACAGGAAATAATCAGACACCTGTATACATATGTCACATGAGTCAAATCCACATAGGTCACAGTACATAGCCTGAAAAGCAACATGAGTAACATCTACAATACAAGGTACATATGTAGGCCCTGCAACACACAGTTGGTTGACCCACCATGCCACTGACCAACTATGGAGAGCATGACACAAAAGCAAATAACATGATATGGATTTGGACAGAGGAGCCAGGCACTGGGGACAATCCAGCACAGCATCTGCAGCACACAGCGTTGGCGTAAAAAGGGATGAGCAGGAACCCTGTCTATTAACTGTAGGCACATGCTGCAAAGGTAATACTTAAAAACATGCCCAACATTAATGGGTCACTGCACCTTGAGTGTATGTCCAGACAAACATCACACACTGGCCAGACCTAGCAAGGAGACTTCAGGTTTAGACATGTAGGCCTTGCCCGCACCAACCACCCCCTACATGAGACAAGTTTTTTGAGACACAGGAAGCACTTACATCTCTTAGTCTGGAATGAAAACACATGGCCTGCAAGAAATCCTGATTGGACACAAAATACCCCTGGTGCGCCGGTACAAATACATCATCTACAAATGGCCATCATCAGATCATTTTACCAAGACACACAGGCACTGGCCCCCGTGAGTATGAACAAGGGACATTTGGTCAGCCTGTACAGTGGACACATGTAGCAGAGTTTACGTAAATACAAATGGTGCCAGGGTACAATGGCACAGAGCATAACCTATGCTGTAGACACAGAGATTGTCGGCATTTTTGGATTACACACATGATACCTAGGAAAAGATGCCCCAGGGGACAGTAGTGGCCACACTACTCCATGGACCTGAATGGTAATGACTGCAACACAAGCCACCATCCCTGCACTCTGCATATCTCACACTCATGCACATCATGTCACAGGCCACAAAATAGGACATGCATGCTGTAAAGCAATACACTTTAGAGACACACTCCTATGTCTGGACTCAGTATCAGTGACAACTGACATGGACCCCACATGTACTGAACTGGACAGGGCACAGGCAAGGTCCCAAAACCTGTTACACACCACCCCCACACATGAAGCTGCAAGCATTGGGCACATCGATAAACTGGCAGCCTAGATAACCTTGTGCAAGTGTGACTACACACATACCAGGGTACACATGGCAAGGAGGGGAAGGGAGGAAGGACAGCACCGCTACACTTTGGGGACCAGGAACTGCACTGCACATGTAAACCCTGGCAGTGTATCCATGCAACTGTGCACTTACAAATGCTGGTGACACACAACAAACACACATGTACCTACCCCCTTCCTGCTGCTGCTTTTCCCGTAAGCGCCTGTCCATGTCAGGGAAGACGACCGCCAGCACACGCTTGTGGATGTGGGTCAGACGGCGGCGCCCATGGTTCTTTTGGCTCACAGGTGAGTCCCCCAGCAGGACCCGTGCGATCCTCCGCGTCCAGCACCGGATATCCTGCCAGCGTTTCCTCACCTGGGCTAGGCGCCGCTTCCGACCATCCGTCTTCCTCACGGCACTGACGGCGTCCTTCCAGATCTGCTCCTTGGCTCAGGCGCCTACCTGTGAGGATGAAAAAGTGAGACAACATCAATACACCTGCGACAATTCACAGAGACACAAATTAGAACAATTTGGCTGGTTTTAACAGGGCATAGAATGCATCAAACTCATTACACCTGTGTCATTGGGACATTTTCCTCTGTGGAAGGCAAAATGCACTAGGTGGCATTGTAGAGTACACAGGTGGCATGAGGGGTACGACACAATCAATCATCCAGGCTCACACTGTGCATCACAAGCGACACCAGGATTATGTGCAGCACCTCAAAGCAGTCACATGCCACAGGCCACTGAGGCGCCCTCAGCAGAGTACACAGACACACACAGCCACAGGACAATCACCTGCCATTGCCAACTGCAGCTACACACCTCACTCTGCACATGTGCCACTAGACTGGGGGGTGTCACAGGTGTGGGGCTGGCCCATCACCGCAGACACACAGCACTGCTCCCTGCTCACATCAGATAGGCATGGTATATCCATCCCTCAAGCAGCTGGGGTGCTACACTCCACATATGCACTCACCCACATGACAGGGGACTTACACACACACACCAATGTCCAGGGGACAAACACATCATTTGTACACTCTCAGCACATGTACACTAAACAAACACACATCTGTGGGTACTGCCACCTGTCACACTGGGGGGACCACAGATTCACATAAGGACTGTAGTAACAACATTCCCAGGAGGATTAGACAGGCAGAATGTGTAATGCCACATGCAGTGATTGTCACAGTACACACAATGCAAGTGAGGAGAGCAGACATGCACCACAGCATGCTCTGGCTGGGAGACATTAGGCATTCCCCCACCCGGGACCCACCCTACAGTACATTGCATGTGTGTTACACCTGGACACAATGGCAGAAGTCACAGTCACAAAAAAGGGGCACAGTCTTTGCTAGTGGACTCAGCACTCACCTGAACCCCTGGTCGACCATACAGCATGGGATACTGTGGGAGGATCACATCCAGCAGGGCTTGGTTCTCCTCCTGGGTGAAAGGCTGGGCCCTCTCCACAGCCCTGGACATGGTGCCAGAGGATTCACCAGCAGCAGCAGTGTTGTTGAATCAAAGGATGTGCAGGCAAGTGCTCTCTCATGGGACCTGGCTGCCTTATATCTGCCTTGCTGCCCTGTTTCATTCACAGGAGTACAGAGTGATTGGTCACTCACATTTGCATCCTATGTTTCCTCCAATCCCTTTAAACCTACCACAGTCAGTGGCTTTGCATTTTTTTTCATTGAGCATGATGTCAACTCAACAACCACTTTGCAACAAAGTAGATTCTTTCAAACCGACTTTAGCTGGGCACCTGATGAAAAAAATTCAAACTTTAAACTAGGTCTCCATGACAACCAGCATGCATGTAGGGCTTTATACTTGTCCCTCATGTGTCCCCTATGTAATTTGTACATTCACACACAGGTACGGTGAGTTCCAGGGCCCTAGGGCACCCCAAATGCATAGAAATGGCCCGTACACGCGCGTGTACGGGGCGTATCACTATGGGTATGCATACGCGAGCAAAGCCATAGTGAAACGGCCCGTACATGCGTGTGTACGGGGCGTATCAATATGGGTACGCATACGCGAGCAAAGCCATAGTGTTACGGGCCGTACACGCGCGTGTACGAGCCGTTTCACTATGGCTTTGCTCGCGTATGCGTACCCATAGTGAAACGGCCCGTACATGCGCGTGTACGAGCCGTTTCACTATGGCTTTGCTCGCGTATGCGTACCCATAGTGATACGCCCCGTACACACGCGTGTACGGGCCATTTCACTATGGCTTTGCTCGCGTATGCGTACCCATAGTGATACGCCCCGTACACACGCGTGTACGGGCCGTTTCACTATGGCTTTGCTCGCGTATGTGTACCCATAGTGATACGCCCCGTACACGCGCGTGTACGAGCCGTTTCACTATGGCTTTGCTCGCGTATGCGTACTCATATTGATACGCCCGGCACACATGCGTGTACGCTCCGTATCACTATGGGTAGGCCTACGGCAGCACTCCCATAGTGATGGGGAACGTACACAGAGCGCATGTACGGTGCATTTCACACCTGACAGTGGTGACAGGCAGCACACAGAAAGGAATAGAGCTGACATACTTGTCCAAGGCTGGACATCAAGGCATTGTCTGTGCAGTACTACATGTGTGGGGCACAGGTGTGTCAGGCTGTAATGTGGCACACGCCTCCTGAGTTGTGAAGGCAATAGATGTATGATGAGATGTGTACAGATGTCATGTGTGATGGTGGACTATGTGCCAGACATCCCCTTCACTCCTTTGACATGTGTGCATGTAGTACAGAACACTTGTGAAAAGCGTCACTGCCATGGCACAGTCAACAACACACGCAACTGTCCCCTGATGCCAGCTACAGGGGTTTTCACACCTGACATGTGACTACCCGCGTTGCACGATGTGACTATGTCATGTATGTGTTGTGTGTTCCCATTAGCTTGCTGTAGGTGTTTGGTCAAATGCATCAGCAGTTGCTGCAACCAACATGTGTCTGTGTGTAGATGGCCATGGCACAGTGTTACGCATACCAGGCCACATGTGTAATCCAACGTAAGGTGTGTATGTATGCATCGACACGGAGTTTCAAAACAAGAACATATCTGCATACTCTCAATGTATGTGTGATCATTCTTGAAATGTAATCCTTCATGGCAAGGTGTGTGGTCTGTCCTTTTTCTATTACATGTGACCTGTGCCTCTAGTGTTCCGCAACCTGTCTGTACAATGAACATCCTTCCTCTGCACATATTTGGTTGTCTGTAACTCCTGTAATGCGTCTGCCTGCTCACTTACACTGGCCCACAGCTAGTGTCATGGCATGGCATAATGAGGTTGAGAATAAACGTTTGGAGCTGTCTCTTGGTAGGAGTGTCACATGGCTGGCATACGTGTCCAGGGCATATTGCACAGACCTGACTCTGTATGTAGCATATGTGTATTGCCTGTTGACCATGTGCTCAGTACATTGACATTGGTGGTGTACTGTACTCACTCTTCGTTGTCCCTTCTAATCCACTGCAGGGCTCAGCCTCTCCCTCGAGCAATTCCGGACTTGGCTGACATGCGGGAAAATGACTGTATACGCCGCTACCGCTTCCCCCAATGTTTGATTGTGGACTTGACGACACGGCTGGCAGCACACCTCCAACCGCTATACAGGTATCCTGGTGCACTGACACCCAAGATGAAGGTGATGGCAGCCCTATATTTCTTGGCCACGGGTACCTTTCAACATACCATTGCCCATGTGGGTGGGATGTCCCAAACCATGTTCAGCCGTGAACTGCATGATTTTCTAGAGGCCATGTTGGAGCACCTTGATGAGTTCATTAAATTCCCAACTCCTAGGGCGGAGCCAGGCCGGCGGCCAAGATGGCCGCCCGGGCTCCCGGCTCCGTCGACTCTCTCTTCCTGCTGCTGGATCTAGCTGTCGGGGCAGCTCTGCCGACACTTTCCTGGATGTCGGAGAAGGACCGATCCCACTGAGAGTTACTCTGGAGGCTCTCCGAGCTTCAGGGACGGAGATATGCTTCCCGGTCGGTGTGGCCTACGCGGGTCCCGGAGCCGGGACCTCACGTGATACTGTAGCCGGTGGTGAGTGGAACAACAATGGCCGGGAAGACACGGTCACCCGCGGGGGCGCTCGAACCCACCCTGAACAACATCCTAGCGTCCGTTGATGAGTGCCGTCCCCTCATGCCGGACGGGACCCCCCCCCCCCACCCACCCGAACGCTGCATTGCTAAATGTGGACGTGTGACGCAGCTCTGTGTCTCTCTGCTGGAGATTGGTACGACCCGCTTGCTGCTGCCTGTATCCCGCGATTCGGCTGATCGGGGCCGATTGCTGCATGGCGATTTGGAGTCGTTCGGACACACTGGGTGGCGCAGATGAGGCCTTCCGGGGGGCAGTTTCGAGATGGCTATCACAACGTGTGCCACCGGGGAGACGTCCGGATGGCACAAATGATGGCGGCTCTAGTGTGAACTCCGGTGGCATTTATGCTGTGCGCCCCATTTTGTAGTGATACCCTCATGGAACCCTGCCCACCCGAGGCGATGGCGATGCGCATTTCAAAAGGAGTGCGGAGTTCTGAAGCCCCTTCCCGTGTTTTGGAAGCACAGCGAGTGGGTTTGGTTCGCATGGCGTTTATACCCCGGCATAAGTGGAAGTATGAGAGAGCCTGATGCGGTATTTTCACTGTGTGCCTTTGCCCGGTGACTCCCTCTACGATCTGTGGTATGGCCCGGATGGGTGTCTCTACGGGACCCTACACGTTGCTGATGAGTGGACGTTGGTGACTGGGGTCTACTCGATCGCTACAAAGGGCATCGTCGGAATGGAACTTGGTCCATGGACACATGGAGTGCTCGGGGATTCCATCGGATGTGAGGCTGTGGGGACTCCTTTATTGCCCTCTCCCTTGTGGCAGACATCGTCGCGCAACCCATATAAATTGAACTGCCTACTCTTCCTGAACCGGACTATGTCTTGCTGCGTGGGAGGCGGTTGTGGGCTGTGAACGGCTGTGAAATGTGTCGTGTCCTGGCGTATTGGAAGAACTCCTACTCTTCTTTGGATATCCTTGTCTATTGTACTCTTGGTGCTTTGTTGGCTACGCTTTGTGCGGACTGGGACACGTTTCTGATAATGGCCGGGTGGGGCTGGGTTACGAAATGGTGATTGTTTCCCTCAGATGCTGACAGGGGGGTGACTGGGTGGGCTGGCGGGGCGACTACTGTTCTGATTCGATGGGTTCCTCGGCTGTCCTGCAGCGGCGCTGATATACCTGTAAGCTACGCGGGGGGGCCGGGGGCCTGTACTGGTGAACCCCCCAATATATCTTTCTCTTTTATATTTCCTTCTTTTATATTTCCCCTTTCTTCTATATTTCGGGTTCCGTACACCGGGCGACAGGCACGCTGTTAAGGGGGAGGCCGT
Source organism: Triturus cristatus (assembly GCF_964204655.1). Classification (NCBI taxonomy): domain Eukaryota; kingdom Metazoa; phylum Chordata; class Amphibia; order Caudata; family Salamandridae; genus Triturus; species Triturus cristatus. Next base: position 21,462,144 of record NC_140580.1, on the reverse strand, counting down.
AGCCATTGGCAGAGGTGCAGGGTGGGGGGTTAGGGGAGGGGTACTACTGTTCTTTCCTTTTATGTTCCTAGGGCCTCTTTCTTATTCTTTGTCTCTCTTGGCTTTCTTTTTATTTCTCCTCTTTTTTATTTCTTTTGGGAACTGTCTAACAGGTTCCTCTCTATACGTCCTGGTGGTACAGATTACAGGGGTGGATGTTTCTTTAACGTTTTTATGTTGCAGCGGGCATAAATCTGTATTGGTGGGCGAATTGTATAGCTCATTGTCTATCCTGTTTAAGGTGCGTCAACGCCAACGTCCTGCCTGCAGTAGTCCTGCCTGTGAATATCCTGAGCTGTGGTAACCCCTTGCCTTTGTATTATTGGATTGTGTGGCATCAGATCCTGTTCCTTCCTAAAACTCTAAAAGAAACCTCTTTCATCCTGGTGCCGATATGGTACCGATAATATCCTGAGTTACGACGGGGCATTTGGGAGGCGGGTTGTTGTACTCTTATGGCTTGACTGATTTGCTTTGACCGACTCTGTACTACTGGCCGGCTGTGATGGTTTCAGGCCCGGGTTTGTAACTGCTTTATGTACCAATAAAGGTTTACCAAAAAAAAAAACAAAATTCCCAACTCCTAAGCAGTTGACAGCTGTCAAGCGTGAGTTCTATGCCCTGGGAGGGATGCCACATGTCATTGGGTCCATAGATGGAACACATGTGGCTTTGGTACCACCACAGGCACAGGAGGTAGCCTTCCGTAACCGCAAGCATTACCACTCCATTAATGCCCTTGCGGTGTGTCTTGCCAACATGGTGATTTCACATGTCTGTGCTCGTTTCCCAGGATCAGCACACGATGCGTACATCCTGAGGCGTAGCAGGGTGCCTGAAATGATGCTGCAGCTGCGCAACGAACGGGCATGTATTGTTGGTGGGTATACTCTGCCAGTCCTGTATTAAACCTCATCTTCCTGTCTTACTGCTTCTCCTGACCCACTCTTGTCCATGATGTTTCCATGTAGGGGATGCTGGCTATCCCAACATGCCATGGCTGATCACGCCTCTCCGCAACCCCAGCACGGCTGCCGATCACCGCTACAACAACGCCCATGGGCGGACCAGGCGAGTGATAGAGAGGACGTTTAGCCTCCTGAAGAGCCGATTCCGTTGCCTCCACAAGACCGGTGGCGCACTCCCATATGCACCGGTGAAGGTCTGCAAGATATTCCTCGTGTGCTGCATGCTGCACAACATGGCAGTGGAGAAAGCTGTGCCACTCATCCTGGATCCAGATGAGCAGGACCATCCACCCGTGGAGGATGAAGGGCTTGGGCACGAGGCAAGTGATGTGGAGGAGGAGGAGGCGGTAGAGGACATGCGGAGTCGGCTCATATGCGACGTCTTTGCTTAGTGGGGAGTTCCAGTGTCTGAGTGTGCACACATTTGGCTGTGTGTGGCATGTGTTGCAATGTGTGTGTCCATCTGCATGTCTTCCAAGTGAGTCTGAGGTGTTTGGATGTGTCACTCGAGTGATGGTGCAATAGAATAATGTTGTTCCAGAGTCATCATTGTCACCTCGCATGTTGACAACCTAATACGTGTCGAGTACATGCACATGCATGCGGATGTGCTTCTTTTGGCTGACTTCTGGTGTGTCTCCCATCCACAGGTACTTGCGCATGCTGTCTGCTGGTGGCATTGTTGTGCTCCTGCTATTCCTCATGAACACAGCAACATGTGCTGAATCAGCGTGACATGCACGGACAAGTTCGAAAATCTCCTTCGGGTAAGGGATGCAGCACAGCTTTTTGGGAGTGGTATTTGTTTTGAATGTGTGTGCACTGCTCCTGTTCAAGTTTGGATACTTCACATACATGTAGATTCACCATGGGGTACATGACCTGGAGCAGAATTCACCTGAATTGATGGTCAGACTTGGTGACAGTCATCTGTAATGGGATTGTGATGGAGCAATATGTGTAACACTGGCCTCGGAAACATACGGGTTGCACCGGGTTGACATGGTGTATGAATTCCCCATTAGGGGCTCAATGGTGTATAGCAGGCTCTCTGTGAGCAGCAGGGGTGTTTAGCTGTAATCCGTCACTTGTGTGCCAGTGCCATGGATTTCCAGCATCTGTGGTGGTAAGGGGGGTGCCAGTGTTGGTCCCACGTGTTCATCCACATGACCTGTGTATGTGTTGACAGAGTTGCATTAGCATTCCGACACACATGAGTAATAAAGGTATCCCTCTGCCTCCAAGGTGCCTCATCTCTGTCAATGGTGGTCTGTTGCCACTGTGCATGCGGCATGTCTGGCATTGTTCCCAGAGATGGTGCATATGTGTCTATGTGTAGAGTAGCAAGATGCAAGCTGTTTGTCAGGGATTAGATTCTGTATTGTGCATGATGTCCATGGCTGCGTAGGTTTTGTGGCATGTCAGTCTCCACGACGGCCACTGTGCCGCATGTGAATCCATTGTGTGTGTGTGTGCCATGTTGAACCAGACATTCCTTCCTTGACATACACCTTTAGCATGGTTCCTTCCTGAGATCCTTGTCTTTGTGTGCTACTTGTGGCATTGTTTCCTTGACATGGCGAATGCTGCTGCAGGCCCTGCTGCAAGGGCACCCAGTGTCCACGCAAACGAGCTGGTGTTCATCATGGATTGCTTGCTGACATGTGCTATGCTGATCAGCAGCATCTGTGCCTCATGCACCAGCACACTCTGCATTATGCACAAGATCCCTAGTTCCATCCACCTCAAGGCAAGAGGGAGACCATCCCCCAGGTCAACTATGACATCTGTGTCTACTCCTACCCTGCACTCTACGGACATGTGCGTTAGAAATCCCATGAGACTTGTCCACATCCAGGGTGCATCTGCACAGCTCTGCTACTACATCCGGCGACCAGGCCACATCAACATCCAACAGAGATGGGGGGAGTGGATCACTGCCAGCTGCAGGATGACCTTCTCAATCCACGCGCACACTCAGGATGCAGCCCACACCCACAACACAACCTTGTGGCACTGTGATCCAACACCCAATTGTGCCATCTCCATGCATCCAACCTTGGCTGGCCCACCATTCTCCACATCCACCTGACTCAAGCATGCAGGACATGGTTCTGCCACGTGTCTACACATACCTGGGACTCCCACCCCAGGACACTCCACATGATCCCTGACCTCTGCGCATGACTGTTGCTCTTCTGAATAGGTCTGTGGGCACAGTTGTGCGGGCACCCCCTCAGCTGGTTGGGTCCATCACGGGTGAGTATGGTGCTTCATGTCTGTCTTGGATGGTACGTTGTGACCCATGTGTGTCCTGTGCCAGATCAGACCCCAGGGTATGGATGTTTGGAGTTAATTCAGTAATCAGGCATGGTTTGACTTTACAACACAGACATGTAGTGGAATAATGCAAAATGACGGCATCATCTTGTGATTGTGATGAATTTTATTAGTGCTGGGGTACGTGTTTGGGGGGTGACAAGAGGTGCTTGGCGGGAGTGTAGAATCCAAAGTTCACAGGGGGAGTTGGTGTCCTTGCCATTGACAGTCATCAGAGTCTGTGCCACAGTCTTTGTCAACATTGGTCAGACAGTGACCAGCAAGGCCATGTGGCAGAGAATGTCCTTTGCTGCTGTGCTGCTGTTGGGCCAGAGGGTCAGGTGCCAGGCCAGGTGACCTGGGAGATGGTGATGTTCCGCTGACTCTCACGGTCTTTTTCGTGGACGACCCACCTTCCTGCGGGGACCCTCAGACGCCTGCCTTGACGATGCAAGGGACGCTCCATCAGATGTATCCTCCTCCTCCTCCCTCCCTGTGTCTGGTGGTGGTCTACGCCTGGTGGCACAGGGAGGGTTTGCCAGGCTTTGGGCGATCTGATGGAGGGATTGGCTCACGTCCCTGTGCACCGCCACGAGCTCTGCAAGTCTTGCCTCCATCCTGGCATGATGCTCAACCTGCAGGGCCTTCATCTCATTGAGGGTCCCCACTACCTGGGCGATGCCTCTGGAGTCACGCCGGTATGCGTCCAGGATGGTTCTGACGTGTGCCATAGCCGGGTCCTGAGCCAACTGGTCAGGTTCGCGCCTCCGCCGTCCTCCACTCCCACCACCCCTGCCCACTTGTGCCTGGCCTGCCGTTGTGGGCCCATCGGGTCTCCGGGACCCCTGAGGGATGGCATTTGCGGTGTCGCCTGCCTCCTCCTGGGTGCCCGGAGAAGCTTGTCCCTCCTGGACAGACTGGCTGCGTTGTTGTGTGCGGGCAGGGCTCCTGGGTGTCTCCTGGGATGTGGCAGGAATGGGGGTGGTGGTTGGCACAGTTGTACCTGACGCAGGTGCTGCAGGTGGTTGGACACCAGAGGGGCCAGGTTGGTCTGGGTCATCCACGGAGTGGTGAGAGTCGTCGCTGCCGGTGGTGTCCTCTTCACGCAGAGCCTGGTCCTGTGAGTCTTCCCCCCCAGTGTTGGGGGGAGATCGATGACGTTGACCTGTGTGTGAGAGAGACTGTGTTAATTGTGTTACATGCGACATCCATGTTTCATTCTTTTTTGATTTGGCACAGTTTCTCTGGGTGGTTGGATTTGGCTAGCATTCCTCACACAGTGCACTTGTGCATGGGTATGTCCCTTGGCCACAGCTTTCGACACTTTACCTATGTGTGACACAATCTTAGTTGATGCATCTTTTGTGAACGCAGTCAGCAGTGTAGTGAGCGGGCGTAGCAAGCCATGCAGAGCCGCCTTACGAGTTGCACTGTACGTGGCCAAATGGTGTTTATTCCATGCTATTTGAGAATGCAGGTAGGTAACTTAACTATTTGTGACAGGGTTCTGACGAACACAGTGGGTAGGTATACTGGGTGTAAGGTTCTGTTTGTGCCTGCAGCACGGATGTACTCGTGCACAGATTGACACATGGCCTAGTGTTTATCAAAGGTTGAAGGGGGGGTTAAGGCACTGCCAAACCTTGTCTACATGCACACAGTCCACCTGCTGACGAGCGGACATGGCCACACCACCCAAGGGTGATTTGGTCTCCCTCTGTCTCCCTTTCTCCCTCCCTCTGTCAGCCTCCTCCCACTGTCCGTCTCCCTCTGTCTCCCTTTCTCCCTCCCTCTGTCAGCCTCCTCCCTCTGTCCGTCTCCCCTTCTCCCTCCCTCTGTCAGCCTCCTCCCTCCCTCTGTCTGTCTCCCTGTGTCCACCTCTGTCTCTGTCCCTCTCTCTGCCGCTCTCCCTCCCTCTGTGTGTCACCCTCTGTCACCTCAGCCCAGCTTCCTGGGCACACACAGTTTGCAGGTCTTGCAAAGGCCATTGGCTTGTTCATGTGGGTTTGTTTCTTCTCTGTGGGCACCCATTGGGCGGAGTGTCTGAGTCTGCGCTGCTGCTGTGGCGGTGTGTGCTGACACTCTTTCAGTGTGCTGCGTCTTCATTGGCTGCTGTTATGTGCAAATTGTGCCTTCATACCCATGTCGTCCTGCAACGCGGCCACCATTAGTAGGCACAACAGTACTGTGTGGGGACACACTGTTTGTATGGCTGTGCCCTTAGCCATATGGGCTGAGGGCATTGTTGTGTCCTTCAGAGTTGCTCTATGTTGGTTTTGAGGCCCACCCTCCCGGCATCAGGGACATCCTGTCTTGTGTTGGTGTTTTGTGTGGCCTGTGACTTGCCATGGCCTTGCTTGGGGCATGGGGCATGGAGGCGCTTTGGCATGTGTGTGTTTTTGGAGTGTGGTTGTGTCTGGTGCTGGCTTTGGGGGGGTTGCGTGCATGATTGGTATTTGGGTTGTATATGGCGTTCCCCCCATGTGAGTTGAGTTGTTTGTGTACTCACCAGGTTCTCGGACTCCTTCTACTCCATCTACTCCCACCAGCGGCAGCGTGGCCATCACCTTCTCCTCCCAGGGATGGTAGTGTACTGATCTGCTTGCCGGACCTCCTCCAGTGATGTTGGCCTGGTTGTGGTCGTCTGTCATTTTTCTCTTGACCGTCCTTCGCAGATCGTACCACCTGGCTTGGCACTCATGCCTGGTCCTTCTGGTGGCCCCAACAGCATTCACGGAATTGACTATCCTCTCCCACATGGCAGTTTTTTCTGATATGCTGGTCCGTCTGACCAATGTTCCGAAGAGCTGTGGCTCGACTCTGATGATTTCGTCGACAAGGGACTCCAGCTCGTCCTTTGTGAACTTTGGATTCTTGTTGGTGGGCATGGTGTGGGGTGTGGGTGTGTATGGTTGTGGGGGTGGGGGTGTGGATGGGTGTGGGTGTGGATGGTTGTGGGTGTGCAGGTGTGTGTGTGTGAATGTACTGAGGGTGTGTTCGTGATGGTGGTTGTGTGAAGGAGTGCAAGTGTAAGGTGTATTGATGGTTGAAGTATGGTGCAGTGCGTTGTCTCTGGGGTCTGGCAGCAGTGGATCTGTTGCAAAGGATCATGGTTTGTGTGTGTTGGGCCTTTTTATTGGTCCATTTGTGGGTGTGGCTGTGTTTGAACTTTGGGTGGGTGTGTTATAAGGAGTGGTAGTGGTTTGGGCCTCTGTTTCTCTGTTTGTCAGTTGCAGGTCAGTGTATAGGATGTATTTGGCCTTGTTGGATATGTTTTGTGGTGTTGTGTGCCTCGGATTGACTGTCCTTGTATTTTTTTGGTTAGTTCTGGTTCAGTAGGAGTGTTTTTACCGTCTGTACGGTGCGTACATGGGCCATGTTGTTGTACAGTGCTGTCCTTTGCTATGACTTAGTATGACTCGTACATGCCCGATGTTGGGTGAGGGTGCTGGTGTGTGGGCCTGGGGTAGGGTGCGTACGAACACGGGCAGGGTGTTGGTCCGCACCGTCCATCGGTGGTGGTGTTTTGCACGGTACATACAAGGGGGGCTGGGTGTAGGGTCCGTACATACACGGGTGGGGGTACGGTCCGTACATACACAGGTGGGGTGGGGGTACGGTCCGTACATACACGGGTGGGGTGGGGGTGCGGTCCATACATACACGGGTGGGGGTACGGTCCGTACATACACTGGTGGGGTGGGGGTACAGTCCGTACATACATGGGTGGGGGTACGGTCCGTACATACACTGGTGGGGTGGGGGTACGGTCCGTACATACACTGGTGGGGTGGGGGTACGGTCCGTACATACACGGGTGGGGAGTTGGTACGCTCCATGCATACACGGGTGGGGGTACGGTCCGTACATACACTGGTGGGGTGGGGGTACGGTCCGTACATACACGGGTGGGGGCACGGTCCGTACATACACTGGTGGGGTGGGGGTATGGTCCGTACATACACTGGTGGGGTGGGGGTACGGTCCGTACATACACGGGTGGGGTGTTGGTACGCTCCATGCATACACGGGTGGGGGTACGGTCCGTACATAAACTGGTGGGGTGGGAGTACGGTCCATACATACACGGGTGGGGGTACGGTCCGTGCATACACTGGTGGGGTGGGGGTATGGTCCGTACATACACTGGTGGGGTGGGGGTACGGTCCGTACATACACGGGTGGGGTGTTGGTATGCTCCATGCATACACGGGTGGGGGTACGGTCCGTACATACACAGGTGGGGTGGGGGTGCGGTCCGTACATACACGGGTGGGGTGGGGGTGCGGTCTGTACATACACGGGTGGGGTGGGGGTACGGTTCATACATACACGGGTGGGGTGGGGGTACGGTCCGTACATACACTGGTGGGGTGGGGGTACGGTCCGTACATACACGGGTGGGGAGTTGGTACGCTCCATGCATACACGGGTGGGGGTACGGTCCGTACATACAAGGGTGGGGTGGGGGTGCAGTCCGTACATACACGGGTGGGGTGGGGGTACGGTCCGTACATACACGGGTGGGGTGGGGGTGCGGTCCGTACATACACGGGTGGGGTGGGGGTACGGTCCGTACATACACGGGTGGGGTGGGGGTGCGGTCCGTACATGCACGGGTGGGGTGGGGGTGCGGTCCGTACATGCACTGGTGGGGTGTTTGTACGCTCCATTCATACACGGGTGGGGGTACGGTCCGTACATACACGGGTGGGGAGTTGGTATGCTCCATGCATACACGGGTGGGGGTACGGTCCGTACATACACTGGTGGGGTGGGGGTACGGTCCGTACATACACGGGTGGGGGTACGGTCCGTACATACACTGGTGGGGTGGGGGTACGGTCCGTACATACACGGGTGGGGTTGGGGTGCGGTCCGTACATACATGGGTGGGGTGGGGGTACGGTCCGTACATACACGGGTGGGGAGTTGGTACGCTCCATGCATACACGGGTGGGGGTACGGTCTGTACATACACTGGTGGGGTGGGGGTACAGTCCGTACATACACGGGTGGGGGTACGATCCGTACATACACTGGTGGGGTGGGGGTACGGTCCGTACATACACTGGTGGGGTGGGGGTACGGTCCGTACATACACGGGTGGGGAGTTGGTACGCTCCATGCATACTTGGGTGGGGGTACGCTCCATGCATTCACTGGTGGGGGTTCGGCGCGTATATCCGCGTCCGGGGGGCGTTTTGCGCGTACATGCGGGGTCTGTGGTGGGGTGTTCGGCGCGTATGCAGGCACATGTCTCCATGGTTGCTATGGGAGTTTGGTCCGTACGGTGTTTTTTCCATACAGTTGTGAAATCGAAAGGACGGGAGTGATCGTACTTGTGCGGTCGGACTTCATTTTTCCGATTCGTACGGTGAATCGTCAGGGGATGTGTCGGACACAATTTCCGACCCAAGGACGTGTGGGGGACTTTTCCGGATGTGATTCGTATGGAGTTTTTCCCATGCGAATCGTACTTGGCAGTTTGTACGCTTCTTGTACGATTCGGACGGTAAAAAGTCCAGATTCAATTTGGACGGGGGAAATTTTTCCAGGATCCGAATCGGCACCATAATGTCACTAGGAAAAGGTACAGACACATGTATGAATGCTTTCACGAATATAGTGAGACTTACAATAAAGATATGTGAAGGGTTTCTGCTTTATATTTGGCTAAACTCAACAGTTGAGCTTTAAGACATGTTGATAGAGGGATTAGGCTACTTCGTGTGACTCTGTAGAAATGTACACTTGAAGTACACCATATAAATCTAGGTGCCTGTTGGAAATGTAAAGTGCAGTCTATCAAGTTTTAAGGTCTTCATGGTTTTGTGACTGAAATATGTGTCTACTTGCACATGTACTCTCATATGGGTTATGCGTCTGAAGATGCTAGACGTATAAAACACAGGTATACATCTATTTTTATATTTCTTTTATATATGATGCTGCTAGCAAATAGTACAGACATATGCATGCATGCTCTTAGGAATGTGGTGAGACTTAGAGCTGAGACATGTGATGCATTGCTGCTTTGTATTTGGCTAGGCCTAACACTCTATGAAGTCACAGAATAGTAAGCTGCAGCACAAAACTGAGGTTTAAGACATGTTAGAAGAGAGATTAGTGATTAGACTACTTTGTACGAGTGTGTTCTAAGGTACACTTTAAATATACTGTATATTTTTCAGTGTCTGTTTGAAATGTAAAGTGCAATCTGTGAAGTTTTAAAGCCTTTATGGTATTGTGAGTGAGGTATGTCATCATTTGCACATGTATTCCGATATGTGCTATGCATCTCCAGATGCTAGACTTAAAAACACAAGTATAAATCTATTTATAAATTTATTTTATATAAGATGCTGCTATGGAAAACGTACACACATATTCATGTATGGTTTTAGGAATATGGTGAAACTTACAGCTGAGACATGTGATAGGTTGCTGCTTTATATTTAGCTAGGCCCAATACACTGAGCATTAATAGAATGGTGAAGCAGCAGCACAAAATTGAGGTTTAAGGTATGTTAAGAGATGGATTAGTTATCACGCTACTTTCTATGAGTCTGTGGAAAGCTACACTTCAAATATGCTGCATAATTTGTATTATCTGCTTCAAATGTGAAGTGCAGTCTGTCAAGTTTTAAGATCTGAATGGTGTTGTGACTGAGGTATGTCTCTACTTGCACATGTATTCTGATACGTATTATGCATATGAAGATGCTAGACGTATAAAACACAAGTATACATCTATTTGGATATTTCTTTTATATATGATGCTGCTACCAAAAGATAGAGACATATGTGTGCATGCTTTCAGCAATATGGTGAGACTTACAACTGAGACATGTGATACATTGCTGCCTTATATTTGGCTAGGCCCAACACCATAAGTAGTAACAGAATGGTGAAGCTCTAGCACAAAAGTGAAGTTTAAAACGTTAGGAAACTGATTAGTGATTAGACTAGTTTGTATGAGTGTGTGGAAAGATACACTTAAAGTATACCACATAAATGTAGTTGTCTGTTTGAAATATGAATGCAGTCTCTCACGTTTTAACATCTCTATGGTGTTCTGACTGAAGTATATCCCTGTTTACACATGTATGCTCATATGTTTAATCCATCTGAAGATCCTAGACATGTAAAACACAGGTATACATCAATTTCCATGCTTCTTATATATATGGTGTCACTAGCACTCCTTCTACTCCATCTACTCCCACCGGCGGCAGCGTGGCCATCACCTTCTCCTCCCAGGGATGGTAGTGTACTGGTCTGCGGGCCGGACCTCCTCCAGTGATGTTGGCCTGGTTGTGGTCGTCTGTCATTTTTCTCTTGACCGTCCTTCGCAGATCGTACCACCTGGCTTGGCACTCATGCCTGGTCCTTCTGGTGGCCCCAACAGCATTCACGGAATTGACTATCCTCTCCCACATGGCAGTTTTTTCTGATATGCTGGTCCGTCTGACCAATGTTCCGAAGAGCTGTGGCTCGACTCTGATGATTTCGTCGACAAGGGACTCCAGCTCGTCCTTTGTGAACTTTGGATTCTTGTTGGTGGGCATGGTGTGGGGTGTGGGTGTGTATGGTTGTGGGGGTGGGGGTGTGGATGGGTGTGGGTGTGGATGGTTGTGGGTGTGCAGGTGTGTGTGTGTGAATGTACTGAGGGTGTGTTCGTGATGGTGGTTGTGTGAAGGAGTGCAAGTGTAAGGTGTATTGATGGTTGAAGTATGGTGCAGTGCGTTGTCTCTGGGGTCTGGCAGCAGTGGATCTGTTGCAAAGGATCATGGTTTGTGTGTGTTGGGCCTTTTTATTGGTCCATTTGTGGGTGTGGCTGTGTTTGAACTTTGGGTGGGTGTGTTATAAGGAGTGGTAGTGGTTTGGGCCTCTGTTTCTCTGTTTGTCAGTTGCAGGTCAGTGTATAGGATGTATTTGGCCTTGTTGGATATGTTTTGTGGTGTTGTGTGCCTCGGATTGACTGTCCTTGTATTTTTTTGGTTAGTTCTGGTTCAGTAGGAGTGTTTTTACCGTCTGTACGGTGCGTACATGGGCCATGTTGTTGTACAGTGCTGTCCTTTGCTATGACTTAGTATGACTCGTACATGCCCGATGTTGGGTGAGGGTGCTGGTGTGTGGGCCTGGGGTAGGGTGCGTACGAACACGGGCAGGGTGTTGGTCCGCACCGTCCATCGGTGGTGGTGTTTTGCACGGTACATACAAGGGGGGCTGGGTGTAGGGTCCGTACATACACGGGTGGGGGTACGGTCCGTACATACACAGGTGGGGTGGGGGTACGGTCCGTACATACACGGGTGGGGTGGGGGTGCGGTCCATACATACACGGGTGGGGGTACGGTCCGTACATACACTGGTGGGGTGGGGGTACAGTCCGTACATACATGGGTGGGGGTACGGTCCGTACATACACTGGTGGGGTGGGGGTACGGTCCGTACATACACTGGTGGGGTGGGGGTACGGTCCGTACATACACGGGTGGGGAGTTGGTACGCTCCATGCATACACGGGTGGGGGTACGGTCCGTACATACACTGGTGGGGTGGGGGTACGGTCCGTACATACACGGGTGGGGGCACGGTCCGTACATACACTGGTGGGGTGGGGGTATGGTCCGTACATACACTGGTGGGGTGGGGGTACGGTCCGTACATACACGGGTGGGGTGTTGGTACGCTCCATGCATACACGGGTGGGGGTACGGTCCGTACATACACTGGTGGGGTGGGAGTACGGTCCATACATACACGGGTGGGGGTACGGTCCGTGCATACACTGGTGGGGTGGGGGTATGGTCCGTACATACACTGGTGGGGTGGGGGTACGGTCCGTACATACACGGGTGGGGTGTTGGTATGCTCCATGCATACACGGGTGGGGGTACGGTCCGTACATACACAGGTGGGGTGGGGGTGCGGTCTGTACATACACGGGTGGGGTGGGGGTGCGGTCTGTACATACACGGGTGGGGTGGGGGTACGGTTCATACATACACGGGTGGGGTGGGGGTACGGTCCGTACATACACTGGTGGGGTGGGGGTACGGTCCGTACATACACGGGTGGGGAGTTGGTACGCTCCATGCATACACGGGTGGGGGTACGGTCCGTACATACAAGGGTGGGGTGGGGGTGCAGTCCGTACATACACGGGTGGGGTGGGGGTACGGTCCGTACATACACGGGTGGGGTGGGGGTGCGGTCCGTACATACATGGGTGGGGTGGGGGTACGGTCCGTACATACACGGGTGGGGTGGGGGTGCGGTCCGTACATGCACGGGTGGGGTGGGGGTGCGGTCCGTACATGCACTGGTGGGGTGTTTGTACGCTCCATTCATACACGGGTGGGGGTACGGTCCGTACATACACGGGTGGGGAGTTGGTACGCTCCATGCATACACGGGTGGGGGTACGGTCCGTACATACACTGGTGGGGTGGGGGTACGGTCCGTACATACACGGGTGGGGGTACGGTCCGTACATACACTGGTGGGGTGGGGGTACGGTCCGTACATACACGGGTGGGGTTGGGGTGCGGTCCGTACATACATGGGTGGGGTGGGGGTACGGTCCGTACATACACGGGTGGGGAGTTGGTACGCTCCATGCATACACGGGTGGGGGTACGGTCTGTACATACACTGGTGGGGTGGGGGTACAGTCCGTACATACACGGGTGGGGGTACGATCCGTACATACACTGGTGGGGTGGGGGTACGGTCCGTACATACACTGGTGGGGTGGGGGTACGGTCCGTACATACACGGGTGGGGAGTTGGTACGCTCCATGCATACTTGGGTGGGGGTACGCTCCATGCATTCACTGGTGGGGGTTCGGCGCGTATATCCGCGTCCGGGGGGCGTTTTGCGCGTACATGCGGGGTCTGTGGTGGGGTGTTCGGCGCGTATGCAGGCACATGTCTCCATGGTTGCTATGGGAGTTTGGTCTGTACGGTGTTTTTTCCATACAGTTGTGAAATCGAAAGGACGGGAGTGATCGTACTTGTGCGGTCGGACTTCATTTTTCCGATTCGTACGGTGAATCGTCAGGGGATGTGTCGGACACAATTTCCGACCCAAGGACGTGTGGGGGACTTTTCCGGATGTGATTCGTATGGAGTTTTTCCCATGCGAATCGTACTTGGCAGTTTGTACGCTTCTTGTACGATTCGGACGGTAAAAAGTCCAGATTCAATTTGGACGGGGGAAATTTTTCCAGGATCCGAATCGGCACCATAATGTCACTAGGAAAAGGTACAGACACATGTATGAATGCTTTCACGAATATAGTGAGACTTACAATAAAGATATGTGAAGGGTTTCTGCTTTATATTTGGCTAAACTCAACAGTTGAGCTTTAAGACATGTTGATAGAGGGATTAGGCTACTTCGTGTGACTCTGTAGAAATGTACACTTGAAGTACACCATATAAATCTAGGTGCCTGTTGGAAATGTAAAGTGCAGTCTATCAAGTTTTAAGGTCTTCATGGTTTTGTGACTGAAATATGTGTCTACTTGCACATGTACTCTCATATGGGTTATGCGTCTGAAGATGCTAGACGTATAAAACACAGGTATACATCTATTTTTATATTTCTTTTATATATGATGCTGCTAGCAAATAGTACAGACATATGCATGCATGCTCTTAGGAATGTGGTGAGACTTAGAGCTGAGACATGTGATGCATTGCTGCTTTGTATTTGGCTAGGCCTAACACTCTATGAAGTCACAGAATAGTAAGCTGCAGCACAAAACTGAGGTTTAAGACATGTTAGAAGAGAGATTAGTGATTAGACTACTTTGTACGAGTGTGTTCTAAGGTACACTTTAAATATACTGTATATTTTTCAGTGTCTGTTTGAAATGTAAAGTGCAATCTGTGAAGTTTTAAAGCCTTTATGGTATTGTGAGTGAGGTATGTCATCATTTGCACATGTATTCCGATATGTGCTATGCATCTCCAGATGCTAGACTTAAAAAACACAAGTATAAATCTATTTATAAATTTATTTTATATAAGATGCTGCTATGGAAAACGTACACACATATTCATGTATGGTTTTAGGAATATGGTGAAACTTACAGCTGAGACATGTGATAGGTTGCTGCTTTATATTTAGCTAGGCCCAATACACTGAGCATTAATAGAATGGTGAAGCAGCAGCACAAAATTGAGGTTTAAGGTATGTTAAGAGATGGATTAGTTATCACGCTACTTTCTATGAGTCTGTGGAAAGCTACACTTCAAATATGCTGCATAATTTGTATTATCTGCTTCAAATGTGAAGTGCAGTCTGTCAAGTTTTAAGATCTGAATGGTGTTGTGACTGAGGTATGTCTCTACTTGCACATGTATTCTGATACGTATTATGCATATGAAGATGCTAGACGTATAAAACACAAGTATACATCTATTTGGATATTTCTTTTATATATGATGCTGCTACCAAAAGATAGAGACATATGTGTGCATGCTTTCAGCAATATGGTGAGACTTACAACTGAGACATGTGATACATTGCTGCCTTATATTTGGCTAGGCCCAACACCATAAGTAGTAACAGAATGGTGAAGCTCTAGCACAAAAGTGAAGTTTAACACGTTAGGAAACTGATTAGTGATTAGACTAGTTTGTATGAGTGTGTGGAAAGATACACTTAAAGTATACCACATAAATGTAGTTGTCTGTTTGAAATATGAATGCAGTCTCTCACGTTTTAACATCTCTATGGTGTTCTGACTGAAGTATATCCCTGTTTACACATGTATGCTCATATGTTTAATCCATCTGAAGATCCTAGACATGTAAAACACAGGTATACATCAATTTCCATGCTTCTTATATATATGGTGTCACTAGCAAAAGGTATAGACACATGCATGCATGCTTTTAACATTTGAGGAGACTTACAGCAGAGATATGTGAAAGGTTGCTGATTTGCTTTTAGCTATGCTCAATACCTGATTAGTGGTAGAAAAGTGAAGCAGCAGAAAAGTAATGTTTAAGATAAGTTGTGTGACAAATTAGTGCTCATGATACTTTGTAAGTGTCTGTGGAAAAGTTCACTTAAAGTATGCCACATAAATCTAGGTGTGTGTTTGAAATATGAAGTGCAGTCTGTCAAGTTTTAAAGCCTTTTGTCAGGTTTCGCCGATGAAATCCTCAGGATTGTGCTGATGCTGAATAGGGTCCACCTTTCGACTGGCCCAAGTCTGGAATAATATACACATGGACTAGTGAGATAGTCAAGCGAGGGAAGGAAAGGGTAAGAACAGCAGGGAGGGAGATCTGAGGATGACACAATAAGTACACTGTAAGTATACTGTCCCTCACTATTTAGCACATACAGTTTCTATAGTACTAATCATTGAAGCAGAAGGACTGACTTAATCACACTACCTGTAAAGGAAAGAAGGAGCTGTATCAGGAGAGAGAAGAGGGTGTATTACAGATTCCTAACACAAATACTATTATGAAGAGAAAACAATCATGATGAGTTTGTATGCAGAAATAACACGCTTACCAAAGAAAAGTGGTATAAGACACATTCCCACCTACCCATCTAGGCGTTGAAAAGCCTGGGGTGCAAAGGCAGTTGTCTTCCTGGACACCCTCTACTAAACTCTCCTACAATCAGATAAATTAAAAAGACAGTTTAAAAGAAAATACCAAAGTGCAATCTCCGTCATGCACTTATACCAATATAATGAGACTTTGCTTGTATTCCTGTTTCATGACACAGGAGAAAGTGATTGTTAGACCTGGCACCTTGGTGTGGTTCTCCCTTCCATTTTTGTTGTTGCCTCATGTGCTTTGCTGGTGTTAGATGCTCAGGGCACTGTGCCACTGCTGCCCAGTGCCACAGTGCAAGTGCTCCCTATTGTAAATTGATGTATGAATTAGTGATTCCATGATTGGTTGGTTTGGTTTACCTGTCAGACCCTAGTACAGTGCACCAGGAGTGCCCAGGACTGGTAATCCAAATACTGCTGGTGGACCTGCAGCACCGGTTGTGCCCCCCACAGAAGCAGCCTGTAAAAGTGTGTCTAAGGTCTGAGTGCAGTCTGGTACTGTCATGCTGACTGGGCAAGTGCACCCACTTGCCAGTCCCTAAACCTTCCCTTTTCTTCATATCAGACACCCCTATGGTAGGCCCAAGTGCAGGGTGCATTGTAAGTATAAGGTAGGACATGCCCTGGTGTGTGTGGCATGTTCTAATAGTGAATTACAGCCATTTTCGTTTTTCACTATTGCAAGGCTACCTGTTCTCCATAGGCCAGAATGGGCAGTTTGATTATTACATCTTATAATCCTAATTGACTCAGGGAACATGGTAGAAATTCGAATTTAGCATGCCTGAACTCAGAATGATAAAATACATCTTTTAGTGAAGTTGGTTTTAACATTCTGTGTTTGAAAATACCACTTTTAGAAAGTAGGTATTTTCTTGTCTAACCATTCAAACCTGCCTCTGCTAGGCTGTGTATTCCTTGTCTGAAGTTTGAGTGACAGGGCTGGGGAATTCCAGGAGACAGGGTGAGGCAGCCCAGTGGTGAATAGAGATATCTGCATCTAGATGGGAGGGAGGAGTTGCACCTGGGACCTGAATAGGGCTGTGCCTTCCCTCCACACCCCATGTGGTGCGTCTGATGTCTCTGCCCTGAACTCTGAAAGGAAAGAAGGAGTCATGTAAACAAAATGCTCCAGGACTGACCAGAACTGGTTTGGACTAGGCGAAGGCCCCTCTGGTCTCAGAGGACAAAGGATTTTGGGGTATAAGTATTGGGACCCTGATCCCAAGAATTTAGATCACTTTGGGAAACAAGAAGAAACCTTTGCTGAGGAGAAGAACCAAGAAGAAACTGAGGAGAGACTATTCCTGAAACTGGGGAATCGACCTGCAGGGGTTGGCTACTGCCAAAGAGAGGAGAAAGGAACTTTGTGTGTACTTTTGCTCAACTTGTGAAGGATCTCCAAGGGCTTGGAAAAGAGCTTGCCTCCTGCTGAAGTCTCAGGGACAACAGACTTCAACCACCAGCTCCCCAGAGTTCTTTGGAAGTGCCTACTGCTGTTTTGTGCCTTCTGAGGGACTGCGTGTCGCAAGGAGCTGGACGCGCGACTCACGGAGAAGAAGCGTGTCGCCGTCGCAGCCGCTGCCGTCGCATCCCTGAACAAGGGTGTCACCGCTGTAGCTGTCGCATTGCACCGCATCACGAGAAGCGCCTCTCAACACCAAAGAAGCGTGTCACCATTGCTTTCATCGTAGCTGACACATTGCACCGCATCACGAGAAGTCTCGCATCGAGGAAGAAGTGTGTCGCCGTCGCAGCCGCTGCCGTCGCATCTTGGATGACGCCGCTGTAGCTGTCGCATTGCACCGCATCAAGAAAAGCGCCTTGCATCCACAGAGCAGCGTGCTGCCGTCAGAGCTGCTGACGTCGCATCTCTAAACAAGGGTGTCACCGCTGTAACTGTCGCACCGAGCGGAAGCGCCTCGCATCGCTGGAGAAGAGTGTTGCTGCCAAAGCTGCTGTCGTCGTATCACTGGACAAGGGTGCCGCCGCTGTAGCTGACGCATTTAGCCGAGATCTCTCGCAACATCGGAGAAGCGAGCCACCTCAGGAAGATCTTCACGTCTTTATTTCTTTGCACCAAACTTTCATCGCATCAACATCGTTGCAACACTTTCGTTGCCCGGCGTGTCGCATCTAAAGGTACATTGACTTAAAGTGTTGCATTTAAGAACTACAGAGAACTAAGGTAAAATGTACCATCTTAAAGTAACAGTATTGTGGATTTTTGTCGTTTATGGTCTTGTGGTAAATCTATATCAAGAATACTTATTTTTTATATAAATCTTGTGTGGTGTCCATCTGTAGTGTTGTCACTGGATTACTGTATGTGTTCACAAATGCTTTACACACTGCCTCTGAGATAAGCCTGTCTGCTCGTGCCAAGCTACCAAGGGGGTGAGCAGGGGTTATTTTAGCACTGTACCCCCTTACCCTCACTAGAGGCGAGGGTCCCTATTTGCAACAAGTGCATACCTGTGCCAACTAGAGACCCCCAAATCTAACAGGGATGAATCATATGATATGCATTACGTACATATATACAGTCAAATGATAGCCTAGTTAGGACACAGCATTACACACTTAGTAGCATCACACAATGATTACTGGTCTGCAGTGCAAGGTAAAATACACGAATCCTCCAAAACCTGATGTGCTGCTCATCACATGAACAACAAGCGTATCTCGAAGGCTCCCCAGGATACTTGACACAGACCAAGCAGTAATGTCGAAAAAGAAACAATGCGCTTCCCACTCTATACCACAATGTGAGTGTACGCTTAAGCGGTGATTACATACTGGACTTTTTCTTAGCACAATTTCTTCCCTGCATGAGATGGCAGGAAACCGTAAGTCTCACCAACAGGGAAGAAAGACAGAAACACCAGGAAGCAGCTCGGTTCTCTCCCCCGCAAGAGACCACCGAAAACCCGTTCTCGCAAACGGAGGAGATGGCAGAGCAGCCACACGAGTCCAGGAGGGAACAAGAAAATGCCCAGATAAGGTAACGCTGGTGCTACGAGCACCCTTACCGCCTCTTGCGAAACAAAGAACCGGGAGAGCTTGGGAACCGGGAGTCACCAAAATTATCGGCCGCGTTCAGGGTCTCCACCGTCATTTTATCAGGAGTCCCTGACGCTGCGCTCAGGTCACGACATCACAATCAGGAGGGACACCGGGAAATGTAGTTTTTTGTCCTCGTTCCTCTTTCTATCTGTAGCCGGCGGTCAGTGTGCACCGGGCTGATGCGCCCTGACACCTTTATAGTCTTGTGACTGAGGTATGTCTCTACTTGCATATACATTTTGATATGTGTCATGCATGTGAAGTTGATAGATATTTAAAACACAGGTATACATCTATTTGTATATACATTTTATATATGATATTGCTAGAAAAAGGTACAGACATATGTATACATGGTTTCAGAAATATGGTGAGACATGTGATGAGTCTGCCTGAGTGATTGAATGACTTCATGGGTAGTGCCTCGGTGATTGTATGAGTGCAAGGGTAGTGGCTGGATAATTGGAGAAGAGGATGGATAGTGACTGGCTAATTGCATGAGTGCAGAGGTAGAGGTAGAGCTTGAGTGCATGGATAAGTGCATAAATAGTGCCTGAAGGCATACATGAGTGCAGGAGAAGTGCCTAGGTGAATGGATGAGTGCAACAGTAGTGCCTGGCTGATTGTATCAGTGCAAGGGTAGTGCCATGGTAATAGGAGGAGATGATAGTTAGTAACTGGCTGATTGCATAAATGCATAGGTACTACCTGGATGATTTTACGAGTGCATGGCTAAATGGAATGAGTGCAGCAGTAGTGACTGAGTGCGTGTATGAGTGCAAGGATAGTGACTGAATGATTGCATGAGTGCAGGGGTTGTGCCTGGGTGATTGGAGAAGCGCATGGATGATGCCTGGGTGATTGCATGAGTGAAGGGGTAATGTCTGGGTGATTGGAGGAGTGCATGGGTAGTGCCTGGGTACACGGAGGAGTGCATGAATAGTGCCTGGGAGATTGAAGGAATGCATGGGTAGTGCCTGGGTGATTGCAGGAGGGCAGAGGTACTACCTGGATGATTGGAGGACTGCATGGGTAGTGCTTGGGTGATTGCATGAGTGCATGGGGTAGTGAGTGAGTGCATGGGTAGTGCCTGAGCAATTGCATGAGTGCATGAGTAGTGCCTGGAGGAGTGCATGGGTAGTGACTGTCTAATAGAAGGAGAGGATGGATAGTAACTGCCTGATTGCATGAATGCATAGGTACTGCCTGGATGATTTTATGAGCACATGGGTAAATGGAATGAGTGCAGGAGTCGTGACTGAGTGCATGGATGAATGCAAGGATAGTGCCTGTGTGATTGCTTGAATTCAGTGGTAGTGCCTGGGTGACTGCATGAGTGCAGGGGTAATGTCTGGGTGATTGGAGGAGTGCATGGGTAGTGCCTGGGTACATAGAAGAGTGCATGGGTAGTGCCTGGATGATTGCATCAGTGCATGGGGACAGCCTGGGTAATTCAAGGAGAGCATGGGTAGTACCTGGGTGATTGGAGGAGTGCATAAGTATTGCCTGGGTGATTGTATGAGTGCACAGGTAGCACCTGGGTGATTGGGGGAGTGCATACATAGTGCCTTGGTGATTGCATGAGTGCAGGGGTAGTGCCTGGGTGATTGGAGGAGTGCATATGTAGCGCCTGGGTGATTTTATAACTGCATGGATAGTGGCTGGGTGATTGTAGGAGTGCATGGGTAGCGCCTCGGTGATTGCATGAGTACATAGGTAGTGCCTGGGTGATTTTATGAGTATGGGTACTGGCTGGGTGATTGAAGACTGCATGGATACTGCCTGGGTGATTGGAGGAGTGCAAGGGTAGTGTCTGGGTGATTAGAGGAGTGCATAGCTAATGCGTAGGTGATTGCATGAGTTCAGGGGTAATGTCTGTGTTATTGAAGGAGTGCATGCGTAGAGCATGAGTGATTGCATAAGTGCAAGGGTAGTGCCTGGCTGATTAAAGGAGTGCATACATAGTGCCTCATTCACACAGATGACTGCATGGGTAGTGGCTGGGTGATTAGAGACTTACAGCTGAGACATCTGATGGGTTGCTGCTTTATATTTGACTAGGTCCAACATCCTGAGTAATCGCAGAATAGTGAAACTGCAGCACAAAAGTCAGAATTATGACATGGTGTACACTTTTATACTACAGCTTCACCATTCTGTAACTACTTAGGGGGTTGGACCTTCCCAAATATAAAGCATCAAACCTACACATGAGTCCTGAAAGCATGTATGCATCTGTCTGTACCTTTTGCTAGTACTACCATATATAAAGAAACATACAAATAGAGATATATCTTTGTTTTATACATTTAGCATCTTCAAATGCGTAACACATATGAAAATACATATGCAAGTAGAGACATACACCAATCACAAGACCATGCAGACCTTAAAACTTGAAAGACCGCACTTCACATTTCAAACAGACATCTACATTTATACGTCGTACTATAAATGTACCATTTCACAAACTCATACAAACTTGCCTAATCAGTAATCTGTTTCCTACCATGTCTTAAAACTCTCTTTTGTGCTGTAGCTTCACCATTCTACAACTACTTAGGGTGTTGGGCCTAGCCAAATATAAAGCAGCAGTCTATTACATGACTTAACTGTAAGTCTCACCATATTCTTGGAAGCATGCATGCATAGGCCTCTACCTTTTCAAATCATCCTCATATGTAAAAGAAATATACAAATAGAAGTATACCTGTATTTTATACATCTAGCATCTTCAGATGCATAGCAGACATGAGAATACATGTGCAAGTACAGACATACATCAATCACAAGACCATGCAGACCTGAAACTTAAAACTACACTTCAAATTTCAAACAGACACTGAAAATTATACGGTATATTTGAAGTGTAGCTTTCCAAAGACTCACACAAATTAGCCTAATAACTAATCTCTCTGTAAACATGTCTTAAACCTCACTTTTGTGCTGCAGCTTTACCATTCTACAACTACTTCGAGTGTTACACCTAGCCAAAAATGAAGCAGAAACCCTTCACATGACTCAACTGTAAGTCTCACCATATTCCTGAAAGCATGCATTCATATGTCTGTACCTTTTGCAAGCAGCATCATATCTAAAAGAAATATACAAATAGATGCATACATGTGTTTTATACATCTAGCATCTTCAGACACATAACACACATCAAAATATATCTTTTAGTAGAGACTTTCTTTAATCACAACACTATGCACACCTCAAAAATTCACAGAATACACTTTCCGTTTCAAGCAAACACCAAAAAGTATGTGGTATATTTCAACTGTACCTCTCTAGAGACTTATCAAAAGTAGCCTAATCACTAATACCTTATGTAAACATGTTTTAAACCACACTTTTGAGCTACGTCACCATTCTACTACTACTCACAGTCTTGAGCCTAGCTACATACAAAGCAACAACACCTCTTTGTTATACATCATGCATCTTCACATGTATAAGACATGAGAATACATATAGAAGTAGAGATATACTTCAATCACAAGTCCATGCACACCTTAAAACTTGACAGAGTGCACATCCAATTTGAAAGCGACACCTAAAATTATGCGGTATACTTCAAATGTACATTTCCACACACTAATACAAACTACCATATTCGCTAATCCATCTTCCAATATACACATATTACTATACACAATCTATTTCAAACAACATTTAAGTCCAATAAAATATTTAAAACACCACAGTTCTTGAATAATTTTGAAAGTTAGAAAATAAAGTTAATACATAATACACCTCACAAATATATAACTCAACTTCCAAATAGTTTTGCAGAATATGAAATATCAGAAACTCATTAAAAAAAAATCTTATGCACACAATCAATATAATGCACCACTCTCAACGAGGTGCGTTTTCGGGGGAACATGGCGGCTGCGAGCTAGGCGCTCACGGCCGCAGGTGCCATTGGGAGGAAGTGCTACCGGGAGAAAGCCGCAAGAGGGATGCCGCCGTGGGAAATGAATAATTAAAGCTTAATGTATTGAGGAATGCCGCAGACATGCGAAACAGGCAGGCTAGCTGGGAGCCGGGGGCCAATTTTTGGATCCCTGGGGATGCGATGGAGGGAGGCAGCAGTGGAGCTCCGGTATTCCTGAGAGGCCGGCGTTAGGACTGGGGGCAGAGACCGAACAAGTCGAGCCTGCCAGCAGCCCTCTGAGGAAGTGAGGAAGGCGGCTGGGGACCGGAGGAACACATTAGGAGCGTTGAACTGGGGAGAGCTATGCGAGAGATTGGGGCAGCCCTCACATATGGAGATAAAAACTATCCAAGGAAGGTGAGGCTCCCTCCAGGTACACTTTGAGGACCAGGAACACTGGAGGTAAGATTAATTATGTACCAATTTTGTCAGATACATTTCCAGGATGAACGCAAGTAGCTAAAGTAATCGTTAGGGCGAAGCGGGGGCGGCAAGGAGGAGGGAGTCTCCAGAGTAGGGGAGCAGGGAAATCACCAGGAAAAATCAGCGAGGTTAAAAATAAAGGCAAAACTGTAAACCCACCCACCAAAATAAAAATGACTCCCTCACGAAAATAATTTTTTCGCGTGCTTCCAAGTATGCAGAAAGATGGTGCAGGCAGTGTAGGCCTCAATATGGAAGTAGCCACATCAGGTAACAGTGCTAATTCAGAGGAATCCGCAATAAGTATGAAATAGGGGGCAAATATCGTTGACGGTCCCTCACAATTGAATGAGCCTAGCTGTAATACCATGGCACTTCACGAAGAAGCTATAACAATTGCCGTGAGCAACAGGTTTACTGTGTTGGCATTATCTGATGACCCAGGAGCTCCTGTACAAGCTCAGAATGGAAATAGACAGAGCAGATAGGATGCGGGAATATCTGAGGTGAGCCAGGGGAACTCAGAAGCGTCAGAAGCCTCGCTGCCAAGCATCCTATTGGGTCTGAAAAATGAAATCAAGCATCGATTTGAGGTCTCAGAAGAAAATCAGTTAGGCATACAAGCATTCTGCTTGGAGTTAACCCAAAAACTGGATGATGTAACCCTTCGTACAAAGAATTTAGAGGAAGAGGTGGTCATAATAAAGCAGGATGTGGTGAAGAACGCCTCTGAGATCTCTAAACTAGCAAGGAAAAACCAAACCCTAAGGGAAGATATTGAGTGGAGTGGAGAATCATTTCCGAAGGAATAACTTGAGATTTCTGAACATCCCGGAAGCCGAGGAAGGGTCGGATATGAAGGCTTTTATCATCAAGTTGCTAAGGAATACGATTTTGAAGGGCAAGGCAGATATCAATCTTGAGCACGAAGTTCAAAGAGCGCACAGAGAGCCTTTTCGTCGCAACCCCCAAAGGGCCAAACCTAGGAAGATCCTTGTGAATTTTCTCTCTTATACCATCAAAGAGGAGATTCTTAGTGGGGCTCTAAAAAACGGCCCATACCTAGTAGATGGCTATTCACTGCTAGTTAGGTCGGACCTATGTAAAGGTACAGAACAGAGGCAGTGGGAGCTAGGAAATAAGATGGAGGAGCTACGGAAGTTGGGAGCGAATGTTCAGTTAAAATTCCCCACAATGCTGTGCATTATGTGGGATAATCAAATGTTCAATTTTAGGTCAGTAGAAAATGTTGAATCACTAATTGATAGGATCAAAAAGAAGGGAGATACCTCTAAGTGACCAACTTTGGACTACTGGGATAGTTTTACCTCTTGTATATTGCTGAATTAGATTAAATGGTGTGCCCATAGGCATTGTTATGCCTAAAAAGAGAGGGAGGGTTCCCCGGGGTTGGATAAGGGGGGTGGGGTGGGATGGTGGTGGCGGGGTGTGGGCACGGGTGGGGTGCAGTGGGTTAAAAGAACAAAAAAGGTCCTCAGAACCTCCTACGCGGGAGAGCTTTAATAAGCCAGAAATGAAGCAGGAGGTGGAATACGGGAGGAAGTATTATGGCCAGAATCCCAAGTATTGATATACTCACATGAAATGTGAATAGTCTTGGGTCTGAATCCTGACAGAGAAAAGTGCTGAAGTATTTAGAAGACAGTCAGGCACAAATTATGATTTTACAGAAGACACACTTACTAGCAAATGAAAGTAAGGAGTTGTCTTGCAGGTGTGGCTGTGTCCAAAATGTCATTGCCTCTGATCAAGCACAATGTTGTAAGGGGGTCGCAATCTTAATTAGAAATGGCAGTGGGATCGAGCTTAAGTCGTCGAGTACAAACAGCTCCGGTAGATGTGTTCTAGCTCGAATGAGATGGGCGGATAGTAATTTTATATGTGGCGGGTTTTATGGACCCAATGAGGACGATCCACAGCACATTCTAGAATTGGAATTGAGATTGATGGATATTTCAGCACCTGCAATTGTGGGCGGGGACTTTAATGTACTGTTGGATCCTATAATGGATCGTTCAACGTGAAGGGAGAGTGCTCCTGCTCCCAGAATGAGGAATACGTTGAAAAGTCTGATACAGGATCTAGACTTACTAGATGTCTGGAGTCATCTTAGAGGGAAGGTGAGAGGGTATACTTATCATAGTAAAAAACTACCAGCACTTCTCAAGATTAGACTACTTTTTGGTTGATAGATGCTTTGCAACTAATATTAAAAAGATTGGGCATCATCCAGTCCACATCTAGGATCATTCAGCAGTCATCATCACTTTACAGGCTCTAGGACCGCAGCCCTGCTAGAGATGGACGCTAAAGCGCGCCCTTCTCCTAGATGGGGGAGTGGAGATAGCTTTGAAAAAGGCTGCATTAGAAGACTTTATTTTATTTATTTATTTATTTATTTTGTATCCTCATTCGCCGCAGACCCCAATTGACAGAAAGTAGGATGTCATTACTGTTGCTCGATTTTAAGGAGACGTAGGCATTCAAGATGGAACCAAGGAGACAACGCCCGCCTACCAGTATACAACAATCACACAGAATGTCGCTGGCCCCTTTTTTGGAAAGGGGTGGTCTAACTCCCTTCCGGTGAACCATAACCGAAGACTGTTTATGTTGGCCAACTGAGTATGAGAGCTGGGGATGGGGCCCAACATAGTCAGAGAGGCCTAATCATAGGATCCCAAAAATATTTTCCAACGTGCTAACATAACAACTTAAATCCCTAAATAAAAACTCCCCCAACAACTAGCGCAGAGACCAATTTAATAAACAATCCCATAGTGCTTTCTTCTTACTATTCTGCAGTCTGCCCAAGTCAGTCTTGGAGGTCTTATATACAGAAGACAGCCATTCTGAATGTGTGGGGTGTGTGACCTCCACCTATCTCTTACAGATTTGTCTCCTAGCCAACAAGATTGCATAGAAAAGAAACCCCCAAGCAGGGCCTGTTACTTCGCTAGCTATGCCAAAGATGATCAAGGTGAGAGAAATTCGAACTGGGTATCCCAGAATATCGACTATAGTTGCCCCTACTTTCCCCCAGTATTCAGTAATCACTGGTCACTCTTTAAACATGTGAATATCTGAGGCATTTACTAAATCACACTTCTTGCAGCTGACTGGGGGGGCCTGCACTATTTTGGACAGTCTTGATGGAGATAAATAGGCCCTGTGGGTAGTGAAGTAATGATTCCTCTTAAGCTAGGCTGGTTTTACAGTGACAAACAAGATGTTGAAGGAAGTTTGCCACAGGTCTTCCAAATGTTCGTCTGGCATAGAAGCTCCCCACAGTTCTTCAGCTAATTTAAAATCTCCATCAATGGCTTCCTCTATGGACCAGTAAGAGAAAGAGACCTCTTTCCTCCCCACCGGCATCATCACTAGTTGCACCTCCAGTGTGTTCCCTATACCTATAGGTTTCTTTAGATTCTGGGACCAACTCTGCAGCTGTAGATACTTAAACCTAGATATGCCCTCCTCTAGCCTGTTGTAGAGTGTCGACCATGATATAAGTGTACCGTCAGAAGCCAGATCCCTCCACACCTTCAGTCCTGCTGTTCTAAGCGGAGTAGCTAATTTGTCTTTCTAACAGTCTGGAACCCCTAGAGAATCCCACAGAGGAGCCAAACTTGAGAAGTATTTTAGGCCAGTGCATTGTTTAATTCTAGCCCATGTACAAGCCATCCCAAGCAAAACTTACAGCCTGATCTTTTTAAAAAACTTCTGAGCACGATATTTGAAAAGAAATCCCTCCTGCAACAGCCCCACTCCTTTTAACATGGCAGAGAATATGACCCACATCCCTGTGTGATCTGGGGATTTCAACAGCATTCTTCAGTGCAATAGCTGAAAAGCCCAGCCGTAGTACTGTAGATCGGGAAGTGTGAAACCCCCTTTCTCCCTCCTGCACCTTAGCTTCTTCCAGGCTATCCTTGTGGCCCTGTAAACCCAAAAAAATGAGTTGATTGCTTGCTGAAGTTTGTCAATCGCCTGTTTTTTCAAAATGTAAAGGAATGGTGTTAAAAAGAAAAGTTATTTTGAGTGATATAACCATTTTGATCAAATTAATCATTCCCAGAATGGTCAATGGGAGATGGGCCCAAGATTTCATAAATTTCTGGTATTCCCTAGAAACGTTTGCAAGGGTAGTCCCTGAGATCTTGTCTATATTCTGGACAATCCTGACCCCTAGACATCTTATGTCACTCTTGGTCTGGTACTGGCACAACATGATTTCCGTTCTTCCAGCGTTAACCTCAAAGCCGGAGACCTGCCCGAAGTCTTGTGCCAACCTAATGACCTGAGGAAAAGACATCTCCAAATCAGATGAAAGGATCAGAATGTCATCCGCATACAGACCTACCTTCCTTTCCCATGCTTCAAACTTAAATAACGCGATACCCGACTCGTCTCTCAAACGCTGAGTGAAGGGCTCAATGTACAGGTCGAAAAGAAGCGGGGAGAGGGGACAGCCCTGTCTGGTTCCCCTGGTGATCCTAAAAGGGTTGGTCAGTTTGCCATTAACTAGGAGTCTGAATAACTCGACAGAATTTCTTACCGAAGTTAAACTTTTCCATTACTTCCGAGAGATATACCCAATTGACCCTATCAAAGGCATTGGTGGCATCTAGTGTCATTGCTTCAAGAGGTAGAGAGAAGGTGGAAGCCAAATCGATAGCACCAATAAAATCATAAGTGAGATCAGATAGGTTCCTGCCTCTCACAAAACCCTTCTGATCGAGATGCAGCAGTCCCCCTGCCACTGCTCCAAGCCTGTCTGCCAGGATCCTTGCAAAGACTTTGTAATCTGTATTCAAGAGAGAAATGGGTCTATAAGACCCACAGTTCGCCAGATTCTTCCCTACTTTCAGGATCAAAGAGATAGTGGCTTCTCCCCATGAAGCAGGAAGTCTAGCACCTTCAGATAGTATCTTATTAAAAAGTGCTGCCATGGTCGGGATTATTGCCTCCCCCAGAGATCTATACAATTCAGCTGGGAGCCTATCAGGCCCTGCAGCCTTTCCTCCCTTGCAGGCAGAGATAGCCTTCCTGACGTCCTGCTGAGATATATCTAGCTCCAGATTTTCTCGCTGTGAGGAGTTTAGGGAGGCAAGCTTACTCCCGCTTAACCACTCCCTGACTAGGGTTCTATCCACTACGTTGTCTTCTTCATATAACTCCTGAAAGAAAGCGAAAAAGGCATACCCAATCTCTTCATCGGTGGATACCGAGGTGGTGTTATCCTCGCTGTCAATCTGCTTTATCACATTTTGCGTCCTATCAGCCTTAGTTTTCCATGCCAATGAGTTTGCTGGTCCCCTCTCCATACTCAAAATGGGCAAGCTTGCTAAGCCTCCCATCTTTTTGTAATCCTTGTCTGGATAATGATGTCCGGCTGATCCTTCAGACTACCTAATTTCGCTAGATGTTCTTGGCGCTTTGCAGGGACAGTCTCCCTATTTAAACCTAGCTCCACTATCTTCATCTCGGACTCCATATGCGCCACCTCCTCCCTGTACTGCCTATTTTTATAGCATACCCTGTTTGTGGCCATACCTCTTAGAAAGGCCTTCCAAGCATCCCACACCACTGAAATCTCAGCCGAACCAATGTTCATGTTGAGAAAACACTCTGGTCCATGAGATAAATACTTAGCTTTAGGTTCATCAAGAAGTAAAGAACGATCAAACGTCCACACCCTTGATTGTTCTTTCCCTATCAGAACTAAGTCCATCCATACAGCCGCAAGGTCTGACAAATGGGGAGTCATGTAGCCCATATCCTTGATTTTACCCCTAAGGTCATTACTAACCAGAATGTAATCAATTCTTGACTTATGGCCATACTTGCTGTCATAAAAAGAGACACCTAGTTGGGAACCCGATCTTTCTCTCCAAACGTCGCACAGTCCGTCTGTGCCATCATCGTTTGAAGATACATCCAGGACTTGGACAATACATTTGCTCTACTGCTTGGGAACTTATCTAACAAAAGGATTAAAAACTATGTTGAAGTCACCAGCCATGATGATTGGTTCTGGGAATTCCAGAAGATTTGAAAAGAGAGTTTTCAAAGAAAAGGGGTCATCTTGGTTAGTGCCATAGTAGCCGACCACTGTCAGCAAGAAGCCTTGAATAGACAATTTAGCGATGACCCACCTGCCACCTGGGTCTACCACCAAATTTAATACACGAGCATTTACTTGCTTTTTGATCAAAATAGCTACACCCCTGATGTTAGCACTCTGATTAGAGCAAATAAGATGTTCCACCCATTATACTTTTCTAAAAATTCCAGACATTTCCTCCTTTAAGAGATGGGTTTCCTGCAGGATAATGATCTGCGCAGGAGAATCTTTAAGATACTGCAGAATTTTTGCCCTCCTGGTTTTCACTCGCAGGCCATTAACGTTCCAAGATAGGAAATGAATAATGCTCATGGCGGTTTAAACACCAAAACCTTGAGTGTGCCTAGTCTCCCAGAGTACCAATCCCAGACCAAGCATGACAAACGTGAGCAAATGAAACTAAAAGGTGAATGAGGCATTTTTTTTTCCTTTTTAACCCCAATGCTCCCCACCCTGTGCTCACCCCCTTTATTACCGACCCCCCTACGCTTGACTCCTGGAGAACCCTACCCTCATTTACCCGGACTGATAGTTCAGATTCTCTCCACCGGGGCTACCTACCCTGTCCCTCTATACTCAAAATGCTACAAAAAAGGCAAAAGACTAAGGCCCAAAAGACCCTATCTCCAATTTCCAGTGAGTCTGCTTCTCTGTATGTAACCCCATAAGCTTAAATGTAGCTGAATTTAACTAGCAGGTCAGTGTATCATGCCTACCTCTCTGATGTCTAATATCACAGGGATCTAAAGGTAAGATTGAACCCTCCCCAGAGAACCCCGGGGAGCCTAATACAAATGACATGTGTGTAGCTCCATAACTAAGCTATTTTGTGACTTTGCAGAGACTTTACAGAAGCTCATGTGCCTCTTGCACTGATTTTAGGTTGTACATCTTATTATTGTGCATGACTTTCAAAAGTGCCGGAAATTTTAACTGGGCAACCGCACCAAATTTCTTTAAATCGTCCATTTTCCTGCCCAGCTTCCATTGTCTATCCAAAGTGACACGGGCCAGGTCAGAACGGCTTTCATAGGCAAAGTCTCTGGGTTTCAAGGACCTCTGCTTTAAAGCACAGTTGAGGATCTTTTCCTTCAGGGAAAATGTAAGAAAGTTTATAAGGATCTTCCTCGGTTTTGACTGATTAGGATGTTTCCTGAAGGGGTCCCTGTGGATCCTTTGTATATCTTTCTTCAGGTCCTCCTCTGATTCTTCGATCTGAACTGATTCTTTTATAAGGGTAACAATGAAGGACTTGATGTCTTTCCCTTCTCTCCCTTCCGGGACATTCAGGAGACGTAAATTATTTCTCAGTCAATTATTTTCTAACATCTCAAGCCTGTCCCGGAGCACTACCTCCTCTTTCTTGAGCAGTTCAATATCTGTTCTAGCAACTCCCAAGTCGTCTCTGATTTCTCCCACTGAATTTTCCAAAACCACTGTGCTGGAATGTAGGAGATCGATTTTCTTTTCCAACGACTCGCAGAAAAGCCGGATCTCCCCTTGGTTTTCCTCAGAGACAGAAAAACCCTTCCTAATATCCACCAATAGGGATGAGAAGAGAGCCTCCAGAGAAGTCGCTGAGAACCCACCAATTCTCTGCTCCTCAGAAACCTTGCCCTGCTCTATGCTGTCGTTGTCCGCTGTGGTTAAACAGCCTGGGATTACATCTCGTAGGGAGACACTGTTTGTGTCCGAAGCCATAATTTGGGCAGGTCCAGAAATTACCGATACAGTTTCAGGAGAGGTCTGTAAAACCGAAGATGGGCTGCCCGCCGCCTCCATCCTGTCTAGAATAGGGGTTAATTCCAACTGCCCTTTTGAGCGCTTCCTTAGAGCCTCCCCTTGTTTGATCACGTCCAACACTAATGGTTGCACTTTGAAGTAAGACTGCAGGGACGGTGTAATCTTGATTCTCGAGTCCACGGAGTAACTTTTGGCTCTACCTTTTTAATGCTCCCACCCTTAACCTCACAATGCTGAAAAGTAGAGTAGCTACTATCCACCACTGTATCTAGGGTCACGTTAGCTTCCCTCTCCTTCCCCTGAATTGCACTGCCACTTATACCAAATTTTCCGCCTTGGAGATGTTTATTATTTTTGCCGTCAGACTTTGCCTTTGCAGCCCCCCGCGCTCCGCCACCACGTCTCTTGCCTCTCCTACTACCTGTTATTAAAGGCACTATGGTCGCAGTGTTGTTACCAAGAATACTACTAGGGTTTTCTCCCTCCTCCTGACCCTCCTGTACCTGTTTCAATAGTTTTAGCTGCAACTGTGGCTGTGTGGGAATAAGCACAAGCTTATCACCCTCAGTGGTCAGCGTAGCACTAGCTGAAACTACAGTGGGGTGGACCCCCCCTACATGCCCCCCTGCACCTGTTCTTGCTGCAGTGGTTGTTGTTGTTGTTGCGGCAGCGGCTGTAACAGGAATGGCCAGGGTCCTCTGTCTTCAGGTGGCAAAAGCACACTCGACTGCTTCGAAGGAGCAGCCCTCTGCGGTGTAGGAGAAAGTCGTCCTGTGCTGCCTCTGCCGGTATCAGCCTGGAGGAGCCCGCGATCCGCTGCTCTGCGGCCCCTCCTCGGCTCCAGGGCGGCAGCAGACCAGCGCAGAAAGTCGGTGGACGCGCCAACACACATCCCCCGGAGAAAAGAGGGTGAAAGAAAGCGAGCCTCAACCTAAGGACGCCAAAAAAGGAAGAAGGCAGATGGAGAAAACCTCTAAAATCCGTTGGCAAGGGACGCGGACGAAAGCATCACGGGTCTCACCCTCGCTCGTATCAATCATGGGATGTAAGTGCCTTCCGCGGCAAGCAGCAGCTCATCTAGCGGCCACCTTGTTATAGAATACTTTATTAATAATAAAGTTACTGCCTCCCCTGGAATAATATGGGATGCCTTTAAGGCATATACGTGGGGTCCTAAAAAGCCTTGCCTGTGCAAAAAGCAGAGAAGAAAGGGCGGAAATAATAAACAACGAAAAGGAAGTGGGGAACCTTGAGGAAGCTTTGCATTCTATAAGTGTGGGAGAGGGAAGGGAGAGGTTGGGAAGGAGGTTAGAAGAGGCCCAATTAAAATAGAAGATCAGGCTGGAGTTAAAGTGTAAGGCAAGGTGGCAAGCTGCAAATATGAAAGAATTTGAGTATGGAGAGAAAGCGTGGGCGTTGCTGGCCTGGAAGTCTAGGATCGAAAGAACCAGAAATGAAATAAAGAAGCTGAGGGGGGAGTTAGGGTAGGTGTTTGACAGCTGGGATACTATGCAGGAACATGTAGTGACACTCTTTTCACAGCTCTACAAGGAAGATGTTACCCCAGACCTCCAAAAGCTCAAAAGTTGGCTTAGCACGCTTGGTCTCCCTGTACAGAATGGTAAAGGGGAAAAAATGATGGAAGCTCCAATCACTCAGGAGGAGATTAGGGGGGCAATAAAAAAGAGCTAAGAATGGGAAGGCCGCTGGTTTAGATGCTGTCCCCTCAGAAGTATATAAAGTTTTAATAGAGGAAGTACTGCCTGTCTGGGAAAGCCTGTTTAATATGGTATATATGGGGGAGACACAGACCCCAGAATCATTGAGAGAGGCCTCTATAGTCCTGATATTAAAACCAGCCATGGACCCGGCGAAAGCAGAGTCATATCGACCGATATCCCTGCTAAATGCAGACTATAAAATCTTTGTTAGCATTATAGCGGGGAGGCTGGCTAGAATTGCCCCTCAGCTCATCCATGAAGATCAGAAGGGCTTTATCCCTGGGAGGCACGAATTGACCCAGCAGCTGATCGGTTGTATCGACATAGCTACATCAAGGTCGGTACCCTTGGGGGCGGTCACACTGGACGCCGCCAAGGCATTTGATTGTGTCTGCTGGGAGTATTTATGGGCAATATTGGAAATCATGGGGTTTGGGCCACATTTTATAACAACACTAAAGGCTCTATATCATCACTCTACAGCTAGGTGTCACAGCGCAAGCCTCTTGTACCATCAAATGGCCCCACTGTGAGTCAGGGGTAGCAATGCCTGCTCTGCAGAGATAGAGAACATTTTGTGAGATTCCCTTGCCATGCTGAAGAAGGACAGGAATTTATACACGCTCCCTTAAGGGACTGAAGAAGGACAGGAATTTATACACACTCCCTTAAGGGACTGAAGAAGGACAGGAATTTATACACGCTCCCTTAAGGGTATAAATGCAGGCCAGCAGATGGACCCAGTGCTTGGCTTCCGGAAACTTCACCCTTGAGACCACGCCCACTTCCTGTTCCTTCGTGGAGATCATCCTTGCTGTGGCTGAAACCTGTTTTTCTGTGGAGGTATTAAATCCTATTTCTTTTTGGCTGCCAATCCTTTTTGTTCCTTTTCTTTTGCCAGTTGGCACGCTACTGCTCCCTGATTTTTTTTGTGGATGGAGCGTTTGCCTGTTATTGCGCAGTAGCGCTAAAGGCATTTAATTAGCAGCACCTATTTTTTTATTTGAGCAGTGTGTGACTCCGTGGCCGCGTTTGGAGGTAATTCGCGGCCGCGTCCTTTTTCTCGCTGCAACCGCGGTCGCGTATATATCTAATGCGTGACCATGTTTATTACAGTAGCACCTCTCTGATTATTTTTTGGCTTAAGCGCCAATTCATGAACATTCCTGGCCCCCAATATCAAGTGGCAACATTGGGCTGAATAAACGCCCCTGAAATAAAAGGCCTTTTGGGAAATTGAACCATACTCCAGCTTTTTATTTTGTGCCAAAGTCCCTATGTTTGGAAATCTCCATATGTTCTCAGTAATAGACTGTGAATGCTCTTAAGAGGCCTACGAATTTGTAAAGTCAGACTTTTTGTGGAACTTACACCTTTAAACATGTTTGGACATTGAATGCAAACCTTTTTGGATTTATCTGCCTCTTTTTCTTCAGATCTTCTGCGGACTGTGAATGAAATAACTGATGTGCCTGATATACCTTGTTCTTCTAATCACTCACACAGTTCATACGTTCTTTATCAAATCTGGCTGGTAAGTGGAACGACTGTCTCTGCGGGATAGGCATAATATCCTTACGAAGTTTTTGAGATTTACATAAGGGAATAGAATTTCATTTGGGGCATTTCTTGTTTTCTCTCCTAGGACACTCACTTTGAATTCGCTTTCCTTGAACCTTTTGGGGATTCAGAAGAGGCTACCTGGGTTGGATATCATTCCCCGCATCTCCCTGGGCTAACCTTCCTGTATGAAAGAATCTCTTTATCATATCAGGGAAGCTGTCTTTGAGGAGTGTGGAGAGCTCTCTTTGTTCCCGTGGACTGGGCATTACTTCAGGTCAGTGGATTCGGCGACACTAGGATCCTCCTCAATGGCTCTCTCACTTGGAGTTTTTCGATTCTTAGAGGGACGAGAAAGGGGTGCCCCATTTCCCCATTATTGTTCGATATATATATCGAACCATTTGCCCAGATGCTTCACCAGGCTGATCAGGTAATCGCTTTCAGTGTAGGTGCATACGAAAAGAAAATTGCGTTATACGCGGATGACCTCATAATCTACACAGCAGATCCGGCTGTTACAATCCCCAGGGTGGAGCTGTTACCAAAATAATTTGGAGCTTTTTCAGACTATTCGGTAAATAATAATGAGAAAACCGGGATAATGTGCTGGAACGTCTCAGACTGGAGGGGAAGTTTCCAGAGAGAGTTCAGGTATATCGGAATAGGTATTATTAATTCATTAAAGGGAATCCTTCAGCACAATCTAGAGAGGGTAGCAAAGGAAATCGGGAAAAAACTTACCAGATGGAAGAACTTGCCTTTGTCATTATATAGAAGAGTAAACATAATTAAAATGGTGTTCCTTCCCAAGCTGTCATTCCTCTTTAATTGTGTCCCTCTTACTTTTCCCAAAGGCTTGATCGATAAAATACAGGGCAAATTAGGCAGTTTCGTCTGGGCAGCCAGGGGAGCACGGTTGTCTTGGTAAAAATTGAGATGTAAATTGGGAGAAAGTGGGTTGACACTGCCGGACTTATATTGCATGGCCTTTAAATTCAAGCATTGCAGAGCTCTCTTAGGTACACCGGGGCCCTTGGTGTGGGGTGGGCTACTGGAGGAGATGGTTAAGGAGTGGGGCTCAAAAGGGTTTCTCTATAAATTTGGGGCAAAAAACGTCTTTGAAAAAGTTAGACTGAAGACGCTTAAGGCAGCACTTTCCCTATACGTAGGAATAAGGAACACACTTGGAATGGGTTACTTTTCGGATGGTGCACCAATATGGGATTCACCAGGTACACCAGAATGCCTGCAAGACCAGTTAAGTATCCCATTAAGGAGGGCGGGAATTGAACTATGGGGGAGACCTCATGGTGATCCCTCTCTGGGTTTAAATACCTGCAGTTGCTATCCTGGGGGGAGGCAAACAGGAGAGAGATCGGCGGAATCTGGGACTTCGAAAAGAAATTACAGAAAAAGGCCCCGAGAAGGAAGGAAGTTACTGACTGGTACCGGACTCTGGTGTTCTCTGAAGACAAGAAATTGAAAGTACCACATGAGATCTGGGATGGTGCTATTCAGATGACGGAGCCGCAGAGAATGTGGAAACTTTCTTTTCAACTACTCTATAGGGTGGTCAAGCCAGCAAATCTGAAAAGGAACCATTTTTTTACAGTCAATAGGCTATATTGGACACCCCAAAAATTGGCAACATTCGTAACAGCTGTAGTCCCAAGATGTCATAGATGTGGCATGCTAAGTGCGGATGATCGGCATATATTTTTCAAATGCCCCCTGTTACAGAACTATTGATCTTCTGTCGAGCAAGTAATAAATGAAATCCTGCGTACAAATATCAAAATGAGATTAACATTGATCATGATAGGGCTGGACGATCAGCCGACCTTGCCCCTATCGGCAAACAGGCGGGCACTACTCTTCTATCTGATCCTTCTCGCCAAGAGAGAGATCTGTAAAAAATGGATAGACTCTGCACCACCTCTTGGTTTGGACTGGCTCCAGGCAGTTAAAACTATCTGCAAAATGGATATAGGAATTGATGCTGGCACACATACTAAGATCTGGGAGGATTTTTTTAACTGGAATGGTATAATAAGAACTTAATCCCTCGAGTCCTATGATTACACCTGCTTAGAACCAGGAAACTGGTTGGGCTGGAACACAGGACTATATGTGTTATTACAAATAGCTTGGGGTGGTACAGGTGGGATGTCAGTCTTGACTTTGCAAACAATGGTGATATGAGGACTTAAAAAAATAAAAAAAATGCACCACTCTCAACAAGGTAAAACCAGTAATGGCAAACTTTCCCTCTCTTTCTCCACAGAAATAAATGCAAGTAACAAATCACATTGCTTCCTACATTATTTCAAATGTTAAAACACATTTCTATTGGTTAGACAAATTAACCCTGACCAACTAACTTCTAAAAGAGTCCAAACTGGTTCTGGAATTTTCTGGAGTCGCGACTCCATCGTATAACATCGCAATAGAGCCGCAAATCCATACAGAAGTTCAAAAACCTATTAATAATAATACTAGCATTATTTTTTAAGAACACACCACTTCTAAACATAGTACTGATTTTGGAAATCTTACTTTAACAACATATCACCTATATAAAAATTACAATTCTATATTATAAAACCACAGTTAAGATTTAACCCTTCCCCCATTCTGCTTAATCCCAGTTCCATAGTAACAGTTTATGCAACATTCAACTGAACTGGCAGGTCACAAGTTCACCATATTTTCAAGTTCAGCACACAAGGTTACAAATGCAAACAGCAGGTGTGGTTGACCTTTGCAAAATCTTACCTTATCCTATCTACTGTACCTTTCAAACATTTTTTAAAAATCCATAAGAAACATGCTTTTAAAGAAAGTAATATGCACCCTATTTTTGAGTGTATAATTCATAAACAAATGTATGACGATACTTAGAATGGCATTACTACGCATGCTTTTAGTGCAATGTTTTTACATCGCAAATGCCATTAGTACGCATATTATTACTGCACTTACCATTACTTCGCAAAATATAATAAATGTATTTTAAAGAGCAGACCATTACTTCACATACCACTACTACACGTACATGGACCATTATTAATAATTTTTAAATAAAATAACCTAACCCTAAACCCTAACACACTACCCCAACACTACCCTGAACCCTAAAACACTACCCCCAGCACGACCCCCTACACTACATATAAACCAAAACACTACCCTAAACCCCTAAACCCTAATACTCTACCCCAGTACAACCCCCCTGACCCCCACTCCTGCCCCTACACTCCAACACTACCCAGTATGACCCCCCTACACTACCCTAAACCCTAAACCACTAACCTACACTACACATACACCACAACACTACCCTAAACCCTAAAACACTACCCCCAGCACGACTCCTGTACTACACATACACCACAACACTACCCTCAACCCATAAACTGTACCCCCAGCACGACCCCCTACACTACATAAACACACTACATCCCCCTTACCTCACTCTCCTCGTGGTTCCTCTCTCCTCCTGGGACCTTCTTCACGTCGTCTTCGAGGGGCGGTGCACGTCGTTGTGAGGAAACAGCCACAGTTTCCTTACAATGACATGGATTGTTTTTTTTAAAGTTCTTTAGCACATACCATTACAACGCATGCGTTGTAACAGCGCTTGTGATGTAACAACTTGCGTACTAACGGTACGCGTTGTAACATTGCAAGCGTAGTAACGCTTGCGAAGTAATGGTATGCGCAGTAACAGCCGCGCACTAACGCTGTTTGGCTCATAAACAGCCAATCAATTATCTGCTTTTTAAAAAACAGCATCTTGTCCCCCATTTTAGATACCTCTCAATCTACCAACTGACTACCTCAGCTACAGACATCTTTTCATTACTTCCAGACGTCCCTTCAAGATGCTTACTGTTAGACGGCGACCTCAGAGGAGCCCGGAAAGGGGTCCTGACTACCCTGAGACCCACCCTCAAAGTATCGTAGCCGGGCACTGGCGGGAGATTCCCCAGGGGGAGGACTCTCGCAACTAGGATCGTACTTCTGGCACCACGCGACACAGAGGGACCACACTGGGTATTCTCAGAACAAGCTTTATCAAACAGGTATCACTGCAAATATGTACAAGGTGAGCACGGGCTCAAGAGTCTCGGAAAGGTAGGGGGTAGCGGGACTGTCTCTGGTAACGGTTCAAAGCAGGGACGTACCCGGCGCACAGCTCACAATCCTCGAGCTGGGGGATACGTGGTCGGAGTTGGGGTCCGGCGGGACCGTGAGAGTCTGGGGGAGCCACGAGTCACTCAGCAGGGCTCAGGTACAAGTTCGGAGGTCTTACGATCTTCAGGGAGCCGCGAGTCACTCAGCAGGGCTCAGGTACAAGTTCGGAGGTCTTACGATCTTCAGGGAGCCGCGAGTCACTCAGCAGGGCTCAGGTGAGTTCCAGTTCCAGGAGCCGCGACCACGTCAGCAGGCTCTCGTTGTTCCAGCGTCGAATCTGCCGGACAGTCTCAGAGCACCCCTTGTTATAGGTCGACCCTGCTTTGATGTCCGGAGTCTGCGCAGGCAGGGGTCTTGTCACCTGGGGGCCGCTTGTCGGGGTTTCCTGCTATTGTCTTTTGATCCTTTCAGGGCCGGGTCGGGAGGAGTCCCAGACACCCAGCAGGCACGGAGCCAGCCCGCAGGGAGGCCGGAGGGCCGATCGAAACCCATCGTCCCAGGGGAGTTCAGAGGTGCGATAGAAACTGCTCCTCCCTCTCTCATCCCCTGGAAGCGTGATGTCCTCCAGCCGGAGTGGCGCCTCTAGGCCCGGGTCGCGCTGGGGCCGGGCGGCCATCTTGTTGCAGGGAGTGGGCACGCGGGCCCGGGGTGGCCGAAGGGAGAGAGGCCATGGACGGGGATGTCCGGAGTTGGCGCAGGTGTCCTGGTGGGAAAGGTCGGCTGGGCCGCGTGCTAGGGCTGCAGGCACCAGGTTTCGGTGGTGCGGGGGCACGGAGGGCCATTCTACGAGGCCGGGTCCAACACGCGTCCCCCCCAGCTGAAAGCCGGAGAGAACTGCCCATCAGCTTGGGGGGTTCTCTTCGCTGAGGCGGAAGAACCGGGAGAGGCCGTCAGCATTGGCGTGGTCCGTACCAGGGCGGTGTTCCACGGTGAAATCCATCCCCTGGAGGGAGATTGACCACCGCAGTAGCTTGGGGTTTTCTCCTCGCATCTGCATGAGCCAACGTAAGGGCCGATGGTCAGTTTGGACTCTGAAATGGGTGCCAAACAGGTAGGGTCGTAGCTTTTTGAGTGCCCAGACCACGGCAAAGGCTTCGCGCTCTATGGTGCTCCATCTTTGTTCTCGGGGCAACAGCCGCCGACTGAGGAAGGCGACGGTCTGGTCTAGGCCTTGGTCATTTACTTGGGACAGGACGGCCCCAATGCCATGCTCGGAGGCATCGGTTTGGACTATGAACTCCTTGGCGTAGTCGGGAGCCTGGAGGACGGGGGCAGTACACATGGCCCTTTTTGGGGCATCGAACGCTTCCTGGCAGGCAGCCGTCCACTGCACTTTCTTTGGCTGTTTTTTAGACGTGAGTTCTGTGAGAGGGCCGACAAGGCTGCCATACCCCCGAATGAATCTTCGGTAGTAGCCCGTGAGTCCCAGGAAGGCTCGGACCTCCGTCTGGGTGATGGGTGGTTCCCAGGCCAGGATGGCGTCGATCTTTAGCTGTAGCGGGGCGACCTGGCCACTCCCGACCTGGTGCCCCAAGTAGACCACGGATCCTTGCCCGATCTGGCACTTGCTGGCTTTTACTGTGAGGCCTGCCTGGCGCAGGGCGATTAGCACCCTTCGGAGGTGCTGGAGGTGCTCACTCCACTCTGAACTGAAGACAGCGATGTCGTCCAGGTATGCCGCGCTGAACTGTTCTAGCCCGGCCAGGACTCTATTCACCAGTCGCTGGAAAGTGGCCGGGGCATTTTTCATCCCGAAGGGCATTACGCGGAAGCGGTAGTGCCCATCGGGGGTGGAGAAAGCGGACCGCTCTTTGGCCCCTTCGGTGAGCGCAATCTGCCAGTATCCGCAGGTGAGGTCGAATGTGCTGAGGAACCGGGCTGCCCCTAGTCGGTCAATGAGTTCGTCGGCTCGTGGAATGGGGTGGGCATCGGCTCGGGTAACGTCATTGAGCCCCCGGTAGTCCACGCAGAATCGGAGCTCGGGGGCGACACCGGGGGCCGCTGCCTTCGGGACCAGGACCACGGGGCTGGCCCAGGGACTGTCAGAGGGCTCGATCACCCCCAGGGTCAACATCTTCGAGACTTCCGCTTGAATGCAGGACTGGACCCGGTCAGGAACCCGGTAGGCTCGGTGTCTCACCGGCGGGCTGTCCCCGGTGTCCACATCATGAACACACCAGTTGGTGACCCGGGGGGTCAGGGAGAAGAGGTCAGAAAATTGTCTTAGGAGCTGGCGGCAGTCCGCTTGTTGCTGGGCAGTGAGGGCTGGGGAGAGGTTCACTCCTTCCACGGAGCCATCCTGCGCCTTGATACACAGGAGGTCCGGGAGGGGATCCGACTCATCTTCGGCCCCGTCATCGGTGGCCAGCAGGAGGCTCAGTTCTGTCCGCTGGAAGTGAGGCTTGAGGCGGTTCACGTGCAGGACCCGGAGGGGATCCCGAGGCGAC
This sequence comes from Triturus cristatus, assembly GCF_964204655.1. Taxonomy (NCBI): domain Eukaryota; kingdom Metazoa; phylum Chordata; class Amphibia; order Caudata; family Salamandridae; genus Triturus; species Triturus cristatus. Next base: position 21,420,968 of record NC_140580.1, on the reverse strand, counting down.
TGGACGTCCACCAAGTAGGTGACTTGGCTCTTCTTCTCGACCACTTTGTAGGGCCCAGTCCATCGGTCCTGGAGAGCGCCAGGCTTCACGGGGGCCATGACCCACACCTGCTGGCCCGGCTGGAACTCGACCAGAGTAGCATTCTGGTCGTACCAGCGCTTCATTTCTTCTTGACTCGCCTCCAGGTTGGCCTCGGCCAGTTCTCGGAACCTCCTGGTCTGGTTCCGGAGGGCCAGGACATATTGGAACACATCTCGGGGGGTGGTCTGGGGTGCTGCCTCCCACCCTTCCTTAACTAAACTGAGGGGACCTCGGACGGGGTGCCCATAGAGTAATTCAAACGGGCTGAACCCTAAGGACTTCTGGGGGACCTCCCGGTAAGCGAACAAGAGGCAGGGGAGCAGGACGTCCCACTTACGCCGGAGGGGCTCTTCTAGGCCAGCGATCATCCCTTTCAAAGTCCTATTAAACCTCTCTACTAGGCCGTTCCCTTGGGGATGGTACGGGGTGGTGAACTTATAGGACACCCCACATTGTTGCCACAGGGACGTCATATACCTGGATATAAAATTAGTGCCGCGATCGCTCACGACCTCGCGGGGGAAACCCACCCTGGAGAAGATCCCCATCAGGGCCCGGCCCACCACGGGGGCCGTAATGGTGCGTAGGGAAATAGCCTCTGGGTAGCGGGTGGCGTGGTCCACAAGGACCAAGATGAAACGGTGACCTTGGGAGGTGGGGGGGTCCAGTGGCCCCACGATGTCGATCCCGACTCGTTCGAAGGGGGTACTGACGACCGGGAAGGGTTGGAGGGGAGCCTTGCGCTTCCCCCCACTCTTCCCACTGGCTTGGCACGTGGGGCAGGACTTGCAGTGGGCCTCTACCGCTGCCTTCATCTTAGGCCAATAAAAATGGGTCACGAGACGGCTGTAGGTCTTGTCCTGACCCAGGTGACCGGCGAGGGGGACATCGTGGGCTAAGCCCAGGAGGAAATCCCGGAAGCGGAGAGGTACCACCAGTACCCGTCCGGATCCCAGCTCCACTGATTTCTGCTCACTATACAGGACGTTATTCTCCCAATAGATTCGGTGCGTTCCGGTCTGGTCACCTGCGGCTTGGCCCTCGGCCTGGTGCCGCAGCCCGACCAGGGAAGGACAGGTGGCTTGCTCCCGGCAAAATTCTTCTCGGGTGGGCCCGCCCTCGTGGCGCCAATGGGCCAACTCGGGTAGATCCCCCAACTCGGGAACCGGGGCGGGGTCGGATGGTGTGGGTTCGTCGCTGGCGACGGACCCTTCCGATGGGGGAACGGGAGGACCCTCGGCGGGGACGGTGCTGGCTACTTCGACCGGGGTGCTCTCGATTTCTCTCCGGGGAGTGAGTCGGGCTGTCATAGATCGGGTGGTGGCACACACCCACTCGGGGAGTCCCATCATTCCTAGGTGGGCCTTGCGCTCTACGTGCTTCCAGGGAGAACTCTCCAGGTCGTTCCCTAAGAGGCAGTCGACCGGCTGGGAGGTTCTTACGGCCACCTTGAGTTTGCCTATCACCCCTCCCCACTCAAATGGCACCAGGGCCACCTGACACATACTTTCCCTATTGTCTGCAGATATTACGGGGCAAAAGACATTGGGGAGGATCTGCTCCTCGGGAACTAGGTGCCTGAGGACACCGGTGATACTGGCCCCGGTGTCCCGCAGGGCCTCTACCTGGTGGCCATTGATCTTGACGAGCTGCCCATATTTCTGTGTGTTGGACGGTAGGAGGCTACCAGGGATCATTTCCCTATCTCCCAGGGATACTAGGGCCATCGCGGCTGGTTCCCACTCCTCGGCTCCCTCAACCTCCTCCCCTAGGGCTACGTTGGCTATCTGTCTCGCAGGGGTGACTTGGGTGGCCATGGGGCACTCTGGGTCATTGGCGTAGTGCCCGGGTTTCTGGCAGCGGAAACATGTGACGGTCACCCGGTGTCCCCGTCTCCCAGGGGGCCCTGTTACTGGTGGGGGGGGGGCGCCGGGAAAGGTGGAGGTGGTGTCTTCGGGGGGCTAGGCTGGGACTCCCTCGGCCCTCCCTGGTTCCCTCCCCCTCTCTGGCGGGGTGGTCCCTGACTGGTTCGGGGGTACTCTCCTACCATGCCCCGGGAGACCCGGGTGTTGGTCCAGCGGTCGGCCTCCACGGCCAGCTTCCGGGGATCTGTGAGCTTGCTATCCAGCAGATGTTGACGTAGCTCTACGAAGCAGTTCGCAGCCAGATGTTCCCATAACATGAGGTCAGTGAGTTCGGCAAGGGTGGTGACTTGACCCACCCATCGAAGGCCCGGCTAAAAAAGTTTACATACTCCACCCAGGTGGTGCCCGGGATCTTCCTGCAGTCCCGGAACCGTTGGCGGTACATTTCTGGGGTGAGGCCGTATCTTGTGAGGAGAGCCTCTTTCATGTGGCTGTAAGAGGTCTGCAGGGAGAGGGGTAGGTCGAGCAGGGTGTCCCTTCCTTCGCTCAGAAACCGTCCCCACAACCCCGCCCCCCAGTCCTTCTGTGGAATCCGATGGGAGGTCATGGCGACCTCGTAGGCCCGAAACCATTGCTGAATGTCATCGTTTTTATAATATTCTTTGACCACATCCTTGGGGATGTGGACCTTCTGTTCCGCTGGGGGGGCCGTCTCTCGGTTCCCCGAGGGCCTCCCGTCCTCATTTCGGGCCTTGAGCTCGAGTTCCTTTAAGCTCCGTTCGTGCTCCAGTTGGAGCTTTCTTCCTTCGTGCTCCCGTTGGAGCTTCTTTTCTTCCAGTTCGCCTTGTACACGCATTTGCTCTACTGCTAGCTTCTTCTCCGCTAACTTCAATTCGCCCTCGATTTTGAGTTTGGCTAACTCGAGTTCATGACTGCGGCTTCTCTCTCTGTCCGCGAGCTCTTCCGGGGATAGGCCCCCGTCTGGTACGATGCCTCGCACCTGATTGCTACTGCTTTCATTTTGGGGGGGTTCGGCTTCGTCGGGGCGCTCCCCCGTGCCTTCCGGGCGGGAGGCCCCGGTCTCCACCCAAGTTTTCAGTGCTTTCTGCAAGTCTTCCTTAGTGTTGAGGCCAGTGGTAGCGATTTTAAGTTCTTTGCAAAATTGTTTTAGCTCTTTGTGTGTGTATTCTTCCAGATGCTCCACCTGGAACACTCTGTTGGCGTTGGTTTCTGCGGAGCTCGTGGCGCTTCCTTCTGCCATCTTTGTTGGTCGTGCGTCCGTCGTTTACTGTACGATCTCTAGGTGATGGGCCCGAATCCCGTCGCTGCCACCAATGTTAGACGGCGACCTCAGAGGAGCCCGGAAAGGGGTCCTGACTACCCTGAGACCCACCCTCAAAGTATCGTAGCCGGGCACTGGCGGGAGATTCCCCAGGGGGAGGACTCTCGCAACTAGGATCGTACTTCTGGCACCACGCGACACAGAGGGACCACACTGGGTATTCTCAGAACAAGCTTTATCAAACAGGTATCACTGCAAATATGTACAAGGTGAGCACGGGCTCAAGAGTCTCGGAAAGGTAGGGGGTAGCGGGACTGTCTCTGGTAACGGTTCAAAGCAGGGACGTACCCGGCGCACAGCTCACAATCCTCGAGCTGGGGGATACGTGGTCGGAGTTGGGGTCCGGCGGGACCGTGAGAGTCTGGGGGAGCCGCGAGTCACTCAGCAGGGCTCAGGTACAAGTTCGGAGGTCTTACGATTTTCAGGGAGCCGCGAGTCACTCAGCAGGGCTCAGGTACAAGTTCGGGGGTCTTACGATCTTCAGGGAGCCGCGAGTCACTCAGCAGGGCTCAGGTGAGTTCCAGTTCCAGGAGCCGCGACCACGTCAGCAGGCTCTCGTTGTTCCAGCGTCGAATCTGCCGGACAGTCTCAGAGCACCCCTTGTTATAGGTCGACCCTGCTTTGATGTCCGGAGTCTGCGCAGGCAGGGGTCTTGTCACCTGGGGGCCGCTTGTCGGGGTTTCCTGCTATTGTCTTTTGATCCTTTCAGGGCCGGGTCGGGAGGAGTCCCAGACACCCAGCAGGCACGGAGCCAGCCCGCAGGGAGGCCGGAGGGCCGATCGAAACCCATCGTCCCAGGGGAGTTCAGAGGTGCGATAGAAACTGCTCCTCCCTCTCTCATCCCCTGGAAGCGTGATGTCCTCCAGCCGGAGTGGCGCCTCTAGGCCCGGGTCGCGCTGGGGCCGGGCGGCCATCTTGTTGCAGGGAGTGGGCACGCGGGCCCGGGGTGGCCGAAGGGAGAGAGGCCATGGACGGGGATGTCCGGAGTTGGCGCAGGTGTCCTGGTGGGAAAGGTCGGCTGGGCCGCGTGCTAGGGCTGCAGGCACCAGGTTTCGGTGGTGCGGGGGCACGGAGGGCCATTCTACGAGGCCGGGTCCAACACTTACAGTATGTATTGTTGGGCACAGCTATGTTTTCTGGTGCAAAAGGTATGCTGAACGCAGAAGTATTGAAAAAGACCTAGCTTTGCAAAATCTGGATCTTAAATGGCTTGCACAGAGAGGTTTAAAGTGGCACCAATTGATGCCTTTGTTTAAAATCTTTTGGCATCTGCAACCCCTTGACCTCATGATTGTGCACTGTGGTGGTAATGGCCTAGGCACATTGACTGGGGTAGGTCTGGAAATGCACATTAAGGACACCTTTGCACAACTGATGTTGCTTTTGCCTCAAACTGTTTTTGTATACTTTAATATATGCCAGAAATGGAAGTGGTAAAACCAAATCTGTCCACAGATTGAGAAAGCTAGAAAGAATGTCAATAAAGCTGTTTCTGCTTACCTCAGACACCATAGGATTGGCTCCATCTATAACAACAATCTACGTTTTGATATGGATGACATCTACAGAAGTGATGGAGTACACTTCATAGACCAAGGAAACAGTCTTTCTCAACAACCTAAAGCTGTGCATCCGCACTTAAATGTAGCAACAAAAAACTCATAATGAAAACAAGGGCTCTTTTTAGAGCCACCCTATGACACAATAGTGAATCTATTTTTTTATGACAAATACATATTCTTTTTAAAAAAAATTGTGGATTTGCGCGCCCACTGCAAATCAGGAAAAGCATGAATTCAATGTACTACAACACAATACACTTTTCAGGTTTAACTATTTTCAATTTTAGATATTTTTACTAACTATCAATTTTCATCTTATCATTAACTTCAATCACACTACCTCTATTAAGCAACTTCACAAATGCAACACTACCTTCTAAATTATATACTACTAAATAATTTTATGTGAGGTGGATCCGCGAATCCAACGCGACATTACACAGGGGGCCAAGCTGACAGCCGAGTTGGGGTCGCGACTCAAAAATAGAAAGAAAAAAAAGCCCCACTTCCATTATTCTGTATTCGCTCCAGGGACCGCAGCCCCCACGGCATTACCTCTTTTTAAAAAAAATAATAATAATATTACGGAAGGAGTGCCGCGTGGCCCCCCTTCCCTTGGCCACTTTCGGCCCCGTGGACCCCATCCCACGGGGCATGGCCATCTATTTTGTATTTATTTTATTTAACAGGAGGAGGACCGCAAGCCCCCCTCCTGAGGCCATTTTTGCCCTGGGAACCCCATACCCCTGGCTTTACCTATTTATTTTAAAAAAAATACAGGAAGGGGGCCGCATGGCCTTCCCTTCCCTGGGCCACTATTGGCCCCGGGGACCCATCCACTGGGGCTGGCCCTCAACGATGGGGGCCATGGGGGGAGCCTCAATGCCCCCGGGGTCCCTGCCGGTTCCCCGTCCCCTGCCGGAGCCAGCATTGCTTTTGAACAAGGGGAGCTGCTGACATGCAGCTCCCCTTGTCCAAAAGCAATTTGCTTCGCTTCATGGAAGCGCAAGCAGGTTTTCTGCTCTCGCTCCCATGAAGCGAAGCACAAGTTTGCAAACTGCAATGTCTCAGGGGTGGGCACCCGAGGCATTGCCAGAGCCAGCCCTGGGTGGGTGGCGGTCCCCAGGGCCACCGAGGGCTTCAGTAGGGGGGCCATGTGGCCCCTCCCAATGTAAACATAGCCCCAGGGAGGTGGTGGTCCCCAGGGCTGGGGGTCTGCAACACATCCCCAGCTTCTTTTAATTAGTGCCCGGGGGTGGTCCCTGGGGCATGTCGGGGGTTCAAGCCCTCCCCACAACTTTATTTTTTAGCACAGCCCCAGGGAGGTGGCGGTCCCCAGGGCTGCATATGAATTAAAGCCCCGGGGTGGTGGCGGTCCCAAGGACTGTGGGGGTCTCTGCACGACCCTCGCATAAATATTCAAAAATGCCCCCGGGACCTAGCCCACCCGGGGGCTCATTAAAACAAAGCACCAGAGACTGCACTTCATTTTTTTTTCTCTGCATTTTTTTAAATGTTTTTTTTTGGCCTTGGGGGTCCCTGTCGGACCCCCTGACCAGGCCTAGGGGGTCAGGGCGTTTCTACTCTGCCCCCTTTCCTTCATTTATTACCTTTTTCTTGTGGCTCAGTTCAACAGAGTCACAAAATGGCTGCCAACACATTTTAGTTTGGAGTGTTGGCAGCCAATCAGAATGAAGCTCATGCTCTGGATGTTTCGCGAATCATTCTTGGCCACCAGATATCAATATTTTTTATTTTTGAACTTCTCATAAACTACTGAACGTATTTAAACCGTTTAAAAGAAAGGTCGCTTTCTGCACCAGGAATTACCTTTTTACCAAATTTGGTCTAATTCAGTTCAGCAGTTCAGGCTGTAGCTTTATCTAAAGTTTTCCATGGAAATTAACATGGAGAAAACGTGTTTTGGGACCCCCCTTTTTTCTCAATCCCCGCTCAACGAATCACCCAGAAACTTTCAAGACAGGAGTTGACCTGAGTGAACCATTACTTTTAAAATTTTTGCAAAGATTGGTTAAACGGCGCCATAGATATTGGCAAAGGAAAAAATGCTTTTTGAATGGAAACAAGGTCCTAACTATAACTACCCACTGGCGCCTGCCAGTAGGATATATATATAGAAAAGCCTTGAGTAAATTTTGGGATGTACTTAAAATGGACAAAGATCTAGCCCAAGAAATCCTACACTATCCTCAAATAACCTATCGGAAACCCAAATCTCTAAAAGATATGGTGTGCAGAACACTAATTTCACCAGAGAGCAAAAAAGTACTATACAAGGATTTTACACGTGCGGTAAATGTAAAGCATGTAAGTACAGTAGCAATGTCAAGTAAGTCAAACTCTCTTCTCACTGTAAACCCTTTAAAATCCTTAGACATTTCTCCTGCAACACTGAGTATGCGGTGTATGCGCTAAGATGCCCCTGTGACAAATACTATATAGGAAGCACAATACACCCAGCGAAAAAACGAGTGCTAGAACATTTAAGGGCTATAAAGAATCTTGATAGACAGTACCCGGTGGCGAGATATTTCGCTACTTATCATAAGAGCAACAATAGCCTTATCTCGTTCTGTGTCCTAGACAATGTTCCAGTGAGAACACGAGGGGGAGATAGAACCCAAGAACCAAGGCGATTGGAGTCTAGATGAATCATTAAATACCACACTATGCAACCAGAAGGACATAATTGTGATGAGGGGCTTGCAGTACATCTGGGCTAACAAATTCCCATTTAATTACGTATCTATGACTTGTAATGCATGGTAGATATCCCTTCTCTAAGTGAGTAAACATGATGTAGTATATGCATTTATAACTCCTTTGCAATTTTAATTGAATTAGTGTATGTAAATAATCACAAAGATATTTTTGACCTTTATTATTTTTTTAATTTTACTTTTACAGGCCGATGCTGAGTACTTAAAGGAGAATTTAAGACAAGACCACAAAAGTGGAGTATCTATAAGAGAGTGTTGAGTGAGGTGATCACATAATGGTGCACGTGAAATTATACCCACGGGGGTTGAACTGATCTTTTTTATCTTTTGTGTCTATAGGCATTGGATATACTTATAGCAAATCCGCTGTAAACATAATGAGAAATGATGTAACAAAATCTGGAGACCACTATTGTCTATACTAGTTCCATATTGGGACCTTTTGAATGTTAATATCATGACACAGAGAGATTGATATTCTTGCATGTGAAAATGCTAAGAACGTTAAATGTATGTTATAAAGTTTATAAATCTATGTTATAAATAATGTGTCAAAAAAATGTAGATAGAACGTTTAGTGGCTGACATGTTGTAATATTTTTTATAGAATGTCAAATAACCAATGCCGTAAAAATAAGATTAAGATTTGCACTTGTAAACTCTAAAAATATAAAGACACAGGACTTTGTAGTCTGTTTTCTAGCCCCAGCAATGTATGCAATAACATTGAGTCTGTTTTTAGTTATTTTCACTAAGGGTGTCACATGATCTGTATAAACTTTATGCAAACACATACACTCGTACTCGTGAACAGGGAGGTTTCCCTCCGAAACGCGTCGAGTGACTGGGCGTTTGGAAAATAAATAAACGCGGCGACAAGAAAGTGGCCTGGACGTCGTTTCTTTTATACAAGATACGAATTGTGTGGAGTTTGGGAGTCGCGACCCGGTCTGGGCCCGCCGCTGCGAGTGGTTGGGGTTTTCTGCGCGAACTTTGGAAGTGGTGATATATATATATATATATACACAACCAGCTTCAGCATGCACAGTCACACAGCCAGGCACCGACACTGCAGCTCCAGTTTTCTGGTAAGGTTGTAGTTTATTTAAGGGCTGTAACTTGTTTCGGCAGGGTCCCCTGTATACATATTCATACATCCACATATATACATCCCCAACCAGCTCCAGCGTTCCAAATTCCAACGGCCAGATAACGACAACGCAGGTCCAGTTTAAAGTAACTTTTATTTATTCAATGTGCTGTTATGCGTTTGGGCAAGATCCCCTGCCTTGCTCACACACTGAGCTCCACTGCTGCACTCCCTTTGTTAGGAGTATCAGTCACATAATTCTATGGACATAAACTTCATACTATTTAATAGTTCAACATTTCTTAAATGACATTCATTGATTAAATTTCTTGGATGATACACAATTCAAACATGTGTTTAGAACGTTCTAACACTTTTTAAAATAAAATAAAAGAAAATAAAAGAAAATCAGAAACTTTTTTTGACTTTTGCATTCTCTCAAATTCGTCGTCCTCTTTTCTTTGCAACTTTATATTTATTAGCTTAATCTCATTTTCATATTATTCTTTTTTCTTATTCTTTTATTTTTTTTAAACCATTTTTCCTTTTTTATGCTTTTTCGTATTATTCGCTCGCATGCTTGTGTATTGTCGTGCATATTAATAATACAGTGTTACCCTGTGACTAAACCCATATTCGTTTTCTCATCCTATTGTTGTGATTTCCTTATGTGCAACTAAGAAATGCCCCTTAATTTGGCACACAGTTGTTTGTTTTTGGCAATGTACCTTATTCGTTTGTTTTCTACCAACTGCACAATTGTAGTTCAATTCCCAACCGTGAGCCTTCATATGTGAAATGGTAAAATTCATGTTTTGAATCTCAAGAGAGATATCTGTGCAATTGCGCTATTATCATGTTTTCATTAGTCTCCCTACTTATAAAGTGCAAAGTGCATATTGTATAGGCTAAGTATACAGTGCAAAAATGTTCGATTAAAAGGTTCTCCCTGAGTGATAAGTTAACAAGATCTAATAGATTTTGATTTCTCATTAAAGTGCAAGTGCAGTTGTACAATACTCAATAAACCCACAATGGCTTAGTTCTCGCTATAATCCCTTATACTGATGTACTATTGTAGGGACTATGGGTTTAAAAGTACAAGTGCATCTGTGCAACATTGCTCAAGTTTCAAAGTGCAAGTGCCTTAACCACATGCTCATGTGCACTTAGGGCTTAAAGTGCAAGTGCATTTGTGCAAAATAGCTCAAATATGAAGGTGTCAGTACCTTATTACATCTTGTTCTCATATCAACTTTGAGTCCTAAGTGTAAATGCAGCTGTGCAATATTGCTTTATATACAAAGTGCAAATGCATTGATCATATTCTTCTGTAAACATGACACTCGTTGTTACATTTTCCATCACTTCATGCCATTCAATGATAACGTCGATTTGCTGGAATTTAAAACATCTAAAAGTGCTAGTGCATTCAAAAACATTATTCTTTTAGTTGACCTCTCATCTCAGTCATACATACTCTCTTTCGATTTCATTGCCAAATTAATATACCTTTTCACTGTGCCAAAATCAAGGGCATAATCTTAAAACAAAATAACGTGAAGTGAAGTATGTCTATTGATTCTGTACGTTTCCGAAAAGCATTGATGCAATTCATACATCATTTTCTTTTCACATTCAGCTGTAGATAGGTCAAACTTGTATGTTTCTTACTCAGAGATGGACTTACATGTCTTCTTCTGATTTCAGGCCTCGGGGTGTTTTGTTGCTAAACATTAATATATAACGTGATTCAAGTTGCCTGAGCTTTATCTCACGATTTCCCCATCGTCTGTTTCTCGGGAATGAATCTATCACATATTAAGAAAGCTCATTTGAGTTGCCTCCATGAATCTCATTAATGTGTCGGGCTACTGGATACGTTTTATCTTTGTTTTTTACCGTCCTGAGCTGTTGGAGGATCCTAATGTTTGCCATGTGGATTGTACTGCCTACGTATATCTTTGGGCAGGTGCACTAAAGAACATACACCACATGGTCACTCGTGCAATTAAAGAAACATGGAATTTTCCAGGGTGTACCAATCAGGGGTAGTTGGATTTCCCTTTTGTTTACTCCATGCTCACATGCCTTGCATTTCTGACACTTACTGAAACCTGGATTCGCCTTCAACCAACCCTCAGTCGCAATCACCTCTCGGCTGTTTACTACCAGCTGTTGCCTCATAGATTTTGCTCTTCTAAACAAAATGAGGGACCTGCATGGGACTAGACTATTGAGTGTTGAATCTTCTTTAATTAGATGTCAATGTCTATTCATGCAGTCTCTCACATTTGTGTAATAGGCATTGTATCCAGTTACCATTCTGGTTTCCTCCTTCTTAGATCCTGCATGTTTCTCTTCCGTACTATCCTTGAAGAGAATCGATTCTCTGGGAAGTTCATCCACTTTGCTCAATGCTTCATCTAAAACCTGTTGACTGTACCCACTTTATCTAAATCTTTGTGTCAAATCAATTTGTGCTTGTTTTAGAGAGGTTAACTCACTGCAGTTCCTTTTCATACAAAGGTGTTCCATAAAGAGTATACTCTGTTTTTTTTTTTTTAAATGAAAACTGCTTGAATGGAAGATGGAGTTCCCTTCTGTGGGTTTTCTGAAAGTACATGTGTGCATCCTATCTTCCTTTATGAAAACTTCCAGGTCTAAGAAATGCACATGAGTTTCACTGATGGTACTCATGAAGCTCAAGTTTAGTGAGTTGATGTTCAAAGCAGATAAAAAGGCATTGGCCCTCTCCAGGGACCCCCTCCAGATTATGAACAAATCATCTATAAAACAACACCAGACCTTGATATTTTCTTTCCACTATTTTTCATACTCTACCATAAGCACCTGCTCTCCCACCAGCCCATGTGAAAATGTGCATAGCTGGGGGCGAAGCAGGTGCCCATGGCTGTACCTCTTAACTGCCTGTAGGTGTCCTTCCCAAACAGAAAAAAGTTATTTTCAAGGCATAGTTCTGCCATTGTGAGCAGCATCTCAGAGTGGCAATATAAGTTAATAGGTCTGGTGCCCAGGATATGCCTTAGAGCTCTTAGGCCATCTGTGTGCGTGATACTAGTTGTGGGAGGGCTGGGCAGAAATAGAAGCTAGGAGGCTTGATTGGTTTGTTAATGATTATGGTTTATTGCAGTTCTTGTCACAAAACAGTCTTTCTGAGCTTGAATCTGGTCACTTGGGCGCCGTCCCCTGGTCCTTCTTTCCCAGTTCTGGTTTGGGTGGGGTTTGTTGACCAGTAAAAATAGAGAGGACGGTAAGTAGTCCGCACAGAGTCTGACTTATTGTGAGAGTATTTTATTAAGGATCCACCACCACACCAGATGTGAAAAGAAGGTTGAAAACTACTCAGTGTCCGAGATAGAGCCTGTCTTTATTAGACTAATGGCCAGAGTGCTTAGATCCCGTGAACTGTTCCTTCACAGGTGCTTGGACTAAAAAAAACGATAATCACGCCGAGAGAAGGAGAGAGATGAGGGAGGGATAAAGAAAGTACTGTACTGTGGCTGAATGGGTAAATTACTCTAAACCAAATATGGGCAGTATTGTCCCCGTGAGTCACCCACAAGTGCAGGCAAACAGAAATGCTCCCAAGCCTTCCTTCTCAACTCACCCCGCTCCCTCTGACTCCCTCCCAGTTCCCCTGACTTGTGTATGACATCACTCACCGTCCGAGCCGCAACTCTCCTGAGTTGTGGCGGCGTTCTCGCCCTTCCTGGGGGGGGATCCACGACTCTTCAGACCACTCCTTGTCTTTGTCTTCACCGTCCTGCCTTGATTCCCTGTAGCGTCTTTACCGGTCCTTCTTCCTCGGTGTTCCGCAACTCCTCCGAGTTCCACCTTCCGGACTCCTCTGCGTGACATCCCCGGTTCTTGATTTTTACAGCAGAGACTTCCGCCCCAGGTAGGAGGGGTGCTTTGGGGGGGTACATAGTCAGGACCCACCCGACACTCATATACAACTAAGCAAATCTAAAATTTCACCATATCTGATTCTTCCCAGGAGACAAGATGTAAATTCCGCAGAAAATCCCTTGTGTCCTGAATTTAGGACGGAAGAGATTTCATGATGTCCTGCAAGAAGTGGCCTAAGTACCTTTATGAGGTCTCAAATAAACTACCTATGGCCGATATTATTGGCCTACCAGGAGGGGTTTGCATATCTTTCTGTATTTTTGAAATAAGATACAGGATTAGTGTTATCGGGTCATTTACCTTGAGGTATTCATATTCTCCCTCAGTGATAAGCACCATTCCCCTTCATCTGGCTATCTCTTTGTGGTATTTATTTTTGACCTCTAAAACATTGCCCTGCGGTACCCTTTGATAGCATTCGGTATCCCTTAGCTGTGATTTTGCTTCCTCATTGTATATGCACAGTGGCCAGAGGACTACATTGCCACCTTTATCTGATTGTCGGATTACAATGTCTCCTGGATTTCAATTTGTCCATGACCTTGGAGTAATTTCTTTCTTCTTATTTCATCCCTTTACAAAATGTCTTACTTGATTCTATGGTCACATATTACATCAGTCATGACATGGTCAGTGACATCACTGATGACATCTCAATATATATAAATTGTATATATATGCAGTAAATCGTTTTTATTTAAATATAAAAATGGGCTGCAAGCCAGGAACTTCAGATGCACAGCACGTGTCAGAATACATGTACAAGTAGACACATATCTAAGTCACGAGAGCACGCAGACCTTTAAACTTAACAGAGTGCACTTCCCATTGCAAACAGACACCTAAATGTACACGGCCTACTTCAAGTGTACCTTTCCAGAGACTCCTACGAAGTAGCCTAATACCTAATCCCTCTGCCAATGTGTATTAAACCTCACTTTTCTCTTGCAGCTTCACTATCCACCAACTGCTCAGAATGTTGGGCCGAGCCAAATATAAAACAGCAACCATTCCCATGTCACTGTTGTAAGTCTCACCATGTTTCCGTAGAAGCACCCACTCACACTACTGTATAATGTTTAATACACTGACAGAGGCTCCCACACAACCATTCACAAACCCATTCACAAAGCCATACCAGCACTTACACACCCACTCACTGATTCATTGATCTATACACAAATCCACTCGCTCACCCATACTGCCACTCATACACCCACTCACTCACTAATACAGCCATTGACATATCCACTCATACAGGCATACAGGTGCTGACACACTGAGTGAGTCACCCATAAAACTACTCACACACCTAGACACTCAACCATACAGTCAATCATGCAGCCACTTGCTCACCCAAACAGTTACACATCCACCCACTTACTTACTCATAGAATTAGGAAGAAACACTCACTCAGCTATATAGTCACTGACAGAAGCATGAACTCATCTATAGATAGCCACTCTTACATTCGCTCACTCATGCATACAGTCACTCATACAGCCACTGACTCACCCACTCACTGATCTGTACAGGCAGTCACACACCTCCTCACCCACACACACAGACACCCAGACAACAATAGACATAGTTAAACAACCAATCAATCACCCATATAGCCATTGATGTACCCACTGACACACTCATATACCCACTTACACATTAATCAACAGACAGATACACACATTCATACAACCAGTCACTCACCCATACATTCAATGAGACACCTAATCACTCACTTATACAGTCACGCACACACTGAGTCATCCATACAGTCACTCATAAACCCACTGTTTCACCAATACACCTTGGTATATATATTTAATGCTCAGACTTTTAAAAAACACTCACAATCACTGGAACCAGCGCTTAGGAATTCCGCTGCGTAGGACTTACAGGAGGTACCAGGAGGGCTTCATGGCCCCCAAGGTCCCTCAGGAGGAAAGTGGACTTCATTCCCCAACCAGTAGTGCACCACGAGGTGCGTTTGCAGAGTAGTGGAGAAAGAGGACGTGGCCTCCCAAAACCTCTTAGCAATCCCACTGAGTAGGACTTACCGGAGGTAACAGGAGGGGCAGTTGGCCCCCAAGAACGTCCTTGGGGGCCAACTACCCTCCTATTACCTCCAGTAAGTCCCACCCAACAGGATTGCTGAGTTCTGATACCAGGCCACGCCCCCTTTGTCCACCACTCTGCAAACGCATCTCCTGGCACACTCTTGGTTGGGCGATGAACTCCCCTTCGCTGCTGGGGATCCTTAGGGCCAACTAGCCCTCCCAGTTACCTCCAGTAAGCCCCACACAGTGGGATTGCGAAGAGGTGGTTGCAGGCCATGCCCCCTTTATCCACACCTCCTGACACGTTCTTGGTTGGGGGAGGATGTCCCCTTGCCTCTTTAGGGTCCCTGGGGGCCAACTAGCCCTCTTGTTACCTCCAGTAAGCCCAAGAGGCGCGTTTGCAGAGTGGTGTAAAAAGGGGCGTGACCTCTGACCACCTTTCAGCAATCCCACTGTGTGGGGCTTACTGGAGGTACCTGGAGGGGTAGTTGGCCCCTAAGGGCCCTCAGCAGTGACAGGGACTTTATCCTCCAACCAAGAGCATGCCAGGAGGTGCGTTTGCAGAGTACTGCAGAAAAGGGACAGGGCCTCCGGCAAGTTGCTGGTTCCAATATTTTTTTTTAATTTAGGAAAGGGGGCCTATCCCCTGTTGCCTGACCCATTTTTTTCTTTATTAAATAAAAAGCGAGGGGGCCGTGTGGCCCCCCTCCTGACCCCGATATATGCCCCGGGGACCCCATCCCCTGGGCCTTTCAATTTATAGTTTTTATAAAGGAGAGAGGGGCTGAGTACCCCATCCCCCGAGGCCTGGACAATTTTTTTAAAACATTTTTTAAAGGGAGGGGGCAGAGCAGCTTCCCTCCCCCAGCCCATTTTTGGCACCTGGGACCCCATTCCCCAGGACATGGCCACATCATTGGAGACTACGGGGAGAACCCCAAGGCCCCTGCAGTCCCTTCCTGCTCCCCGCCTCATGCAGGAGCCGGCACTGTTTTTGGACAAAGGGAGCTGCACACATGCTATTGTTCATGCTCAAGCTTCCTTGAAGCGAAGCAGAGTTTGCTATGGCATGGGGTAAGCAGTACTCCCGCCACCCTATAGCAAACTGCAATGTACCAGGGCTGGGCACACCGGGACATTGCTGGAGCTGGCCCCACTCCCATCTTCTTTGTTGCCCATGGGAGGTGGTGGTCCCCCGGGGCCGAGAGGGGGCACAAAAGACCCCCGCATTTACGTAAGTTGTGCCCTGGGGAGGTGGGGGTCACCAGGGCTGTGTGGTTTTTATTTTTGACCTCTAAAAGATTGCCCTGCGGTACCCTTTTGATAGCATTCGGTATCCCTTGGCTGTGATTTTGCTTCCTCATTGTATTTGCACAGTGGCCAGAGGACTACATTGCCACCTTTATCTGATTGTCGGATTACAATATCTCCTGGATTTCAATTTGTCCATGACCTTGGAGTAATTTCTTTCTTCTTTTTTCATCCCTTTACAAAATGTCTTACTTGATTCTATGGTCACATATTACATCAGTCATGACATGGTCAGTGACATCACTGATGACATCTCAATATATATAAATTGTATATATATGCAGTAAATCGTTTTTATTTAAATATAAAAATGGGCTGCAAGCCAGGAACTTCAGATGCACAGCACGTGTCAGAATACATGTACAAGTAGACACATACCTGAGTCACGAGAGCACGCAGACCTTTAAACTTAACAGAGTGCACTTCCCATTGCAAACAGACACCTAAATGTACACGGCCTACTTCAAGTGTACCTTTCCGGAAACTCCTACGAAGTAGCCTAATACCTAATCCCTCTGCCAATGTGTATTAAACCTCACTTTTCTCTCGCAGCTTCACTATCCACCAACTGCTCAGAATGTTGGGCCGAGCCAAATATAAAACAGCAACCATTCCCATGTCACTGTTGTAAGTCTCACCATGTTTCCGAAGAAGCACCCACTCACACTACTGTATAATGTTTAATACACTGACATAGGCTCCCACACAACCATTCACAAACCCATTCACAAAGCCATACCAGCACTTACACACCCACTCACTGATTCATTGATCTATACACACATCCACTCGCTCACCCATACTGCCACTCATACACCCACTCACTCACTAATACAGCCATTGACATATCCACTCATACAGGCATACAGGTGCTGACACACTGAGTGAGTCACCCATAAAACTACTCACACACCTAGACACTCAACCATACAGTCAATCATGCAGCCACTTGCTCACCCAAACAGTTACACATCCACCCACTTACTTACTCATAGAAATAGGAACAAACACTCACTCAGCTATACAGTCACTGACAGAAGCATGAACTCATCTATAGATAGCCACTCTTACATTCGCTCACTCATGCATACAGTCACTCATACAGCCACTGACTCACCCACTCACTGATCTGTACAGGCAGTCACACACCTCCTCACCCACACACACAGACACCCAGACAACAATAGACATAGTTAAACAACCAATCAATCACCCATATAGCCATTGATGTACCCACGAACACACTCATATACCCACTTACACATTAATCAACAGACAGATACACACATTCATACAACCAGTCACTCACCCATACATTCAATGAGACACCTAATCACTCACTTATACAGTCACGCACACACTGAGTCATCCATACAGTCACTCATAAACCCACTGTTTCACCAATACACCTTGGTATATATATTTAATGCTCAGACTTTTAAAAAACACTCACAGTCACTGGAACCAGCGCTTAGGAATTCCGCTGCGCAGGACTTACAGGAGGTACCAGGAGGGCTTCATGGCCCCCAAGGTCCCTCAGGAGGAAAGTGGACTTCATTCCCCAACCAGTAGTGCACCACGAGGTGCGTTTGCAGAGTAGTGGAGAAAGAGGGCGTGGCCTCCCAAAACCTCTTAGCAATCCCACTGAGTAGGACTTACCGGAGTTAACAGGAGGGGCAGTTGGCCCCCAAGAACGTCCTTGGGGGCCAACTACCCTCCTATTACCTCCAGTAAGTCCCACACAACAGGATTGCTGAGTTCTGATACCAGGCCACGCCCCCTTTGTCCACCACTCTGCAAACGCATCTCCTGGCGCACTCTTGGTTGGGCGATGAACTCCCCTTCGCTGCTGGGGATCCTTAAGGCCAACTAGGCTTCCCAGTTACCTCCAGTAAGCCCCACACAGTGGGATTGCGAAGAGGTGGTTGCAGGCCATGCCCCCTTTATCCACACCTCCTAACACGTTCTTGGTTGGGGGAGGATGTCCCTTTGCCTCTTTAGGATCCATGGGGGCCAACTAGCCCTCTTGTTACCTCCAGTAAGCCCCAGAGGCGCGCTTGCAGAGTGGTGTAAAAAGGGGCGTGACCTCTGACCACCTTTCAGCAATCCCACTGTGTGGGGCTTACTGGAGGTACCTGGAGGGATAGCTGGCCCCTAAGGGCCCTCAGCAGTGACAGGGACTTCATCCCCCAACCAAGAGCATGCCAGGAGGTGCGTTTGCAGAGTACTGCAGAAAAGGGACGGGGCCTCCGGCAAGTTGCTGGTTCCAATATTTTTTTTTAATTTAGGAAAGGGGGCCTATCCCATCCCTGTTGCCTGACCCATTTTTTTTCTTTATTAAATAAAAAGCGAGGGGGCCGTGTGGCCCCCCTCCTGACCCCGATATATGCCCCGGGGACCCCATCCCCTGGGCCTTTCAATTTATAGTTTTTATAAAGGAGAGGGGGGCCATGCACCCCCCTCCCCAGGCTGAGCACCCCATCCCCCGAGGCCTGGACGATTTTTGAAAACTTTTTTTAAAGGGAGGGGGCAGAGCAGCTTCCCTCCCCCAGCCCATTTTTGGCACCGGGGACCCCATTCCCCAGGACATGGCCACATCATTGGAGACTACGGGGAGAACCCCAAGGCCCCTGCAGTCCCTTCCTGCTCCCCGCCTCATGCAGGAGCCGGCACTGTTTTTGGACAAAGGGAGCTGCACACATGCTATTGTTCATGCTCAAGCTTCCTTAAAGCGAAGCAGAGTTTGCTATGGCATGGGGTAAGCAGTACTCCCGCCATCCTATAGCAAACTGCAATGTAACGAGGCTGGGCACACCGGGACATTGCTGGATCTGGCCCCACTCCCATCTTCTTTGTTGCCCAGGGGAGGTGGTGGTCCCCTGGGGCCGAGAGGGGGCACAATAGACCCCCGCATTTACGTAAGTTGTGCCCTGGGGAGGTGGGGGTCACCAGGGCTGTATGGGGGGGCTCGAGCCCACCTACACCTCATTTTAAAAAATGAAACCCCGGGAGGAGGCAGTCCCTGGGGCTGAGGGGGGACCGCGTGCTCCCCGCATTTTATGAACATAGCCCCAGGTGGTGGCGGTCCCCGGGACTGCGGGGGCCCATTTTGATAATTACCCCCAGGACCTGGCCTACCCGTGGGCTTTAAAAAAACGAAGGGCGGTACACCGCGCTTCGTTTAAAAAAAAAAAAAATCATCGGGATTCGCCGACACAACATGACTTCCGCCGAAAATGGAAAAAAATGCTTTTTGGCCCTAAGGATCCCTGAGGGACCCCCTGAGCAGGCTTAGGGGGTCAGGGTGTTTCTGCCCTGCTCCGTTTTCTAGTTTTTAATTCTTTTTTTGCCTTTCCTCTTGTGACTCGGTTTAACCGAGCCACAAGTTGGCTGGCAACACTTCCTGGTTGAAACTGTTGGCAGCCAATCAGATTGCAGGCTCGAGATCAGTAGGATTTTTGGATCCTCTGATGGGATATTTGTACTGCATGGCCGCTGAATGAGCAGCGGGGCTTCTCCGCGGCGAGGCGCGCCGCAAATTTAATGTCCAAACACCAAGTTGCCCTGCAATAGAGACGCCTACACAGTTGAAATTATCTCCTTCATTTATTGTGGACAAAAGGCACAGCGCATTCTTCCTCCATCAGGAATACCAGACGCGTTTCGGGCTCCATGCCCTTGGTCACTGGCACATTGCAAACAAGTCCCAACAGCTGTGTGGGCTTTAAACAGTCAGGCCCCGCCCTTGTGGGCTTCACTTTGCAGATTTGCTTTATGGGTCCTGTAGTCCGTTATATTACCAAAGTGGGTGCTGTGGGGCTTCATGCAAACAAACTGTATTCCCCCAGTGGGTTCTGTGGAGGGGAACCTCATTGTACCATTTTTAATCGTTATTCTACAATACCGGCATTTCAACTCCTCGAAGCGCCCGTGTTTATGGGCACTGCAGGGCTGCTGAATAAGCGTTCCCTGTCAACCCTCTCATCTAAATATGGAAACCAAACTTGGTCTCTGAAAGCTTTTTTGGTGGCAACAATACCACATTGTCCTTTGTGAGCTACTTCAATTATTTTCTGTTTCAGACTCTACGTAATCAGGATTCTCAACCCTTGTAGTATAACTCCTTCCTGAGTTGTGGACAGTTCATCGTTAAATTTTTTGTATTTTTCGTATTTGCTATCACTGATGAGAAGTCGAGTGTGTCGGTTCTTGGACTGGTATGTAACTATATATTTTAACTTCAATATGTCACTATCATGGCTCGTGCCAGTGATGATCTGGACTAACAATATAGCAGCTGCCGGATTGATTTTACAATGAAATTTAGGCTTCAGCAGCCTTGGATGGAGTACTGTGACCTTGTATAGGCACTCTGGAAAAGTAGTCAGCAGGGTTTTCCTTTCCTGGATGATGCACAATGGTGTATTGGTACTCTTGTAATTTTGCTCCCCACCATTCAATGCAAAGAGACATCTTGGCTTTTGGATTGCAAAAGCTAGTCAGTAAAGCTTGATGATCAGTAACTAGCATAAAAGGCTTTATGTACAGGAATACATGGAAATGTTCACAATCCCATACCACGGCTAAACTTTCTTTCTCAGGTTGTGAGTAAGCACGTTCTGTCTGGGTGAAATTTCCAATGGCATATGCCAAAAATATGCCTTCCAGCATTGGAATGGCTGTTGTGCTGTGCAAGGATAGCACCTAACCTGACTGGGCTAGCATCATCAACAACCTCTGTATGAAGCTTTGGCTTGAAGTAGGCCATTTCAGCAGCAGTCTTAATGGCTTAATGGATTTTCTTGAAACTTCTCTCACATTCTTGTGACTACTTGATTTAAACATTTTTCTTTGTTAACTCTTATAATGGAGCACTTATAGTAGCCAAGACTCGTATATATCTTGAACAGTAACTGGCCATACCAAGAAATGAACGTATCATAGAAACCTCTAGTGGGGGATCAGCATTTGACAGGGCTTATACTTTTGCAGGATCAGGCGTCATACCCCTATCTAAAAAAATATGGCCAAAGAACTTTAACTTGGTCTTGAGGGAACTCACATTTGTCTGCATTCAAAGTCAAACCTCCATCACTAAGTAATCAACATACTTGTGTGAGAGCTTTATCATGCTCCTTCTGTGTAGCTCCGAAAAGCAATATGTTATCGCTATAACAGAATGTATTCACAAACAATAGGCTGTATGACACGTCAACTGATGTTTTTGAGATTACACACCATGCTGAGTGTCTTGTATCAAAATAGACCAACATATGTGGAAAAGACTGTAATGTACCTGCAGTCTTCTTCAAATTCCAAGCGATGATAAACTTTATTCAAACCAATGCAAGAAAAGACCTTTACACCATTTAATGTTGGCAATGTGTGGACCTGGATGTCGTTCTTGTTCAACTGCCTTGTTTGCTTGACGCATGTCAACCCATATGCATACAGCTCGTTCACTGTCCTTTTTGGGCACTACCACTATAGGAGAAACCCATGTCATCGGACCAGTTGAACACTCAATAATGTCATGCCTTAGTAATGATTCAAGTTCTTTTTCAACAGCTTCTTGTAAATGAAAAGCAATTTGTCTACGTCTCTGAGCAGCAGGACGGACATTTTCATTAATATGCAACTTTACTTTCATAATCTTAAGCTTTACCAAACCATGAAACAATGCAGGTTATTGACTTACTATTTCGTGGTGAGCATTCATGGTGTAATTCACAGGAAATCAGTCCCATATCAGCAGCTGAATTGAAACTGAGCAGACAGCCACTTGATGCTGTACCTAGAAGCACATGGATGGGTGCTTGCACCTTCGTTTTCTTGTGTTTTATTGTCGCTACAAATAAACCTTGACTGATATGGGCATCGATGCGTACACTTTGGTTTTTGATGGCGTACATCGAGGCAATGGAGATAATTCATTGTATTTCTCTTCAGGCATTATGTTTATCAATGCACCACTGTTGAAGATGACAGGTATTGAGTAACCGTTTATTTTCAATGTAATCTTCGGATAATGTTTCTGTAACTTTGGTGCTAGGCATATGCAGCCATTCCGACATTCACACGGTTCTCTGAGGTAAACATCAACATGGCACAACTATCTTCCTCACTCGCAGTTGATACTGAGGCATGAAGAACTGTTTGACGAGGATTTAGAAGATGACCAACTTCTTTCAGTGTCAATTTGCCTCAATTGATGCTGCCGCTTGGCCTTGTGGATGTGCATCGAACGTTGTTTCTGAAATGTTCTGGTGGCCATTTTGTCTTTGCACTGTGACAAACTTGCTTTTTCCTTCGCTTTAAAAACCATTACAAAATGGTTCTCTTTCCCACAACCTTAACATATCTGTCTATTTGCAGGACATTTACCTTCATGTGGAAATGAAAATCCACATCTAAAACATAACTTCTTTTCACATGTAGATATCACTTTGTGTCCTTCAGTCTTTTACTTTGGATGACTTTTTATTCTCATGACTGGTTTACTCGGGGCACCTCCGTCCTCCATGTCAGCAGCTTGTCTTCCAGCACACTCTTCAGCTCTGGCCGCCAACAATACTCTAAGGCTAAGAGTTTCTCTCAGCATTTGTCATCTGAATGAATCTGACAAGCATCCATCAATAACTCTAAGACAAATAGCTTCTTCATCATTCAATTAATTGAACTTAGAATGTTTGTAGAGTGTATCAAGTCTCTCCACAAATTCAACAATGGTTTTACCAACTTTTCGGCGGTCTTGACTGAAAATGTATCTTTTGTAATCAATGTTTGGTGCTGGATTGAATTTGAGATTCATTCTTTCTTTAATCTGACACTATGTGTTTCCTTCGTCAGTTTGTGGCATTTTCTTTATAACTTCTTTCACAATATTGCCAGCAACATTTTTGAGATACTTGATGAACAAAAAGTTAGCAGTCTCTCCAAGTGCATCCATGAAAACATCAAATGCCAATCCAAGCAGTCCATCTATCGACCTTTTTTTGCCTTTTGGCAGTATCGAACACCAGTGGTGGTTTCAAGAACGCAGCAGCGTTGTAGACCAGTGTGCTGGGGCCGATGGCTCCTGAAGGCGGGGCTTGCAGGGGTGCCAGTGGCTTCCCAGACTGGAGTGTACAGTGCGTTGGCTTCCCGACCACAAGGGGGAGCGGCGGGGCCACAGAGAAAAGCTGCTGCATGTGGTTTGCATGCAGCAGCCACGCTGGCCTGAGTGACGCTGCCCGCACTGGAGGGGAGGAGAGCCTTGGGGGGCGGTGAAGTGGCCCGACGAGAGGAGAGACCCGGCCGCACCCACGGCGGGGTGATACTTTGTTGGTACTGGGTGGAGGCAGGGGAGATTAATGGTGACAAAGGTTTGGGTTCCTGAGAGGTTGGCTGACGTCAGAGCATCGGCGAAGGGGTAGACGGATTGCTGGTAAGCGGCAAAGGTCCGACTGCCTAGTGCTGCTTGCTGCAAGGTGTTGCCCCAGGACGCGGCCCCTGCTGTTGCCCACTTGACTAACAGAATTTGTTGCTGGTGGCCAGGAGGTGCTGTTTTTTCAGCTGTGGGGGAGTGGAGGAAGTGGGCTGATCCCTGTGGAGACTGCTACGACCCCCTCCCCCATCCGTCAGTGATGTTACTGGTGCCCGCCTGACTGGATGGTCTGCTGGGGGGTCCAGTGAAGTGATGTCTTAGCCCACTATTTGATTGCACGGGGGCTGCTTTGGCAAGTGGACCTGGGGGCAAGTGGATGGGATCTGTGTCTTAAAATTGGAAGCACTTTGGGTGCCAACAGGTCTTGGAACATGCGGGTCCCCCCTTCTTGGAGTAGCAGAGTCAGGCTTTTATCATCCTGTAAGATGTTGGCTGAGCTGGGACTGTGGTGCTGATCACCTTAGGAGCCCCCTGGATCTGAGAGATCTCCCTTGGTGCTGATCTGATCTTGACCTCTGTGGAGAGGCTGGTGGTCATAGGCCTAGACAGTTGCCATGGGCTGGAACAGGACCGCCAGGTTGCAACAAACAAGAAGGGACCAATATGCTGAGCCCCCAAGATCTGTGCCCTGCAAACCTGGGAGTGATGGGGGAGAAGCAAGGGGTTGTGGGATTCATCATCGGCACCCAAATATGGGCACCCATTATGTCCTCTAAACTAGGGCTAGAGGGAAAGATTGACGCCACCTCCTGCGTGCAGATGTACGCAAAGTCATGGAGAGGTCCCAGGAAATGTAGATAAAGGTCGCGGCCCTATCCACGGAGGTGAAGGAAGTTCAAGCCACGGTCAGAGCGTTATGCGACAAAACAAAGACGATTGGTTGGAGGACTCAGAGGGTAGGGCTCGAATTTGCAACTTTGTTTAGAGTTACTTGAGTGTTGACAGACACAGAGTGGTGGATGCTACAATGAGAGAGTACAGGAGAAATACTCAATGGCATCTCGAATGGCAAAACATCTCTGGAGGGAACATTACGATGTTTACCCAGGGGGAGGAGGGGAAAGATTTTCTTGGTTCTATAGTTGTTTTAGGTTTGAACTGGTTACTGTAAAAAGCAAGTTTACAAGCTCAACAAGCTGACATAACCCTGACCTCCTTCTGTTCTCACTCCTCCCGTACCTTGTGTGGGGGGGGCTTGCGGGATCGAGCACATCCCAATGCCTCCCCGTAGGCTTGACAACATTCTTTGCATGGTAATTATCTATCCCCCGGGGCCATACGCCACTCAGTTATGAAACAGCAAAGCCCAAACAGTAACATTAACCAGGGCCTTCAGGCCAACTCATCATGGCTATAGTGATATTTGGGGTGAATCTTCATAACTATGGTGGTATTTGAGTTGACTTATTGGCACATGGCTATGGTGATATTTGGGCTGACTCATTGTGACTGTGGTGATATTTGGGCTGACTCATAGTCCCCTGGGGCAGCTCATGTTCAGGGTGCCTTCCCATCTCGGATTTGGGAACGGTATTTATACCACACCCAAACAACGAGACAGTGCATGGCTTACCAACTGGTTGGGGAGGACAGATCTATTTCAGTGATCCCACTCACATGAACGTCTCCATGACCTGTCCGAGCTTCTTTTGCATTGCGGCTCTCCAGCAAATCTCTGACACTGTGGACATCTTCTCCCCTGCAAATCCAGCAATGCAGCAAACACCATCCCTGCAACGCCGCAAAGCTCTCCAGCAAATATCCAACACTGTGGACATCTTGTCCCTTGCAAATCCAGCAATGCAGCAAACACCATCCTTGCAACACCACACTTCCAAAATAAAAGGAAAAAAATATGGTTAAGTACCATCCTGAAGGTTAGTACACTAACAGAACGGGTATCAACCAAAGACTTGTTTCTATGATGCTGAAAATCAGAAAACAAGACAACTTTTGGGACATTGTGAGCATTTTTTAACGGAAATACCGAGGCCCTGGTATTAGCGCCAAGTGACATTCTTATGTGTCATCCTTTATTGTGCTGACGTCTGTGAATCCAAAAGCACGCCTTGTGCCTAGTGTTGAACAAACAAAATGTACATTATGCAGCTTCTGCTGGGAGTGCCACAACTCTTATGGTAACAGTTGATCATTTGAAGTCTATGCAGCACTAGATTAATTATGGTGTAAGTGACGGCTAGTACACACTTCAAAGGTGAGAGGGAATATTTTACGACTACTCATTTTTTTAAAAACCTCTCTATTTGTATTTGCAGTACAGCTTACTGCGCACTACATTATGCACATATCATGATGACACTCTCCAGGACTGAGGAGAGAAGTTCGCATGACTCCAAGAAAACAGATGCTGATCTCAACGGCACGCAAGTCTCTCTGTTTGTTATTTTGTTCAAACTCCCCTTCCCTTCTAGGGAAACTGTCAGGGTTTGCGTGTGCAGCGCCTACCTATTGCCCGCAAAACTACAATTCCCAGAAGGCTTGTTGGGGGGAAGGGGGATTTAGGTGCCGGCGGCGCACAGGATGTTGCGCATTATTCTGAGTTTGTGGCGTCTTCGCTCTCTCGGCTGGGAGAGTGCGGAAGCAGGGGAGCATCGAGGGGTTCCTCTGGCGTCCTTCTAAGCCCCATCTGACAGGAAGATCCAAAGAGACTGTGAGTACAGACGGGGAGCTCCCTCCTTTTGATTCCTTAGAGTGGAATACGGCGGTAGGCAAAGCCGCGTATTACCGTTCTTTCCGGGGCATATGCGCTTCAGTCTTTTTTCTTGTTTGATTCTACATTTGGGGAGTGTGCAGCGGAGTACGGCGGTAGGCTAAGCCGCGTACTTCCGTGTGTGTGTTCTCGGAGTCCTGGCAAGTAATCACGCAGTGGAGTATGGCGGTAGTCTAGCCGCGTATTGCCGTGTGTGTGTGTTCTTTGATGTACATGTGTCTTTTGACCCAGCGGAATACGGCGGTGAAGCGAACCGCGTATTACCGTTTGAATCGGATTATCAAATCTGGGATTGCTTACTATGGAGTACGGCGGTGAGGAGTAACCGCGTATTGCCGATTGTACGGCTGCTTGGAACATTTCCCTTTGTCCCTGGATGACTACAGTTTTCTTTTATGCAAAACACTGAATATAAACACTGTCCAAGTCTAAGAGAGGTGAATCTAACCTCTTGTGCCTAAGTGTCTCCGGTGTCTTGGCTATGCACCAGAAAAGAGAGACCCTGTCAATGTTGGATGTATAATAGTTTTGAAATACAATTGCTATGGTATAATTCAAGATATGAGGTCCTACGGAGATCAATAGCCCATAGAGAATGCTATCTTTGGGGTATGTATGAGTGGGCACGTTGAATATTGAGAATCGTGTGAATGCGGTGGCTGGATATAACACTTTTCTTAGCTGTATATCGGGGGTTCAGAAAGGTGTTATGATGCCCAATGGAAGAGCCATCAGCTGTAGTTAGATTCAGGTATGCAGTAAGGTTCATAAGAGAGATATTACTGAGAGTAGACTGTTCATTGGTATTAATCATTTGCATTTACTTGGCACAGGTTCTATTCCCACGCTGTCCTTTCCCTTCCCCTTTCCCTCGCCTGATCAGTCGAGCACCCGGTGCATATCCTCTATCTGGGTGCTGGTAAGATCAGGAGGTGGACATTTCTTTCTGCTGCGACTGGATCTGGGCCTGACAGAAGAATGCGCCCACGTAATTAGCTCCACCCGGTTCAGCCTGGTAGAAGGAATGGCTACCGTGGAGGATGTCCTCCAAGCGTTAGTCTTGGTGCAACAGGAATTAGCATCCTCAAAGGCTGAAACCGCAGCGCTAAGAGAGAAAGTAGAACGGCTGTCTAGGAATCCTTTTGATGTAAACCCCATAGCTTCACAAATACAGGTCACGGTGCCTCTACCCATTCCTTTAGGAAGTCCCGAGAGATACGCGGGGGATCCAGCTAAAGTGCAAGTGTTTCTAACACAGATTATGTTACATTTTTCATGTAAACCCACTTCTTTCCCCAATAACCACTCTAGGGTAGCATTTGCAATATCTTACTTGATTGGTGATGCAGCCAATTGGGCTGTTCCGTTAGTCAGAAACAATGATGCGATACTGTCAGGCTGGGCAGCATTCAGGGCGAAGTTCGAGAGGGTTTTTGATCGAGGGCGACCACTTTTTGTACAGACAGAGAACTATTGGAGCTTAAACAAGGGAGAAGCGACTTAGTTACGTATTTGACTACGTTCAACAGATTAGTGGCTGAAACGGCATGGCCTGAGGAAAAAAGGATGTCTTTGTTTTATCAAGGACTCAGGGATGAGTTGAAGGATGTTTTGGCATAGATTGACCAACAACCCACAAATTGTACAGATATGGTTAACTTGACGTTACGGTTGGATGGTAGACTGACGGAGAGAGGGAGAGAGAAAAAGAAATGGGAGTGGGGCTACTATAGATCAGAGAAGCCCCAAGGTCGAGCTATGAATGGCCCAGAGACATCCGCAGAACCAATGGACATAGGGGCGGTTCGCACACCTTTATCTAAGGAGGAAAGGGATAACAGGAGGGTACATGGGTTATGTATGTATTGTGGAAAGAAAGGTCACTACGTCAGGGACTGCCCCACTAAACCTAAAGTTTCCGAGGCCTGGTCCTGGGGTAAAAGGGTGGCCGTGTCCTCTTCAGGTTCCGTCATCCCTTCAGGGGTTTCTTCTGGTCAAGGTGGGGATAAAGGGTGGCAACTCCCCTCCTTGGCTACTTCAGATCTGCTAGATACTGCATCACACATGGTGATTCCTATGGATCTTGCTTATCGCGATCAGTCCCACACAGTGCAAGCAATGGTGGACTCCGATGCAACTGGAAACTTTATAGACAGCGGGATGGTTACACACATTGGGTTACAGAGGGTGCGCAGACAAACTGCGGAAGAAGTATTTGCTGTAGATGGTAAACCCCTGAAATCAGGTTTGGTTACTGAACAAACAGAACACGTTCTTTTGACGTTTAACATGCCAAATGAAAAACATACTGACGTATTGTCTCTTAACATGATAGAAGCCCCACAGTATGAGGTTATCCTGGGGATGCCGTGGTTATGTCACCATAACCCCACTATTGATTGGAAGGCTAAATCTATTCAGTTCCTCTCGGATGAGTGCCAAAACCATTTAGAGTCTGAGACCAGCTCACCTGCGGGGGCTTTAATACACCCGTATGTGGTAGCCACGGCAGCCGAGAAAGATGTGGCCTTACCAGTAGAATACTCTCCGTTTGAGGACGTTTTTAGTGAAGTGCAGGCGGAACAATTGCCTCCTCACTCAGAGTTTGATTGTAGAATAGATCTAGTGGAAGGAGCTACATTGCCTGCCTGTAGAGTATAGGCATTATCTGAACCAGAAACTAAACATCTGCGCGCATATCTGGATCACTATTTGAGGATAGGGTTCATTAGGCCTTCAAGGTCACCATCTGCGTCCCCGCTTTTTTTCATTTCCAAAGCTAATGGTGATTTAAGGGCTTGTGTGGAATATCGAGTGCTGAATAAGAATACTGTGAGAAACAGGTACCCCCTGCCCCTCATTTCAGTGTTGCTTGATCAGGTGAGGGGAGACCGGATATACACTCAGCTAGATTTGAGAGGTGCATATCATTTGGTACGCGTCAGGAATGGGGATGAATGGAAAACAGCGTTCAAAACGCTTTACGGGCTCTTTGAATATACTGTAATGCCGTTCGGCCTTTGCAACGCCCCGGCGGCATTCCAGTATTTTCTTAATGATGTGCTAAAAGACTTTGTGGATTTGTTTGTTGTGGTGTATATTGATGACATCCTTATATACTCTGAAACGGTAGAAGAACATGGCAGTCATGTGATAAGAGTGTTGTCAAGGTTGCGTGCACACAAACTATTTTGCAAGCTGAGTAAATGTGAGTTTGGGGTGAGACAAGTGGAATTTCTGGGGGTGATGCTTTGTCCAGAGGGGTTACACATGGCAGAAAGAAAGGTGCTAGCGGTACGGACTGGCCAACCCCTACGAATGTGCGCGAGGTGCAGAGTTTCCTAGGCTTCGCAAACTACTACCAGAGGGTTATTCTCCATTTCTCCCAAATAGCAGCACCTATCACCAGGCTGCTTAGGAAGGGGAGTGTCTTTCAGTGGACTGGCGAGGCGGAGTGGGCACGTTGAATATTGAGAATCGTGTGAATGTGGTGGCTGGATATAACACTTATGATTATTTTCCTTTTCTTAGCTCTATATCGGGGGTTCAGAAAGGTGTTATGATGCCCAATGGAAGAGCCACCAGCTGTAGTTAGATTCAGGTATGCAGTGAGGTTCATAAGAGAGATATTACTGAGAGTAGACTGTTCGTTGGTATTAATCATTTGCATTTATTGTTTCAGGTTCTATTCCCACGCTGTCCTTTCCCTTCCCCTTTCCCTCACCTGATCAGTCGAGCACCCGGTGCATATCCTCTATCTGGGTGCTGGTAAGATCAGGAGGTGGACATTTCTTTCTGCTGCGACTGGATCCTGGTTCACAGTTACAATTCCCTGATCAGATGCCACCCTAGGAGAGATAGGAGGTCCAGCATTGTCTCTGTGGACAAGAGCCAGGTCAGTGGCATGACAGATAGCCAGGCCTCATACAATGTTCTCCACTCAGATTAAATGGATCCGTGCAATCAGTTCAGCATTCATGACCTAACTCAGGTGCTTATAGAGGAGGCCCCTAGTGTGTTAGAATTGGCTAAGGCAGTAGCCAACTTACGCCACAAAGTCCAGTGCTTACAACAAGAAAACCTGTTGCTAAAAAAGGAATTGGTAAGATATCCCCCCGTCATTCTCCTTGGCTACCTGATACAAGGGTTGCGTCTGAAGGAGCACGTACGGTTTTGCAACCCGCTCAGTTTGGAGTGTTTGGGCAACCAGCGGCACAGTCCGTAAGTTCCTCAAACCAGGAAGGGGGGTCACCTGGTCAATGTCACTGTCATCACACACATACCTGTCCTTCTGGCTTCGCCTGAGTGCTTTTTTGAAGATAGCACCAAGTTCGACGCATTCTGGAGTTAGTGCCAGTTGCAGTTTCTGTGCAAACCAGCATTTTTCACTGATACCGTTAGAATTGCCTTCATCATTCATCTTGGAGGCATTGCTGCCAATTGGGCCATCCCACTCATCAAAAACTATGACCCTGTTTTGCATGATTTCTGAAGGCTTAAGGAGACGATGCATCATCCCTTTGCTCGAAACACCTTCGTTCAAGTGAGAAATAAGGAGCTGCTGAACCTATGACAAGGAAGTAAGGATTTACTTTCATACATTAGGTTAGTCACAGAAACTCACTGAGTAGAGGAGAAGAGAAACGCAATCTTTTATAGAGGCCTAAGGGATGAGCTCAAGGACTCATTGGCCCCCATGTGGATCCCCTGTCAGATTATTCTGAAAATATTTATTTAGTTCTGCGCCTAGATCACAGGTTATCCAAGCTAAGAGGTGAAAGACCTTGCGGAGAGCCTACGTTATTATTAGTTCGGTCGAAACTAAAGTAATCCGATCTCAAAAGTCATGACACTTCTAAGCCCATACGAATCGGAGTACTCCATATTCCTTTGATCACCGAGGAAAAAGAGCACAGAAGAAAACTGAATTCATGTCTCTGTTGTAGCAATGGCAGGTAAGTGTGCCTACAAGGGATTTGTTTAGTTTAAAACATTTAGGGTTAATTGTTATTCTTTACTTGGAACAAGCTTTTTTATATTGCTTGCAGATTGACTTCTTCTAAAGAGTTTTAAGCCATTCATCAAAGTATGAATCATGCAGAAAATAACTATGTCAATAGCTTTAAAGTATAGAAGTATATCAAAGACACGGGTGTACATATTCAAAAAATAGAATGTATCTCATTTAAAAAAAATGTAATAAAAGGGTACAAAATCATTAAATACACAATGCAACAGGAAATTGTAGTTATATACAGTTACATACAGATTTCACACATTTCTCAGTTACACTTGTAGACACCTCTTTCTCAGATAAATGTGATGATTTCTCTTTGACAGAGATTAGTTAGAAACACTCTGTCCGTTATTAGGCTCTTTTCATCCATGCCATTTGGTTCACTGTTCTTGAAACAGTGATAGAATTATGATAATTCGTTTACATTTCAACTGAAAAAACAATCTTTTTCGTTTTAGCATTGGATGCAATTTCATGAATAAAACTGTTCAGATCAAATAGACTTCTGGATGTCAAAAATTAATCATTCTCAGTACCAACTTTAGAGTAAGTGACACCCCTCTTTCTTTCATCGCTCCTCATTGTTTTCACCTCCTGGGACTGACGTATGAGAGGGGCTTACACTGACTATTGCTCTCTCTCTGTTCACATTTATGTAAAAGTCACTTTTTTCTTTCTTTCGTCAAGCAGGTGTTATTTTAGACATAAATATAAGTATAAGATCACACAGTAATTATAATTTTTTCCGTGTTCCAATAGGGGTCAACCAATTTTAAATTCACTTACAACGTGGGTCGCACACCGCTCGTCATACTAGCAAGTAGCCCCATAGGATTCTGGAGAATGAAGTAGCAGCGGCGAGTACACCTATGCCACAAGTATAATCAATAAATGCCATCCCTGGACACGTGTTTCGAGGTAGTTGCCTCTCGTCAGCAGGGAGCAGGTCTGTATGCGGGGTGCCTAGTAGACTGCCAAACATATAAGGTCAAGTACCTTTCACGGCGCGCAGGTGCGGGATCCTGACTCGTCAGCCAATCGCATCACAAATGGCATAGGTGTACTCGCCGCTGCTACTTCATTCTCCTGAATCCTATGGGGCTACTTGCTAGTATGACGAGCGGTGTGCGACCCACGTTGTAAGTGTATTTAAAGCTCCCTCGAGCGATTGGCTGACGAGTCAGGATCCCGCACCCGCGCGCCGTGAAAGGTACTTAACCTCATATATTTGGCAGTCTACTAGGCACCCCGCATACAGACCTGCTCCCTGCTGACGAGAGGCAACTACCTCGAAACACGTGTCCAGGGATGGCATTTATTGATTATACTTGTGGCATAGGTGTACTCGCCGCTGCTACTTCATACTCCAGAATCCTATGGGGCTACTTGCTAGTATGACGAGCGGTGTGCGACCCACGTTGTAAGTGTATTTAAAGCTCCCTCGAGCGATTGGCTGACGAGTCAGGATCCCGCACCCGCGCGCCGTGAAAGGTACTTAACCTCATATATTTGGCAGTCTACTAGGCACCCCGCATACAGACCTGCTCCCTGCTGACAAGAGGCAACTACCTCGAAACACGTGTCCAGGGATGGCATTTATTGATTATACTTGTGGCATAGGTGTACTCGCCGCTGCTACTTCATTCTCCAGAATCCTATGGGGCTACTTGCTAGTATGACGAGCGGTGTGCGACCCACGTTGTAAGTGTATTTAAAGCTCCCTCAAGCGATTGGCTGACGAGTCAGGATCCCGCACCCGCGCGCCGTGAAAGGTACTTAACCTCATATATTTGGCAGTCTACTAGGCACCCCGCATACAGACCTGCTCCCTGCTGACGAGAGGCAACTACCTCGAAACACGTGTCCAGGGATGGCATTTATTGATTATACTTGTGGCATAGGTGTACTCGCCGCTGCTACTTCATTCTCCAGAATCCTATGGGGCTACTTGCTAGTATGACGAGCGGTGTGCGACCCACGTTGTAAGTGTATTTAAAGCTCCCTCGAGCGATTGGCTGACGAGTCAGGATCCCGCACCCGCGCGCCGTGAAAGGTACTTAACCTCATATATTTGGCAGTCTACTAGGCACCCCGCATACAGACCTGCTCCCTGCTGACGAGAGGCAACTACCTCGAAACACGTGTCCAGGGATGGCATTTATTGATTATACTTGTGGCATAGGTGTACTCGCCGCTGCTACTTCATTCTCCAGAATCCTATGGGGCTACTTGCTAGTATGACGAGCGGTGTGCGACCCACGTTGTAAGTGTATTTAAAGCTCCCTCGAGCGATTGGCTGACGAGTCAGGATCCCGCACCCGCGCGCCGTGAAAGGTACTTAACCTCATATATTTGGCAGTCTACTAGGCACCCCGCATACAGACCTGCTCCCTGCTGACGAGAGGCAACTACCTCGAAACACGTGTCCAGGGATGGCATTTATTGATTATACTTGTGGCATAGGTGTACTCGCCGCTGCTACTTCATTCTCCAGAATCCTATGGGGCTACTTGCTAGTATGACGAGCGGTGTGCGACCCACGTTGTAAGTGTATTTAAAGCTCCCTCGAGCGATTGGCTGACGAGTCAGGATCCCGCACCCGCGCGCCGTGAAAGGTACTTTACCTCATATATTTGGCAGTCTACTAGGCACCCCGCATACAGACCTGCTCCCTGCTGACGAGAGGCAACTACCTCGAAACACGTGTCCAGGGATGGCATTTATTGATTATACTTGTGGCATAGGTGTACTCGCCGCTGCTACTTCATTCTCCAGAATCCTATGGGGCTACTTGCTAGTATGATGAGCGGTGTGCGACCCACGTTGTAAGTGTATTTAAAGCTCCCTCGAGCGATTGGCTGACGAGTCAGGATCCCGCACCCGCGCACCGTGAAAGGTACTTAACCTCATATATTTGGCAGTCTACTAGGCACCCCGCATACAGACCTGCTCCCTGCTGACGAGAGGCAACTACCTCGAAACACGTGTCCAGGGATGGCATTTATTGATTATACTTGTGGCATAGGTGTACTCGCCGCTGCTACTTCATTCTCCAGAATCCTATGGGGCTACTTGCTAGTATGACGAGCGGTGTGCGACCCACGTTGTAAGTGTATTTAAAGCTCCCTCGAGCGATTGGCTGACGAGTCAGGATCCCGCACCCGCGCGCCGTGAAAGGTACTTAACCTCATATATTTGACAGTCTACTAGGCACCCCGCATACAGACCTGCTCCCTGCTGACGAGAGGCAACTACCTCGAAACACGTGTCCAGGGATGGCATTTATTGATTACACTTGTGACATAGGTGTACTCGCCGCTGCTACTTCATTCTCCAGAATGCTATGGGGCTACTTGCTAGTATGACGAGCGGTGTGCGACCCACGTTGTAAGTGTATTTAAAGCTCCCTCTAGCGATTGGCTGACGAGTCAGGATCCCGCACCCGCGCGCCGTGAAAGGTACTTAACCTCATATATTTGGCAGTCTACTAGGCACCCTGCATACAGACCTGCTCCCTGCTGACGAGAGGCAACTACCTCGAAACACGTGTCCAGGGATGGCATTTATTGATTATACTTGTGGCATAGGTGTACTCGCCGCTGCTACTTCATTCTCCAGAATCCTATGGGGCTACTTGCTAGTATGACGAGCGGTGAGCGACCCACGTTGTAAGTCAATTTTAAATTCACATAGTCCTGAAGATGGTCTAACAGACGACAGCCCAATAGACCGAAACGTTGACCACAACACCTATCTCTTATACAAACGTTACTATAGGCAATTTTGATTTATATAAACTAATCGGATTGCCTTACATTTATCTGAGAAAGAGGTGTCTACAATTGTAACTGACAAATGTGTGAAATCTGAATAAAACTACAGTTTTCTGTTGCATTGTGTATTTAATGATTTTGCACCCTTTTATAAAATTTTATTAAATGAGATAAATTCTATTTTTTTAATATATACACCCATGTCTTTGATATACTTCTATACTTTAAAGCTATTGAAATAGTTATTTTCTGCATGATCCATACTTTGATGAATAACTTAAAACTCTTTAGAAGAAATCAATCTGCAAGCAATATAAAAAAGCTTGTTCCAAGTAAAGAATAACAATTAACCCTAATTTTCTTAAACTAAACAAATCTCTTGTAGGCACACTTACCTGTCAATACTACATTGCCCAAGCCGTCCAGGGTAAATTGGGTTCCCCATTGTTAGTGATATTGCTTTAGCACAGACAGTAGTCTTTGTGGTTTACTCTTTGAAGTGGTTTTTTCTCTTTAAGTTATTGCAATTATAGAAGAATATATTCATGTCTGAGGCTGAGACCCTCTCATATACCGACGAATACATTTTAAAGATAGCTGGTGGTGCGTCGCTTCTAGGCAAAAGAGGACCGATCACACAGCTACCTTATGAATCAGACTTAAACCAATCCCAACGGGTCTACAAATTCGTAATATCCCTATAATCTTTACTGAGGACGAAGATTTTAAAATAGGCTCTAGTTTTTCAGCAAACAAGTGCTCCCGCACGTGGATAGTTTTGAGCATAGAGGCAGCGCTAAAGCATATAAAGATCTTCATTAAAGAGATAGAGACTCTAGAAAAAAAGATCACGACAGACTCCACCATCACTAACAGCAAATTCCTTCTAGATGAAATGTAACAAACAATCAAGGAATTTCAAGAGTTTAATTCACATAAAAGAACGGATAAATTGCAGAAAGACATCAAGAGATACAGTAAAGAGAAGACGTATCCTTACTTAAACAAAGATTTTTATATCCCTCATGGACCTACCAACCGATCAGAAAGAGGGCCACATTTTCTGACACGAACTCGGATACTGGCAGTGACCAATCCCTAGAGACTCCTTACCGCCACCAATACGAACAACAGCCATCAACATCAAGCCAGGCTTTTTTAGGGCAGGAACGGAAGGGATCAGGTCCCCCACGCAGACAGGAACAGTGAAACGAGGATGGTACCAAAACCAATATATGCCAGGGTTTTGCCAAACGAGGAACCAGGGTTTTGTCAAACAAGGAACCAATACTACGAGTGGTAGGTCCCTCTGAAACCATCCCAATTTTTAACCTGTCCACTCACATTCTATCACAACAAGAGATTGCTGTACTCTCTGCAGGCCTATCTTTTGTTCCAACTTACAAAAATGATCTCTTTCAGACCAAACTTGAGCTTTATAAATTCTTCCGCTCAATGAGGCTAAAAGATTTTTTTGCCACCAATATGTCTGCATAATCTGGTGGAATAACAGGTTTGAAAAATCCATCTACATTTTATCCTACTAATGCCATGATCGCAAAGGAGATAGTAACTTTTGAAAATGCGACATTAACAGAAATAGATTATCTGTTCAAAGGAAAAATGCATTTTAAATCCAATTTTTCCAAAGAAAAACAAACAGCATTACTAAACCTACAATCCCTCCCTAATGCCATAATAAAGCCGGCCGATAAAGGAGGTGGAATAGTACTCTGGGAAAAAAAGCATACAGAGAGGAACTGTTAAAACAACTGTCAGTAACTGAACATTATGAAAAACTCAGTAGTAACCCTATGAACAGATTGGTAAATATGATATCAAATTTGAGTAAACAAGGTTTTGATGGTGGATGGCTGAATGAAAAGGAGGCATCCCTTTTGATTAATAAAGCACCAACAGTCCCGGCAATTTATATCTTGCCAAAGGTGCATAAACATGCTACAAAACCACCTGGACGTCCTATTGTGTCAGAGTGTAATTCCATCTTAAAACCCCTGGCACAATATGCTGACTCTATACGCCCCTTTGCAGTTGACCAACCGTCTTACATCAGAGACACCATGGCTGTAATCAACATAGTTGAAAATCATGAATTTGATCCATCAATGGAATTTCTTGTCTCAATAGACTTGGAAAGCTTATACACCAACATTCCTCAACAAGACATACACTTAATTCTAGAAAACTTACTAGACACAAGACCAAGGCCCCATGAGGTTTCAACTGCCTTTATCCTAGAGTGTACACGCATATCCTTATGCGAACATTTATTCCTCTTTGAAGATACATTTTACCAGCAGCTGAAAGGCGTGGCCATGGGTGCAGTCTACGCTCGGACATAGCCAATATATATGTCTCTACCTTCGAAAATGAAAATATCTTTAACACATCTAATCCCTTTTCAAGTTTCATTCATTAGTTAAGATACATTGATCCGCCCGAGGACTCGCGTGACCTCCTGCGTGATATCGCATTGCCCTGTCTCTCTGATATAGATAGGGACGATCTAGATGGTGACATAACGGTCGATGAGGTGGCGGGGGCTATCCGCGCGTTGAACTCGGGCAAGGCCTCGGGTCCGAACGGCTTGCCGGTCGACCTGTACAAGCTGTTTCCGGATAGGGTTGCCCCTCACCTGCGCGCCATGTTCGTGGAGGCGCGGGGGAGTGGGGCCCTCCCGTTGGATCAGCGACTGGCGACGATTGTGGTTATACACAAAGAGGGCAAACCCCGAGATAAGTGCGCCTCATATAGGCCTATCTCACTCCTGAACGCAGAGCCGAAAATTCTGGCTAAAATCCTGGCGGCCCGGTTGATTAGGGTACTCGGTGACTTGGTCCACCCGGATCAATCCGGATTCATCCCGCACCGTAACACAGCGTTAAATCTTCGGCGCCTTCATGGTGTAATCGCCAGGGCGGGCACGCTGCGGGAACCAGCTATTGTGGCGTCTCTCGATGCCACGATGGCCTTTGACACGGTGGAATGGGCATATTTGTGGGCCGTGTTGACCAAGTTCGGATTTGGCCACGGTTTTGTGAGCTGGGTGAGGTTGCTGTATGAGGGCCCTCTTGCGAGTGTGGTGGTAAATGGCCGGGCGTCGACTCCGTTTCAGCTTGGGAGGGGTACTCGGCAAGGTTGTCCCCTGTCGCCATTGTTGTTTGCCCTCGCCCTTGAGCCGCTGGCTGCGTGGATACGCTGGCACCCGGATATACGGGGACTTAGATGGTCGCCTGAACACGAGGACCGTATATCGCTCTATGCTGATGACATCCTGTTGTATCTTGCCTCACCCAAGAAATCACTTATAGTGGTCTGTGACGTACTCACATCTTTCGGTAGGAACTCGGGTCTCGTTATCAACTGGAGTAAATCGTATTTATATGTTCTTAGTGGCGAGGTTCCACCGATCCCTCGAACTTGTTCGATCCAGGTGGCTCAGCAGGGCTTCGTGTATCTGGGGGTCTTTATCTCCATGGACTCTGCCGTGCGATATGAGAGGAACCTGCTCCCCCCCCTAGCGCGCCTGAGGCGGGATGTGGAGGGCTGGCGGAGGCTGCCGCTCTCCCTCGTTGGGCGCGCGGCCCTGTTCAAAATGATGTCTCTTCCCCGGTTCATCTACGCACTGCAGAATACTTTGGATTGGGTACCGGCCAACTACTTTCGGGAGGTCGAAGGCCTCCAACGAATGTTGCTGTAGGACGGGCGGCCGCGAATTGCTATTGCAAAGTTGACGCTTCCATGGTACGACGGGGGTATTGCGCTTCCAGACATCCGACGGTACTATTGGGCCACCCAGCTGAGTGCGATTAATCATGGGTTTTATGGCCCTGCCCTCAGCCCTGGGTATGCCATGGACAGGTGGTTGCTGCGGGGTGGTAACTATTACAGGGCGTTGTATTCGCGGTCCCTGGACTCGTCCCTCACGGGGCCCACTGGTGTGGCGGTGCGTGTGGAAGATGGCAACTGACTCGCTGGGCTGGAAGGATAGGCTCACCCTCGCTACCCCGCTGTTTGAATCTGAGAGACTGGGTAGGCTTTGGCACACAAAAGGCTTTGACAAATGGGACTTGATCGGCATCTCCAGGGTCGGAGATGTCCTGATTAAGGGGAGGGTGAAGTCCTTTGAAGAGTTGCAGAAGGAGTATGAGCTGGGGCCATCTGAGTTTTTCCGCTATATTCAGGTGCGTCACGCCCTCCGATCAGTCCTCATAGAGGGTGAGAAGGTGCCTGAGTCCTCTCCTTTGAAGGACCGGGTCCATGATGGCCATATGCCCGAGAGCACGATCTCGCTCATCTATAAGAAACTGATCAACGTCCGGGCGGATATGCTTCTGGGGTTGAGGGACCAGTGGTCTAGGGATGGCCTCGAGTTGGATGACGAGGATTGGCAGTCTGCTGTTTCCTCTCCTAAGGAGGTTGCGATCCCGTCGCGTCTGAGGCTGGTGCAGCTTAAAATACTGCATCGAGTGTATGTGACGGGGCCAAGGCTGGTTCACATGGGATTCTCGGAGGACGGCCTATGCAGGAGGGGATGTGGTATGGTGGGTACTTTCCTGCATATCATTTGGGAATGTGGTGTCATCACGGAATTCTGGAGGAGAGTCCATGCAGTGATGGGGGAGGTGACGGGCATTGCTATGCAGCCGGAAGCGCGGTGTTGTCTCCTGAATGTCTGGGGGCCCACTGATCATAATGCGGCGCAGACCCAATGGGTGACTCTGGGTAACATGGTCGCTAAGAGAGATATAGCCCGATTGTGGGGATCCGTGGGGCCCCCCACATTGACCGCGTGGAAAGAAAATATGGACTGGAGTATGCTAAGGGAGAAGATGGTATATTGCGCTAGAGGCCGCCCTCGGAAGTGGCACGCCATCTGGGGGCGGTGGAATCAATACAGGGGGGGAATTTGTCTTGCCCCTGATTTGGATCCCCCCGAGGAACAGCTTTCCTCCTAACCTTCTTTCCAGCTCAGTATGGTCAATGAACTTCTTTGGCCTCTGCTGTCCCCCTTCTTCCTCTTTTCACAGTACTGTAAATGGTAGATGATTGGGGTCCTGCCTCCCCTGGGGGGCTATCACCATGGGCATTCAGTGTTCTTGCCTTGCTGGGGGTTGTTGTGTGTTTTGTGTTTATTTAAAAAATGGAATCTTTGCACTCCTCCTTCACTGTACTGTGGACGCGTCTCTGTTCCTCTTTATCGAAGCTGCCGAACCTCCGGGTTGTCGGCTGAATAGCTGTGTCCAGACTCTTGAAAATAAAGGTTTTAAAAAAAAAAAATAATAAAAAAAAAAAAAAAGATACATTGATGACGTCTTCTTTATATGGCGTGGCACTAAAGATCAACTAGAGGCTTTCCACAGCTGGCTCAATACAAAAAATCAACATCTGAAATTCACCATGGAGTCAGATATGAAGAATATGAACTTTTTAGACATCACAATCAAAACAGGAAGTGACAACCGCCTTTATACAACTTAGTTCACCAAACCAACTGCTAGAAACACACTCCTCAATTACCTAAGTAAGTAATCTTTATTGCTTGATTAATAAAAATCTTGGCAAAACAGCTGCATATAAAAACACATATAACTTAAAACAGTGCTCAATCTGATAAAATAGCAGTGGTTTCATAAAATACAGAAGTATAAAATTTGCATACAGTACTGAAGACATATGTTAATATGTGTATCATGTCTAGGCACACAATGACTGCTGGGGGACTGTCCTCCTTAAAGTTCACCTAGGTTCAAGTATCTGTGTGATTAAATATAAAATCCTTGCCATATTGAGGGTAAGTCTAAAATTGGTCCTTCCCAGTGAGCAGATACCAGATGAGTTAGCAGCAAACTAGGATGCAAGCCAGTTAGTTGGGGGTTGCCAGGTTTAATTTTGTTTTTACAATTTTCATAAAACATACCAAGCTATAGGCTAACTGGACGTCACCCCCCTCTAAGCAGGCCTTCACCGCCTGTCTGCATCATCGTATTCGATTTTCGTTCAGGTGCGGCTTTAGAAGCTGTCTTCGTCCAAGATCTAAACTCTAACAGAGGCACAATAGATGTAGGATGTCCTCTTCTGGGTTATCGCATAGTTTGCAGTTGGGGGTTGGATGTGTGCGTTTCCACGGCGGTAAATGTGGTTTTACCGGTAGAATCCCCAGCCTCATTGCCAGAAGGCTTTCCTTCATACTTCTCGAGAAGCTTGTACTTAAATATGGCCGAGGAACGCTTCTCGAGTAGCTCTGAATCACAAACCAGCTGGGTGCCCTCTTATTTATGTCTGTTTTGTCTTTTTCTATGGAAATAATCTTCACCGATTTGTTCACCAAGGCTTTAAAACTGTTATAAGGAAGACCGGATTTCCACAAGTCCTGTAAAGCGAGCAGCCTTAATCCTGACTGAAGATAAACCATAGCAGGGCAGTCAGTTTTCCTAGTCATCTCTTTCCACAAGTATGAGTTTAAGGAACCAGACTTTGCACTCTTTATTTTGTACCAGTATTTGGCGTAAGCGCCCTTCCTTGCTATTTGCTGCTTTTGTAGGCCAAGCTCCAGCCTTATTTGTGCTGGAGAAGTGTATTGTGGGAGATTGAACATTATTCTAGCAGCTTTGTAGACCACCTTATCCAGAGTTATTCATCTTTCCCTCTCATTGATTCGCTGCCATATGTGATTGTAGGTAGAAGCTTTGCCAGGAGTACTTCCAGTAGAGGGATAAAATTGGGGCCAGTTATTTTGTGCTTGATGTTTTTTAGCATAATAGCCAGAATGGTTCCTTTTCCTTGAATAGACACTTTTTGCTGGTGGTACGTTCCTATGCTATCAAAGATAATTCCCAGATATTTGTAACTTTTAACCATCTCCAGTTGTCTGCTCCCCAGCCACCATCTGAGTTGATTCTTGGTGCTTCGTTGGTTAAAGATCATTACTTTGGATTTCTCATGGTTTATGCTTAATCCGTTCTTTATGGCAAAGTTGCTCGTGACATTTATCAAATGCTGCAGGCCAACTGGGGTTTGGCTGATCAGTATCAAGTCATCGGCGTATTGTAGATTTGAAAGTGACAGGCCACCCAAATTCGCGGTGTGGTGATGACAATTATCCAGTTCCCTCAAGAGGTCTGACACGAAAAGGTTAAACAGGGTTGGGGAAAGAACGCAACCCTGTTTTAGCCCCTTATTGGTCGGAATCATCCTCGACAGACTGTCGCCGGACCCCAGCTTAATTTGGACCCATGTCTTGGAGTGGAGCAGGATTAGCTGGTTCAGAAGGGTTGGAGCTATTTTCCACCCGGATAACTTAGCCCACAATTTCCCTCAGTTAACGCAATCAAAAGCAGTTTTGTAGTCGATACAACAAACAAATAGTGGTTTGTTAATTGCTTTTGTGGCGTCAATTAGAAGTGAGAGAGCAAGAATGTTTGTAGTTGTCCCCAGGTTTTTCTGAAAGCCTGTTTGGTTGATTGGGATTAGATCTTTTACCCCTGCCCACTTAATTAGTTCAGCGAGTAGTAGGCCGGCATAATATTTGGCCTCAATGTCGATTAGTGCTATGAGTCTATAGTTCTTTGGTTCGTTCTTGCTACCTTTCTTGTGGATAGGTGGATGATCGATCCTTTCCAGGAATCTGGGATTCTTCCGGCTTCCAAAATGTTGGTAAAGACTGGTAGTAATGCTCCAGCCCAATAGGTTGAGTCCTGCTTTTATACTAATTGGGGAAGCCCGTTAGGGCCAGGAGCTCCTTCGTTTTGGCTTTTTGAGATTCTGTCCACAATCGTTTTAAGTGAGAAGAAGGGTGTAGGCCGTGGGCCGCAATGCTTTAGGGATTGCCACTCGCTCTGACGTACCTCTATGTCTTGTGTGTTTTCACCGTCTTCCGTGTTAAAATGACCCTGTAGGTATTTTTCCCAGGCGTCCTCCGTTATGTGTGAATTAATTCCTGGTGCCGTTGGGTTCTCTATGCTCTTGACTGTCTGCCAAAACCTGGAGCTGTTCTTTGATTTTGTATCGTGTAGCAGTTTTGCCCATGTTGTTTCCGTGGTTTCTTTTTTCGCTATCCAAATGATTTTATTTTTTCGGGCCCTGAGTTTCCTTAATTCCAGCTGTGTTTTATCGACAGAGCGATTTTGACGGAGGTTATGCATTGCTTTGTTTATTTCGCCCCTGTTAGATTTGGGGGTCTCTAGTTGACCAAATAGGGGCCCTTGCATCTATTCAGGGTAAGGGGTGCACTCCTAAAATAACCCCTGCTCACCCCCTTGGTAGCTTGGCACGAGCAGACAGGCTTATCTCAGAGGCAGTGTGTAAAGCATTTGTGAACACATACAGTAATACAGTGACAACACTACAGATGGACACCACACAGATTGTATTATAAAAATATGTATCTTTATATAGACTTAACACAAGACCACAAGTGACAAAAATCCACAATACTGTACTTTAAAAATGGTAGAAATTGCTTAATTCTCTTTAGATGGTAAATGCAACACTTAGCGTTCAATGTACCTTAGGATGCATAACGCGATACAAACAAAAGAGTTGCAGGGAAGGTGCTGCGTCGGTTCCTTACACGCAAGAACGGTGATGCGTCGGTTCCTTGCTTCGGGGGAGGTGATGCGTCAGTTCCCTACTGCTGCATAGGGGACGGTGATGCGTCCGTTCCTTACCGGAGAGGAGGTGATGCGTCAATTCATCACCGCATGGGGAGGTGATGCATCGGTTTCTTACTGTGCTTCTTTGGCAATGCGACTAGCAACGCCGCGATGACGACCCAGTGTAATGAACAAAAATGGCATCTTCTTGATGTTGCGACAAAGAAGGGGTGATGCGTGCATGCCCGACGGCTGTGCGGTGACTCGGTGAATCTTCTTGAGCCGCAACACGCCCTGCCACACACTTCTCTGGTGATGCGACGGCGACACTTTTCTCCAGTGATGCGGGGTGTTTCGGCGATGCGCTGGCGACAGCGGTGGCACGCTTCCTCAGCGTTGCGACGACAGCTGCTGCGGCAGCGACACGCTTCTTAGGTGATGAGACGGCATCTGCTGCGACCGTGACACTCTTCTCCGGTGATGCGAGGCACTTTGGCAATGCGATGGCGACAGCGGCGGCACGCTTCCTCAACGATGCGACGACAACTACTACGGCGGCGACACGCTTCTTCGTCTTGAGTCGCGCTTCCCGCTCCCAGCGACACGCATTCTCTCAGAAGGCCCAGCTCAACAGCAGGCACTTCAGATTCCCAGAAGGGGAACTCAGGGGAGCTGGTTGGTGAAGTCTTGTATCCCTGAGACTTCAGGCAGGAGGCAAGCTCTAGTTCAAGCCCATGGAGATCTTCTTAAAAGTTGATGAAAGTAGCACAAAGTCCTTTCTCCTTTCTTTGGCAATCAGGTAACCACTGCAGGCCAATCCTCAAACAGCACACAGCATAGAGATAGTCTCCTCCTGCAGTCTCTCTCTCTGGTTCCTCTCCTCAGCAAAGGTTCTTCTTGTTTCCCAGAAGTGATCTAAAGTCTTGGGGTCTGGGCCCCAGTATTTATACTCATATTCTCTTTGTTCTCTGAAGGCAGAGAGGCCTGGGCCTAGTCCAAACCAGTTCTGGTCAGTCTTGGAGCACTTGTTTACAGGACTCCTTCTTTCCTTTGACAGTGTGGGCCAGGGCCATCATACGCACCACAGGAGCTGGAGCCAGCATTGTGGAGGGCAGGCACAGCCCTATTCAGTCCCAGGTGCAACTCCTCCCACCACTCTACATGCAGATCTCTCTATTCAGCCCTGT
This sequence comes from Triturus cristatus, assembly GCF_964204655.1. Taxonomy (NCBI): domain Eukaryota; kingdom Metazoa; phylum Chordata; class Amphibia; order Caudata; family Salamandridae; genus Triturus; species Triturus cristatus. The sequence continues at coordinate 21,376,236 of NC_140580.1, read as the reverse complement.
GCTGACTCACCCTGTCTCTTGGAATCCCCCAGCCCCTGTCACTCAAACTCCAGACAAGAAATACACAACCTAGCAGAGGCAGGCTTGGTAGTTAGGCAAGAAAATACCTACTTTCTAAAAGTGGTATTTTCAAACACAGAATGTTAAAACCAACTTCACTAAAGGATGTATTTTATCATTCTGAGTTCAGGCATACTAAAGTCAAATTTCTACCATGTTCCCTGGGTCAGTTAGGATTATAGGGTGTTATAATCAAACTGCCCATTCTGGCCTATGGGGAACAGGTAGCCTTGCAATAGTGAAAAACGAAAATGGCTGTAATTTACTATTAGGACCTGCCACACACACCAGGGCATGTTCTACCTTATACTTACAATGCACCCTGCCCTTGGACCTACCTTAGGGGTGTCTGATTTGAAGAAAAGGGAAGGTTTAGGGACTGGCAAGTGGGTGCACTCCAGGTGGAGAAAGCATTACAACAAACCCAATGATGATGCTGTCACGTTACCAATAACGAAGCGGAGAACGAAAATATACCGCTAACATCCGAAACGTTTATAACGTGATTGAGGGTTTTTTAAACAGTACCTGTTACTGCTTTTGCACACCCTGGTTCTTTGGGACTAGTGATCCACTCCCTTTTGATTTATTGTATACTTGTGACAAGGAAGCTGAGTGGATCAGAAGTTCTTCCTTCTCCCTCCAGTTTGATTATTATAGCACTTGCCCAGTCAACATGGCAGTCATAGACTGCACACAGGCTCTGCAATGGCAGGCCTGAGACACACTTTACAAGCTGCTTTTGTGGGTGGCACAACCAGTGCTGCAAGCCCACCAGCAGCATTTGATTTACAAGCCCTGGGCACACGCAAGTGCACTGTACTAGGGTCAGACAAGTAAACCAAATAAGCCAATCATGGAGTCACTAATCCATACATCAATTTACCATAGGGAGCACTTGCACTGTGGCACTGGATAGCAGTGACACAGTGCCCAAAGCATCTAAAACCAGAAAAAACATATGAGGCAACAGCAAAAAATGGAAAGGAGCCCCACGCCTATGGTGCCAGGTCTAACAGCCCCTTATTTGACTTAACTCGGCATGGTGGGTTCCCGATAAAGGAATTCTTTGTTTGTTTGCCGGCCTGCTCAGTGGTGCCTGTTTGATTTTTTGCTGTGGTTTTGTCAAGATTGCTTTACGGTTAGATGGACCAAAGCTTTCAGTAAAGCATTCCCAGGCTGTTAGGATGTTGTCATGTAGTAGTTTGTTATCCTCCCACCGTTTTTTTGATTCTGCCAAGAGTTTTACTGGATCACGTGTGTTACATTTTATTCTCCCATGGCTATATGTAGTGTTTGTACATAAATCAGCAATTGGGTGAGTGAGCGCTGTTCCTTGCGTGGCAAGTGTGAACTCTTGGGGTTGATGATCGCTGTGGTCTTGTATTCCGATCCTAAAGTCTTTTATCTGATGATAAAGTGGTAAAGACGAGAAAGTATAGTCTATTGCGGTGTCGGGAAGGGCATTGTGGAAAGTTGCAGCTTGGGGACGATCCCCCGTGAATCGACTGTTTAGTGCTACCAAGGACAAGCTTTCTAGATCCTTCAACAGATCTTTGGAGATTTCTGTTGGCTTGTCCCACTTGCACTTATCCTGAAGAGGGATCCCCCATGCTGTTTGTTGGTCTTCTGTCTAAGTCGCCACTCCCTGTAAGGAACATATTAAAATCGCCGGAGAAGATAAAGTTCGAAGTTGCTTTCTCAATAATTAGTTTGGTTAGTTCTGTTATCAAATGTTTTGCGCCGTTTCTTTTGTTTCGGGGGTGTAGAAAGGTGTTAACAAGTATTAATTGCTCTTTATTTTTAGGACCAGGTATGTCCAGCAGAATTATTTTTATCTCATTTGTTGAAGTACTTGAGCTTGTCAGTTCCTTGACCGTAGTTATGGTTTTAACCCCTTGCATGTAGCGCGCATTTTTGCGCTGTGCGGGTGATTTAAATAGTGGGCGGGATTCAGACGGCCCCTGGCCGTCCTCTGCACACGCCCACCGCAAAGCATGCAAGGGGTTAATTGAGGCGTAGGTCGTAAGGCCTCCCTTAAAATAACCGAAATTTGAGTTCCTAGTTGCTGGGAGGTGATACGTTTTGAAGCCTAGCAGGTGAAGTGAATCTGCCAGCCACGTTTCTTGGAGCAGAATTAAGTCAAATTGTTGAAGGTACAACAGCAGAGCGCAGTCCGCAGTTTTAGTTCTAAGGCCGTTAATGTTCCAGGAGCAACATTTTAGGTTAGGAATATTTGTTTCCTGTTCTAGTCCCTCTCAGAGGGGCTCCCTTTTTGTGTTTATGGTTTTTGCTATCCAGAACCAATCCTGTAGTGTGTCAGGTTCTCCTTGGCCCTGGATGTCCCGATTGATGAAACTATTTCTCTCCAAAGCACGGAGATGACGGGCCCAGAACTTCTCCTACTCCTTGCTCGGCTATTTTTGGGCTCTCGATTGGGGATGAGTAGTGGATCATTATACCCGACTGCTTGGTGGAGATGCAGTCAGATCCCCCAGGTTTCAAGTTGGTGCTTTTCCTTGAGAATTTTCTCCACTATTTCTCCAGTTGCCCAAACTGTCTTGGTTGCTTCTTGCTCCAAGAGATGTTTGAAAGTTTCAAAGTCTACTGATTACAGGTCTTGTGAGCCAATCCCTGCCAGACTGCTAATAGCGGATAGTATTTGTAGAATGTTGCCTCGATTTAGGGTGTCTCCTCGTCCTTTGAATTTATACTCCGGGATAAACAGAACTGTCTTGGACGTCTCCATTTGGAGCTTATTTAGGAGGGGTTTGGTGCATACGGATTTCTTGTTTTCCCCTGCGCTTGAGGCTGTCACATTTTGTTGTTCTGCCCTTTCTATGGTGTCTGGGCTTTGCTCTTGAACCGTGCACTTTCTGCTAACACTTTGTTGTTTCTCTAGCCTTATTCTATTTGTGGTTTCCACTTCTAGCTGGGCATCCCTTTGTTCGGTATATGCTGTTGAGGATGTCATATTTTGTTGTTTTGCCCTTTCTGCGGGTCTGAGGTCTCCTTGGCCCATGGCAGAGTATGTAGTGACCAAGTTTTCCCATTCTTCTGTTGTCAGGAAAGATTTGTTACTGAACACGTAGTTCTGGGGGTCATGGTGGTTCCGGGGATCTTCATGGTTTTTTTTTTGTCCTTATTCGCCTGTAGATACTCTAGAGCTGTTAACTTATCTCCCGTAGCCTCCCTCTCAAATAGCACCACCTGGAGAACTCTGTATCTAAGCGGAGGCATAAAGCTTTACACAGAGCCTCTCTATATAGTTGTTCTTTGTGTTTCTAGGCGCCCTACAGAACCAGAGAGATAAAGTAAAAACTTCATTGTATATTTAATGGAGATCACCCAGTCTAAAAAGGTTGGGGGAGTATCTTTCATCCACTTTTTGCAAATCTCTCTTCTTGCATGTAAAATCAAATATAAACATAACTTTATATCCCGTCTGGAAAGAAAATTACAATCAGGACATAAGCCAAAAAAGACTAAAACTATGCTTACCTGAATATTCAAAAATATTTTCCATACCTTTTTTTATCTCCTCCCAAAAGTGCCATAGTTTAGGACAAGTTAAATACATATGAACATCATCTGCTTCAACTAAAAGGCACTTTGGGCATTTAGGCGGCGGACCCTTGGAGAATTTTGAGAACTTTAGGGGAGACCAATACACCCTATGAACACAAAAAATATGATTTCTTCTTAAATTTGCGGGTTGTATCGTAGCATAAAGAATATTATGAGATACTTGCCATATATCTTCCAGATGCTATCCCGGCAAGCTCTCCCCCTACAGCTCTGGAGGCAGTTCAAATTCTCCTTCCTCCACACCCAGCATTAACCAGTAGAAAGTCGATATCTCCTTTTTTTTTTTCATTTTATCTCCATAGCAGTTTCTAGTTCGTTATGTAGTCCCACTTCGATCCCAATATTTTGATGCCAACTTTGTATTTGCCAATATTTGAATTTAGAGAGTCTTTTATTTGTGATTAAATCCAGCTCATCCCAGGATAATAGAGACCCTTCTGATATTATCTGCTCCCACCGGAGAATACCTGCTTCAATTAGAGGAATTGACAAGGAGTCTCTAGTCCATTCTGGTGATCCTGGGGCATTCCAGATAGGAGCAAGAGCACTGAAGGGATTTATCTTCAAAGTTTTCTTGACCTTTGCCCAAGTTTCAACATACCCCCTTAATATTTTTAAACGAACTTTCTTGAAAAATCTTGGGTCTCCGTATTTATATAGGAAGCCTTCACTACCATTCTCAACATCTAGGAGCATATCTTTAAACATTTCACCCACTTCTGAATCATTTGGAATATCTATGAGGAATTTTCCTTCTCTCAATGAAAAAACTCTTGAATATAAAACTAAATCTGGTAAACATAGGCCCCCCTTATTTCTTTTCCTACGTAATTTCTTCCATGAAATTCGAGTCGCCTTTGAGGCCCGGACAAAGATATTCAATTTCGACTGGAGAGCTCTCAAAAACTTTTTTCATTAAATACTAGAGGAATATTCTGTAATATAAAAATTAATTTTGGTAATAACATAATTTTTATTAAATTCACTCTGCCAATCAGGGTGAAAGGTAAGTAAGCCCAACTCGTTAAGGAATTACTTATTTCTTTCGTAACCTTTTGAAGATTGACGTCTGCAGTCTTGTCTATATATTGCGTAATCAGTATTCCTAAATACCTTATCACTTTTTTTACCGGTAAAGCACTAATACCATGGTTCCATGCCACACATTCGGTTTTTGTAGCATTTATTTCATAACCTGAAATATTTCAAAATTGTTTAGCTTTTTCCTATATCAGTGGGATTGTGGTATTCAGATCAGATGTATAGACCATTAAATCATCGGCGTATAACGCCACCTTCTTTTCCCAATCTTTATACTTAAAAGGTTGTATCCCTTGATTTTGTCTAATCTTATTTGCTAAAAGCTCAATATATAAATTAAACAGGATTGGAGACAGGGGGCATCCCTGTCTTGTACCCCACTGAATTCTCACCGAGGCAGAAAGATTGCCATTTACTAGGATTTTTGCTGTGGGAGCTCGATAAATAAGGGAAACTGACCTCCGAAAATGTTTGCCCAAATTATATTCTTTTAACATGAATTCTAAATAAACCCAGTTTACTCTGTCAAATGCTTTCGTAGCATCTATCATAACTATGGCAAGAGGGGTTTTATATACCGTAGCTATCAATTGCCCCTCTCAAATTATACGTAAGATCTTTTATTCCTCTTCCTTTAACAAAACCTTTCTGGTCTTTAGGAAGAAGGCAATCTGATACCCCAATCAACCTCTCTGCTAATATTTTTGCGAAGATCTTATAATCTATATTGAGCAGAGAGATAGGCCGATATGAGCCGCAGGATTTTGGTGATTTGAGTTGCTTTAGAATCAATGAAACCGTTGCTTCGTTCCATGATAATGGGATATCTTTTCCCTCTTCGAAAATGTGAGCAAATAGTAGCTTTAAAATCGGAGTCAATACATCCCTCAGTACTTTATATAGTTCTGCGGGTAGCCCATCTGGCCCAGCAGCTTTCCCAGATTTACTTGTATTGATGGCTCCCTCAATTTCAATTGTGGAAATCGACATAGCCATATTATATGATTTATCCTCACTTATTTCTTTAATTGGAGTCTGCCTCAGCCACATCCTTATTTCTTCTTCCTGAACACTTAAGTCTTCATGATACATTTCCTCAAAATGTGAGAGAAAGGATTTTTCAATTTCATCAGGGGACTTAAGTGTTTCCCCCGGAAGCTCAGAGTTCAATTCACTAATAATACTTTTAGTCAGATCTTGCTTGGTCTTCCAAGCCAAGAGCTTCCCGCAACTCTCTCCATACTCAAAGTGGGCTAGTTTACTAGCTTGCCATTTCCTCTTTAACCTTGAATCGATAACAGCTGCTAGATCTGCTTTTAGGGATTCTAGCCTTGCGAAAGTATTTGTGTCTAACAAATTACTATGACGTGAGATAATATGATTTTCTATCTATTGAATTTCTTTTTCTATCCCCTCAACTTCTTCTTTATATTTTTTGTATCTAGCTAGTTGTAGTGTAGTTATTAGACCCCTAAGAAAAGCCTTATAGGCATCCCAAACAATATGTATTGAGGCCGTTCCCAGATTGATTTGGAAGAAAGCCTCTGTTACAGATACTAGTTTCTGAATTATATCTTCCTCTAGAAGAATGGCACGCTCCATAGTCCATCTTCTACAAATTGGTCCCATTGGTATTCTAAGAGTTAAAGACACTGCAGAGTGATCAGAGAGATGTTCTCGTATATGCTTTACATCTTGGACCCACTCCTTTATGGACGTACTTAAGAGAAAGTAGTCTATTCTAGAGTGATGTTTATATTTTTTTTTGTGAAAAGTATAGCCCCTTTTTTTGCCCATCCTACTCCTCTATACATCATACTAGGCAAGCTGATTCATGGTACTCTTTATTAAGGCAGACATCTTATGGTTCAAAACTGCTCTGCTACTCTGGGATTTATCCAGAATCTGGTCTAAAACCACATTAAAATCTCCAACCAATATTAATGGGTGTGTATAGTTCAATAATTCTAGTAATAGATTTTGAAATGGTCCTGTATCGTCAATATTTGGGCCATAATATCCTGCCACTGTAAACTTCTTTTTTTTTTTAGATTTACATAAAGATTTTAATTCATCCTCTGACAAATGGGTCTCTTGTAATATAAGGATTTGTTCTGTTGTATCTCTCAAGTACTGAAATATTTTTTCCATTCTATATTTTGTCCTCAATCCATTGAGGTTCCAGGAAAGCACCTTTAACACAAAACTCTGATTATCTATTGGAACACCCAAGCTCTTGATTTCTTCTCTGGGGAAAATATTTTGAACCTAAATCTAGTAGCTATTTGGACATATTTTTTTTTCCCTCTGCTCCCCACACTGTGCTCCCCCTCTCACCCCCTTTAGTGAACCTTTTCCCTTCCCTGGAGAACCCCTCCCTTTTCTTTTCCATAGCCTCACCTAGGCCTATGGGGCCCCTCCCTAGGTCAGGAGCTTAGTGCGTAAATCTATGCTCTTATCATGTCGCAAAAAAAATAAGTTAATTAGTTACTCTACCCTACACCCCCTCTCCTCCACCTGCTATTGACTGTAAAAAAGTCTCTGTGTCTTCTACTCTTTTAAATATCCTCATTTTGTTATTATGCATCACTTTCAAGGATGCTGAAAATTTTTATTGTGCTGTTGCACCCAATTTTTTTAAGGGATCCAGTAATTTTCCCAATTCCCATTGTCTGGAGGCTGTAATGGCCGAGACATCTGATCATATCTGAAATATCATATCTTCAACAGTCAGTGAATTTACTTTTAATGCTTTATTCAGTATCTCCTCTTCCAAGCTGTACGTCAGAAAATATACAAAATAATTTCTTGGTCTTGTTTTGTTTGGGTTTAGCCTGAAGGGATCCCTATGTACTCTTTGGATATCTGCCCTCAGAACCTCCTCTGAGCATCTTATTTGTGTTGCTTGTTTAATTAACTTTATTACATATTCTTTTATGTTGCTTCCTTCGGCTCCTTCAGGTATTTTGAGTAAGCGAATGTTATTTCTTCTTTGTGCATTCTCTAATGTTTCCAACTTGTCTTGTAATTCCAAATCTTTTTCTTTTAGTGTCAGTATGCTCTTTGTGTTCTCTTCCAACTGTTTTGACAATTCAGTTACAGTAAGCTCCAAGGCTATTGTTCGAGTGGCTAAAGAGTCCATTTTGTTTTCTAGTTTTTCAAACGAGTTTTTAATGTCCGTTTGGTTTGTCTCTGATGTTATAAACCTTTCCCTCATTTCTCTAGTAAAAGCTTGCAACATATCACCCAACGGGTTTACTTGATCTTTACTCCCTATATTGCAACTTATTGTCTCTACGACAAGTGAGTAGGCTCCTCCAAGCTCTTAGTTATCTACAATATGTCCATCTTGAAACTCATCTAGAGATACCTTTTTTCCAGATTTATAGAGATTTTCTTGGTGGCTTTGGTTCACCTTTGTTACCTCAATGCCTTCCACCGCCACCACGCTAACCTCCTCCTTTTCTGCCATCTCTGAGACTGATGGTTCCATATCATTCATGAGTGGGAGAAACTTATTGAAAGTAGGAAGAGAACTCAGCACATTTTTTTTATTGGATAATCCACTTTGCTCGACAGGTTTTAACACTAACGTACTGGGAATAGCTTTAAAATAAGTTTTTAAGGAAGGTGCTATTTTTGAGGTGTCTTTTATTGGTATAGCATCTCTCTTTTTGGAGGAGGATTTTAATTTAACTGAGGCTGGGTTTTTTTTTCCATCTTGTTTTGAGGAGGCGGGTTTTTATTTCTTGTCTGCTGTGTCTCAGTTTTATTTATGTACTCACCCTCTTGTGTATCCAACATATGTGTATTTATTTTTGCACTTCTAAGAGAGTATCTAGTCTGCCCCCAGCCTGGGTTTGTCATACAAGCCCCTTCTCCAGTCTTTTGTAACTTAGTTTTATTCAGAGAGTGTTGTTGTACTTTGTTTATTGATACTATTGTTGCTGTGCTACCCCTACCTCTCCCACCCTGGAAGGGGAGTACCGCCACAACCTTCCTACCTCGATCCATCTCCCGGGCTGCGCGCGTCCACAGCGGCTCCCAAGCCGAATACGAGCCAGCCAGCAGTCTCGTATCCCTCGCGTTGCTCTCCGAGGCAGAGCCCTCCTGCCGTCGCACTCGCTCCACTCGTCCCTTGGCAACCGGGACACACTTCAAAGTCACCTCCGGCCTCACTAGGGAACAGTCTGGGAGGCCTTCATGACCCCCCACCCGGGATATCCACTAACCACAAGGCTCAAGATGAGATGAGGACGTCAAGCAGCCGGTAAAGTTGCGGCGAAGGCGGAGGCGGGACGAAACTCCGGGCACAGCAGAAACTCAGTGTAGGGTGAGTCACTTCACTCCATGTCAATGAGGGGATGGGGGCAGGTAAAGCACTATTGCTAGTATTACTGGTTCATTACAAAAACTCCGGACATGTTTTTAGCGTAATTCTGCGTCCTGACCTGCGGAGCCTCCGCGACCCGCCGCCAGCCAGCCGCCATGCTCCCCCTCGTCATGAGTCATGATTGTTGCTGAGACAGGCTCAGGGATCTTCATGTTTGCTCCCTATCGTTACTACTCTATCCCCTGGTGTTGGAGGGGCAGGTTCTAGCTGTGGTCCAAGAGGTGGTTGGTTTGGTGACTTGGCTTTTGTTTTGTATCCGGTGTTGATACTCTTTGCTGTCTCTCTGGACTGAGGCTTTGCTGCATCCGCTGTCGTCATCATTGTGGTTTTCCCTTTGGTGTCATTAATGTATTCAGGGTTTTAGAAGTCCAGGTCTGACACAGCAGGACTCAATTGTGGGGGGTTTTCACCAGCTGATTTAGTTAACCGTTCGTCAAGAGTAGTGAAGGCAGTAGTCCCCCCAATTATAAACATTTCTGAGTCTGAGCGTCCTGGAAGGGCTGCGACTCCTTTGATCTTTGTGTTCTGGCACGTCCGTATTTTAATTTCTGGCTCCAATGGTAGTCTTGAAGCCTCCTTAGGAGTAAGCAAGGGCAGATTTCCTGTGCATTGTTTTCTTTCATCAATCTCTTTCCCGGTGTTTGTGTCGGTGCATTTTGCGTTTTGCTGGGCTTCGTGTGCTGCCTGTAAGTCTTCTACCTCTTTAACCACCCCATCAGTTCTCCAGCATGGTTGTGCCGTACTGCGTCCTCCTGGTTTGGCCAGCTTGTCCGTTGAGCCGTAGCCTGTTGAGCCGTCCGGGAGTAATGCATGTAGAGGTGAAGGGAGGTCCAGGTATTTGTTGATGCTAAGGTTGAGTACTGCTCCAGCATCTTTCACGAATGAAAATTTGGAATATATTTTAGGTTGAAAGTACTTTATTCCTTTGTTTGTTTGTGGCTGCGCTTGTCTGTCTACTGATCCGCCCCCGTCTATGTCCACCAGCATGTTCGCTAAGATTCTGGAATCCGTGTAGGCAGATATCTCTGCATTTGCCGCTGCTGTAACCAGCGGAGTTTTTAGTTTGGAAGGGCGACTATCGGTTGGTTCGGTTGGTTCCCACAGGATTTTCTTTTTCTTTTTCCTGTTGTTGATGACATTTGTTACTGACCGCCTCTCCTTGCCAGACCTCATGGTCACTTGTGTACTGACAGTTTTGGTGGCTGTTTATTGTTGTTGGTGTTAATATTATTGTTGATGTTGATAATTCATGTTTTATTGCTTTATTGTTTTATTGTTTTTTGTTGCTTTTGTTGTTGCTGTTGTAGATGATGGTTTAGTGTGGATGTTATTTGGTTATCTTTAATTAGCAGTTCTTAATTGTGGTAGTTGGTTTGTTGGTTGATCTGCAGGCCTCGTGGCCCCCGCCCTCTGAATCCAGGTTCGCTGGTGGGAACTGCGCGGCTAGGCTGATGGAGAGGGTGAAGTGGTGAGGAGATGGTGAAGGGATGGTGCAGGGTGCTGTGTCAGGGGAAAGGGCTTGGACAAGCGGGGCTCACAATGCTGTGTTGCAGACTGCATCAGGGCTAGTCAAGCCGCTCGCAAGACACCAGGGGCACACTCTTACTGCAGCCGCCCGCTAAATGGCAGCCGCGCTTGTCTCCGGCAATCACCGGCAATCACCGGCAGTCACTAATCAGTGGTCACCTCTATAATCACTTCGCCCTTTATCACAAGTCTCGAGTAGGCATCCAGCAGAGTCTTTCTCTCTCACTGCCTCTGTCTCTTTCTCGCTCACTCCTCTCCAGCGGGAGCTCCCCCAGGCTCTCCAAGACAGTAAAGAAGGGTTGTGGTTATAGTTTGTGGTTGTGGCAGGGTTGGGGGGGGTTTGCTGTGGTTTGCGAGGGGCTTTTTGTGGCGCGGAACTTGGAGCAACCTTTTACTCTCAGCCTAGCTCCATCTCGCACCCCCTACTCGCTCAGTCTGTAGCTCAGTGCACACAGGAAACAGTACACAGCTTCTCACCGTTTGACCCCTGCTGTCGCCTCTGTTCCACTGCTGGTCACCGCAATAACAGCTCCTTCCCTCTGTGGTACGCTGTTCTCTGGGCTCTCTGGGCTCCTTCCCTGGCTCTCCCCACTCACTAGGTCATATCGCTCGAGGGATTGCCTCTGGAGCCGCGAGGGGCCGCTAATCAATTGCGGTGGTGGCGATTTTGTGCTGGAGTCATTGCTGGGGGAGAGTGATAGGAGAGGTTGGCTGATGGGTGAGCGGGTGGGAGCAGCAATTACAACAGCCACCACACTCAAGCCTTGAAGGATGGCCTCCCATTTGGCCAGTTTCCGTGTCTTCGCAGAAACTGCACACTCAAAGATGACTATTTTTGTGGAGCGAAGAAATTGAAAGAAAAATTAAAAGCACGTGACTACCCAGGCAGATTACTCAAATGATCGATGAAACGAGCCTGGTATAACAATCGCAAGGTGTTGTTGACAGTAAAAGATCGCCCCACAGAACCTCATTTAGTATGTGTTTCCACTTTTGGAATTTATTCCAATTCCATCAAGAAAATAATAAACAGCCTTTGGGCACTATTGAAAGGTCTTCCAGAATTAGTGAATAAACAACTGTTCTCTTTTAACCCCTTCAGCGCGGCGCGGATTTCCGCGCCGCGCTGAAGATTCCGTGTGCGGGCGGGGCCATGACGGAGCGGTTCCGTCATGCGCACAGCGCAACCGACGCACGTGACGGAACCGCTCCGTCACAAGCGTCGAACGGGTTAAAAGGGGCTCCAATTTACAAGACCGTCTAGTCCATGCTTATGAAAATACTGAGGTTAATACTGTGGAAAATATGAGACAACTAGTACCAATAGTTGGCCATTATAAATGCATTAGGTGCTTAGCATGCAACACAACTCAAACGACCAAGACATGTACCATCAATAATGTGTCCATTACGCTAAAAACATTTTCCAATTGCAATAAATCAAACGTAGTTTATTGCATCCAATGCCCATGTGGACCTTACTATATGGGTAAAACAACACAAGCAGTAAATAAACGTATTTTGCAACATCAATTACGTTATGTCGCGTAGAAAATGCTCCCCTCGTACAACATCATCTACGACTTGGACATTCAGAAAGAGAGATGTTATGGTGGGTTATAGAAGTTGTAAAACCGACCAAACGACAACCTAATGTAGACCAGATACTGACATTGAAGGAAGGCATACAGATCTGTCGAACGGACAATATTAACAAGGGCCTAAACTCAGCAACAGAATGGCATACACTAGCCTGTATGTACTGAAAGGGTAGTGTATATATGTTTTGATTTAACATTTTATACATTGATTCCCCACTGAGTTTGATCAATATCAGTTAGACAAACAATGTAACATGTAAGTATATTGTTATCATAGATAACTATCTGTTGTTATGTGATATGATTTCTTTACAATGCTTTGTTTTGCAACCCTTCTGCAGACCTTTTAGACAAACGTAAGTCTCTTATATGATGAAATCGGAAATAATACTACTTCTGGAAATACCCATGCATCTATGCTCCATATAACTGTGTTAGTTTATTTCAGGTGAATGATCAAAAAACTATTCATGCTTGAGTTGTTAGCCACCAAAAGTTCATCATCTGAAAAATGTATATAAAATGAAAAATGTATTTAAAATGAACAATGTACATTTTACACTTTTGTTTGAGAATTACAAAATGGCCAGGAATATGTAATTGCTTTGTATATATACACAGTCATTGAATAGTGTCTATATTTATAACAAAGTATTCAGGGCCGGACCTGGAACCAAAACCGGCTCTGCCAAAGTGCTCGGCTGCCGCCCCCTGGGGGTTGGGGGTGCTGCTGAGCTCTTTGCCAGGGCCGGTTTTCGGTCGATTTTGTTACGGGACGATTTTGCATCTATGCTGCAAAAACGGCCCTGTAACAAAAGTGGCCCCCTGGGGCCCAAAACCAGCCCCCACCCTTGTGGCCCACCGGGGGATTGCCCGGTGCCCCTACGGCCAGTCCGGCCCGGGAAATATTCCTCTTGAATATGTACATTGATGTTCAGTATGTGGATCTGTCAAACACTACAAAGATGGGTCAAAAAATGGACGACCAAGCATTTTAATGTGAAAATGTTAATTATTTTGAAAAACATGCTTGCACTCAGTTGAAATCGGGTGGTGATAGTGACTATGTATACTCTAACTGTCCCTTTCCTCTTCACCTCTTGTAAAATTCTACATGACTAATAGGTCTCACAAGACTTGCATTTCACATTTTTCTTATTTTATTTATTTGAAAAGTTTTATATAGCGCTGGCTAGACCCGGAGGTATCAGAGCGCTTTACATGAGATAGGACATTGTTTCAGTACATTGTTACATAGTTACATCAGTTACAGTTACAGTTACCAGTACATGCCTAGGAGAAAAACGTGAGTTTATACAATAATATAATATCCAAGACACACGTCTTATGGGGAGTGGAAGGTAGTGGGGGAAAGGTAAACAGGAGGTGGGAGAACAGACAGAGTCAGGTAGACCTGAAGTAGGAAATTACTCCAGGGGGAACAAAGTAGTAAAAGCAGTCGAAGAGAGAGACAGATAAAACCGAGAAGAACCGTAAAAAACAATGTCCGATGTCCGGCTGGGTAGGTGACGGCCGTGGGGTGTCCCAGAGCCAGACTCCTCTACAGCTGCATAGGACAGTTCCACCGGGCATCGGCCAAGGGTACTCGGGCTCCGTGGTAAGTACAAATAGTTATAGTTTCAGCCCGTGGGGCATTGTCATAGTTCCAAAGAAGGCATCAGTCCCGGTGTTACTGGGAGGCGCCGTCCGCCTCGGCATCAGTCCCGGTGTTGTTGGGAGGCGCCATCCACCTCATCCTCCAGCTCGGAGGGCCTAGGTAGAGATCACTGGCGACGTCAAAGGTAAATGCGGCCAATGACTAAGATTCCAGTGCAGCTACAGGGCATTAAGGACACAGGAGTTTGATGGGATGCTGGGTTAGCTTCATGGGATCCTGCAACACAATGCATCAAATGCTGTAGGAAAGACTGCCGTATGTAAAGTGTGATCTCAACATGTGTTGGGCTCTATCTTGACTGCCGAGCACTAGTATTACTCACTTGGGTGTTGTGATCAGGCCGGGTTAGCATACCTACTAATCTCCTTGGTTGTGCTTTTGCAGCCTTTCCCCAGCATTTATTGGCTCACCGAGAAAAGCAGCTAGTTTAGGCTTCCGCCATTTTGAGGTCAGGCAGGCCACGTGGTAGTGGTATGACTAAAATGTTTTAGTAGACTATCCAATATGGTGTGCAATGTATTAATCTAAGTTATCATGAATGTTTTTCTGTTTTTTCAGTAGAGAAACTAAATATTTATGTACCAGGATTTAATGCAAGGCTATATCATCTATTTACAGGAGAATAATGCAATAGTCAAGGATTCTGCTCATGCACGAAAAACAAGTAATAAATAAATTAATACTTGACAGTGTATACATAAAGTAAGCCTAGAATGGATGCCATTTTAAGAAAAGAATGTATTTAAGACATCAGGAAAAGATTTTGAAAATGTATTTTCATATGTTCCTCTCGAAAACTTGGGTGGGGATGTGTCACACTTTAGTAAAGATTAGGATTTAACTAGGAACTAGTGGCGAGGGTTCTTTGTTTTTACAGAATTATGAGAAGTGTTATCTGGTCTTTCTGAAAAGCCCTGCATACGTTTCAAGGAATCTTACTATGTGCAAAATTGGGAAAAGAGTTTGATATGGTTGAACTAAATAGACTTTTCTCTTGAAATACAACTTTGTTTACTGTCTAGAAGGGATCTACTTTATCATCGTTTCATTTATTAGAAAATAATAAGGTCCATAGGTCTTGGAATGTCTATAAAAAGTTTAGAAATTATACTATGCGCCAATTCTTTTTTACGGTATTCAGGATAGGTAGATCAGGAGCCCATATTTTGTTTGAAATTATCTTAATGTATTTGTTTTAACGGTCTAGTTAATAATTAATTGTTTAATGAACGTTTATTTTTTTATTAATTTGATAGTCCTGAAGCTGTGTCGTAGATGGGACGAAACGCATTGGCTGTATATTATACTGATGTTACGAAGATTAAATAAAGATTATCTTTTACTAAGTAAGCTGCCTTTGAATGATACAAGTGTATCATTTTATGCATCTGGACCTGCTTTTTGAATCTTGGATTGTAAAGCCTTTTGCTATATGAATTAAGAAAAGATGAATAGTTACATGGTTTGGTGTACCGCTCCTAATTTACGTAATATTATTTTGACATATATGGTGTTGAAATGGTTAACCCATTGAGGTGGGCACCAAGGAGTTGGAACAACATTGAGTGTGGCAGTACATATAACTGTTCAAGCTTATGCTATTTGGAATTTTAGAATGTAGTTTATTGGCAAACAGGAACATTATCAACGTACAAAAAGGAAACGAAACAAATGCAGACTGCAATACATTTAAGAACAAGGGAAATTATAAACTAGCCTTCCATCTTATGCGTACATTATATTAATATGCGAGATATCGACAAAATGCTCATTCAAGATGGACAATTCATCTAGATTCCCTCTAATTTTTAGAGACTCTATTATATAACATTAAGGTGCCGATTCCGATCCTGTAAAACCCGGGTACAAATGGTCGTATGGAGCGTTTTCTCCGTACGACTCGTACCCGGGAATTCCACCATACAAACCAGCAAGTACGATTCGTACAGAAATACCTTTTCCGTACGAATCGTAAAAAACACAGTGCGGCTAAAAAATACATACAATTCCGATCTTGGACAGTGCGTATGCGACGTCCGTACGGAGTCAGGCAGCGTTTTATGGACCAGCAAGTACGATTCATACCCACAGCACTCCGCACGGCTATATTTTCTACGGGAGCCAAAAAGTGCCGGAAAAGCTAAGTACACCGCGAAGCACGAGGAAAAAAGGGCCCGGTATGCGCCGCACCCCCACCCCCGTATGTACGCGCCATACCCCCAGCCCCCTGTATGTACGCACCGTACCCCCACCCCTGTATGTACGTGCCATACCCCCAGCCCCGTATGTACGCGCCGTACCCCCACCCCAGTATGTACGCACCGTACCCCCAACCCCCAGGCGCGTACATACAGGGGGCTGGGGGTACGGCGTGTACATACACGGGTGGGGGTATGGCGCGTACATACAGGGGGCTGGGGGTACGGCACGTACATACAGGGGGGTGGGGGTACGGCGCGTACATACGGGGGCTGGGGTACGGTCCTGGGGTACGGGGCGTACAGGTGCGGGGCTGGGAGACGGGCCTGGGGTGCGGCGCGTACAGGTGCGGGGCTGTGCTACGGTGTTGGGGTATGGTGCAGAGGGGCGTACTGTGCTGACATACAGGGGTACGGTGCTGACATGTGCGGGGTGAGGGGGGCTGTACGACTCGTATCCGGGAACAAGTTTACCCGTGTACATGTGTGCTACAGCGTTCGCTCCGTACGGGGCCTTTTACATGCGGTTGTGTATTCGGACGGGTGGTACGGATCGTACTGCGCGCTCGGATTTCTGTTTTACGATTTGCACGTAAAAATGTCCGGCTCCCTATCTGACACTTTTCCCAACGCTATTCGGACGTAAAAATTTACGGCTCCCTCTCGGGCCATTTTCCCGACGCAATTCGTATGTATTTTTCACGTACGAATCGTACTTCGCAGTTTGTACGGTACTTGTACGATTCGTACGTGAAAATATACGGATACGAGTCGTACGCAAAATATTTTTCCCGGATCGGAATCGGCACCTAATTGTTTTCGAGCTTTAACCATGACGAAGCAGCCACTATGAACTATTGGGATCCAGTAAGACCAAGATGGCTGCCTTTTTTCCATTCGTGTAAATGACTTCCAATTTAGTGGTCCTCTTTCTATCTCCAAACATTTTGCCTATATAGCGGTACGACAACGAGCTTTGACATACACGCCGAATCTACATGCAAGCATTTTTCCCTGTCGAGAGTGTTACCGACGATCTACAGGTATTTTGCAGACCAATCGATTGCTTATTTAATGGGGCACTATAGTGGAATATTAGAAATCACTTACACAGTTTTCTCCATTTTATCTTTAGATTAAATCTTTACCGCTTCATAAAACGTTTGGCGCTCGAGCAACAAATTTCTGTAAGCCACCATTTTTCTACTTGACTTTATACCTTGCTAGTGTGCATAACTTTACATTTTAAATCTTACGTGAACACTGTTGTCCATTTACGTGTTCCAATGTTTAATATAGCTTTCTCTGAAAACACAGACTATGCGTGGCCACAGCTACTACGATTAGTCAAGGAGACTTTTTCATTCGCTATTTAACATCTCGGGAACTTAATACACTGTGTTAATAAGTTCCCCCTTGGTACAGAGCATTGGACTCCGAAAGTCTGCCATATTAATATGTAAACCCAACACTGCTATCCTCTATCTATAATATATGTGTTGGTTACTATGCGATTAAACCCATATATAACAACATCATCAATTAGCTGCTTTGGACTCATTCAATTATATTTATAATAAGATAAAAGTACTTAACTAACAACTGTATTTTTAAAAACAAAATATAACCCTACACTGTGGTTCTGTTACAGGTGCACATGCATTTATGATTGCCTTTTCTGTAAAGCAGAGTCACTTGCTCTGAAAAGTAAGTCCATCAAAAGACATTACATCTTCGCTATGAATAGTTACCTGTAGACCCATATTTCACGACATCTCTCAAATACTGCTTAGCAAGAGAATAAATGATTTATTTATATATAAAAGCCTTAACATTTCTCATTGTAAACTATAATAAGAGAACACTTCAAATTATATAGTTTGTCCTATATTCTAGAACTAATTCAACCATCCCAAGCATCATTATGCTGGAGTTTTGTAAAATGGTAAAAAGTATTTTTTGATCACTTAGCAATTTTACCATATAGTGATCATTCATATAAAGAATAAGATAAGCATCAATATGTCACTCCATTAATCCGTGAGTAAGTTTACATTAAGAGAGTACATTACTCTTGATGATTTCTCTTTGACAGAGATGAGTTAGAAACACTCTGTCCGTTATTAGGCTCTTTTCATCCATGCTATTTGGTTCACTGTTTTTGAAACAGTGATAAAATTATGATAATTCATTTACATTTCATCTGAAAAAAGAATCTTATCCGTTTTAGCATTGGATGCAATTTCATGAATAAGACTGTTCAGATCAAATAGACTTCTGGATGTCAAAAATTAATCATCCTCAGTACCAACTTTAGAGTAAGTGGCACCACTCTTTCTTTCATCGTTCCTCATTGTTTTCACTTACTGGGACTGATGTATGAGAAGGGTTTACACTGTCTATTGCTCTCTCTCTGTTCACATTCTATGTAAAAGATCGTTTTTTCTTTCTTTCATCACACAGGTGTTATTTTAGACATAAATATAAGTATAAGATCACACAGTAATTATTTTTTTTCCATGTTCCAATAGAGGTCAACCAATTTTAAATTCACATAGTCCTGACGATGGTCTAACAGACGACAGCCCAATAGACCGAAACGTCGACCACAACACCTATCGCTTGTACAAACGTTACTATAGGCAATTTTGATTTATAGAATTTCATTGGATTGCCTTACATTTATCTGAGAAAGAGGTGTCTACAATTGTAACTGAGAAATGTGTGAAATCTGTATATAACTACAATTTCCTGTTGCATTGTGTATTTAATGATGTTGTACCCTTTTATTAAATGTTTTGATATGAGATAAATTCTATTTTTTTAATATATACACCTGTGTCTTTTATTTACTTCTATACTTTAAAGATATTGAAATAGGTATTTTCTGCATGATTCATACTTTGATGAATGACTTAAAACTCTTTAGAAGAAATCAATCTGCAAGCAATATAAAAAAGCTTGTTCCAAGTAAAGAATAACAATTAACCCTAAATGTTTAAAACTAAACAAATCCCTTTTAGGCACACTTACCTGTCAATACTACATTGCCCAAGCCGTCAAGGGTAGATTGGGTTCCCCATTGTTAGTGATATTCTATTGTAGCAAGGCAAGACATTTCGCTAAATAATGCACTGCGAAACCAAAAGGATTCTGTAAACTTGTAGCGACCACCACTGATGCATTACAGGAAAGCTAAGAGACCGGGCTAGTGTAGAGGTCAACCGGTCAGGTGCATATCTAGATAAGACCTCACACTATGTGTCAAATACCTTGAGTAATGTCCTACGGCACCTAACCATACCTCTAATCATGCCCATGCTCCTCGACTCTGGATCAAATGGAACTTTTTTAGACCTCACCCTTGCTAGCTCCTTGAAGATTCCTAGGATTAAAAAGGCAGAAACTGAACCTGTTAGACTTGTGGATGACTTCGAACTCTCTTCAGGCATGAGTGAATAGCAAAAGAAAAAGGTATGCTGTTCCTAAAGGGGACAAAGGGGAGTAGGTCAGAGAAAAGGAGCCACTACAAGGGGAGTAGTTCCTTTTTGGAAATGGGCCCTCACACACCCTTGCGGGTGTCATGCTTCATCATCGGACTTGCTCCTCATCGGGCCGGCGCCGCAATGCCTGACGGGCACCCCCTAGGGGGTTCTTTATCAGAGATCTTTTTCCAAAGCAGTGATGTGAAGTGAAAGTTAAGGGCCCTTAGTGTAGATTGAGGAAGCGTAGGTGTTGATGTAGTGATTAGTGACTTAAAAAAGGCTAGGCAAGTCTCAATTCAAATGTTAATCAATGAGTATGCTTATCAAAAACGTGATGTCACCAGTGGGGACAATGATCCCTGGTGACTTATAAGGTCAACATGTTTCATGCTGTCAATTAGTCAAGATGTGATCTAGGGCAATTCTTCAGGACCGTAAAATTGATAACTAATCTACACAGTGTCTGGAACCGAGGATGCAACAAGTAGTGTCCAAACACTAAGAACCTTATAAGTGTACCTGCAGAATGTAAAATCACTGACCTAATGAGGGTGATGTAATCACCTCCTCGAGAGAAACACTGAAATAAATGCATTTTTTTTGCGTGGTCATCCATTGGAGAAATTCACCAATGACCTACCCCTTCTAATGTGCTATCAGGGAGCGGTAGGGTCAGGCCCTCACCAGCCAAGTGAGCGGTCTGGACTAACAGCTTTGTTGTGGGTTGAGATCCTTCGAGCATATGTGACTACGCGACCTACCCCCAATGCCCCCTGATAAGTATTTTTTAGTTTACAGCTGGGGGAAATTCTTCAAACACAGCAAGTACTTTTTCTTTCTTTTTGTTTGCATGCTGAAATAATTCTTTGGCACCACACGTTCACATTTGGAACAATTGCAAGGTGACATTACCGGGGATCGCTTCTCTAATACCGTCCTGACTAATGCCCCGGACCTACATGGGCCAACAGAATAGGGCAGACACATGTTGTTGTTTTTATTGTAGGGTCATAGAACCACAATATCTTTATTGCCCCTTCCCATCGTTTTTAACCTTCCCCACTCACCCCACTAATAAAGGGATACCTTGGGGCGAGTTAGGGATTTTTATTAAATGTAAAAAAAAACAGACAATAAAATCAAGTCTTCTCCAAAGTGCTCCCTTGAACATGGTTGAGCCCACCCTGACCTTTAGGAGTTACGGTGAACCCAATGATAAAGCATGCTACTATTAGAGTGGGTGAGGATTGTATATAAAAAGAGGTTTCTCTTTCCCCCACCTCTGATTGCGGTGGATGTATAGATTTTCCTTTCCTCTTTTCCCTTGACCATCAACTTCTGGTAGAGAGGATACTATTTTTGAGTTAAGTTAGGGCAGAAAAATGCCAACCTTCTAAAAGTGTTATTTCCAAAATCTGACCTTTTCAGGAGAGAGGATTTTTCATTACAATTCCAAAGACACCAAATTTGAACTGGTCACCTGCTACAGTTTGAAACCTACAGCTTGTTAAATGTAATAAGAGAACTCTAATGTTATCCTATGGAAGAAGTAGGCCTTGCAGCAGTGAAAAACGAATTTAAGAGTTTTTCACTTCCAGGACAGGTAAAACTTAAAATTACATGTCCCACTTTTTAAATACACTGCACCTTGCCCTACAGGCTGCCCAGGGCCTTTCCTAGGGGTGACATATGTATTAAAAAGGAAGGTCTGGGCCTGGAAAACGGTTTATTTTGCAAGGTTGAAATAGTAGTTTAAAAACTGCACACAGGGGGGAGGAGCCTAGCGCGCAACCAAGATGGCCGCGTAGGTGCGAGGCTCCCGAGGACCTCCGCGACCTCCTGAATTAATCCTGGCGATATCCTGTCCTTGTCGAGGGGACTGTGTCGGTGAACCCGAGCTGAGGCGCCACCCGTTTTTTGGGCTCGAATCGGACCCCGAACACCGGTGGGAGCATCGATTGAAGGTTGCGGCCTTCTCCTAGCCGGCCCCCCGGATTGGAGTAGTGGGGCGATCCGGGGACGAAGTGAATAACAGCGGCGAGCGGGGCTGGGCGACTCGCGTACCCCGCACTTTCACTTTCGCTTTTGCGCCCTCCTTGCCTCTGGCGGGGTCGGGCTGCGGAGCGGGGTGCGGTGGTGTTGCCTCGTCCAGGTGCCCGGCTGACCCGCCGGCGGTGGGTTGACCCGCGGCCCGGTGGTCGCCCCCGCCCCCCCCCCTGACACCCGTGATTTGGTGTGGCGGCCCGTTCGGAGATCTTGGCACGGCGGTGGAAGGGCCAGCATGTCCACCAAACAAGATGGCGACCGGGCGAAGATGAAGACAACCCGCCGTGGCACGGCGCACCAGGCCAATAGTATGGATCGCTACACGCTCCAGAAGGGTTCTCCGGAGACATCGCGGTCATCCCTGGTGGGCCCGACGGAGGCGCCTGCCCAACCGGTGGATCTGACCCTCCGGGACGTCATGGGCGCCATCGCAGAGATGAAGGCCTCAGTGGACCAGCGTTTCGATACCTTGGCGCAAAAAATTGACTCGGTCCTGGTGGATGTGGGCCTTGTGAGGGCAGACTTGTCAAAAACGAACGACCGAGTTGACTCCCTGGCCCACACCACAACGAGCCTCACTACGGACGTGGTGGCCCTCCAGAAGGAGGTGCGCCGGATTGGCCAGGCGAGCGCCCTGATGGACCGGCGACTGGAGGATTCCGAGGGTCGGGCCCGGAGGAACAATGTTCGCATTATTGGTGTGCCGGAGGGCCGAGAGGCGGAGGCGGCAGATCTCTTCGTGGAAGAACTGATCCTGACCCATCTCCAGCCCCGGGGGCTGAGTAAGCTTTTTGCGGTGGAGCGTGCCCACCGGGTCCCTGGGGGCCGCCCTAAGACCGGTGCACCGCCGCGGCCTATTATTGCCCGGATTTTTAATTTCCGGGACAGAGACGCCATCCTCCAGACCTCCAGGCAACAGGGACCGGTCAGGCTGGATAACATGGATGTACACTTCTACCCAGACTTTACTCCGGCGGTCCAGAAGCAGCGACAGAGCTTTCTTGGTATTAAACGTCGCCTAAGGGACCTAAACCTCAAGTACTCAATGCTCTTTCCGGCTAAGCTGAGGGTGGAGGTGGATGGCCGTACGCACTTCTTCGACCGGCCCGAGGTGGCTGGGGACTGGTTAGATACTTTGCCTGGAGATCGGGGTGGGGGGGGCGCGGCTGGCGGGGAGGGCCCGCCGGATCAGAATTGAGGGGTGACTGTATAGGCCTTGCTCTGGATATTGTTCCTTTACCATATATTGCTTTCGTATGTTCCCCTCCCATGGAGGTCGGGTGGGGTCTGCTGGGGGCTTCCCTCCTCCTCGGGGGGACTAGTTAGTACTTAGCTATGGGGCGACAGGCACACTGCACTTTGGGGGGGCTATCTGGGCTCATGCAGGGGTGCAGGGAGGGGGGAGTTCTGTTGGGACCGGGGGGTGGGGGGGGTGTGTTGTTTGTTAGCACCGCAAGGCAAACCCGCAACTGTTTTGTTGTTTTTAAGATGCTCGGTGGGGGGCGACCGATTGTTTTTACGTATGATGGGGGGTAGGGATTTGATTGTGTTGTCATGGAATGTTAACGGCCTGGGGGATAGGATTAAGCGTGGTGTGGTCCTGCAGTATTTAAAACGTATTTCTCCAGATGTTGTCTTCCTGCAGGAGACACACCTTATAGGTAACACCTTTCATGCAATGAATCGGCGGGGATATCGTTTGGCGGCCCACTCCGGCTTCACTTCGGGCTCGCGGGGGGTGGGTATTATGGTCAAGAACTCGCTCCCGTTGGAGATTGACGAGGTGCGCCATGATGAGAGGGGACGCTACACTGTTCTGGTGGGGCGAATGGAGGGTAGAGTGTTTATCTTTATATCAGTGTACGTCCCGCCTGGGTTACAAGCCACTACATTTGCGGACCTGGGGCGCCTCCTTCTGGACCTTCCGGGTGGCCTGTTGGTGGTTGGAGGGGACTTTAACGCGGTTGCCTCTGGGTCTATGGATCGCCATCCCCCTAGGGACCTCCCCCGGGCACAGGCGTGGCTGCCCGGCCTTTTAGACACGCTGGGCCTGGTGGATTGCTGGCGCTTAAAGCATCCCGTATTGCAACAGTACACCTTCCACTCGGGGGCCCATGGTAGCCTCTCGCGGCTTGATTACATCCTTGTCCCGGCGGCCCAGGCAGGGAGGGTGGGGGAGGTGCGCCATTTGGCACGGGGTATCTCAGACCACTCCCCATTGTTGTTGCATTTCGATGTCTTCCCGAGGGGGGATGGCAGAGTGGCCCCGATCAATGCATGGTATTTGCGCGACCCCACCATTCGTGCCGACTTGATCAAATCCTTACAGCGCTATTTCGATGAGAATGTGGGGTCGGTCCCGTCTGCCATCTCCCTGTGGGAGGCTTTCAAGGTGGTTCTTAGAGGGGAGGCCCTCTCCTTTATTTCCAATGCCCGGCGGCGCGAGCGGGAGGAGGTGACCCGGGTTGAGGCCGAGATTGCAGAACTGGAGGGTGACCTGGGGAGCGGGGTAACAGACGCCAAGTTGCATGCTTTGCACTTAAAGCAGGCGGCCTATCGGGCCCTCGTCACGGAGGCGGCCAGGGGCCTCAGTAGAGAGCAGCAGGGGCGATTGTATGATGTGGGTGACAAGGCTGGCAAATTGATTGCGTGGTTGGACAAGAGGGAAAGAGCGAGCCGCGTGGTGCCTCTGATTGAGAGCGTGGATGGTGTGTGCGTCACTGAGCCGGAAGCCATTGTCTCCTGCTTCGCGGATTATTTCCGCGAAGTCTACTCCCCGGTTTCTCCCTGCTCGGAGGAAGATTCCCATGCCTTGCTTCGGGACATCGCACTGCCCTCCCTTACGGTGGAGGACAGGGATTCGCTGGATGCCCCGCCCACCTCGGACGAAATTGCCTCGGCTATTCGCTCGGTTGCATCCGGCAAGGCCATGGGCCCCAATGGTATTCCCATTGAGCTATACAGGCTACGCCCGGATGTGTTGGCGCCCCACCTGCGCGCGATGTTCCTTGCGGCCCACTCGCAGGGCTCCCTCCCGCCGGACCAGCGTCTGGCTACAATTGTGGTGATCCATAAGGAGGGGAAGCCCCGTGAGCGGGTCACATCCTATAGGCCAATTTCGCTTCTGAACGCGGAGCCCAAAATCCTCGCCAAGGTGTTGGCCAACCGGTTGGTTGGCGTGGTGGGCGATTTGGTCCACCAAGACCAATCGGGCTTTATACCACACCGCAACACGGCGCTTAATCTGCGGCGCTTACACGGGGTGCTCGCGCGTGTCCCATTTGTGCGGGAGCCGGCCATCCTGGCGTCCTTGGACGCCACCATGGCGTTTGATACGCTCGAATGGCCATATATCTGGGCGATGCTGGCGAAGTTTGGGTTCGGCCCGGGTTTCGTCAGCGGGGTCAAATTGCTATATTCGGGCCCGTTGGCGCAGGTGGTGGTGAATGGGCGAGTATCTGCCCCATTCGCGCTGGGGCGGGGCACGCGACAGGGTTGTCCCCTGTCGCCTCTCCTGTTCGCCCTGGCCATGGAGCCCCTGGCGGAGTGGTTGCGGTGGCACCCTTCTATCCGTGGTCTCCGCTGGACCCCCGAGCATGAGGACCGCGTGTCCCTCTATGCTGACGATATCCTTTTGTATCTCGCCTCCCCGCGCAAGTCACTGATCGTCCTGGTTGATGTTTTGCGCTCCTTCGGTCGCAACTCAGGCCTGGTCATCAACTGGGCGAAATCCTGTGTCTATGTGCTTTCCGGGGAGGTCCCGGTCTTGCCACGGGATTGTCCGATCCAGATTGCCTCCCAGGGTTTCCGGTACCTGGGTATATATATCACTCTTGACCCGGAGGCCCGCTATGAGCAGAACTTGTTGCCCCCCCTCCAGCGTCTGAGGGAGGACGTGGTGCGCTGGCGGCGTCTGCCGCTCTCGCCGCTCGGCCGAGCGGCCTTATTTAAAATGATGTCCCTGCCGCGCTTCCTCTACGCCCTCCAGAATACCATGGACCTGGTCCCGGCACGCTATTTTCGCGAGGTGGAGGGCCTCCAGCGGCGTCTGTTCTGGGACGGGAGGCCGCGTATTGCTCTGGCTAAATTGACGCTCCCGTGGTACGATGGAGGGGTCGCCCTCCCGGACATCAAACGGTATTACTGGGCCTCCCAACTAGCTGCAATTAATCATGGCCTTTACGGGCCCGCCTTGAACCCGGCATTTGAGATGGACAGGACGCTTCTGCCCGGTGGCGATTATAATCGAGCGCTCTACTCTGGCGCGCCCGACTCCCGTTTGACGGGACCGACGCGTGTCATGGTGCGTGTCTGGCACGCGGCTAATGCAGCTATGGGGTGGAAGGACCGTTTGACCCGAGCGTCTCCGCTGTATGCATCTGAGAGGTTGGGCTCCCTGTGGACGTCGAAGGGCTTCGAGAAGTGGGACACGATCGGAATCAGCACGGTGGGAGATCTCTGGACGAGGGGGGGATTCAAAACTTTTGAGACGCTGCAGGCGGAGTTTCAGCTGCAGGGCAGTGAGTACTTTCGGTACCTACAGGTCCGCCATGCGCTGGGCTCCGTCTTCCCGGATGTTGCATCCATTCCGGAGTCTTCCCCCCTGGAGGACAGAGTGCTAGATGGCCATGTCCCGGACAGCACGATCTCCCTCATATACAAAAAATTGATTAACGATAGATCGTGTCTGCTGACTAGTCTCCGCGAGGCTTGGGTTGCCGACGGGCTGGAGCTGGACGACGAGGATTGGATCTCCGCAGTGGCCTCTCCGAAAGAGGTGGCCATCCCGGCTCGCCTTCGTTTCGTCCAGCTCAAGATCCTTCACCGGGTCTACGTGACGGGGCCAAGGCTTTTACGTATGGGTTTTGCCGGTGATGGAATGTGTAAGCGTGGCTGTGGTGCGTTGGCGACTTTCATGCATATACTGTGGGAGTGCCCGAAGGTGGAGCGATTCTGGCGTGGTGTGCATGAGGTTCTACGAATGGTTACGCGTGTCGCGCTGCTGCCTGAAGCGAGGAGATGCTTGCTGAACGTCTGGGAACCAAATGACTACTCGGTCCCGCAGGCGCGGTGGGTGACTCTGGGATACATGATAGCCAAGCGTGATATTGCCCAATTGTGGGGATCCCAGAGGCCCCCTGCGGTGTCGGCCTGGAAAGAGCATATGGATTGGTGTATGTTTCGTGAAAAGGTGGTGTATGTGGCGAGGGGTAAGCCTGGGGCGTGGATGAAACTCTGGGGCCCCTGGAACGCCTACCGCGGGGGTATTTGTGAGCCGCCGCTGCTACCGGCGGCCTCGCCGGCTCCGTCTCCCTAGATGGCGCCCCTCCCTTGGCCGCGGGCGCGCGGTCCCCCAGTCCCTGATCTACTCCCGTCCCCCTCTTCAGAATTTTGCTGCTGGTTTGGATCCCCCACTTATGGAGCACGTGTTGTCACTTTGGATTGAGGGTTGCCTTGCGGTTGTGGTTTGTTTACGTTGTTTTGCGTTAAGAAAATGGAACCGTACTGTGGGCATGGAGCTGTGAGGCCTGCACCATTGATCACTCCTGTCTTCCTACTGTGCACCGCTGAGAAAGTTTTTTGCTGTATGTATGTAATATGCTTTTGATGCTCTAGCGGCCGGCCGTGTGGTTGTAGGCCCATACCTGTAACTTCTATAAACTGCAATAAACGGTTTCAAAAAAAAAAAAAATAAATAAAAAAAAACTGCACACAAAGGCTGCAATGGCAAGCCAGAGACATCTTTAAAAGGGCTACTTAAGTGGGTTGGACAATCAGTGCTGCAGGCCTACTAGTAGTATTCAATTTACAGGCCCTGGGTACATGCAGTACCACTTTACTAGGGACATATAAGTACATGAAATGTGCCAGTTGGGGATAAAACTAGTTACCCTGTTTTAAGGAGTGAGCACATACACTTAAGCAGTGGTAAAGTGCATAGCAAAAACGATATCAGCAAGAATGGGTGAGGAAGGCAATTTATTTTGCTGAAGACCACCCTAAGGTTGTAAGGTTGACAGTCTAACATTAGTTAGCACTGCATTCAAAATAGGAATAAGGTAAAATGCAAATCAACCTGCAGGTAGGCGGGTCAATTAAGAGTGGCTTTGTGGTTAGGCCAGGCCTGCCAAGTACCACGCATCAGGCTCTGAAATGGAAAGTCACACATTTATATAGCGCCTGCTGGGATCTCAAAACAAACCGCAGCTGTAGGAAGGTGGATATCTGACTATGGTTACCCCCAAATTTTTGCCTAGTGTCTAGCTGGTTTTTCGACTTAGTTGGCCTGAGATCCTGCTATTCAGGATCTCAGCCTGGCTGTTCTCTCTTTAAAATGGACTCCATGTACCCTAGGTACATACCCAATTGGTTGGATCACCCTGTCAGCCCCTGTACCAGTGTACACTAGGTACCCAGGGCATTGGTGTACCCAAGGCCTGCCAGGGGCTGAAGCATGTATTATGCCACCCCAGGCTTGGCCTAACAATTTGACACAACTGGCTGATCACTCAGCTGGGGTAAGTTGGTGTAATCACCTCTTACTTAGGTGTAGTATACCTATACCTAACCTTAAATGGGACACCTGGTAACCTATAAGTCACTCCTATGGCAGGCCTTAACAATCCTGAAGGCAGAGTGCTTGGTTCCATGTGAGATGGTGCTCTGGCATGAGCTGAGCCTGTCTGCAGTGGTCGGAACAACTTCCTTCTACTGTTTCCAGATATCGTCATACCATATACTCTTAAGTGCATTATGAACCTCGCGGTTAAATGCTATCTTTGGTTTGGCTTTATCAAAACATGTCGAGTAAGGTGTCATACGAATTGGAATACTAACCCCTCGCCAATTCTGGCGACGGGGTTAGCATTCCACCCTTCTAGAGGGACACGACATGTACAGTACCAGAAACCCGGGTAAAATCAGACATAGCCTCAGCTCCACAAAATGGATGCTGCCACCACAGACACAAGTCTGCCCTCCTGCTGCTGGGAGTCCTTCCAGCTTGGGAGGTGTGGACAAAGGGTTTCCTGCCAGGGGAGGTGCATGCACCACCCCAGACAGGATTTTGTGTATTGGTCAGGTAGGGCTTGAAAGAAACCAGACATGCCTGTGGCTCACAAGGAGCCTCGGTGCATATGCCAGTTCAAACCGGTCCTGGGGCACACCAGTCCCGGGCCTGGGGCGAGCTGGACAAAGGATTGGGGGTGTAACCACCCCCCTTCCTGGTCCCACCCATAGGGAGGGACCTAGCAGGTAGTCCGGCCCCTAGAATCCGCTTAAAGGTAGGAGCTGTGTCCTAAGACTTCAGACATCCTGGAATCAACTTGAAACTAAGAAGAAGACGGGAACTTCGACATTCTGCTGCACAGAAGACTGAAGGAAATCTCCCCTGTGGTCAGGAAGTGACCACCTTGCTAACGCAAGCACCACCCAGCGAATCAACGTCTGCTTTGCCGCCGCCTCCCGCCGGAGCCCGAGCCCAGAGACTGACAAGACCTGGACCTCCAGACCTCTCACCGCCCGATCCACAGTCCCTAAAAAGAGGAGACCCGTGGAGGCACCGAGACACGTGGAGCCAGCCATCTTGAAACGATCACGACAAGCTGACAAGTGCAACAACCGAGGCTCCCTCCAAGTTTTGCTTTGGGATCTGACAAGCCCAACCCTCGAGCAGCATCTGCACCAAAGGTGAGCCCTCCAGCATCTCCACGATCTGCGTGGGGCCCTTCTGCATTTTGCCACTCGACGCGCCTAACCGGTTGCTGGCCCGCTGGCTAGTGGCCATCTTGGCGACGAACTTCACAAAATACACCACTGGTCTGGTTGCTCCAGACTGGCCCTTGCTCCCCTCCAAAGGAGCAGTCCTTCTGACCTTGCTGGTCAGAACCATCAGCTTATTTCATCTCCTACAACAATTGCTTTTGCCAAGGCTTGTTTGCTTCGATCAAGCCGCCGACACCTCGACAGCGAGAGCCTGCGTGGGACAGCTCGTGAACCGACTCCTGGACGTCGTCGACCTCCAGGGACCACGTGGCTGCAGAGACAAGCTACACCTTTCTTCCTGTTTGCACCCGACATCGCCTGGTACCCACCTGGTGCCACGCTGGTCACTGGCTAGTGACTGTGAACACTGTCCCCTCTGATTACAGGTCTTCAACATCTCCGATCCACTCTTGGATCCACCGCATCTCTCCCGGACCGACCGCCTGCAGCATCTTTGTCTTCAGGCTCCACGGAACAGATAGAAGAAACCCGACGCACTTCGAGGCCTATGCACCCGCTTCCTGTGGGTGAGGTAAAGCTGGCACTCCTGTGCCCAAGTGTAGTATTACATCTCTAGTGCCTGTGTTCCAAATCTTGAGTTCCTAGTCCATCCGGAAGATCCTCTTTGCAGTAACTTTGTACTTTTTACGCACCCATTGAAACCTATGGGAGCACGCGTGTGACTATTTGCTCTGCACACGCCACCCGTGGACCTCCTGGTCACTAACTGAAGTTAGCTCCTTGTAGGCCCAGCGATTCTAGAGGCCCTAGGCCTTTTCCCTTTTCTGTTCGTGGTACTTATACCACTATTTTAGTATATGGTTCGAGCGGCCACCAGGGCCTATCCATATAAAGTGCAACTTCTGTGTATTCTACTGTAATCTTGTTTGACGATTTGTGCTCCTGTGCTCATAAAGAGACTAGGGGTTACTTTGAGAAATAAATACATATATATTTTGAATATATATCTGTGTGGTGTCCTTTCATTGGTATAAAAGGGGGTTGCATTTGGTAAAACAGCTGGCTTAACACGCTTCACGAGTTTAGCCTCAAAGACTGCTTAGCCTACGCTACCACTAGGGCAGCTAGTCCGAAAAGGTTGACTTACAACCACACCATAAGGGTTGCTTGGCATGGTACAAGGTGATCACTTTAACTAGTGAGCATCATATACCAGGCCAACTTCTCACATTGGTGAGCAGCGGTTGGATTTGAGCTTGCTGTGTTTTACCATTGTAATCTCTTGGTTACCAATTGAAAGATCACATAGGTACCTGTAGGTACATATAAAACAAGATTAGATATACATAAGTTCTACTGAACTTAGTTGTTGTAGAGCAAAGGGAGTAGCACACCCTGACTACAACTACTAGATAGGTTTAGTAGGTAAACCCAAGTGTAGGTAGATTGCAACACATCCACCCACACTTAAGAGCAATGGCTGGGGCAGAGGGGTCCACTGTACCTATCTCTGTTGAGAGTGACCCCCAGAGGGCACCATCCATCTTTGCTACCCTTAACCAGAATGAGCTCAGGCATTTGGCAACTCTTAGAGGCCTTAAACAGCCCAAGAACCCTACCTCTGCTGAGCTCAGAGAACTCTTGCAAAATGATGAAAATCAGAGAGAGCTCAAGAAAGCTTCCCAGTTAGCCCCCTTAGGGTCAGGAACAGGAGGCCCCACTTCTGAAGATGCTACAGAAGTACCCCCTTTCCAATAGCCATCCCTTAGATGAGAACCATACTACAGAGGAGGAAAGTGGGGAGGATACAGAAAGTAGTGATGATGAAGTGAGAACTAGCCCAGTGCCAAGTGTTATACTTGGCCCAGCTAAACTAAGGCTATTGGGGACTGACAATGGGACCATCCCATTGGATCTCCCCAGTGGACTTAACCAGGGGCTTGGGAGGCAAAGGAATCGCTCAGGTGACTCTAATGCTTCTCATGCCTCTAGAGGCTCTCAAGGTCACTCCAGGAAAAGGATGACCACCCCTCAGAGGAGGGAACATGAGGCCAGAATGCAGGAAGCCCAGCTGAGGATCAGGAAGCAGGAGCTAGAAGTAGCCCTGATGGAAGAAAAACTGAACAAGGCTAGGCAACCTAGAGAGAGTGGGTCTATACCCACTGGTGGCAGCATTGTCCCTAAGGACAAAGATAGGGTCTTTGATAATAGGAACCTGTCTAAGGTTGTGCCCCCCTACAAAAGTGGGGATGATATCCACAAATGGATAACTGCTCTTGAGAGAGCCTGCAAAGTACAGCAGGTTCCTGAAGACCAGTGGGCAGCAATCCTCTGGCTCTCCTTTGAAGGAAGAGGCAGAGACAGACTCCTCACTGTTAGGGAGGAGGATGTCAGAAATTACAGAGTCCTGAAGAGTGTTCTGGTTGATGGGTTAGGCTTAACCACTGAACAGTACAGGTTAATGTTCAGAGACACCCAAAAGACACAGACTCAGGACTGGTCTGAATATGTTGAATGTGCCACTAAGGCTTTGGAGGGTTGGTTGCTGGGAAGTAAGGTATCTGATTATACAGGATTGTACAATTTGATGATGAGAGAACAGATTTTAAGTAACTGTCAAAACCAGCTCCTCCATCAACACCTGGTAGACTCAGATTTGACCTCTCCCCAAGAATTGGGAAAGAGGGCAGATAAATGGGTGAGGACCAGGATCGGGCCTAAGAATCAGGGTGGTGACCAAAAGAAAGATACCACCAAACCTCAAGAGAAGGGTGGGGATAAAGCAAAAGAGAAATCTTCCTCAGGGCCCCAAAACTCCACACAGGGTGGTGGGTCCCAAGCTCCCTCCTCTACCACAGGTAAAAAGCCTTACTGCCATGAGTGTAAAACTCCTGGGCATTGGAAAACTGACAGCAGTTGCCCAAGGGCTACAAACAAAACTGTTCCTCCAATTACTCCTGTCACACCACCTATTACTGTCAGCAGTAATCCCCCAGGTGGTGGGAGTGCCCCCAAAAATTTGGGTGGGTTTACTTGGGGAACACAGGGGGACCCTGGCTTAGCCAATTCCCCTGCAGCAGATACTCTTGTCTGTGATGGTGGCATGGGGTTTGCCAACTTCACTGCCTGTCCCAACACTTTGGGTAGGTACAGACAGGAGCCCTACATCAATGGTACAAAAGCTGAGGCCTACAGAGACACTGGAGCTAGCATCACAATGGTGGCCCATTTGGCTAGTTCCCTCTGAGCAGCTTTTGCCTGGGTTCTCCTACCAGGTGACCAACATTGATGGCAAACAGAACAGTCATCCCATGGCAGAGGTATGTCTCAGCTGGGGAGGTGTCACTGGCCCTAAAAGGGTGGCAGTGTCCCCAACCTTGCCTGTAGACTGCTTACTGGGGAATGACTTAGAACTCTCAGCTTGGGCTGGAGTTGAACAAGACACCCATTCTAAAATGGTAGGCCTTTCACAAAAGGGTAGTGGGGTTGTGCCATTCACAACCCCTGTCCAAATAGATTTCCTCCCTGGAAAGGTTGGAAGGGCAGTGGTAGCCACAGCCCAGGCACAGACAGACTTCCCTGTAGAGACTGGCAGAGCTGTGACAGTCACAGCTCAAACACAAACTGAGTGCCCCCCTGAAAAGGTTGGCAAGGCTGTTATGGTCTCAGCCTATACTCAGACTGACATAGGTGTAGTGAAGCCTGCAACTATGGATCACTCCACACAAACAGAGAGTAGTGGGGAGGAAGAAAAGTCTCCCTCTCCCCAGACATTTGGAAAAAGTCAGCCTCCTCGGGGAGCTGACCTCACCCCTTTTGAAGGAACTGCCCCAGAGGTAGCCAGGCCTGGCCTGGCAGAGCCTCTGATGTCAGTGGCCCCTTCCAAGGTGGGACCCAGTCTGGTGCAGGTAGCCTGCCTCTCTCTACCCTGCCTCAGTCAGCCCAGGGCTGCAGAGGTCAGGGAGACCAGTGGACCCCAAGAGGGCCCCTGTCCACAAGAACCCCCCCATCAAAAGAATGAGGATTTCCTGGCTAGTAGCCCTAGTCAGGTGATGGGTAAAAACATTCCTGAGGGATCTCCTTTACAGGTAGTTAGGGACCTCCCCCAGAGGGATTCTGTTGGGTACAGGCAAACATGGGACCTTAGGGCCCCAGACCTGACCTGTCCCTCCAGTAAGCCCACAAAAGGGACCCAGCCTCCAGCTTTAGGTAGCCAGAGGCTGACCCTGAGAGCACAGTGCAACTCAGTTAAGGAAAGAAAGGCATCCATTGTGGAGGGGGATTGGAGGAAGCTGAGGCCTCACTTTGAGGACACTCACTTCAGTACTCCATCTCAACACCAGCCTTTTACGTTGCCAAGACACACAAAAGGTAGAGATTCCCTGTGGTGGAGACCCTCTGATACCCTTAAGGTGAGGGATTGCTTAGTGGACCATGAGACAGGGTGTAACCATGCCAGTGCTGGTTCCTCCTTATATGGCCACTTGGGCAATATAGGCTTACCTGGTCAAGGTCAGCCTTATCTCCCTTCGTTTGGGGGGGGGGTTGTGTAGGAAGGTGGATATCTGACTATGGTTACCCCCAAATTTTTGCCTAGTGTCTAGCTGGTTTTTCGACTTAGTTGGCCTGAGATCCTGCTATTCAGGATCTCAGCCTGGCTGTTCTCTCTTTAAAATGGACTCCATGTACCCTAGGTACATACCCAATTGGTTGGACCACCCTGTCAGCCCCTGTACCAGTGTACACTAGGTACCCAGGGCATTGGTGTACCCAGGGCCTGCCAGGGGCTGAAGCATGTATTATGCCACCCCAGGCTTGGCCTAACAATTTGACACAACTGGCTGATCACTCAGCTGGGGTAAGTTGGTGTAATCACCTCTTACTTAGGTGTAGTATACCTATACCTAACCTTAAATGGGACACCTGGTAACCTATAAGTCACTCCTATGGCAGGCCTTAACAATCCTGAAGGCAGAGTGCTTGGTTCCATGTGAGATGGTGCTCTGGCATGAGCTGAGCCTGTCTGCAGTGGTCGGAACAACTTCCTTCTACTGTTTCCAGATATCGTCATACCATATACTCTTAAGTGCATTATGAACCTCGCGGTTAAATGCTATCTTTGGTTTGACTTTATCAAAACATGTCGAGTAAGGTGTCATACGAATTGGAATACTAACCCCTCGCCAATTCTGGCGACGGGGTTAGCATTCCACCCTTCTAGAGGGACACGACATGTACAGTACCTGAAACCCGGGTAAAATCAGACATAGCCTCAGCTCCACAAAATGGATGCTGCCACCACAGACACAAGTCTGTCCTCCTGCTGCTGGGAGTCCTTCCAGCTTGGGAGGTGTGGACAAAGGGTTTCCTGCCAGGGGAGGTGCATGCACCACCCCAGACAGGATTTTGTGTATTGGTCAGGTAGGGCTTGAAAGAAACCAGACATGCCTGTGGCTCACAAGGAGCCTCGGTGCATATGCCAGTTCAAACCGGTCCTGGGGCACACCAGTCCCGGGCCTGGGGCGAGCTGGACAAAGGATTGGGGGTGTAACCACCCCCCTTCCTGGTCCCACCCATAGGGAGGGACCTAGCAGGTAGTCCGGCCCCTAGAATCCGCTTAAAGGTAGGAGCTGTGTCCTAAGACTTCAGACATCCTGGAATCAACTTGAAACTAAGAAGAAGACGGGAACTTCGACATTCTGCTGCACAGAAGACTGAAGGAAATCTCCCCTGTGGTCAGGAAGTGACCACCTTGCTAACGCAAGCACCACCCAGCGAATCAACGTCTGCTTTGCCGCCGCCTCCCGCCGGAGCCCGAGCCCAGAGACTGACAAGACCTGGACCTCCAGACCTCTCACCGCCCGATCCACAGTCCCTGAAAAGAGGAGACCCGTGGAGGCACCGAGACACGTGGAGCCAGCCATCTTGAAACGATCACGACAAGCTGACAAGTGCAACAACCGAGGCTCCCTCCAAGTTGTGCTTTGGGATCTGAGAAGCCCAACCCTCGAGCAGCATCTGCACCAAAGGTGAGCCCTCCAGCATCTCCACGATCTGCGTGGGGCCCTTCTGCATTTTGCCACTCGACGCGCCTAACCGGTTGCTGGCCCGCTGGCTAGTGGCCATCTTGGCGACGAACTTCATGAAATACACCGCTGGTCTGGTTGCTCCAGACTGGCCCTTGCTCCCCTCCAAAGGAGCAGTCCTTCTGACCTTGCTGGTCAGAACCATCAGCTTATTTCATCTCCTACAACAATTGCTTTTGCCAAGGCTTGTTTGCTTCGATCAAGCCGCCGATACCGCCGACAGCGAGAGCCTGCGTGGGACAGCTCGTGAACCGACTCCTGGACGTCGTCGACCTCCAGGGACCACGTGGCTGCAGAGACAAGCTACACCTTTCTTCCTGTTTGCACCCGACATCGCCTGGTACCCACCTGGTGCCACGCTGGTCACTGGCTAGGTACTGTGAACACTGTCCCCTCTGCTTACAGGTCTTCAACATCTCCGATCCACTCTTGGATCCACCGCATCTCTCCCGGACCGACCGCCTGCAGCATCTTTGTCTTCAGGCTCCACGGAACAGATAGAAGAAACCCTGACGCACTTCGAGGCCTATGCACCCGCTTCCTGTGGGTGAGGTAAAGCTGGCACTCCTGTGCCCAAGTGTAGTATTACATCTCTAGTGCCTGTGTTCCAAATCTTGAGTTCCTAGTCCATCTGGAAGATCCTCTTTGCAGTAACTTTGTACTTTTTACGCACCCATTGAAACCTATGGGAGCACGCGTGTGACTATTTGCTCTGCACACGCCACCCGTGGACCTCCTGGTCACTAACTGAAGTTAGCTCCTTGTAGGCCCAGCGATTCTAGAGGCCCTAGGCCTTTTCCCTTTTCTGTTCGTGGTACTTATACCACTATTTTAGTATATGGTTCGAGCGGCCACCAGGGCCTATCCATATAAAGTGCAACTTCTGTGTATTCTACTGTAATCTTGTTAGACGATTTGTGCTCCTGTGCTCATAAAGAGACTAGGGGTTACTTTGAGAAATAAATACATATATATTTTGAATATATATCTGTGTGGTGTCCTTTCATTGGTATAAAAGGGGGTTGCATTTGGTAAAACAGCTGGCTTAACACGCTTCACGAGTTTAGCCTCAAAGACTGCTTAGCCTACGCTACCACTAGGGCAGCTAGTCCGAAAAGGTTGACTTACAACCACACCATAAGGGTTGCTTGGCATGGTACAAGGTGATCACTTTAACTAGTGAGCATCATATACCAGGCCAACTTCTCACAGCAGCGCTGTAAATTAACACTACAGACAGAAAGCTGGCAGCATGCACAGGCTTGTTTGGGGGGCTGGTTCAACTCGCTCAGGGCTCAGGCAGGTGAGGTTACAAAGTAACTAATTCACCCACGCTGGCGAGGTTGCGCAGGCTTTTTTGCTGAGTGCTCACACCACACATAACTGTTGATTTGCGTCGTACTATCAAGTACCATAATGTGCCGACGCCGTCAAGCCCTGACCCGTCTGCCACCAAAGTGATAGTGCCTCAGCAGGCACTGCAACCAACAGCGAGTTCAGCAGCATTAAGGCTATTATTGAATGCCGCTTTGGCACTTGTAGTGTTGTGGGTTTTCTATGTTTCTAGCTCAAGCTAATATTTCTTAGCTCGTGCTGTTGTTTTTCACGTATTCCACATTTTCTTTTAGAATGCGGGTTGGGACTTTGACAGTTGCTGATCTTACCTGCTTGTGCCTAGCTGCTCTTCTTGTGGGTGGTGTTTTTATCTACAATAAAAGTTACCTTTCACCTGCTTTCGTGTCCGACGTACTTTACAAAGTTGGCGACGAGCTGTCACACCACCCGACGGATACCGCAGCCTTGGATAGCCTGTTGTCTTCAGGAGCTTCGTTTCTGGTTTCCTTGGAATTTCTCTTCTTCAAGATCTCTCTGCGCTGACTCTGGCGGTTGCCTGCACTTCCTTCTGGCACCTTCCCATCGTGAGTTGTGAATTTTTCGTCCAATTTTGTCCTGCAGAGGAACCGTTCCTGTCTCCATTGTGTCCTGATGTCATAACCGAGCTCTCCTTTCTTCTACCCTTGCGGTCGACGTCAGACGTTGTAACCTTGGTTACAATCAATGCTTCTGTTACCCTGCACGTCGTAGCTTTGCTACGACCAACATTACACCCTTCACGTCGTAGCTCGTCTATGACCAACGTTTCATTTTCATGTTCCTGATACCATTTCAGCTTTATTTTGACGTGTCACGCTTTACGTTACGTGACTCCATTTTGGTTTTGTTATAAATCTCCACTGTTCGCTTCTGCTCCACCGGACTATCTTCGTGCAGACTTCATTTCTACATGTTTCAAGAACAGTAAGCTCATTTTCTACTATTTCTTTTTTTTCCCTTTTATTCTCTACACTATTTTCAAGTACTGTGCTTCATAACCTTGATATATATTTGGAACTATTCCGTTTCTATCAGTGTACACCAGTGTATAATACAGCTCCTCATCTGTGTACATCTGTTTAAAATAGGGGGGAAAAAATTGCTAGATGCAAGTGTACACTGTTCAACAACCATTAGTCTACCAGGACAACATATAATCAATCACAAAACATTGTGCATAAATATTTATCAAAAATCTTTATTTTCGTGATCTTTTATCATTTGTTTTTCTTTTTTTCTGGTATCAAAGGTATTACTTATTCACTAAAATCTTCAATGCATCAAACATTTCATAACAATAGAAACATGGTCATATAGTAAAAAAGATCATACAGTACAGTTCAATATTATATGTAGTACAACACTATCATGTATTGGAAACAGGGTCCAGATGGTTTATGAACAGAAAGTAGGGTCGGCGGTACTATGTGTGCACAAAATTACGAACTTAATCCTCCTCAATCGTTCTGGCCTGCTGGAGGAGTTCCTTGGATGAAGTGGGTTGAATGGAAACCGTTTATCCTTAATTATATTGAGACATTGGATGATCAGGGGAAAATGTCTCCTGAACAAAAAAAAATGGATTTTCTTACATTGCATTTGACCTGAAGGTTCAAAAGATTTCAATCCAATGTCTAAAGCGATTGGTGGTGATGGGGACTTTAATGTTTTTGATTGTGCAATTGCTGATTTTGATAGACATTTCTCTCCTAAGGTGTGTATCGGCATTGTCAGGTATAAGTTCTTTCATAGAAAACAAGAGCCCAATGAATGTGTTGATGACTATGTGGCTGCTTTAAGAACATTATCTCTTGATTGTCATTTTGGTTCACTTCAAGAGGATTTTATAAGAGATCAAGTCGTCATGCATGTTAAGGATCCCCCTATTCAAGATAGGTTATGAGTTAACAGAGTTTCTAATTTACAACACATTTTAGCGTTGGTAAGAAAAGCTGAAATGTCCAGCAGAAGTGCCAAGGTCATTCAAGGGGAATCTGGAACCAAACAGGTTGAAATCGTTAGTAAAGGTAATCCTAGTTCTCGTTCTGTCAGGAATCCTAGTAAAATAAATCTCTACAAATTAGACAAAAATAAAGAAAAAGTGACTGTTCGTATCAAAGAACGTTTTAAATGTTACAGGTGTGGTAGTCCTTCGCACCTTGCCAAAAAATGTTGTCCTGCTCTTAAACAGAAATGTTCGTCATGTGTCTTAATTGGCCATTTCTCTAAAGTCTGTAATAGGAAACCTAAATCTAAAGTTAAATGCGTTGAAGAGGGTGACTACAGTGATAATGAGGGTAACTCTCTATTGAAAATGAAAGATTTGTTCTTAATATTAAGGACAAAGATGCTGAGAATGTTTATAGTGTTTCCAACAAGAAAAAACCTCTGTGTGATATGACTATTGGATGGGTTGATATTCAAATTTATGCAGATTCTGGATCTCCCTACTCCTGTGGTTCCCAAACTGTGCGCCGCGGCACCCCGGTGCGCCGTAATGAGGTGTCAGGGGCACCGCGTGCAAGATGTGGGAAGTGGCAGCCACAGCGTACGGGGGAGTTAGTAATGCCACCTTCATTATCCTGCAACATGGTTTGACCCAAGAGCGACGTGCGTACGTAGGCGCGTACGTGCTTTCAGAGGCGTAGTCTCCGCCATTGCTGCCATACGCAGTTTCGAGCATTTGAGGCGCAAGTTTGCTGTCCGCCGTTCTCTGCCGTGCCTCGTGGGACCCTCTGCACAAGGAAATAGGTAAGTAAAGTCCGCCTAATGCCAAGAATTAGCTGCAGCATGCTAGCGAGTAATGAGCAGGGAGTGAGTGGGTACGTGTAATAAGGGATGGCCCTTTGGATAAAGGTGGGCGCTACCACCGGACCCAATAGCACAGCAGGACGCGCTCCCTCGACAGGAGGGCAGATGCTCTTCTTTGAGTCTTGTTTCGGTGGATCAGCTCTTGAGACAGAAATGTTTCAATCTCTTAGCGGTAATGAAATGAGATCTTACTCTTTGCTAATTCAGCAGATAGGAATGATTAGGATTTATTGGCCAATGGTAAAAATTAACACATTTACCATATCTAACTCGGATAACTGCTGGGCATCTGCAGCTGAGAACAGAAATCTGAGGCACATGATATAGCACTGTTTCTCATGTTTTATCTTTCTGGTCTGATAGCTATTGCATTGCATTCAGTGCTTAATTTGAGCCAGTGGTTTTGGTGCTCGGCACTGGCACTTTATTGTCAACACCAGTTCTTATAACAGCCTGCCACATGGTGGCACTGTTTATCTGATTTTGTGAAGAGCACAACAACAGTTGTTTAAAAATTGAATATACATTAGAATCGCTAATACCTGCCACCCAAAGCTATAAGAATAGCTCGGGCGGCATGTGTTAGTCATTTGTAATGTATATTTAAAGTCTGAATTGTCACACTCTTCTGAGCATGACG
Source organism: Triturus cristatus (assembly GCF_964204655.1). Lineage (NCBI taxonomy): Eukaryota > Metazoa > Chordata > Amphibia > Caudata > Salamandridae > Triturus > Triturus cristatus. The sequence continues at coordinate 21,335,983 of NC_140580.1, read as the reverse complement.
GTTAGTTGTGATGGTATTGTCATTGGCAGCGCTAGTGGGGGCAAAGGTTGGCGCAAGTTGCAGTAGCCTTCTGACAAGGGCCATGGCACTTATCTTTTTACAAATTAAGTACTGATTGCATTGATTATCAATTGCATTGAACTAGCGCCTCATACTTCTAAAGAGGCATCAAGGTGCTTTCGGTGACGTGCTCCTCCATACATTTATGAGTATGAGTGAGAGCTCAGTGCGGTGAATAAGGCTTTTGATTCTCTGCCACAGTCTGATGTAAACTGTATGCATACCCCCTTCCCAGAATAAAATTAGCAAGTAATCAACTCTGCTATGCTGCTCTCTTATGGCCATGTTCCAGTTTTAATTGTGCACCACTAGATATTGCATTTACTAGGATTTCCTACGATAGCGAAAAGTATCTATATCTTATCTAATATTTATATAAAAATAAGTACTATTTTTATAATTCGGTCTCGACTTCGGTCATTGAGTGTGTGTATAATTTCATGCCTTGGTGTGTACAAAAAATGCTTAGCACTACCCTCTGTTAAGCCTAACTCCTCGAGCTCCTGCTGCACTATTGAACGTTATGCCCCTGCCGTGGCATCTGAAGGGCTGGAGAAAGGGCACATTGCCTCAGCTCCTCGAACAAAAGCCAGGAATACAGAGAACCTGGAAGGGTCCAATGGTGAATTAACTCAATAAACTAGTCCTGCACCTAGATGCGTCACTCTGGGTCCGTGTTGGTGAAGCCACTCATAAGGAGCCCGCCATTTTAGTGTCAAAATAATGCTGGTGATACTGATGACGACAGACCAAACTCAATGTTCCATTTTCTCAGAGCGGGTCTCAGTACCAAAAGCTACTGAAAGCAGCAGCTGGCATAAATAAGGGTTTGGGACCAGGTACACAGTTTGCATCACTGGAGCATGTGTGTGCTCTCTGTTGCATCTGGTGCCTTTTCATTGACTTATATGTGCTCCACTGCACTTTTGCCGTGGTGTGTGTGCTGCACAGCATTTGCTGAATTGGTGTGGGTGTTGTAGTTACATTTGCTGCGATGGTGTGTATGTGTGTCTGTGTGTGCAGTGCTGGGTTTTCAGCATTTGCATGCATTTGTGTGTGAATGTTAGTGTATCTGTGTGTACTGTCTTGTGTTTGCATCAATGACTTGAATGTGCTCTGCTGCGTTTGCTAAAAAGCTACATGGATGTGTGTGTAGTATTTGCAGAAATTATTTGTGCTTTGCTGCATTTGCGGCTACAGCTTGTCTCTGTTGGGGGAAAAATCGATGGATTGGGATGCAGCCAAAGTGATTGCCAGTGGATGAGATTAATAATTCAAGCATTCCAACCATCACATTGTTCTTTGTACTTCACTTCTTTAGGAACGGATAAAAATTAATGAGGCTCTGAATAAATGTAAAAGTAATTTCAAGTTATATTTGAAGCATGTACAGAGCATTATTTATTTAGATGGCATGCTGCATTAAACAAATTGATAGCTTTGGTTGGTAAAAGAAAACTAGAGTAACAATACTAATAATTTGTCTCATTGCTTTTAAATCCTGGTTGTAGGGAAGAAGCACGCTGCGGAGGAAAAGCCGATCTCACCAGCTGAACCCACTGAACCAGTTCCTCCAGGCAGAACAGCCATCGTTGAAGTACAAGCAGGTACGTGAAGTGGTTTCTACCCAGCTTATATGAACTAAGTCAGAGTTGCTCATGTTTTCTATTGTTGGTTGCAACCGCTGCACTAAAATGCAGCAAACTTTCCATTTGCCATTTTATTGTTCTGTATATATTGCTATTCTTAGTCTTGTGGGCCCGGCACTTGTGAAATGGACATGCTCATTTTTCTGTAATGTTGCTCTGCCTTTCATTGCTGTCACGTTTATACAAGAACATTGACCCAAAACCATCCCAATGAGCACAAACGGCAAATGGCATGCATCCGTACATTTTTTATTTGCCTTGATTGCAAAATACACAACAGATATTGGTTGGTGATGTCAGAGAATGGGACCGATAGTCAAACTACGGCCATGATTTTGATGAAAAACCATATGTCCGTGCTGTAGCGTACTCTGTACTACTGTGATATGTCCTTGGATGGACCCAGGAATTGTTGAAGTGTGGTATTTTGTGTTACAAATCACAGTCTGATGTACACATTAGCTGAAATTTGGCTTTCTTCATTGTTTGCAAAAATGTGCTATCTTAGATTTCATTAAAAAACTGAATGCTCTTTCTGTCTGTGCGGAGTACCAGTAAGAATAATAAATCCAAATGGTCACCGTCATCATGGGCTGCTATTGGAAATTAAGAGAAATAATAGATACATCATTAAAAAGAGAAAAACTTTTGTTCTTTTTAAACTTGCCTTAACTGGATATTTTGTACTTCAGGCTTATTATTCCGTGGAGACTGTGGATGAGACCCGGAAGAAACCTGGAAATACTTGAGCAAAGGAAAAGAAAAGAAGACCAGGAACTTTACAGATAGAAAGACCTTTCTTATAACTTTTTGTAAATTCTTCTCTTCTCCACCTGAATAATTCAGACGAGTGGAACCGATTTCCATCTTTCTGATTGACAATGAAGAGATTTCTAATGCCAAGTTCAAGTACGTTTGAGCAAAGTGAAGTTGCAGGTTCTTCTGACAAAAAAGAGGACGGCAAACGAAAAGCCAAGTACAGAAAGTACGATGACAGGTATCTGGATTATAGTTTCACATGTGTTCAGGTTAATAATGAGGAGCGTCCTCAATGTGCAATCTGTTTAAAAGTTTTTACTCTGGAATCCATGCTTCCAAGTAAACTTAAGCGGCATCTTGAAAGTCTTCACCCAAATGTGGTCGGAAAGCCAAGGGAATTTTTTGTAAGAAAAGTTGCAGAAGCCAAACTACAAAAGTCCACTTTCTCAAAAGAAACCAAAATTAATAGTAACGCCCTCCTGTCTTCATATAAAGTGGCCTATCTAGTTGCACAGAGTAAAATAAAACACACAATTGCAGAAGAGATGATTTTGCCTGCTGCTGTTGATATGGTAACAATCATGCTCGGCAAAGATGCAGGTAAACAGCTGCTGAAAGTGCCTCTTTCTAATAATACTATCAGCCGGAGGATAAATTATATGGCTGAAGATATTAACGATCAGCTCATCTGTAATCTGAGAGGCAAAGACTTTGCACTCCAGTTGGATGAGCCAACAGACAACCACAAAGACACCCATCTTATTTGCTATGTCAGGTTTCTATACGAAAAACAAACTGTTGAGGATTTGTTGTTCTGTAAAGAAATCAAAGGTGGAACCACAGGTCAAGACTTGTATGCGGTTGTGGATGATTTCATGCAACTGAATCAAATTGACTTGGAGAGATGTGTTGGAGTTTGTACAGATGGGGGTCGTTCAATGGCAGGATGCTACCAAGGACTTCAAGCTCGCATACGATCTAAAGCGCCTAATGCTGTTTGGACACACTGTATAATACACAGAGAATCTCTGACAGGAGGAAACCTCAGTGAAGAGCTGCATGGTATTCTGAAAATAGTCATTAAAGTGGTAAATCATATTAAAACAAGACCAATGAAAGCAAGATTTTTTGCTAAACTGTGTGAGGACATGGGTGCCGAACACTCATGACTCTTGTTCTACAGCAGTTCTCGGTGGCTGTCTCTCGGTAACTCCATGCTTAGAGTGTATGAGCTGAGGAATGAAATATACTTATATCTACACGATGATGAACATTGTTTTGCTGACAAATTTATTGATGCGGACTTTCTAATACAAATGGCTTTTCTTTCTGATCTATTTGAAAAACTGAATGCACTGAACAAGTCCTTGCAAGGCAATAATACTAACATCTTGCAACTGTCAGACAAAGTTTCAGGCTTTAAGAAGAAAGTGATCCTTTGGAAAAGCAGTGTAAGCAAAGGTGACTATAAATGTTTTCCTTCATTGGACCAGTTTCTGCAGGAGAATGAGATGGCGTTAAAGGAGGAACTGAGGACAGTTTTTGTTCTGTATTTGTCTCAACTGCGTTTTTACCTTGACAAATATTTTCCAGAGGATGAAGTGGAGCCAATAAAATGGGTGAGAGAACCCTTCAATGCTGAGATACCTCAGCATTTCAACAATGAGGAAGCAGAATAGCTTATTGATGTTTCAAGTGACTCAGCATTCAAAGTAGGGTTCCAGTCTCAGTCACTGCTTGAGTTCTGGTGCCAAACTGGAGATGAATACCCAATGAGAAGTAAGAGAGCCTTGCATGTTTTGATCCCGTTTGCTACTTTGCACCTTTGTGAAGCTGGTTTCTCAGCAGTTGCAGTGATAAAGTCAAAATATAGGGCAAAAATTTACCTTGAAAAAGAAATGCGTGTTGCGATCACAAAAATAACTCCAAGATTTCAGGAGCTATGTAAGGAAAAACAAGCACATACATCTCACTAGGATTTTTAAGGTACATTCGGACTCCATTGTTTTTCCTGTTCTTTGAAAAAGATATTTTACTATACAGAAGTTTTTTAACTATTGTTGTGTGGTTAAAAAAAGTTGCATGGAAACATATTCGGCTATTAATCTTGTATCGTTTCTCACTTAACGAGTTTTTATTAAACAACTGTTATCTTCATATTTTGTTACAAATATGATTATAATACCTTCATTGCGTCCCAATTACTTTAAGGAAGACAACAGGAAGTACTCATGAGGTCGGGCTTACATCCCCCTCACCCGCCCACCGGTAAACAAATGGTGGGGAGCCACGGCCAACTGCCAATTAGGTCCAGGGAGCCACAAGTCAAAAAGGTTTGGGAACCACTGCCCTACTCTATTGTTAATGAGAATGTATGGAATTCCTTATTTTCTTCCAAATTAGGTGCTGATCTTGAAGAACCTGATATTTCTCCAGAAGGATATTCTGGAGAAAGAATGTATTTATTAGGTTTCAGGAATTTGGTTTTCAGGTTCAAGAACCGTGAGAGTCTTGCTAAGTTGTATGTTTCTAAAAAAGGTCCTTCCGTGTTAGGCTGGTTCTACTAGGGAGGACTTGGCATTCTTTTAGATCCCAACAGTCCTGAACCCGTTATGGTTCTTGCCGATAGTGAAGCTACTGCTAATGACATGCTTAAAAGGTTTCCTAATGTTTTTAATGAGAAGATTGGTAAGTTAACTGACTTTGTACATAAGATTATCCTTAAAAAGATGCGTGTCCTAAAGTTTTCAAGGCTAGGAATATTGCGTGCTAATGGCAATATTCGTTTATGTATTGATTTAAGATATCTTAACGAGGGGGAGGAGCCTAGGGCTTGACCAAGATGGCCGCGTGAGCTTTGAACTCCCGAGACCCTCGTGCCCTCCGTCGTCTATCCTGTATATAATCCTGTTTGTATGCATGGCATCGTGTAGATGACTTGTCAGGGAGGCGTTCGATGCCACCCGAGGTCGAATCGCCCACCGGGAACCGGAGTTATGCATGGCGGAAGATTGAGGCCCATCTCCGAGGGATGCCAGGGGCTCGAGTTGGCAGGATGCCCGACCTCTAATTGAACAACAGCGGCCAGGCGAGGTGTGAACGGCCGGACGGAGGTCCCTATCCTTTCACTTTCACTTTCTCGCCCTTTGTCTGCCCAGCCCAGGGAGTGCTCGCGTCTGCTTTATTATCATTTGGACGCTCTGCATGCCACACTGGCGACCCATCGTAAGACGGAGCACTCCTGATCTCTCTCGCTGAGAGAGGGCAGTCCTGTTTGACCCGACTTGCTTGAGCCCATCATGTCGGGCAAAGCAGAGGTGGACCGGCCGAAGCCCAAGGCCACCAGGCGGGGAGCCTACACTCAAGCCAATAACATGGACCGCTATGCCCAGCAGAAGGGGTCACCGGGTGCACCGAGCCAGTCCCCGGACACACAGAAGACTGCCTCACCCTTGGCCCCGGAGCTCTCACTGCAGGATGTCATGGGTGCACTCGACGGGCTGCAGACTTCGATTGGGAGACAGTTTGATGCCCTGGCGCACAAAGTGGATACCATCTTGGTGGATGTTAATCTGATCCGCGCGGATTTGGGCAAAACAAATGAACGGGTCAAATCCCTGGACACCAAGACCACGGGCCTCGCCGATGATGTCTCGGACCTGCAGACCGAGGTCCGTAAGTTGCGGACCGAGAATGATCTCGCCGCCCGTCGGCTGGAGGACTTCGAGAGCCGGGCCAGGCGCAACAACGTGCGCGTTATCGGGGTCCCGGAGTCCTCGGACGAGACTTCAGTGGACCTGCTCGTGGAGGACTTGGTGCTCAATCATCTGCAGCCTAAGGGTCTAGGGAAGTTCTTCGCAGTTGAGCGGGCCCATAGAGTGCCGGGTGGGCGGCCCAAGGTGGGAGCCACACCGAGGCCGATCGTCGCCCGGCTCTTTCATTTTCGAGACCGGGACGCTATCCTGCAGGCCTCGAGGGTAACGGGCCCGGTCCCCTTCCAGAACGCGTCGGTGAATTTCTATCCTGACTTCACCCAGCAGGTGCAGAGGCAGCGGCAGGGCTTCCTGGGGGTGAAGAGGAGGCTTCGGGAGAGGGAACTGAAATACGCCATGCTCTTCCCTGCCAGACTACGTGTGGTGTTTGAAGACCGAACATTCTTCTTTGAGTCGCCTGCCATGGCAGATGAATGGCTGGACGCTCTGCCTCGACGACGCACGGAAGAGGACACTGCCGTAGACGGGGACAGTGGCCGGGATGAACAAGGTTGATGTCTTCGGAACCGGACTGACTCGGACTGACTTTAGATAATGACTTGCAGTAAATACGGAGGTTGTGGGAGGACGAGGGGAGCTCTTTCCTCCCTTAGGGTACTTTTTGTAGATTTTGGGTTTGGTAGGGCGACAGGCACACTGCAAGTTGGGGGGGCTTTGTAAGCTGCAGCAGGGGTGCAGGGTGGGGGGGGGTTTCCGGGATTTTGGGTTTGTTGTTGGGGGGTTTGTTTCCGCAAGGCATAGTGATTATTTCCAGGACTGTTCCATGGTGGCTCTTTGGGTGTGGGGTGGGCCTCTTTACGTTTGGGGATGGGGGGTAGGGGTTTAAGTGTTATAAGCTGGAATGTTAATGGTTTGGGGGATCGCATTAAGCGTGGGATTGTTTTGCAATTCTTGAAACGGTCATTGCCGGATGTTGCCCTGCTGCAGGAGACGCATCTTATAGGTAATACGTGCTATGCCCTGAATAGGAAGGGTTATAAATTCATAGCTCATTCGGGATTCTCCTCTGGGTCCAGGGGTGTGGGCATCCTAGTCAGAGCCTCGCTACCATTTGAGGTGGACTCCACCATTGTTGATGATAGGGGGAGGTTTGTGGCGGTGGCGGGGCGGTGGGAAGGAAGAACTTTGGTTTTAGTTTCGGTTTATGTCCCGCCGGCCCTGCAGGCCTCCACGTTCACAGATCTGGGTAGGGCCCTGCTGGATCTCCCGGGGGGTATGCTTGTAGTGGGAGGTGATTTCAACGCTGTTGGCTCCGGCCTGCTGGATAGATACCCGCCCAGAGACACTGGGGGGGCTCAGAAGTGGCTTCCAGACTTTCTAGATACGCTTGGCCTGATAGACTGCTGGAGGCTCCGGCACCCCACACAGAGCCAATACACTTTCCACTCCGGGGCGCATGGTAGCCTTTCTAGGATTGACTACCTACTCACTCTGGCTGCACATGCCTCATTGGTGTCTGAGGCCAGGCACATGGCGCGTGGTATATCTGACCATTCGCCGGTGTGGGTCAGGCTGGATCTGGGTCGAGAGGGAGGGGGAAGGGTGGCTCCTATCAACCCTTGGTATTTCCGAGACCCCAAGATGCGCAGCGCGCTGGTAAAGACAGTAGATAATTTTTTCAAGGACAATCAGGGATCCGTGGACTCGGCAGTGTCGCTGTGGGAAGCATTTAAGACCGTGTTGCGAGGGGAAGCCCTCTCCCTTGTAGTGGCTGCCAAGCGGCGGAGAGATGGCGAGGTTTTGCAGGTTGAGGAGGAGATCGCGGCTTTGGAGGGAGCGCTGGAGGAGGAGGTTACAGAGGCCTCACTGCATGAGCTGTGCTTGAAGCAATCCGAGTATAAGGACCTGGTGACGAATGCCGCTAAGACCCTCGGTAGGGAACAGCAGGGCCGTCTGTATGATGTTGGTGACAAGGCCGGGAAACTCCTGGCTTGGCTGGACAAAAAAGAACGGGTCAATAGAGTAGTGCCGGAGTTGACGGGAGAGGGGGGAGAGGTGATTGTGGAACCTGAGAGGATTGTGCAGTGTTTCTCGGACTATTTCCGTATGGTTTATGCCTCAGTGTCGGACAGGCCGCCCGAGGACTCGCGTGACCTCCTGCGTGATATTGCATTGCCCTGTCTCTCTGATATAGATAGGGACGATCTAGATGGTGACATAACGGTCGATGAGGTGGCGGGGGCTATCCGCGCATTGAACTCGGGCAAGGCCTCGGGTCCGAACGGCTTGCCGGTCGACCTGTACAAGCTGTTTCCGGATAGGGTTGCCCCTCACCTGCGCGCCATGTTCGTGGAGGCGCGGGGGAGTGGGGCCCTCCCGTTGGATCAGCGACTGGCGACGATTGTGGTTATACACAAAGAGGGCAAACCCCGAGATAAGTGCGCCTCATATAGGCCTATCTCACTCCTTAACGCAGAGCCGAAAACTCTGGCTAAAATCCTGGCGGCCCGGTTGATTAGGGTACTCGGTGACTTGGTCCACCCGGATCAATCCGGATTCATCCCGCACCGTAACACAGCGTTAAATCTTCGGCGCCTTCATGGTGTAATCGCCAGGGCGGGCACGCTGCGTGAACCAGCTATTGTGGCGTCTCTCGATGCCACGATGGCCTTTGACACGGTGGAATGGGCATATTTGTGGGCCGTTTTGACCAAGTTCGGCTTTGGCCACGGTTTTGTGAGCTGGGTGAGGTTGCTGTATGAGGGCCCTCTCGCGAGTGTGGTGGTAAATGGCCGGGCGTCGACTCCATTTCAGCTTGGGAGGGGTACTCGGCAAGGTTGTCCCCTGTCGCCATTGTTGTTTGCCCTCGCCCTTGAGCCGCTGGCTGCGTGGATACGCTGGCACCCGGATATACGGGGACTTAGATGGTCGCCTGAACACGAGGACCGTATATCGCTCTATGCTGATGACATCCTGTTGTATCTTGCCTCACCCAAGAAATCACTTATAGTGGTCTGTGACGTACTCACATCTTTCGGTAGGAACTCGGGTCTCGTTATCAACTGGAGTAAATCGTATTTATATGTTCTTAGTGGCGAGGTTCCACCGATCCCTCGAACTTGTTCGATCCAGGTTGCTCAGCAGGGCTTCGTGTATCTGGGGGTCTTTATCTCCATGGACTCTGCCGTGCGATATGAGAGGAACCTGCTCCCCCCCTAGCGCGCCTGAGGCGGGATGTGGAGGGCTGGTGGAGGCTGCCGCTCTCCCTCGTTGGGCGCGCGGCCCTGTTCAAAATGATGTCTCTTCCCCGGTTCCTCTACGCACTGCAGAATACTTTGGATTGGGTACCGGCCAACTACTTTCGGGAGGTCGAAGGCCTCCAACGAACGTTGCTGTGGGACGGGCGGCCGCGAATAGCTATTGCAAAGTTGACGCTCCCATGGTACGACAGGGGTATTGCGCTTCCAGACATCCGAAGGTACTATTGGGCCACCCAGCTGAGTGCGATTAATCATGGGTTTTATGGCCCTGCCCTCAGCCCTGGGTATGCCATGGACAGGTGGTTGCTGCGTGGTGGTAACTATTACAGGGCGTTGTATTCGCGGTCCCTGGACTCGTCCCTCACGGGGCCCACTGGTGTGGCGGTGCGTGTGTGGAAGATGGCAACTGACTCGCTGGGCTGGAAGGATAGGCTCACCCTCGCTACCCCGCTGTTTGAATCTGAGAGACTGGGTAGGCTTTGGCACACAAAAGGCTTTGACAAATGGGACTTGATCGGCATCTCCAGGGTCGGAGATGTCCTGATTAAGGGGAGGGTGAAGTCCTTTGAAGAGTTGCAGAAGGAGTATGAGCTGGGGCCATCTGAGTTTTTCCGCTATATTCAGGTGCGTCACGCCCTCCGATCAGTCCTCATAGAGGGTGAGAAGGTGCCTGAGTCCTCTCCTTTGGAGGACCGGGTCCTTGATGGCCATATGCCCGAGAGCACGATCTCGCTCATCTATAGGAAACTGATCAACGTCCGGGCGGATATGCTTCTGGGGTTGAGGGACCAGTGGTCTAGGGATGGCCTCGAGTTGGATGACGAGGATTGGCAGTCTGCTGTTTCCTCTCCTAAGGAGGTTGCGATCCCGTCGCGTCTGAGGCTGGTGCAGCTTAAAATACTGCATCGAGTGTATGTGACGGGGCCAAGGCTGGTTCACATGGGATTCTCGGAGGACGGCCTATGCAGGAGGGGATGTGGTATGGTGGGTACTTTCCTGCATATCATTTGGGAATGTGGTGTCATCACGGAATTCTGGAGGACAGTCCATGCAGTGATGGGGGAGGTGACGGGCATTGCTATGCAGCCGGAAGTGCGGTGTTGTCTCCTGAATGTCTGGGGGCCCACTGATCACAATGCGGCGCAGACCCAATGGGTGACTCTGGGTAACATGGTCGCTAAGAGAGATATAGCGCGATTGTGGGGATCCGTGGGGCCCCCCACATTGACCGCGTGGAAAGAAAATATGGACTGGGGTATGCTAAGGGAGAAGACGGTATATTGCGCTAGAGGCCGCCCTCGGAAGTGGCACGCCATCTGGGGGCGGTGGAATCAATACAGGGGGGGAATTTGTCTTGCCCCTGATTTGGATCCCCCCGAGGAACAGCTTTCCTCCTAACCTTCTTTCCAGCTCAGTATGGTTAATGGACTTCTTTGGCCTCTGCTGTCCCCCTTCTTCCTCTTTTCACAGTACTGTAAATGGTAGATGATTGGGGTCCTGCCTCCCCTGGGGGGCTATCACCATGGGCATTTAGTGTTCTTGCCTTGCTGGGGGTTGTTGTGTGTTTTGTGTTTATTTAAAAAATGGAATCTTTGCACTCCTCCTTCACTGTACTGTGGACGCATCTCTGTTCCTCTTTATCGAAGCTGCCGAACCTCCGGGTTGTCGGCTGAATAGCTGTGTCCAGACTTTTGAAAATAAAGGTTTTTATAAAAAAAAAAAAAAAAAAAAAAGATATCTTAACAACAATATTCTCGTAGATCAGTTTCCATAACCTTGTATTTCTGAGATGCTTTCGTCTGTTAAAGGTGCTAAATTTTTCTCATCTATTGACCTTTCAGCAGCGTATCACCAAATTGTGTTACATGATGATTGCAAAATCTTGACTGCTTTTATTGCTGCTGTTGTTGCTACCAGTACAAAAGGATGCCTTTTGGGCTAGGGTCCGCTGCTGCTGTCTTCCAGCGTATTATGCATTCTTTGTTTGGTCAACTCAATAACGTACAGTGTTTTCAGGAGGGTATCTTTTTGTATGGTAAGGATAAAGCAGAACATGATGCCATTCTTCACAAAGTGTTAGAAATTTTAGAATCCAGAGGCCTTACTGGTAAATTTTCCAAGTGTAAGTTTGCTGAATCCTCAGTTTCTTATTTAGGTCATGTTTTATGTTCTGAAGGAGTTCAGCCTAAACCTGAGCTGCTTGAAGCTATTCTTTTGGCACCGGCCCCTAAAAGCAAGGATGATGTTCATTCTTTTTTAGGCCTCACTAAGTTTTATGCAAAGTACATAAAAAACTTTTCATGCAGAGTGTTTCAAATCAGGCAACTTCTTAAAAACAAGTCAAAATTCTTATGGTGCTCTGACTGTGAAAAAGAATTCAAGGAGGTCAAATGTGCTATTGCTGAAGCCACTACCTTATCAAGTTTTGATCCCAATCTTTTGAGTATTCTTACCACTGAGGCCAGTTCCAAGGGTTTAGGCGCTGTTTTATCTCAGAAACAAGTTGATGGTGGCGAGGCCATTATTGCATATGCTTCGAGGTCCCTTACTTCTGCTGAGGAAAAGTTTTCTTTCATTAAAGGGAAACTTTAGCTGTTGTTTGGGCTTTGGAACATTTTAGAGCTTTTGTCTGGGGTAAACAGTGTCACATTAGAAGTGACCATAAACCTTTAGTCAATCATCTTACCACTGATGGCATGATCAAGGCATTGACACACATTGCTAGGATGTCTATGCGTCACAAATTGTTTTCTGTTCCTGGCAAAACCAATGTTTCGGCTGATTTTTTGTCTAGGATGCCTTTGAAAATTAAAGACATTGTTACTAATACTTGGGATGACTTCCATATTGCTTTAGTTCATGAAGAGGGCATTCCTTTTATCTGCAAGCAGGTTTGGTCGGATTCGTATTCTGAAGATTCTGTTGTACAAAAGGTTTTGTCTTTCATAAACAATGGTTTGCCTTGCAAAAGTCTTTTGAGTCGTGATTTAAGGTGTTTTTGGGAAGTACATAATGAACTTTCTACTGCTGATGGTATTCTTTGGAGAGGAGGTAAGGCTGTTCCTCCTTTCAAGCTTAGGGACTCTATCGTTAAAATGTGTCATGAGTGACATTGCGGTATTGTTAAAACTAAACAGACTGTCGAGAATGGTTTCTGGTGGCCAGGTTTAGATGTTTTTGTGGAACGCATTGTTAGAAATTGTGTGACCTGTGCTAATACAGACAAGTCTCCTAACACTTTACAGCCCAACATGTCTACCCCTTGTATTACTGGTGGTCCTTGGGAAACCATTGATGTTGACATCATGGGTCCCAAAGTTGTTGACAGGATTGACACTGATACTTTTTTGCTTTTTCTGGATACCGTTTTTACTGCGAAAGGTCTCCCTATTTAGGTTATTACTGACTATGGTGTACAGTTTATTTCTCACAAAGCTCTGTTTTTTTTTTAAAGACTAGGAATCAAGCATCACACCACTTCTCTTTACAACCCCAGTGGCAATGGCATGATTAAGTGTTTTAATAGAGTGCTAAAAGGCGTCATCCAATCTGTTGGTACTGAGGATAGTAAGTGGTAGTTGTGTGTCCTTAAAACTGTTTGGACGTATCGCACCACTATTAATGACATGACTGGGTGTACTCCTTTTGAAATTATGAGGGGTAGGGTAGCTAGAACTAAAATCAGCCCTGCATGGTTGGTTCCCAGCACTGCTTCCAACTTAGATTTTGAAGTTGTTATACAAAACATCAAAAGTAATCATGACAGATACAAGCGTTCTTTTGACTACAAAAGAGGGTCAAAGAACAATACTGACATTACTAACGGCACATTGGTTAAGGGTAAGAAACCTTGTAAAGTGAAGAAGGGCATCAGTCAGTTTTTTGGTCCCTTTGAAGTCACTAAAGTCAGGGGCAGCTGGTGGAATTTGAAACTAGTGGGGCGTATTCAGAACGAATCAACGTATGCGAAGAAATTTTTTATAAATTGGCATCTTTTTGGTGCGATTTTCAGCACTATTTCTGTTATATATGGAATAAAAATTCAGTTCTTCTAGGCATTCATAAAAGAAAACTCATATATTATTTCAGAGAATTTCTGGGTTGCCAAGCAAGTCTGACTTCTGAAGAGGGTAGGGTACTAAGCAAAACTGCTTTGGCTGTACCCTTTCCAATAGAAAACACTAGTTAGCGATGTGAACAAGTTCAATGGACAAACCTGGGGTCTAGGGAGAGTCCCTCTCCTCAGAAAGAAATTTAAAAAAGATTGGCAAATGGTGCATTTTAAAGCAAATTAATGCAGCGATAAAGCAAGGCTTATTAAGCAGTGGGAACGTATAGTCTTAAAATATTAAACACATTAAAAACTGCCTCGTATCTTCTTGCATTAATTTGTTCAACAATTACTGTAATATGTAAATTGTTCTGCATGACAACTTTAGCCCTTTAAAATGTATGCTTGCCCAGTGTCTTGCAATGCATGCAGCATTAACTTTGGAAAACTATGCTCTAACAAGACTTCGGGAAGCACCCACAGCTGCTGGCTGTAACCAGTCATATAAGAAATATGTGCAGACAGGTCTTTAAGTGAAATGAAAAAAGTGGGTGCTCCCTATAAAGGAACATGCCAAATACATTTCTGTGATTCCCATGGTGTGCCATCAGACCGGTATTTTGGTTTATCTCTGAGATGTAATTTTATCCAGATAAATGGCACAGCAACTGACATACGCCTAAAGCCTGTCAGTATGATTGGCTTTGTCACTGGGTGTTAGCTGTTTAAAATCCCTGCCACTGGCTCCACCTGCCCTTCCACCCCAGAGCCTAACCTCCCCTCTCACTAGCTGTCTCGGTTTACTTCATGCACCGCCAATCCCTACTACTGGGTGAGTTTGCTACACCGCACCTGTCTTTTCAATACTTTAAACCCTGTCAAGGCTGTCTACCAACATTATTTGTTTGCCCTTCCATGTACACAGTCCTTTCCTCTGACTGGTGGTCTCTTTACATCATAACCAAGGCCACTGGAATTATGCAGCAGGAGAGGACCAGAAACGTAGGGCATGGTTGACTAAATTATGCAGCAACAAGAGGCAAATTGTGAGGTATTATGTGGCACATTTTGTGATAGTATTACTTTATTATTTTGGCCGTTTTACACAGGTTTAAACACTGTGTGAGCAAGAGCCTCACTCCATTGGTACCAGTTTAACCCCAAAATATAGCAATATGCAACCAAAAAGGAACCAGCCAACATTTACAAAAGTCCTTACACGGCACTGTAACATTTTGCATCGTTTTACTAACTGTTGGTCAATTTGTACTAGAATCAAAATTATTTCTTATTAAAATATGTGTAGTTCATAGAAAAGAAAACCAAACCACCTTTATTTTGTTTCTCCAGCCCTACATAGCAATCCAAGAGCCCTATTAATCTCCCCAACAAGGGTCTTAAACAGTACTTTTGTATTACAATTGTGCAATCGGACACACGAGGAAAGATTCATAACACTTTACTTCATTTCATTTTTTACCACTTGGCTTTTTGTAGTGGTGAACCACTCTGAAACGTCCCGCTACACATCTATTCATTTGCAATACATTCACGACTGCGCGCTCTTCTGTAACACTTGTGTCAGCCGTGCACATGAAAACCCTCTTTACACATGCAAGGCACTAGTGATGCAGTACTTGTCACATTAATTGTTTTAACAAAAATAAACATTTGCCAAAACAGTTCAGCATTCTAAGTTTACCCGGGCATTCAAAATACAATGCTCAAAATCTTGGCATCCTTTTATTAAAAACATGGGCCTTCATTAACTTTTGTCTGACTTCGGGACTCAGCATCCTACGGCCGCACACAGATGGGCTGCCCTGCCTGCCTGGGCACATCCCGCGCTGTGGTTATTAGCGCCGATATGGCACAGGTGCAGGGAGTTGCCCACGGAGGTTGTGGGAAATGGAGTCCGCAGCGGCAGTAGCTCATCCCCCTGAAGTCCGCAGTAACAGTAGGTCTATCTATAGTTGGTGTCTCGTGGGTGTTTTGTGGCAGAGTAAGCAGTTTAAACACAATGCCAGCAGCCCCTGTCGGAACTCATCTGACTTCAGCCTTCACCTCCGAGTACGTAGGTAGCAGGCTCCCAATTGCCTCCTAACCATTCGCTCCTCTGCCAGTTGGAGTTGGTGGTGCTACTGCCACGCAGTCACGGGTGGGTGGGGGAAGGGAGGGTCGCGCAGGTCCGAGGGGGCGGGGGAAGCCAGTAATAAAATAAAACAAAACTTACCTTCCCCGGCCGGCTCCCGACTCCCGCCGCGTATTCCTGCTGCCGCAGCTCTCCTCACTCTGCCAATCCAAACGCTGCATTAGGAGCGCCAGGATTGGCTAGGGCACAGAAACGACCCGCCCATTAGAGACCGGGGGCTGTTGCATGAAGCAACCCTCGGCCTCTCGGGTCCCGACTCCCCCCTCGCTCTCATGGTCCTGCTGAGGTAGTAGGAGGTGGCTGTAAGTGCGCATGTTCGGGTTGGTCACAACCCAAAATCGAGCATGCGCACTACTGCAGCTGCGCTTTAGTAAGCGCTGCTGTCAGTCACCCTTGCTGCCGCAGCCAGCCCCGCCCCACCCCACCCCCCTTCAGCGCCAACGAGCGGAGCAACTGAAGTGTTATAATATATTTTCTATTTTGCTTGCGTGCATTGTGACTGTGAATGAATGGGGCCGGCCAGGTTGTAAAGTAAATACTCCAGTAAGTAGTGGCAGAAGAAGTATTTATTCAGTAAACCAACACGGGGTCCAGGGAACGTCCTGGACTAAGAACAGCGTGCGGGTCGGGGGACGATCAGCTGTCAACTGTCAACGGCAGCTGACGGCTGGTGACCTCCTCACCGTACGGGTGCCCAGAGGTGACACCCAAGAGCGCACGTGATATGGTGTCCGCGCAGGGACACAAGACAAAACACAACACATCTTCCTCCTGTGGGAAAAAGGTGGGGGAAATAAGGGGGAACATTGAATGAACTGGTTACGAGCAAATAAAATCTCTAAATCTGGTAGGTGGCCCTAACAGTCTTCCAGACCTACTGGTTGAAACAGGGTCAGCATTACAACATTCTGGTAATGCAGGCAACATCCGTCTGACCCCTTCCTTGGTGGTGAGCTGTGTTTGTCTGTTATCATTTTCGTTACTCACTCCCTCTCCATGTCTACCTGCTGGTCCGTTCTCTGTGTAATCTTCAACATCGGTTTCCTCATCAGAAAAGTAAAGATGTTTCTGAACCTTTCCTCCTTTACCGTCCTTTTTACCATCCTGGAATTCGCTGGTAGTTGAGTCACTACCTTGGTGCTTGAATGGTGCCAGATTCGAGAAATGCCATACCCTACCATCACTGAGTAGAGCAGAGTTGCAGTAAACTTCCTGTACTGTTAACGGAGGTGTGAATTTGTCCTGTCCTTTGGCAATGTGCCCACTTCTCTTTACTTTAACCACATCTCCTTCCTTTAGACTTACAGGCTTACTTCCATGTTTTCTGTCATAGTAGTCTTTAGTGGAAGCCTGTGACTGCCTGAGTTTTCGCAGAACCAGCGGAGCTGACCAGTCTATTCTCTTGCTCGTTCTTATCCAACCTACATTGTCTCTTGACAAAGGGGTCCTACCACGCATCATTACGAAGGGACTGAGACCAGTGGATTCACACGGTGTTATTCTGTACGCCCACACAGTCTTTAGTGTTTCTTGCTTCCAATCCAGATCGTTGCTGTTGGCTATCTGAATTACACCTTTTATGACCCTGTTAAAACGTTCCACTGCCCCGTTACCAGCAGGATGATACACCGACGTGGTCTTGTGGACGATGCTGTTCTTCTTGATGTAACTTTGGAACAGCTCAGAGGTAAATTGAGTGCCGTTATCGCTCACTATCTGCTTCGGTAAACCCTCCCGGGTGAAGGCCTCATCCATGAACTTCACGATGTTCTTAGATATAGGATCCTTTGTGAATCTCACTTCAGGCCATTTCGTTAAATGATCAATCATGACCAACACATACCATTTTTCATGGTTGTCTTGAATGGGCCCCATCACGTCGATTCCCACTCTTTCCCATGGCATTTCGGGTATGGTTAATGGCTGCAAAGGTGGTCGGTACGTCACTTGTGATTTGTCCGAGTTTGCACACAAGGTACATTCTCTCACAGTTCTTTCTATGTCCAAATTTATGCCAGGCCACCAGTACATTTCTTTTACTCTTCCTTTAGTTTTCACAATCCCTAAATGTCCTTCATGACACATCTTAAGTATTTTTCCCCTTATCGTCCAAGGTGGGACATACTTTCCACTTCTTAAAATGTAATCGTCCTCATATGATAATTCGTTCTTTACTTCCCAGAACGCTCTGTATTCATCGGTAAGTTTTGTTTTTTGCATCCAACCCGCTTTGATCATCTGTATAACTTTGCCAAGTATTTCATCCTTCTCCTGCTCCTTTAACCATTCCTCCCTGGTGATTCCACCGACTTGATCCAATACACCAGCTATGGCACATTCCTCCATTTTAGTTTCTTCTTCTTCGTTAGCTTTACCCACAGGCATCCTACTCAAAAAATCAGCTACGACATTCTTAACTCCAGGGACGTATTCCACTTCGTACATGAAATCGAATAAACGTACCGATAGTCTAGCCAGTCTAGGGGACGCAGTATACAAACCCTTTGTAGTAAGCACTTTCGTCAATGGTTTATGATCCGTGCATAATGTCACTTTCCTGCCCCACACAAAATGTCTGAAACGTTCCAAGGCCCACACACAGGCCAAGGCCTCTCGTTCGATGACTGAGAAGTTTTCCTCGGCAGGGGTGAGTGAACGTGAGGCAAACGCCACGGTATATTCCTTACCACTGGTGTCTCTTTGGGTCAACACTGCTGGCATCTGTGGTAACGAAGTTTTTCAAGGTAGAGTCAAATCCCTGCAAGGGAAGTGCGGTGCACAAGTCAACCTTCACATTCTTGAATTTTTCCTCGCATTCTGCTGTCCACACAAATTTATTTTTCATTTTAATGAGCTGACTTTTTTATAAACTTGGAGTAAAACTCCACCATCCCTAAGAATGACCTCAGCTCATCCTTGTTTGTGGGGGTAGGTGACTCTTTTATTGCCAGTAGTAACTCTTTTTTTGGACTAATACCGTCCCCTGTGATGCAATGACCAAGGTAGTTTACGGATGTACACGCAAATTTGCATTTGCGGTACTCTGCAGTTAAACCTTTTTCCTCCAAAATGCGGAGTACTTGATGTACTCTTCTGTCGTGTTCCACCTTAGTCCTACCCATGACTAAGATGTCATCCTGGAATATTAGGATGTCTGGTATTCCTTCAAATATGTTGTTCATGAGCCTCTGGAACATCGCGGCCGCAGATGCGAGGCCAAAAGGAACACGCGTGAACCTATAACATCCAAACTGTGTTACAAATGTCGTTAGTTTCCTACTTTCACGGTGTAGTGGCACTTGGTGATAAGCCGACTTTAAGTCTATTGTTGAAAACCATTTTATTCCTTTTGTCATTGCCAACATTTCATTTATCTTTGGAAGCGGGTATTGTTCTACTACTATGCTTTTATTGAGGTCACGGAGGTCCACACATAGCCTCATTTTTCCATCGGCTCGTTTCGCAATCACCAAGGGTGCGACCCACTCTGATGCTTCCACTTTCTCAATTATTCCTTCCTCAAGAAGTTTATCTAGTTGGTCTTTCACCTCCTTTCTTACATTGAAGGGTATGTTTCTCACTTTGTGCACCACTGGTATATTCATAGGCTTAAGTCTTATTCTGTGTTGGTATCCAACCAATGCTCCTACTTTACCGCTGAAAATTTTTGGGTATTCTTTCATAAGGGAACTCGCATGATCATTGGGTTCCGTCGCGCTCAGTACTGGGTCACTCTTAGTTGGATCCAACTTTATACACAAGTTTCCCTGGTCTTTCCACCCCAAGACTGACGGACCAACTTTTGCAACGTACAATTTTCCTGCGGTTTCTCTGCCTTTGAATTCAAATTTCAAGTCTCTGTATCCACACAAATCTATCCTCTCACCTGTGAAAGACTTTATGATTATATCTGGCTTCTTCAGGTGACCCCCTATTTCATTTCTGAATTTTTCCGTCCATACTTTCTCATTTATTATAGTGTAGGGCGACCCTGAGTCTGCAACGATGCTCATTTTTATCCCACCAATAGTCATGTTACAAATTGGTTTTTTAGTTTTAGTCGCATTTCCATCGTTGGTTTCTACATCTTGTTCCTCATCAATATTTAAGATGAACATGTTCATGTTTTCTTCATCCGTTTCCTCATGTTCAAACTCATCAGTACTTTCTACTATTCTTATTTGCTTAGACTTCCGCCGATTGCATGCTTTTGAAAAATGACCTCTGATGCCGCAATTTGAGCATTTAGCGTCTCGTGCCGGGCATTTCAAGTCATTAGCCAGGTGGGAATTACTGCCGCATCTGTAACATTGTCCCCACTTTTGTTTTTCTTCTCTCCTGAACGGTGGCTTAGATTCTTTCTGTCTCCAATTCTGATTCGTTTTCGCCTTTTGGTCGTAAATTCTGTTGACATTTTCACTATCCTTTTTGTCTTTATTTTCATTTAGGACTGCCTTGGCGCAACGTCCTGTTAGCTCTGCCTTGCGCGCTATGTCGATTATATTCTGTAGTGGATACTCTCCCTTCGCCCATAAGTTGTCTTGAATATTCTCATTCGACCCTTGCATCACAATCTGGTCCCTTATAAATTCATCATGGAGCGCTCCAAATCTGCAGTTTATTGCTAGATTTTTCAAAACAGAGACATAGTCATCGATGGATTCATCTTTACCTTGTTTGCGATGGAAGAACTTGTAACGATCCACTCCCACACATACCGTTGGTTTGTAGTATGTGTTCAGATCGTCAATGGCATTCAAGAATACATCTCCTTCATTTTCTGCCCTCACTTTCTTGTTTATTGAATTATATACTTTTATGCCTCCTGCTCCGAGACAATGCATTAACATCTTGTATTTCCTTTCAGGTTTTACTTCGTCATCCTCCTCCAAGGTTGAAATATAATTTAAAAAATATTCTCTCCATTCCTCCCATTTTAGTGTTGGTTCTCCACCTCCACGTAAAAATGTTTCTGGTGGAGATAAATTCCATATGCACCCTGTAGCCATTGTACTACCTGAATGGATTTATACTCAGTGCTTAATATTACTGTCTTGCCAAACCACGGAGTGAATTCAGTACTGTATGAGAAGTGTTTTTTAATTTTAATTTCTCATTAGTAAAGGAAGTTCAATTTATTTTGTTTACCATTTTTATTTGATTTCTTAATTCTCGCGCTGTCCAAACACAGAGGTCATAGTAGTCTTTTTCCTTTAACAGAAGTAATGTGGCACTGTTATCGGCACTTTGTTAATTTGGTTTGTGACAAGTGAAATTTTATTGTGCTAGTTTCACGTTTTTGCTTATGCATCAGGCCCGGCTTCACCAGCTGTTATTATAATGATTTTCCGTGTAATTTTCCATTTCAGCCTTTAGTTGTACAAGAGCTCATTTCGGAATAGATGCAGCATGCGTCATACCTGATCCTTCACGCGTCGTTGCTATGGTGACGTTTGTTTACTTTCCTTGATATTTCTCTTCGGTTCTGTGCACGTTCGATGGCCAGTATGGAATCTCAAACGTATTGCTGTTCTTAAAGGTTACAAAGATCTATATTTTGACTCTACCTCTCGTGTAAAGGGCAATTGTTTGGATGATGTGGATTCTTCTTGTGGAGATTTGGTCATTTCTAGCGAGAATTCTCGTTCTCCTACTGTGGAGTCCTCATCTTCAAACATTGTTTCTACTGAGGTAATTTGTATGTACCATCATCTTTAGGAAAAAGAGTCAAGAAGAAACCCTCATGAATGTCTGATTATATTTCTTGATTTTTTTTTTTTGCTATTGTACTTTGGGGGGGGAGGTGAGTAGTGTTGTGGGTTTTCTATGTTTCTAGCTCGCACTGTTGTTTTTCATGTATTCCACATTCCCTTTTAGAATGCAGGTTGAGACTTTGACAGTTGCTAATCTTACCTGCTTGTGCGTAGCTGCTCTTCTTGTGGGTGGTGTTTTTACCTACAATAAAAGTTACCTTTCACCTGCTTTCGTGTCGGACGCACTTTACAGTACTGTCCTCGACTAGAGGCCTGGACCACGGTCGGAGCTGCTTCAGGTGGAAGTCATCATAGCAGGGTGGCCCATCGGTCTGAGTCATTTCAGCTACCAGGAGCAGGCTTGTGTGCGGCAGCTGCTGCAAAAGTAAGTGTCTTATTACTAATCCTAGCTGCTTTGCTGCTGCTCAATTGTTTTCGGCGCGGTTAGTCATAGAGTTGTGGCATGGCTGAAATTCCTCGTTTTGGGCTGCTGAGCAATAACTCATTTTTGCTCAAGTGAGGGTGAGTTGCAGCAAAGACAGCACAATAGCGTCTGCTGTGGGGACGTCCATGGCAGACACTCCCAGGATCGTGTCCTCTTTGTTGAAGTCTCCATTCTCTGGACATTCCCTCCCCCTGGACATTCCTTCTCTCCTACTTTGCATGCTTCTTGAGGTGGCCTTATACACGGCACCAGCGAGGCCACGAGCTACAAGGCATGCCCCCCCCCAATCCTAGTGCACCTAGATTGAAGACCGAGTTGGCAGCTGCAGCCAGGCCAAGAAAGAGGACTTCAAAACCAGGAAACAAACCCAGGGCGAGAGGCCCCAGACATTGCAGGCGTGCCAAATCGTACTTAAAAGATCAGCAGACAAAGACTGTGATAGGGGAGCCCAATATAATCTCGAGAAGGGAAGGAGTCAGGGAGCCCTTAACACAGAGCACCAGTGAAGGCCAGGCCTCTCAGGGAGCGAGGAGAACAAATTATCCATAAGGGAGGGACGCCCTGAACTAGAGAAGCATGGACTGTCAACTCTTGGAAATGAGAGGTAAAGAGAGAGACAGTGCATAATTCAAGAAATAAGAAGCACAGGGGCCCAAAGAATTTCTTAGGGGTCCACTGCAGGAGCAGCTGAATGCTGGAGTACCTAGACTTGTGTATAACTAATGCCTGTTTTTCTAACCCCCCCCCCAAACTGCTTGTCTCTTTCTCTCCATCTTATAGATTCATTTTCGATTATGCCTTCTCCTTTTTACAGTTTTACTATCCTTCTTCTTTTTCCGCCTTTATCTCGTACTCTGTCTGAATAATGAAAAATGTGTCCCAGTCCTCTAAAAAAAGAGCAGAACACTATGTTTACAATCCAAGGCTTTAGTTTTAGGTATCTTTGTTTTCAAGTGTGTTCATACAAAGAGGTCCACTGAGGCATATCAATACTACAGCTCCCATAATGCACCAAGTGGTTAAATCACCTTAGCTGCCATGGTTTCAGATTGCTATGTGTGACAGTTTCATAATTTAATCGTAATTATGAGTCAGTTTTAAGATCTTCTTAGATTTTTCTTTGCCCAAATGGGTCTAATTTCTGATATATGTTTCCCTCGTCTTCATTGCTTGGTTTTTGCTTGTAAGAAAGTGTCACTCTTACTCGTTGAAACATCACTCATAATTATATTGTAATTATGAAAATGTCACACATAGCAATCTGAAACCTTGGCAGCTATGTAAGGCTTTGGAAGCAGCTTGAAGGAGGCACTTTCTTTGCCTATGTTGCCCCTGAGACCAAACACTAGCCGTTCAACTTACTTCTACAACCCCCAATTCCTCTTTGACCTGAATGAGACCACGCTTTTGAAGGTCTGATTTCACTCGCATTTTTTATGCATTGCCTTTCTGTTCCTGCGCTCATGACTGCTGTGACCGTGGGCTCCTTCTTTTCCTTCAACCTTACTCCTGCGCAATATGCAAATAAAGGACTGAATCCTTAATAGAGAGTTTCCTGATATTGTTGACGTTCCCCTACTACAAAGGGGTAAGACAAGTACGCCAATTTAAAATTACGATTGAATTTACTTGATAGCACCACGTCAAAAAGTTCACCACGTTTTGCCGGCTTGTGGATCCTATGCATATCGGCTCCAAACAGGGAATCCCCAGGGCACGTCCTGAAAGGTGAAGAGAAAACGAAAGCAGCGCGCGCCCCTTGGACGCGGAAGTGGTGCGCGCGGCGCAGCTCTGAGGTGACAGAGTCAGCTGAAAGACGGCAGCGTGTAGCACTTCCGCGTGCGGGGTGCGCAGGGTGCCTGAGCACCTTTTGTTCGGTGCGGAGCGGGTCACAGGTGAATCGGTGCCGGGCGCTGCAACGGACAGGATTATGGCGCAGTTTGCCAACTTCCTGAGGAACAGCTTCAGGCGCAGGTCCAGTGCGGGCAGAGGTGAGTGAGTACGGCAGGTGCCGGGGTTGGGCGAACTGGGACACGGAGGATTTCCGCTGCCCCCTAAAGTACACATTGTCCCTTCGCTCTTTGATATCCGTGTTGTCCCTTGCCCATTTTAATTGGAGTGTATATGTCGCGCTAAGCTTTTATACCGTAATTCCATTTATACAGCGCCTTTCTGCCCCCTGTAAAGCCAAAAGCGCTTCTATGTTGTACTATGCCCTCTGCTAAGTTTGCCAACTCTTAGCGCTTCTACTATTGGAACGTGCCCAGGTTCTCAACTATCATATTATTTACTGTTCACTTAAGGTGCGTGCTCTTTTATCATGTTATATGCTTCTCCACACAGTTGTGTTGCCAAATGACTCGGTGAAACCGGGATACAACCTTTCATTTCACTATGATTTCTTTTGTGTGTTTTTGCTCACTTGTGTTGAAATAGTACTGCAAACCCCAGAGTGCACTTGATTATTAAATGAAAACTCAGGCCTGAAAACAGGGTTTGGAGTGGCATAGACTTCGTTTGCCAACTTTTGATACTAGACTAAATTATGCAGAACTAAAGTTATTGGAATGCATCCTGCGTAGTCAGCCGTTACATTGACACCTGTTTTTCACCTAAAGTACAATAGTTACGTGATCACTGTAACGCGTTAAAGATCTTCTTCAAGGGGGTGACGCTTTGCAAGTAGGATCTGCAGGGGCTACGTTTGATTGTATTACTGTGGCATCCTCCTGGAGCTCGAAGAGGTGTTATCTGGAGCTTGATACTACAACTTGAAACCAAGCTTTTTCCATGCTACTGCTTCGCTACAATTACATTGGACTTGTATTTGTGTCCTGTTTTTCTTGCAAATACTTATGTTTGTATGTCTGTTTCTCTACGAGAGCGCACAAGGTGGTTTTGAAAATCTAATAAAATAATAAATCACAAAAAAAGATTTTTAATGTTGAAACATTTTGGTATTTTCCGCTTTTCCAGGTTCATTACTTTTCATGGCATGCCATGTATATTACACTGACGACCCACACACAACGAAACATGTCTGGGAACATCTTGAACAGCTGTCTCCTCCCACCTGGTGGCTTACGGGAGCACGACGCTGAAGCTAATAATTGTTTGGGGTGAGAGGTGGTGCTCGTCGACTGATTTGTTATAGGTTCAAAATGGTTATATCATGGGTGACATTTTCAGCCTGTACTTAGTTTTATTTTTTTAGCAAACATCCCTGGGCATGCTGGAACTTGTAGGCTACAGTCAGTTATTGCTGCAGTGCTGAATCCTAATTCATGTGCAAATCAGTTGTTCTTCTGAAGGTGTAGGTACCAATGCCAGGTACATAGAATCCACATGTTTAGCTGTCATGTTCCACGTGTGCCTCAGAGAGCGAGGATTTTTCTTGAGGCAATTTTAGTGGCAGAGAGCGATTGATTTTCGTAACAACGTAAATATTCTTGCCACTTGTCCAGACTTGTAAGGGCATTTCTCAGGCAAGGCACGATGCATGTGCGTAGTCCCCCCTCCCCCCCCCCCCCCCCCCCCCGCAAACATGGGGAGCCCCTGTGCACGCGGCAAGGGCTGGGTGAGAAGTTCGTAAGCGCCTATACAGAGATTCTTCAGTTCTCCATGATATAGCTTTTTGTTGACAAAATATTCCTGATGAAGTTGCGGAGGTGTTTTGAGTAAAAAAATGAAAACAGCAGGAGGAAGCAAAAATGTATCATGTCAAAAGATATAATGATTTCGTCGTTAATAGTAAAACAAACGCTATATGTAGAACAAGTTTTGCATGTTTTATTATTGCTCAATGTAAACTATGTACTTGCTAATTCAGGCAGGGATTGGCATAGACCCACACATTTTACTAGGCATTTTAAAGTCTAGTGTCTGCTTCATGTCAAGTAGCGTTTAAATTGCCTCATAACGAGCCACTCGCATATATTTAACTGTCACGCTATGACGAAGATGTGTTTAGCATAAGAAGCAGGTCGAACTGGCCTATAGGCAGGGCCACTGGAATTAAGCGACACGAGAAGTTCAAAGTAGGCAGGAGAGTTGACTATATTATGGCTCAAGAAAAGGCAAATTATGCGCCATATTGTTCACATTTTGTAACAGTGTTGCATTATTTTGTCATTTATTCCACAATAATAGTGGGCAAAGGTTTTACCTCATTAGTAACAGTTTAACTCTCCTACAGCAATAGGCAACTGAAAGGTGAGTGACTATACGACTTTCATTAAGAGTCAGTCAGTCAGTCAGTCAAAATTACTTTATTCGGCTCATATCAAGAGCCATAAAAGTGCAAAACATCACAATAAATACAATATATATTACATTTAAAATAGATATGTGCACATGATTGAAAAACACTACATTAAAATAAGACAAGGTCGGGTTTGCTCATGAATCACAATCAATTTTAAAAACAAGACTAGGACCACTTGATTTTTTTCCTTAATCTCATCGCGATAGTCAAAAAATTAGCAATGTTAAAAATCTCCCAAGTAGTACTTAGCAGCTGGAGATACAAAAGGGCAGGTTTGACTTGTCTAAATCCCTTATTCTTGATAAGGGGGATGATGAATTTTCTGCGGAGAGGGGACAAATGTTTACAAAAAAAGATAAGATGAACAGTATCCTTAAGAGAGTATCTGTCACATGAACAGATCTCTAAGTCCCTGTCCTTCATCCATCCTGCGGAATCGGAGAACAAAAGATGATATTTGTTCAGTCTAAACCTTGTCAATAAAAAGCGATGATTCATATTGTTCACAATGGTCAGGTAAGGCTCAATGCTGCATGTAGTAATTAATAGCTGATGGGCGTTTACTGTAGGTTTTATTAACTCCCTTTCTTCTCTGGCTAAAGTGGTTCTGCGCTTATATATATCTTTTACCCAATTAAGGTCTCCCTTTGATAGATTATTGGGATTATCGAATATATCTGGGCGACCTATATCGTCACTTAAGTTCTTAACATAACGGAGCCATGGGATGGCCCTTCCGAACTCAAGTGATAAACAGTCTGTTATGATTTCGCGATTTAAATCGAGTTCCGGATTTAGCCAGATTGAAAGCCATTTTAATAGGGGGGCTAAAGCTATCCGATCAGTTAGGTAACCAACCCCACATTCTTGGTGTACAATATAACCCGAGGTGGCCTGGGGAAGCGATAGAATCGATTTTAAGAACTTGTCCTCTACCACCTGAAGTTCCTTCACATTTTTAAAACCCCACAGGTCTGCACCATACATGGCTATGGAAATGCATTTAGCTGCATAAATGTTCAGTATGGCTTGCATGGGTTTCACCCCCAGTTTACGAGCAAAGTCCAGAACGCCTATGATGGATCTAGCAAAGGCATTACGTTTTGCAACTAATTGAGGGGCCCAAGATGACTTGTCATCAAAGATGACACCCAAGTATGGGAAGCTGGTGATTCTAGATAAAACGTGGCCCTCACAAAGCATGGTCTTTATTTTCTTGGGTTTACAACCTACAGTCATAACGTGAGATTTAGAGAAATTCACGCTTAGGTCAAGTCTTTTCATGAAGTCGGCAAATGTGTCTAGAAGACTTTGAAGCCCTACTGCTGTGCGCGCTAACAGTGCAGCATCGTCTGCATATAATAGTGCAGGGATTTGATACTTCCCAGCCTTAGGAATATCTTTACAAGACTCTGTTAAGGCAGTGGCAAGGTCATTGATGTAAAGTGTAAAAAGGAGGGGAGCTAAAATACAGCCCTGTCTTACACCATTGGAGATTCCGATCTTACCAGTGCAGTTACCCAATCGGTCGTATCTGACAGTTGCAGAGAGATCTCTATGGAGATCTGCTAGGAAGTGGACAAGATTTTCGTCTACTCCCTGCTTGAGAAGGAGTTCCCACAATTTCGACCGATTCACTCGGTCGAAAGCCGAGGATAAGTCCATGAAGGCCAGGTATAACGTCCCTTTCTTAGCTATAGTGTATTTACCTATTAAGAGGTAAAGATTCAAGCTTTGGTCTATGGTGCCACGGCCCTTACGGAACCCATATTGTAGGCACGAAAGGGTGTTGGTATCCTCCAGCCAATCTGTTAATTTGCCCAAGACTACACGCCCCAGGACTTTAACTGCGGAATCGATGAGTGAGATGGGGCGGTAGCAACTAGGGTCCCCTCTGTTACCCTTTTTAAAAATGGGTATGATCACGGACTCGGACCAAGTGTCCGGAATGCCTGCGACACAGACCCTGTTAAAAACGTTCAGCAAAACTATAGACCAAGTCTCAATGTCTGATTTAAAAAGGTCCGAGGGGACGCCATCGGGACCCGGAGCCTTATTGCTCGTCATCTTGCCGATGGCCTCAACCACCTCGCCCTTGGTTACGAATAAAGTATATTGTTTTATAGTGGGAAGAGGGGGATTTAATCCGCCGTTCATACCCACTTCGTAGACTGACTTGAAGTGAGAGTGCCACTGGTGAACCCCAATACCGCAATCTAATTGAGTATTACAGGGATCGCGAAAGAAAGGTTTATTGACAACAGACCAGAACTTAGCACTGTTGCGAAGGACGTCAACGGAAGAAAGTTCCTCCCAAGCGTCCTCCCGGATCTCCTTTTTCCTGGTATCCAAAATTTTAGTATAATCTTTCCTAAGTTGGACTATGTTAGACCGATTCAAAGGTTTACTGCTCAAGGCCGCCCTCAATTTTCTGTTGGCCAGGGAACAATTTTTGTCAAACCAGCCTAAATCTGCCTTGTCCTTTGTTTTCGCTGGGCACCGGAGATCAGCTGAGATCTGGGAGCAGATTGCGGAATACGCCCCTAATACTTCCAAGTTCCCTGCTTCCAGGTCAAGGCAAGTGGTCAACTCAGGGCCAACCTTCTTTTTCAGATTTGCAAAAAAATCATCGGGGATAACTTTATCCCATCTGATTCTGCGATCCTGATCAGTTGGACGAATGTGAGATTTGTCCGTTCTATCGTCGACTATAGCAGGCTGTAAAAAAAGATCAGACAGGATTAGGACCACGGGATTATGGTCACTAAAATGTGTCCAGACTGCCGAATATTCCTTGGTCGAGTTCCTCAATCCTGAACTGATAAAGATATAGTCGATCACAGAATATTTCCCATTCCCTTTAAATGTTGGGATGTTCTCATCCGCCATGGCAGGGAGTAACAAGCCATGGTCAGCGAGAGTTGTTTCCAAAAATGCACCCTGTGAAGAGTGCTCAAAGTGGGCCTCCCGTGATTCAGTTGGGCCTAGAGGATCCACCAGATAGCATTTTTCTAGGCATCTGTGGATGTTAAAGTCGCCCATGATAATGATAGGACATGTTGTCTCAATTTTCTCTCTAAAATTAGTCAAAAAACAATGTAATGCGGTAAGATGGTCAACCGTGGTGTCTCTATAAAAGGAATTATAAAAATTAACAATTAAAAAATTACTGCCCCCATTGAGGGAGATCTGAACTGCCAAACAGTTACATGAACCTGTATCGAGTTGAGTCAGCGAGCCGGGAATGCTAGCTGAGATCAGGGTGACCAAGCCTCCCTTGGCCCTCCCCATATGAGACGGTACAGCAGGAGCGAAGAAGCTTTTATATCCATCTAAACTCAGAGAGTTGTCCGTATCCCAGGTCTCTTGGAGACAGATAACTTCGCCTGAGGCGATAAGTTGTCTCCAGGCCGGGTCATCTGACTTATTTCTTAGCCCTGCTATGTTCCAAGAGACCAATTTGGTTAGAGGGCCTGTGGGACCGTTACAGGCACTATTAACTGTCAAAAAAACCATGTCTGAGGTTGCTGACTGAGTTTCAGGCACTATACTTAGTTCTAGCTGCCCTAGTCACTCATTGTCATCCAAGGAGGATAGGGCAGAATATCTATTAGAGATAGGTACGCGATAATCAAAGTGTGTGCTGCTCTTTTGGAAATTATCGGTCATCCTTGGGTCAGGAGCGGGGGGATAGAAAAAACCCAGGGGGAAGACATTAACATAATCATGATGAACTCTGGCAGAACCTGCCTGCCTTAGAATGTCCTCAACCAACCTGGGAGATCTAAAACTTATGACAATGCAGTCACCATCTAAGCACTTGTTAGTCTTACCCACCCAAGGTACACGTCTAATCATCAAAAAGTTATTGTGTAGATGTTGCCCCAATACAGTTTTGTTTGACAAATAGTGAAGGGCTTTGTTTTTTAATGAGGACCAGTGTTCGCTGTTCCCGTCCACGAGCTTTGGAACATTAGCTAAAATAATAGAATAGGGGCAGGCCTCAGGAGGTAAGTGTAGTGTCAAGTCCCTCCCTGGGAGCCGATCCGCTGAACTGATCCTCCCCCTTGGGTTCAGCTTGAGTGTTACCCTACCCTGAGATATGGCTTCAACAGTAGGGGGTTGGGAAATGGTAGGAGAGCCTATAGCTGGTGCAGTGCAAGGAAGTATAGGTTGCTGGTGTGTAGTAATCATAGAATCCAGCATGTTGTCAACTATGGTTGTGCACGCATTAAGGGAATTAACTACCGCAGGTCTTGGATCAGCATTTAAAACCTTAGTTTGAAGGTGTGACTCGATTTTAGTGATGCGGTCCTCTATTCGTTTCAAGATGGCCATTAACGGTACAGTAAATAGCTTGAGGCGAGCGTCAATAGTGGACGCTATATCTGACCCTATACACTTGTTACCGATATCGGGGCCCTGAGGTGTACAATGGTTGACTCCCCCGCACGATGACTCACCAACTAGGCAGGGAACACTAAGGTTAACCTGGGGCAACCCCTGTTCAGGATTACTCTTTCTGGGGATTTTTGCCTGTTTCCGTGCTCCCAGGGAGTTAATAGCCTTTCTTTTACTTGCCGTGGTTTTACCCCCCTTAGATGGCTGATTAGAAACGCCTCTTGATTGTCTAGTTCTGACAGCTACCGGAGAGGGGACAGGGCTAGGGTTAGGTAACAGGGCAGGTATAACTAAGGAGGTCTCCACCATTTCTGACCCATTCTGAGACATACAAGGGTTGGCATCGTCGGGGGGTACAGCGGCTGCAATGGTCGTAGAAGGAGTACATGATGCAACTAACCTGGGGGGTTCAAGTGATAGTCTACGTTCCACTGACGCTATTTCTTTTACTATGGCAGATTCAGCGTGTTTTAGGTAACTATCAAGGGTCCCCAATCCCCCAGTCCTTTTACATATTTTAGAGCTCATTATCCGCTTTAATGGAGTACAAATGCGAGCCGTGGGGAACACAACCAGCCCCTAAAATCTCCACTTCAATAAATGCAAAAATGTAGTCACAGTTTTACCTAATGGGTGAGGTCCGTTTGCAGATAATAAATGGAGTCCCACGATCACACGCCAAAGGGAAGGGGCCCAGCCCAGCCCAGCCTCACTCGGCCTCTGAGGGCCTAAGAGGGCCCGCCCTTTGCCCGGGCTTCGCCCGGCGCCGCCCGCGCGCGTCCCGCGATGCGGGAGGAGCGTCGCGCTTTTATGCGCCTCCGGGCGCAAGGCACTCTGGGGGCTGTGGTCTCCGGTCTCCGGCCGCGAGAGATGGTGATGGCGGCGGGGAGACACACGGAGAAACGAGGAAGTCCCCGGTAGTGGCGTCAGCAACAGCAGCCCCAAGACACGAAGGAAGGTTCTCCAGCAGGTAGGCAGCGTATGGATTAGACAGGGTTCCCGCTCTGTGTCACGAGCGTCGCGCTTTTATGCGCCTCCGGGCGCAAGGCACTCTGGGGGCTGTGGTCTCCGGTCTCCGGCCGCGAGAGATGGTGATGGCGGCGGGGAGACACACGGAGAAACGAGGAAGTCCCCGGTAGTGGCGTCAGCAACAGCAGCCCCAAGACACGAAGGAAGGTTCTCCAGCAGGTAGGCAGCGTATGGATTAGACAGGGTTCCCGCTCTGTGTCACGAGCGTCGCGCTTTTATGCGCCTCCGGGCGCAAGGCACTCTGGGGGCTGTGGTCTCCGGTCTCCGGCCGCGAGAGATGGTGATGGCGGCGGGGAGACACACGGAGAAACGAGGAAGTCCCCGGTAGTGGCGTCAGCAACAGCAGCCCCAAGACACGAAGGAAGGTTCTCCAGCAGGTAGGCAGCGTATGGATTAGACAGGGTTCCCGCTCTGTGTCACGAGCGTCGCGCTTTTATGCGCCTCCGGGCGCAAGGCACTCTGGGGGCTGTGGTCTCCGGTCTCCGGCCGCGAGAGAGGGTGATGGCGGCGGGGAGACACACGGAGAAACGAGGAAGTCCCCGGTAGTGGCGTCAGCAACAGCAGCCCCAAGACACGAAGGAAGGTTCTCCAGCAGGTAGGCAGCGTATGGATTAGACAGGGTTCCCGCTCTGTGTCACGAGCGTCGCGCTTTTATGCGCCTCCGGGCGCAAGGCACTCTGGGGGCTGTGGTCTCCGGTCTCCGGCCGCGAGAGATGGTGATGGCGGCGGGGAGACACACGGAGAAACGAGGAAGTCCCCGGTAGTGGCGTCAGCAACAGCAGCCCCAAGACACGAAGGAAGGTTCTCCAGCAGGTAGGCAGCGTATGGATTAGACAGGGTTCCCGCTCTGTGTCACGAGCGTCGCGCTTTTATGCGCCTCCGGGCGCAAGGCACTCTGGGGGCTGTGGTCTCCGGTCTCCGGCCGCGAGAGATGGTGATGGCGGCGGGGAGACACACGGAGAAACGAGGAAGTCCCCGGTAGTGGCGTCGGCAACAGCAGCCCCAAGACACGAAGGAAGGTTCTCCAGCAGGTAGGCAGCGTATGGATTAGACAGGGTTCCTTTACTGTGCTGCAACGTTACCGCATTTTTATAAAAATAAATTGTGTAAAATTTGCCGATTATACAGCAAATGATGGATTATGTGGCAGATGTGGCAAGTCCATATTTTGCAAAAAAACACCGCAGCCTTAGAATCACATCATTCCAGTGGCCCTGCTTATAGGGCAATCTGGCAGTGTCAGAAAGGCTGGTCTGCTAGGTCAGTGTGGGGGCTGGTTTCTTTTGTTGCTGTTTGTGGGCGTGTTTTATGGCCTGATGGGCCTGATTTTACTGTTAATTTCCCTTTGCCAGAAGCAAGTAAAAATTCATGCAGTATACCGTAACTTGGAAAACACTTCTACAGCATCTTATTGCTCGAATATTATTTTCCTAGAACAACCTCCCCCTCCACACTGCCCCTTCTCTGAAGGACTTCAAAGAAGCAGCTCAAGACCTGGCTCTTAGACCGAGCCTTGCACAGCCAGCCAGCGCCTGGAGGCCCCCCGGAGTGTCTAGCTGCACTATACAAGACCTTCTGATTGATTGATTGACCTTAATTAAATGAATAGATGAGGATTTTGGCAAAACAGGAACAAGTTGGTTTCATTAAACGCTGCAGGTGAGAGAGTATCGACAGAGGCACATCCGAAGACAGACAGAGGCACATCTGAAGACAGTCTTAGATTTCAGATGATTTGGCCACACATATATATTTGTGGGTCCAATAAAAATTCAATATTCTTTTGATAAGCATCATAGTTATAAATAACCAGAAAAACCATCTGCTAAGGGGGACACAGATGGCTCTCGACCTCGTGGAGTGCTAGTGTGGGCTAGAGTGTGCGTGTCCAGATGTCCGGTGTGGTAAGTGCGTGATCACCTCATGCGGTGTGCATGTCGTGTCCTGATTGTCTGAGTATTCCTAACTAAATGTGGCATCTAACTTTGTGGTATTTTGGGAACGTGTGGCTTTGGCCAAACGTGTTTTATTGGGGCCAATCTCCTTGGGCCTGTTTGTGGTGTGATGACTTATCTGTGGGATCGATCAGGATTTTCCATGGGTGCGCCTTTGTGTTTGTCTTTGGGATAAGTGTAACTCCACCTGTGACCTGTCAATCGGTAGGCTTGGGTTTGGGTTGCAGGGCTTGTCTGACCATGTATCTTTGACATGGGATTGTAGGGGAGGTCATCTCAGTTGAATCCAACAGCAATAGCAGCAATAGCAGTAGAGTGCAGTAGAGTGGAGTGGCATAGTGGACTAAAGTGTAATAGCGTGCAGTAGCATGTTGTATAGTAGTGTGGAGTGCACTAGAGTGGACAGGTGTAGAGTAAAGTGTTATAAATTGGAGTAGTGTGTCGTACAGTGGAGTATAGCAGTATAAAGTAGAGTAGAGGGCCGTACAGTGTAGTGTAGGGGCATAAAGTAGAGTACAGTATGATACTAGAGTGGACAGGTGTAGAGCTGAGTAAAGTGTTCTAAATTGGAGTGGCGTGTTGTAGAGTGGAGTGATGTGTTATAGAGTGTTGGAAGTGTTGTAGAATGGAGTAGAGTGTTGTACAGTGGAGTATAGCAGTATAAAGTAGAGTAGAGGGCTGTACAGTGTAGTGTAGGGGCATAGAGTGGATTACAGTATGGTATAATGGTATGGTATATGGTGACACGCTCCACCACTTGCAGGGCTGCTAATGCAGGCGTCTCTGCTGACCTGCCGCCATGATGAGTTTTTCGGCGCGGACCGTCGGCCAGAGCTCCGGGGCCTTGAGCTGAGGCTCCCCTCCGCGCAGCTGTCTCCCTCTTCCTCCCCTGTAAAGCTGGCTGTGGATCTACGAACCGGCTGGGGTGTTTGGCCGCTCCTTAGGGTAGCTCCGTGAGCCGCTAACATTATCCTGCGGGATGCTGCTTCACTTTGCCACACTTCACTTTCGGACCCCTTCAGAAGCCTCATGAGTATCTCCTGGCGCCGCCGGAGGACGAATCTCCCAGGAATAAAGTGGCTGCAGATCTCTTTGGAGAGACATAATGCGGACCGACCCGCGGAGCGGAAAAGGGATGGAGCGAGCACGACAACTGGATTAGCTTCGGGCCCGCGTGAAATTGGCAGCTCGAATGAGTGAGTTAGGGGCAGTATGGCGGGAATACCCTCCCCACAACCGCAGCACATAGAGGGTTTTTCCGGGAACCGGCGCCTGTTCCCCTTTTGCCGCAGAAATTGCTGATCTTTGCTGCGCGTGGTAGTGCCCACTGTTCGACCAGAGCCCGAGAAGGCCAGGAGGGGAAGACAAATGCAATTTTGTCACATCGCATCTGCTCCAAAATGGCCGACACTCCCGACCACAGTGCTTTGAGGCTCTTCTGTACTCTTCACGGAACGTCTGTTTCCCGTTGGAGAAAGCCATTTGTGGCCCTCCACTCAAGGTAACCCCCTGTTCTTTAGTTTAACCTTTGTTGCGCTGTTCTCGCCCCTTGTGACGATCGCTCCTGAGACACTGCCTGTACCTGCCTGACCTTAAAATGGCGACCGAGTTTGCTCTTCGATCCACGTCTGACTGCAACTCACCGCAATATTCTGTCTCCTGTGTAATTGCTGATTTCCTTGTCTGCCTTGCTCTCTGAAGAGCATGTCAGAAGTTATTGAGGAGATTGGCCCTGGTTTCCCCCTTGACCGTCATCTACCCAGCCTGACATTGGGCACAGTTTTTCCTCGTCTCCTTGCTATGGCTCCTCCCCCCCACCCCTACAAACTCTCACAACATTGCTTTTGTTTACTGTACCTTACTATGCTCTTGTAACTGATGTAACCTGCAACGCAACAATCCTCTTGTAAAGCGCTCTGATACCTCAGGGTCTAGCCGTCTCCCACCCAGCCGAACTTCAGACACAGTTACTTCCTCGTCTCCTCGCTGTGTCTCCAGCCCCTCCTCTTCCCTCCTTCATTCTTTGCTTGCCTCCCCTATTCCTTTCCTCTCTCCCCTGAATCTCTCTCCCCCTGCCTGCCTTGTTTATCCTTATTGCTATGCTCCGCTTAATCTCCCTCCCTGTCGCCCTTTTACATTACCCCCTTACCCTTCTACACGCCATGAACCAACGGATGTAACTTGTAATTGATGTACCTTCTGTAACAATGTGTAACTTGTAACCTATGTAACCCTACCAGCCTGACTCCCTAAAATGGCCCCCATAAGTATGCCCTTGTTCAAAGCACTCCTTCTCCCCTTGTTGGGGATGGATCCAGCATTTTTGCCCTGGAGTCTGGGACCCTTCTGAGAGAGTCCACAGTGACAAGGGAGTCACACATAGTGGAGGACTGGGATTGATCCCCTTACCACTGGGAACCATCTCCTACCCTGACGGACGTCGGACACTGTGTTCACGCTGGGTTTTCTACCCCCTCCCCCTCCTCTTCCCTCCTTCATTCTTCTAAGTGTGCCCGTGACCAAAGCACTCCTCTCCCCTTGTTGAGGAGGAATCCAGCATCTATGCCCTGGAGTCTCAGCGACCCCGCTGAGAGTCCACCGCGACAAGGAAATCGCACATAATGGAAGACTGGGAATGATCCCTTTACCGCGGGGAGCCATCTCCCACCACAGCCGGACTTCAGACACAGTTTCTTCCTAGTCTCCTCGCTGTGTCTCCTACCCCCTTCCCCACCCCTTCCCTCCTTTATTCTTTGCTTACCTCCCCTATTCCTTTCCTCTCTCCCCTGAATCTCTCTCCCCCTGCCTGCTTTGTTTATCCTTGTGCCTATGCTCCAGTTAATTTCCCTCCCCGTCGCCCTTTTACATTAGCCCCTTACCCTTCTACACACCATGAACCAACGGATGTAACTTGTAATTGATGTACCTTCTGTAACAATGTGTAACTTTTCACCTGTGTAACTCTCCTCATGTAA
This sequence comes from Triturus cristatus, assembly GCF_964204655.1. NCBI lineage: Eukaryota > Metazoa > Chordata > Amphibia > Caudata > Salamandridae > Triturus > Triturus cristatus. The sequence goes on along the minus strand of NC_140580.1, from coordinate 21,299,517 downwards.
AGCGCTCTGATACCTCCGGGTCTAGCCAGCGCTATATAAAACTCAAGTAAATAAATAAAAATGATACAAGTTTGCGTGTGTGTGCACGTGTAACATGGCGGTCATTGATATAATATTTACTGATATTCTCATTATTATACATACAGTTGTTACATCGTATGTCAACATTGCATTCACTGATATTGACGTCATTATGTGGGCATAAGTTACAGTGTACATCGCTGGATTTACTGATATTAATTAACATCACTGTGTGGGCATAGTTTACAGCATACATTGGTATTGCATTTACTGGTATTGACATTATGGGGCCCGCATACATTACAGTGTACATCAATCTTGCATTTATTGGTACTGCTGCAGCTGTGAGTGCATACATCCGGTTGTACATTGCCATCTTATTTATCAATCTCAACAATCTGTTTACAAGTTCAAAACTGCCCCGATATACAGATGTGAGCTGCATTTTTAGCTATCTGATTTTGGTGGCCGGGCTTATTTTCTGTCCCTTTCCAACCCTGCATAAGAAGGTGTTGATTCCAGCAGCCTGAGTGTGTGACTACAGATTAACACCAAAATCTGCTTTCAGGTAATAGGATAGATGGAAGGGATGTATTAAAAGTAGTCTACTTATTTATTATCAGAACATGTTACTGGTATGCTCAAGAAGGCAGCATTATACAATTTGCACATGCCATGGTTGGTGGTTAGTACTCAGGCTCCCCACCCAGAGACTGAAGTGGGCAGGGTCTGCGGGGAGTGACGTGCCCATACTTTTTTGATTTAACAAAAACAGCTCCCCTACTATTTGTTAAAAAAATAAATAAAGCTACCCCCGGAATGGTTGATTCCGAGAGTTGAGATGTCACAGACTGGAAGGGAAAGGTGGGCGTCTCCTCTGCTGTGAAGCCAAGGGAGGGACAGGGAGCTAAAGAAGAAGCCTGCCTTCCTGGCAGGATGCCTGCTACCTTAAAGAAATGTAAATGTGTTCAATAGCTTAATATGTAAATGCACGTGGCAGCTAGATTGTCTCTATTTGATGGAGTCACATGAGGAGTCATGGTGACAAAGATGTATTCTTTTTAAGAGGTGTAATGTAAGGGTGTTACCACTTGAGTTCTGAAGAGCGCGCTTTTAAAAGACACTTATAAAAATGTCTGCACTTGCTACCGTACTTCGTTTTCTGTCCTAAACCGAAATCACTCTGCAGTGCATTTCTTTTGATTCGTTCACCTTGAAATTATTTTTCATTTAAGGTGTGTGCATTATTTTGCATTGTTTGTCCTGAAAGTGAAAGACAAACTAAATAGTTACAGAATATTTTGTTCTGTTATAGCCCCCCCCCCCCCCCCCCCCCGCACTGCCTCACACTCCCTGATCCTGATTCCATTGCACTCAGGATCACAATTCCCATCCTTCTTTAAATGCACTTCGTCTGCTGTCACTCCCCCCCTCCTTCCTCACCCTAAATATTATGTGATCTGCAGCCTGCATTACTCTTCGGTTCGTCAGTACAGAACCAGTACATGGACTTTGTCCATTTTAGGCTGTTAGTGACATTTCCTAATATATTTTCTGCATATAATTTGATCAGGAGACAGAGCTCAGCAGCATAACATGTTGCAGAAGGAAGGGGAAAATAAGCTTGCTTAGCCAGCGCTCTCTTTTCTCTTTGCCTCTCCCTCGCTCAAATTCCTTTCAGTCCCTCTTTCCTATTGTCTGTAATAAAAAAAAAATAAAAAAAAAACTGTAGTGGGGAGGAGGGGCACACAGTATTGCGTTGGGGCCTCCTAATGCCCTAATCTGGCCCTGCTTGAAAGCTGTTTCTTAATGCTCCAAGCGAAAGCAGTGTTCACACGTCCCTTCTCCCTGAATCCCAGGATCTGTGTGTGTGGCAGTCAGGTGAGTAAGTAAGCGAAGGGCACGCAGCTAGGAATGCTGCTATAAGCACAGGTGCAGACGTGACTGTTGTATGTTTGTGCTTCTCTCAACATGGCCACCTGGGGTCATTAGGCCTTCCTTTGTGTTCTCACTTCCTCAGCCTCTCAGAATACCTGTTAGTGTACTAACTTGTACCAGAGTGTTCCACTCTTGTCAGTTGATGGTCTGGTCAGCTGGTGAGGTGTGCGCTCGGCTGTGTCCTTAAATAAATCTACCTGTAACTTAAATAGAAGTGCCCAGATTCATTTACAACAATTTGGCGGCGATTTGGCTCACCAGACCAGAGAGGGAACGTCCCCTCCACAGCCTCGAGCAACACCTCGCACCAAGAACCCATAAGCAAAAGAAACAAGAAACCCGAGAAACGAGAGAAAAGTAGAAAAAACGAAACCAATAACAAGCATTTACAATGCAATGGTCTCGGCAATATCATAGGTAGAGCTATTGGTATTGCTCATTATTTTTTTATCATTATTGTATCCCTAAATAAATGGCATTGTCTTTTCTATTGGCATTAGCGTTTTGTTTTGCATTGCATATGTGATACCTATTGCATTAGCAGAGAGAGAGTGAGGTAGTGAGATAGAGAGAGTGAGGTATTGAAAGAGAGAGTGAGGTAGTGAGAGAGAGTGAGGTAGATAGAGAGTGAGGTAGTGAGATAGAGAGAGTGAGGTAGTGAGTGATGTTGTGATGTAGTGAGATAGAGAGAGAGAGGTAGTGAAAGAGAGAGTGAAAGTGAGTTAGTGAGATAGAAAGAGTGAGGTAGTGAGATAGAGAGTGATTGAGGTAGTGAGTGAGAGAGAGTGAAGTTGTGAGGTTGTGAGCTAGAGAGTGAGGTAGTGATGTTTTGAGAGAGAGAAGTTGTGAGATAGTGAGGTAGTGAGATAGAGTGGAGTAGTGAGGTAGAGAGAGTTATGTAGTGAGAGAGAGTGAGGTAGTGAGGGAGAGGGATGTTGTGAAGTAGTGAGATGTAAGCAGAGTGGTGTTGTGAAGTAGTGAGATGTAAGCAGAGTGGTGTTGTGATGTAGTGAGATAGATAGAGGTAGTGAAAGAGACAGTGAAAGTGAGTTAGTGAGATAGAAAGGCGCAGTAGCGACCCCCAGCTCCCCAGGCGAAGACGAGGAGGTTCTTGGCGCAGTGGCAGGGTAAGGGCTTAAGCAGCGGGGGAGCGGATGCGGTCCGGCGGCTAGATTGCCGACCTTGGTGCGGGAAACCAGAGTTCGACACTCGGGGTCGCGTCCACATCTCGTGATCCTGGGTAAATCACTTAACCCCCCCTCGTGCCTGAATGCGCAACGTAACCGGCACGCATGTAAAGCGCTCCAATACCTTCGGGCGAGTTCGCGCTATATAAATAAAAAAAAAGTTAGGACAAGTACTCTACTAAAGCTGGCTCCTATTACTCCTTAATGTGCACCGGCATCCTCTCATTCCGAATGCACCGATCGCAAAGGAGTCTCCCCCGAGTGGAATGCTAAGTGGGCGCCATTGGTGCGGAGGGCGCAGGAGTCGGTGGAACAGATGCAAGCTAACCCCCCCTTGTGCCTGAATGCGCAACGTAACCGGCGCGCATGTAAAGCGCTCCAATACCTTTGGGCGAGTTCGCGCTATATAAATAATTTTTTTTAAAAAAAGTTAGGACAAGTACTTTACTAAATCTGGCTCCTATTACTCCTTAATGTGCACCGGCATCCCCTCGTTCCGAATCCCCCGAGTGGAATGCTAAGTGGGCGCCATTGGTGCGGAGGGCGCAGGAGTTGGTGGAACAGATAGTAACAAGCACACCACTGCCTTTCTCCGAGGCGAAGCGCAGCGGCGGTTTTCAGATTCGGGGGCGTGGCTAAAAAGTGGAAAGAAGAGCAGGGAACACGCCCCCGAATCTGAAAAAGACGGAGCCTATTTGGAGGGACGGCTCTCTCCTCCAATAGCTGGCCTCCGTTTAGGAAGCCAGCCAATGGAGGAGAAGCAAAAAGAGAGGCGGGCTAAATAGCCACTCTAAGAATCATTAAATTTCCGGTTCTGCCTTCGGCAGACCGGACGGTCCCTCGACCTAAAAAACGAAGAAGCAAGCACCTCATGCGTCACTCGCTCCAACCGTGAGTCAACTGCTGGTCTATTTATGCTTTGAAGGTGCCGAGCGAGGGCAAAGATCGAATCGCACCCCGTTGTTTGGCAGTGATTGATATCGTGAGGTGAATCGATCAGGAGCAAAGATCGGGCCCCGGTGTTGTCTGATGGTGTTTCACAGGGATGATTTGCACTAAGACGACACTTTACAGAGGGAACACACGGCATCAGCAGATGTTCTGGATCCTGCGGCTATGCTCTGCTTATGACCACAAAATGATAAGAAAAAGAAAATACATCGGCGGCACTCCTGACGTCACTCTTTAAAACCGTGAGTCAGTTACCGAGTGCGCGCGCTTCCTTCTGCATGCGCAATCTCTGCATGATGTAAACGTTGCCAGGTAACAGCGTCACCGGTTCCTTCTCCACGCGCGGTTTCTGCATCATCAAAACGTTGCCCAGCAAACGCTAAGAGATGGGGCCTGGCCGCGAAGCACAGCCTCCGGCTAAATTTTGGCTCCTTTCCGTCTTCTCCTCACCCTGTCTGCTGCCGATTTAGAGGTGTATGAAGCGAAGCAGGTCAGTTCCGCTAAGAAAGCAAACCTGTTGCTTTGGTAATTAATTGCTTTTATACTGAAAATGCTTTGATGACTTGGCCCACCTAATTTAAGTTTTCAAATGGCAAACTTAATTGAAAGGTGAACAATGTTTGCAACAGTGAAAATTATTATTCCGCCAGAGACAGTAGGCAGCGGAAACAGCAGTATTCAACAACCATCTTAGTGCCAATATCGGCAATTGTAGTCACATATACACACATGATACATCAATAAACCACACAACACTTTGTAAGTGGAGAAATATTGCTGCAGGTTTATTAGCATAACCTATATGCAAACATGGTGGGTTATCTTACGGGCGATCCCAGGGCAGGCCAACACCTATGCCGCCTGCCCGTCTGATAAGCCTAAATTACACCGTGGCGGTCGCCAATTGGTGTATACCAAATCTTGGGAGGGGCCACCCCTCCCATCCGTGGACCACCAGTCCACTCGCTTACTCACGCCCCCCCCCCCGAAGAGGTGGGCGGAGCGTTCATGGCAGCTCCCGGTTGCTCAGACCCACAACCGTCCGTAGGACTAACGGGGCGCCGTAGTTCTTCCAGGGGACAACGCTAAGACATCCCTGGGTATCCTGGCTTAGCACCACGCTGTGCTGCTGCATGAAGTACCCCTTGGTATCTGCAGACTCTGGATCGCCCTGTAACTCCTCCACAGCCTTGGGAGTGGCCACCGTCACTACCAGGGCCCCCCCACCCAGGCACCCTTTCTTACTTACAACCTGCTGCTGCCAAGGCCACGCCTAGGTCAAGAAGGAATAAATCCATGCCCAGTCTTGAGAGGTGCACCCCATCCCCCTCCAGGCACCCTGTGGACTTGGCGTGTAGTAGACCATGCCTAATGAAGCCAAAACCTCTTTGCTCCGTGAAGCTGCGCATGGCGCGGTTGACTTTCCTCCGTGAAACCTCCATGGCGTCTCCTGAGCGTGCTCCTCTCCAGACAGCCCGTGGTGTCATTTCTGACCACCACAGTTCTCATGACCCCAGGGTATTGCTCAACTGGCAAAACGTGTTCTTCATCTCTTGGAGCAAAGTTCTCCTCCCTAGTGTGGTCAGGTCATTTCCTCCCAAGTGAATCACCAACAGATTCGGTGGAGGCCACCCCCCCCCCCCGAGTCTCTGCTTCAGTTTCCTGGTCATTTCACTCCAACACATGCCAGGGTAGCCCAACCACGTGATGTCCGTGTCGAAGAAGCCATTATGCCATTTTCTGACCTCCGCCCACCGAGCCAGTCTCAAGATTCTTGAATGGCCAATTACCCACACTTTGGTTCCTGATAAATAAAGAAATGATGGTTTGAAATTATTTATTGTATTGGTGAACACACAGCACATCACATCTAAATTACACATAATACAACACGGCAAACGTCGGAGTGGCCTAGGCCCCACTCAATATTCCAAATTACAATGATCCAGTGGAGGTGCCCCGAGCACCCGCTCCGCACACCACGCCTAGGGCCGGATGTACCGTTTGTAGCACTGAGACTCCCAGTGCCCTACTTGCTTGATACTTTACGTTGACCTCCCCGCTAGGAATGCCGTGGTTGCTGCCCCGATTCTAAAGGAGTGGCTGCTGAACTTTTTGGTCCCGTCTGCCTGCCCTGACAACCGAAGGCAAGCCTGCAGGATGTAATCGACTTGAAACCTAGTGACCGGGATCCCATCCTTATGCACAAGTAGGTATCCCGCCCCCACCGGGCGAAGGGCCAGGTAGGCTCTGACCCAAACTATAGGACAGTATCTGGCTTCTCCCAGGCTTTGCAACAAGATCAACCTCCTCCGCCCGGATTGGTCTGTTTTGGACTGCCTCACTACTATCTTGAGACAGCCCGAGTCTAAGTCTATGTCTTTGATGTTCAAGGCCACCCCTGAAGTGTCTGACTTGGATAGCGCCACCAATTTCCCAATCCTAAAGGCCCAAAGAAAGCCAGTGCGAAGCAGGCAGAAAATAGGGTAGCTTCGTAACCCGAGTGGGTGGCCATAGTCATGTAGTCGAGCATCCCTTGAAGGATAGGGTAGCCAATGGGAGACCTGATGTCAGGCGAACGCGGTTCATTCCTAGCCCACCCCTGCAGTGCAGCTTTAATCACAAAGGCTTTGGGGGGGTCGAACTGTCCCCTTAACTTGGCGTGGTGGCTAATGGCGGACAGGTGACCCACAATCCATGGGTGCGATTTTCCCCCATCCTTGGCCCACAACAGGAATTGTTGCACTCTAAGTTCCATAACCGCCCGGTCCACCTCCCATGCCCCGGTGATCGTAGTTCCACTTCAGCAGCAGCCACAAGTGTGGCGGGAAAGGGGTCATCTCTTCTCTCGCTCTCGGCCAGGCCTCCCGGAAGCGGTGCCACTGAAATCGAGAGAGCGCGTCAGCGGCTACATTCAGAACCCCTTGGATGTGCCTAGCCCTGCATTCCACATTGTTTTTTAGGCATGCCCTCATTAGCTCTCGCAGCAAGCACAAAACCAGGGGACAACTAGCTGACTGTATTGATGGCCTGTACCATGGCTAAGTTATCTGACCAAAACAAGACTTGCTTTGCTGCCAACGCCCTAGGCCATAAGTGAAAGGCTATAACTATGGGGAAGAGTTCCAGTACCGTGATCTTGGACGTGATCTTTCTCTTGTGCCATGCATTCGGCCACTTCTCTGCACACCACTCCTTGTCCATGATCACGCCGAACCCTTCCCTGCCTGACGCATCTGAGAAAAGCGCTAGTTCTGTGTTGCTGGCCCAGGGCTCGCGCCAGATGACCGACCCATTGATTTTGTCCAGGAAATCAGCCCACATGAGTAGGTCTTCCCGCATGCCTCTGCTCAGCTTGACCATGTGATGCTTCTTTTTCACAGGGGCTGTGGCTCTAGCTATCCTGTGTGCAAAAACCCTACCTGCGGGGATTACTCTGGCAGCAAAATTAAGTTTGCCCAGGAGGCTCTGGAAGAAAGCCAGTGCCACTGCTAGCGTAATCTGCTGTCCCAGGTCACGCACTTTGTCTACTGGCAGCCTGGCTTCGCCTGCAACCGTGTCCAGTTCTATGCCTAGGAAGGTGAGGACCTGCGCTGGACCTTCTGTCTTTTTGGGGGTTAGGGGGATGCCAAGCTGCTGCGCTAGTGTCTGAAATTGCGTAAGAGCTGCCTTGCATTCATGGGTGCCATCCCTTCCGATGAATAGAAAGTCGTCTAAGTAGTGGGAGACCCCTACCACCCCATAGGAATGCTGTAACGCCCACTGCAGAAAGGAGCTGAAAGCTTCAAAGAAGGCACAGGAGACCGCGCACCCCATGGGTATGCACTTGTCAAAGAAGTACAGGCCGTCCAGCTTGAAATCCAGCAGGTGTTGGCTGCTTGGGTGCACTGGTAGCAAACGGAAAGCTGACTCAATATCTGCCTTTGCTAACCAGGCTCCTTTGCCGGCCCTCCTGACAAGGTCCAGAGCCACATCCAGCGTACAATATGACACAGAGCAAGCGCCCTCTTGGAGCCCATGGTTCACAGAGTCCACCTCCGGGTATGGTAAGTGGTGGATCAGTCTGAAGGTCCCTGGCTCTTTCTTGGGTACCAGCCCCAGCGGGAAGACCACAAAGTTCTCTAGCGGAGGCTCCCTGAACGGACCCGCAACCCTCCCCAGTATTAGTTCCTTCTTGACTTTCTCATGCAATACCTCCGGGAGGTCCCTGGCTGATTTGAGGTTGTCTGCCTCCTTGCAGGACAACGGGCCTACGAATGGGATAATGAAGCTTTCGGAGAACCCCTTCAGCAAGAGCGCGCTGTCAGTTTTGTTGGGTTACTTCCTAAGAAATTGTAGCATGTTGCCCAGGTTAACTGGGGATGGCCCCTTGCAGGCGGTGGATGCGGATGAGCTGGTGGGTACCAGGGGCCGGAGACCCTTGTGGCAGGAAAGAAATGGGAGCGAGCTGCTAGGCGGCGAGACCGGACTGGGAATGGGGGGGGGGAAGCGACTGGGGGTGGCTGAGCTGCCTCAACTGCCCTGTTTAAAAGAATCAGCTGGTTTCTTGTCCTGCTTGGACTGGCACGTGGTCGCAGCGTGACGGCCCCCGCATTTGCTGCACACGTGTTGAAACCTGCACTTGCTCCCCCACGAGCATGCGCCTGAGTTGAAAAGGTTGCACGTCCCTGGCGAAACTCTCCTGCCCCCCCCTGCCACCTCCCCTGCGCGCCCCCCGAAAGGACTGCCTGAAGGGTTTTGGGCTGGACTGGCTGGTCCCTGGCAGAGCGCCCCCTCCCCCCGTGACCTTAGGCTGGGCGACTGTGCTATGCGCTCCCCGGGAACCCATGTGGTCCATCCACAGCTGGACCTCTTTTTGGTCCCATTCCATTTCTGGGCATATGGCCATCCTCTTCCTGAATTCCCGGTCGTAGTTGAGCCACCCTTCTCCCCCCCCACTTCTGTGCCTCGGTGTGAATTAACCTTTAGTACAGGACCAGCGCCTGCCCTTGCTCGGGGAATTTTTCAAGGATGACGGAGTGAAGGATGGAGAAGACGGTCAGCCAGGTGTCAATGGATTTCTCTGGCCATTGCTGGAACCTGATCTTCTTGTCCTCCTCTTTCCCCCCCAACCCTCCGAGCATCTTGGCCGTGTTGGCCCTACAAAAGTAAAGAAAATATATCCAGAAATTCACGCCTCCAAATAAATTCTTTAACTGCCACGGGCACTTCCCAAGACAACGAGCTGTGACCTGACAGTAGAGGAGCGTGGGTGACCGCCTTCTTAGTTGTTGCCGGCAGGACTGACACTGGCGTTGACGAGATCCCGAGCTGCGGAGTGGGGGGAGGAACGCCTGCAGCGGGGGTGGGGACCGGCAGGGGGGGTGACGGCACTAGGTTGCACAGCCGGTGGCTCCCCCCCAACTGACTGCTGTTGCTCCCCCCCCCTCCCAGTATGGGACCTGGCCCAGTGGGCCCCGCAGGCGCAGCCGCCAACCTGGAGGCCACCTCTGGTCCTGCTGCTACCACCACTAAGCTCTTGCCTGTGTCGATGCGGGAGGAACTCGCTAAAATGGCCAACTCAGTGGCCTGCATGCCTTTTCCTTGTAGCGCCCATACATTAGTTGCCGAGGTCAAGCCCCCGCCCACACAGGCTGCAGGTGAGGTTCCCCCGGATGTTCCAGCCCTCGAGAGGCCAGCTCTGACCTCCTCCATGAAGCTCTTCAGAGTGTCATTGAGCTTACCCAAGTCCTCCGTGGTAGCAAAATTCGTTTGAGATGGGCCGACGATCGTAGGGGGGACAGTTCCTACAGACACAGACACGGACTGCGGTGCGGGCCCGGTTGCACCTCTGGGGATAGGCGCCGGATGACTCCTGGGTGGCGGCGCGTCCGCCGGGAAGTCTTTCACAGTGGCCCTGCGAATCCGCTTGGACCGGGACGGCCCAGCCTCCTCAATAAGCTCCTGCCCCGTGGGAGAGCCACCAGAAATGACCCCTGAATCATCGGGATTGCTTGCCTTCAAGAGGTCCGCAGCCCAGGCCAGGCCCTTGGACTTGGCGAGTTCAATGATGGCCACTAGCTGTGCGTCCTGGGAGGTGCCCTGCTGAGTTTCCTCTACTTGGGACGTCATCGTGAAGAGCGACGGGGTACCCTGGCTATCCATCCCTCGAGATTGGGTCGCCTTAGCCTGAAAAGAGAAAAACCGTCGTGAGCTGCAGCCTACAACAGCTAGAACTGGCACACCACCTCCACAGGTGTCCCTTCTGCGGCGCCCATACCGGCACTTACTTACTATCTTGGTATATAGCTAGAGCGACTGTCGAGTCCGGACCTGCGAGTTTCCAAGATCTGTATTGAAATGAAGAGATTATTAGCTTACAAGCCCCCTCAAACGTACTTCCTCCTATGGCCTAATAACCTTTCACTTGCTCTAGTTGCCCCACCGTTCCCACTGACCCACTTACACTCCATGTCCCTAGCGGATAGTTCCGGCGGCTCTATGGCTCAACGGCGAGATCTGTGAGAGATAAAGAGAGAGGGACTTTCCCCTCCCCCCGCACAAGGCCGAGGCGATGGGCATGGGCACCGTGAAGGCAGGGCTGAACGCAGATTAGACAAAGAATTGGCGCGCTTTACATCGCCCCACAATTACATTACACATTCAGGCACTGGGAAATTGAGCGACTTGCTCAAGGAATGGCGCGCTTTGCTTGGCACCGTAATTGCAATACCATTCAGCGTTCAGGCACTGGGAGATTGGGTGAAGTACCCAAGCTTCACCGGATGTGAACGAGACCTCGAGGCCCGAACCCTGGTTTCCTGCACCAGAGGCGGCAGCGCAGCCGGCGAACCACCTCCTTACCTGCCTAAAGCAGGCATCCACCATCGTGACTAGCCCCTGCACCATCGACGTCATCTGTAGTTGCACCGCGAGCGTCCATGATACACTGAGGGATAGCTCAAATCCCCAAGACGACCGGACGCGGCGTTTGAACTCACCCCTACCGTCCCGCACCACCGATGCGGGTGTGCACGATGCCCGGGTAAAAGTACCTAAAACAATGTGGGGTGGCGGTCATTCCTAAATCACCGTGCGCGGCCTCGGGGCACCCGAGAGCACAGACAGGAGCGGGTACAGGCCGTGTTCACCGCGATCACATATGGCGACCTGGGCGCGCAAGCCCAATGAAATACGCCGAATCGTCGGCTACGTGGGCTCATCCTTGCATGCCTGTTCTGGACAGGGAAATCTAGATATTTCTGCTTCGCCGGAGCTGCCTCGGGGCTGGGCCTAACCCAGAATTCTGATGGCGGGAGCACCTCGTCGCCGTGGACACAATCTAAAACACCCGTGTTGGACCAGGACCCAAACACCGTGCGCTTCCACGCTGCACGGCCCCTGATTGCACCCACGTCCTCATCTGCACATGTGCATCCGATTTTAATGCGACAACGCGGGCTGTCCTTCGATCGCTGGAATACACCTGACGCGAACTCGATGCAGCACTATACTGCCCCCAATGGCGGTTACATGAGCCCAGAATTTATCTTTCCTAATCCGGCACTGATGGGGGGGGGGGGGGTGCTCCCCCGTGTCACGGGAACAGCCTCGAATCCTGATCACCACTAGCGCCGTCAAAGAGGCGGGTGCACCTGTGTACCGGGGCGAAAGACCCGATTGATTCCGAAACAATCAATGCTCACATAATGTTGGCCTCACATAAAGCCTCACAATGCCTCGAATAATGCTGGCCTAACCTGCCTTCGGAACTGGGGATCGAACCTTGAACCCCACTGTTCCGGGGTCAGCTGCCTTGCCGCTGCGCCACACCCCTCCCGGAGAATGCAGGGATCTACGTACAACGTGCGCGACCGTGGCGCTCGGCCCGATTGCCTGCCCCCAAGCGGCCGCTGCCCTGGGCCCCGAAACAACTATCTGCGCAGGTGTTCGCTAGGTCCACCCACACTGGAAACTCGCGCGCTGCCTACTTGCCCACCCGAGGCGGCTACCCAAGGACGGCGGTGACCTAATTCATCCGGCGCGGGAATCCGCGACAGCCGCACCTGGGTCCCATGTACATACCTGCAGCCCGTGGTGTGCGTAGAATCCCCGGGCGATAAGTCAAGGACCTGAGCCTGGGCGCCTGCACCCAACTCGCCAGGAAACGCCCAGATCATACGCGGGGCTTACAGGAAGGGAAGACCCTCGACGCAGCCCATCCGAGCGACACGTCCCCGCCGGCGAAGACAAACCCCCCCCCCCCCCCCCCCCCCCGACACACCCGCAGCCTCCCAGGCCGTAACACTGGGCGTGACTGACTGCCCACACCCCCCCGCCCGTGGTATTCCGAACCACAGGGCCCCGTCGACCTGGTGCTGCCCAGGGACAGGGCCGGGGCGAGAGGGGGACACAAGATGACTCACCGAGATAGCGAAGACTACTGCGTCGATGCAGCGAGGCGGGTTGCCGGTTGCGCGGAAGATCGACGCTCCGACCAACAAGGCGAGACGGCGAGGGACAAGAGTCCGAAAGATGGGCGGGGACAGCCTAAATACTCCTGTCCCCTCCCCCCTCCCCGGAAGTGAGGTCGGCCGGACGTCTTCCCTGGACCTAGACCAGGGAACTAGACCGGCGACTCCAGTGCCTTCCTATGGCACTAAGGCGGCCGCCCTGTTGAGGGGCTGCTGCGCAACCCCCCGGGCAGCCATGCAGAACGTGCAGTGCAACTCTCACCGTCTCGAGAGTAGATCAAAGGACGGAGTCACAGGTCACAGGAGACAAACTGCAAAACTCCATCTCTGCGTGTAATTACGAAGCTGTTCAAAATAACTTAATTCAAGTGCAATGAAATGAAATTAAAAGTGCTCAAAGATTCCTTTCAACCAAAGTTTAGGGAAACGTCTTGTGGACAATGCAAAAAAGAAAAAAAAATCCATGTTGACCTGCTTTGAGTACGGGTGAAGATTATTGTGTTAGTTGTCTTACCAGAATGTAAACAAGCATTAAAAATACAATAGGTCTTGCCTTTTATTAACCCCTTCGACGCTCATGACGGAACGGTTCCGTCATGAGCGTCGGTTGAGCTGTGCTCATGACGGAACCGTTCCGTCATGACCACACCCGCGCAAGCAGCAGTCAGCACCGCGGGGGAATCAGCCCCGCATGGAAGGGGTTAAGTGAAAGCCATTTGCTTTGCTATACAATACCATTAGCAAAGCAAATGGCTTTAACTTAATCAAAGGCAAGACCTATTGCATTTTTTATTCTTGTTTGATCACTGAATTGGGGTTTAGAACGGCCATTAAGCCCCACGCAGTTAATAATAATTCTGTAAGAGAAGCATGCTGGTTAAAAACGCATTTGCCAAACATTCCCTCATGACTTAGTTTGGTGGTCACCCCAAGTCTCCCTTTCGAGGTCCATTTAAATTCCATCAAGTTTGGACCAATATTCCTAGTGCACGTTTATTTATAATACTAGGCAGCTCATTCAACATACTCCTGGCTGTGGGCCAACAACACGAGGGCAAATTAGATTACATACTAGGCACACAAGAAGAACAAAGTCCAGGGTAGCGTCTGGTACAGTCACTTTCAGAAATGCAAATCGCAACAGGATGACAACACTGCAGCCGCCATTACAAAACATCATAGAAAAGGGTAACGAGGCAGAACATGCATTTGTTCACATTATTCCCCAAGCAAATAGTAATGGGCTGCAAACTGGGGCAGCTCAGGTCGCTAATCAGATTAGCGGCAGAAATTAGGCATTTCAAACGCGGGCGCAGATTGGATGAGAGCTACTGGGGTTTTGCACTATTAGCGCTCAATCCCGTCTAAATCATAGCAGATGTTGCTGAGAGACACCGTAGTGCCCCAACGACCCGCGCTGGAAAAACAATTCACTCCCAAGAGGTTTCTGTTTTTTGTTCCTTAGTCATTAGCTTATCAGTAGAGTGCAAAGATTTCTGAAGAGAAATCGCAAGCCAGTTTATGAGCTGCAAAAGGGTTGGCTTAGAGCTACATTATTTCACGACGACCAAAACGGTTCCAAATGCTGAGGTTTATTGTCAACATATGAGGAATATTATAGGGGAGAGGTGGGAGGAAGACAATGCACATTGAGGGGTATCCATATATTCTCTTATTACGAGACACAATGGGCTGCTTCCATTTTCGAAGTGCATTCCAGATGCCATTTAAACAAGCGTGTGTGCCTCTCGCTGCAGCGGGAGAGAGAGGCGGAGGGGTGCACCCGCAAGTGGTGCGCGCGCGCTGGAGAGAGCAGTCTGCTCTTTTTCAAAGCACATACTCGTGCTTGGGCGCGACGCTGCGCACTCCCAAAAGGCGTATGCCGCCACAAGCACGAGTATGTGCTTGGAAAAATAGCTGCACGACGGCTAAAGGTCTGCGCATGCACTGCGTAGGCGAGACCTAAAAAAAAAAAAGGGGGGCACTAAAACTCCATCGAACGTGTCCTGTACAGGCAAAATATATAGCTATTGGCAAATTAGATGTGGCCCAGCAATTTTTCATTGAGGAAGATTCATCAAAATCCTTTAATGAGATTTTAATGGAGTGGAGGAATGCAAATGCGGAGCACAAAGCAAAGAAGAAGTTATCTGATGTCGAACAAGAATCATTTGGAGGATCTGAAGTGCAAACACTATTGAGCTCTGTAAACAAACCTATTAAAATTAAATTTACCCAAAACAGTTTGTTATATGGAGCCCAGAACCAGGAGGGGACAAAGGTCCCAGAACCAGGATGGGACAAAGGTACCAGAACCAGGATGGGACAAAGGTACCAGAACCAGGAGGTGACAAAGGTCCCAGAACCAGTACCAAGAGGGGACAAAGGTCCCAGAACCAGGAGGTGACAAAGGTCCCAGAACCAGGAGGTGAAAAAGGTCCCAGAACCAGTACCAAGAGGGGACAAAGTTCCTAGAACCAGTACGAAGTGGGGGCAAAGGTCACAGAACCTCGATTGAGAACTAAGACACAGTGCCCACAATATGGACAAAGGTCCCAGAACTAGGTCAAAGTGACCCCCAACTAGGACTCTGTGTCCACACTCGTAGAAAGAAAACCACCCAGAAACGGGACACAGGTCCCAGAACCTACAAAGGAGAGCCAGATCCGGTGACAAATGTTGGGAAATACAGGCTCACCAATTAACAAAAAAAAAAAAGGGAACTGGTTTCAGACAGAATAGAATCAAAAGTCTCCCAGAACGCACACTAATCAAATCGACAGGAGAACTCAAGCTTGAAATGTTACACAGTATTGAAGCGCAGAAATGAATTTACAAACTACTGAGTACCTAAAAATAAATTATTATAAAGGACGTTGTGATGATATGACAGTCCAAAGCACTGAAAGTAAGAATAAAAACTCCGAACATCACATGCAGTACTGCACTTGGAAATTTCGAAGAGTACCCAGGACTGTAGTATCTGCTGCTGGAGTTCTACGGACCTCACAACTTAACATTAAAGAAATCTGTAACTAAAGTTCGGAGGCATCTGTCGAGCTGTTCATCTTCAACTTGGAGCGGAAAGAGGTAGTGGACAGAAACAGATTGAAGAAAGTGAACAGTCTCTTCCTGTTTTTGCTGGGCAAGGACAGATTGGAGGAAGTGGACTGTCTTTTTCCTGTTTTTGTCAGTCTAAGGGGAGTAGATGGTGGTGATGCCTGTCGGTTGTTTTTGTGATGTCTCTCACCTCACCCTTCACTCTTGACCCTGAAATGCTCCTTTGCCTTTGCTAACTAACTAGTTCAAGACGTCGTAGACCTTCTATCTGTCTTAATGATTATTGTTGTTGTCTTCCATGCGTTAAGCTTCATTTTTGTGTTTTGTTTATTTCATTTTTCTCTGTAAAGATTTGTTGTATATTTGTGCTTCTCTCAACATGGCCACCTGCGGTCATTAGGCCTTCCTTTGTGTTCTCACTTCCTCAGCCTCTCAGAATACCTGTGAGTGTTCTAACTTGTACCGGAGTGTTTTACTCTTGTCAGTTGATGGTCTGGTCAGCTGGCGAGGTGTGCGCTCGGCTGTGTCCTTAAATAAATCTACTTGTAACTTAAATAGAAGTGTCCAGATTCATTTACAACAGTATTGCGTTAGGGCCTCCTAATGCCCTATGCTGGCCCAGCTTGAAAGCTGTTTCTTAATGCTTCCAGCGAAAGCAGTGTTCACACGTCCCTTCTCCCTGAATCCCAGGATCTGTGTGTGTGTGTGTGGCAGTCAGGTGAGTAAGTAAGCGAAGGGCAGGCAGCTAGGAATGCTGCTATAAGCACAGGTGCAGACGTGACCTTTAGCAGCTGAAGGAGAAGGCGCTTTGAAGAAAGTGTTAGCTCAGGTTCTCTGCAGCTAACGCGCCCTCTGTTACCCTTCCTCGGGTCATACTACCAGGAGCAGCTCAAAACAAGAACTGATTTAGTGTGCAACCTCTATGTAACTTCCAGAAAGTCGTCGTATGCTAATCCTCCCCAATGCTCAAAAGTGCAGCTAAACATTTTAGTACACAGCAGAATTGTGCCTTGGCTTGTGCCCCAGCTAATGAGACCTATAATTGTTCATCACGTGGATGCAGTCTGTTTCAGAAGGAGTACTTGCAGCCAACAAGGGTCGGAATTGTAGTGCAATAGCGTGCCAACTTGCTCATGTGATGACGTCTCTTATCACTCAATATTACATCAGTGCATCCACTACAAAGGTCTTTCTTGAATTACATACCACTAAATGCAGCACTCCGAGTCCTTCACTCGCTCTAATTTATTGCAATATGAGGCCGTCGTACATCTTAGACACCAACAGTATTAAAGCGGAGTTTTACATAAAGGCCCAAGCAACACATTCTGTAAAAAGAAGCCTTAGGCAAATAAATGGACGTTGATATCGGAGAAGGGGGGAGGGAGGTATTGAACTGGAGCGAAAGAAGGACTCAGAGTAATGCAATAACTGCAATTGATGTAAGCATTACATCACCGCCTGTCCATCCTTCGCTCACATCTATTACAATGTGAGATTTACCCAGGCAAAACAAACCAGGACGACAGAAATTTGAGTGTCTAGACCATAAAAAGACATTTCTGCTCATCCCCATTTATTCTATAGAAGAGGGAACTTTTGAACCAAATTCTTCATTCAGGCCAAACTCCATCATTGTTCAACAGTACTTCACAAAAGTGGACTTAAAAGCCCATGTTGCTGCCCTTCATATTTCCGGAATGGAGGCTCCTTGGTTTTCTGCTAGAAAAGCTGACACTCCCTTAGTTGATCTACTTCGGTCTCCCAGAGGTAAACGTAACCCAAACACTTTGTTACCCAAAGTGATGAATGCACCTGCTAAGTGTCTGCACTGCTGGCTTTGCTCCTTTCATGGCCCGATCAAAATGTGTGAAGAGTGAATTGGAAATCCTAAAACCTGACCCTGTCCAGATAGAAAAGCTCTGCTCTTCTTACATCCATAGAATGTAATTGTTACAGTTAGAATTATTCCCTGATTCCCAGAGACGTTTTAAGGCATGGGCAAAGTAGGCAATTGCACAGGGCCCCCACTTTCCATGCGCACCCTAGGTAAGTGAACTTTCTCTCCAGCTTACTTCTGTGTATTTTTGTATCTTAATCTTTAACATGCAATTCAATATTGTTGGGGAACATAGGGCTTGAATTAGCAAAGTAAGGGTAGTAACATTTAAAGTTGTTCTAAACAGGGCCCCCAAAATATTTCTTGACAAGGGCCCTTCACACTCCTTAATATGGCACTTCTGATCCATATAAAAGCAGAATTAACTTTTGGAATGAAGGATAATGCTATTTTCAACGCCCTCAAAAATGGATACTCAAAGATAACTAAACTCAGTTTATCCAGCCTTCTAGCTGATGTTGTGCCCACCAAAAAGAACATTTCAAAGTCAAAGTTCTGATATCCACTTGATCTAAAGGTACAAAGGATGGAAACTTAAGGGCCTCTAACACTGACTGCAAGTCCCGGGAGTTAGATTAACTAATATTCCGAAGAACCTCTTAACCAACCCTAGATCATCCAAGAGATTATCCCAGGTACCTCTAAATGCCTTAATAGCTGCCCACTGGCTTTTCAACATGGAAACCTTTAATCCTAGAGAAAGCACATCCCAAAGGAATGACATTAATTGAACAACAGAAGGAGAATCAGAACCACACACTAGATACAGTTATCAAGATGTACATTTTTACTGAGTGATAATTTTCACAAAAAATGTACACATAGAAGTACGCAGTGTCCCAAGAAAAACAGAACCTAGTAAAGGGAGGGGGGTGTGGACAATAAGTAGAAAGGTTTCTATATACAACAAAAGACCACAATACAATATTTTCAAATCAACAATCAGTCCTTTTGGACAATACTAGAGGTCTGTGAAGGTGGTTCATTTGTGTGTCGATGACGTTTCGACCCCACGAGCAGTGAGGGGGTTTCATCAGGATCTTATGATATGGGACACCTGAGTCAAGCCTTGAGCCACTCCAATCCCTAGGTGTTTTTCTGCACTGTTCACATTGGCAGTTCGTTGGCTTAACTCGGGTGTTTCATATCATAAGTTCCTGATGAGAACCCCTCATTGCTGGTGCGGTCGAAACGTCGTCGACACACAAATGAATCACCTTCTCAGACCTCTAGTATTGTCCTAGAGGACTGATTGTTGATTTGAACATATGGTATTGTGGTCTTAAGTTGTATATAGAAACCTTTTTATTTTTTGTCCACACCCCCTTTCCCTTTGCAAGGTTCTGTTTCACTTGGGACACTACACACTTATGTGTGTACATTTTTTGTGAAAATTATCACAGTAAAAATGTTTGTCTTGATAACTATATCTAGTGTGTGGTTCTGATTCTCCTTCTGACATTCACCGCCCACACACCAATTTGCCATTTGGCATTTTTACTTATCAAGTATCCAGACACATAGGCCGCAGCATTCTTTGTTCTGTGCTACAATACTAATACCCTGGTTCCTTGTGGTAAGGGTAACCCTTGTTTCAAATACATTAATTGAACAGCAGCAAAGCCTTTTCTCTATACTACCAAGTGAACACTCCCCAAATGTTTTCTATATGACTTCATAGTCTGAGCCGTCCTTGAAGATGTATTTGTCCTGGCAAAGGTCTCTGAAAGACCACTCCTTATTAGCCTTCCAGTTTAATCTCCAGGCTGTCAACCTGAGCCTTGCTGAGGTGTCTTAATGAAAAGGAGAAAATGCCAGAGGAGATGGAGAAAGGAAAAGTGGAATCTCTTGACAAGTCTTTAATGATGCTAGAAAGAGTGGGGCCATACTGGCACAATCCGAATCACTGAAGCCTCCTGTTCTCTGACCCTGATCAAGAACTGACGATTCAGGGGAAAGGAAGAAAGGCTTAGCGGAGACCCCTGGGCCAATGACAGGCCAGAGCATTTACCAAGGACATCCTGTCCTCTCTCACTCTAGCACAGAAGCACTTCAGAAAGGAATTCCAAGATGATGCAAAGAGATCTATTATTGGATCCCCCAACTTCAGACATATCTGGGAAAATGCTAGATGACTCAGACATTAATCCTAAGAAAATTGAATCTTCCTGCTCAGCTTGTCAGCCACTGTGTTCAAAATATCCTGATTATGAAAGGCTGAGTTTACTATCAGTGTCTCCTATGCCCCAAAGACTATCTGATCCTAGGCCGAGCACCTGACCCTGGACCCTCCTGTTTTACTAAATATGACTTTGTTGTCATATTGTCTGTTCTCACCAACACCATCTTGTCCTTCAGTAGGTGAGAAAACTGTCTCAAAGGTAAAAGATAGCTTGCAACTCCCTCTATTTGAATGATCTGGTCCTTTTGAAGTGAAGACCAACACCTCTGAATCTACTGAGTGTTCATCTATGCTTCGAACCCCATAATACTGATGTACATGGTGACAATTACTGGAGACAGAAATGACCATAGAATCCCCCTGGTGAGATTGTGAACACTTAACCACCATTGAGGGTGCTGACATATCTTGAACAATACTCTAGTCTAAGGAGAAAGATCCTCAGAAGTCTCATGCCACCAGAATTGTTAACTTGTTGAGATGAAACGCGGCCCATGGAACTAAACATAAAAGTTGCTACCACACCCCCATCTTATGATGACAACAGCTGGGACTTCTGCTGCAAAATTATTAGAAAACCATGCTCTTTTAGTACCGAGTGCAAAAACAACCATGTGGTGGATGAAATGCTTAAAATTAATCACAGCCACTGCCAATCGCTCATTGCCCCATGCCAATCTATTGTTTTCCGTCCACCATGCCACCTCATTTTGGACCCAGGCATGTGCAAATCAGTCTTAACCCCGCTCCTCATTAGAACAGTCCAGCCTGAATTGCCAGGCCAGGCCCTCCCTAAACCAGAACCCAAGCAACCCATGACCGGCTTCACCCTAATTAGGGGGCTTCAGCCAGGTATAACTTGGTTCAAGTGGCACAGTGAGCTCGGGAATCCTGTCTAGGCATACTCCGCACACTTAGGGCGTCAAATGCAAAAGCAACAAGGTGGTGGATGGAATGCTTGAATTGATCTCAGTCATTGTGATTTGGTGTAAATCCGTTCAGTAGTTTTTGAAAAATAAAGGTACAAAGATATTGGTATATCTGGACCATTGGGTCCTAAGGACTCCTGTGAGAGTCTTGTGTGAGCGCCAATTAAAAGATAGAGCATTCTGATTGGCCCAGGGAGCATTTTTTCACTTGGGCCAGTTTGCTCCTACAGGAGCCAGACTCCCACAGGAGTGAACGCTCTTAATCGGCTGCTAGAAGCAGGAGAAACATGTTGCTAGTAGCTTTTGCAGGACTCTAGGACTTAGTCCCCTGTCCTGAAGTTACAAGTAATACATAAGGAGACAGGGTAGGGATACCCTGCCCTCTAGGACCTGTGATGGGGACCCACAGGGATTTCACCTCCGTACCCCCGGGGCCAAAATGCAAAAAGAAATCAGCATTTTTTGTCACGATCCTGCGGTATTCAGGTGGAATCGCAGCAAAAAAATGGCAGTATATATATATTTAAGGTGACAGAGGTAGAATTAGGAATAGTACATCTTTATTCCCCTATATGCACTTACTTTTTGATATTTTTCCTCTCGACATTCTTGTACCACAATTATTTGGGGTTGAGGAGGGGCAATATTCAGCAGTATAACTGCTTTTGAGCACACTGGTTCGTTTAGGCATTTTACTCATTATATTGACCTTAGAAGAATGAACAAATGACTCTGACATGCGTCTGACTCGGTCAGCATCGAGAACAGGCAGACTTGTGCTGTCAACTGGCAGAGAATTGTGGCCATAGTCAGGTTTCTCTCAGAGTGATAACTCCAAGTAAATGGGGTGGTAGTTTTGCAGATAAACCCTGCAGCAAAGTTAAAGGCAAGCACTCTAACATGGAATATGTTGCAGTGCCAAAATCACTAAAAGTGTCGCCCAGCCTACTCTCAAGGATATGTTTCACATCTATACCAATGATGCTGAACACTTGGTAGACAAGGGTGTTTCAGACTCTAGCTAGGTCGAGCATTCGAGACCTCTTGTATATACTTTAGTATATACTATGTGTATGTACTTTGTGGGCTCTGAAGATCAGCCCTAGGACTTGCCTGCTTCAGTTTAGGGACTTTTTTTTTCTGTTCAACTGCCTCGATTTAACTGTCTTGATAGAAAACGACCAGCAGAGGTCAGAAAAATACCAGAATCACTTTAGCATTCTCTAGATTCCAGTCCATAGAAATTGTCTTCCACGAGCATCTGTAGACAATAATATTATTTTCAAATGTTGTATTTCAGTAAGTATGACCACGAAGGCCCTGCTTTTATATTAAAAACAAAGCTTTGGACTCTACCATTTCCTGCTGAAAGGCAATATTTCTCTCCATGTGTTTCCATACCTGGCGTGTCACGCGGTTTGGTGCTAACTTTCCCTCCGTGTTAAAGAACAGTAGATGTTTAAGCACCCAGGCTAATGTGCTGCATAACTAAATACATATAAGGTCCCAAAGGCGAGATCGATTGCATTGCAAATGCTTGTTTTTTTCTTATGTCCACTACAGCAGTCATGCTTTCCTGTAAAAATCTAAGAATGCAGTAGAGTGTACTTTTTTCAAATCACTATCAATATGTGATCAAAGGTTATCACATTTCTTTCCTTTGGCATCCTCACTCAGCAAAAGTTCTGTAAACGGTTGCCACATGGATAATATTGCATTCATGGCCTCTAGGACTGAGAACCACCTGCTAAGTGACACAGTTGGGAGGACTCTTTCTTTGATGCCACACAAAGTACAAAATGAGAAATATTTGCGTTTTAGTTTCCGTGCATATCAAAACAGTTCACCAGAATGGACTAAAAAGTCAATAGCATTCTTCATTAAATCTGAAGATTGTAAAGCTGCTTTCAGCATACCATCTAACAAGTGGCACGGATCTCTTACAGGGAAGAACTTTAGCACAGGTATCGATTGTGACAGGTCATCCCACAACTTTTTCATATAAGTAGCTGAATCACTGCAAATACAAACAAAATCACTCCAATCTTTGTTGAACTTGGTAAGAACCTTTTGCAGCAGCATTCCAAGTAACACTGTGTTCCATGTTTTCCAAAGGTCTGGTGTCATGTTTTCACCAGTATCCCAGATGCTTTGTGACTGAACTCTTTTCACATACCTGTCACTATACCTTGCATTTATTGTTTAAAGCTTGGGGTGTTTGGCAATTCACCTACTATCAATACTGACTCACTAGAAAAGGGGACTGATGTATCAAGGGTTTTTACCCATTCTCTGTGGGTAAATGTGATGGTACATATTGGTAAAGATTCTTATGAAACCTACATTTTTCCTATCCGTTAAAGACTCAAAGTAGCAAAAAAATCAAATCTGATTTTGATATTTCCTGATTCTCTACAGTTTCTAAAATAAATAAACAAAACCTAAAACATGCTTCTAACCCCTGTATCTTTAGACCAAAGACCACAAAACTGAAAAAAAGACGAAAAATACTTTAGTGACATCCCTAAACAACAAAACTCAAGCAGAATAGTGTTAGCCCAGTCTTTCTTACTGCTATCTTATATAACAAAGTTACATTGTACTGGCCCCTTCAGGAAGAAATAAAAATCACTCTTTCACTCTCCTTTTCCTTTCTTTGAATGGCATTTAGTTTGTGGTTTTGCAGGAGTTGTTTCAGTGTTTATATGTTTACACTGGTGAGGGCTATTTCCCTTCCAATGGGGTTTTATCAGTTATTATAAGTTTAAACCTGAAACCGGACAACATATAAATATATATATATATATATATATATATATATATATATATATATATATATATATATTTTGCAGGTGGCATGAGTACGACCCCCCCGTCCCCAGTTTTGACCCTACTCCTCATGGGAGCAGTCCAGTTGAGAGCTCAGGGTGTGGTTGAGAGCTCGGGGTGTGGTTCTGGGCACTGACAGCTGACAGTAGCCTCTGTTGGGTGTTTGCACTCTCCTTGGCATGAGGTTCAGACCCCAAGATAGGAAGTAAGGTAAGCCCCCAGACCCTGTGGGTCATGGTGGGGTTACTCAAGTGATGGATGACCTCTTTCGGTCAGGTAGATGTTCCCCTCGTTAAGGTAGGACTAGGTGAGGTAAGTACCTCACAGTCCCAACAGTCCCAAGTAGAGGGTGGAGAGAGGGTTGACAGAGACCGTCCTAGCCAAGGCCTTACTTAGGTTGGGCCTGTCTTGGAGAGGTAGGTCAGCTCCCAGGAAGGAATGACCCTGGCAGAAGGTTGTAAGGCAGAGTAGGCCCTGCAATGGTCAGCCATTTTCCCTACACCTCTCCTTGCTGAATAATCAAGGAAACTTACTGAAAGTCTGGTTGAGTTTTCCCTGACTTTTTAGTGGGGGATGGGTGATTGTGTTAGGAAACAGACTTTTTGCAGGTTTACCACTACTTTCGGTCTATATTTTGACTGCTAGGTACTGGTGTAATGGTCCTGAAATGCACTGGACTCTGTGCATGTGCTCCGTCCCTTAAAATGGTATATTTTTAATTGGCATGTCCCCAGTTGGCATAGCCCAACTTACATGTAAGTGCCCAGTATATAGTAGTAGTCGTTCATAGTGCCTCAAATTAAAGTGCCTCTTGTGTACTCCAGCAAAAGAGGTTTACCCCCAGGAGTAAGACACTGTAAAACATGGCTCCCGGTCGGCCACTGCAGACTGAAAGGGCAGCTTAAAACTGCTTACTTGACTTTGCCATTTAAAGTAATTGCAAAGATCAACCATCCCTTTTTTAATATATGTAAGTCACTCCTAGGGTAGGCCTAACAAGTACTAAGGCAGGGTGATGTATGTTAAAACGTTGAACAAGTACTTTTACATGTTCCAACATTAAAAACCCTAAACTGTTGTTTTTTACTGTGGAAAGGCTAGTAGCCCCATTGGCAAGTACAAAGATACAGTCTGACATCTCAGCCTACTAACTTCTGAATGGGGCTACTAAATGTGGTATTGTAAGGTATCAAACGAAACAGTGCATTAAATCAGATTTAATGGTTAAATTGTATAATCACTCTTGGGCAAAGAGCAACTTTAGAAGCTGACACTTTAGTTGCTCAAAATTCCCAGAGCCTGTTTACTGTTGTACACAGGGTCTGTCCTGCAGACAGTTTTCTGCCTTTCTGGGGAGGCACACTAATGACTCCCAGGACAGGAAACAATAGGGGTCTGCACAGGAGAGAGGTGTAACATCTCTCCTGCAGGAAGCAACAAGGGTGTGGGCCCAAAGGCGACCTTCAAAGGAGACACTGACTTTGAAAGGCAAATTGCAAACACTTGGCAGAGGAGCTGCTCTATTGTTGAGGTAGACAGGCTATTACAAGGAACAGGAAAGGGAAAGCCAGCTGTAAAGCTGGTTTTCCAAGGGCATGTAGCCCTCTTGGTAGCCTCACCTTTGGATTGTGCTAGACAGCTCTGGACACCAAGAGATAGGTTCTGCCATGCTGGAAGTGGACAGAATGGTGCATCCTGGGCTAACTAGATACCATACTTCGCAGGAAATGATCATCAGGAGGGAGGGAACCTGGTAGCCTCTTAGCTACCAAACAAACCCTAGCCTGAGGGCATTTTCTGGGCATAAAAGGGGACCCCTGCCACCCAGAACACATATCTTGTCTGGACTGGAAGAAGGACCGAAGAAGTACTGCCCTGATGCACCATTAAACCAGCAAAGAGAGGCTGCTCTGAGGTTGACTGCACCTGCTAAACCTTGTGGCTCGCAAAGGAGAGGGACCGTGCCTGCTTTGTTCTGATTTAGGAGAGGTTTTTTCTGGAGCCCAGTCAGGGTCAGTTGGTTGACGTCCTGTTTGCAGCACAGGGCAACACAGCTGAAGAAGTCTGCTGGGGTGAGTTGGTAGCTCAAATCTTCAAGCCTCAGTTTCCTTTCCTTGTGCATCACCAGACTCTTAAAGTTGCACCAAGTTTGCTGAACCTGGGAGAGTCATCGGAGATCAGCTTGATCACCCAGTAGGTGAGTTATTGTCTAAGGAAGTATTCCCCTGTAACCAGGATACCGGGCAACTGGTAGCCCAGAGGCGACTGGACTTCTGCCAGGACCATGAGGAATTCGTAGGACTTGGACCCCTATGCCCAGTACCGCCTCACCAAGCCCATGGACTGAGGATTAGCCACAGGAAGACCCCCATCAACCTCATCACATCTGCAGCTTCCTTGAGCATATTTAGCATCCTCCATCACTTACATCAGGCCCACTCCATAGGAACCTTCAGCAAAGCGATGAAAGTGCCTGGAACTGACTGAGGACTGCTCTTACCTTCAAGGTAACTTTCTGTGGACATTGATGGACCCCTCACCGGCTACCTGCTGGAGTTGGTTGTTCAAAGTAACTCTAAGTAACCACATTGATACTTAGCTGATGTTTTTCCTGAAAAAGTTTGTTTCAAATTTGTTGGATTTGCCATTGCTTGTTTGTGGTTAAGTGAAAAGGTGCATATTTACCATATCTTGTAAGTTGTATACCCCTTTTATCTCCTAAACCCTCCAGTGGAATTGTTTCTTTGTGGTGTCTAAAATACATAAAATTACAGCTTTTTTAATAAATTGGTGTCGGTTTTCTTGAGTGTCTGGTGTATTTCTTCAGTTGTTTTAGTGCTGTTTAAAAGCTTTACACATATTCCTTTGTGTACGCCTTGCTGCTCCGAGCCACAGCTTCCCAGGGTTGAGCTTAAGGTCTGGCAAATGATACCTACTGGTCCTAAAGGGGCTGGTAAGCGTATTACACAATGAGGTTGCACAACCACATCTTATAATATACCCCTTTTCCTCACACTGTGGAATTCTAAATGACAATATACATTATATTTTCAATTGATAATGTGTATATTCTGACAATTTAAAGTACCCCTATATTACATACCTTGCTCCATGTATAATATCACAGTCACTGGGTCATCTACTTAATATCATCTCCTACACATTGTGGTTCACTATTTCCTATTAACTAGCAATATGTTATCACATCTTAAGGCCACATAAATACTGCCACACTGATCGTATGTCTGATAACTTAAACACAGGTACATGTTTTAAAAAGACAGAATAACCTAACATTATTGTCTGCTATAAAGGTCATTTAGTACTTCTTTTTGTGATCTAAGGCTTTGAAATCAAGCAAGGAATACAAAATCAAAGGCAAAACAGATATCTTATGCAAACAGTAAGCCAAGCATGAAGTAACCTGTTCTGCCTTAGTATTTATTGCATGCACTTCATCAGCAGAAATGACTTGAGATATATCACATTTGCAAGTGGTCTGTCTAAAAAAAGTGAGGACCTGGGAAATATCTAGGAAAACATAATTGGTTGAACCTGACATTAAGCTCAACACAATGTTTTTCGTGCAATGCGTCTCTATGAGTTAGGAAGTCAGTTCATATCTTAACATTCAGCAAAAGAATGTTTAAAGTGCCTTTGAGAAGACTGTAAAAGGAGGCGACAACAACCCTCCCCAATTTATGTTGGCGTAAGTGTTCTATGTATTTTCTCCATGGTTGTCAGGCCGAGCAATGCTTTCAATTTAAACAACCAATGGCAATGCCAATAGGTCTGGCTTTAAAGGAATTTTGTATGCTAATGTGAAGCATTACAAGTAGATAGCATGGTAATTGACATGTATTTGTGAAGAAGCAAAGAAATGTAGAATTATATTGGTGTAGGTTAAAAGGTATGATGATAGTTGCACTGTGAAGCTAGACCTAAAAATCCATGTAGGTTAATGACTGCCATCCTTCTATCAGTGCTACTGTCAGAGAAAAACACCATAAATTCTATAATTATCTAAGACACTGTAGTAACATTACAATGGCATGAGTGTGCCCTTTAAAATTCGTGCTCAGGTAGCTGAGCAAATAAACAAAATGGTCACAGCTGCGTGAAGGCAAAGCACTTTTTTGTGTAAGCACACATCTTCTGCGCAATCAAAACATGAACTTCTGGTTCCCAACATGTGGGCGGGGCCTAAGCCTGTCTGCTGTTAAGTCCCACATAATTGTCTGACGACAGCTGCGCTGTCAAGCCAAACCATAAAAAGAATCCAAGAAGTAAAAATTCTGGTTTTATAGTGCAATACCGTTGGTACAGGTTACGTTACGTATGATTCTTTTTTCCTTGTAATGTTATGCTATGATGTTAAAGGTGTTTAGCTAGTGAGCAACTGCATAAGGGAACTGACCAATATTTGTGCGGCTAATTTCCAAACGATAAACAAAGAATAGTTGTATAGATTTAGATAGTATAGAATTAGTCCAGTTTAGTTTTACTCCAGGAACGATTGTGTGCTGAAATAAATCTGTCCTTGGAGACATCTGTTAATGTGTTCCATACTATTCAATTAACGCTTATGAGGCG
Source organism: Triturus cristatus (assembly GCF_964204655.1). Classification (NCBI taxonomy): domain Eukaryota; kingdom Metazoa; phylum Chordata; class Amphibia; order Caudata; family Salamandridae; genus Triturus; species Triturus cristatus. Next base: position 21,271,474 of record NC_140580.1, on the reverse strand, counting down.
AGAAACTAGTTAGCATAGGAACTCATTTCCTAAAAAGAAATAAAATCTATATATATTACCTACTGGCGGTCGCCAGTAGGTAGTTATAGTTAGGACCAAGTTTCCATAGGAAGTGCATTTTTTGTTTTGCTTATAACGTTGGCGTCGTTTGGTGAATCTTCATGAACTTTTCCAAACTAATTCTTTGTTCATATCAGCTCCTATGTGGGAAGTTTGGGGGTGATTTGTCAAGGGGGGGCCGAGAAAAAAGGGGGCTCCCAAAACTTGTTTTCTCCATGTTAACTTCCTTAGGAAACTTTAGACAAGGCTACAGGTCGAACGGGTGAACGGAATTGCCCTAAATTTGGCAGGGAGAAGGGTCTTGGTCTAGAAAGCATGCTTTTGTTTATTTGGTGTAAATCCGTTCAGTAGTTTTGGAGTAATATCGAAATTTACAAATATCGATATTTGGATATTCAGCCATCTTATTGGCTGAGGCGTTACGAGCACGAGCTTGCTGCTTATTGGTCGTGAGAGCTGCGAGCGGTTGCAACTAGGAAGTGTTGGCCGCCATTTTGTGATTCCATTGAAGCGAGTAAGGGGAAAAAAGGGCGAAAAGAGTAGGAAACAGGAGGATAGGAGCACTGTAACCTCTGTGGGGGAGTGCGAAGCGAAGTAGTCACACCTACCGGTCTGAAAGTGCGGTGTTGCTCAGAGTGACATGGTGGTGAGATGAGATGCTGCTACAGTCGGGTATGAAACCTAGAGCCTAAACCGGGAGGTCATTGGTGCAAAGTGATGTGCTCTGGTGTTTGTAGGATACCTGTGGAAGTAGTGTTAGTAGGCGTTTATACCATACAGGGAGTGGGAAGCGAACTACTGAGCTCTACCGTGTGTTTATACTATACCGGAAGTGGGAAGCGAAGTACTACGCCTACCGGTGTGAAGACTCTGGGATCAAACCAAGCTGATTGTTGTAAATTGATGGGCTGTGGGCGCTGTAGCATACTGGCCGCTGTAGTATAACTGTGTAAGTAGTGTTAGTATGCGTTTGTACTATACAGGGAGTGGGAAGCGAACTACTCCCCCCCCCCCCCCCAACTGGTCTGAAGACTCTGGGATTAAACCGTGAGCTCATTGCTGTAAAGTGATGTGCTCTGTGTACTATTTCAATGTAAGTCATAGTACAATGTTAGTATGTAATGCTACTAGAATGTAATTATGCAATGTTAGAATGTAGGGCTGTCATGGGGGGAATCTTGGGGAGTTTGTACACGGTGCTGGAGAAGACGAATGCCTTGGTGTCTGGTCCCGTTGGTGGCTGTTTAAGCTGTCTTCTTTTCCTGCAATAAATCTACTTATCGGATCCACTGCTGTCTTCCTGTTCACTACATAAATTTGGCAACTAGCGGGAGAAGGTGAAAAGAAGGCAGATCGCACCAAGATTTTGCGCTTGCTTGTGCTGTGCTGATGACCCGTTTTCTTGGTGAATCTGTTTCTACTCATCCCAGGGTCGTCGGCTGATCGAACTATGTGATCCTACCTCTGGTAGGATTTATATTTTTTGATTTTGGGCTTCCTCTGCCTCTTCACTACACTCTGGTTGCTGTACCACATGTGTGCAAGTAGTGTTAGTATGCATATATACTAATTCTGTAGTTATGCATTAAACAAAGCATCATGGTCCCATGGAGCGCCACCTCCCAGGCGCAGGTCATACAATGTCCCGGGGTGTGCAAGCGCGGGACATTTATGTTTGCTATTGCAGGGCGGAAGCATTGCTTGCACCCTGTGATAGTAAATTCTTGTTTGCCTCGTTGAAGCGAGAGGAGGAAAACCTTGTATCGTTTCAATAAAGCAGAACCGGATGGTAAAAATGGAGAAAAAAAAAATGAAGCAGGGTCTCAGCCGTTCATTTAAATGAGCCCACTGGTGGGTAATGTTCTGGGGCCAATCCTATTGTTATATTGCGGGTTCTCTGCAGTACTGGGGATCTTAATCTCACATGTAAATTGGGCGCGGGAGGGCACAGAGACGTTTCGCAGACTAGGGGATCGACACCTCCCCGGGTATTGTTTACAAATTGTTCGGGGGGCTTACAGGCCAACCCAAGACCGGGGATCGGCAACCTCTGGGGCTTTATATAAATATGCAGGGTGGGCCTCGCCGGTCCTTGAAGCCTCGGTGGCCCTAGGCAGTGCGTTATTGGTTCTGAAATCACATGGGCAGTACTCATGGTGTTATAAAGTGATACACTCATAGAACTCTTGCCGTTGTACAATTACCCAGGCTTCATATATGTAATAGTCTGTTGGTTTATATTTGGTAGGTGCACCGGAAAATTAAACAAAATTTCTCTTATAACCTACTATCAACCACCGATTTTCACAATAAACTACAGACAAGTGTTGTCAGAAAAAGAAGACCCATACACACAATAGTAAAACATGAAAGAAGTGGGTGGGACTCCTCCGGTAGCAGCATACAAAACCTGCAAGACAAAAAAGAAACGTAAGTATGTGTGCCATGTCTAAGAGAAAAAGAAAGGTAGTGAGAAGGAACGGAGGAAAGTGAGAATGGGACAGACAGAGAGTGAGTGGGTGGAAGGGAGAAGGGGAGGGAGAGTGAAAAGAACAGAGGGAGGAGGAGACAGAGCGCCGGCCTACTGCACCCAGCCCTCACTGTTAACCTCCTGTCACCCGTGTGTCTGGGACGCTGGGGTCCGCGAGAAAGAGTGCGGTCCAGCAAGTCCTTAAAATGAAACAGAGATATGAATGAGGCCAGAGATTACATTATTATCTATGGCAATATCGCTTGCCTGCACCTGTGAACCCAGGCTGCTGCCCCAGCCCCTTTCTCCGCACAGTGCTCAATTGCAGCTCCTGCGCGCCATGGCTTGACTGCTCACCTCCCTCAACCGGTGTGTCCAAGGACGTGCCGGTGCGAGCTCCAACTCCGGGGTGCCGCAATCCGGGTGGCCCAGCAGGTCTAGGGTCGGGGACGGTGTCTTGATACCACGGTGGAAGGCGTCAGAATGCCCAGGGCATCTACACGGGGTGAGCACCCGCTCCGCCCATTTTGGCTCCACTAACCCAGTGTCTGAAAAGGGAGAAAAAATATAATGTTGGAAACTTCTTGAGGTAAATGAAGGCTTCTTTCAACGTTAATAGAGAACACCAGTTGAGTTCATCCTTCCTTCTTGAAGTACGATCTTTGAACTGTTAGTGGTAATCGTGGTTCAAAGAGGAGTTGGAGTGCACGAGAATACACAAGGCTAAATAATAATATGTTATGCCAAGGTTCACATACAAAGTAACAGAGCGCATGGTAGAAGCGTAATGTGGGCGTGTAATGCAGTGGCGCAAGCCTGTGTGCATGTACACGTAGTAATCGGCTCACTACAGTGCCCCAAAAACCAACGCCACGTGTCTAAAGGGCAGCGCTGCCCGCTGGCTCAGGCCAACAGTACAGTCCAGCAGGTCCTTAAAATGAGACAGAGATGTGACTGAATGAGGTCAGAGATCACATCGGTACGCAGGGTAACATCGGTTGTTCACACCTTTGCACAGAGGCTGAGGCACCCCACCCATCACGCAGCACTGCGCTCAACACGTGTCTGTAGGGCAGCGATGCCCGCTGGCTCTGGCCTACAGTACGGTCCAGCAGGTCCTTAAAATGAGACAGACATGTGACTGAATGAGGTCAGAGAACACATTATTAAGCAAGGCAATATCGCTTGTTTGTACCTGCACACCCAGGCTGATGCACCCCACCCCTCCCGCAGCATCGCACTCAATTGCAGCCCCTGTGCACCCAGGCCCCACTACTCACCTGCTGTCATTGTTGTGTTTCCAAACACGACGGGCAGCAGGGTTCACAATTCAGGTGCAGTGTTGATTGCGACGATGGTGTACGCCTTATGGATCCCTTTTTTATTGCGCATTGTGATATGCGAGGTGGATGCGGCCATATCACCTGAGGCAGTGTAGAAGAACTGAGACATGTGGCGTTGTCGTTATCCTATTTATACGTACGCAAAGTGGGCTGGGCTTGCGTACGCCAGGCGAGCGTAGGGGTGTGAATAATTGTTCCGGGGACCTGGGCGTTGTTCAGTTCCTGCCTGGCCAGGAAGTGTACTTATGTGTGTTTCCTCTACTCAACTCCTGATTCCTGTTTCGAAAGTTGCACTTGCTTGGGTCGGAGGTCTTTCTTTCCAGGTGGTTGCCTCCCGTTTATGGAACAGCCTTCCTTTGACCCTCAGACAGGCTCAGGATCTGCTTACCTTTAAGAAAAAGCTCAAGACATGGCTTTTCCAACTCTAATTCGTTCTGCCGGTTTCTGCTTTCGGTGCCCTTTCCTTTTTTGCGGTTATGTGGTTTTTTGCTTAGCGCCGCGACACTCCAGGGAGTAGCTGTGCGCTCTATAAATACCAAATCAACATAACATAACATAACTTAACATTTCTATTGCAGTTTTGACGTCCCAGAATGTGCAATTTACAATAATGTAGTATGTACCGGGAGGGCGGCAACTATCGCTAATGAGATGCTGTTCGAAAACATTGAATGGCCAACATCACATGTCGTTGTCAAGGTTGTGGATATGCGCAGACACTCATGTCAATGGTGTGCGGTATTATTGAAAGTGTTGCTATCACAAAGCGCACACATGTGAATGTGCTCGGATGGAGGGAGGATAAGCAGTGAGGCTACGTCATAAATAGTGAACGTTCATTATAGTCAAGCAATGCATGCCAAACGTGAATCTGAAAGTTTCACTTATGACACACTACTATACTGGTAAAACCTGACAACAGAGAATACAGCAATACCAATGTACACATTACTGTTTACTGTTTGTCACATGTGATCTAGGATGTGCACTCTGTCCATGGCTGATGATATCCCTTCGGGCCAGCAGTACCCAGGCCGAAAGGCAGCACAATAATGTGCACACACACACACCAGGTGCATCGTGTAACACACATTTGATTTTTGATGTAACGTTTGAGATGCATGGCCATCACACCTGGATGGCTAATGTACAGACCATGAATATTGATCAATATGATCATTGCATGTTGTGTGTAGTAGAAGATGTGTACACAGCAAAAAAACTTTTCAAAAAAGCTCTCTAAGCGGAAGGGGTGTGTCTCATCAAACGCTGTAGAGAGAATGACTAAAATGGGTGGGGTCCTCCAACTGTTACAATGGGAAATGTTATGAACTAATCAAATGCTTTTTTTTAAGGTCACATGGCAATCGCGCATCGAGGGCGCAAGGAGGCCGCACCCGACAAGATTTTGAGAAAATATATTTATCATAATATAAGTTTATTACAGTTAGAAATATATAAATGTTTAAAATATTTTAGATTATCGTTTGCACTCATATACAGTTTAAAGCTATTTAGATATAGTTTTGAGACAAAAAAAAAGAGGGAATGGCATACCCGGCACGACACCATACGTCTATGACGTAACACAGGGCCTGGCAGCGTGAACTCGTTGCATACGCAACGCGCAGCGGGCGCGGCCCTATACGTACATGACGTAATGCGTGGCTTGGTACTGCGTACCCGTCTGATACCTATGTAGCAGCGGCGCAAACTCCTACATATATGATGTTAGGCGGGACGCGGTGCCACGAATCCGTCGGATACGAAATGCGCATCCTTTATGAGTTTAGCAATATGGCGGATAGGATTCGCGTGGTGATGGAGCTTGGTGCACTACCGGTATGGGAGTGCAGTTTTCTCTACAACAAAAAAAAAGATGTACATATTTTTTGGGGAAGATATAAAACATTACTTAATTTTTCAAGTTAAAAAAAAAAAGAAGTATAATAGAGTTCCAAAATATTACAAAAAAATATAGGTTTTATAAACATTAAAATATGAAATTAACATTTAAAAAACCTTCGAAATTCACTGAGAAAACCATAGGTTTTACAGACGTTATAGTTGGAATTAGCATTTAAAAAACCTTTGAAATTCACTGAAAAAACCATAGGTTTTACAGACATTATAGTTTGGAATTAGCATTTAAAAAACCTTTGAAATTCACAAAAATAAACATAGGTTTCTGGGACGTTATAGTTAGTTGGACATTTGACTCATATAAAACCAGAGGAATTTGCCTGTTATATTTAGTTGAGCTTACTATAACTCGCGCGCCCGCAATGCACTGCTGATGATGTCACATATTGCATCACTCATGACATGGTCAGTGACATCACTGATGACATCACTGATGACATCTCAAATGACATCACTGATGACATTATCCACGTGATAATCTGATGCACATACTGATGCCCTAATATAAACTTTGATACACCCATTCTAAAATGCAGACTACAATTTTTGAAACTATACACACAACAATGCCATATACTACATACCACTCACTGTTTCCTAGGTCTACACACACATCCAGTAACTTACACATGTAGTTACTCATCAGTACAGTAGTATAATATGCACTCCTACATCTATACATGCAGTCACACTCCGCCACTCATCCATAGAGTTACTCACACACCTAGTCAGTAATGCAAAGAATCAATGACATATCCATTTACTCATGTATACAGTTATACACAAGTCCGTTATTTATAGACACGCCATATCACTTATTTATAGAGATACTAACATATTTACTGTCTTACACAATTACTGATACGAGCAGACACTCATTTATACACAAACTCTTCAAGTAACTTACTCTCATGTATAGTCATTTATATACTCCCAACACTCACATATAGTGCCTTAAAACATATGTAGTTAGTCACACATATACCACTGAGACATTCATTCACTCACCAACACACCCATACACACAGTAACTCATCCTTACAGCCCTTCCCAGATGCGCTTTTGAATCCATACAACCAGTGAATCACCCACTCAGACATCTATGCACAGAGTCATACACCCCCCCCCAGACACTCAGGGACGCATACAGATACTCAGACAACAAATCAATAACCCATATAGATACTCATGTAGCTATTCAGCAACCCATGCAGTTGCTTACACACCAACTGAGAGACTAATACAGACTTTCACACAGTGTAGTCACTAACCCATGCATTCAGTAGACATGTTCAATCACTCACTTATACAGTCGGTCTCGGACCTACTAAATAATCTCTTCAGGCAGTTGTAAATGCATTAATTCTTCAATACACCTGAAAAATATTTAAACTTTTCAGAAACACACATTCGCTGGATGATGTCATCAGTGATGTCATCAGTGATGTCACTGACCATGTCATGAGTGATGTAATATGTGACATCATCAGCAGTGCATTGCGGGTGCGCGAGTTATAGTTAGCTCAACTAACTATAACAGGCGAATTTCTCTGGTTTTATACGAGTCAAATGTCCAACTAACTATAACGTCCCTGAAACCTATGTTTTTTTTTTTTTTTATTTCAAAGGTTTTTTAAATGCTAATTCCTAACTATAACGTCTGTAAAACCTATGGTTTTTTCAGTATGTATATGTATATATATAATTACCTACTAGCATTTGCCAATAGGGAGTAATAGTTAGGACATAGTTTCCATAGAAAAAGCATTTTTTGGTTTGCCAATAACTTTGGCACTGTTTGAATCATAACGAAATTTTCAAAACTAATATGACGGTCACTCCAGCTGCTATCTTTAAAGTTTCTAGGTGATCCGTCAAGCGGGGGCCTAGAACCAGGGGTGTGCTTAAAAGCACATTTTCCCATGTTAATTCTCATAGGACCTTTAGACACCGCTACAGCCCGAACTGCTGAACGAAGGTACACCATATTTGGCAGGAAGGTAGACGTTTGTTCAGGGATGTACCTTTTGATGATCTGGTGTAAATTCGTTCAGTAGTTGCAGAGAAATTTAAAGAAATTCCCAGTTGTATATATAGGGACATGGTGGATCTGCGACTTCTCCCGATCTCATGCTGAGATCTGATTGGCTCGCAACACTTCAAGCCAGGAAGTTTTAGCAGCCATGTTGTGACTCAGTAGAATCGAGTCACAGAAAAAAGATTTAAAAAAAAAAGAAAATGAGGCAGGGTAGAAACTCCCTGACCCCTAGGACTCTTGGGGGCATAGGTCACGCATGGAACCCCAGGGCCAAAAAAGCATTAAAAAAAAAATAATTCTGCGAGAGTCACGCTGGAACCACGACTTCTGCCAAAATAAAAAAAGAAAACGAAGCGCGGTGTCCTCCGCTTCATTTCTAATTGTCCCCTGGTTGGGCCAGGTCCCAGAGGCAAGTGTAAATATTTAGGAGCGGAGTGCACGGGGTCCCCCTCCCAGAATCCCTCAAGCCCCTGGGACCGCCACCTCCCTGGGGCATGTTTCATTATTTATGAGGGGGTTGCCCTTGCGGCAAACCCGTGCCCCGGGGACCGCCACCTCTCCAGGGAAAACTAAATATTTTACTGATGCAGGATGGCCCCTGCAACACTGGAGACGACCACCTCCCTGGGGCTAAATCTGACAAAAGCAGGGGGGCCATGTGCCCCCCCCCACAGCGCAGGGACCGCCACCTCCCCAGGGCTCAATGAAATATTAATGCAGCAGGGCTCCGGCCCCCCGAGCAGCCCTGGGGACCACAACCTCCCCGGGGCAACTCTTAAAAATTAATTACAGGGGCCACACGGCCCACGCAGTCCCAGTGACCACCACCTTTCTGGGGCTTAATTAACATTGGAGTGGGGCCTCACTGCCCCCCTTGTGAAGCCCTAGATGGCCCTGGGGACCCCCCCCCCCCTCCCCGAGGCCGGCTCCTACATTGTCCTGGCGTGGACATTGCTGTTTGCTATGGCTTGGCTGGAGCACCACTCCCGCCAAGCCCTATCGAACACTGGTCCAGTTTCAGAAAGCAAGAGAATGTAAAATGCTCTCGCTTTTAGAAAGTGGAGCAGAATTTCTTTTGGACAGAGGGACTTGCATGTTAGCATCTCCCTCTGTCCAAAAGCAGTGCCGGCTCCCGCAGGAGGCGAGGAGCCGCCAGGGACCGTGGGGGCCTTCAGGCTTCACCGCGTTCCCCAACGTGATAAAACTGGGTTGGACCAGGGCATCCAGTACTGAGGCCAGGCCCCAGGAGATGGGGTTCCCGGGACCAAAATCAGCCTTGGGAGGGGAACCGCGTAGCCCCTTCCCATGTTAAAAAAAAAAAAAAAAGGAAAATAATGGGCCGCCCCTCGGAAAGGGGGCCACACGGTCCTCCCTTCCTTTATTTAAAGAAATTCCCAGTTGTGTTTATATAGGGATGTACTGGAGTCGCAACCCCACCCAATCTCGTGATGAGATCTGATTGGCTGCCAACACTTCAAACCAGGAAGTTTTGGCAGCCAAATTTTAACTCAGTTTAACCGAGTCACAGAAAAAAGATACAAAAATAGAAGGAGGCACGGTAGAAACACCCGACCCCCTAGGCTTCTTGGGGGTCCCTAGGGCCAAAAAAGCATTTTTTTAAAACATTCTGCAGGAGTTGCGCTGGATTCGCGACTCGGACGAAAGTTTTCCAAAAAGGAAGCGCAGTGTCCCACGATTCATTTCTGATTGTTTCCTGGGTGGGCCAGGTCCCGAGGGCAAATGTAAATATGTATGAGTGAAGCGCACAGGCCCCCCTACTAGAATCCTTAAAGCCCCGGGCACCGCCACCTCCCCAGGGCAAACTAAATATTTTACTGCTATGGGGGGGCCTGCGCGGCCCCCTGAAGCCCGGGGGACTGCCACCTCCTCAGGGCTAAATGTGACAAATGCAGGAGGGCCACCCCCCGCCCAGAGTCCTGGGGACCACCACCTCCCCCGGACTCAATGAAATATTAATGCATGAGGGGCTTCTACCACCACCTCTCCAAGGCTTAATTAACATTGAAGGGGGGCCGCGCAGCCACTCTCGTGGAGACCTAGATGGCCTTGGGGACCCCACCCCGAGGGCTGGCTCCTGCAATGTCCTGACGTGCCCACCCCAGGGACATTGCTGTTTGCTATGGCTTGAGCACCGCTTCCCACAAGTCATAGCAAACACTGCCCCGGTTTCAGAAAGCGAGAGCATGTAAAATGCTCTCATGTGCTGAAAATGGAGCAGAATTTCTTTCGGACAAAGGGAGCTGTATATTACCAGCCGCCTCTATCCAAAGGCAGTGCCAGCTCCCGCAGCAGGCGGGGAGCCAGCAGGGACCGCAGGGGCCTTAAGGCTCCCCCACGGTCCCTAGTGTAAAAAAACTGGGTGCCCTGGGTGGGACCAGGGCACCTAGAACTGAGGCCAGGCCCTGGGGGAATTGTATCCCCGAAGCCAAATTTGGCCCTCAGAAGGGGGGCCACTAGGTCCCCACTTCCTTCATTAAAAAAAAAAAAGCCGGGCCCCAGGGGATGGGGTCCCCGGGGTCGAAATCAGCCCGGGGAGGGGGGCCACACTAGCCCCATTCTTAAAATGGCTGGCCTCGGGGATGGTGTTCCACAGCCGAAATAGGCCCAGGGTGGGGGGCCCACGCAGCCCCCTTACCTAAAAAAAAACACAAGACCGGCAACTCGCCAGAGGCCCCACACACTTCTTCCACCAAGCACCAGTGCGCTAGGATGTGCGTTTGCAGAGTGGTGGAGAAAGGGGGCGAGGCCTCTGACAACCTGTCAGCAATCCAGCTGTGTGAGTCTTACTGGAGGTAACAAGAGGGCTAGTTGGCCCCAAAGGATCCTTAATAGCCAAAGGGACTTCATCTCCTTACTAGTAGTGCACCAGGAGGCGTGTTTGCAGAGTGGTGGAGAAAGGGGACAAAACCATAGAAATTCAGCAGTTGTAGTTAGTTATTTCAAGTAGCTATAACTCGAGCCCTAAGTTAACTATAACTCACACCCTCACCATGCACAGCTAATTACCCCTCATATTACATCAGTGATGACATCTTCTATAGCCTCATTGATATTATCACAACATTTACAGTGAAATTATTGATGCTAAAACTGTACATGGTGGGGGTGCGAGTTACAGTTACCTTGGGGCACGAGTTACAGTTACTTGAAATAACTCTATCTATAACAGCTGAATTTCTGTGGTTTTGTAAGTGTAAATTCAGAGCCTAACTACAGCTTCCCTGTAACCTTTTGGATTTTCATTGAATTTCTAAGGTTTTTTAAATGGCAATTCTAAGTATAACGTCCCTGTAACCGTTTTTTGAAAATATATGTATATACACACACACACGCACACACACGCTCTCTCTCTCTCTTACTTTTCTATTATAATATATAACCTACTGGTGATAGTTATAGTTAAGACCAAATTTTCCCATAGAAAAAAACATTTTTTTGTTTTGCTAATAATTGTGGTGCCATTTGACGAATCTTCTCAAACTTTTCCCCAAATAGTGCCCTACTTTGCCTAGTTCTGCATGGATAGTTTCTGGGTGATTTGTGAAGCGGGGGCAAGTAAACTGGGGTGTCCCAAAATGATTTTTCCCCATGCATTGTCTATGGGGATTTTGCAATTATTAGACACGGCTACATGCGAACTGTTGAACGGATTTACACCAGATTTGGCAGAAAGCTAGCTCTTGGTTTTCTGCAGGAAGTATTGTCTTAAAATCACTCAATGCTACATGCCTAATAGCTTGTTACCCCCATACCCTATGGGACATGGCACTCCTGGTGATCCCATGCCTCCCAGACCATCTACAGGCACACTTTACAGAGCTGGTGGTGCACGAACAAGTAGTGACCTGAGAGCTCATTGAGTTGGGCCTGGACACAGCAGACTCTAGCTGTTGAGAAACTCTGGAGTTTTCACCAATGATAGCTCTCGCTTGTTCGGTGACAAACACATTTTTTCCTTGAGAGGATCAAGGACAGCAAGGCCACTGCTAGGTCCCTGTGGCCTAAATTCAGCAGCAGTATTGTAAGCAGGCCTGCATGTTTCCAGGGTGTACCAGAGGCTTTTCCTTTCTGGGCTGACAGCAAAGGCAGCAACATCAACAACAAAAAATAATAGCATAGATGCAGCATGGCTAGAGGCCATGCTTTACCACTCCCTCCCTTCTTCTCCTCCTCTTCTTCCCCATCTACGGCAGGGAAGCAGCCCTTGTTCCCTTTAATTGGTCCACATGGCACCTGTTGGAAGATGGGTATCCTCCTTCCCACTAGCTTGGAAGGCCATAACTCCAGACCAAAACCCAAACTTTGAACCTTATTATAAGGACTGTAATAGAGTTTAGGTGGGAGGGAATCTGCAGTGAGATTAAGTATCCACCAGAAAGATTGTTACTGAAGGTAAGCAACTTTTTCATCTGGTATTTAGTTTGTTAATGGAGAGTTTTGTGAGTCTAGTAGCCCTGGGAAAGCCATGGGAAAAACTGGAAATTCTATAAGACTAATAGATATATTGCGGATGTTGGAAGGTGGTCTATTAGTAGGTGTATGTAGGTACCTACCACTAGTAATAAGCCCCAATCAGTCAGTCAGTCATTCATCTTTATTCGACTTAACCAGCCATAAAAGAATACTAAAAATACATTCAATGCATCTGAAACACCAACATCTAATTCTGGCCTAGGCCATTTAACAATACTCTAACGTTATATTCTTTACTAAAATTCGTCCGTTTGGTCGAACAAAATGGCTTCAAGTGTCAATATTCAATAGTTAAGCAGACATTTAAAAAACATCTAGAGGGTAAAATATGAACCATGTCAATTCCAAAATTAAGGTGCTTTTCTAGTGACTTGTATGGCAGCTGAGTACACCTCCAGAATTTCCCGGTTAATTCAAATCCGTAACCTTAAAATGTGCGCATTTTTTAAAATTCAATAAAACAAAGAAACCACTTGATTTCAATTTGTGGTTCCATTCAAATTTCCAGGTACATTATCACAACATACGTCCAATTCAAACAATATGTTAAAAGACATCATAAAAAATACCAAGGTCATGCGACTCTTTGTATACGGTAATTCGACGCGAATGCTCTGGGTGGTATTACTCATATCTTTTTCTGATGGCCAATGATGCTTTTATATAGTTGGCTACCGTAATACAAATATCAGGGGTGGCCAGTGAATACAAAAATTATAAACCAGCAGTATATGTACCAGGGTGAATTTTCTTTAACAGTGGTCTTAAAAACGTACTCCTTGACGTTTTATATAAAGTGCAGAATAAGATAAAGTGTATAGTGCTTTGACTTGTCAAGTTATCACATGGGGAGGTTGAGAGGTCGTTAGCCCAACCACTCTGACGTGGAAACCCCAGTAGTAAACGCACGTTGCCTAGGGGAAATCTAGTTAAATATAATCTAATCTTGCATTGGGGGAGGGAACAAGGGGGGCAATCTCATCTTGGTGGTGATAACGCAGTCTACCCTTGAGTGTAAAGCCTCTTTGATGGCACGTTTGGCGTTCAAAGGAATGCTTTCAGGGCTATCATAAAACTGCCCCAGTCCAATTTCATAAAATGTATCTTTCACAAGATGAAGCCATGGTATTTTTAGTGCATTGGCCAAGTATTTACAATCTTTTATTATTTCTCGAGAGAATGCTAGTTCTTCAGATAACCTCATTTTTGCCCATAGGAATAAAGGGGCAGACAATATGCGTTCCTCTATATGTTCTACCCTCAATTCGTCATGACATAGGCGGTTAGGGGCACTGTTATGCATCATCAAAAGCCTTTTTGTGAATTTATTTTCTACGACTTGTACTGGCGGCTATTGAGATGTCCCCACACCCCAGGGCCGTATGTTGCAATTGAAAGCCATTTCGCTTTGTAAATGGTAATTATTTCCCTCACAGGCGTATGGCCTAATTTGCATGCAAAGCAAAATAGCCCATCCACAGCCCTAGTTGTGTGGTGGGCTATTGCTGTCACTAATCGGTCCCAACTCAACTTGTTATTAAACAAATTCCCCAAGTACATACAATTCTCAACCTTTTCTATTCTTGTTTCCCGTGCTACAAAAGTCTTGGTCTTTGTGTTCTTTGGGCCGCATGCCATAATATAAGATTTAATAAAGTTTACTTTAAGATCAAGTGACCCCATAAAATCAATAAAAGTATCCAGGGTAAGCCCCAATGGCAAGATAAGGTCCAGTCAAGGTCTCAATAAATTATTCCTTGCTCAACCCTTTGTATTTGGCTGCGAGCAGGAAGGCTTATCAGGGAACAGGTGTGTAAAGCATTTTAAAACACCTATACATTAAATAAGTAAGACACAACACACAATAAAACTCCAACACCAATTTATAAAAATAGGAAACATTTTTATGATTAAAATGACACCAAAACAACAAACATCCAATGTAGGGAACTTGAGATATGAATTTTTAAAGAACAAACACTTTCTAGTTTAAAAGCCAAAAGCGCCAACGAGGAACATCTGGTCACGCTAGACCGTGACAAAGTCAAAGTTTCAAGCCAACCGCAATGAAGCGCGGGTTGGATACAATGACCAGTGTTGCCATGTCAAGTTTTTACTTTCTGACTTAGACACTTTTTTAAAGCTTTTTCTCTCTACATCGAGCAAGGATCCTCGTCAGGCCGGCTTGCGAGTCGATGGAGTGCGAGGGCTCTGTGAAATCCCTGAGTCTTGGAGTTCCGGAGCTTTCAGCTGGATGAATCTGAATTTCAGGCCGGGTCGTGGTTTGATGTCAGTGCCTTGACTTGACGATGGGTCGGTCAACTTAAGGAGCTTTTTACCAGAAATTCTCCAAATGATCTTAAACTTCGGGATCTTCTCCCAGAAGGAATTCTTGGGCTCGTGAAGGGTCCACAACACCAATCCATGGTTTCAGAATCTGGGAGTTGCTCCTTGGGAAGTTGGGACTACAAGACCCACAATGCACCTTGACAAATCCTTAAAAGTCCACTAAATGCTGTCCAGCTGGGTTGTTCTTGGTGGAGATGATGCAGGTGGAGTTGTGTTGTAATCCCCACTTGGTATGCAGGAAGTGGGGGTGGGCCTGTGTCCTATTCTAAGTGTTTTACCCTCTTTGAAGACTAGTCTGGCTACCCAGACCCCTTCCTGCCTTTTGCTCTGCAGCTTGCAGCTCTCCCCCCACCAAATGTCTCTTTATTCTGTTTCAGGCCACTTCATACCTCATCAGAGAATCATGGCTCAGCCTGTCAAAGACAGTCAGGAGAGGCTACTCTGGAGTTAGATTTAGGCACCTCGGAAAAGCAGGTTCTATAACTACTTTTCTGTCATGGTTATGATAAATCTAACCTAGGCAGGGTTTTGGATTCATTTGAACTATTATTTAGACACTGTGAAGTGTCATCTTAACTCACTCCTGTCAATAGTTAGACTTAATTACCCCTTCGCTGCTAGGCCTTTTCCCACCCCCTGTGCTAAGCCTTATTTTTTGGCTATTTGGGGTAGTTTGCGCATAGGCCCCTGTAACCTTTTGACCACATAAGGTATCCACGCCAAATTTGCGTCTTTTTTTCCAACATCATGGGGATACTAAAGGTACCCAGGGTTTGTGGATTCCCCTGGAGGGGACCCAGAAATTAGCCAAAATACAGCTACATTTTTTCTTTTTTTCTTTTTTTTTTTAAATGGGGGAAAAAGGGCTCCAGATGAAAGCATCTGTTTTTTTCCCTGCAAATGGTATCAAAAAAGGAGTTGTGGTGCTGAAATCAACATCTTCCCAGCTTTTCAGGGACAAGCAGGCTTTTGTCAGAAAACCAACATTTCTTTACACAGTATTGGCATTTCTTTGGGACATAGCCTATTTTTGCTATTTTTTTGTGCTTTCAACCTCCTTCCAGTTAATGGTAGAAATGTGTATGAAAGCAATATTGGATCCTGTGAAGCTATACATTTTAGAAAAGTAGACAACATTCTGAATTCAGCAAGGGGTCATTTGTGTAGATCCTTCAAGGTTTCTTGATAGAAACTAACAGTTAAATATAGGCAAAAATTGAAAATTAGGTGAAAAAAACAGCAGTTTGTGTCGTTTCACCTGTAACTTTTTCTAATTATGACAGCTGTTTGAAAGCAGTATACCGTTATATCCGCTGGACCTTTCTGGTTGTGGGGATATATAGGACTTGTAGGTTCACTAAGAACCCGACGAACCCAGAGCCAATAACTGAGCAGCGACTTCCAATGACTTTTTATTATGTACCTGGTATATAGCAATTAATTTGGGAAAATGTATACATGGAAAAATCGGTATGAAAGACACCCATGTGTTTCTGAAATGGGAACAAAATATAGAGTTTAGAAACAGTAAATATTTGCACATTTCGGAAATAAGGAATACCCATACTAGCATGTGAATTATAGGACATTTATTCAAGATGACTTATTTGTTTCACATTGTGTTTCATTTGGAAGCCAGAAATGCATTGAAAGTCAATAGCTAATAAAAGTTTCTCTCCAATTCTGTGTTACCCCAAGCCTCCCGATAAAAATGGTACCTCACTTGTGTGGGTAGGCTTAGTGCCCACGACAGGAAGTGGCTCAAAATGTAACGTGGACCCACCACATTTCCACAATGAAAAATTACCCCTTTTTAGCAAAGTGTGCCTAGCAGTAGTATTTGAACCCTAGCTCTGCCGGCACCTAGGGAAACAAAGCACACCTATACATTTTTTAAAACCAGACACCCAGAGGAATCAAGGATGGGGTGATTTGACTGGCTCTCACTAGGTTCTGTTACCCAGAATCCCTTGCACACCTAAAAAATTGTCAAACAAAAACACATTTGCCTCACATTTCTGTCTTGCAATGCTCTGGAATCTGCGTGGATCCACAAAATTCCACCCACCCCGCGTTCCTCAAAGTCTTCCGGGAAAAATAGTACCTCACTTGTGTGGGTATGCCTAGTGCCCGCAACAGGAAACGGCCCAAAGCGCAAGGTGGACACACCACATTTTCACATTGATAAATTACCCTTTTTTTGCAAAGTGCCTAGCTGTAGTTTTGTAACCCTAGCTCCGCCGGCACCTAGGGAAACCTAGCAAACCTATACATTTTTTAAAACTAGACACCCAGGGGAATCCAAGATGGGGTGAGTTGACTGACTCTCACCAGGTTCTGTTACCCAGAATCCCTTGCAAACCTACAAAATGGTTAAAAAACACACATTTTTCTCACATTTATGTGGTGCAAAGTTCTGGACTCTGCGTGGATCCATAAAATTCCACCCACCCTGCGTCCCCCAAAGTCTTCAGAGAAAAATGGTACCTCACTTGTGTGCCTAGTGCCCGTGACAGTAAACAGCCCAAAACGTACTGAGGCGATCATCAAAATTGCCTATCACAAAACAACCTGGTTTTGCAAGGGGGGTCACCTGGGATTTTGGCCCCGTGCTCTGCGGCCAGCTAGGGAAACCTACCAAACCCACACATTTTTGAAAACTAGACACCCGGGGGATTCCAGGGAGGTATGGCTTGCGTGGATCCCCAACGTATTCTTACCCAGAATCCCCTGCAAACCTCAAATTTAGCTGGAAAAATCACTTTTTCTACACATTTTTGTGTGGGAAAGTTGTGGCATCACCGGGCTGACACAAATTTCCTACCACCCAGCATTCCCCCGGGTCTCCCGATAAAAATGGTGCCTCACCCGTGTGGGAGGCCCAAGTACCCGCGACAGGCAAAGGCCCAAAACCTTTTGAGACGACATCAAAATTGCCCATCACAAAATGTTTTGGTCCCTTGCCTGTCGCGGGTACTTGGGCCGCCCACACGAGTGAGGCACCATTTTTATTGGGAGAAATGGGGGAACGCTGGGTGGTAGGAAATTTGTGTCAGCCCAGTGATGCCACATCTTTCCCACACAAAAATGGGTGGAAAAAATAATTTTTTCAGCTAAATTTGAGGTTTGCAGGGGATTCTGGGTAAGAAACGGTTGGGGTATCCACGCAAGCTATACCTCCCTGGAATTCCCCGGGTGTCTAGTTTTCATAAATGTGTGGGTTTGGTAGGTTTCCCTAGCTGGCCGCAGAGCACGGGGCCAAAAACCCAGGTGACCCCCCTTTCAAAACCAGGTTGTTTTGTGATAGGCAATTTTGATGTCGCCTCAATACGTTTTGGGCCCTTGCCTGTCGCAGGGACTTGGGCCTCCCGCATGAATGAGGCACCATTTTTATCGGCAGATCCGGGGGAACGCTAAGCGGTAGGAAATGTGTGTCAGCCCGGTGATGCCACAACTTTTCCACACAAAAATGTGTGGAAAAAGTGATTTTGTTTCAGCTAAATTTGAGGTTTGCAGGGGATTCTGGGTAAGAAAACGTTGGGGGATCCACGCAAGCCGTACCTCCCTGGAATCCCTCGGGTGTCTAGTTTTCAGAAATGTGTGGGTTTGGTAGGTTTCTCTAACTGGCCGCAGAGCATATGGCCAAATACCCGGGTGATGCCCCTTGCAAAACCAGGTTGTTTTGTGATAGGCAATTTTGATGTCGCCTCAATACGTTTTGGGCCCTTGCCTGTCGCGGGTACTTGGCCCACCCTCGCAAGTGATGTACCATTTCTATTGGGATACTTGGAAGAAGGCGGGGGGTAGGAAATTTGTTTCTTTCTGCAGCGTGAACATTTTGGCACAGTAATGCACGGAAAATATTACAGACACATTTTGAGGTTTGCAGGACATTGTGGGTAAGATATCTTTTTGGGATCCACAAGAGAGACAACACCATGTACTCCCATGGGTGTTTAGTTTACGACAATATGTACAGTTGGTAAGTTATTCTTAGATGGAATATACACCTTGCAGAGAGACTAAAAAGACAAAGATTACTGCACAGCCATCTATTTCTCAAGCACACACACATACTGGTTGGATTTGGCACGAGGGCGAGTGATGGTTCAGTATATATAATTTTATTAACAAGAGATTTCACAAAAATGAAATGCACTGTCAGTAATTGAAAGGACAAAAAACTGAACCAGTGACTCGCAGCTCGTGAGCTGTAAAGCTACGACAAAGCACCAACCGCTTTACAGGCCATTCATACACCTTTCATACGTGTGACACATACAAAACCATTCACACCACCAGCCGCGGGCCCAGCACATTACAACACTCACACCAGCAGACAGTGCCATTCAAGGGCCCATCAGTTTCACATGCCCACATTCCTGACACAGCAACCACACCAGCTCACGGATTGCGTGGAGTGGCGTTTAGCTAGCAGTGTGTGTAGTGACCAGCAGCAAGTCACCACTCACACACCGCCAGCCAAGCGCCCATCCACGCACACAGCCAGCCAAGCGCCAGTCCACGCACACTGCCAGCCAAGCCCCAGTCCATGCACACTGCCAGCCAAGCGCCAGTCCACGCACACCGCCAGCCAAGCGCCAATCCACGCACATCACCAGCCAAGCACCAGTCCACTCACCGCCAGCCAAGCGCCAGTCCATGCACACGCCAACCAAGCGCCAGTCCACACAAACCGCCAGCCAAGTACCGATACACGCACACCGCCAGCCATGTGCCAGTCCACTCACCGCCAGCCAAGCGCCAGTCCACGCTCACCGGCATACATTTTTTTTTAAACAAGAAAGAAAACACAAACCAATTGCAACTAAATACAAAACTATAACTACAAAAACAACAGCACTAACTAAAGACCTCATTCTATTGCCAAACGTGATAACTGAACAACTATATAAAACCATACAGACCAGGCAGTATACTATTAGATTCACGGTTGCTCTCAAAATCTCTTTTGAGTTTGATGCAATCTGAAACATGTGGGCACACACAGCCCAGGATTAGAAGGACAATCGGCACAGTGCATACGACTCTCCTTCCGCACACCTCTTCGCAAGTGAACTCTACATCTCTTACAGGGAGTTGTTTTTTTGGGCGTGAGAGGAATTAAATCATGAAAGTGGGCATCTTTCAATCTAGCCACATTCTCCACCACTCCACCTCTAGGAACACTTGCCTGTTCCAGAACAACAAGACTGCCTATCACAGACTCCTGAAACTGAACAAAAGTCAACTTTGACGCAGGAGAACACTCCTTGTACACAAAAAAGCATTGAAAGTTGCTAAATTGAAGAGATGGATGGCCAACTTCTTATACCAAATGGAAGCCTTGCGAATAGCAGTGTAAGGTTCCAACCTCTGATCTACTCTATCAACACCACCCATGTGCTTATTGTAGTCTAAAATGCACACAGGTTTGCACACTTCGGCAATCTGACCCCAAACAGCTACAGGTGAAGTACTCTCATCATGGATGGTAGTCCGCATGTACACATCCCTCCTGTTCACAAATTTCACAGCTAGTAGTTCATCATTACACAAGGAACTGCACTGTCTCCTATGAAGTTTTTTGCAAACAAGCTCTTTTGGATACCCTTTACGGTAAGAGCGTATTGTGCCACAAGCAAAAGTGTACACCTTGAATGTTAGACCTGGCACCATTGGCGTGGGTCTCCCTTCCATTTTTTGCTGTTGCCTCATGTGTTTTGCAGGTGTTAGCTGCTCAGAGCACTGTGCCACTGCTAACCAGTGCCACAGTGCAAGTGCTCCCTGTGTAAATTGCTATATTGATTGGATTCCATGATTGGCTTCCATGATTGGCTTATTTGGTTTACTGTCAGACCCTAGTACAGTGCACCAGGAGTGCCCAGGGCTTGTAAATCCAAATGCTGCTAGTGGGCTTGCAGCACTGGTTGTGCCACCCACAGGGAGGCCCAGGGACCGGCCTTAGAGAGAAGAGGCAGGGGGCGCGGGAAACCGGCCCCTGTCGTTCCCACGGTCCAGGAGGAAGCAGACCTTGAGGGGGATGCCCTGGAGCCTACAGGGGAACAGATAGCTGAACTGGGGGACCTGCCTGAGCTGACCATTGGCAGCAGGGAAGGAGGCCCCTCCAGGGAGGAATTCTGCAGAGGGCAGAAAGAATGTCCTTCTCTCGTGGGTCTGCGGCAGCAGGCTGCAGACCAGGCCAATGGTGATCAGTCTGGAACACATTTCATTTACTGGGAGAATGACCTCCTGTATTCAGAGCCTAAGGTTGCTGAGCCTGGGTCAGCCCGTGCGCTGGTGGTACCCCCAGAGCTTCAGAGCCTTCCTACTGGGGCTGGCTCACGATGTGCCATTAGCCGGGCATTTGGGGCAAGACAAGACCTTTGAAAGGCTTGTCACCCACTTTTATTGGCCTCAAATGCACAGGAGTTCAGACACTCACTGCAGGACCTGTCAGACTTGCCAGGCAAGTGGAAAGAGTGGGCGGAAGCAGAAGGCTCCTCTCCAGCCATTCCCTGTGGTCAGTACCCCCTTCCAGCAAGTGGGAATTGACATTGTGGGGCCACTGGACCCCAGGACAGCCATGGGCAACAGGTTTAGCCTGGTGGACCATGTCAACCGGTACCCGGAAGCCATCCCTCTGAGGACAGTGACGGCCCCTGTGGTGGGACGTGCACTGTTGGGAATTTTCTCCAGAGTGGGATTCCCTCTAGAGGTGGTGTCTGACCGGGGTACCAATTTCATATCCAAGTATATGAAGTCCCTTTGGCAAGAGTGTGGTGTAACCTAAAAGTTTACCATTACCACCCCTTACCACCCCCAAGGAAATGGGTTGTTTGAGAGATTCAACCGCACCCTAAAGGGCATGATAATGGGTCTTGAGGAAACCATGAGGTGTTAGTGGGACGTCCTCTTACCGTGTCTACTCTTTGCTTACCGTGAGGTGCCACAGAAGTCTCTAGGGTTCAGCCCCTTTGAGCTCCTGTATGGCCACCCAGTGAGAGAACCTCCAAGTCTGGTCAAAGAGGGCTGGGAGCAATCTCCCAGGAAACCTCCCCAGAATGTATATAGCTACATGCTGGCCTTCAGGAACCAGACTAGGCGTTTCAGAGCACTTGCTGAGGCAAATCTGGAAGCCAGCCAGGAGGAGATGAAGCGGTGGTATGACCAGAATGCCACTCTGGTAGAGCTTCGCCTGGTCAGAAGGTGTGGGTCTTGGCCCCAGTGGAGCCTTGTGCGCTTCAGGATACGTGGACCGGCCACTTTGAGGTTGTGGAGCGCAAGAGTCCTGTTACCTATTTGGTGGACTTGCGGTCTCCCAGGAACCCCTTGAGGGTCCTGCATGTCAACCGCCTTAAACCCCACTTGGAGAGGTCTGAAGTGGGCATGCTCTTGGCAACAGATGCTGGAATGGAAGAGGAGACTGAGCCTCTTCCTGACCTCCTGTCAGCCACAGAGCAAGATGGGTCAGTGGATGGTGTGAACCTCTATTCCACCCTGACCCCTGAGCAACAGAATGACTGGCGCCAGTTGCTGGGACAGTTTTCTGACCTGTGTTCCCTGGTTTCTAGTATCACAGATTGGTGCGTCCATGATGTGGATACAGGAGACAGCTTACCTGTGAAGCACAAGGCTTACAGAGTGACTGACAGGGTGAGGGCGTGCATCAAAGAGGAGGTCTCAAAGATGCTTGCCCTATGGGTGATTGAGTCCTCCAGCAGTCCTTTGTCCAACCCAGTGGTCTTGGTCCCGAAGGCTGCAACGCCGGGTGCCACACCCGAACTCCGGTTCTGTGTGGACTACCAAGGGCTCAATTCGGTCACGAAGACCGACGCGCACCCCATCCCCAGAGCTGATGAGCTCATTGATCGGTTAGGGGCTGCACGGTACCTCAGCACGTTTGACTTGACGTCTGGGTACTGGCAGATCGCCTTGACTGATTGGGAAAAAGAGAGGTCCGCATTCTCCACACCAGATGGGCATTTCCAGTTCCGTGTTATGCCCTTTGGGATGAAGAATGCCCCTGCCACCTTTCAGAGGCTGGTCAACCAGGTGTTGGTTGGACTGGATGAGTTCAGTGCCGCCTACCTGGATGACATCGCAGTGTTCAGTGTCACTTGGGAAGAACACCTGCGCCACCTCTGGGAAGTGTTGTTGGCACTGCGAAAGGCAGGCCTCATGATCAAGGCGAGTAAGTGCCAGATCGGGTAGGGTTCTGTGGTGTACTTGGGACACCAAGTTGGGAGCGGCCAGGTGGCGCCCCTCCAACCCAAGATAGAAACCATCCTGAATTGGGAGTTGCCCAAAACCCAGACAGAGGTGAGAGCCTGCCTAGGTCTCACTGGGTACTACAGGAGGTTTGTCAAGGGGTATGGCAACATTGTTACACCCTTGACAGAGCTGACTTCCAAGAAGCTGCCCAAGAAAGTGATTTGGACTGACACCTGTCAGAAAGCTTTTAAGGCCCTGAAAGCTGCCATGTGCACGGCGCCCGTGCTCCTGGCACCCAACTTCTCCAAAGAGTTCATCGTTCAAACAGGCGCTTCAGAGCATGGTGTGGGGGCTGTTCTTTCACAGATTACTGAGGAGGGCTTTGGCCAACCTGTAGCCTTCATCAGTAGGAGGTTACTTCCACAGGAACAGAGGTGGAGTGCTATTGGGCGTGAGGCATTTGCTGTGGTCTGGGCACTGAAGAAGCTGAGACCATACCTGTTTGGGACTCACTTCCGGGTTCAGACAGACCACAGGCCCCTCCGATGGTTGATGCAGATGAGGGGTGAGAATCCTAAGCTGTTGAGGTGGTCCATTTCCCTACAGGGTATGGATTTCACGGTGGAACATCGCCCTGGTTCAGATCACGCCAATGCTGACGGTCTGTCCAGATTTTTCTGCCTTAGTGATGAGAATTCCCTGGGGTAGGGTAGTTCTCCCCACATTTCAGCTGGAGGGGACACGTGTTAGATCTGGCACCATTGGCGTGGGTCTCCCTTCCATTTTTTGCTGTTGCCTCATGTGTTTTGCTGGTGTTAGCTGCTCAGAGCACTGTGCCACTGCCAACCAGTGCCACAGTGCAAGTGCTCCCTGTGTAAATTGCTATATTGATTGGATCCCATAATTGGCTTATTTGGATTACTGTCACACCCTAGTACAGTGCACCAGGAGTGCCCAGGGCTTGTAAATCCAAATGCTGCTAGTGGGCTTGCAGCACTGGTTGTGCAACCCACAGGAGCAGCCTTGTAAAGTGTGTCTAAGGTCTGCCATTGCAGAGCCTCCATGCAGTCTGGTGCTGTCATGCTGACTGGGCAAGTGCACCCACTTGCCAGTCCCTAAACCTTCCCTTAACTTCATATTAGTCACCCATATGGTAGTCCGAAGGGCAGGGTGCATTGTAAGAATAAGGTAGGACAAGCTCTGGTGGATGTGGCATGTCCTAATAGTGAATTACAGCCATTTTCGTTTTTCACTATTGCAAGGCTACCTGTTCACCATAGGCTAGAATGGGCTGTTAGAATTATTACATTCTATAATCCTAGCATACTCAGAGAACATGGTAGAAATTCGAGTTTAGTATGCCTGAACTCAGAATAATAAAATAAATCTTTCAGTAAAGGTTATTTTAATATTCTGTGGTTGCAAATACCACTTTTAGAAAGTTGGTATTTGCTTGCCTAACCATTTCAGCCCGCCTCTGCTAGGATATGTAGCTGCTGTCTGGTTTCTGTGAGTGACAGGGCTAGGGAATTCCAGGAGACAGGCTGGTGCAGCCCGGTGGTGAATAGAGAGATTTACATCCAGATGGGTAGGAGGAGTACACCTGGACTCTGAATAGGACTGTGCCTTTCCACCACAATGCTGACTCCACCTCCTGTGGAGAGTATGATGTCTCTGCCCTGCACACTGAAAGAAAAGCCAGAGTCATGTCAACAGAGTGCTCCAGAACTGGTTTAAACTAGGCACAGGCCTCTCTACCCCAGAGGAACACAGGATTTAGGGGTATAAGTATTGGGACCCTGCTCCCAAGAAATTAGATCCAGATTTGCCAAGAAGAAAGCTCTGCCTGGAAAGAAGGAACTGGGAAAGCTGTAGGAGGAATACAGTCCCTGACCTGGGGGATTGGCCTGCAGTGGTTGCCTTGCTGTTGAAGGAGAGGGGAAAGACTCAAATACTTTATTTTTAACTTGTGCCAAAGATCTCCAAGGGCTTGTGAGTGAGCTTGCCCCCTGAACGAAGTCCCGGAACCAGTGGACTTCACCCGCCTTGAGGAGAGCTGCTGGAAACGCTGTTTCCCCCGTCGCGCCGAGGCAGGGAGCTGTGTGCGCCTCGTAGGATCTACTCGAACTCTGTGAAACCCCGTGCCAAGCCGTCTGCCTCAAGCAACGTGACTCTGAGCCCAACGACCCGCACAAGCGACATCAACGAGCCGTAGCTCGCACCGTGACAGGGGGACCACGCACCGCACTTCGCTTCACCCCTTCGAGCCGCACTGATCACCGCGCACCCTGCCGCTGATGTCAAATCTGCAATCGCGCTGAAAGGTGGAGTACGCTTCGCCCATCTGCGTCGTACTGGCCGCCTCGCACCGCGCTTAAAGACTGAAAGGCGCCAGCTCCCAAGGTACGGCTCGTACGCCGCAACGTAAAGCGATCGTACCGCACCAGGCAACGTCCCCTCAAACAACGCGGCTCTGAGTTCCAAACGACCCGCACTGAGGACGTCTACGAGCCGTAGCTCGCACCGTGACAGGAGGACATCGCCGCGTACAACGCTTTCTTTTGCATCGCCCCGTCCGTGCCGGACACATCAAACTAAGGTACTGTGAACGACTCTCACTGCATTTGTGTGCGCATCGGACCGGAGCGTCCTCTGCGCCGGTTAGACTCTTTTGGGCATTTTCATCACCGTGAGAGCCAGACAAAGGGTGCGAAGCGCACAGAACTCTAAGATAAGCATTTTTAAACCAGAACTCTTTATTGCTGACAGTATTGTGGATTATTTTTGTCGTTATGTGGTCTTGTGCTAAGTCTTACATAAAAGCTAAACTATTTTTGATATAATACGAGTGTGGTATCCATTTGTGGTGTTGTCACTAAGTTACTGTATGTGGTCACAAATGCTTAACCTACAACGGCTCTGAAATAAGCCTTGACTGCTCGCTCCAAGCTACCTAAAGGGTGACAAGGGGTTATTTTGAGAGGGTAATCCCCTTGTCCTGACTAGAGGAGAGGGTCCCTGCTTGTCACAAGTACCTACCTGTGCCAACCAGAGACCCCCAAATCTAACATTCAACAATTCCTTAAACAATTGCACAGCAGTGTAGAAGTTATCAAGGTACAAATGGTGGCCTCTGTTAAACAGTCCTCTAGCAAGATCCCACACAATTTTCTCTGAAACTCCAAAAGTGGACATACAACCAGGGGGGTCAATAGTGGAATCCTTACCAGTGTACACCCGGAAATTAAAGACCTATCCTGTCCTACTCTCAGACAACATATACAGCTTAATTCCATAACGTGTCCTCTTGCTAGGAATGTACTGCCTAAAAAACAAACGGCCCTTGGACAGGACCAAAGACTCATCAATAGCTTTTTCTTTCCCTGGATTATAGATCTCTGAAAATCGATCTACAAAGTGATCAAGAACAGGCCGAATCTTAAAAAGACGCTCACAGTCAGGGTGATCTCTTAGCAACGCCAAAGTATTATCAACAAAATGCAGTATCCGAAGCAAAAGTAAATACCGATCACGACTCCTAATTGCAGGAAACATGGCCGTTGCCATCAAGGGACTGGTAGACCAATATGAAGCCATGGACGGCTTCCTTATCAAGCCCATCAAATAGATCAAACCCAAAAACTTCATCTCTTCCAGATTTGTGGGAGTCCACCGGGAATCTCTAGTGTAGGGCCTAAGTCTGGCACTGTTGTTCCTCAAAAACTGTTCAGCAATCAAATTAGTCTGCTCAACAATCTCAGCCAAAAATACATCATCCATAAACAACTGAAAAAACTGTATAGGCAAAACTTTTGCACAATCTACTCTACACCCTGCATCCACACTAAGGGCCCGCAACACCAGCTGCACCATGTTTGGATCAACCCAGAGTCCAGCACTTCGAGTAGGAAGCCTTGCAGCCTCAGGCTGCAATACCGATGTCTCTTGCTGCACCATAGGCACATCAGTGTCCCCCTCTAAAACAGGCACTTCATCCACACTGAGAGTAGCTTCATCATCCGATGATTCCATGTGGAAAGAAAACTCACTGCCTGAATCTTCCCCTCCCTCCTCTCCCTCAGATGTACTGTCAGTGTCATAATCCTGCTCAGAGGAAGATTCAAGAAGCATAATTCTACGGCTAGCCATAATGCTTACTAATAAAGGTAACTTGTCAAACAAGTCAACAACAACCAACTCTTTGTAAAAAAAAAATGAACAAAATGTAGCTTTATCACAAAGACCTATATACTCCAACGCTATACCACTCACTTGCCAGAAGCAGCTAGACTTACCACCACCTACTCTGCACAGACACAGTAAGGATTAAGAATATCCCACTAAAAAGAAAAAGAAAAGAAAATTACACACAAGACAATGCAAAACACATAGCAAAGAATTTCATGCTCTAACCACTAACTAAATATGCTGCCATTATGACACCACTAACAAAAAAAAATCATTCATCCATGACAATAATACTCATTTGGAGTAAATACAACAAAAATGTTTTTCTTACCAAAAAAATGCAAATACGCAAAACTGCAGAACAGCCATTGCCAAAACCGCCAACAGGAGAAAAAAACATTACAATCACATATGCAAATAATGCACCAGTCCACACACAATCCACCAGCTAAGCTAAGGGGTAGGTGGGCCTAAGAGTATAAATAAAATATTCACCCCCGTAAAAGGGGAGCAACCCTTGCCCTTGAGGCCACTCCCCAACACAAAAAATTAAAAACCCATGTTGTTTAGTGGCTTTTGGGGGCAGATGGGCCTAAAAAACATACTGCCAATCTGCCACCCAAAGAGGACAGAAATGGCCACAATCATCCTCCCATAAAGGGGAGCGACCCTTGTCCAAGGGGCCCTCCCCAACATAAAAAAATAACCCTGGTGGCATAGTGGCCATACAAACAAAAGAAATCGGTCAATCTGCCCCTGAGGGGGGACAGAAACGGCCAAATTAATGCTCCACAAAGGGGAGCGACCCTTGCCCAAGGGGCCACTCCCCACAAAGTATTCCCTGGTGGTCCAGTGGGCCACTTTCCAAAAAAAGTATGGTGAAATCTGCCCCCCCAAACAGTAAAAGCCAATAAACAATGCCCCTATAAGGGGAGCGACCCTTGCGTAAGGGGCTGCTCCCCCAAACAGTAAATCAGTTTCACAAAATAAAAAATAAAAAAAATCCCTGGCTCTAGTGGGCATTCCTGCTGCACGATCGCATGATCGTGCAGCAGGAATGCACAAAAGAGGCATCAGGGGAAGGAAAACCCTTTCCCCCGATGCCTCTTTTGTTTAAATCCCCCCTCCTCCCACGAGGAGAAACTCACCTCCTCTTCTCTCCGGCGCGCTGGAAACAATGGCTTCCAGCGCGTCAGGAATCCTCTAATGACGTCAGCGCGCCTTGCGCGCAGACCTCATTGATGACATGGGGGTGTGCGGGGGGAGGCAGGGAAGGGGGCATGTAGATGGGCATCCAACGGGGGGAGCACCAGCGCTTACCCCATGGGTGGGTGCTAGGACGGCCGGGAGACGTCCTGCGCACACGCCCACCGTGACGTGGGACGGCTCCCGGGCCTTCCCACACACGGAAGGGGTTAAAGTTTAATAAAGCCTTCCAACGTTAGCTTACGAAGCTAATGTGCTACAATGAGGAAAAATTCAATTGGCAGTTTTTCTCTCACCAAGGCATATAAAACATATTTTATAATATCCCTGCTTATAGTTGCAATGCACCCTACCCCTGGGACACCTAGGTAAGACCTTGGGGTGACTTATATGTAAAAATAAAGTAGTTTAAGACTTTGGAAGTACCTTTTAGTTTCGAATTTGCATATCATTTTAATTTAAAAGCAGCCTGCAAAGCAGGGTTGACTTTTAAAATGGCAGCAGGCCACACAGTAATGCACACTTAGGTGCATTAACTCTGCAGGGCTTCTAAACCTACATGCCCTACCACATACTAGGGGCTTACAGGTGGGTTGTCATACCAATTGTATTTACACCTAATTACCATATACCTTTTAAACAGAGCACTGGCCCTGGGTCTGGTTAACGGAGGCCAGGGCACAATCCGAGACGGTAACCATCAGTATCAGTAAAAAAACATGAGGGTGATCAGAGCAAAAAGGAAAAATGTAATTCTACGAATAATCATAGCTCCATGTGTTTAGACACCACCATCACTTATTTAAACAGTTCTTCATAAACCTAGTAGCCTGGGAAAACCAAGGAAAAACTGAATATATATTCATAAAGAGTTATAAGTAATAAAAAATTCCAATTCAAATTGTTTTTCTTATTTCCATAACTACACATACCATCAATTATGTCTCTGGCAGACAAGAACAGAGCTAAGCAAATCCAAAGATGCCCACTGTTTCCAGCATTCAGCGGAATTTGGTATACAGATAAATGGCTCGTTAGAGTGGGACCCACCACCTCCCCTTTAATTTTGTCAGTGGCGATGACTGGGTCAGTGTTTCAAATAAATGAGGCACTGCACTTTGAGATATTGTAAGTGTTGGAAAGGGGGTTTCTGGGTGTCAGAGTATGCACCCTGGACAAGCAGGAGCCACTACTCTAGTCAGCGTAAGCTAGATACACACTAAAAGATAACTTGTGCTCACCTCACCCTCTGTTAGCTTGGCACATAGCAGTCAGGCTTATCTAAAAAGGCAATGTTTAAAGTATTTGTGCATCACGCACAGTAACACAAGGAAAACCCCACAAATAGTCACTAGGTATACATGACCTCGAAAACACTCGGGTGGGCATACTGTGTAAGGCGGGTTTCTATTCCTCTGTCACTAAGGTAGTGCGATACAAGGAAAGACGATGTCTTTCACTCCACCTCCTTAGGTTGCAGTGAAAACTCGCATTGCTTAACATATATGCCCCAAATACCTCCCAGGATTTCTACCTTAGACGGGTTCTGAAAAAGCAGCTAGTGGATGGAGACATTCTGGTGTGTGGCGATCTAAACTTGGTGTGGGACCCTACCCTTGACCGCAGCGGATTCACCTTCCTAAACTCAGGGGGTATGTCGCTACAGCTCAAGCGCAATGTGGGAAATCTGGGCTTAGTTGATGTGTGGCGCTACAAGCACCCTGACACGACGGCTTACTCCTTTTTCTCCCATGTTCGTGCCTCCTACTCGCATCGACCTCTTTGCTACACACACTTTCCTCCGTCACATACATGCCACAGAAATGTCCGATAACTCTATCTCAGATCACGCATATATAGAACTGATGTGAGAGGGCACCAGTCTCCTAACAAATGCCCAGCCGCCCTGGTGTCTACCACCACGCCTTTTGCAAGTCCCGGTCGATGTTGCCGAAATTCTGAATAAAATCACTGAATACTTCTCTTTCAATGACCTTCCTGAACTCTCTTTGCATTCCCTCTGGGATGGTTTTAAAGCCACTATCCGAATCATAATCACATCTATCACAATTGTATGGGGTATAGACTCTAAGCTAGTGGAATCCAATCTAACAGCAGAAATTAAACAATTAGAACAGCAGGACAAGGCTAACTCCTCCCGCCGCTCGAATCAACAGCTGACTGTGCTGAGAGGCCATCTTCGTGCACATAGAACAGGGAGGACAGAGTGAGCGCTACTAGCATTAAAACTGCGCTACTATGAAGTGAGTGACAAGGTGGGTAGGCTCTTGGGCCGCAGACTCCGCCAAATGCGGGCAAAGACTTATATTGCCAAGATGTGGTCAGAAGATGGAAACTGGCTGACAGCGTAGGGAGACAAACTCCGGAGCTTTTACAAGTATTATCAAAAGCTCTAACTCGCGGAAAGAACCCACCCCCTAAACGATCAAGTCCTATCTGGAAGCTTGTGAATGGGAACCGTTGTCCACATGTCATACCAATCTTCCCGATGAACCAAATATCATTGAGGAGCTAAAGACGGCAGTCGGTGCTCTCCCTTTAAGTAAGACACCTGGCCCGGACTGCCTCCGGGTCACCTTTTATCGGCTGTTTCTGCCAGACCTGCAAGATCATCTAGTCTACTTATTTAACTCTTTCTCCCATACAACAGGACTCACACCCACGATGGCTTCAGCTGAAATCTCTCTCATACATAAAGCAGGTAAAGACCCTACCTCTTGCTTCTCTTACCGCCCCATCGCTCTGCTTTACTCTGATGCTAAGCTGTTCAACAAAATATTGGCACAACATCTGGAACCCTATCTCCCATGCCTTTTAGACCCTGACTAAGTTGGCTTCATACACTATAGGCAGGGATCCTATGTTGTCCGCCGCTTAGCGTATCTGGTGGAAAAAGCATATTGCCATAATTTCCCCACATGTCTTCTCTCACTAGATGGAGAAAAGGCCTTTGATAGGGTTAATTTGTCTTTCCTATGTGCTGCCTTGGAAAAGATTGGACTAGGCCCGGATTATTTCCAAGATAATGGTCTCGTATAAGGCACCAGAGGCTAGGGTCCGGGTCAGTGAGCAGCTTGCACAACCTATTACTATAATGCTAGGCACGCAGCAGGGGTGTCCACTATCGCCTCTACTGTTTGCACTGGTAGTAGAACCCCTAGCCATAAGGATCCGTAACGCAGGCAATGTGAGAGGCATCTCCTTCGGGGAGCAGGAACATAAGATTAGCCTCTTTGCAGACAACCTACTCCTCACACTTACCCAGCCTGAAACTTCCCTACCAGGGGTGGTGGGCTGCCTCCAGATCTATGAGGAAGCGTCAGATTTCCGGATCAACATGACTAAATCCTCAGTTTTTAACTTGACCATCCCCTCCCAGGAGCTCCCGGCCCTACAACGTCTGTCACTCTGCCAGTGGTTCCACAACTCTATCATATACTTGAGCCTCACTATCACCCCCACACTCTCCACTTGGTCGCAAGCTAACTGGCCTCCCCAACTTTGCTCCATCCTGGCGTATTTTCAGAGATGGAAGCCTCTACATGTTTCCTGGCTGGGGCGTGTGAATATCGTCAAAATGAACATACTTCCACAAGTCCTCTATCTTTTCCAAACACTACCCACACCGATGCCTCAAGATGATATTTTACATTTGAAACTTGATGTCCGGAATTTTATCTGGAACGGCAAACGTCCCTGAATAGCTAATGCGTTGCTGATGCTCCCACAGGACAGGGGTGGTCTGGCATGTCCCAACTTCCTGGAATACTACTGGAATACAACGTTACATTTCTCAGTGGGTGGTCCAGGAGAGGGAAAAGCACTGGTTCCATATGAACAGGGCAGTGGCGTGCCGTCCATTGTGGAACCTAGCATGGCTGCCTAAACACGCCGACCCTGAAATGCGTACATTGCCATCCCTAACCGCATGGTGCTTGACATTTGGGACAAAGTAGCCCTCAAGAGGGGCCTGACCACCTTTCCTTCCCCAAACACACCTATCGCACGCAACCCTGATTTCTCCCCAGCGCTCTCCCCTCCATTATTCTGCCAGTGGAGTGAAGGGGAATTCCGTACACTTATTGATTTATTTTTGGGAGTCAACATGAAGACTTTTGCCCAGTGTAAGGTGGACTTCCAACTCACAGACACCTCCCGGCTCCAGTACTGCCAATTGCGACATTGGACCTTACACAGTGCACCCGGCGGCCATCCAACCATATACCGTATTTGAGACACATCTCCACGCATTCACTGGTTCAAAGGGTCTCATATCTAATACCTATCATACAATTCAGTGCTCCATGCCTTCGCACACACACCTCTACCAGTCGACATGGAAGACTACGGCGCAGACTGAGATATCGCCCAAGCAATGCGAGCCCCTGTGGTGGGACACCCACACGACATACCGCAGTCTTTCACTTAGGGAAACGGCCTACAGACTGATGTTTCAATGGAATCTCACACCAACTCGTCTCTCTGCTATCTATCTGGGAAGACCCTCTCACTGTTGGCACAGTGGGGACGAAGTAGGAGACTTTCAACATATCTGGTGGTCCTGTAAGGTCAAAACGACATATTGGAAAGTGATATTGGGCCACATTAAGGAGGTTATAGGATTCCCCATCCTGTCCTTGTATCTCACAGTCATTCTAGGCATTAGGCACTTAGATCTCTGTGCCATGACTCACACTACTGGAAACTCATTAGCTATCTCCTCCTAGCAGCACGCCAACTCATAGCACTTATGTGGAAACAGAAAGACCTCCCTTGCATATCACAATGGTTTTCCCGCGTCTGGCATATTTTGGCCATGGAGCGGATATCACACACCCTGCCAAATACAGACAAAAAGTTCCAACGAACTTGGAAACCCCTCACCGAGTATCTTCTGCGCAAATAATTCACTTGCTTTAGTCCTGTGAAGCTTCGTTCGCTCCAGCTTTTTGACTAAACCACCACTTGTATTTCACCCTTATATTTCACACTGTAACTCCGGCCACGACTAAAGGAGATGTGCTACCGTACAGCTTTCATAGGATGTTTCTGGTTCTCTTCCCCTGCCTCAGCTACAGACCTTGACCTGTTCTTTTATCGTTAAAAACTCGTTTTCTACAGTTATAAGTAAATACCGAATGTCCTCTCTCCTGCGCCCAAGGACACGACCAGCTGCATGATGATATATTTGAACTATTGTGTGTTGAAGGGGCTCCACTTCATGGGCGCTTGTAAAGCTTACCAGATACCCACTGTAACATTGGCTATATGCATAGGCTAGTGCAGATTATTCTACACGCTTTATTGAATCACATTAGGGGCTGCATACTGTTGATCTTTACTAAAAGTTAACATGAGATGCATAACGTAGCTCTCACGATGCCTGCTTAAGCACATAGCTGAGTGACACCCCTCGTGAACCGCCAGGCTTTTCTCAGTTCTCATACCATTGTAGCTTGTAATGCATTATATGCGCCTTATACTAAAGTTTTTCTTTATTTTGTCCCCCTTGTCTTCACTGCACTTGCTAATGCAGACAGCTTTATATGTCCTGGTGTACTTCGTTTGAGGCAGCCAGTCGCCGATAGGCGCTAAAGTGTAATAGAGGTCAAGCTTATGTTGTATATATTTTGCTTGTCGAAAACAATAAATAGAATTTGAGTTTTAAAAAAACTGTGCGTGGTGGGGTCACAGCTCTGTGCCTCTGAAATTGGCTTGACCACTAAGGAATTTTCCTGGTGGTGAAC
The DNA here is from genome assembly GCF_964204655.1 of Triturus cristatus. NCBI lineage: Eukaryota > Metazoa > Chordata > Amphibia > Caudata > Salamandridae > Triturus > Triturus cristatus. Next base: position 21,237,421 of record NC_140580.1, on the reverse strand, counting down.
TACCAGGCATGCTCATTGAATGCCGGAGGAGACAAGCTCAGCCTGTGCCCAGCGGAATGGCAGTTACACCCGAAGTTGGCGCCGAGTCTCTTCTTTCCAAGATTTCTCTCGCTCAGAGACGCGTTTCGCCTCGAGTGGAACTCGGAACCCCTGTTTGCCTTTGCCTTTCCGTCAACACCGTTTTTGCCCTGAGTTCTCAAGAAGATCAGAACTGACCGGGGCCCAAGTCATCCTAGTGGCACCGGATTGGGCACAGAGTATATGGTACCTGAAACATCTGGGCTTGAACATATATCCCCCGCCCAGACTGCCCCTCCAGGAGGCTCTGCTGTTGCAGGAGTAGGGCAGGGTTCTACACCCAGGCTTTCACAATCTCCACGGTGATGATTGGAGATTAAGCAGCGACCGCTGAACACCTTCAGTCTTCCTCCAGAGGTGGCTGATGTCATCTTGGCAGCTAGTCGTCCCACCACAAAACCTGTATATGCCTGTTGTTGGGACAGATTTGTGATTTGGTGCGGCACACGCCAGATTGACCCCCTCCAGGCCAAGTTGTTTGATGTTCTATTGTTTGGTTTGCCTCTTGCCCAGCAAGGCTTTGCTTTGGGCATGGTTAAGGGTTATCTTTCAGGCCTTTTGGCCTTCTTATGGGTGCCAGATCAGCCATCATTGTTTGTCACCATTATCATGCTGCCACACAAGTTTCCCCCTTCTCCCTATGTGAGCTCTCTGTGGGGTTCTCTAGAGTGGGGAGAGAAAAAAGGGCAGTGATGAAGAGAACCATGTCCCGCTGGATTGTGCTCTGCATTAACAGCTGCTATGCAGTATCCAAAATGCAGCCTCCACAATGACTGTGTGCTCATTGTACCAGGGTTTAAAGCTGCTACCACTGCATTTGCGTGCAGAGTTTCTGTCCTAGCCATTTGCCAAGTGGCTACGTGGGTGTCCCTCCATACGTTCACAAAGCACTATTGTGTGGACAGTCAGGTTCATTGAGAGGGAATTTTGTCCTTTCTGTCCCGCAGGACTGGTTTGAGTCCATTCACAGACTGTCCTCCAAATAGGTACTGCTTTGGTATCTATTCAAAAGGTGAGCAATCTGCACCCACAAGCCTCTATCAGTAGAACAAGTTACTTACCTTCGAAAGCGCTCTTTCTGGTACAGCCTCTATTTAGCCACACCCTCCTCATCGACCCTCCCACCATCCCCGTTCTCTGATTGAACTCTGTCCATTGATAAGATCCCAACTGACGTCAGCGAGTGGGAGTGGTGCATCTATAGGTTCTGTAGGTCACCTCCAGAGCTAAACGGTGTTGGTGTGGATTCACATGACGCCACCTTCCAGCGCAAAGAGATATTGCTGAAAACTTTCTAGATCCATTCTGATGCCCGAGGGACATTCAAAAGATGAGGAGTCCTCAGAATAGAGCTCCAAGAGGCTAGATACCTTCTCCCTAAGGTCCTTCTAAATCGAATTTGCTGCTGCAGAGAAGAACGTGGTAGGAGCAACCTGAATCTGTGGCCCATCGGCCTTGCACTTTTGTCAGATTGGCTTGACAGGTTGCTCCCGGCCCCTCGTTGGTTCTCAGAGCAAAACCTTTCTAAGTCCCAGGTTTCAGGAAACTTCAGGATGAGTACACTTTGACACCAGCCAGGGGCCTATGTCCTTGCGGTCAGTAGCAGCCACACAGGTAAGAGCGGTGAGGTGGGGCGGCATTAGGGTGTGGTGGGGGGGTGGAAGTCGACATACGGCAATATAGGTAATATTTAATAAAAAAAAGAAATAAAACCACTTACCCTGCGCTCGCCGTCTAACTATCTTGTCCAGTTTCAATTATTTAAACCGGAAATCAACCCCTGGTAGATAAAGCAAAGAGCAGACAGGCTTCAACTTAAGAAAATGTGTAAATTATTTATAAGTCCCAAAACTGTTAAAAGTTAAAAATACAACACAATAAAAATCACTTTCCAATTTTTTAAAATAGAGAATAAGTTCATGAGCAAAATGACACCAAAACTACAAAAATCCAATTAAGAGGTACCGGAGAGTTTAATTTTTAAAGTTTTAGGTAGATATAGCACCAAAAAGTGCTAAATACTAACAGAAGTCGCTGGTTGCTGTAGATTGGGACCTACGGGCGATTTCAGGCTGACCGCGGTAGAGCGCGGGTTGGATACAACAACCAGGTTCGACTCAGTTGGAGGTTTTGCCTTGGAACTTATTCTTTTTCTGAAAGTCAAAATCCTTCAGCGGGGCCAGGCACCAGTCTGTATCGGAAGAGGGCTGCATTATGTCGGATAGGCGCTGGACGGGGTACCAGTGAAGCCGTTGGTTATGGCAGGAAATGTCTTAGTGGGAGAAATTTTAATTTCACACCCAGAGAACTCCTCCCGTCCGCCAACTACTTTTGGCATCTTTGCACGGTCAAGATTACTACCTTAGTTTTTAGTCTCTTTGTCGAAGCTTGACATTTTCCAGCGGGACAAGGTTGTGGGCTGTATCAGAGGAGGACTCTAATAGGCCAGATACCTTCTTTGTCCAGCTGAATTGGATTTGATGCTGTGAAGATGCCTCAAGTGGGGAAACCTGTGTCTTCAGCCCAGTGACAAAGCACCTTGACAGGACCCGGTCTTTTGAAGTTCTTTAGTACAAAACATCTGTAAGTCGCAGGTTTTTCAGGAATGTTAGGAGGACTACACTTTGACACAGCCAAGGGTCCCAGGACCTCAGGGACTCTTGGCTGTGGGGTTCAAGACTTACTCCAGCAGAGTCCACCAGTCGGGTGTTACTGGGGAGCTTGGCTCTTTAGAGCAAACGTTTTTAGCAGAGTGTTTCCCAACCTGTGGGTCGCGACCCACTGGTAACTCTAGAGACGGTTTTGGTGGATCACAAAAGTACAAGCAATAAATAAACTTGCCATTAAATTCTGTAGTTATCTTCTCACAGTTATGTGCTCCAGAGGCCAAATGTCAGGCTATGCCTTCTGAAAAATTGCTGCTTTTTTTTTTATTTTACCACTGCCCGCCTCATGTCCATTTAAAGCCTGGTGGGTCACAAAAATTAGTCGTTCTAAAAATTGGGTTTTGCTACTAAACGTTTGGGAGCACTACTCTTGCAGCCTGTTTTGGTTTGCCCTGTCGGTTACACAGGAGGTTAGCCAAATTACCCTTAGAGTCCACTTCTGTTTCCTGGGTACAATTGGGAGCAGGTCCAGTCCTTCAGGTCTCCTCACAGGTGTCAAACACCAAGTGTAGTCCTTCTTCTCTTCTTCCACAGTTCCATAGTGTTCTGAGGAGGGTGCCAGGAGATGCCACATTTATGCTTGGCACTAGCTTGGGGGTGACTCCTGCCCCCTCGCTAACCGTTACGGAAGAAGTTCCTAGGAGTAACTACCCACTTTTGCAGCAGTCCTTGTGTGCTCTGCTGCAAACAATCCGCATGTGTCCTTTTCTGCCTAAATCCAAAATGGTGAACCCTTTCTGCCTGTTGCTCACTACCGAGGTGTGGCCGGAAAAATGAGCAACCCCTCCTCTGTGGCCAGTTCAAAGCAGTTTAAGGGGCAGCTCTGCCCAACTGGGATTGCAGCTTGCCAGACTGGTGGAATAAAGAAGGGGATTGTGCAGGTGCATCTGTATGTGACTAGGGAGGCCTCTTTGAAGATAATCAAGTACCTGAGCACTGCCCTGATGGTCATCCTGCCAAAGGAGCAGAAAGACCTCTCCACATCCTAGCCTTTGTCTCTGCTCCTTCAGGAGCAGTTTTTGCACCTCATTATGGTTTTGAGCCCTCCGAGGGCTGCATTTGGAGGCTAATACACATTACCCTCCAGAGGCATCAGGGAGGGAAATAGTAACTTTCTAAAAGTACCTTATCTTTAATATTTATCACAAATCTGCCTTCAACACTGAATTAGGCTTTTAATAAATAGCCTAAAGAGTTCAAGAATGGCATTTCTAACTGGTTCCAAACTGCAGATGGCATTATGAAATGTAATAGTGCATCCCAGTTTTTTGTTTCTCTATGAAATAATTGGCCCCAGTGCACAGAGTAAAAAGAAAACAGCAGACTCAGTCTATAAAAAACGTGGGTGACCATGGAAAAAGAGCCATGTGCTCACATCCTCATCAATCGATTAAGTTGTTTGCATACGGACAAGCTGATTTTACAGCTTGTTGATAGTGCTTAGAAATGTAACTATTATATTGTCCCATATAGTTCAAAACCTCGTGCCCCTGTGGAAAGCTAATATTATGCATTCTAATATAAATCCTGCAAGATACAAGGGAGACTAAAAGTTATTTGTTCTTCCGGGACAAATGTGTACCGATTTCACCAAGTCAGCCACATAAAAATACACCAGTCTCTCACTCTTTTTATGAAACACATTGACACAATTAGATGTTTTAAAGCATTTATGTCTGACCAATCAATAAGAAAACACCATGCATTCCGTTGGCACACTCTTCTTGTGTTCTCACCAGGGTTACTGCATGAATAAAGTGGACCCCACTGTACACTATATCATTCGATTTCCTCAAAAATGTGATTAATTCAGAAATATGTATTTAACACAAATCAGTTACTTGAAATTTGCACATTGACAGCAGAAATCTTTTTCGGATTTTCAGGGAATAAGCACTTTGTCTCAGATGAACTCATGTAGGCCAAACCACTTGATCCTACCGTCCTAATGAAGAATACCCTCCCTGCACAGATGTGTGAAAGGTCATTTGGTTGTATCAGATACATTCAATTGTATTTACTCCATGGTTTTCAATTTCCAATGGTAAAAAATGTTAAGCAGTGGCCTTAAATTCACCTTCTATAATAATAGCAACCAGGAAATTAATGATCATCTACTTCGAGTAAAATAAAACACTAACAATCTGTGACATTAAAACATTAACAGTATTAGACAAGACACCATCCTCTCTAGAAGATTAAAAGCCACTTGTTTTTCCTTTCTTGCTAAACTGCAAGAAACCAGCTCAGTAAACATAAGCTCATTAAATGTTAGCGTTACCCTAAATTACATATTCAGCAAATCTTATAATTTCCCTGGTAACAGTGCATACCCTGTAACTCTTGAAACTTAAACTTTACTGCATTGTTAATTGATGATATTTTAAGAGCTTCCTCTTACACTAGAGTTTATCAACAGGCAAAAATGTCTTTTAATAGTAGCCCGGAACCATTTAGCAAAATAGAGTTGTATTAGTATCATGCAATTCAGTATACAATTTTGGCATTAACATTTTCCCAACTCTGTAGGTGATAATACTGTTTTTCACAAGCACTTTGTATGAAATTGCTATTGATCTCATCAGTTTTTCCTAGTTTTACCATGGGTAAATTAAACCTCTCTCCTTCCTCCTTACATCGGTCCCTCTTTATCGCTAGCACAGTTATCTAAAGACCTTCTACTAATTAGCCTTTCCGTAGGTCACCCATAAGAGACCCTTCAAGATATACACCCCTTGGAAAAGTTAATGCTTTGACCAAGCACAATTCTTGTGCCTATGTTAATTATGGTCACTTTCTCACAATGCCCTGGCCTATTCTGCCCATAAAACTCTGGACAAAGAACATTTGTGTTTGTTTCCATCTGAGACAGCCACAGATATGTGTTTACCAGAGGTATAGTCTTGCTTGTTTCAAATTTGGGCTGGCTCTGCACTTTATAATCTGATGCGCAGTCGTGCTACAGATATTTTTTTAAATTATTTTCACTACCTGCTCATCATGACCTTTAACATCTATGTTGTTACAGTAACCCGCTTACTATTTAATTTCATTCATCCTCTTTTTTTCTAACGTGCAATCTGTTTTTATGCAGTGGAAATGTAGTCTATTCCCTTCAGGTTTCAGTAAAGACAATATATTGTGTTTATTGAGGAAGGGACCAAACAGCTGCATAGATGTGTCAGGAAATGTTATTTTTCTTTGATATTGTACCCATTCCTTTTTGCACATTTCCAATTCACTGCATTCGGAAAGCGTATTGATTGTAGGGTCTTAAGTAATCACTGTATACTCCAAACTAATTCGTTATTAATTACTGGAGCATGTAGCAATCATACATCCCTCTTATTTCACAATTTTACTTCTAAAGTTCTAATACGCTACGTTAATCCGAAGAAATAATTTGTAACAGTTTCGTTTGACTGCATACAGAGTATTCATTATCATCACCTTTTACCCTGTTTAGCACATATAATTTTATGTTAGAATGAGAATGCTTAATAGACAGTGAGGTTTAAATGACAATGAGGTCCAGAGGTTTTACATCATTATGGGTGAGGCTACAGCAGTGTGAAAGAAGAGGTTGAAGAGTGATTGAGTCAGGAGTATTTCATTTGTTTTCTGTGGATAGTCATATTGTAGGTTATGGTCTTCTAAGCGAATGAGGTTTATGTTTAGTGCCAGCATGTCCAGATCATGTCAAGATTGTCTAAGAGGATTCTGATGGCTCCTGGGGAACATATATAAGAGAAATGTGCCAGGTTGAATGGTGATATCTGTCCGAGGGAGAATACGATGGTGTGCCTGGGTGAGGAAAGGATGGAGTTGTGAGACTTGTGATACGTTTATGTAGACTGCACCTTCAGTTCAAGTTCTAGAGTGTTTTGTTTAATTTGCTTTGCACAGAATTCAGTAGTGATTCCTTTTGGATTGATTCATGCATATTTTTTTCCAGAATACCATTCTCAATCCATTGCAAAGGACAACGTTTTACTGTATGAAGGGAAAAAAACAGAGGGGAAGCACTTACATTTTTCTGGAGGGCAATTCTTCGAATATCTAGTTGTGGTTTCCCTAAAAAGGAAAAGACCTGGGGAAGACTATCAGCCTGAAATCACATATCAGTTCCCAAAGGTACGTGCCAATTGTTTACAAATGTACGCATCTTACGCAAAGTGTATATCACTGAAATTGAGTGTTGCTTTTCAGGCTCTCTTATTGTGAGGCTTGGTTTGCATTGAATCAATAATTATTTCACTGTTACAAATTTTGTAGCTTGAAGGTAAGGTAATTTCAAAGTGGTTTGAAGTACTGATCAAACAGAACACAAAGATCAATTGTGGCTTTCTAAAACATGCACTTATTAGCCTGCATCATCCTGCATTAATGATGTTAGCACAACAAGGAGTTAAGCAGACATATCCTAGAGTCCACAGATAAAATCTCGGTTTTCAAAATTGTATTTCGAAATGTTGATGTTAGAGGTTTATCACAGTATTCGTTGGTACTAAAACTACAGTATTGTTTGCCCACACAGGACTCTGTACTTGGGTGATGGAACATTGATACTGTGCTTAGATATTACGATAACGTAGCCAAACGCTGCTCGAGGTTCTCTATAAAATATTGTAAATGAAAGATAAATTAATGGAGGACGGAAAAACTCTACAAAGTCAATTTCATACTCCTGTTTCCTTGTTCATCACATCACCTAGATATCCCTTACTCCTCAGTTCGACAGGGTTTTTTTTCTCCCAACTGTTACTGTCCTTAGTGTCTTTTCTTAACTACTTCTTTACCACCTAATAATTTAACAGATACTGTAATGACAAATCTCGGCGAAGCTTTTCCTCTCATGCTGCCCAACTTCAACCCTATTCAAGTTCACACTGACACTTCCAAATACCGACAAATTCCTCTCGAATGAGTTCTTACATATGCATTTCTGGGTTTGTTAGCCTGCATTTATGTGAGGAACGTTACAGGAGGGTGAAAGTCCAATGCTTTTCTCAAAGACTGACCAGATAGATTTTAAGTGGGGCTACCCCCAACTCCCTACTCTATTAGTTAAGTAAAGAAATCCTTCTACATTCAGAAACCTCCATAACTTTCTTAGAAAAAGCAGATGGCATTACTAGAAATACCCCATATCTTCCGTCCTTCTTGTTTCTTACCTGGTCTTTAAGTTTGGCACAAAAAAATATGTCATGGAGAGAAATCTTACTATGCTTGTGATGAGCGGCCAACACATTATGAAGCTGGCAGTGATGGGGGTAATCTAATTTGCTGTATTTATGTTGAGCACTGTACATGTCTTTCATCCTTAGGGCTCAACACCTATCTGTATTTTTTTCCCCACCAAATTCTTTGATACGCCCAAGAACACATTTGTAGTCACTTGGCAAGGTGTTCTGTTGTTTGATTAAAAATAAAAAGAGTTTGCAAACTTGATATCCTTTTTGAAGGTGAACACTTCCCAGAATATCATAGTTGCTTCTCTAGGCTTCCCATCATTACTGTTACAGATAGCTAGTATGTCTGATACAGTCAGGTCGAGGACAGGAGGACATTAGAGCTTAGCACAAAAGTAGCTAATTTCAAGCCTGTAGCACTGCACCATCCACTGATAACCATTGGCTTCCATGCTACAGTCAATTTTTCTCATAGAAGATTTAGGACTCCTGTTTGCATAGCTGAGTGTCCTATTCTCCCCTTTTCTCTGGTCCATTTTTCTTGAGCCAGTCAATATCCAGCCAGGGTGGTTCCTTGCACTTTAGTTCTTTGACATGTGAATTCTGGAGTATACCACATACGGCAGGTTCCCTCGTCTCGTCTCTGCTGAAACATACAGGTTGTGGTTGGAGAGCTTGGTCTATTCGCATTGTGGTCCACTGTAGACAGGACTTGAACGTGCAATTAGGTCAAGACCATGGGAAACTGTGCTTGTGGGTTGATGGTGGTCCGTTTATGTCAGGCACACCAAAGTATGCCATGGTGTTGATGGTTTTTGAAGTGTTTGTTGGTCTAGTCTGCTTCATCATTTGTTTCAGCGCCAGTAAGAAATTAAAAGCCACAAGCCTTTGTACATTTACTGTATTAACATAGTACAGTGGTTCCATGGGCTTTAGTTTAACAGAAGTTATAAATATTTCAATGTATTAAAAATATATAATCACAAAACAAACAAATGTATGCAAGAGCCTCTTGTAATAAGAAAAGAAATTCTGTAATCGTACCTCACATTGGATCAACAATAGCTCAGCAGACGGTGCAATGCTCACAAAAGTGAAAATGTAAAATCAGCATTAAGCACACAAATACACCAAAGGTTGTAATACAGTGACTCACATAGAAATCCTTCACTCATTCACATACCAAGCTCACATGGGGTTTTTAGTACAACCCATGTGCTCAAATTGAAAAACATTCCTGAGCTCCTCCCTCGTAGAGAGGGGGTTGTAGCCTGCGTTAGGACTAGGTTCCTAACTCGAGGAGGCATCCCTATGATGAAGAATGACACCTATGGTGTGCGAGGGGAGTCGTCCTTAAAAGGGATACCTTCCCTTGTCCAGTTGGTTTGAGTTTTGCTTATCACATTTGAATATTTTCACACAAGTTGGACCCGTGGGCTCTTTTGTGAGTTGATCCTTAAAAAATTGCCAGGTTTCCATTTTGAACAATCAGCAAACAATCCCAGGTGTGTTGTTGATGTTTAGACCCAGTGTATCAGTTATGAGACTCATGAGGACCGAAGTCATTTGTCTATCAACCTGCGGAACAAGTGAAAGAGAGCCTTTAGTGTGTGTCAATTAGTGCCACTAATGTCCATGTACCTCACTATATAATCTATGCATCAAATAACGTAAAGTTCTGGCAAATGATGAAGTTCTATCTCCCAGCTTCAGTGCCATCTATATCAACATACAACTAAAAATTAATAAAACAAAAATGCTGCTTTAATGTCTGGTACCACCTGCTCCTACATCATTAGTCAATATGTATCATCCACATCACACTTCCAAGTAGGATACAGTGTTATATTTGAAATCGTGCCTCGCATTCAATCAGCAGCCACTCCCCTTGTATTAGTAATAGATACCATTTTTTGTATCTATTGAATTGTTTTGAAGCTTAATTTATCAAAGAAAGCTGAACAGATTTACACCAAATCACAAAAAACACTTTCTGATTAAAGGAATAGCGTTCTGCCATATTTAGCGTAATTCAGTTAAGCTGCTTTTACTGTATTGCTTCTTAAAATTCGTATTGGAAATTGAATGGGTTAAACACATTTGCCTCCCTCCTTTTACTTGTCCCCTGCTTCACAGATATGACCCCAAAACTTTCCAGAAAGAAGTTTATGGGAATGGACATTTTTTCTTTGAAAGTTTTGTGAAGATTCATCAATAAGCTCCAAAGTTAGTAGCAAAACAAAAAACGCTCTTCCTATGGAAACTCTGACCTAACTATACCCAGGGCCAGTTGAATTATGTGATTGTGCGGTGCTGCGATTTTCGCATAGTCATAGATTTGCCACATAATCCATAATCTGTTGCACAATCTGCAGATTTGAACAAAAATAGAATTTTGTTTATAGCTCAAACAGTTCAAAAGCTACTAAAAATGAAGCAGCAAGTGTTGCAGCACAGTGGAAGGCCTGTTGCAAAAGTTGATTGGTCACCTTTCTGTTGCTTATTGCGATATTTGGGTATTAAACTGGTACGGATGAGTAGCACCCAATGCCCAGACAGTGTTAACAAGTGAAAAAAGTACAAAATAATGCAGTATTACTATTATAAAATGTGCCACATTGTGCTGCATTATGCCACATCATTTTGCTTCTCTTGCCACATAATTTACTCAACCCTGCCGCATGATTTCGCACGTCTCCTGCCACATAATTCCAGTGGCCCTGTCTATAGCTACACAGTGGTGACTGTGTGAAATATATATATACATGTACATATGGAACCTTGCGCAGCAGTGCAATAACAGGGTAAAAGTATATAGTGAAGGAAGGCAGGTAAGACCACAGAGTTGTTGGGCAAAGAAGGCGATGGAGAAGTTAACATACAGAGAGAGATTATTTAGGTCTCCCGTGCGTTGCAGCGCAAAGCGTTACTCGCTCGGCAAGAGATTTTGTGGATGAGGGGTTTTCAGAAAGGGACTCAAAGCCCCTCCCCTCATTTCCATTGGCTGTCTTCACCGTTTATGCTAAACTGTGGCCTGCCGTTGGAAATGAGGGTTTTTTGTAGACGCCCTTTCGCCTCCGATCGGACTGGGTCGCCTGCTTTGCTACTGTCGCAAAGCACTTTCTTATCTTTATGGGGCCATGTGTTTCTTTCTAATTAGAAACACATGGCCCCATAAAGACAAGAGATCCCCATGCTCCGGCTGCGGCGTGGGTCTCTTTCACTTTCGGGACCGCGCTTGTTTTAATTGCATCTTGGGTTCCATACAAGTTTAACTTCCGGTAAATGGGTCTGATGTATGTGTGTTACTTGGAGTTCTTCTGTCCCACTTCCCACTGGCATAGGCTGATAGTATTAATAAGTAATTTACAGCACCCAGAGAGAGCTTGGGTGGGGTGCGAGGCACTATGTGAGACGCGTTATTCTTGTCACTAGCAGTAATGGTTTTGGACGTTCATCTCTTCTTTCTACAGTAAAGGCGAGTCCAAGTTACACTCCCCACGCATGCGTAAGTGTGTAGTCTCTACCTCTTGTAAGGGTCCTCTCCAGAGAGGAGGTAAAACAATGAAAAAAGGCCAGCACAGTCGGTTTACTCCGACTTGGCCATGGAGACGTGGCAAACATACTAGCCAAATAGGAACCTTTTAGGGCTAGCGTGGGTCGCGGGCAGTTTATTTTGACAATTCATCGAGGGAACGTGTCGTGTTAATCTCCACAGCTGTGACGGTGCCTGTGCCGTGAACATCTGCAATGACTGCGGGTGACCGAGGCCCCCGCAGGGGGCCACTAAAGAGGTCATCCCTCTAGTATGATCGGGGCACCCCACAACCCCCCCTTAGGGGCAGGGACTCAGGGAGGAGTCTCCCCAGCCCTGTCGTGGTGCACTAGGGAGCGTCACTTCCTGGGCTCTAGAATTGGAGGAGGAGTATATAGGCCTCCCCCCACCATCTTGACGCCCTCTTTTGCGTGCCCGACACGCCGTCGTGTGGGCCGTGCTGTGGCCTGCTGCGGAAGTCGATTGAGGAGGGTTTGCGAGGTTAGTCATCATACCCCCCCCAATTTTGGGGTACAACCACGCGGGCCATTGCCCATGTGGGACCCCACCCTAGTTACAAGTTCCCAGTCCGGCCCCCGGGAGCTCCGCTTGTTCGGTACCTGTGGGGGTTAGTTAGGGCGAGGGAGCGGGACGGGGCGCTGGGCAGTATTGGGGTCCACGTCCTGAACAGCAGCCGCGTAGGCCTGCATGGCCAGCCGCAGACAGAGGAGCGTTAGCTCATCTCACCTAACATCTCCAGCACGGGTTCCCCCCCCCCCCCACCCTCCCCCCCCTTCTCCCGCCCCAGGTGGGCCCTGGCTGCGGGGTCAGGTCACCTTGGGGCAGCGAGGGGAGTGCCGGGCCTGACCGATAGGGAGTCCATGCGGGTCTCTCATCCGTAGAGGCATGCCTGGCTCAATGAGGCGAGTTGGATCCCTCCGATGGTTTTGCGAGTGAGGGGTAGCTCCACTCGCCACTAGCTCCGGCGTGGGACCAGCGCGCTGCCCCCTCCATATGGGAACATGGTACCGGGGGCGGCTGGCAACGAGTCACACGAGCTGGACATAGCCCAGGCACCAGCAGGCGGTGAGCGGCGTCGCTGTTGATCGCCTCCCTAAGCAATGAGGTACAAGTAAAGCACATAGTACCGATTGGATGCGTTCTCCCTTGAGCGAGTTTGTCTAGAGGTGTCAGTACACCCATGAGGTGGCCTGCAGGTCACGGGTCGACCACGTATGTATGGGCTAATGCACCCAAGATCGTGCCTGACCCAGGAGCCCTGCGTTCGTTCAACTCCTGGTGATTCTGAGCAAATCACTTATCTCCCAGTGCCAGGCAATGAGAGGTGGAAGGGCTGGGGGACGGAATGGAGGCAACCTGCCTGTGCTGGAATCCAGGGCTCGCTCGGGACGGGCATAGAATTGAGACCTTTTAATAGTGATAGTGGATGCATAATCTCCAAAGGTCAGAGGACTCAACCTGTTTCGGAGTTCTCAGACTGTGTGTGGGTGTCAGATTCCACAAGCTGGACATTCACTTGGTTGAGCGCCTGCTGCGTAGATATGTCTATAACTTGCACCAGGTTTCAGGCAGCTGGGCCGAGAGCTGTAGTGGTCAGTGTGCAGCGACTCGTGCATGTCACCTGTACCCATCCCTGTAGGATTGCTCAGCAGGTTAATGCACCTGCTTCAGATAAATGTGCGTGAGACTGGCTTCACCCGTCCAAATAACAGCAAGATGGGTCAGTCGCTTAAAGTACTCTGGATAGATCCTGCATAAAGCGTACTTTTGGATTTTCCAGCTAGATAGTTCAGCGGGTTAATGTTACTGCAGTGGCGATCTGTAGGTCTGGGGTTACAAGTTTGACTGCAAGCACGGTTGGTCTTCAAAGCACTATACATTGAATGGACTTGTACCGACCAATAATAACACTATATAGTTACACACCAGGAGACATTTCCACTCCTCCTACTACCATCCATTATAATATTAAGAGACACGTGGCGCTGCTCATAAAAGTGACTTTTTCTGCTTTGCATTTCAATCCATTGAGCAAAATATAGTTTATTTTGGTTAAACAAGGATAAGTGGGTTTTGTTCTAAATGCAGCGAAGCTGAGGTTGCGTTTCTCTTGCCCTCTCTGCACTGGGGTCAGTGTGTGAGGGAGATGGAAGTTGAGCTATGTTGGGGAGAGTTGCGCGTAGTTCACAGGTGAGCGGCACGAACCCCCACTCGGTTAACTCCGCCTTCATCATTCCGATGCCAGGAAAGCGCCAAGGCATCTGTGGCAGGCGCTGCCCCAGTAATGGGATCTGTTTGTTGTGCCCCGGATTTGCCACACAGACAGGCGCAGCCCACCCTCATCCACTTGAGACGCTCTGCCCGCCACTCTCTGCCCCTGTGAAGCAGCTTTTGTAATCATGGCGCTGTCATCACAGATGGCAATTACGGCGCCGTTTGGATTGCGTGCAATCAGCGTCCCCAGGCCCCCTGTTCTGGGCTTTGAGTCCGAATTTACAAATCCTGGGTCCAAGGTTGAGCCTGTGAATTAAACCACTGCAGTGAGCCACGGCGAACATGGGTACTCACTTTATTAGAGTACTACTGTGCACCGGGAGCTTTTAGTTCAAATTGTCATTGTTAGTGCCATTTGGTGCTTGAAGCGAGGGGGAGGAGGGTGGGCCTTGGTAATGCAAGCTCTTGTGAGATTTTGGTTGGGAAACCAAATGAGGCTGGTAGGGCAGGTTCACTTTGAGTTTTCTCGCTTGCTTACTCGACTCCCCCCCCCCCCCCCACTCTCCCTCTCACAACCCAGGTATCACCCTGAGGCAATTAGAAGGTAGAATTGTAGAGGGACAAGGGTTCATGGCCAGAGCTGGTGACCATTGAGCTGGAAATCAGTAGCGGGGGTGGCGATGCCGTTAGCGCCATTCGGGTCCTGTGGTACAGATCACAGGTGGCGATCTGCGCATAATCTGGAGGTTACTGGATTAGAGTCTGGGCTAAGCCGACTCTCCCTCTCCTAAATCGGGTGCCCAGGTCCTGGTCCGCGTGCGGGCATCTGTAAGGTAATATTGTAGAGGGGCAATGGTTCATGGCCAGGACTGCTGACTCTCAACCTCTCAGGCCAGGTGTGTAGTCCTGAGGGGTGGGTGTCGTCGAGCTCAAGTGTCTTGACAATGTGTTTTATGCTATGCCACTGAATCTGTTGAATGTTTTCACAATAAGCAAACAATAATGTTGCAGGTTCGATCTCATTGCGGGTCGGAATTGGACGCTGACGTAGTTACACATTACCGGCTAGACAATACTTTCTACGGCTGTCTCGATGCTTTTGCAGCGCTTGAGGCTCAGGGTTTATGTTGAATCTGTTTAAATGTTTTCACAGAAAGCACGGAGCCCATCGCGGGTCAGCTATTTACGCATTCAGGCCACTTGAGGGGATTGCTACACTGTTCCCGAGCTATTATTGCCCACAAAGGAGGATCACGAGTTGTTCTACAGGGAAGGCAAGTCTCCATTAAGCACAAAGCCAACCTCATTCGGAATGGCTTAAAGTCAAGTAATTATTAATGTTATACACACATCCCAACTGGTATTCAAACCAATTTAGTTGGTGTGTTAACTTACAAAGGGGATAATGATTGTGCTTGCAGGTCTCGTAGGCTGATGATTTTGGGACTGCGTTGGCGCACTGTTTCACGCAAGCTCAATGGTAATTCTTGTGCCTCTGGTGGCACACGCTCCCACTAGACAAGGGTTAAAATTCTGCCATTGTCTTCAAGGTATCTCAATGTGCTGAATGTTCATGCAATGCTTTCAGCATGCATTTCTCATGTTCTCATCGGAAGAATTTGACTTGTTTAAACGCTTGCGAATAGGCACGGTGTCAATTGTTTTAAGTCTAAACATTGTCATCGAGCACAACGTGTTGTACCTGCTTATATGTAGGTACTGTTCTACAGTCAATTGTATTATTATTGCACTTTGTTGGGGAGCACGGTGTGCATTACTTGTTACATGCTTCGTACTTGTTTCGCAAGATTGCAAGTTTGCATGGTGCTAACTAGTGTAATTTCTTACGCGCTTGGTGAAGTAAGTGCTGACATTTAAGAGCGCGGGGGGTCGAGCACACAATGTGGGGAGCCAGAGGGTTCAGTGTCCTATTACACCTAGTCTGGGCGCCACAGATTCAGCAATTCCCCGCGCTATGGCTGGTCGAGGCGGGTAAAATGTGCCCCCTGTAAACAAAGGGCAGGTTACAGGTCGCTTTAGTTAAGCCATATTCACACGTTCTCTAGCCAGGGCAGCAGGCGGGTTGCGGCAAGTGTCATCGAACAAGGGTGCTGCGGTGCAAGAAGTTTGGTAAACTCTGCTTTAGAGTACAAATGGTGACAAGGTATTCTAGACCATTTGGCATCCCCAATATTCAGGAAAGGGAAGGTATTTGCACATATTGTTCACCCCTGGTTCCCGCAGACTGGTCTTGCCCCTGGGTTATCCTGCTATGGGTAGAACCAGAGATTGGAAGGGGCATCTTCTGCGACCAGTGTCCCGAATAGGTTGATAGTCAACGCTGGGGTAGACGTAATATGAAGGGCATGGTTACTACTGAGGTTGTCCCAAAGTTGGGGGCAAACTGGGTTGGAGCAGTATGTCTAAAGTCCTCAGGAAGCTTTCAGCATTCCTTTAATCTAATTAAGGGTGGTTAGTGGTACCGAAGTAGCAGCGTGTGGGCAACATACACCGGTTTTTCACAAAGGCACAATTCGGTTATGGTCCAACAAGCACTATACCAGGGGTCTCCAACCTTTTGTGTAGTGAGAGCTACTTCTGGTCAGTGAAAATCGTCGTGAGCTACGAAACCCCAAGCAACTCGCAAAGAGAGACCCCCCACGCCCAATTTCATTGATTTTAAGCCTAATTTCTTCAGAGCCCATACTGTGGTTTGAACAAAATACTAAAGAGTTCCCGTCTAGATTGGTCTAGTGGCGCCTTCTAAGGTCTAGCATGGGAATGTGCTCCCTCAGTAGAGTGGTCTGGTGGACTGGTCATGAAGGCTGAACCCAGTTCCCCAGTTCCAAATTCGACAGCTCTGGCCATAGTGCCACATCCTCTCCCCCATGGAACACCATACTTCCCCACTGAGAGAAACTTGCACTGCCTTCAGCTATAACCTAATTGAGCCAGCTATAAACACTTGGATGTGGCTCAATTCAAATTATTCACTTGATTAGAGTAATATGCTGCCGAAAAAAAAAAGTTAAAGCAACCACTCATAGGGAATGCAAGATTAAGTAAACAAAGCATGGGAAATGTAAGCAGAAGCAACATGGTTACCTTAACGATCTTTCACTCACTATTCAGAAATCAGCGAGTGGTTTTACCTGAAAAGTTAAGGACATGACAAGAAGGCCTTGAAGGGAACTGTTTCAATGTCCATTGCTTATATTCTTACAAAACGTAAACAGTATGGTTTAAAGACCACATCCATAAACACAGAGCCATGGTACACATTGTGTTTTCCAATCCACCCATCAACCAGGTATTGCAGTACCTCCAGGAATGGTACACGTTCCCACCTGGGGACAACAATGCTGTTCAAAGAAAGACGAGAAAACAAAAGTAGTGCTTCACTGGCAAACTCTGTAAGGTGATGCTGATGCATTTGGATGTAAATAAAACCAAACTGGCCACTTTGCAACCCCTCTGTCTTGCTTTATTTAGTTATGTATTTATTTTTCATATTTAAAACCTTCTATTTCTCTCCATCGCGCTGCACTTTGGAATAGAAAAATGTCAGAAAAAGGGCATTTCTCGCAAGAGTGTTTTTCTTTTTTGGATACGTTTCACAGGGAAGCAACTAAATGAAAGAAGGAAAGAGGGGTTGTGAACAGTTTCTTCAAGTCGCGGTTTTCAGAAAGTGAGGAGCAGGACAGAAAGAGAGGGAATAATAGGAAGAGAGGGGGGGACAGCTGCCAGCACAAAAAAGAAGAGGACATTGCCTGAGTCCTATTCCTTCTCTGCCTGTCCCCGAACGTCCACGAAAGCAAGCCGAGCCTTATCTGAATGCCTTTGTCCGCCCCCAAAATAGTGCTGCCTGGGGCGGACTGCCCCACCCTAGCTACGCCATTGAATATCGGCCCAGCCCCAGTCAATGCCTGAAAGGACTTTTAATTTTAACGTTGCCTGCCACTGCACTTTTTTACTGAAGGCAGATCTAAAGTGCTGTGGCAGACAACGCTAAAATCAAAAGGCCTTGCAAGCACTGAGTGCTTTTATCCGGCGACTCGGCTCATGCAGGGTCAGGGGCCCCTCTTACCTCTGAGCTGCTCCGGGAGGCCCAAGTGAAGTCAGTGGAGTGGAAGATGATGGGAAGCGCGGTGCCAGCCTGGAAAAGGCAGGTGGCGCGTTAGTAGGAGGAAAAACGTCACGGTCTTCAGCCCGCCCCAGCTAAGCTCACTACAGCCAATCAGAGCAGCTGGTTTGTGTGAGGGCGGGCAAGGGCTGTTTAGTTGTGGAAAAGGGCTGAAAGTTGTGAAAGAAAATGACGGGATACAAAATAAAATTGTAAATGACGTCTCAAAAATTAAATAGCAGCGCGAGCTACTCTCAGAGGGTCGGCGAGCTACCGGTAGCTCGCGATCGACCTGTTGGAGACCCCTGCACTATACACACCAAACCGTAAGAGTGATAGTAAGGTAGGTTGGACATCCCTTGTCTTCTACCTGCACTGGCACATTGTGTCAAGAGTTGCTGGGGCAAAGTATTGCGGACAATTATAAGTACATTTGGCATTCCCTTTCGGGGTGCACGAAAGTGGTTTAACAAATGTGTTTCCCTGGTTTTATGGCTGTGTAGGGCCATTCCCTTTAGAGACATGTCCTTGGCGGGAGGTGTTTTATTGCAAGTTGCAACTGGGATATTCCCTCTTTAACGTCAGCAGCTGCACACATAGCCAGCAAGACGCAGCCTGGGATGTCTGGTGGCGAACACTTCAGATTAAACAAAAATTCCTGTAAGAAAGGAGGGATAAATGGCAAGTACACGAGTACTCCCTTGCTTGATGTCACATATTCCATGGCGGGAGGTCGCCAAGAGGGGACGGGCATTGGACCTTACAGCTGTGTTGAGCCAGCCTCATTTAGAGGTGCTTCTTTAGGTTCTCATGACCAATGCGGTTTGTGGTATCTCCTAGCCTAGCCACTGAAGGTGTACTGCAGCTAAACAGTAAACCGGGGATCTGGGATTATGACACTTCAGATAACTGGGACAGGAAGTAAGGTGGGCTGGATAACTCTTCCTTCTACCTGCATTGGCACATCTTGTCAGGAGTGATTGTCAAAGGGATTGCACTTCAGCCAGGTAATGTTAGCACCCATACACACCAAGGTTTAAGGTCACCCTGGGCCGCATTTACACAGCCCAGTATTAGGCCCTGGTGGGTCAGTGCCATGAATTACTACATTCAACTGGACAGGAGGTGTGACCGTGGGTTACACTAGCAGAAGTTTTGGGAGAGCTAGACTCCACCCGTGGTCAAGGTGTAGTTTTAAGTAGTTGGAGTGGCACTCTTAGTTGACCAGGGGTTCTATGCTACACGAGGGCATTGCAGCGTTGCGGCCAGAGCACGGGCATTGTGTGTTTCCCAAGGGGCAGCAAGTGAAGGCAAGGCTCTTTCCAAATCTGGCACCAGAAGACAAGGTAGCCAGGGCCAACGCGTATGTTGGGTGACTTGTGTAGGCACCTGTGTAGTTGTCACTCCACGAAAGGGTGAGTTGTCTCCAATAATGGGCACAAGACATATATGGTTTCAAACCAGATTTGACAACATTAAGGTGTTCACTAGGGTTTAGCAATCAATGGGGTTTGTGCAATCGTCTGGTCAATGGGGGTGAAGTAAGGGCACCCCAGAACCAAGGGTAGGTGACATGTTCCTGCAGTTAAGCTCAAATGCCCCGCCTGGTTAGCTATATTAGCCTCGCTGGGTGGGGATGCTGTCAGCCAACATAGTGTGCTGCTGTCCCAAGAAATGGGGGTACAAGGTGTCAAGCACAAAAGGCTACTATGTAAAAAGAACATTTGGCACGTCGAGTGTTCAACAAAAAATAAGATTTAACGGAGCAGGTAATTTTCCATCGCTGGGGCTGCGCAGGGTGGGCAGTGTGAACCTGCCCACCCCCCCCCCTATCTGGGAGTATTCTAGGATGGGGGTAAAGTAGGACTTAATCCTTAATGTTAGGCACCATATTGTAGACAGTGCGCACTGTTTAAATCAGACAGATTCTTCAAACTGGTATGCCTAGGGGTTTCCACCACAGAGGGAGCAGAGCAGGCGAAATGCCCATAAGGAATAAAGGATACATGGTAAGGGCAGGAGGGCACCCTTGCTCATTGTCACATACTTCTAGTTATAAACATTCCTGTGCGTCATGATTTAGACAGCAAAGGGACTGGGCAAATGTTAAGTATAATCCTTCTCGCCATAATAGTCCTTCGGGCAGTTGTGGGCCTGAACAACCGGGGGTTTGTTATGCTACGCTCCACCCTGAAAGGGGCGTGAGTATTAAGGGACCAAATGTGTCACGTGATTCGGGAAGAGGATCACCAGAAGGGGCAGCACAGATGGGGTTCGCCCCAGTGCTGCTTGGATCATCAGGCGGGCAGGCGACCCAGATGACTGCCTGCCCTTGGATCGCCCGTAAGATAACCCAGCATATTACATAACCGTGTATGTAATAAACCTACAGCAACTTTACCCAACTTTTGTGTATTTATTAGCATGCATGTTACGTTGAAGGGGTGGGGAAGGCTGCCAATGGTGATACTAAGTAAACAAACATTCTCACCGCTTCAAGCGGTGTGGGAGGGATGCATTTCCAGTTTTGTTTTACGTCGAGATGTTGTTTGGGGCAAATAAACAACCGTTTTAATGGAAAGAGGGGGTTGTTTGCTGTCATGCCCACGAACCCGCCTCCCATGCACCTTGTGTCCTCAATAATGGCCTCTCCGTGTGAGTACGGCCTACCTTTTATTCGTATTGTCAGTTGCTGGGAGCCCATTCACTCCCGAGGCCTCTTTGTTGCTAACGGGAAGAGGTTTCCGAAGGTGACTTTCTGTGTGAGTTGCGAGGTACTATGTGAGACGCGTTATTCTTGTCACTAGCAGTAATGGTTTTGGACGTTGATCTCTTCTATTTATAGTAAAGGCGAGTCCAAGTTACACTCCCCACACATGCGCAAGTGTGTAGCCTCTACCTCCTGTAAGGGTCCTCTCCAGAGAGGAGGTAAAACAATTTAAAAAAAGACCAGCGCAGTCGGTTTACTCCGACTCGGCCATGGAGACGTGGCAAACATACACCGTTATGTAATATGGTGGGTTATCTTACAGGCGAACCAAGGGCAGGCAACCAACTGGGCCGCCTGCCCGCCTGATGAGCCAAGCAGCACTGGGGCGAACCCCGTCTGTGCTGCCCCTTCGGTGATCCTCTTCCCGGATCACGGTCCATTATTACTCACGCCCCTTTCAGGGCGGAGCGTAGCAAGACAAGCCCACAGTTGTTCAGGCCCACAACCGCCCAAAGGACTAATAGGGCGCCGACATGGTTTTCCAGGAACCTCCCATGAGGCTCCTGGGCTCTGGCACCCCCTATGGTGCAGCGCCGAGGTACCCTTCGGTACCCATTTGCTTCCAGATCGCCCTGAAACTCCGCCACAGCTCTGGAGGTGGCCACCGTCGCCGCCAGGGCCCCCCACCAAAATAGCTATAGTCTTGCCCGCTAGATCGTCTGTCTAGGGCCTCCTGCAAATCTAGATGTAAGGACATCCCTACAGGATATCGATGCCCCATCTATCTTCCAATAGCCCTAGCCGTTAGCTTGGGTCAGCTAGTGTCTGATGAAACAAACGCCCTATGCCTGTGAAGTTGTGCCAAGCACTAAACCTTTACGCCGCAAAGTTCCACTGCGTCACCGGACTCAGCCCTGTCCAACACCGGGCAGGACAGTTTCAGGCACCCTGGCTCACGATGCCCACCTATTTGCTGATCACACTGGATGCTGCCCTTCTGGCACCGTGTGTGACTGGACACATGTGTCTCCGATCTCTGGGACAGCACTCACTTGTTAGTGGACCGTTCCTACCGCAGTAGCCAGCTAGGCTATTAGGGCGGGAAGGATTATACTTGACCTAGGCACCGTCCCTTTACTCGCTAAATCAATGCACACATGGAGGTCCCTAACGGCGCATGAACATTGTGCACGGCTGCACCCCAGCGCAGCCCTGCATCCCCTATTCTTTATGGGAATTTCGACGGCTCAGTTCCCTCTGGGAAGTCCCCTAGGCATACCCGCTTACAGAATCTGCTGCTTCGATACTGGGCGCACTGTCTGTAATCCAGTGCTTAACCTTAGATGAGGTAGATGCCACCCACCGCTTAGGTCATGGGGATCTAAAGGAGCACACCATATCCCCCGGGCGTACCTCTAAGTGGGACTGGCTCCACCCAGCTGTAACGCCAGAGACACACCTCTTAAACCTCTTTACTCGTTATGCACTTGGCACCCTTCTTGTTGCAGCTTTGTGTATTAGTAAAGCGCGCATGCCCACGGGGCACGATGACACTGCTAGCCAGTGTATGTACCCACTCGCTGATACTTATCTATCCTAACTGGCCTTACTTGGATTGAAGAGATGCTGGATGCTACCCCAGGACTGAAGACTTAATGCTCCAACCCACTGTGACCCCAGAACTTGGGGACAAACCCAGCGGTAACCCTGTCTTACATGGGACATCTACCCCAGCGCTCGACTATCAATGAGATAGGGACTCCAATCCCAAGAGATGCCCTTTCTATTGTCTGGTTCTAGCCCGCCAACTAACCTGGGAACCTGGGGGGGGGGGCAGACAGGTCTGCGGAACCAGGGGGGAAAGGTGAGTGCAATTACCTGTCCTTACCTGAATTTTGGGACGCCGGAAGGTCGAAAATACCCTGTCGCCAATTGGCACTAACGCAGAGTTTACCAAACCTTTCCACACCACACTTGTGAGCTGCCAACTACCACCACCCGCCTGCTGCCCTGGTTGGCACGCGGGTGAAAATGCCTACTGGAGCTACCAGATACCGGCCCTTGGCTTGCAGGGGACTGCCCACCCAGTGTACATGGTACCTGATTCTATATGGTACTCGCAGGTGTACCCCATGAAGGCCCTCCTAGCCAATTGCACAATGCAGTCATTATTTTGTAAGTGCCTCTCTCTGCGTTGAAATTTCCTGAGTAAGTGTGAAATTATAATTTCCCACTATTCGGCAGGAAACCGGTGGCACAGGCAGACTGTTAATTTGTGGCTTCTGACATTGCCGCTGTGTAACTACCACAAAACCACAGTACACCTACAAGACGCCAGTACCATTGGCTTTAACAATGCTTGTTAGTTGCATGGGTTACTGAAGCCACAATTCCGGCTTCGCTGCGTAGCATGTTGAACATCCTCCATTCAGAACTGGTGGGACTGTCACCTTAACGTGTTGAACAAGCATGAATAGTCTCCCTACGATGAGTAGTGAGCTTACCCGCATTTGGGACCATTCCGCTAATCAACTTCCATAACAGCCAGACAGGTCACCAGCCCGTGAGCCAGGTACCGAAAGCGGGAGCCCTATGGAAACGGAAAAGCGGCACACAATCCCAAAGTTGGAGACAAAATTGGCCTCGTTGTACTGCGAAAGGGGCACATGCGGAGACAAAATAACTATTCTTAGCAAAACAGAGCCTGTACGAATCTATTGCCTAAATGGGGACAAAAAGATGCACCATGATATTATCACTGACCAAGTCTGTGATATCCTCTTCGCTACCTCTTGCATATTTCTCATAATTCGCCATATATGACTGACACCGCACTCTCAGCCTTTGCTTTGTGTGATCTAGGCCCACTTTGGTGTGACCAGAGCCCCGTGAAGTCTGCATCATGCATGTACTGGCCCGAGGGCCACTTCTCCAAAATTCGGCCACCAACCAGTGACCCCCATGATATCGCAATCCTGACATACACCCGGGGGGGCAAACAGGCGACTCTTTTAAAGGTGAAAGAATGTGCAAATTCCATATTTGCCACCCGGGCATAATACTACGTTAGAACACCACCTTGATATAATACCAACAAACGGACAGCCGGACACAGCCGTACCACATCCAAGAAGAGCCCGCTGCGGTGCAAAGCCCCCTGAGGGGAGAAGTACAGTTCCTGCCTACTTCAAAACCAACAAAACTAAAAAGAAGGTGGACCTCACTGGAGCGCCCCACCTTGTCCACACTGACATGCACGAGCGCTAGTATAGGGCAGGGAAACAATGACCAGCTGGGTGGACACTCGCTACACCGGTTGGGTCGATTGCCCAGACAAAACTGATATTGAAACAATTGAAACCTACATGGTCCACAATTCGCTCGGGTGCCATGAGACGGTCTTGAACAAGGGCCAGTGGACAGCGAGTCACCCGATAGTCAGTTAAGTATTGATGGATTTGAGACAAAGGCACCATCCAAAACTGAAACAAATTTGTCGAGAATCGTTCTATGGAGAAAAGCATTGAAAGAATCGCTCCTCAAAGTCAAAGGACATAACTACCCGCTTAGGTCTACCTTGCTGGGAAGGAAGGAGCGATGCCCGTCAGCGGAATTGGTGAATGAAGACATTATTCATTCATGTACAGCCAAATTGAGAGAGACTGCCCCCAAGTAGTCGTCCCGCTTAGTGGCACCCTGGCAGTGCAAATTGGTTTCGAGCACCAATAATTAACCCCAAATTAATATACTGATTTGCCCCACCCAGGGCACCCTGTCCGGTAACCACCAAGGCAGACATACCGCAATGCCAGCTGAAAGCAGAGCAAAACACATTTTCTGACCTTGGGCTGATCGCGGCGACATACATAGTGACGCCCGGTGTTGCGCAAAACTAGAATCTGCATACGCGCGTGCGCTACATAACGCAAGGCAGTTCTAAGGAACACCTAACAATTGTGCCAATATAAGCCAGGACTCCTGTCAGGCGGCTACTTCCTTTTGCACCACACCGTGCTCCTGCCGTGCTGCCAATCATAGTAACATCACAACTACTAACCTGGGTACTTGTGCAAACGTGAACATCCCGCCTATTTCAAGCCCTCAAAACTAAAAGGATGGCTTGGGCAGCTGGCAACAGTGATTTAATGCCAATTGCGTTAATCCATGCCTATAGGGTCATCTCTACAATAGACAGACATCGGCAACTCGTGGCAGTGCACCAGTACCCACTTGGTCAAATTACACAGATGCAAATTTCTTTAATTCTTCAGTGTGAGAGCAAAACTAACCAACGGTTGCACTACCGACCCACAGCTCTCCGCTTACCGACCCCGGTATCATACCTGCAAAGCTTCACCCTGCGCCGCTAGGGCCATGTGTTCCACACTTACAACTTCACTAAAATTATTCTTTTTGATCGAGACAGAACCTCCTATCTGCTAAGTGGTGGAGTCACCTATTATTTCCAGTGATGTTAGTGAGCTGTTGCTGTGTTACTGTCTTAAAATACGTCACCATCCCCCGATATTGAATGCAAACACATTTAGAAATTGGAAGAGTATGCCCATGCACTGTCAGTAACTTTCCCCAAGATGGGCAAGGAAGAGCTGAACTGTTCACATTCAAAGCTGTTCCAAACGGGGGCCCCCGAATAAGTCTCTACCAACTACCGCATGTGCTGTGTGCACAAGAGTGCCCTCCTGACCTCAAACCTTCAGAATGCCGAGTTAAACGCGCCAGAGCCACCCCACGCATCCTGAAGAAGGCTGTGAATTGCCAACAGAGAAAAGGAGTTAACGAATCAATGTGCGCCCAGGCAACCTCAAGCACATCGTCTCTTCCTCATCCGACATCAATAATACTGAGTTACAAGCGGAGAAGAGAGATCCACAGACTGGCCTTTCAATGACTAACTATGACATCTTAACTGAGCAGGTGAGCGCTGACAAGATTTACAGTTCGATCCGACAGCAGAGGGGTGGCCAGTCTTGACCTCCACCTTCAAAATGCCTTGTTAGAAGCGCCAGGGTCCCCCACGCATTCTGACGAAGGCAGTGCGTCACCAGAGAGGAGGTATTAATCAGTCAATGTGCACCCAGGCAACATCAGGCGCGTCTTTGCTTCGCCAGCCAACCATAAACATATGCTGCGATACGATAGCTATACATCAAAAGCCCCTTGGTGGCAATGATGCAACCTGCAATGGGGGGGGAAGGGATGAACTTCTGTTCTACGTTGCCCACTCCCTAAAACATGATGACACCCGGCGACTGCATGTCCAGTGGGTGACACCAGGGACCCATAGTCTTAAAGGCAGTCGGGTGGCCCAAAAAGCTTGGGGGGAGGGAGAACCCGAAGCACGCACTCTGGGCTCCCGGCCTGGAGTCGTGTGTGTCCGAAAGGACCCACGTTGCTGACGATAGAACCCGGGACAAAACCCATACAATGCATGTGCCCTACCACTGCTGCCTCCCCGCGCACTTCATGAATTGCCAATGCCTAACTGCTGCTGTAACCATAGAGCCACCATGTGAACATCAACACTTTTCACAGTGAATCACATGGAAAATACAAGCAATTAAATCTTATTATTCTATATTACTATGCAGGTTGGGGCAACACACTTCCTGAGAACCCGCATGCGGCCCGGCCCCTGTGGGCAAACCCGAGTCGGGCGCGACATAGTGTGACAATCGATCCTTACGCTGCCGCCGTCTTACCGGGCTGCTGGGGCGGGGCCCCAACGTGGCCAACGCAGAAGGAAGGAGTGATCGCTGCATCGAAAGCTGCATGACACGTGCCTGCAACATATGGGGACCGTTAACAACCACCCCCATCCGCGTCTTGCAGCACCTGCGGTACACGTGGACGTCTCCACCCTAAACTCAGCTCGGGGTCCGTGGCGACCAACGATTACCCCAGCTGACACGGCCATGTCCGCTGCGGGATCGCGCTGCCGATCCAAACAGCAGCAGGCCCTAGGCCCTGAACGCGCCCCAAACACTGCGCCGAGCAGCTCGCCAGCAGGTCAGCACTCCCACACACGCAACAAGCGGAAGGGCGGGGGGGGCAGGGGGGAACGCGGGAAATGCATTAGACATGCCCTGTAACCTCCGGTTCATACCACCCTCGCTTCAAAAGCCACCCGATGGAACTCCCATTGTAGAAAGGCACTGCGGAAACTGTCCCCCCCCCCCCCCCCAGATAACCAGCTACACACAATACGTAACATGCATTTGTAAAATGCACACCTGTCACCTTTTCCTTTTGTAACGTATCGTTTGCTACCTTTTGTATATTGTTTGCTCTTGATACTTGCACCATTGACACTATTGCCTCATGTGACGTAACGTTTGCTTTTATAACATGCTCACTTGTGATTTTCTCCTCATGTATCAGTGCTGTTCATATTATGAAGCGCTCTGACACCTTTGGGTAAAGTCCGCGCTATATAAAACGCATAAAATAAATAAATTGCTACCCCCATCCACTGCCTGGATGGGAGCTGCTACTGCGGACTCCCCCTCGAAACACCGCGATATCAGCGCTACTGCCGCCAAAACCACTGTCCATAGAGATTCGCGCGCACGCCGCCGCCAATACCCGGACCCGAGGGGCTGCCTCAATAAGCTTTTTACACTTAACACCCATTTTGGGAACTCCAACAACAAACTGGCACACGTAGAAGGAAAGCTGAGCCCCTGGGCGGAATTCTGGATTCCAGCAGTGGTGGAAGTATCCCCACGAGCTGCTCCTCCGACTTCACCCGAGAACCGTCCGGTGATGGGCGAGGGGGGAGTAGTGCTCCCCTCCTAGGGGGGGGGGGGAGAGGGGGGGCTGCAGCGGCCGGATGCGGGGAGATTGGGCAATTAGCCCCAGGGTCCCAGGATGTGGACGCGACCCCGAGGCCAGGGGGGTTTTGAAACCAGGGCCTCCATACAAGCGACGCACGGAGCTCCAGTCCCTCTGACCGCATCCTAATAAACAGCTGGGGGGGGGGTGGCACTCACTGCTCTTCCCCCCCCCCCCCCCCTTCCCCTGCATCGCCGACCTGAGCGACGCCTTGCTGCCCTCGCTGGCTCCCCCTCGGGCACACACCGGGGCCCGAGGGGGTCGGCACTTTGACCAACTAAGCCACCGCGCCTCCCGTGGAGACTGCCTGTGCCCCCCAGGAGCTGACCGACCCCTCACATGGCGGGCCACCGCCTAGGCAATGGCCGGGCTAAGCAGCCTAAGAGATTGGGGGGGGGGCTGCTAAAGCACTCACCGGGTACAGCTCCTGGGGGACTGGGGCACACCTGGCAGCGAGACGGCGTGTCTCGTGAGGCACCTATGACGGCGTGTCCAGAGCGCGAAAGAGGAAGGTGAGGGGGAGGCCTATATACCCCCCGTTCCTCGCGCCCCGGAAGTGACGCTGCAGAGAGGGGGGACTCGTAACACGTAACAATATGCTATATGGCAACCTATTGAAGCTTGAAGTTTTAGAAGCAATTCATCTCCTTACTAGCGATACATAATCCGCATCATATACATAGAATTGATAAAGGTGAGAAAAAGAGTAGACAAAAGAGGTTGTTATCTTTTAGGTTAAGAAAATGTGATTAAATATCTTTTATAGAGCCCGTAGCATGTTTTAACCTAAGCCGAATCTTCGCCCTCTAGCAAGATAATACATTTCCTTAGTCCATTTTTAGGTCGAAGCCTACCAGACAACACAGCTGTCTGGTTGCTGAACTCCTCTTTGGGACTAAAGTTGTAGTTTGTTAAGCTTCCAATTAGTCCTAGATCAACACTAGGGTGATTGCATTCAAGTTCGCTACATCTTCTAATACCTTGGCCAGTTGTTGGAATTTGCAGATAAACAGTCCTACTGCAGAAGTAGGAAACAGAATGGCGAAGAAGCAGGCAGTCTCAGAAACATCTCAGGGCAGTCTCTTATGGAGGAGATGAAGTTTGGCTGTAGAGCCTCTTATAGCAGGTACAACACAAACAGTATATTAGGATCCGGGCCAGTCCTTTTGTAATCAGAAATATGCCCAGTTACTGCATACTAAAAATGTTTCAGGCAGATTATATAGGTGCAGGCTAAGGGCGTGGAGTACACTTGATGGCAGTTTGAAGAAATAAGTAGACCGGCTCATAATCCAGTTGAGCAGAGTAGGAAAAGTCACATTCACTATGGCCACAAAACGTTATCGTCAGTTTTAGGTCTCGCCTAGGCAGCGCATGCGCTGTCTCTCCGAGACATCAAATAATCTATATGTTGGGTGAAATTCCGCCCATTGGCAGGTAAAATCTCTTGCTGCTCGACATTTGTTTAACGTTGGCATACCTCTTGTTAGCTGGGTTTTTACTGGCTGTTCATCCGATACTGACTTCCGTTTAGTCCGGAAGCATGAGTGCCTAACTACTGTTTTGTCCGCTTTTGTGTTTGACGTGTGCTTCAGGGGAACTTTCTTTTATGTTTTTTTGCAGCCCAGCATGCTGAGTTGCAGTTAATGGTCTCACTTTCTGGCCGCCTCGCTTAAGGTTTATTTAATTTGTGAAGTGTTGCACGCTGCAGCTGTAAACACTCGTATTTCCAAGTGTAGACTAACTGATAGCATCCGAAGTCTGTCTCAGGACCTGTTACTTGCAGGTGATCTTCAGAAGCTGCAATCTTTGTCTTCCAGCTGATGGGGCGGATAAAAATGGGATCTCTCGGTAGAGTGAAAATTACTGACTATAAAAAAAGGCCATCATGGCCGAGATGACAGAGCTGTTAGCACTTCCCATGCATCTTGATGTATTTTATTTGTCTTCATTGAGAGATGGGATCACAAACATGATACATTATGAGAGATATTATGGG
Organism: Triturus cristatus; assembly: GCF_964204655.1. Classification (NCBI taxonomy): domain Eukaryota; kingdom Metazoa; phylum Chordata; class Amphibia; order Caudata; family Salamandridae; genus Triturus; species Triturus cristatus. Next base: position 21,208,031 of record NC_140580.1, on the reverse strand, counting down.
AGACCCAACTCCATTAGTTTTAATAGAGCTCGGGCTGCGCTGCTACTGTGGGCGTGCGGGGACCGGTGCTGTCCGCTGGTTCCATGACAGATCAGACGCGGAAACCCCCCCAGCCCCGCAGCACCTTGGAAGGTCCGCTAACGGAGGGCAAAGGCGTTATTCTGCACTGTGAATAACACTCAGCCCCCCAGATTAAACCATTATCGTTGAAAAAACATGATTATTCGTACAACAAAGAGCATGCGAGGAGTCACTAGTTCAACCCCATCCTTGCTTATAATGGTCAAATATGCCGACCATCTGGTGGTGGTCGTCAAGCCAAGGTGACATCAGTTAACACTGGCAGCCTATTCCAAGCAGCTCTGGCACCACCGTATGGGGAGTGCTGGCTTTACTAAGAAGAATGTTGTGGCCCCCGGGCCCATCCAAAGGCTGGACATCTTGGGACTGGTGAACTACCTGATCACCAGTTTGGTTCAAGCATTTGCACGGGGCCACGAAGAGAGCTCGTACCGGGACCTGCACGCTATAATTATGGCCATTGAGCATTGGTGAAAAGTTAAAGTGACAAAACAGGGTCTGCACTCCGTCCTTTTCTTGTCAGTTGTCGACAGTCTGCACCGCATGAGTGAGTTACATAAGGACTAAACATAATTAAATGACGCATGTTTTTCACACAATAACTTGATTTTTCCTTCAGCCAATTGACGGTTCAATATTGAGTTAATTATAATACCGTAGATTCCTTTCATGTTTCAATTGTAGGTTTTATCGGTTTTGGTAATTATTGTATGTCTCGCATGTTGAGTAGCAAGAATTTTCTATTTTATGGCACTATTTGAAATGGATTTGCAAATTTACAACAGTACCGATTTTAAAATCAACAACAGTTGACGAGTGCATTTGTTTTATTTTTAATATGCTGCATTAATGATTGTGTGAAAGGATGTTCAATTTACTTTATTTTTTCGACACATAGGTTTTATTTGAGGCTCTTGGGATGCAAGAGTATTTTGTTTATTTTCTTGAGTTTATGGGCTAGTTTTCGAGTCAGTTGGTAACAATTCAAGGGCATAGTATAAAGGGGCTGGGTGCACTTTTTTAAGTTTATTAACATGGCCGCTGGCGAGGCTCTACTTTGATGGTCTTTTCAATTTTTTCACATGTGCCTGGAGCATGGTTACACTTCTAATCTGAGGTAAATGCGGTGCCTTGTATGAATGTTAAGTTTACATTTGCGATTTTTCAGGTGTGGGCAGGATTCATCTATTTTGGTTATTGTATTGTTGTCAAAACACAGATGTTCAAGCATTGTGTTGATTGAGGGATAGTGTGCAAATCTATAGTTGCTTAATATGCATTGCATTTATTAGAGCATTATGGTGTTAGAGTGATGTATGTACATATGCTGAAGACGTGATTTACCGTTAATTCTGTTGGTACCTTGTATTACATTTCTTTATTCCTGTTACTTCTGACGTAGGGAATACTTCCCGAAATGCATTAGGTACAGTTGATTATGAATGTAATTTAAATTGCCACATGTAGTGGAATCTCATTTCAAGCAGCTTTTACTGCGCATCTTGAACAATGCCATCAAGTTGTGAATAAAATACGTTAGTGAAAAGCGACGTCTCATGCAGTTTAAAATTGATTAAATTATGGATTAAATGTGAAGTAATAAACTAAAATTCACAAAAGAAAAGTGTGCAGTACCACAGGCTGTTTTAGGTGTCCCTCTGCAGTTGTATACAAACCTCTATTAGCCACATAAGGTAGTACAATATTACTTGCGTTACTGCTAGAATATTTGTTAACAAACAAATTATTAAATAAACATTAAAATTTGCCAGCACTCACAACAAAATAATTAGCAAAAAAAAGTACCAACATTAAAAAAAACATATATAATTTAATGTTGTTACTCAGATTTTTGTAATTAGATTGTTTAGAATGCTGTTCTTCTGCACGTAATATAGCCTTATAGCCCGCCAAAGGCCTGCTGCACCGTTAAAGGCCCGAGCCGAAGGCGAGGGACTTTAACAAAAGCAGCGGGACTTTAATAGCGGTATAGCCCTGCTACGAAGGGCTATAAGGCTATTAGAACATTCTGCCACTAGAGGGCAGAATGTTCTAACAAATTAAACAAAGGCTTCTTGAAGCTCAAGGGGAATTAAATCCCCTCGAGCTTCCAGAGGCTTTTGTAAAACATTGGAATGTTGCTCTGCGGGCCTTTACCGGCCCGTAGAAGCATGGAGCACTCCATTGTCTACAGTGGAGTGCTCCACATTCCAATGTTCTAATAAAGTACAAATCATTTAAGGGATTCCATTATGGCTTTGCTAAACATTTATTTTTAAGAAGCATTTTACATGCAATGGCAATCGCATTCAAACAAACAAACATTAAATATTTACATTGGCATTGTAAATAACAATACATAAATAAAATGCATTTTTATTTACAATGCCAATTTCTCAATCTCATGCAAATGCGAGACCTATTGCATTAAAAATGCTTGTTGGTTTAATGGACCAGTCCCTATGCGGTGCCCCCAAGAAGAAGGAAGTGAGGTTTGTTGGTGAGGACAATGGAATCCTTCAGTTGAGAGAGGTATATGGACAGTTGTCATATTCAAAGGAGTAGCGCCATGCAGTACATTTCAGTGCTTTGTGCATCTCCAATGAAAGTGATAGGAGCCAGGAGCACTCCTCTCTTGAAGTCATTGGGCAAATGGGCACAGACCGAGCACGTAAAGAGATTAAGGTTCTGCTTGTACTGCTCCAGGAAATGCAGCTCAGAATTGCCATAATAGAGTGTGTCTGTGTTAGAAGCGGTTAGCAGACTAACTGTTGTTGATTTCTTCACACCTTATGCCCGACGCTTCTAAACACAGCCACATGGTGAGCCAACCAACAAGGTTCTCAGCAAAGACCTCTGACCAGACCTATTAAGGGTTCAGGTAGCTGGGAATCTTCCCTCTATGGGGTCGTAGACTGGTTTAGTTGGGTGGGTTGTTATCAGAACACTGTCTTTTGTCTCACCATCGAGGGCTGTCGGGAAACGAGAAGCAGGGTTCAACACCATACATCTTATTACTGTTATATGAGAGGGAGACAGGAACATCATTTTCATATATATTGTGAAACTCTCGACATGGGAAAGTGTTGAGTTTTGGTGGTCCATAATAATGCAGCTACAGCTTGAGGTACAGCAACCGTATGAGGGGACTCCAACACGAGATTTTCAGAGGCTTCCACTAAATGAGTGGTCGTGTATTTGATTGAGATTTATTACACACCCTCAGGTGACAGAAGAGTTTCTGAGGTGCGTGTGAAATGGAAATATTTCTACAGTTTACCTATAAAGTCTTCATTGATATCTTTGATTTCAGCTAAGAAGTTTGCTTATTTTTTATTTCTTAGAGAGAAAATCTATTAAAATTTCAAAAAGAAGAAGAGGAGAGACTGCTAAATGCAATTCCATTGTTTAGTTTTCCAGATGGCAATACCTGGGCACCGCTCTCGGAGTATACAAGGTACATATTTGTTTTAGCCATTACTTTGTTTAATCTATTTTTTGCTTGATTGGTCTCTTTTGCGGTGATAGCAAAACGAAACGGTTTGGCACAGGACTGCGGATTGAAGCTTTGAGTTTCTTTTTTCTGCGCCATTTGCTGATAAACTCGTAAATTGTAGGTCACATGACTGTGTTGTTGTTCCTGTTCTTTTTTTATCTTGAAACCATGACTTATTAGAACATTTCACCCACCGAGGGTAGAATGTTCTAAATAACAAAGAAAAAAAACAGAAGGCCAAAAATTGGAATGTTGAAGGCTTATACCTGTCATTGTTAGCCCAGAGCCACTTCATTGTCTTCAGTGGAGTGCCCAGCATTTTAGTTTTCTAATATTTTAATAATGAGCACGATCGCATCCCATTAACAATAAGGGCATATTTCGTTAGGGCAGTGTCATAGCAGCAGGTCTCGCCTGATACCTATCTAAACCAGAATGCAATCAAATAAACCTAGTCATAAAACAGTGCAAAGTGCAAAGATGGTACTGTGTTAACACAAGTCTAGAGATAAAGCTGGAGTTCTAGTATATTGGTGGTTTGAGGGGAGGGTAGAGGGACGAAAGAAAAAGGACACATTAAACAATTATAAATTAGTTTAAAAGGGGAAAAGCAATCAAAGAACAATACGTGAAGTAGCGAATGTATAGCAATTAATGAATAAAGTGCCCATGCAAATTATCAATAAAAAGTACCAGAAGTGCTTCAAGAGAAGCAGTTAATAAAACCATTAGCGAGACAGTATCCAGTAGTGCAGGAGACTGGGTGAAGAGCCTCCTCTAAGAAGCAAAACTTGTGTCTTTATGTTTAAAGTGAAACCAGATACAGTCAAATATATGGTGCAAGTTGTTTAGTTTTTAAATCAGTGTTCTTCGGGAGCCATCAACATCAATTCTCTAATTGATTTCTCAAATGTTGGTGGGTGTGCACACTTTTCTGTTTTCAGTGTACATAATGTAGCCTCTTCCAGTGCTGTGGCAAACAATCTCTTGCAGTGAGGTATCATATGTAGAATGCCGGAGATGTCCTAGAGCAGCGTTGCTTACAAACATTTCCTCAGGCGCCAATTAGTAGTCTGGGATGTGAGTGGGGGCCACACTGATATGTCTGGGAAGGGGGGCGGGTGCGGGGTGGGCAATGATTCGCCTCATAGTATCGCCATTGGCAACCCTCAGTCCCCCCTCCAACCAAAATATATTACCCAATAATAACACACACACACAGACTGTTAGATTGGGTACAAAATGCTGCAGGTTTATTACATACACCGTTATGTAATAGGTGGGTTATCTTACGGGCGATCCAAGGGCAGGCAACCAACTGGGCCGCCTGCCCGCCTGATGAGCCGGGCAGCACTGGGGCGAACCCCGCCTTTGTTGCCTTCCAAGTGATTCTCTTACAGGATCACGTGACCGTTGGTAACTTCTACTAACGCCCCTTCACGGGGCGGAGCGTCGCATAGCAAACCCCCGGTTGTTCAGGCCCACAACCGCCCGAAGGACTAGCGGGGCGCCGACACGGCTTCCAGGACCCTCCCATGAGGCTCCTCGGATTTGGCTCTGGCACCCTCTATGGTGCCGCGCAGAGGTACCCTTGGTACCGGCCTGCTTCCAGATCGCCCTGTAACTCCGCCACAGCTCTGGAGGCGGCCACCGTTGCCGCCAGAGCCCCCCACCAAAACAGCTATAGTCTTACCTGCAACTCTCCTGTCTAGAGCTTCCTGCAATCTAGATGAAAGAGAACGATCCCTGCTGGTTATAGATGGCCCCATCTATATCCCAAAGCCCTTGACACTATCCTGGGTCAGATAGTGTCTGCTGAAACAAAAGGCCCGTTAGGCCTGGGAAGTTGCGCCAAGAGCAATTCACCGCCATGCGGGAAAGTTCCACCGCTTCACTTGCCTCAGCCCCGAGCCAGCTCTGTGCGGGGTGGATGCCGGCACCCAGGCTCCCAAGGCCCCATCTATTTGCTGATCTCACCTAGCTGCCGTTCTCCTAGCACCGAGTGTGCCTGAAAACCTGCGTGCCCATCTATGGGACAGCAGCCCGCTTGCTAGGTGACCACTCCCCCACCCGCCTGCCTGTTCTGGCTATTCTGGCGAGAGGGATTTTATTTAACCTTTGAACAGTCCCGTTGTTTGCTAAATCCTGACGCACCGAAGTGTTCCTAACTGAAAGTGTGTGGCCATGGGCAAGGGACCCTCTTGCCCTTGCCATGTATCCCTTATTCCTTATGGGAATTATGCCTGTTCAGTTCCCTCTGTGGTGAAACCCCCTAGGCATACTAGCTTAGAGAATCTGTCTGGTTTAAGCAGAGCGCACTGTCTGCGGCATGGTCCAAGCATTACGGATTGGCTAAGTCTTACTTTAACCCCTCCTAGAATGCTCCCAGATAGGAGGGTGGCCAGGGGGGGTACCCACCGCCAGCCCGGAGCATCCCCAGCGGTGACAAATTACCTGCTCCGTTGTAGTTTAGTTTTAGTTACCCACTGGGCGTGCCAAATGTTCTATTGACATAGTGTCCCATTGTGTTTGACACGCTGCTACCCCAATTATTGGGACGGCAGCACACTATGTTGGCTGACTGCATCCCCACGCGAGGTACAAGTGTCGGTATCCCAGGTTCCCAGCTCCCTGCTAGCTCCAGTAACCTACCAGTGGTTCCGCTGGGAGATACCACAGACTGCAATGGTCATCCAAACCTTAAGAAACGCCCCATTCTCACCTGGGCGGACCTCTAAATGATAGTGGTTTCACACAGCTGAAAAGCCCGAGGCACGCTTCTTAACCTATCTACTGGTTTTTGTTACTCGGCACCCTTATGGTTGGAGCTCTGTGCTTGCGCGGCGCGTGTGTACCGAGGGCAAGGTGTTGCTGAAGAGCTGGTGTCTGTTACCCATTTGCTGATACTTATCTATCGCTACTGCCCTTACTTGGATTGAAGGAATGCTGGATGCTTCCCAAGAACTGTAGACTTTGTGGTCCCACCTGGCTTGGTCCCATAGCGTGGGGCAACCCAAGTAGTAGTCGGGACCCTCATGGTACCTCCACCCCAGCGTGGACTATCAATGTCTTTGGGACACCGGGGCAGGAGATGCCCCTTCCCGTCTCAGGTTCTAACCCATAGGAGGATAACCCTGGGGGCAGACAAGTCTGTGGGAACCAGACTGGAACCTTCAGAGCAAATACCGGCCCTTTCCTGAATGTTGAGAATGCCGATGGTCAATGGTGCCTTGTCTCCATAAGGCTCTAACGTAGTGTTTACCAAGCATTTTGAACCGCCGCGCACTTGTGGGATTACAACTACACCACCCGTGTACCGCCCTGGCTAAAGGGCGGGTGGATAGGTCTTAACTGAAGCACCCGACCCTGCCTTTGGTTGCAGCGGAATGCCCCCCAGTGTATGTCTGGACCCGTCTCTAAATGGTGCCCGCAGGTGTTCCTCATCAGGGCCTTACCCTTGCTTTGGTGCTAAGCTCAGTGTGCTGACGTCAGGTATTTTGCAGCATCTTGCATGGCCTCCCGATATATAATACAAGACCACCCTACACCTGCAACACGCCAGTACTAACGGCTAACAAAGCTTGTTAGTTGTAGAAGCTGACCGAAGCTGCAACTCTGGCTTTGTCGCGTGGCATTTCGAAAATGGTTCAATTCTGAACTGGTGTGACTGTCACCTTTCTGTGTTGCACAAGCATGACGTGTCTCGCATCAATGATAGCAAGCTCGCCCAGGGCTTGAGCAGCAGGCACTGCGTCGCCATGCAACCGATGTTATACTAAATAATGTGGCCTGTAGGTAGTGCCATTTTAATGTTCTCTGCCTGACACCCCACAGGGCGCTGTGAGAACAGCCTACACCATGCGAAGTTGTGCCTTCTAAAAAATTCCGGTCTGCATCCTAGACAGAGGGTGGTCACGCGGAGCCCACTGCTCCTCACCGCGAGACCCCTCCTCGCACGCAGTGATACTTGAATCCCCGGTTAATCTGGCGTCCGGTTGATTGCGCTTACACTAAAAGTGTGGGAATGGGGACCCTCCTATGATGACGAGGCTGTGGGCAAATTCTGCCCGCGCAAGAGCCGTCTGCAAGGAAACATACTCCCCAGTGATGGGGCGTTGCAGAGTAATCGTAGGGCCAAACGGGTCAGCAAAGCACGGGGAGTGCAGTGCCACCTGCCCCGGCGGTGTGGCCAATTCCCACGACATCAGGGGTATGGGCCCCTAAGCTGTACGATCTAACATGGGAGCCCAGGCACCCGACACCGGCCGCGCCTGAGCTAGCCACCCCCCACCCCTAGCTGCCAGGTCTCTGATAGCTATGTGTGGCATTCTCATATTCGCAGCAACTATGAATGGCCATTCAAAGACCATGAGAGACACTGTCTAGCGAGCGAACCAAACAAGTGGGCCACCCGCTAACTATAAAAATTGCACCTCGGAAACACTTACTATGAACCGCAGTGATTGGCAACGGACATTTACAACCAATAAATTTCCTCTATTTCCTGTGCGGCTCATGCCATGATTTCTTTTAAAGACAGTGAACCGACATTAAATTACCACGTCGTGCCCCTGTGAGGAATGTTGAACAGTGGGGGTTTTGGTCAAATCCATGTACTTGTAGAAAGCCTCACACCGCCCATGTGGCTCAGAGTACAGGGCTTGGTGACACCCCCGGCATTAAAACCATGTGTAACAAACAGGGAGATTTAAAGTCAGGCTAACCCCAATATTGCGAGGAAAGACCCAACACACAGCTATGCCCAAATAACAACCATCCTGCATCAAACAGACAGACGGAAAGACAACAGGAGCCTCACACTCCACGCCCGCAGATTAACACCACAAGTAAATAATCGTTTAACGAGACTATTAAATGACAACGGACATCCCTTCGGCATCAGGCGCCATAGCTGTTTCATAAGTGAACTCGGACCCCAAGGCCCTTAACACCCGGTACAGACCTCGGCGCCACCCCTGTACGGTTGTGACCCGGCAGGCGGCTCGCCCCCCGGAAAGACCGGCATGGGCAGCAAAGCGGGATTGTAACAGGACCGGGCAGGTAATACAAGACAGCCCTCCTGTGTTACCAATTCAAAAGCACTCAAAAGGCTGACGAGAGAATATAGTGTTGCCAAAGGCAGATGCACCGAGGAAACCAACAGCATATTTACAGTACATCTCGGCACAATAAATACATGTTTACCATGGATAAGCACCCGTGCGCCTGTCCGTTGCTTGCTGCTACACCGTTGCTGCCATGCCTGTAAGAGGGAAAAGTCGTCGCTCTCAGCCAGAGTTAACCAAACATGGTATACAACCAGAAATGCACTTCGTATCCAATTTAGAACCGAAAGCAGCTATCGGAGTGCTGCTCATAAGTCACTGCGACCAGGCCTGCACCACGACCACGCCAAACCAAAAAACATACTCGTCCCCATGTGCGCCAGCACAACCACGCAGCCGGAATTCACGCCACCCGTCAGCATCGCCCGCCGGGCACCATGGGTTATCAACAGGGCAGGGGAGGTGGGCACCGCCCCCTACCAACCTCTAACACAAATCTGCCCCCCACGCAAAACGGGCCGTCTGTGCATGAGCGCAATTCGCCCCCCAATCATAAGCCAGCAGTGGGGTTGGGGGGGTGGAGGGGTTTGGGTGGGGTGGATGGGACTTAATGCATTCAGTCCATTTGCGTGGAACAGATCTGGCCGCCCCTTCACCTCCTGTGGCCCGCGATTGTTATGCGGAAAACGCCACCCTTGCCCAAGAAAACAGCATCCCCCCGCCCAGGATCCTATCGTGCAACTCCGCACAGCTTTATTTATTTATTTTTTATATATAGCGCGAGCTCGGACCGAATATAGTGGCGCGCCTACCATGAGAGCCGTGTTTGCATCCCATTCTAAAAGAGGGAAAATTAAGTAAAACCAGGAGGGGGGGGGGGGTGAAATGCTCGCGCGACTCGCCCCCTCAAAATTATTATTATTATTTTTTTTCCATTTATACATATATATATATATATATATATATATATATTCACTGAAAAAACCATAGGTTTCACACATGTTATAGTTAGCGGAAATTTTACTGATAAAAAACCAATGAAATTCCCCCGTTATAGTTAGTGCAGGCAACTATAACTCACGCGACCGCAATCCTCTGCTGATGCTAATACTGTATTTAGACACTTATTTGCCCATGTCTTCTTCCATACATTTTTAGCTATACATATATTACAAATATTTTTTTTTCATAAAGACACATATGTCATCAGCAGAAGATTGCGGTCGCGTGAGTTATAGTTGCCTGCACTAACTATAACGGGGGAATTTCATTGGTTTTTTATCAGTAAAATTTCCGCTAACTATAACATGTGTGAAACCTATGGTTTTTTCAGTGAATTTGCAAGGTTTTTTAAATGCTAATTCCTAACTATAACGTGTGTGAAACCTATGGTTTTTTCAGTGAATTTGTACGTTTTTTTAAATGCTAAGTTACTTTACGCCATTAGTGGCGTGCGCGCCCACTTAACGCAGTTAGTGCCGTGCACGCACGGTGGGCACGTGGTGCGATGACAAAGCAAGAAAGCACGTCAACAAATCTGTTTCTGCTTTCCTCCGTGACTATGGTATGGGTGCCATTTACCACAACAACTTGCGTTATGACATGCAAGACATTTATAGAGGAGATGGTGTGCACTTCAATGATGAAGGCTCTTTTTAGAGCCCCCTAATATCTAAACACTTAAATCTGATTTTCACTTTTTTTTTTTTTTTTTTCTACCGTACGCTTACCGTAAGCTTACCGTACGCGTACCCCGTGATTTTTTTTAAAATCAATAAATGTTTTTTTTGTACTTTTCTGTCCTTCTTTGACCCCCTTACAAATGTTAGGGGGTCTGTAACTCTCCTCATTGCCCCCTTTCCTTGTTTTCACTCTTTTTTTTCAGAGTGAAATACACAAAATGGCGGCCGCCGCTTCCTGGTTTCGGCCGATTCGAATGTTTACTAAGATCTAAGAGCCAATCAGAATCGCGCTCGCGCACGCCACCGTACGCTTACCGTAAGCGTACGGTAAGCGTACCGTAAGCGGGCTCAGATATATATATTGATTTAAAGGCTATTTTCTCAGAATCTACTGAACAGATTTACACCAAACCTACAAAAGGCACTTCCTTGACCTAGGGACTACCTCTCTGCCAAATTTTGAGTAATTCTGTTCAGCCGTTCGGGCTGTAGCTCGTTCTAAAGGTCCTATGGAAAAATGCATGGGAAAAACGCGTTTTGGGACCCCCCTTTTATCTCAGCCCCCGCTTGACGGATCCCCCCGAGACTTTCAGGGTAGGAGCGGAGCGTAGCGCCCCACCTATTTTGAGAAATTCGCGAGGATTCGTCGACCGGCGCCAAAGTTATTCAAAATAGAATGTTGAGGTTTTCCTATGGAAACGTGGTCCTAACTATAACTACCTACTGGCGACCGCCAGTAGGTAATATATATATATATATATATATATATATATATATTTATAAAGCGCGGCTTGAACCGCCGGTGTTGAGTGCCTACACCTGGTCTTCCCAGGCGGTCTCCCATCCAAGAACTAACCAGGCCCGACCCTGCTTAGCTTCCTTGGTCGGTGAGATCGGGCGCATTAGAGTTGCATCGCCCTGCGAAACGGAAGCTCCGAAGTGGAATAAATAAGTCAATACCTCCACAAGGATCTGGGTGTGTGTTGTGATCTGACTCCGCTTCCGGCTGTCCTATCTCGACTATGCCCGGAGGGAGTCGGCCGTGCAAGGGGTGGGCGCGTAATCCTGCAGGACGGGTTCATGCACTCTCGCTGCTGGGGGCAGACACACTCTTTTGCCAGTGAGGACCCGTGCCGTAGTGACGTTATTGCCAAAGGTCCGGTGCAGCCCTGTTTCCTGTGCCATGTAGGACCTAGTTCCCGTGCTGGAGTGCAGCATGACCCTTCTCCAGAGCGCTGGGGGCCGTGCTCTCTACTGGCTGCCGTGCCTGATGCTCCGGTAAGTGAAAGTTTCGCCGTGCTGCTGCTCAGCTGCCCAGTGTGCACGACCGCCAATGCCCCGCACATTTAAAACCGGGCGGTCTCGACCCGGAGGCGCTGGAGCGCCAGCATGAGCACCGATGCCCCCGCAAGGAATGATTCTCGCAACCCGCCACCGCAAGACTCCTTCCCTTGTTGCACCCTACGGATGGCGCGAACCATGAACAAAGGGCCCCGCAGCGGCAACAAACCAGCCCGCAACCCTGCACTCCTATCCAACGCGCTCTCGATCCGAGCGGACCGGAGCGCGCAACATGAGCCCAGATGGTGACCCAACGCGCTGCTATGCTGGCCGAATCTCGGTCCAGCTCCGTGTCCGGTTGGTGGAGGGGGGGGGTGTGTGGCTCTCTGCCCGAACACCGGCTTTCACCCCACCGAACCCGCGGCGCCCCTTTTTCAGGCAGGCCCCCTTTTTGGCCGCCCAGCGCCCCCCCCCAGCTGCGAAGCGCGCGCCTCACGCCCCGCACCTAGCCGGCCGACCCCGCACCCAGCCCGTGCTACCATGTCACAGTCCGCCAAGCCAAATCACGCCACCTAGGGCCACCTGCGAGGCTCGTGCCCCCTACCCCGCCCGTGGCAATCCATGCCACAGGGCCCCATATGCCTGGTACTGCCCAGGGACAGGCGGGGTGGCAAGCGGGAATCACCGTTCTTAATGGAGACAACAACAAGTGATGCCCCTCGCGTCACTTCCGGGCGGAAAAGAGGAGGGGGACACCGGCCGGAGTCCCTGCCCCCCCAGGAGGGGGTGCGGGGAGGGGTGACCGGTGCCCAGGCGACACTAGGGCGCCGACCGCTCAGTGGCCCCCTGCGGGGGCCGCGGTCAGCGGCATTTCTAAAGTCAGTGAATCTTAAAAGAGCAAGGACATTTGTACCTCTCTTAGCACCATCCTATTGTTGCGACATGCTTTTTTATTTTTTTAAGTCAGTTCACACCGCAGTCACACCACAAAAAAGATGGTGCTTGTAAAGCTAACTAAACACGCTAAAGTCAAATACACATTAATGTACATTGTTTACGTAAACTACACAGAATATTTAAAATGGCGTATCTAGGCACGTTTGGTGCAGAATTAAATCTATCTCTGTGTGTTTAGAAACCACCTTCTGCCTACATCGCTTTTATGAATGCATATGCAAAGCGAGGCACAGCTGATGGTGTTGTAAGGGCCACCAGCTGCTAGCGAAACGAGACTTTATAAAGCGCAGCAGTTTTCTTTTAAATAGCATTTTCTTTCTCTAGTGACGTGATGTCACTGAGAGACAGGCCAGTGATAATGAGCATTCACAATGCTTACTCCATTTTACGCTCTCAGTTGATCCATTATTTTTAATGGGCATGAAGGAAACTATGCTGTTTCGAAATGTGTCAAAGATACTGAGTTTAGAAATAGTTAGTATTTTACAACTCTTTATGGTGTTACCCAGACTACTGTGTGAATTCAGGGGGCATTTTGTGGCTGGGTCCATTGCCCGTGACAGAAAAGGGCCCAAAAAGCAGTGTGGAGACACCAATATTTTGCCTGGAAAAGTGACCCCTTTTGGTAATGTGGGCAGCTGCAGTATATGGGCTCGGCCGCTACCCAGGGAAATCCACCAACTCCAGATATTTCTGAACTAGACACTCAGGGGAGTCCAGGGTGGTGTAACATGCATTGATTCCACTTCGATTTGTTACCAACAATGTCCTGCAAGCCTGAAACTTTGGCTGAAATCATGCATTTTCCTCACATTTTGAGAAGGGAAGGTTCAGTTACCTGCAGGAATCCACCATATTCCTACCACTCTGCATTCCTACACCTCTCCCTATAAAAATGATACCCAATTTTGTGGCTGGATCTATCACTGATGACACAAAATTGTAAGATGTATTCTGGAAAAGTGATCCATTTTGGCGATGTGGGTAGTTGCAGTTTTTGGGCCCGGACTCGGTTGTCACCCAGGAAAACTTGGCTAAGCCATTTCTGAACACTAGACACCCAGAGGAATCCAGGTGGTGTGACTATTTTCTTACCTGAATTCCATTTTTACCTTAAATGTTGGTGTTAGACCTGTCAGCCCTTTGGGTGGTCCCTCCTCATCATTATTTATTTTGTCCCACTTGTGCCTCAAACCCTGTTTGAATTTTTCCTTTTTGGGAACCACCAGACTTTTTAGTGTTGCTACAGATTCAGGGAGCCATTTTAGCTACCCCTGAAACTTCTGTCTGAGGGCCTGAAGCACAAAATGGTGGCCTCCTGTGACATCACCAGCATCCACTGGAACCTACCAGCACCTTCCAGAACCTTCCAGGAGATTCCAGAACTGTGTGACAGTTGGAAACCGTTTAGAATGTTGGGAGGATAAGAGAGGCCGTTGGCAGTTGGAGCTGGCAGTTGGCACCTGACTGGTGAAGAGAGAGGAGCACAACAGCGAAGGAGGAAGGAGTGAAGCAGTAGGGGTGGAAACTTGTGCCTGGAGTGGGGTCCATAAACCCACCCTTGATACTTGTCCCTACTGATGGATCCCAGCCTATAGCCCTGTGTGGGAAGAAGTCAGAAGAAAACCATCCTAAGGACCTTGACAGCAGGAACAGGCCTTAGAAATAAGAAGACAGCAAGATTCTGACCTGAGAGCTGGTTTCCCTGGAGCCTGGCGTCGAGTAGCCGAAGACCTGGAGCCCGAGGTGGAGAAGCGGCGCTGACTGAGGTAGCAGACGTCGTACCCGGAGCCGCCTGAGGTCGTAAGAGGGCGCCGGCGGGGGTCGAGAGGAATACCAGAGGTCGAGGAGGAAGTGAACCGAGGTCGAGTGAGCGGCGTCATCGGAAGGGTGAAGTCCGCCCTCCGGAGTCGTCGGAGACCGAGGTCGAGGAGCACCGGAGGTCGGGAGTGAGGATCGCACTCCGGAGTCGCCCGGAACCTGTAAGGAGGAACACCGGAGGTCGGGGGTGAGGATCGCACCCCGGAGTCGCCGGAAGTCGACAGCGAGGCCAGGCCGGCCGACGTCATCGGAGCCGAGTGCGCCATCGGACCGGAGCCGCCCGAAGTCGACATCGTGTGAAGAGACTGCCCGACGCCGTCGAATCGGAGGTCGAGTTCGAACCGAGGCCACCGACATCGGACCGGAACCGCCTACCGGCGTCGTCAAAGAACTGACAGTGTGCCGAGGCCGCCGAGACCGAACCGGAACCGCCTCACGGCGTCGACACGACTCCAGCGGCGTCGGAACATCAGAAAAAGGGCAGTAAGTGGAGTAGAGGGCGCCTAAGGCCCTGTGGAGACCTGAGAGACTACTCTAAGGGGCTAGGGAGGTGCTGAAACCCACCTGACTGTGCCTGGGGTGAACTGGGACTAACCTAGAGAGGTTGTGTGGAGAGGAAAGCCAGGGCATTGGAATTCCCCCCTTTGATCTACCTCAGTTTAGGCCTCAGCCTTTGCCTCAGTCAGGGAGTAGAACCCCCCCCCAAGCCTTCCACAACCCTACAAGCTGTGCCTGGGCCAAATCAGCCCTTAAGAATTGAAGTGTCATCTGATTCACGAAGTGTACGGTATACTTCTAATTATTTATTGGGGATACTGTATTTATTAAGTTCTTATCTATTTATTGCTGCACTGAATTTATAGGTCCACAGGACTTGTTGGTGTACAGTATTTATTGGTACAGTATTTATTGGTACAGTATTTATTACCTCAAAGTATTTAATTGTCTGTATATATTGCACTTGTATTTATGCCCTGTTATTTATGATCACCCCTATTTATTTCATCAAACAGCAAATATTTATTTGACCTGCTCTATTTAAGAATTTGTATATTGTGATTGTTATTTATTTTCCCAATCAGCAACTAAGAGAAAAAGATAAAGAAGAATATTTTCATAATTTTTACGGTGTAGAGTCGTTTTTGGAACGGATGCACGCATGGTTATTGTATGGGTATATTGTATGCTTAGCACTGCGCCTGTTTCCTGACCACTCGAGCCAAGCTACCCCGTTGTGTCGGGAAGGTCCACCACCACCCTGCGGAGTGGGAGTGGGCTGTTTCCAACATAAATTGGTGGCAGCGGTGGGATAGAGCTGTGCCTACATATACTTAACAATAACTGTGGGTAGTCCATAGGCCTACACCGGGAGTTTTCTCACAGCGGCCTTCCTAATTGTGGGTTTTTGTTTTTTCCAAATTTACTCTGGTGGTGGGAGGAGGTATTACTAAAGGTACCCCCCTGCATTGTTACTGCACAAAACCTGTCCTCTAACCTGAGTGGGCAAGATGGAGTTTGTTCTTGAAAATCTAGACACGTACACTGTGGCCCAACTCAGGGAGTTTTGCCAGCGAGAGGGGGTGTACTGTCCCCCAGGAGCAAAGAAGGGTGCACTTCAAACCAGCTTAAGGGCTTGGGGGGAGGCACGCAGGGAAAGCAAGGCTGAGGAAGAGGACAGGGATGGAGAGCCTGACCCCGAGGGGGCTGAGATGTACCAACCTGAGGTGGGGAACCTGTCAGCAGGGCCCAGGACACTTTCTAGGAAGGGCAGCACTGTCTCTAGTGGGGGCTTATCCGAAGTGGAGTTAGCAGACCGGAGAGAGAAGAGACAGCTCACATGGGACTTAGCAAGGCTGGAAAAGGAGAAAGAGGAGCAGAGGATGGCCCATGAATTGCGACTGAAAGAAATAGATCTTCAGATTTTGAGAATCGGGGCACAACCTGTTCCTAATGGTGGCAGCCAAAACCAAGAGTCCACCAGGGAATCCAAACCTTACCTGCCAAAGGACATTGTAGCGAGCTATGGGGCGGGTGACGACATCGCCAAGTGGCTAGCAGCCTATGAGGTCTCATTGAGGGCCCATGGGGTTCCAGCGAAGTATTGGGGAGGGGGATTGTATAAGTACATGCCTCCAGCTGGTAGGGATGCTTTATTGGCCCTCGAAGAGGATGAGCAAACCCACTACCCCACCATGAAACTGGCGCTCATCAGGAAGTTTGGACTTACTCCGGAAAAGTACAGACAGAAGTTCAGGGGTAGTCACAAACTGGGCACACAGAATTGGGTGGACTTCCTGGACTATGCAAAGAAGGCACTGGAAGGTTGGATTCAGGGCAGTGAAGTAAGGAACTACGAGGAGCTGTTTGACCTAGTACTGAAGGAACACCTACTCGAGAAATGTTTCCCTGAACTGCGGCAACACCTGGTGGATAGCAAGCTGACCAGCCCCCGGAAGCTTGCTGAGGAGGCGGACATTTGGGCTAGTACCCGGGTGTCCACAAGGGGGACTGGAGGGGATACTCAAAAGGCCGGACAGGGCGCCCCCCAGAAGAAAGAAGGAGGGGAAAAGAAAAAGGAGTTCTCCAAAGGCCCCCAAAATAACTTCCAAGGGAAGGGAACAGGATTCACCTCTAAGGCTAACCCACCCAGAAACCCTAATCCTGGCCAGAGTCAGCAGCCAAGGGTTGTCCATTGCTATGAGTGCGGTGGCGTTGGACACTATAAAGGAGATCCGAAGTGTCAGAAACGATCACCCCCTCCCACTGGAGGAAAGCCCCCCGGAGTAGCTAGTGTAGTGCTCGGGGAGGAGATGCCCTTAACTAAGGGAAGGGAGTGGGCGGGTGTCACTTTAGTGTCCCTGGGAGAACGGGAGATGGTTCCTAAGATCCAGGTGCCCGCAAATACTGCAAAGTATGGGCAGTGGATCACCATCAACGGCCAAAGAGGGGAGGCTCTGAGAGACACAGGAGCCAGTATGACTATGGTACGTAGCCAACTGGTGTCTCCAGAGCAAGTCATTCCCGATGTACTCCACCCAGCCGCGATGGCTGACGGCAGAACCGGCCACTATCCCGTGGCTGAGGTTCCCTTTGAATGGGGGGGGGTTGCAGGTTCACTTCGAGTTGCCGTAAGCCCTGCCGTGCCAGTCGATTGTCTGCTGGGCAATGACATGGAGCACAACGCTTGGAAGGAGGTGGAATACCGGACTCATACCGAGATGCTGGGTACACCTGACTGGGCCTGTGTTAGCACAAGGTCCGTGACTACCCGAAGAGGGAGTTCATTCCGGCTGGAGCCTGGAACAAAGGCCCAGCCAGCTGCCAGTCAAGGGAAGAACCGAGGACAGGAGGAGCCTGCCTCGGCGTCTCCACCCCGTAGGACGGATAGGCCACCGGAGGTGGTGGACCAGGAGTCTGCGGAGGGGGACGTTACCAACCTGGAGAACCTGCCCATCCCGGCCGAGTGGCACGTGGAGGGAGGCCCGTCCAGGGAGGAATTCTGCCAGGGCCAGAGGGAGTGCCCTACCCTTGAGGGGCTTAGGCGACAGGCCGAAGCCCAGGCAGCAGGGAACGTTGAAGGGAACTACAGTGTTTACTGGGAGGATGGCCTCCTCTACAGTGAACCCAAGGCACCCCTACATGGATCCTCACGAGCCTTGGTAGTCCCTCAACGTTATCGAGCCTTCCTTTTAGAGTTGGCTCATGAGATACCATTGGCAGGACACCTGGGGCAAGACAAGACCTTCGCCCGTCTTGTCCCACACTTTTATTGGCCTCAGATGAAAGTGTCGTCCGATACCTACTGCCGGACCTGTGTGTCTTGCCAAGCCAGTGGGAAAACAGGGGTGAAGCTGAAAGCTCCCCTGGAACCACTTCCTGTCGTTAGCACCCCCTTTGAAAGGGTGGGCATCGACATTGTGGGTCCGTTAGATCCGCCAACATCAGCTGGTCACAGGTTTATCCTGGTTCTGGTGGATCATGCCACACGGTACCCAGAGGCAATCCCTCTGAGGACCATAACAGCACCTGTTGTGGCTAGGGCCCTGATGGGAATCTTTACCCGAGTGGGTTTTCCCAAGGAAGTTGTGTCCGACAGGGGGACCAACTTCATGTCAGCATATATGCGGGCAATGTGGAAGGAGTGTGGAGTGACCTACCGGTTCACAACTCCTTACCACCCCCAGACCAATGGTCTGGTGGAGAGGTTTAATAAAACCTTAAAAGGCATGATCAGAAGTCTGCCTGAAAGCCTGCGGAGGAAATGGGACGTCCTCCTACCCTGTTTACTTTTTTCTTACAGGGAAGTGCCACAGAAGGGAGTGGGCTTCAGCCCCTTCGAGCTTCTGTATGGGCACCCTGTACGCGGACCTCTTAACCTGGTGAGAGACGGATGGGAAAGAACTCCCAGAAAGCTCCCCCAGGATGTGGTGAGCTACATGCTGGCCTTCCGGAGCCAAATGGCTAAGTTGTGGAAGCAAGCTTCTGACAACTTGGAAGCCAGCCAAGCAGTAATGAAGGCGTGGTATGACCACAACGCTCACCCGGTGGAGTTGGAGCCTGGCCAGAAGGTGTGGGTGATCGAACCTGGAGAGCTTAGTGCCCTCCAGGATCGCTGGTCAGGACCCTTTGAGGTGTTGGAGAAGAAGATTAAGGCTACCTACTTGGTGGACCTGAAGACCCCTCGTCAGCCCCTGCGGGTGCTGCATGCCAACCGCCTCAAACCCCACCACGAGAGGCCCGAAGTCATCTTGATGATGGTGACTGACGGAGGAGAGGACGTGGAAAGCGAGCCTCTCCCTGATCTGTTTGCGTCTCAGGAAAAGGATGGGTCGGTGGAGGGAGTGATTCTCTCCCCATCTCTAACTCCTGAACAGCAGGAGGACTGTCGCCAGGTCCTGGGGCAGTACTCTTCGTTGTTCTCCCTTGTCCCGGGTAGGACTCACCTGTGCGTCCATGACGTGGACACAGGAGACAGCCCACCTGTGAAGTCCAAGATCTACCGGATGTCCGACAAGGTGAAGGCCAGCATTCATAGTGAAGTCACTAAGATGCTGGAGCTAGGAGTGGTTGAACCTTCTAGCAGCCCCTGGTCCAGTCCGGTGGTGTTAGTACCAAAAGCTGCACCACCGGGTGCCCAACCAGAACTGAGGTTCTGTGTGGACTACCGGGGACTGAATTCAGTGACAAAGACTGATGCTCATCCGATCCCTAGGGCGGATGAATTAATTGACCGGCTGGGAGCTGCCCAATATCTAAGTACCTTTGACCTTACTTCAGGGTACTGGCAGATCTCTTTGACTAATGGAGCAAGGGAAAGGTCAGCCTTCTCCACGCCCAATGGCCACTACCAGTTCTGTGTGATGCCCTTTGGGCTCAAGAACGCACCTGCCACGTTTCAGCGCCTGGTAAACCAGATCCTCACCGGGATGGAGAGTTTCTCTGCTGCTTACCTGGATGACATAGCCGTCTTCAGTAACAGCTGGGAGGATCACTTGCGTCACCTGCAAGCTGTTCTCCAGGCCCTGAGACAAGCTGGATTGACGATCAAGGCCAGCAAGTGCCAGATCGGGCAGGGGTCGGTAGTGTACCTTGGACACTTGGTGGGTAGGGGAACGGTGCAACCCCTCCAGGCGAAGATCGAGGCCATCATGGCCTGGGAACCCCCCAAGACACAGACTGAGGTCCGAGCATTTTTGGGCCTCACGGGATACTATCGCCGCTTCGTGAAGGGGTACGGTACCATCGTAGCCCCTCTCACGGAGCTCACGTCCAAGAAACAACCTCGACGGGTAGTCTGGACGGAGGCTTGTCAGCAAGCCTTTGAGAAATTGAAGAAAGCCATGTGCGAGGCCCCGGTCTTAAGGGCCCCAGACTTTTCCAAGAAGTTCATTGTCCAGACAGATGCATCAGAACATGGCATTGGGGCAGTGTTATCGCAACTCAACGAAGAGGGTCTGGATCAACCCGTGGTCTTCCTATCCAGGAGACTACTTCCCAGGGAACAGAAGTGGAGTGCAATAGAGCGTGAAGCCTTTGCAGTGGTATGGGCTCTGAAGAAGTTGCGGCCATACCTGTTTGGCTCGCACTTCCTGGTTCAGACCGACCACCGACCCCTTCGTTGGCTGATGCAAATGAAGGGGGAGAATCCCAAGTTGTTGAGGTGGTCTATTTCCCTACAGGGGATGGACTTTCAGGTGGAACATCGGCCTGGAGTGGACCACGCCAATGCAGACGGTCTCTCAAGGTATTTCCGCCTTAGTGATGAGAACTCCCAAGGGGTTGGGTAGCTCTCCCCACTTTCAGCTGGGGGGGACGCGTGTTAGACCTGTCAGCCCTTTGGGTGGTCCCTCCTCATCATTATTTATTTTGTCCCACTTGTGCCTCAAACCCTGTTTGAATTTTTCCTTTTTGGGAACCACCAGACTTTTTAGTGTTGCTACAGATTCAGGGAGCCATTTTAGCTACCCCTGAAACTTCTGTCTGAGGGCCTGAAGCACAAAATGGTGGCCTCCTGTGACATCACCAGCATCCACTGGAACCTACCAGCACCTTCCAGAACCTTCCAGGAGATTCCAGAACTGTGTGACAGTTGGAAACCGTTTAGAATGTTGGGAGGATAAGAGAGGCCGTTGGCAGTTGGAGCTGGCAGTTGGCACCTGACTGGTGAAGAGAGAGGAGCACAACAGCGAAGGAGGAAGGAGTGAAGCAGTAGGGGTGGAAACTTGTGCCTGGAGTGGGGTCCATAAACCCACCCTTGATACTTGTCCCTACTGATGGATCCCAGCCTATAGCCCTGTGTGGGAAGAAGTCAGAAGAAAACCATCCTAAGGACCTGGACAGCAGGAACAGGCCTTAGAAATAAGAAGACAGCAAGATTCTGACCTGAGAGCTGGTTTCCCTGGAGCCTGGCGTCGAGTAGCCGAAGACCTGGAGCCCGAGGTGGAGAAGCGGCGCTGACTGAGGTAGCAGACTTCGTACCCGGAGCCGCCTGAGGTCGTAAGAGGGCGCCGGCGGGGGTCGAGAGGAATACCAGAGGTCGAGGAGGAAGTGAACCGAGGTCGAGTGAGCGGCGTCATCGGAAGGGTGAAGTCCGCCCTCCGGAGTCGTCGGAGACCGAGGTCGAGGAGCACCGGAGGTCGGGAGTGAGGATCGCACTCCGGAGTCGCCCGGAACCTGTAAGGAGGAACACCGGAGGTCGGGGGTGAGGATCGCACCCCGGAGTCGCCGGAAGTCGACAGCGAGGCCAGGCCGGCCGACGTCATCGGAGCCGAGTGCGCCATCGGACCGGAGCCGCCCGAAGTCGACATCGTGTGAAGAGACTGCCCGACGCCGTCGAATCGGAGGTCGAGTTCGAACCGAGGCCACCGACATCGGACCGGAACCGCCTACCGTCGTCGTCAAAGAACTGACAGTGTGCCGAGGCCGCCGAGACCGAACCGGAACCGCCTCACGGCGTCGACACGACTCCAGCGGCGTCGGAACATCAGAAAAAGGGCAGTAAGTGGAGTAGAGGGCGCCTAAGGCCCTGTGGAGACCTGAGAGACTACTCTAAGGGGCTAGGGAGGTGCTGAAACCCACCTGACTGTGCCTGGGGTGAACTGGGACTAACCTAGAGAGGTTGTGTGGAGAGGAAAGCCAGGGCATTGGAATTCCCCCCTTTGATCTACCTCAGTTTAGGCCTCAGCCTTTGCCTCAGTCAGGGAGTAGAACCCCCCCCCAAGCCTTCCACAACCCTACAAGCTGTGCCTGGGCCAAATCAGCCCTTAAGAATTGAAGTGTCATCTGATTCACGAAGTGTACGGTATACTTCTAATTATTTATTGGGGATACTGTATTTATTAAGTTCTTATCTATTTATTGCTGCACTGAATTTATAGGTCCACAGGACTTGTTGGTGTACAGTATTTATTGGTACAGTATTTATTGGTACAGTATTTATTACCTCAAAGTATTTAATTGTCTGTATATATTGCACTTGTATTTATGCCCTGTTATTTATGATCACCCCTATTTATTTCATCAAACAGCAAATATTTATTTGACCTGCTCTATTTAAGAATTTGTATATTGTGATTGTTATTTATTTTCCCAATCAGCAACTAAGAGAAAAAGATAAAGAAGAATATTTTCATAATTTTTACGGTGTAGAGTCGTTTTTGGAACGGATGCACGCATGGTTATTGTATGGGTATATTGTATGCTTAGCACTGCGCCTGTTTCCTGACCACTCGAGCCAAGCTACCCCGTTGTGTCGGGAAGGTCCACCACCACCCTGCGGAGTGGGAGTGGGCTGTTTCCAACAGTTGGCTAAAATCATTTCTATGAGGGAATGTTTTGGAATATGCAGGGATTCCCACAATTCCCACCATCAGGTGTTCCCACAATTTTCCTGATAAAAACAGTACCTAGGGGGGTGCGAGGTGGAGCGTGACCAAGATGGCCGCACACCAGTGAGGCTCCTGCCCTGCAGAGCGGAAAAACGTCCTTCAACCCCATCCTTGGCTCTACATAAGGTCCTCTATGCACACCACTGAAGACCGGAACCACCACTGATCCCAGCGGTGTAATTTATTGATGGAGGGAGCAGATCGCTGTGGAAAGAGAGGCCGGTGAAATTTCATGCGGACAAATTCTCCTCAGGCTGGTACAGGAGGGCGGCTGCGATAGCCAGGAAAGCCCGCTACTATATCGCTGCAACCTCCCGAGGTGAGTGCCTGCGACATGGTTACTGACCAAGGAGATCGCGCCAGGTAACACCCGCTACAAGGAGGGCTCCACCGGAATAACGCCGAGCTGTGACCGCGCATTAACTGACTGAGTGGACAAGCTGTTAGCGGTGCGCTGACGCAGGAACTGCTCGAACAGAAGCGAGGGAGCGCACTGGAAATTCCCCTTGCTGGTGCTGGGATAGGGGGACCGGATCTGAGGCACTCGCCAGGGCTCGGATGCGCTGTCTCCTGGACCGTTGTTGTCGACGTAGCTGTGAGGGACAGCCGCCATCTTAGCTGCCGGGCGCTGCATGGGACAGCGAGGGATCGCGTAATTGTAGGCGCTGGCGGTCAAACTGAACAAATATAACTCTGAGCGACCTGACCCCCGCATAGCCTCTCATACCTGCAACCACAATAAGTGCCTCATCAAAATCCGCAATTTTGTGTATGCACGAAACAAGTGCAGATGGGCGGCCATTTTAAGCTGTGCACAGACTCCCTCCGATATTGCTGACCGATGGCTGCAGGTGGTAGCGCGGCACTCCTGACGGCAACAGGTTCATACAGCGAATGCCAGTCATCTCCTGGGAACCCTGGATACCCAGTCAGGCTAAAGTGCATTTAGCAGGGGATCCCAGCACCACAAACGTTTTCTATTGGGGTGCACTGCCCTATATTGCCACCGTTACGCACACAGAGCGAGCACAACACCATAGTACTCAACGGTGCAGAAAGAGGCGAACGGCCGAAGCATGGAGTAGCAAAGGATCAGACGGCTCAGCGGTCCAACTGTGAGGGTCAGCGGGGACAGTGAGTCACACGCAGCATATACCTGCACTACCCTGGCGGGTGCACGCATTGGGTCCTCCGCGTAGGAAGTGCTGGTTGGGGAGGCCTCGAGGCGCACCTTGACAATTGGAGATCGATGGCAGGCGGTACATACTTGCTCTATGCTCGCAGGCGGCTCACCAGGAATCAACATGGGGCGCACTGATACCAAGCAGACAAAACTGCCATTTGAAACACGCAAAACATCTAGGTCTAACTCAGTGGATCACACAGACTCGGATAACGCGGACACTCAGGAGGAGGACTGGAAAGCGCTACTACTCGGCATGAAACAAAGCCTTACAACCATAGCTGAGAAAATAGAAACAATGAATATGCGGATGGACTCAGTCGTTAATAAACTAGACATCAAAGAAGCAGAAACTAGAGTGTCTGAACTGGAAGATGGCGCCACGGCAAACAAAGACCATGTTTCGCAGATGGATAAACTGCTAAAACTAATTGCAGATAAGAATGAGGACTTAGAAGCCCGTTCCCGAAGGAACAATGTGTGTATCCTGGGCTTGACGGAATCGCCCAATACGGGCCACATGGAAGACTTCATTGAGAAACTGGTTGTGGAACTGTTTGGAAGAGACCTCTTCTCTGCCCATCTCATGGTGGAGAGGGCGCACAGATCTCTGGCTGCCCGCCCGCCCCCTGGAGCACAGCCCCGTCCAGTGATAGCGTGCTTCTTAAACTACTGAGACAGGGATACAGTCTTGCGCCATGCTCGTGAGAAGAAACCGGTCCACTATGAAAACACCACATTGGCGTTCTCCCAGACTTTACACAAACCGTACAAGACACAAGGCGTAAATTCACCGCTGTGAAGAAACAATTGCAGGCGCAATCGATCCCATACGCTATGATGTACCCAGCGAAACTGAAGATAACGCACCAGGGGAGACAACATTTCTTTCAAAGCCCACAACAAGCAGAGGACTACCTCAAGCGAAATCGCCGAGCGGCATCTACGTGACGGGGACGCATGAATGCTCCAGGTCCCAGTCTCCCCCAGACTGAGGTGCACAACTCTTACTGACGCACACTTGATCATCGTTGGCGATATGACTCCGAAGAACTGTTCTCCATTGGTGAAGTATTGAAGTTAAAAAAGCGTTATAATCTGTTGCGACCGGACACTCGCCTCCATCCCGCCATGGCTACCCACCGTTTCAGCGGTGTAGCAGGTGGGTGCAATGGTGGAGGAGAGCGGGTAAGGCTCCTAGTGACTTTCCCACGAGGGCAAACCCCCAAATCTCCTACAAGGAGGGAAATTAATTGTTTTTAACTGAAGTTTCTTATTGGTAGGGAGGGTACATATGCCCGGCGAGTTGGGGATGCCGGAGTGGGAGGTGGGAGGGTGTTCTAATTTTGGCGAAATGTTATCTACCCAGTTAGCTAGCAGTAACGGTATAGGGCTCAGTTGCAGTCACAATAGGCGAAGGGATGGTGGACACCACACGTGATATTCACAACCTAAAAGTGATATCATGGAATATACGGGGTCTGAATAATCCTAGGAAAAAGAGACAGGTACTCGGCTACTTAGACAGGCATCACATCGCGGTCGCACTACTGCAAGAAACACACTTGAATTCGGAGATTACACCTCCGTTCGCTGCGAAATGGCCCTCATATCGCTATTTTGCATCGTACTCCGGGGAGTGGCCATTCTAATCAAGAGAGGAGTGAAGTTTGTACCCAGCGGGTCAGACACTGATCCTAACAGGAGGTACTGTCTGGTATGGGGGAGGCTTCATTCATATGACGTGACATTTGCAAACTATTAAGATCCCAATACCGACGATCCACATGCTCTTCTCCTACTATGGAGCAAAATCCAAACGATAGTTACTACTTATGTTATTTGGGGGGGAGATTTTAATACAGTGGTGCAACCCCAGATGGATAGGTCTCGAGTTTCCCCAATGCACTTCACGGCCACGCAACAAGCGCTAAAAGATATAATAGACACCAACTATCTACTTGACGCATGGAGGTATAAACACCCTACACAGCGGGAGGGCACGCACCACTCTGCGGCTCACTCGACATGTGCTCGACTTGATTACCTGATCATATCCGTTGGGATGGCACATTGGCTAGTACACGTAACCCATCTGGCCCGCACATATTCGGACCACTCCCCCGTGGTAATGGAGTTACATGCCCCGATCAACCAAACCCCATACAACAACTGGCGCCTCCACCCCCTGCACCTCCAAGACACTGTTTTTAGAACGGAAATAGAACGAGAAATTCAGGAATTTTTTGAGCGGAATGTGAAGTCTGTCTCCAGCCTCACTACTGTTTGGGAGGCATTTAAGGTCATAGCTAGGGGGTGGTGCATCTCCAAGGGTGGAGGTATACTCCGAACTCTACGCGGAGACCTGTACAGACTGGAAGGGGAAATTAAAGCACTGGAAACTGAGCTTCACGCAAGCACGAACGATAGTGTACTCAGAGCCAAAATACGGGAAAAACTAACAGAATACGAGGAAACTGCGAACAGGGAATGCAATTTTTGAGGGAAACCATATATGGCAAGGGTTTATGGTGAGGGAGACCGTCCTGGGAAGGTTTTAGCAAACATGATTAGACCCCCCCCAAGTTTTCTAACTACATTTCGGAGATACAAGAAGCACAGGGCACTACACAGAGAAACCTCTCAGACCAACTGAACACGTTTATGGACTACTATAAAACACTCTATACCTCCCAAAGGGACACCCCGCTTGATTTGCCACAATACTTTGAAGACACGGCATTGGCTTGGTTGGGGGATAACCAACAAAAAGTTTTGAATTTGAAATTGGAGGTGGACGAAATTACTGAAGCAATAATGCACATGAAATCAGGACGAGCCCCGGGCTCCGACGGCCTGCCAATAGAATTCTATCAAACCTACGCACCAATTTTAGCTCCCATCCTGAAAGATGTTTTATGAGGCGTTAGAGGAGGGAAGCCTACCGAGAACTATGCGGGAGGCTCAAATAACCTTACTATTAATACCCGGTAAATCCCCACTACAATGTGAGTCGTACCGACCCCTCTCCTTGCTGAATTGTGATACTAAAATTCTAGCAAAGGTCTTGGCGATCCGACTCAGTCTATTGATGGAACGACTGGTGTTGCCGGACCAGGCGGGATTTATCCCAAACCGTGCCACATCTCACAATATAAGAACACTTTTAGCAGTACTACAAGACATAGCCTCAATTGCTCGGCAGTGGCGGTCTTTCTCAACGCCACCAAGGCGTTTGATTCAGTGGAGTGGGATTACCTGTTGGGAACTCTGGGTTACATGGGGATGCACTTTACCCTTTTAAACTGGGTAAAACTGCTATATACGCAACCGATAGCCACAGTTCTGCTGAATGGTGCCAGGTCCTCTAACTTTACTATATCCAGGGGCACGAGACAGGGCTGTCCGCTATCCCCAATTTTATTCGCTTTGACAATTGAGCCTCTGGCAGCAAAGCTACGGCTGCATCACAATGAGAGGTCACTGATTTATCCTGCTAGACAACTGCTTATCTCCCTTTATGCGGACGATATGACCCTGTATATCAAAAAGCCTCAAGAGAACCTTAATCCTGTGTTACGGGAGATAACCAAATTTGGAGCCATTTCTGGTCTACAAATAAATTGGACTAAGTCTGCAGTATTCCCCCTCACGAACAAGACCCTACCACACCAATTGGATTACCCCCTGGTTTGGGAGAGTGACGAATTAAAATCTCTGGGTATACACATAACCAGGGATAAGGACGCACTGATGCGCGCAAATTACGGCGCGGCTATTGACAGGATAACAGATAATATTACCAAGTGGATACGACTACCACTTTCAATGGCAGGGAGGATATCCCTTATTAAGATGATTCTATTGCCAAAATTCCTGTACCTCTTTATCAACATACCGTATCATCCCGGGAGATTTTTAACACACTCAAGACACAACTTACAAGACTCATATGGGGTGGGAAACAGGCACGGCTCAACCTCGCTGCATGGATGTTGCTGTACCACCAGGGGGGATATGACGTTCCCAACTTTGAGTACTACTACTACTGTGCGCAGGCACATTTTGCAGTTTATTGGTTCCACCCGCCTCCCTTCATGCTTCATCTGGCGGTGGAGGATGGCTATATGTCCCCGACGCCTCCAGAAGGTTACCTATTCACTACGGCGATGGAACGAGAGCGCGACCCGTCCACGGTGGACTGTACTCTCGCTGCGTGGAGGCGGATTGCACGCAGGTTAGGGGCCCCCATGATGTACTCCCCTAGGATGCTCCTACTACGTAATCCCTTATTGCAGGTTACGTATGAGGAGATATGTCGCAGAATGCTTGACGGTCTGCATTACACCACCTGGGGGGATCTTTATGTCGGGGGACAATTCCACTCCAAGGCACAATTCTTCGGCGCAGACGCACCCATAACTATGGACACATATATGTATATCTGACTCAGACAAAGCGTAAAAGCAGCAACCCCTGCATTTCCCGAAGAACCAGATATACCCGCACCTCTACATGCCCTACTACAGGCGGACGCCCCCCGACATGTCACGTCGCTCATGTATAAACATGTACAAAATGCGCCACCTCCCCAGAGTCCACGGGCCAGACAGGAATGGGATAAAGACCTAGATATACCACTGACAGATGAGCAATGGGAACTCAGCTGCAGGCAGACGGATGCGGTCACAGGCAATAGTAGGCTAAGTCTCATCCATTTTAAATTTCTACACAGATTTACCATACCCCGCTTAAGCTACACAAACTCCTCCTGTGAGAAAATGATAATTGTGCAAGATGTGGAAGGGAAGGAGCAGATTTCATACATTTAGCGTGGGGTTGCCCCCAGGTGGCAGACTACTGGACGCAGGTTTTCGACGGAATGTCCAATATGATAGGAGCTCAAATATCCCTCAACCCGCTCATGGCTCTCCCAGGGCTAACTGAAAAGCAGGTGCTGCTGCACCTGTATACCGGATGCACTGCAATGAAAGAAACTACAAACTGTTTCACAATGTACACTTAATCAGGTAGAGTGTCATTACTTCAGAGAAATATAAAAAATCACTAACATTTCTCGTAACACAAATTGTGCTCCTTTAATTGTTGAGCTGTCAATCACCAAAGTAAGGAAAATGTTTTTGCTGAAAAACTTGATAGTTAAATACTGAATAAACTTGTCAATTGTCAACATCAATTCATTTTAAAAAAACGTCTGCATAGAACTTGTAACATTGAAATGGACGGCGATTGTGGTTGTTGTTGCCCAATGCATTTCGGGATTCTCAAAAATCCCTTCTTCAGGGGCCTGTATTTGAAAAAATAAAATAAAAGAACATCTGCAAATATTCATTGGGTGCAATGTTAAAAGCATGAATACACATTATCTGCGGATACAACGTGCATGACCAGAGTGTTAGGAACACACCTGTACATGTCCTTGACCAGACAAAAATCAACTCTTGTGATGAAAACAGAAATAAGTGAAATTAAAGATTGTTTCTAAAATTTGGTGACGTCATTGTGTGTGAAGATGAGAGGACCAAAGACCAATAGCCTTTAGAAACCACTCTTTCTGTGGGTGACCAGTGATATGCTCAAATGAGTAAAGAGAGAAGAAAATTGAAAGAAAAACTGGAATTTAGTACTTGATTAATGACCCTTACTGGAATCGCGGAAATCTGTGAAGTTGATGCGGAGTATTGGAGTGTGTGTCCTCTCAGTATAGAGAGCTATTGCCCGCACTCCTCTGAGTGATGTACAACAACTTCAACTAGTCTGCTGTAATATATAAAAAAACACAAACTGAACTCGATGTTCTAAAGCCAATGGAATGTGGACATAAAAGAAAATCTAGTACAACAAACGAAATACCTAATGTCACGCAGCTGTGACCCTTGATGTTTGATGAGACCGAAAACTCTGGCTGATTCAGAAGACGAAAATCTTACTGTTGGAAATACTGCCAAACATGCCCATGCAACGCTGGCTAACAGCGGCAAAACCTTAGAACAAGAGAAACGACACAGAAAAAATGGTAAACCGCTCAACGGTCAGTAAACCCTACTAGTTGCCGCTCGCTATCAACAAGACACTGAAACTGATGACATGGAGTTCCCCTTTACCTTGGATTGGTTGGAGCAATCTCATCAGACCTGGACGGTGGGACAATGCGTGTACGTATAGTGTAGGAAAGCGGCGAAAAGCCGCGTACGATTTAAAATCAACTAAACCACGTCTGACGTCACCTCGTATGTGGTGACAATGAACAACGAAAGAGGACTCGGGCAGATGACTGCTTCCTTCGTGCGTACTCAGCTTCACGTGGAAAAATGGGAAAACTGAAATAAAAGACGTCTTCGTGGGTCGACAGCAACTAATTGAAGCCTATGACTAATCTGCTCAAAAACGTGTTAATGGATAAATGACCGGCTCATTGCTTTAGAATAAAGCAAGTCAAATATATAAAGAAAGCTCTACTCTCAAAGTGTACAAACGTAATAGCAGATGCGTGGTTATGACCAAGCCACTAACTGAAAGCAATGTGTTGAAATACAAAACTTATGCGTGTCTCATTGGTGAATATAAACCATATAACGCAGTGGATACTCAAAACGTCATGGAAGAGCTGGTGCAAAAGCATCAGTCCTTCTCATGTCCTATGAATAATTGTGATGCTGCTGTGTATGAGTGCTCATAAATAATGAACATAAATAAGATAATGTTAGGAAATAAGAACCACAGTGTGAGTGATCAAGAATACTATTGAAAAGTACCCAGTGAAGAAACAACCAATGATCTACAAGAAATAAAATCGTGGATGAACTAGTGGTTGATGAATGAATGGAAAGGACAGTACTTACAGACTATACAATTCAAAGAAAACATAGCATTTCCAATTTACCATTGAGCCCCACTGGTACCAGTGTATGAAGAAATTTGGTCCACCAAACCTCCCTTTGAGCTAAAACCTTGGTAGTATCAGTGCCTAATCTAGATGGAACAATTTCTAAGATCGTAAACTTCAATTGAGCATTGGTGTGTTGGTGTTGTAACCAGTGCGTTGCTAAATTAGACTTGAAACTTTTTGTCCGAATGGAACTTTTGTGTTCGGAGATGCGAATTTTGATTTTGCGCGAAGTTTTACCTACATAAAGAAGTCCGCAGGGACATTTAATAGTGTAGATAAAATTAGTGCTATAGCAATCTTCTTTGTATTTGAGTGAAATGGGTTTACCAGAATGTGGAAGATTGATGACATTCCCAGTCATCACATTGTGACAATTTACGCAATTGTGGCATTTGCACATGCCAGTGAAGGGTACCGTATTGACTGCTGGAGATCTGTTTTACAATTCTTTGATGTTCCTGCTGCGTGTGTATGCAAAGAGCGGTGGTTCAGAAAATAAACCGTTAAAATCCGGTTCATGTTGGAGTAATTCCCACCTCGATTTAATGATTTTGCTAATGTTTGACGAGTTGGTGGAATATTTCGATACAAACACTTGTCTGTTATGACTCTTAGCTGGTTTGGATGATAACAATTCAATGCGATCTCTTTGTTTGGTTTTGACCACTGCTGCATGTAATACGTGGTCCGGATAACCGCGTGCTCTGAATTTAGTGCATTGTTGAAACAGTGTCTCATCTAACTGGTTGGGGTCTGATGTTATTCTTTTGGTACGTATTCCTGAGAGAAAGGCAAGTTTCGTAACAAAGAAGGCGGGTGAAAACTGGAATACATCAATAAGTTGTTCCTATCTGTGGGTTTGGAATAAACTGAAGTCGAAAAAGAAATGCTATTTTTGGTGATTAATACATCCAAAAATGGCAGAGAATCCACGCTTATGTTATGGGTGAATTTGATACGGGCATTCTTGACGTTTAATTCATTGATGTTGGATTCAAGTGATGCTCGTGAGTTTGTCCAAATCAAAAAAATGTCATCAATGAATCGTACGTAGAATGCCAGGTTAGTACTCCCTTGACTGTTGTTGAAAATGTGATCATGCTCAAACTTCTACATGAACGTATTGGCATAAACAGGGGTCCCAGAAAAACCCATGCTGGTACCTCTGATTTGTAAATAATACTCATCTTGCCACTGAAAATAAATGTGTTAAAGGCAGAATGTCAGAAGTTCAAGAATAAACACCTTGTTAGATGCTATTTCTGGTAACTGGAGAAGTGCCCATTCACACGCTTTGATACCTTCCTTTAATGGTATTGATATATAAAGCGCTGTGACATCAATAGTGCACAAGAGCCAAGATGGAGAAAATTGTTGAGTCACATTGTTCAAAAGGTTTAAAAAGTGCGTGGTGTCTTTAACATAAGTACGCCATGACTGAACAAATTGTTGTAGAAAATGATCCACAAATTGTCCTAAAGGTGTGAACAATGAATCACAGCCTGATACAATAGGTCGAAAGGGGGGATCATGTAAGTTCTTGTGAACTTTAGGTAGCATGTAGAGCGTTGGTCTTCTAGGATAAGTCACTAAGAAAAAACTCAGTGTTTTCGAAGATATCCATGACATATCTTCAGCATGATCTAAAATCTGGAGAAGAGTATCTTTAATCATCATGGTCAGATCTTGGTCTAATTTGAGGTAGGTTGTGGTGTCTTGTAAATACGAAATTACTTTTGCTTCATAAAAAGTTTTATCCATAATGACAAGGGCTCCGCCCTTATCTGCCATTTGGAATATGAGTCTGTCATCTTTAGCTAACTGCCGGATGATGGCGGCTTCATGTTTTTTTAAATTAGTCTCAATGGATGTATGAAATTTCAATTTCGACAAATCTTTGCGAATGAGAATTCCTAGGCTAACCCAGGACATAAACATAGTACACAAAAAATACTTGCCAATGGGTTTGCTCCTAGCGAAACGTCAGGTAGCATGCAGATGGGGACGGGGTCGTGCTCCCAAGTTCAAGGAATGGATACATACAATGTCCACGTGGCAAGACCACATGCATTATTATACTGAACTATTACCCATAAAATCGCGTCCGAAAGATATCTGGGGACCACTAACCACCTATCTTCTCGAGCAAGGGGCAGACCAGGAGAAGGACCAGGGAAGGGGAGGGAACCGGGAAGGAAGAAAGTCCTAGAACCCGATCGCGGTCCTCACAAGCAGAATCTGAGGCACTGTCATATTGCAGTGAGAGTGTGGCAAATGAGTAAAGACACTGGATAGGGGGACGGGTGGGAACTTGTTTACCTGCCATTGTCGCAGAATGCTATATTGCCCTCCAAGCCTAAGAGGTATTAGTGATGTCTACATATTGTATACCCTTATGACCCTGTATACGGAGAAGTGTGTTGCTACTTACATAATATAATAATATGCCGTGCTACGCAAAGCTGGGTGGGATTTTTGTAAACGGTAGATAATTGGGGGGGACGTTGAAACTATATAACAAATTTGTACGGGAAGGTGTAAGATATTAGCGCATCATCACTGCATCTGAATTGCTGGTTGGCAAAGCTGTATTTGACTTCAGAAACGAATAGCTTGGGGGGCTTTGTGTTTGAATTGCCAATTTTTAAATCACTGTAAAACGAAAAACGGAATGGAACGATTTTTAATGTGTGTATTGTATTGCCTATTTTAAAGCACCATTGCACTTTAAAGAGGGGACAGCTGAAATTAGTTTTATCTACCACTTACCATTGAACCCAACGTAATCTATAGTTCTGGGACGGTCCCGCGCTTTATTAGCGGGCCGCCATTTTTGATCGGGGTCAGCACTCTAGTTGTTGAGCTGCCTGTCTTGACGCCACCATAAAGGCCATGCTTTTGCGACCGCGCAGTGGATGCGTGCAGCGGGCGCGCCAGTGGCGCGCCAAAGGCAAGCCCGTCTGCGCCAGTCCACGGCCGGCCTGTGCCGTGCGCCACCCCCCCTGGCCAAAATCACTTTATCAAATACGATATAGCAACGCTACTGACAATCCGGAACAATGGTAATAGCAAGAAATGTTGCCCTATTTATCCTAACAATATGTCTCAGGATGTTTGCTGTCCAACATGTCATTTTGTCTTGAGGAATAGATGTCAAGCTCCTCATCTGCAAAAGAGGTGGGTCACGTTCAGTCTGACAAACTTTTAGGTAATAAGCGTACCTTGATGGCTGTCCTTCTGAATGTTAGATCCCTCCCCAAGCATAGCTATGAATTTGCGGATTTTTTAGATCTTCATATGCCGGACATAATGTTTCTCACTGAGACTTGGACTCGCAGCGCTTCCGAACCTGACCTAAATGTGGCTATACCTTCGGGTTACAACCTATTTAGAATTGATAGGATAGGTCAAAGAGGGGGAGGGGTGGCTATTGTGTACCGCTCCCAGCTCAAAGCAACTTTCTCAGCTATACCTCAATTTAAAGAGGAGGCCATTCTCTTCAGTTTTAAAGTCTCAAACACGGACGTCTTTAACTGACTTTTAGTTTATAGACCACCCGGGCCCAGGAATACGTTCACTGAAACCATTATGAGGGTAATGGAATCATGTATGGGACAATCTAATTTTTCGGTGCTGGGTGATTTCAATTTTTACTTAGAAGCATCAGATAATGCAGATACTAAGGAGTTATTGGATCGATTTCTTAGTTTAGGTCTGAAGCAAATTGTCACCTGCCATACACATACGGCAAATCACACCTTGGATGGCATTTTTACAAACCACTATCAGACAAAATTTACTAAAACATTATTTCTGCCTTGGACCGATCATAGTGCCGTCTTTTTTGAAGTTTCTATAAAAGGACTTCAAGACAGAACTGTAGGGCCAAAGAGAACTGGGATCTCGTGTGCCTGAAAACAAATAAATAGTCCCGATCTTGAAGCCAGTTTGCTTTCACAAAAACCCGAAATGGCTTTTGACACTGACACTGATTCGGATCAAGCAGTAGCACTTTATTACCAATGGATTGAACAAGCGGTCCAAAGGCTAGGCCTGGAAACCCGGACACGGGCAATTACTAAGCGGACTTCGGCCCCTTGGTACAATCCCGATCTAAAAAAATTTAAGAAAATTTGCAGAGCCAAAGAACGACTCTGGAGGAAGGAATACTCAGAGCTCGATAAAATACGCTATAGAGAGGCACTAACAGTATACAAAGATGCCACATTTGAGGCAAAATCCAGATACTTTGCAGAGAAAATTATGGCCGCAAAAAATATTTCCGGTGAATTATTCAAGACAGTAACTAAATTGGCCCCTTTGGTAATGTAAAGTCAGTAAAGACAACTAAACAATTCTGTGACAAACTTGCCAAATTCTTTTATGAAAAAGTGGTCAAAGTCTATGAAGAATTCTCCACTGTTGGCAATGATATCAGTCAAGCCGAGTTCAGGATGGATGAATCTGACACTAAAGTCTTGTTAAGAAATTTCTCCTCCCTCACACAGGATAGAGTTGAGAAAGCTATCCTGGAAATTAAATCAGGCTCTTCCCTGGATCCATGTCCTGTTATGGTTCTTCAAATGGTTCCCCACACAATAGCAAAAACCTTGACACCCCTATTGAACAATATTCTCACATCTGGGTATTTTCCAGTGGAATGGAAAAATTCTTTGATTAGAACCATTTTAAAAAAACCTACTCTTGATCCCCTCGAAGTGGCCAACTATCGTCCCATTACTAGTTTACAATTCCCATCTAAAGTTCTCGAAAAAGTGCTAAATGAAGAACTCCGGTCCTTTATAGAACTTAACAATAAATTAGATATAGCGCAACATGGCTTCAGGCCACAGCATAGCACTGAATCTGCATTAATTGCAGCCACTGAAAGTCTACGATCACAACTAGACCAGGGTGGAAAGGCTATACTAGTAATGCTTGATCTATCCGCCGCGTTTGATACGGTGGATCATCACATACTCCTTCAGCGTTTGGCAGATATAGGGATAAAGGATAAAGCCGCAGATGTTCTCCATTCCTATTTGAATAATAGGAAGCAAGCTGTGGTTCTAGATGAGCATATTTATTTATTTATGGATTTATATCGCGCTAGAATCGACTCATGGAGAGTATCTCTGCGCATAGAAGGAAAAGATCTTTACCGCTACAGGAGGCGAATGATACAATTCAGCTCAACTTGGCCATATACTCCTAAAATGATAGATAGTTACTAGAACAAAAACGTTTTAAGCTTTTTCCTAAAGACCAGGAATTCTGAGCATTGCCTGAGCTCAAACGGTAGATTGTTCCATATTGTTGGGCCTACCACTGATAGGGCTTTCCCTATCATCCTCTCATTTTGTAATGCCATGTGGGGTGCCCCAGGGATCGTCACTTTCCCCCACCCTATTTAATATATACGTCTCCCCTCTGGCTAAACTTATTCGCTCCTTCGGTTTCAAGGCCATTTGTTACGCAGATGACACACGAATTATCATCTCTTTAGCCACAAATCCAGAGACTGTGGTGGAACGTTTTAAGCCCTGCATGAGTCAGATTATTTGCTGGATGCAAAATAATTGTTTAAAATTGAATACCGAGAAGACGGAAGTAGTTATGTTTGGAGGGGACACGTCTCTCTGGAACTTAAATTGGTGGCCTGAAATAGCAGGACCATGTCCCCAGCCGGTAAAGAAGGTAAAAAACCTTGGAGTCCTCATCGACGACCATCTTTCCTTAACGGACCAGGTAAATAGTATAACCTCCTCCTGTTTCCATACTCTTAAAATTCTTAGGAAAATTCTTCCTTTTATTCCTATGCCTTTGAGGAAAATTGTTTGTAACGGCACTGATCCTGTCAAGAACTGATTATTGCAACTCACTCTATATTGGAGCAAAAAAAAGTGTGATCCAAAAACTCCAGACCCTGCAGAATGTGGTGGCCCGGCTGCTACTGGATTTACCTAAATTTAGTTCCATCAGCCAAATCACTCGAGAACAACTACATTGGTTACCCATATCCGCGAGGATTCAATTTAAGTCAATGTGTGTGTTACATAAGAGTTTGCATAGGTTGGTACCTTCACAGATAGGTCAATACTGCAAACAGTACACCCCACTGAGAAGTCTGCGTTCTGCTACAGCCCACCTGCTTGTGGTTCCAAAAGTAAGGACGCTGAAGTGGGGCGGCAGAAGTTTTCGACACCTGGCCCCTAAGTTTTGGAATACTATGCCTTTGCATCTTAGAATGCAAAGTGATTTGCTACAGTTTAGAAAGGGACTAAAAACTTGGCTATTCACATGTATCCCCACAATATCGTAAGTTTCTCTTGTCTTGACGTAGTGGCAGCAAGCGCTAAGACCGCGATCTTGTTTCCATCACAGTGATATTGAAGATTGTTAACTTCCAGCTTGTCAATCTGATCAAAGTTGACCAATCCAAGGGTCCTGTGCTTTCCCTTCCCAAAGATTTCCTTTAGTACTTAACAAAATTATTTTTGAATGAGTGTTAGTATGAATGGTTAGAAAGTGTTTCTCTCATGTTTTCTGTCTAGGATGTTATAGAATTTTATTGTCTTTGATGTCTAGGATGTTATTACTTTTTACTACATCAATTATGTAACATGTTTGCACTAAAAGTGTAAGTGAATTGAAAAAAATGAAAAAAAAGTTTTTTGCTCATTCTAATTAAGAATAAAAAATCTTTTTGATTTAAAAACTACAAAGGACAGATAATGTTTTTATTAAGACAGTGATATAATCTGAAGTGACATTTGGCATGTTGTTTTGGTAATGCGGAATCTAAATAGATCAATTACTAAAATATATAGGCCGGTTTAGACGTTTGTTACCTCCTATTTTCATTGTCCCTCCCTCCTCTAGGGCCTCAATTTATATAGGGAGAACCTTTTGCTTTCAATTTTTTTAGCAAGCGCTAAGACGCCAAGGCAAACACGCACTCTACAAAAACCAATTTTCATTTCATTTCATTCTGGTTGACATTACACTGATGTACTGTGCAAATTTTCAATAAAGGTTTTTTGAAAACTTAAAAAAAAAACAAAAAAAACAGCACCTAGGGGAAGACCCTCTCTCTCGAATCTGTGCCCAGGGTGGACAGAAAGACTATTGTGCTGTTATGGGGGTATTAGTAGGATTTCTAGTAGGTGACAGATTGGGGCTAAACCCCTTCAATTTAAATCCATGGTTCCTAGTGGGCTCTCTGCCAATCCAAGGTGAATATTCAGTTGAAACACACCTAAACAGCCCATGACAGTTGGGCCTGTTATGGTTTGGGGCCACAGCCTGGCCAAATCACCCTACCCTTCTTTCAAAAACAAATAATATCCTTTGTGTCTAATGGGCTTTCTGACCTCCCTCCCCCACCCCACCAGGGCAGATAAAACACCCCACAAACGGCTCCCCTGAGGAGCAGAAAGTTACTTCTTCTTTCTCTTTTCTGTTTTTGGGTCCCTAGTTTTGAGTGGGTTAAACACTCTCCAACATGCCTTCATTGGTGGCAAAAAGACTGTTGTGCCTTTTCGAAGAGTGGGGGCAGGACAAATGCCAGAGTGGGCCAGTGCCACCTATTTCGCCCAAAATTATCCCTGGTGTTTAGTGGGGCTTCTGCCCCCAGGAGGGGTGTTAGGGGTAAACACCCCAGTCGCCTCACCACAGGGAGACAGAAAGTCTGATGTTTTGTTTTTAGGGAGTCTTGCCAATTGCCTAGGTCGGTTGCTCGTGCTCTCAAACTAATCCAGTGTATCCATTGGGTAGATCTAGACCAGGTTTACAGGCTACTGCTTTGACTCAATAGTTAGTGTACATATTTTCAATGACCACACTGGGACAGTTCGGCTATCCCACCCATTAGCTCTCAAGAAGGATGGAAAGATCTTGTGTCAGAAGGTTTGAAGTGATGGACATTCTCAAAGTGTGTGAAAGGAGGTACGCTCGTCTGCATCAGGGACATGTGAGGGAGGTGCTTCTTCCCATCTGTAACAGCTTAAATCAAACGTAATACATTCTGTGGCAGTATGTACACTGAATGGGAAGCCGAAGGGAGCAAATTTGCTATTTTCTTAGGGGACATAAGGGTATGCTGCCAAACTTCGTAAGTAGTCCCACCTCACCCTCCCAAACCTCAAGTAATTTATTGATGGTGTTGCAAACCAGTGTACGATATATCCAAGATTTTTTTTTTTGTGTTGAAATTTTTTATTGAATTTTATAAGACAAATACATTAGAGCATATGCAATAATAATTAAAAGAGAATAATTACATGTTAGAAGGAATCATGGAATAAGAAATTGATAAATAAATACGATATAAATATGCGTTTAAATAGATAAATACAACTTGATGCAGCAAAGATATCAAAACCCAGCATAATATATAATAAGAGTGAGCAATAGGGAAAAAAGAGAGAAGAAAAACATAGTGGGATAAAGAGTGCTGGAAATATAAAGAAATAGAACAAAGGAAAAATAATTAAATAAAAGCAGAGGAGTACCACAACGGAGGAAGCAAATGATTGTGAGGGAACAGGGAGAAGAGAAGACAAAAGACAGAAAAGTGAAAGTTAATTAGTGTGTTTGAGTAGAAGTGGAGGCCGGAGGGTCAGCAGCATTTGATTTAAGAAATGGAGACTATATTCGAAGAAAGGTGTCATTTTGATCTTGAAGATTATAGATTGTACGTTCATGGGAAGCAGTTTGCATCATGGCCACCAACCAATCCTCCTGTGATGGAGGCATAGTTGATTTCCAATGACGCAGTATACATATTTTGGCAGTAGCAATTGAAGTATGAAAAAGACGGAGTTGTGGCTTCGTGAGCTTTGGGGAATGACGTAAGTCATGTAGGAGAATGTTAGTAGATGTAAGTGGCAATTTTAGGGGCATGGTGGATTTCAAGGTAGCACCAATAAAAGTCCAATAGGGTTGAATACTAGGACACTCACAGATGATATGAGTAATATCACAACCTGAATTGAAGCATCTCCAGCAGTTAGAATGCGAGAGAAGACCAGCTTGGTGTAATTTGACAGGAGACCAGTGCCAATCATGCAGAATTTTAAAAAGACAAAATTTAAGCCTTGATTCACGAGCTCCCTTATTTAAACTCTCTAGAATCAAATCCCACTCAGCATCGGAAAAGGAGATGGAGAGACGAGATTGCCATTTACGCTGGAGATCATGTGAAAGAGATTTAGAAAAAAGATGAGATGAAAAAATTTTGTATATACCAGAAGTAACACCCTTAAGTTTCCCCCAAATGTGCAAATAGGATAATATAGGGGAGTCCTGTAGGAGCCATGGTGATGATCCCATATGGGTCTTTAAACATTGTTGGAGTTGAAGATATTTGGAAGAATGATGAAGGGGAAGATCGAATTCTACCCTGAGTTGAGAGAATGACTTAAAATCCCCATCATGTAGGAGTTGATCCGGATAGAGAATACCTGCAGCTCGCCATTCAGACCAGGATAACATACGGCCATTAATACGGATCCCCGAATTATTCCACAAGGGAGCCTTAGCATGTATTCTGGAGTTTGAGCCTAATAATCTGTGACTTCTCTGCCAGGATTTATGCATGGCGGAGAGTATCGGGTTTTTTGGGTCAGAACGACTAGAGCCAGTACCATACAGAGGAGAAAGATTTGATTCCGAGGATAGAAGATGTCTTTCTATTTGAACCCATTGTGGTAAATCCTTGATGCCAGGTAAAAAATATGAGATTTGGGAAATATGTAACGCCAGAGAGTAGTGCTCAATAGAAGGAAGACCAATTCCGCCAGATAATTGGTGAGCCTTCAACTTAGTGATAGCAAGTCGCGGTTTCATAGTACCCCAGATGAAAGTTTTAATCTGGGCATCTATTGATCGAAGTAAGGATAGAGGGATCTGCAAAGGAAGCATACCTAGAATGTATATAAACCTCGGAAGGGTAACCATTTTAACCGCCTGAGTTCTGCCCCAAAGAGAAAGGCCCAAAGCCTTCCATTTGTCAAAATCTCGTTGCATTTGGGATATAAGAGGAGATAAATTATCTGCAACCATGTCTTGCAATCCTTTATTAACGAGGACACCCAAGTATTTAAGGCGTGAAGGCTGCCAATGAAAAGGGAATCCAAAAATGGCTGCTTTGGTGGTACCGTTAGAGATGGGCAAAGCTTCACTCTTGTCCCAATTAATCTTATAACCTGAAAAAGAGGAGAAATCATTGATAATGTGAAGAAGAGAAGGAATCGACCGGGGAAGACGAGTAAGTGTGAGTAGTATATCATCAGCATATAAGTATATTTTAGAATGTCCAATTGGAAGGGGGACACCAGAGACCTCATCCGATTGACGAATGGTGGCGGCCAAGGGTTCCATAGCCAGAAGAAACAAAAGAGGGGATAGTGGACATCCTTGACGTGTCCCTCTCTTAATAGTAAAGGTGTCTGATAGAAACCCACCGCAATTTACCTGAGCAGAAGGATGATCGTATAATAAGCGTACCTTATCAATAAATTTCTTGCCTAAACCAAATCTATCCATGACCTTGAAGAGATAGTTCCATTCGATGCGGTCGAACGCCTTTTCTGCGTCAAGTGAAAGGGCTAACGCATCATCCTTAAGATGTTGAGCCGACCATAATGCATGGGCCAGAGAACGCAGATGATTCCTAGAGGATCGACCCGGTACAAAGCCTACTTGAGAATGGTGTATCAAGGAAGGCAAGACCTTACGCAAACGCGAAGCAAGGATGCTGGCCAGGATTTTAATATCAGTATTTAATAAAGAGATGGGGCGATAGCTACTGCAGAGCTGGGGGTCCTTACCTGGCTTTGGAAGCACAACAATAATAGCCTTGTTAGAAAGAGGTCCAAGTGAAGATGAACTATCCGCCTCCTGGAATGCGGTATGCAGGGTATCAATAATATTGTAACCTGCCCAGCGATAGAACTCAGGGGGAAATCCATCTTCACCAGGGGCCTTGTGATAGGGCAGGGCAGTAATCGCACTAGAGACCTCATCTCTGGTTATTTCACCCTCTAGGATGGCTCTGCCCTCCGCCGAAAGAGAAGGAAGGTGTACTTTTGCAAGAAATGCTGTCATTTTATCCGGGTCCATTCTACTATCGGAGGTGTAAAGAGATTCGTAAAAAGAGGCGAACTCATTAACGATGTCTTGAGGTTTCGTGCACAGGTGACCTTGCGTAGATCTAATGGCCGGAATGGCCGTGGACGCCTCCCTCTGACGCAGCTGCGCGGCTAATAACCTTCCCGCCTTTTCCCCTTGCTCGTAATGCCGGCCTTTCATTTTCTGTAAAGCGAATTCTGCTTTGGATGTAAAAAGGCTATTTAAGGCCATTCGGGCTTGCTCTAGTAATTTGCGGTTTTGTAAAGACGGAGATGCGGCGTATAAGCGAGAATAAGTTTGTATATCAGATTCGAGTTCACTTTGTCTCCTTGCATTTTGTTTATTGGCAATTGCTGCATCACGCATTAATTGCCCCCTCAAAGTAGCCTTCGCCGCGGCCCAAAGAGTCCTGCTGGAGGTGACAGACCCCTGGTTAGTAGAAAGATAATTTTGAAGGTGAGATTGCAGTTGGGCCTTACCAGCAGGAGTCCTGTGGCGTTGGATGCTCATATGCCATGGTTTACGCCCAGGCCGAGAGAGACCCAGATCAAGGGAAAGGAGAACCGGAGAGTGATCAGACAAGGCCGCTTCCAGTATGCAGGAGTCTGTAACGAATTGAACTGTATTATGAGAAATAAGGAAATAATCAAGACGAGAAAATGTACCATGGGCCGAAGAAAAGAAAGTATATTCCTTATCCGTTGGATGGCTAAAACGCCAATGGTCAACCAGTCCGATATCTGATATGATGTCCCCCAACAAGGCTCTGTCTGACGCATTGCCCCTATCTAATGGGCCAGTTTTGTCTAGAATGGGATCTTGCGTCACATTCCAGTCTCCACCAATCAAATATTGTGAAGCATTAATTTCAAGCAGCAAACGGGAAAGTTGAAGAAAGAATGTTTTTTTGGTACCCGTAGGGGCATAAACAGACCCTACACAAATGTGAGACTCTCCAATTTTAAGTTTGGCAAATACATAACGGCCATTTACATCTGACCATGTTTTAGAGACAGTGACCGGGAGGGATTTGCGAAGGAGGATTGCTACTCCACATTTGCGGAGAGGGCCTGTGTCTGAGGAATCGTCTTGTTGAACACTACTATGGATAACCTTACCCACCCAGTCTCTGCAAAGTTTGTCCGACTCCAGAGCATCCAAATGGGTCTCCTGAAGCAAGGCCACATCTACATGTTTGGTCTGGAGATAGGAGAGTACTTTCTTCCGCTTTATGTAATGGGTGAGGCCATGTACATTCCAGGTGATCGCATTCAGAGAATGTGCCTGTGTCATAGTAGAATAGAGCAAAAATCAGGAGGAAGAAGATAATATAAAGCACAAAACAACGTGATGAACCAAACAAAAGGAAAAGGAGAGAAATGACAAGAGAAAGAGGAAACAGAAAGAATATAAGTGGAAGTAGTACTTCTAATCTAGATAAAATGCATAAAGAAAACAATAAAAAGATAAAGACGAAAGGAGGTAAGATTTAGAAAATAGTACAGTAATAAAGAAATTATGGAATAATAGCGAGTGAAGAACAAGAAACCGTAAGACTGTTACCCGCGGGTCTGGGCGCACTAGAGCGCCGCCGCGGGAAAAGACCCCACAGAAAGAGAGAAGCAATTAAGAAGGCATTAATAATATAGAAGAGAAGCCCAAAAGAGCGATATAAAAAAGAACAAAAGAAGATAGAGAAAGCCAAATAGAGGTTGAGAAGCAACACTACAGAAGAAGAGAGATCCTACAGTAATTAAATGTGAGGCAACCTCAGCGTATA
Organism: Triturus cristatus; assembly: GCF_964204655.1. Lineage (NCBI taxonomy): Eukaryota > Metazoa > Chordata > Amphibia > Caudata > Salamandridae > Triturus > Triturus cristatus. Next base: position 21,164,254 of record NC_140580.1, on the reverse strand, counting down.
AAACATATCATACACATATATCAAAAATCTATACCAATATGCATACGAGCAAATAAGGTGATACAACTATAATCAAACAATTAGGCGCCAATGCACCCGGGTAACTGCAAAACCAGTTGAGAATATGCAATAAAATTGTAGCATGAAAAGTGAGAAATACAGGGAGAAAAAAGAATAGCATTATAAGGCAGAGATATAGCAGAAGGCAAAGTGAAAAGGAAAAGAGGTAAGATTAGAAGTTAATGAGAAAAGAGGTGAGAAAGAAAAGGCAATCAGATATTATAACAGCGAAAAATGCCAAAGATATATAATAATGGTTTAACAATATAAACAAGGCCCATAAGGACCGGAAGTCTACGATAAACTGCCAATAAGTCAAGAAGTGATTTTTCCCACATGAGGAAGTATTATTCAGTCCGCATCCGAGGGGGTTTTAAGAGGAGAGCGGGACTTGTCCCTTTGTGAATCTTGTGGGAATGTGGCTGCTGAGACCGACTGTATTGCTGACTTCCTATCTTCTTGTGAGCGGTGAAGTCTTTCAAGGTCCCTACCACGAGGCCGAGGACTACTAGGAGGGCGTCTGCTGCGGTCTGGCAATGGAGTAGAAGACTTATAGGGAGAATGGGACTGATCCTGCTGCGAAGATGAAGTGAGAACTTCCATATCTTGAGGTTGAAGACAGTCCAAGAATTGCTGAAGATGCTCTGGATCATGAAAGTCCTTAGAAACTCCATCTTTGGTGATCCGAAAACGTGCTGGTTCAAATAGGCCATACTTAATGCCTAATTGACGTAATTGAGGTCGCATAGAAAGAAAGGCTTTCCGCCGCTCATTTGTTTCTTTAGAGAAATCAGCTGCCATATGAATCCGATGGCCATCAAAGGAAAAAGAACCTTGTAACCGAGCAGCAGCCAATAATTGTCTTGTTTGATCGTGACGGAGAAAACAGGCAATGATCGGTCGTGGTCGCGCAGCAGGATCATTGCGTGGGGGGCCAAGTCTATGAGCCCTCTGTATCTCCAGAGGTGGAGTGAAAGAAATGCCAGTCAGCTTTGGAAGTATATGACACAAAAATGCACTGGAGTTTTGTCCTTCAATGCGCTCTGGAAAACCAAAAAAACGGATGTTGTCCCTCCTACTACGATCTTCCAAATCAATGAGCTTACTATGTAAGAATAAAAGGTCTTGTTCTTTGTTTGGAAGGGAATCAAATCGTTTCTCCATTGCCAGAACTCTGGAGTCCAGGGATTCAACCTTCACATGGAAGCTGGAGATTTCTGCTCTAATTGATTTAGTCTCCTCAGCCAAGGACGTGATTGTAAGGTTCATGTCATCTAACCGGCGACTAACCTCAGTTATTTCATGCAGAATACGCTGCATAGTTGCCGCCGACGCTTGCCCACCATTAGAGGGCGCAGCGTGAAGGGCCGAGGAGGATGCATGGCCTTTCGTTGGCATAGTAGTAGACTGTTTAAGAGCTTCTGCGAAAAGAAGTGGTTTAGGAGACTTATTTCCTTGCTTGGTAGCAGACATTTGAAGAATAGGCTTGATGGAGACTTTGAAAATACGTGAAGGCGTCTTTCCGTGTGGTGAAATACTTATATGTGAGCACAAAAAATATGGCAAAGTGTCGGAATATACAGAGCAGCACAATTAATAACTGTATATATATATGATGGTAGGACACTGGCCCCCCCAAAAGAAGAAACCCATGTCTCACCTTCAAACACTGAAATGCGAAAGCATATTTTCAAAAAGTGGTATCTGTGCAATAACAAGGCATCAATTATCGCTATAGTCAAAAGGGCGCAGAAATATAACAGTAATAGAATGAAAAACAGCGTATGTGCGCTTATGGCGGTGACAGACAAATTTGCGATTATGACGGGACTAAATTAATCAATATTCCAGAATGCAGATTAGTCATGGACCATACAGGAACAGAGGGCACAATTCCTGACTGAAAAAGTTGACAAGAGCGCTATGACGACATTATGAGGAGACACAGTCTAATGTAGGTCAGTCAGTCTGCTCTTAAAAAAGCCATTTTCATGAAGCACCAGCGTAAACAATAGTCAAATAGCGCAAAATTGTAGTTGCAGTGAAGATGAGAGGAAACAACTCTCAAAGGAACGAAGGTTCCGTTTTTTGTAAATTTCAGCTGAGCTTGAGGAACCAGAACTTCCCATTACAAGAGAGCCATTGACCATGTAAAGGGTGAAGTGCACAAATCCTGTGCGAAATGCGCGTCAAAGGTGCTACAACAGTAGTATGGAAGAAATTAGCCCTACCAGTAGCTGACGAACAGCGCGGCAAAAAACATGGTTCCTGTCAGAAATTCCTGAACTCTGAAGGAGGCGTTGCTGCAGGCATGTTGAAGGAGGCGCGGCCAGAGTGAAACCAGGCAGGCGCCCGTTGTCAACGTCGGGGGCGCGGCTTCATGAGGAGAGTGAGGCGGCCTGAAGGAACACGTCAGGCAGAGTGCGCCGGGCAACATCACCACAGAACATCGTCGAGGCGGTCATCAACAGAGAGCCGTTGTCATGCCTCCGAAACTCGCCCAAAGCCTGCCCTCCATCTTCCGGTTGCAGCAGGGCACGAAGAGGAGATTCGAAAGCCGGTGGAAGGTGAGAATATTCCCTTAAGGGCTCATCCCGCGGCGGAGCTCATCCGTCAGGCGGCCATCTTCCTGCGTGGCCAGACCACGCCCCTATCCAAGATTTTTTAACGTTCTGCAAGGAGACCCATATTCACTGTGACCTCTAGTAGATTGAAGTCTGCAGTTCCTTCTGGTGGTGGGTCATATCCGATTTGGAGATGACTGTGGAATTGAGACCTGTCCGTGTAATATTCTGCTTAGAGATTGGTAAATAGGCATAGGTGTGTTTGTGATACCACATCCTTGAGTTGACATATCGATGGCGTCCCATTACCTAAATTCCTTTGGGAGAAGAAACATCACCTAGCTTCATCCCCACCCATAGGAGGGGTTTTCCTGTAAGTTTGTCTTGCCACCAAATTGCACGTACCGAGTCTCACCAGTGGTGATCACCAGTTTATTGGCTGATGGCATGTCCCGAGGATCACGGCCCCTACTGAGATAGTATAGGTGGAACACTCGCCCATCACCTGTCCTTTAGTTGTATATGTTTGGTCACTTTCAGGGCCATAGAACCATTCATGGATGATGACAAAGTGGGAGATCCTGTAGGAAGAAATTATGTTGGCCCACCAAACCTCCATCATAGGTGTTTTTGTAACATTAAGCGATGTATACTCTAGGGACCTTATTCTCCCACAGGGCATCCACCTTCCGAAAGAAGGATAGAGAAATGCAGGAGGGATACATTTTTTATGTGTACAGTAGTTTGAGGGGGGACCCATTTTACTGATGGCAACCTGGCCCATTGGGAATAAAGGAAGCCGGTTCCAATGAGCCAAATCTATAGAACATCTAGGAGTGGTTGGATGGTACCTTGCTAACTTCTGGATAATGGTAATGATGCATATATTCAAATATTGGAAACCCCAGGGCCATTTCCAGCTCCAGAAACATGTGGGTGCATCTGAGACACTTCGTAGTTGATTGAGTCTGATCACTTGATTTTGAGGCCTGATATCTGTCCTAAGCAGTTGGGAATTTTAAGAACCAGTGGGCCTAAAGTCTGAGGCTAGCTCAGGTAAACTAGCCGGTCTTTGAGTCCAGCTCAATGGAATGCTTACATGTCTTGGTCTGCTCTTATAAGCCTGACCAGTATTTCAATGCCAGAGTGAAAAGCAAGCAGAGACAGAGCACAGCCCACTTTCAACTTGGAAGAGGTGTGACCAGTTGCCATTTATTCAAACCCTGGCTACTGGTCACAAGTATAACTGTACTGTTAACAGAGAATAAATAGTTCCAGCTCACAGAGTTAACTGCCTTCCCCTGTCTTTCTGCTTTTTCAACATCTTATGGAGGTATTTATACTGATAAGCCTTCAAATTGTAAATTGGTGCTCCTCAGTGACTCTGTTTGTGAAAGAGACCTTCGATTGAGTTAACTACTATGTAGGCTCAAGCGTGTGAACCCCTCAACTACCTCAATGTCCTGGCTAATAGCATGTTTATAATTTTTGGAGTACATAGCCACACCTTAAGGAGGGGCCTACAGTTTTCAGTGTGTAAATAAATCTTAGACTTCTGCTATGTATTTTTTAAATAAACATTGTCCACCCATAATACAATATATTAAACAAAGTACAACCTATAGGAATAATTATATATATTGAAATGATAATGCATTGAAAACCTACTATAAGTGCACCTACTGAACATTTGCCAACTTTTGCAAGTTTGCTGCAGCGCTACCTCCCCCCACATCGAAGTATACCTACTGTGGAATCTTCAGAAGTATTCTAAGTAATGATCAGCAACACATAACACGGTATTTAGACAGAATATTGAGTTGGGAATGTCCACTTACTCAAATATCGAGTTGAAAATATAGTCACAGAGAAATATCGACAGCAAGATTATCGTGGTCAAGAATATAGAATTTAAGTTAAGAAATATCATTTAAAAAAATATAGAAGTCATTAATATTGTTAGCAAAAATATAGTAGTTTAAAAGATCGATTTTTTTATTTAGTGTTTCGGATTTTAGTTTATATTTTAAATGTATGTGATGTATTTCTTTTGTATAAGTATTGTTTATGTTTTTAATATATATGTTAAATTTTTTGTAGTATTCAATTTTCTTTTAAGTAAAGTTTACGTTTTTTAGTTCCGTAGCGGGTTGGTGGTTTATAGGGGAAAAGGGTGGGAAGTAATTTATTTATAATAAATGAATGATTATTTTGTGTTTATTAATATTTATTTGTGTTTTTATAGTGTTAATCATGGGAAGTAATTTATTTGTAATTAATCGGTTAATATTAAATAATGAATTGGTCATTAATTATAGTAATTGTGTAAAAAACTTAAGGTGCAGGTTGTGGGGTTTATATGGTTAAAGGTTGGTAAGTAATTTATTTGTAATTATTAATTAGTTGTAAATGGTAATTAATTGGTAATTAATTGTGTAATTTATTTAGGTGCGTGTTGTGGGGTTTATAGGGGTAAAGGGTGGGAATTAATATTTGATTAATTGGTTAATTTATATTAATTGATTGAAAATTAATTATGGAAATAGTGTAATTAATTTTAGGTTTGGGTTGTGGGGGTTTATAGGGGTAACGGGTGGAACACAATTTGTTTAATTAATAATTAGTTGATCATTAATATTCATTAATTAATTGAAAATTAAATTGGGGTATTTGTATATATTTTCTGTGTGTGGGTTTTACTTGTTTAGGGGTGCAGTGTGGGGAGTAAATTATTTTTACTTACTTTTATAATCAGTTGTTAAATAGTATTAGTTCGTTTTACAGTTCCATTTTAGCTGTGGGTTGTGGGGATTGTAGGGATAAATTGTGGTAAGGTAATTAATTTTTATGAGTTTTAATTTGTTTTTTAATTAATATTTCTTTCATTGGGAATTCATTATGTTAAGTACATTTAAAAAAAAGTAGATGTAGGTTGTGAATTGTGTGGTGTTACAGGGTGGGAAATAAAAAGTAAATTTACATAATGTTTTTGTTTCTAAATAATTTCTAATTAAAAAATGTGTTTAAAAATATAACATAATTTGTTTATTTGATAAAAAATATTACATATATTTGTATTTTAAGTTTTAGTATCTATATCTTTTTTATATATTTTGTTTTTTAAATATTTTTGTTGATGATATATTTTTGAAATTTTGAAATGATTGGAGTGAGAATATTAATTGTTACCCCTCCGCAATCCAACACTTTCCCTACTGTTGCTCTCACTGGAGTGGTAATAGTAATTTTTACCCCTCCGCTATCCAACACTATCCCTACAGTTGCACTCATTGGAGTGGGAATAGTAATCTTTACCCCTCAGCTATGCAAAACTCTCCCTACTGTAACAATTATTGGAGTGGAAATAGTAATATGTTTACCCCTCCGCTATCCAACAATTTCCCCTCCGTTGCACTCGCTGGAGTGGGAATAGTAATTTTTACCCCTTCGCTATCCAACACTTTCCCTACTGTTGTACTCACTGGATTGGGAATAGTAATTTTTACCCCTGCGCTATTCAACACTTTCCCTATTGTTGCACTCATTGGAGTGGGACTAGTATTGTTTACCCCTCCGCTATGCAACACTTTCCCTACTATAACAATTACTAGAGTGGAAATAGTAATTTTTACCCCTCCACTATCCAACAATTTCCCTTCTGTTGCACTGACTGGTGTGGGAATAGTAATTTTTACCCCTACGCTAACACTTACACTACTGTTGCACTGATTGGAGTGGGAATAGTAAATTTAATCCTGCCACTATCCAACACTTTCCCTACTGTTGCACTCACTGGAGTGGGAATAGTAATTTTTACCCCTTCGCTATCCAACACTATCCCTACTGTTGCACTCATTGGAGTGGGAATAGTAATCTTTACCCCTCAGCTATGCAAAACTCTCCCTACTGTAACAATTATTGGAGTGGAAATAGTAATATGTTTACCCCTCCGCTATCCAACAATTTCCCCTCTGTTGCACTCGCTGGAGTGGGAATAGTAATTTTTACCCCTTCGCTATCCAACACTTTCCCTACTGTTGTACTCACTGGATTGGGAATAGTAATTTTTACCCCTGCGCTATTCAACACTTTCCCTATTGTTGCACTCATTGGAGTGGGACTAGTATTGTTTACCCCTCCGCTATGCAACACTTTCCCTACTATAACAATTACTAGAGTGGAAATAGTAATTTTTACCCCTCCACTATCCAACAATTTCCCTTCTGTTGCACTGACTGGTGTGGGAATAGTAATTTTTACCCCTACGCTAACACTTACACTACTATTGCACTGATTGGAGTGGGAATAGTAAATTTAATCCTGCCACTATCCAACACTTTCCCTACTGTTGCGCTCACTGGAGTGGGAATAGTAATTTTTACCCCTTCGCTATCCAACACTTTCCCTACTGTTGCACTCACTGGAATGGGAAATTTAAGTTTGACGAGTTTTAAATAGTTCAATGTTTAAATTTGTAATAGAATGTTTTTTTATTAGATTTTGTTATTGTGTGTGTGTGTATATGTGTATAAATATATATATATATATATATATATATATATATATCTATCCTACTGGCGGTCGCCAGTAGGTAGTTCTAGTTAGGACCCTGTTTCCATAGGAAATCCGCAACATTCTATTTTGAATAACTTTGGCGCCGGTTGACGAATCCTCGCGAAATTTTCAAAACTAATGGGGCGCTACGCTCCGCTCCTACCCTGAAAGTCTCGGGGTGATTCGTCAAGCGGGGGCTGAGAAAAAAGGGGGGTCCCAAAACGCGTTTTCCCCATGCATTTTTCCATAGGACCTTTAGACACAGCTACAGCCCGAACGGCTGAACAGAATTACTTGTAATTTGGCAGAGAGGTAGCCATAAGGTCAAGGAAGTGCCTTTTGTAGGTCTGGTGTAAATCTGTTCAGTAGTTCCTGAGAAAATAGCATTTAAATCAATATATATATCTGTGGCAGCGCTCCGTGCGCTTACCGTGCGCTTACGGTAAGCTTACCGTACGCGTACTGTCCCGTGCGCGAGCGCGTTTCTGATTGGTTGTTAGATCAAAGTAAACATTCGAATCGGTCGAAACCAGGAAGTGTCGGCCGCCATTTTCTCTCTCGCACTCTGGGGAGGTGGAGGAAAAACAAAGTTGGATAACATGAAAAGGGGCAGGCTAGACAGCTCCTAACTACCTAGCCTTGGTTAGGGTGTCCCAGAAGGACCCCAAAGGGCAAAAATGAATTTTTTTTTTTTTTTGGAAAAATCGCCGAATGCGCTTACCGTACGGCAAAAATATTAATAAAAAAAAAAAAAAAATCCACATATTCCCCCCCCCCCCCGTGTGCAAAAGGTGACCGCAAGGCACCTTTTGTGCATGGCATATATAAGTCCTGTTGAACATTTAATAGATAACCTTTCACAACAAAGCGCATAATAAGTCCTCCGTGTGCGGACGGTGCGCGAAGCGCATCGTGCGTACATGGTCCATCCAGCGTAACGTGGGCACGCGGTGCGCATAGCGCACCGCGTGCCCACCGTGCGTGTACGGCACTAACTGCATAAAGTGGGCGCGCGGTGCGCGAAGCGCACCGTGCGCGCACGGAACGAACTGCGTGAAGTGGGCGCGCACGGCACGAACGGCGTAAAGTAACTTAGCATTTAAAAAACCGTACAAATTCACTGAAAAAACCATAGGTTTCACACACGTTATAGTTAGGAATTAGCATTTAAAAAACTATAACTCACGCGACCGCAATCCTCTGCTGATGCTAATACTGTATTTAGACACTTATTTGCCCATGTCTTCTTCCATTAAATTTTAGCTATACATATATTACAAATATTATTTTTTCATAAAGACACATATGTCATCAGCAGAGGATTGCGGTCGCGTGAGTTATAGTTGCCTGCACTAACTATAACGTGGAATTTCATTGGTTTTTTACGAGTGAAATGTACAGCTAACTATAACTTGTGTGAAACCTATGGTTTTTTCAGTGAATATATATATATATATATACATTTGTATATAATTTTAAAATTATAAAATAAATTAAAATTAATAGTTTAATTGTTTTAAAATAAATATATATTATCATATAAGCTATGTGCGCCCATCTCTCGCATTTTAATTGGAGCCATGATTTGTTACTCACAGTGCATAGTGTCTCTTATTAGGAACACTATGTATAGTTTTTCTTCTATGTTCATTGCCTGTCGATCGCGCGAACCGGAAGTGCTGTGTGGTTTATATTTCCTGTTTTACAATATGTCGACAAGTGATCAAGGACACAGTCTGTGTCCGAAACGCGTCTTAGACTACACCTTTCCTTTTGAATAAAGCACCGATTATTTGGCAACAGCATATTCAGAGTCCGTAGTCCTGTTTGTGCGCGTCTGCACGAGGATACTGCTAGCAGATGTATTCGTAGGAAGAAGGCTGCTTCCTGTTTTTACACGGACCCCTCGCCCGAAAGTAGGCTGACCTGGAATCCCAGCCGCATTGGAGTTTCGCTCGGTGAGAGCGTGATGTGGACAGCCCCCTACAGAGTGTGGACCACTGCGATATACGCGAAGTAGAGGTGAACGTCGGGAGTCGGAGGACTCGTGAGGTCGCTGAATTACACGCGGTAAGTGAGTCAGTGGTTTCTGCACGCAGTAGGTGGGGAGGTGCTGGACATTTGCCTGTATTCATGGTAGCACCAGTGACTAACCGTTGGAATTGTGCATAAAGGAATATATTCATAAGGTGTCATGTCTGACGACGTATTACGGGAACGGGAAATGGCAGCTGATTAACTTTTTCTTAATTTGCCAAAAGTCCCCAATGATGGAAATCATTGGAGAAGTACCACGAAGTCGGGAGAATACCAAGGGGCCTGAGAATTATGTTGGCATCCAGTTTCGATAGCCCCAATCCCATGCTTTTGAAGGAATGGGCAGAAAGCAATCTCGATGCATCTATGCGTCTAGTGTGTTTGCTGGTCAAATATGCTAAGATTGACCACGATAAAAATATGGAAGAGATTGCAAGAATACACAAAGAACTGAGCAACCCAGAACATCAAAAGCAAAAGGAGTATATTGACAAAAGTATTAAAGACATCGATGACCACCTGAAAAAACAAGAGGTAGTGATTAAAACTTGGAAAGCCTTCAAATTTGCGAGGGATAAGAACGATTATGAGCAAGGGCAAGTATTTACATTTGCGCGAAAGTTCGATAACCTACGCAGACAAAAGGGCATGATGGCTAATAAAACACCAACAGTCACAAGACCGCCTGAACATGCAGGAAGTGATTCAAATCTGTCCACGGTGGACGCTACTCTAGTTCACAGCGACACTGAGTCTGATATAAGCAACCCAGGTTCAGAACAAGGGGATTTGGGCCAGTTGACATTTGCAGAAGAACTGGAATAGGTCAGAATGGAGAGAAAACAGTCACTGAGGCCACGGAATCCAAACACCGCAACAGCAAAGGAGAAATGCCCGAAGGCGCCAGAGAAGGAAATGCCTCAGGCATAAGAGGGCGCAAAAAGCAGAACCAATGCTGGAAAAAAGCGCAACAATAGAAGATAACACCATCATTAACCTCACTAATATTGATCTTGATCAGGCGGAAAAACAACTCCTTACACTAGGACTCTCATTTTGTCCTGAAAGTAATTTCAGCTACTGCAACACTCGAGTAGATGTGTACAAATTTATCAGGAAGATCAAATTGAAGAAATATTTCACTATTAAGAAAAATTTGGAAATAACCAATATAAATGAAGAAGATCTGAATACAACACAAAGGACAACCTTACAAGCTAAAGACATATCTTTAATGCAAACGTTACACCAACTACGTGACCTACCTTCTTTAGAGATAAGCACACAAGGAATAGCCGATACAGAAGGGGTTGATATTGCAAAACCAGGCAAGAGCCCCTTTAAACCGAGCTCCACGTTTGTCCCTAATATGCCACGTGATGCCATCGATATCTACCATGAGCGAGTTATAGAAGAACTTAAAAAACTATCCAAGAACACACAAAGGCAACGAACTATCTCTAATTATAGCTCTAAGCAATATTTTGAGCTCATGAAAAAATTGAAAAACAATGACGCAATAGTAGTCAATAAATCCGAAAAGGGTGGCAACGTAGTAATTTAGGACAAAAAAGAATATATCAAAGAAGCTTACGATCATCTGGATGATAGTGCCTGCTATTGCAAAAGCAATCTGATTAATGTGAAAAAAAATTCAAAAGAACTATAAAGATGATCTTTGCAAATGGAAAAGAGAAGGACTAATTTCCAAAGATGAGTTTTCATTTCTGAATAACGACTTTCCTGTGTTGCCCAATATATACTTCATACCTAAAGTACATAAAGGGACACTGCCTGTCCCAGGCAGACCCATTGTTTCATCTATCAAGAGTACTTTCGAAAACACATCTAAGTATATTGATTTTTATCTCCAAGACTTTGTGATACAACTGCCAAGCTTCTTAAAAGACACTACAGATTTTTTATTCCAACTTAGCAAAACAGAGTGGTCAGATGAATACCTGTTTCTGACCTAGGACATCACTGCACTGTACACCAGTATAGCCCATGAGGATGGACTTAAGGCAGTGGGATACTATTTGGGCAAAAGACCGATTCAAATGTATTCTCATAACCAAATGCTGTTGTGCATGACCAAGTGGTGTTTATATAACAAAGTATTTATGTTTAACAACACTGTATTCCAACAATTGCGCAGCTTTACCATGGGGTCATGCTTCTCCCCGAGCTATGCTTGCTTGCATGTGGGCTGGTGGGAGGAGCATGTCCTCATGGTTCGTCACGCCGAAGAATGGTCCAAGCATATTATAAAATGGTGGAGATATATCGACAACGTTTTCGTCATTTGGAGGGGAACCAAAGATCAGGCCCAGAATTTTGTCGATTCCATCAATACCAATGATTTGAATCTGCAGTTTACTGCTCAAATCGATAAAACTACTACCAATTTCCTAGACATTACTGTCCAAGCCAAGCAAGGAGCAATAGAAACAAGCCTCTACAGAAAGCCCACTTCTGGAAACTGTGCTACATGCTAAGAGTTTCCATCCTCCTCATACGATAGTATTCCGTATGGAGAATTTTTGCGGACTCATAGAGCTTGTAGCACTGAGGAAGCCTGAGATTATCATCAGGAACTAACCAAGCAACAGTTAGAGTCCAGAGGCTACGCCTCTAAAAAACTGGACATAACACGGCGTAAAGCCAATATGAACGATTGGACCATCTTACTAGATCTAAATAGAAAAACTACCAACACTAACAGTGATATGGACAGAAAAATACAAGGTGTGGGAGATGATTTCAGACTAGTGACCACCTATAGCAAACAGGCTAAAGCTATTACAGCCATAATTAAGAAAGAATGGCCTACAGTCATGACAGACCTGACTCTTAAAAAGGTGCACCCTCCCAGTCCTACGGTAACATTTCGCAAAGCTTACTCTATGCGAAATGATCTAGTTAAAAATAGTCCAGAGAACACCAAGTCTAGAAATTGGCTCACCCCGAAAAAAGGTTCTGTAAAATGCAATTCTTGCAGAGCTTGCAAATTTGGTATTAATACTTCCACTTACAAAACACCTTTTTCAGATTTTGAGTATCCCCTGAGAGAACACTATATATGTAGGACTGACCATGCTGTCTATGTGCTGAGATGCAGCTGTGGTCTATGCTACGTTGGAAGCACAAAACTCCAAGTGCATATGCGTATATTGCAGCACCTCCGTGCGATTGTCAACTCTGATCCAACATATCCAGTCACGAGACATTTCAAAGCGGTGCATGAGAATAACTTAAAACATTTACAATATTTTGTAATAGACTCCGTACCCCTCAATAAAAGAGGTGGGAATCGTGAAAAACAATTGCGCCAACTAGAATCGAAATATATTATTGAGTTAGACACTAAGGTGCCAATTCCGATCGGTTAAAAAAAATTCCCGTACGACTCGTATCGGTATATTTTTACGTACGAATCGTACAAGTCCCGTCCCACCGGTGAAGTACAATTCGTACGTGAAAAATACATACGAATCGCATCGGGAAAAGGTCTACGAGACGTACCCGGACAGTTTTACGTACAAATCGTAAAACTGAAGTCCGAGCGCACAAGTACGATCCGTACCGCCCTTCCGAATACAAAAGCGTATGTAAAACGTCCCGTATGTAGCGAACTCTGTACCACTCGTATCCCGGGTAAACTTGTGCCCGGGATACGAGTTGTACAGCCCCTCCCTCCCCCCGCGTATGTCCGCACGTACCCCCGTATGTCAGCACCGTACCCCCGTATGTCAGCACCGTACCCCCCCATGTCCGCACCATACCCCAGCCCCGTACTTGGACGCACCGTACCCCAGCAACGTACCCCAGCCCCGTACTTGTACACACCGTACCACAGCACCGTACCCCAGCCCCGTACTTGTACGCACCATACCCCAGCACCGTAGCCCAGCCCCGTACTTGGATGCACCGTACCCCAGCCCCGTACTTGTACGCACCGTACCCCAGCCCCGTACTTGTACGCACCTTACCCCAGCCCCGTACTTGTACGCACCGTACCCCAGCCCCGTACTTGTACACACCGTACCCCAGCCCCGTACTTGTACGCACCGTACCCCAGCCCCGTACTTGGACGCACCGTACCCCAGCCCTGTACTTGTACGCACCGTACCCCAGCACCGTACCCCAGCCCCGTACTTGGACGCACCGTACCCCAGCCCGTACTTGAATGCACCGTACCCCAGCCCCATACTTGTACGCACCGTACCCCAGCACCGTACCCCAGCCCCGTACTTGGATGCACCGTACCCCAGCACCGTACTTGGATGCACCGTACCCCAGCCCCTACTTGGACGCACCGTACCCCAGCACCGTACTCCAGCATCGCGTATGTACGGACCTTACAACAACATTGCGTATGCGAGCACGGTACAACAACATCGCGTATGTAGGCACCTTACATACGCGAAAACGACTCGTACTGAACCAGGACACTGTAAAACAGCACAAGGAGGGTCAATTTGACTCGCACAACACCACAAAACACGTCTACAGTAGAAAAAACATCAAAATGACTGACCTGGCACATCCAAACAGGCAAACCAAGGCCCAAACTCACAAACCACCTCTTATAACACACCCACCAAAATTTCAAACTCCGGCACACCCACAAATGGACCAATAAAAAGGGCCCACACACACAAACCATGAGCCTTTGCAACAGACTCACTGCAGCTACAGAGCACACCCCAACAACTGCACCCATACACCTTAACTTATACACCTTCACACAAACTCCTTCACACATACCCCCTCTTCACATTCCCACACACACCTTCACATTCACACCCACAACCATCCACACCCTCACCCCACACCATGCCCACAGACAAGAATCCAAAGTTCACAAGGGAGGAGCTGGACATCCTTGTCAACGAAGTCATCCGAGTCGAGCCACAGCTCTTTGGAACATTGGTCAGACAGACCAGCATAGCCGAAAAATCACGCCTGTGGCAGAGGATCGTTGATAGGGTGAATGCTGTTGCACCCATCAGAAGGACCAGGAATGAATGCCAAGCCAGGTGGTGCGATCTGTGGAGGACAGTCAAGCGGAAAATGAACGAGGACTACGCCCAGAGCAACATCACTGGAGGTGGGCTGCCCCGCAGACCGGTACATTACCATCCCTGGGAGGAGAAGGTGATGGCCCTGCTACCGCCGGTGGGAGTACACGGACTCGAAGGAGTTGCAGAGCCTGGTGAGTACACAAACAACTTGCGTAACATGGGGGTAATGGCATCCACACCCCAACTACACCAAATGCACGCAACTACCCCCAAGTCCTCACAGGACACAACCACACTCAAAAACAACGCTCATGCCACTAACATGTGTATGCCCCATTCACAAAGCAAGGCCATGCCATGTCCCAGGCTACACAAAGCACTAACCCAAGACTGGATGTCCGGGATGCTGGGAGGGTGGGGCTCACAAAACACATTGTTCAACTCTGAATCAGACACCATTGCCCTCAGCCCATATGGCCCAGGGACATACCCATGCACCATGCTCAATGCACAGGGACTGGCAAAGTACTGACAAGGTAGCTGACACTTGGCCCTGCTGTAGGCAGCACAAGGCCCTCCTGTGACCACTGCAAACTCAAACACCAACACAACAAGCTCAGATATCTAGGACAGGAACTCACACTCACTGTCATGGCAGCATGCTCCATGGGGGGACAGATACATCACCTGGGAGACCCACTGCCAAATCTCACTACACCCACCAGCAGGCCCTGTCACACACACCCCTTACACAGGCACACACCCCGGGGCAGGCAATGGATTTACCCACTCTCACAATGGACATGTGAAACAACAAGATCAATCCATAGCCAAAGAAGCATCCAAGCCAAAAATCTACATGTCAAACACTCAGGAGAACATATCAACCTGTCCCCCGCAACATACCCATCCACAAGTGAACAGTGAGGAGAATGCTAGGCACCTACAACTACCTGGAGGAACTGTGCTTACTTGAATATGTATGAAACATGGATGTCGCATGAGACAGCATTACCATTGTCTCTCTCTCACACACAGGGCAACCTCATGCATCTCCCCCCAACAATGGGGGGGAAGAATCACAGTCCCAGGCTCGGGAGGAACCTGAGCCCACCGGCAGCGACGCCTCTCAACACTCCGCGGATGACCCCAACCCACCTGGACCCTCTGGTGTCCAAGCCCCTGCAGCACCTGCTTCAGGAACATCTGTGCCAACCACCACCCCCATTCCTGCCACATCCCAGGAGACACCCAGGAGCCCTGCCCGCAGTGAGCAACTGAGCCAGTCGGACCTAGAGGGACAAGGTTCGCCGGGCACCCAGGAGGAGGCAGACAACCCCGCAACTGCCATCCCTCAGGGGTCACGTAGACCCGATGTGCCCACAACGGCAGGCCAGGCTCGTGTGGGCAGGGGTGGTGGGAGTGGAGGCAGGCGGAGGCGAGAACCTGACCAGCCAGCTGAAGGGACCGGTATGTCACACATACGCAACATCATGGACGCATACCGGCGTGACACCAGGGCCATCAGCCAGGTAGTGGAGACCCTCACAGAGATTAAGAACCAGCAGGCCGAGCAACACGCCAGTCAACAAGAACACCAAGGACGGATGGAGGCAAGACTGGCTGAGCTCCTGGCGGTGCAAACAGACATAAGCCGTTCACTCTGTCGGATCTCCGACAACCTGGGCAACCCTCCCTGTGCCACCAGGCGAAGACCACCACCAGCCACAGGGAGGGAGGAGGAGGATTTGTCCGACAGAGCGTCCCAAGCATCGTCAAGGCCTGCATCTGAGGGTCCCGCGAAGAAGGTGGGTCGTCCACGGAAAAGACCGTGAGAGGCAGCGGACCATCCACATCTCCCAGGTCACCTGGCCTGGCACCTGGCCTTCATGCGCAACAGCATCACCTCATTCACTGACATTCTCTGCCACATGGACTTGCTGGTCACAGTCTGACCAATGATGACAAACCCTGTGTTCTGGACTCTGATGACTTCAAATGCCAAGGATCCCATCTCCCCCTGTGAACTTTGGATTCTAGGCACACTGTATAGCACCTATTTTTCCCCACAAAACACGCCCCACACCGAGAATAAAACTAAATTTCTTTAATTAGATGTTGCAGTCATTTTGCATGAGTCCACAACATACGTGTGGGGAAATGTCAAACTATGCCTGAGTGTTGAACTAACTCCAGCCATCCATACCCTGGGATTTGAGTCCGGTACAGGACACACATGGGTCACAATGTATCATCCAATACAGACATGGAGCACAATACTCACCCGTGATGGCCTCAAGCTGCTGAGGAGGGGCTTGGAATACTGTGCGGACAGACAAATTTGGAAGAGTATCATTAAGGCGGAGAGGTCATGGCTCATGTGGAGGTTCCCAGGGAGGGGGTCCCAGGTATGTTTAGCCAGGTGGGAGAACTATCTCCTGCATGCTGTAGTTCGGTGGATGTGAAGAATGTTGGCCAGGGCAAGGTTGGATGCACGGAGTTGGCCAAACGGGGTCTTGGATGACAGATGTCCAAGGTTGGTTTGGGGTCTGGGGTTGTGGCCTGCCTCCTGAGTGTGGATGGGGAGTCTGAAGGTCATCCTGCAGCACACAGTGATCCATTGCAGCTATCTCAGGTGGACGGTGATGTGGCTGGGGCGCGGGATGTTGAAGCTGAGGTGTGCAGATGCACCCTGGATGTGGACAAGTTTTCCGGGAGTTTGGCTGTACTTGCTCCGTAGAGGGCGGGGCTGTAGTTGACACGGCTGGTGTCGTGGGCCCGGGGGATGGTCTGTCTTGCCTTGGAGTGGATCTATCTGTGGATCATGTGCATCATGCGGAGGGTGTTGCAGCATGAGGTATAGATGCTGGTGAGTTGCATGGCAATTGTGAGCAACGAGTCCATGATGCACACCATTTTGCGTGCGTGGCCACTGGGTGCTGGTGCAGTGCCCTGGTGGGTGGGACACAAGGAGTTGACCCAGCTGTAAGGGGACAATCCTCAGATGATTACCTCAATCCTGTACAAGTCCAGCCTCAGGTGGCTGATGTTCAGCCATTCATCAACCGACCTCGCGCCTTCTTGAAGGTTGGAACTGGCAATGGCTGTCTCTTTGGAGAGGAGCAGCTGGCTGTCAATGGCATACGAGATGATGATGAGGTTGTGTGCGTATGTGATGGTGGAGAGGCGGGTCATGGACACATTGATGATTGACACGCTGAGAGATGAGCCCTGGGCCATGTGCCAGATGACGCCACTGTACTACATGCTGAAGGCTTGAGTCCCACTCCCATGGCCCTGCTGGTGAGCTACTTGGTGATTTCATCCTGGTCCATCCCCTGGATACCAGTGTTGGAGATGTGTGAGCTTACAGTGTGTGAGCACATCGTGTATAATGCTGTGGAGAGGTCAAGGGGGTGGCCTCACCATTGTTGAGCAGGGCAAAGTTGTCGGTGTTGGTGGCAATGATGACGGTTGCAGTGGGGTGATTACTGTGGAAGATGGTCTTGTGCAGGTTGGCTGGAGCTCTTTGCGTGGAGGAAGTTTGTCAGTTGCTCGTTGACTGTCTTCCTGATGACATTTGCTGGCTAGGGAAGCACGGTGATGTTCCTTGAGAGCCTGCGTTCCTGCCGTCCATTGTCTAAGAAGGGCCTGGGTCACTGCATGCCTCTATCTACCATGGAATGTGGCTAACTCCAATGATACATACATGACGTGCTGGACGGGGGCTACAAGGATGGGGAATGATGTGGTTGAGATGTTGTGTGGGAAGGGGCCTGATGGAGATCCCCAGGGGATGTTGCACATGAGACGGGTGTTGTATCTGCTGATGATGGAAGTCCAAAACCTGAGGGGGTTGGTTCCGCATATAATAGTGCATTCTGCCTCTGTGTGCCAAGGCTTGAGTGTATGTCCATGAGCTTGCAGTGGTAGAAAGTTGCAAGGGATTGGCTCAGCCTTGCAAGGTTGGGGTGTCTTTTGGATGGAGAGCTGATGTCAGTGCACTCACTATGCTGATGAGCTCCTTGATGTCGTGCGTTTTTTTGGCCTCGGCCCCATCTGAAGGATCTCCAATTGTCCATGCTGATGATATGGTGATGGCTGTGTGTGCCGTTTTCCAGGGTTGTAAGGCCACTGATGGTTATTTGTGTTGCAAGCTGTGCACAAGAGTCCTGCTAGACGTGTATGAGTCCAGTAGGTCTGCCTTGTCCCAGGTGGCTTAATTGTTGATGTGTGTCACAGGAATGTCCGTCAACGTGGCTAGATTGTTGGATCAGTTGCTGATCCAGTGTGTGAGGTTGCAGGGTGTGGCGGTGGTGTTGGTTCCAGTGTCCCACAGCTGCATGTCTGTGTTGACTTACATCAAGCATCTTTGGGGGATTGGTAGCGGGGTGTGTGGCAGTGTGTTGCTCGTCGGAGACGTGGATGCTAATGTGGATGGACCAATGATGGATGCTGGTGTGGTTCTCATCTAGCCAGAAGTTCCTGGCCCACAGCCACATGTATCCTGTGGATGTGAGTGCGTGCGTGACGATGGATATGTTGATAGCTTTGCGGAATTGTGGATGTAGGCCTGGATATCTGTAAATGAGTGTTACTCTGAGGGTTTGCAGGGGGTTTGTGCCAAACCGGATTTGTGACCCTGAGTGCGTACTTGTGAATAGATATCAATTAATCCTCCGGGATTGTTAGTGCCGTCCCTGCGGGTGCTCTTGTATCCGTCTGAGATGGCAATGAAGAAGTTGTGTGCTGAGGATGCTTTTATCCAGGTCACGGTCATGAAGGTGATGTGTGGGCCTGTTGTGTTGAGGAGGTAACAGAGTCCAATGGCGTGCTGTTGGACGAAGCTGGTGTGGAGTAGGAGGGACATGACCTGGTTGGTGTGACCGGGCCTGGAAGGCGGGGCAGCGCTGTGTAGGCAGTTGGAGTTGCACACTCAGCGTGCGAAGGTGTCGTGTGTGCGCTTAGGGTATGCCTGAGAGCAGGCGGTTGAATTTCGGTTGGACATTGCTTGGAGGGTGGCTGCAACATGAGACTGTTCTGTGCTGTGGGTCATGCAAGGACATGAGGGTCGTGCAATGTGCACGTTGCATGCGCTGACGGTCCTGCCTTTGGCACCGCGTGGCCGCAACAGTGGCACAGACAAGCTGATGACAGCCTAATGAATGGGTGCAGGGAGGAAGGGAGGAGCATCTTGGAGGCTTGTGGGTTGCAGAATCTGGGAACTTGGTGGGCCCTTGCTGCAGGGGCCGCAGCAGCAGGCGGCATGTACTGGAAACTAGGCCAAAGTAGCACACAAAGACAAGGATGTCAGAAAGGACAACTGCAACAGGCGTATGTAAAGGAAGGAGTGTCAGGTTACTCATGGCTCACCCAGAGAAAATGGATGAACAATCACCAAAGATGACTGACACAGGATCAGGAAACAGAAGGCCGAGCTGCGCACAGGAGACACACCCCAGGCGTTGACGGCCCGTTGGGGGGAGCAACCTGCCCAAATACATACACAACCATGGACTACATGCACAATAGAGATTATTAGCCATGAAGAACTGCATGCATGTTGCCGAACTATACATACACTCATATGCACAATCTTTGACAACTATGCCAGAGATGACGCATGCAAAGTGGCAAGAGACCTGCATTGACAGAGATGAGGCACTTTGGAGGGTGAGGAACACCTTTATTACTCAAGCTCACACTAAGGGAAATGCATCAATATGAACAGACTCACAGGTCATTTGACGGAACATGTGGGACCTACGCTGGACACCCCCTTCACAACACGGATGTTGTAAATCCAAATGAACTGGCACACAAGTTAAGGGGATGAGCCAAACACCCCCTGCTGCACACGGAGAGGCTGCAATTCCCCATTGAGCCTGTTATGGGGATGTCCCACACTATGTCCACCCGTAGCATGCCGAATGTTTCAGAGGGAAGTTTTACACACATTGATGCATTCATAAGGATCCAAAATCCATTACAGATGACTGTCACGAAGGGTGACTATCAATTCATGGGAGTCATGCTACATGTTATGTGCCCCATGGTGAGTCGACATGTATGCATGGTAACACAACATGCACAGAAGCAGTCCCCACACATTCCAAACACGTATCACCCCCAAAATGCCTTGCTGCAATCCTTGCCCAAAATGACATTTCCCCATGTCCGTGCATGGAACGCTGATTCAGCAGACGTTGCAATACTCATGAGGAATAGCAGGAGGACAACGATGACACGAGCAGACAACATGTGCAAGAACCTGGAAAAGGCAGACACACAAGAAGTCAGATAAAAGATTTTTCTCCGCATACATGGTCATATACTAAACATGAACAATGTTGTCCCCATGCTAATTTATAAGAAAGTGTCTCTGCTAAAATGTGTGGAATGACATCATCACTCGAGTGACACATCAGAACACACATCTAAGTCACTTAGCATACAGTCAGCTGGACACACACATTGCAACACATGCCACCCAAGGCTACAAGCGTGCACACTCAGACCCAGTGACTCACCATTATGAGAAGAAGTTGCGTATGAGCTGACTCCGGATATCCTCCTCCTCACTTGCCTCGTGACCAAGCCCTTCATCCTCCACGGGTGGATGTTCCTGCTCATCCTGCAACCACAAAATGGGAAACTTAGGGTCCGACCAACAAAATCAAGATGAAGTAGGTAGATACTACAACAAGTGAAAATAAATCCCATCAGCCACTTAGGTAGCCACCCACATCATCTGGGATTTAGGAGCCTTTCTAGTGCCCTTTGTTAGAACAGGGCCACAAGAAGAAAGGACCAACGTGAACCTTATCTTCACTTTAAGATGCTGTATCAACCAAGGTTCTTAATAGTGTGGGTAGTAGCGAGGGAAGCAGTGCAACAAACAAAAAATGTGAGTCTTAAAATCATCTACCAGCACAGAAAAGAAGCTTTATTAACTCTGTTCGGGTGACGAACTAAAACCAGTGCAGGAGCAGTTTGAAAGAATAACCGCTCAAGTCCAGCTCAAAAAGGGTCTACATGTTTCAGCCATATGATTGTATTCTAATCTGGCTTTCGTCAGGACCTATGAACTTATGCTACTGCTATATGTGTGTGTAATCCAAAAATAAACACAACTAAAAAGGAAAATATACAACCTACTTGGGTTGCTGATTTTTTCGCGATACTCTGATCATTTTATCAGTAGTGTTAATCCGTTCCCTACAAAAGAGGAGGGAAAAAGGAGAAAGATCAGTACCCAGACTTGAGTATCACTCCACTTCATCTATATTTACTGTCTATCACTAGGGGTCTAAATGTAACCTCTTGAACACTTGTAATTATTTATAATTATTTTCAGTGTTCCTTGTTCAATACAACACCCATGGGAAAACAGCAACACAAAAAGAAAGGAAAACGCTTACCCGTCGATGTACAGGAGCTCTCCTCACCTCACCCGGCATCCGCTCGGAGGGAATGAGGCCCCGCTCTATATGCAAACGAACGGGTATAGGACATATTACATGTCTTTTTAGAAAAATACCAAATAAAATATCGTACATATCTTGCATCAACCACTTGCACATTGATGAAATCCAATTGTGCGAGCACCCAATTCAATCATTACCTATTCTGTGTGTAAACCTCTACTGAAGCTAAACACTAGAAAACAGTAATTTTTCTGCCAATTGTAAGGGCTGAAGACCTCTAAGCACAACAATATTTTGCTCATATATATCAGGCACATTCTAAAGCGCAGAACTCGGTGGTTAAAAAGGATCGTTTATCATATTAATCCAAATGGTATTAAAAAGGACACACTATAATAGGCTTTGAATAATCACTTTACAAGAAATTGCCTACTTGCAGACACATACAATTCAACCAGAACTTTACAAAGGTCGAATCCCGGCACTGTGCACAGTCCGCAATACTGGCTACGTTGCTGAAACTGTCAAGCCATTTCAAGATTACATTGTGAAAGCTCATTTCTATTGAAACCTATGTAAGCTTAAGTACACTCGTACACTGACCTGTCTGTGATGGTCTAAGTACACCGTCCCTGTCGCGTTCAATTCAATGCGTCATAATCGAGCGCCAGGGCATCATGGGATTTGTAGAATTTTGCCGTGAATTTCAGTGTAGACTGATACTAGTGAGCAACAAGATGGGTTCTAACTCAGCTCGTTAGTATATCAATACAAAGGGGATTGTATCGTTTATAGTGCCACCTAATATCAATATATCAAGTGCAACTCAGGCATCATTTCATGCACGTTAAAGACTTCTTTATATTTGCCTTAAAACACCCAATGTTGTAGACTGAAAGTAATGAACAACAAGATGGACTATAACTCAGCTCTTAAGTATATAAGTACAAAAGGGATTGTATTGTTTATAGTGCCACCTAATAACAATATATCAAGTGCGACTCAGGCATCATTTTACGCACGTTGAAGACTCCTTTATATTTGTCTAATGACACCCAATGTTGTAGTATAATAAAATGATACATGTCCTCAGCGTTCTAGCTCAGACTGAAATTTAATATCTACAACAACGATATCTAGTGGAATCAAATTATCAACCTCTGTGCTTGGTTAATGTGGACCTCATTCTGTTGTATGTAATGGGCATTTTCGTTTAATAGTCATAGCCCTCATAATGATTTATCTACTGCTGCCCACTGAATCTTTTATGCAAATCAAAAATGCGTTAATGCAGACCTATAATGTCGCCCAGGGGATATCATCATTCAATCCCTGGGTATCGCTCTTAAGCCTGTAAATCCATTTTTGTTCCTTCTGAAAAAGGAAGCGTGTGATATCAGTAATGTGCGCTGGGATATACGGTTGTTCCAGCACTACCCATTTAAGGTCTTCTGTCCCGTGTTTAAGTAGTAGGAAATGACTAGTTAGTTTTGTTGATTGTTTTTTGCACCGAATGGTGCTCTTGTGTTCATTGATGCGCAGTTTGATTTTGCGCCTCGTCATCCCTACATATCGAAGATGACAAGGACATGTGATCATGTAGATGACCTTCTCTGAGTTACAGTTTGTGTGCTTTTTCAGGAGCCATGGTCTCCCTGTGCCTATTTCTACTTGTTTGGTTCGTTGAGTCTGTTCACATACAGAGCAAGAACCACAAGGAAAATGGCCCTGAACTGCAGGCAAATTCCACAAAGTATTGATTCTTGTTGTAATTGTTTTCTTGGGTCTGGTGTGTACCAGGCTGTCACGTATGCTATTGCCTCTTTTAAAAGAAAAGAGTGGAGATGGCACCGCCTCTGATCCAATTTGTAGAATACGCCAATGTTTACGTATTGTTCTCTGTACCTGATTGGTATAGGTACTAAAAGTATGAACAAAAGTGAGTCTAGTCAGTGTGGGTTTCTGTGTTGATAAATCTAGAAGGGCCTCTCGGTTGTTATTGGAGGCTCTCTTCCATGCCTTTTTAATCAGATGTTTGGGATAACCACGTGCTTTGAGTTGTGTTGACAGACTTCTCGCATGTTTTTGAAAATTTGTCAGTTCAGAACAATTTCTCCGGATGAGGAGAAACTGGCCGACTGGCAAGTTTTCACGCAGGGCCTTTGGATGATGACTTTCGAAGGTCAAAAGTGAGTTTCTGGCCATTGGTTTCTTATAGAGTTCGCTCCCAAGATGGCCATTACATGGGAAGATGGAGATATCCAAAAAGGGTAAACATGTCTTACTGTATTCCACTGTGAATTTAAGAAAAGTATTTTGTTGATTTAACCACTGATGAAAAGCTGTGATATCTAGTGTAGTGCCACGGAAGACCACCAGGATATCGTCTATGTATCGCTTCCACAGCAATATCCGTTCTCTGTATAGATTATGGTGGACAAGCACGTGATTCTGTTCAAACAGATGCACATACAGATTAGCCAACGAAGGAGCAAAAATGCTGCCCATTGAAGTGCCAGAGATTTGAAGATAAATATTATCTTCAAATCTAAAGAAATTCTCAGTCATTGCAAGTCTGGCACAATCAAGAATGAATGGTATAGGTGTAATCATATCCGTATCAACTGTCTTTTGTTCCAGAAGCCCTCTGATTGCATCAAGAGTTTCACCCTGTGGGATAGATGTATATAATGACTCGATATCAAAAGATATCAAATAATGTGTTTCTGGATCAAACGGAATCTCAGATAGAAGCCTAAGGACATCCTTCGTGTCCTGCAAGTATGTCGGCATTGTTTTGACCATAGGTTTTAGAAAAAAATCAACAAATGTCGACAGTGGCTCCAGTAATGAACCAATCCCAGAGATAATGGGGCGGCCAGGTGGAGGTCGCTGTATTTTATGAATCTTTGGGAGGGTATAAAAGTACTGCTCATCCTGCTCCAGGAAGAGTGGCACTGCCTTCTCCACTGCCATGTTGTGCAGCATGCAGTACACGAGGAAGATTTTACAGACCTTCACCGGTGCATATGGGAGGGACCCGCCTGTCTTGTGAAGGCACCGGAATCGGCTCTTCAGAAGGCCAAACGTCCTCTCAATCACTCGCCTGGTCTGCCCGTGTGCATTGTTGTACCTGTGATCTGCAGCTGATCTTGGGTTGCGGAGAGGCGTCATCAGCCATGGCATGTTGGGATAGCCAGAGTCCCCTACATGGAAACATCATGTAAATAAGTGGGTCAGGAGATGCCATAAGAGCCAAAGATACCGCAACACACAGGACAAACAGAGTATACCCACCAACAAGACATGCTCGTTCGTTATGCAGCCGTAGCATCATTTGTGGCACCCTGCTACGCCTCATGATGTAGGCATCGTGTGCTGACCCTGGAAAACGTGCACAGACTTGGGAAATCAGCATGTTAGCAAGACACACCACAAGGGCATTTATAGAGTGGTAATGTTTACGGTGGCACCTCCTCTGCCTGTGGTGGTACCAAAGCCAAAAGTGTCCCATCAATGGTCCCAATGGCATGGGGCATCCCTCCCAGGGCATAGAAATCACCCTTGACACCTGTCAACTCCTCTGGAGTAGGAAAATGGATGAATTCATCAAGGTGCTCCAACATGGCTGCCAAAACATCACGCAGGACACGGCTGAACATTGTCTGTGACATGCCACCAACATCAGCTATGGTCAATTGAAACGTACCTGTGGCAAAAAAATGTAGGGCTGCCATCACCTTTATCTTGGGGGTCAGCGCAGTAGGATACCTGTGTCGCGGTTGGAGGTGTGGTGCCAGCTTGGCGGTCAAGTCCTCAATCAACTGTTGAGTGAATCTGTAACGTCGGATGCAGGCACGTTCCCTCATGGCACACAAGTCTGGCATTGGTCGGGGACAGGCGGTGCCCTGCAGAAAATTGTATTGAATAACGAACATTGAGAGCATAACAACATCAATGTCAGTGAACAGAGCACATGCTAAACTGCTACTACATATCAGCTAAATACAGAGTCTGATCTATGCAATACATCCAGGACACGTATGCCAGCTTGGTGATACTCCTACGAAAAGCCAGATACACCCGTTGATTGGTAAGTCTACGTGACATGCCCTGAAATGATCTGGGGGCCAGTCTGAGTGAACAGCCGGAGACATCACAGGAGTGACATACATCCACATAGCTGCATTTAAAGGATGTCATCTCATACAGACAGCTGACGGCAAGCTAGACGCACAGGTCACATGGAATGTCAAATGTACAGATCAAACACATTGCGATGAAGGGGTACACGTGAAAACAGAAAGCACAGACATTGAGACGACGCAGATATGTCCTCATGTGAAAATATCATGTCCGATGCATACAGACCTTGCTCACGTGGGAATCCACATGTGGCATGGTGTGCGTAGATTTGTGCCATGCCCATCTCCACACAGACACATGTTGGATGCAGCAACAGCAGATGTAGTTGTCGAACACTAACAGCAAGCTCATGGGAACACATGACACACACATGACAGTCACATCGGGGCACGCTGATCGTGAAATGTCAGTTGTTAGTGTCCCTGTCCCTGGCATCAGGGGACAGTGCGGGTGGTGGTGACTGTGCCATACCAGTGATGCTGTGCTTGACACGTTTGTACTACAGGCACACATGTGCAAAGTGTGAAGGGGAAGTGTGCCACATAGTGCCCCATCACACATGACATGTTTACACAGGTCATCACACATCAATTGTGCAACTACATGAGGAGACATGTGCAATATCACAGCCTGACACATCTAGGCCCTGCACACGAAAGTCTGCAATGACAATGACTTGATGTACAGCCTTGTGCAAGTCGGAGACCTCCATTCCTTTCGTGTGCGCCTCCTATCACCAGTGTAAGCGCGTGAAGCGCACCGTACACACGCTCTGAGAGTGTGTGTACGGTCCGTATCACTATAGTAGTGGTGCCGTAGGAGTACGCGTGGTACGGACCGTACACACGCTCTCAGAGCGTGTGTACGGTCCTTATCGCTATAGTAGTGGTGCCATAGGAGTACGCGTGGTACGGACCGTACACACATCGTGTGTACGGTCCGTATCACTATAGTAGTGGTGCCGTGTGTACGGTCCGTATCACTATAGTAGTGGTGCCGTAGGAGTACGCGTGGTATGGACCGTACATACGTCGTGTGTACGGTCCGTACACACGTCGTGTGTACGGTCCGTATCACTATAGTAGTGGTGCCATAGGAGTACGCGTGGTACGGACCGTACACACACGCGTACTCCTACGGCACCACTACTATAGTGATACGCACCGTACCCACGCTATGGATGTGTGAGTACAGTTTGTATCACTATTGTAGTGGTGCCGTACGTGTACGGGTACAACGCACCGTACGTGTTTTTTGGATTCAAAAATTACATAGGGGACAAGTATTAGGCCCAAAATGCATGCTGGTTGTCATGGATACAGAGATTTCAGTTGCAATGTGGCCATCATGTGGGCTTGAAAAGTCAGTTGGCCCAAAAATTACAATGTTGCAAAGTGGTGTTTGCCTTGCTATGATGCTCAAAATTTGAACCATGCAAATTTGTGTCATTGGTGTATGTTTAAAGGGATTGGAGGAAACGTAGGATGCAAATGAGTCTGACCAATCACTCTGTACTCCTGTAAATGAAAGCCCCCAGCAAGACAGATATAAGTCATCCAGAACCCATGAGAGGGCACTTGCCTGCACTACTTTTCTTTCGACCACACTGCTGCTGTCTGTGCATCCTCTGGCACCATGTCGCGTACTGTGGAGAGGGCCCAGCCATTCACACTTGAGGAGAATGAGGCATTGCTGAATGTCCTCCTCCCACAGTACCCCAGCCTGTATGGGATACCAGGGGTGCAGGTGAGTGCTGACTCCACTACCTTTGACTGTGCACCTTTTTTGTGACTGTCACTTCTGGCATTGTGTCCAGGTGTGACAGACATGCAATGTGGTTTAGAGTGAGCCCCAGGGGGGTTAAAGGCTTATGTCTCTCATGCAGAGCATGATGTAGGTTCTGTGTGCACTCCTCACTTGCATTGTGCTTACTGTGACATTCACTGCATGACACATTCAGCCTGGCAAATCCTTGGTGGCATTTTCTGGCTATTGTCCTGAGGTGATTCAGTGTTCCCCCCGGTGTGACAGGTGACTGTACCCACAGATGTGTATGAGTTGAGTGGAGCTGTGGTGAGAGTGTCCAAGTGATGTGTACGCCCTCCTGGACATTGATGTGTGTGAGGGTTCCTTGTCATGTGGGTGAGTGTCAATGTGAAGTGTTTCACCACAGCTGCATGGAGGAGGCAACAGCTCTACCCATCTGATGTGAGAAGTAAGCCGTGCTGTGTGTCGGACTTGCTGAGCTAGCCCAACACCTGTGACACCACACAGGCAAGTGACACATGTGCAGAGTGAGGTTTGTATCCGCTGTTGCCAATGGCAGGTGATTGATCTGTGCCTGTGTGTGTCTGTGTACACTGCTGAGGTTGCGTCAGTGGCCTGGGACATGTAACTGCTTTGAGGTGCTGTCCATCAGCCTGGTGTTGCATGTGATGCACAGTGTGTGCCATGAGCAGGGAGTGTGTCGCACCCCTCCTGCCACCTGTGTACTTTCAATGCCATGTAGTGCATTGGGGCTTCCACAGAGGCCCTGTTCAACATATCAAAGATGTTCAAATGTGTGTCTCTGTGACATGGAGGAGGTGTAGTGATGTTGTCTCACTTTGTCATCCTCACAGGTAACTGCCTACGAGAAGGGGGGGATCTGGAAGGAGATTGTCAGGGCCGTGAGAACAGCGGGGGTCGCAGTCGGCTCCTAGCCCAAGTCCGAAAACGATGGCAGGACATCCGGTGCTGGACCCAGCGGATCGCCCGGGTCCAGCTGGGGCTTTCACCTCCACGCCCCCGCGGCGGGCGCCGAGGCCTGACCACCCACATGATGCGTGTCCTGGCGGTGGTCTTCCCTGACCTGGATAGGCAGTTACAGGAGAGACAGCAGCAAGGAGGGGGTAGGTACATGTCTGTTTGTTGTGTTGTGTGTCCCCAGCTTTTGGAAGTGCTCTGTAGCCTGGATACACTGCCAGGGTTTATATGTGCAGTGCATATTCTGTTCCCCAAAGTCAACCGGTGCTCATAATCACAATTGCACATGGTCATCTAGGCTGCCAGTTAATCCAAGTGCACATTGCTTTCTGCATCATGTGTGAGGGTGGTCTGTGACATGTGTTGGTACCTTGCCTGTGCCCTGTCCTGTTCACTCTGTTGGGGGTCCATATTTGTTGGCACTGATGATGAGTCTTAACATGGGAGTGTGAGGTTTCAAATGAACACACTTGCAGCATGCATGTCAATGTTGTGGCCTCAGACATGATGTGCATGAGTGGGAGATATGCATAGTGCCAGGACGGTTGCTCATGTTACAGTCAGATCATTCCAGGAACAAGGAGCAGTGTGCCCACTATAGTCCCCTGAGACACCCTTGCCTCGTAATCATGTGTGTCATCCAACTCTGTGTCCATTCTCAGTCTGTTCAGCATATGTTTGCTTCTGTGGCATTGTTCCCTGGCCTCATTTGTAATTGTCCAAAGTGTGCTACATGTGTCCACTGGACAGGGTGACCCCATTTGGCTTGTGCATACTCACACTGGGCAGTGCCTGTGTGTCTATTCACAACTATCTGCTGATGGTTGTTTGTCATAAATATGTGTTGGCAGCCTCACGAGGTGATGTTGAGTACATTTGCTAATTCTTGCAGCACATTTTTGTAAACCCTGATTAAGAGGTGTCACTTCTTGATCTGTCTCAATCACATTGTCTCCGGTATGGGGGATATGTGCGGGCGAGGCCTACATAGCCAAACCTTATGTCTCCTTGCCAGGTCTGACCTGTGTGTGATAATTGGCTGGACAGAGACTCAACGTGCAGTGACCCAGTGATGTTGTGCAGGGT
The DNA here is from genome assembly GCF_964204655.1 of Triturus cristatus. Classification (NCBI taxonomy): domain Eukaryota; kingdom Metazoa; phylum Chordata; class Amphibia; order Caudata; family Salamandridae; genus Triturus; species Triturus cristatus. The sequence continues at coordinate 21,134,608 of NC_140580.1, read as the reverse complement.
TTAATGTTTGTGCTTTGCAGCATGTGTCAATTGTTTAACTACATGATTCCTGCTCATACATTTTTGGCACCAGTGTGTGGTCCAGATGCTACGTAGTTTGGTGTTTGTGTGCTGACATCTGTGTGGACATTCTGGCTTGCCATGAGGGTGTCTCCTCAGTGCAGGTATGCCTTTTTACGACACATTTGCAGGCCCATTAGCTTATGCATTGTCCTGGGTTTGGACATGTGTGCCACTCCACATGACAGGCAGTGGGTCAGATGTGTTGCCAACTGTGTCATCAGGTAACGGATGGCCATGTGACAACTGACATAATTCAAGTTGTTAGTCAAAAGGTATTGTACCTTGGCACTCACAACACTCATCAACAGGTCTTCATGTTTTAAATGCTTAAGTTTGATGTTTTGTTGTTAAGAACAATAATGTGCCTGCATGACAGATGTCTCCCAAGGAAGTGCACAACAAACCACCTTTACACTTTCAGGGAACACGCTGGCACATTTTAAAAGAAGGCACTGTTCTAATGAGACTGTTTTTCAGATTATACATATACATGTTCCCCCAGTGTTGTGGAATTTGGGCAAGTCCTTGGTTGTTGGTGATACCAACTTACGAGTGTCAAGTCATCAAGACCTCCGTGGGCCCATGTATATGTACTTTATGCAACACCATTTCTTTCTAACAGTGGCTTCTTTAAAGAAGGCTGCCAGCTTCTTCAATGACTGGGTAAATGTAGTTTTGTGTGCACCTCCTTGGGAGCCATCTTTTATGGAGGCACATGTGTGTTCTGTTCACAAAATGGCACATTCCCACATTCTGACCATGTCGATTATGTAAAGTATTGTGATTCCCAAGGGACCAACATTTTTTCGTTTTGTGTTCCAAAGTACTTACAGGTCTCGGAGTGTGGGGACACCTTTGGTATAGAGGTGTGTTACTTTGCCTTGGGTGCACCACTACTGTTTCTTTCAGGGTAAACAAGAGGTGGAATGACTTCTATGTATTGCTGTGCTCACCTGTTCCCAGACACTAGCTCCTCAGTGTATTTCTCATTCAAGTTTTGGGCTGGTGTGTCCTATTTTTCCTTGTGTCCAAGTGGCATGGTGGGTCTACCAACTGGGGAGTACAGGGCTTACATATGTGCGGAGTAATCTAGCTGTTACTCATGATGCATTGCCTGATATGCACTGTGACCTATTGGTTTTGTACTCATTTGTCAGATGTATACAGGTGACTGATGTTTTTCTGTATCTTCACCTTGCCCACAGCATCATCATTGGAAACCGAGGGAGACACCTGCACGGACCTGGATGAGGGACCCAGCACCAGTGCCACCAGTGCTGGCGAATCTGCGGGAGCCAGTGGCACGGAGGGCGAGGGGAGTCAGTTGGAGGACCTGTCTGGTGGCGATTCCAACTACGACGCAGACGGGTCCGATGCTGACCTAATCGAGGGGGCGGAGGCTGCTACAACACCTGGCAGCAGCCCAACATCTGTCCCCGCCTCCTCCATTCCCATCACCGCCCTCCCAGTTGCTCCGGTCCCTTCTGTCCGTGCAGGGCCCCACCATGTCTCCTTAGGGACAGGCACCGCACCCCCTGCCCCTGTCACCCCTGCTGCCCTCAGTGCTGAGTCTGTGGACATACTGCGGCAGTTGCAGGTTGGGCAGGCATCTGTGCTGACTGTCCTCGATGGCCACACCACACTGCTGACACAGATGGTATCGTTCATGGAGGCCATGTCAGCAATGATGTCTGAACAACGCAGGTTTCTGCGGTCCATGGACTCTTCCCTGACGGCAGCAGTGACTCTCCTGCAGCGCTTCGTCCCTCCCCACCCCAGCCCCATCCACACTTCCCTCTCCCATACCTGTCCCATGCACACCCAGACATTCCCAAGCACGCACCCCACCAGACACAGGCAGCACACTACCAAGTAAGGGCAAGCGCACACCTCCTGGCACGCACACTCAGGGGGATGTAGGCACATCCACTGGGTCTGGGGCAAAAAGACATACATGCAGCCACAGTCTGAGTCCGCATGCCTCACAACCCAGTCCCTCCAAAAGCACTCCCCTTGGCTCCCCTGCCAAACTGACAGCCAAAGAGGTCGACATGGGTGAGCTGCCCATTACCCCCACTGTGACACCACCCTGCAAGCGGACGAGGAAGTCCCCGGGCAGGGTAGTCGAGTCCCCCCCCTGTCCACCCCTCCCCCAAGAGCGCTGCACCCCATCCCTTGGCCCTGAGGTTTCTTCCGGTGCAGGGGTTACCCTGGACGCCCTGGCAGCAGTGTGCAGCGCCGAGCTCACCTCCACCTTTGGCGCTGCCCCACCCCCTGTGGTGGAGAAGTCCACCCCTGCACCCACCACACCTACCCTTCCCCCTCCTGTCCCTGCGGTACCTGGTCCTTCCCCACATGATGCCCCCCCCCCCCCCCCCACCCTCCCGGTCGACGAACCTGAGGGTTCCACTGTGCAGGCAAGCTAGGGGAAACGCATGCCCATGTGTCCCCCCAAGGACTTCTATTATGGACTGGCCATTGGCCTTTGTATATAGTGTGATTTAATAATTTCTTTTTTATGCTGAATAAAGCATTTTATTTTTACTTTGAACACACTTGCAATTCAGGTATTGATGTTGGTGCTGAGGCTCCAGGAGTTGGTGTTGTGGTAATGTGTTATGGTTCTGAGAAATGTTCTAGTCTGATGGTCATGAGGTGGACCATGGTATCTGCGTGCCATCACAAGGTCTCTGCAAATAATAATTGGTAGTGTGTGTTATTTTAGTTTTGAGACATTGTCCCAAGGAGTGTTCCTTCCTCTGTGACACCTGATATCTTCCCTGCAAAGAGTTGCACAATTGTTGTGCTGACCTGTGTCTACATTTCCTTTGTTGGTGACGGATCCCTTCAACTATGGCCATGAAGGTGGGGGAGGAGCCAAGATGGCGACCGGAGCAGACGCTTGAGCGCCCGGCTCCGTCGGTCCGTGGCCTCGGACTACTATCCTGATGCCCATCCTCGCCGATTTTCGAGGTGCACCGTGTGCGAAGATGCGCTGACCGCGTTGCCGCTTTCCCGGAGTCTCAGCCCGCCCAGATGCCCGAGTACTGGGTGCTTTTGTCCTCTGCACCGAAACCCTGCGCCATTACGGCCTTCGCTGGCCCCCTGGAAGCTCCGCAGTTGCCGGACCAGCTAGCGCTAACCTGAGCCCCGCGGTCCCGATTTCACCTCGCACCACGGATCGTTGCCGGACGAGCCCGGAGAAGGACGGCCGGACACCTTCTGCACCCTGTGCCGGACGGGCTGGAGCTGTGGGGTGGGCCCCTGTGCGGCGGGTCCCCTGCCCCGCTCTGAGTACCGCGCTGTGGGAGGCAGCTGCCCCCTTCACCTATTGCCTAGCCAGCGGCGGAGGGACCCTGCGAGAAGAGAAGCGATTGTCGGCCTTTCCCGTTGCGGCGTAGACCTGAGGGGAATTGACTACTTGCTACGACCCCCCCCCCGGCCATTGCACCGTATAGCGGCAAAACATGGCGTTTAGTGCCTGCTTGCGGTTGGGGGGCGATACTCCGGTCTCGCCCGCCGCCCACTTCGCCCCCTCTCTTCCGGACACCAGCTCCACTGTGCCGTCCCGGATTGCTGCCGCTGTGGGGGCCCAGCCTCCGCTTACATGCGGCTCCGTTCTGGCTGCCCTGCGGGACTTCCAACTACAGATGTGCGCTGGCCTGCAGGCGCTGAGTGAGCGGTTTGACCCCATACTGTCGGCCGCGGGTCGTGAGCGCACTGTGTGCCATCTACAGGGCGTGGGTCTCCCGGTGCTTTTGTCCGCTTGCGGGGACGCAACGGCGGTGTGTGACTGTGTTACTCTGGTGCCTTCACCTGGCGCTCCCGGCGCCCAGGGTACACCGCTCTACACCTCAACTGCGGATGCTCTGTCCCCCTGGTCATGGCTGCCTGCTTCATTGTTGCCTGCCTCACCGCGTCCACTGGACTATCCTGTTGAGAGATGCCTAACGGCTTCGGGGAGCCGTCCGCGGTGGCCCACTGCTGACTTTTTGTGGAACTCCTGTACCTTACTTGCCAGGTTTGGATTTTATGTGGTGCAAAGAGGGACCTTAATCGAGGGGCGGCGGCCATTTCGTGATCCTACTTCACCATCCTTTCACAAGCGACCATCTTGTTTTTGTTTGTTTGGGACACGGGGCCTTCATGCAGGGGCTGGTTTAATCCCAAGCCCGCGATCGGGCCAGGGCTAGACTGACTTCTAATGCCATGGTTTATGGACGGGCTGGCCTGGGACTGGAACTGTATGCATGTTATGCGCGCACTCGTTGCGACTTGTATCCCTTCGCTTACACTGTGGTGCCATGGTATCTTCGCATGCCGTTTTTTTTTTTTGGCGTAGTGGGCTCTCAGTGTGTGGGGGCCATGACTGGCTGATGGTTTGGGGCGCTCTGGTGTCCCGTGGGCTCCTCCCCGCCTTCTTTTCTGTTTTCTTATTTTCTTTCCTCTATTCCTACTTTCTTTCTCCTCTATATTTCGGGTTCATTGGGCGACAGGCACTATGCTGGGGGGGGGTAGGCCGTAGCCTCCGCATTGGTGTAGGGTGGGGGGGTAATACTCTGTTCTTAATTAGTTCTATGGGCCTTTTTTCCTTTATGTCTCTGCGTTCTGCTTTCTTCGATTCTGGGTCCGGGTGCGGGGTGGATCGAGTGGGGGCGGCTCCGGAGGGGTGCGTACTTGCCCATGTGACTATCCTGTTATATTTCTGCACCGCCTCACTGTTTGAGTTTTTGCTTCAATTGTTGTTCTTCTTGCTGTTGCTGCTCTCCCGTGTGGTGAGGCTATCTTGCGGACTCGAATCTCCTTTGTTCCTATCCTTCATTGACTTTTTTCTTGATAAACTTATCTAAAAACTTAAAATTAACCTTCACTTCTCCTTCCCCGAGTGTCAAAGATATCTCCAGTATGTGATCCATAACTTGTTGTTAATCCTGACTGTTGACGCACGGGGGATTTAAAGTGGGTATCAGTGCTTCATTGTATCGTGGCCGGCCTGAAGGTTGTAGGCCCGTATTTGTTCTTTCAAGATGCACGAATAAAGGTTTTTAAAAAAAAAAAAAAAAAAAAAAAAAAAAAACTATGGCCATGAATGCTCGGCAATGTCTCAGGCTGCATCGTCTGTGCCATCCTTGCTAGTCACTGTACTTGTGTATTGAGTATGTTGAAATGCCTTCATGGAGAAATTCTCCCTTTTCAGCACTATGCATGTGTGTACTCCTGGCCTAGCACACATATGGTACTTGTTCTGCAGGGTATTTGGCCACCTGACTCACAATTGTGGGCATTGTATCTGTGGGAACTCCACCCTATTCCTTCCATGAGAGACAACGTCTTGGTGGCTGGCCCAGCACCTGTACATTCCTATCAGTCCTGGGATGTGCGTGACAGTGTGTGTTCCCTTTGGCTCTCTTAGTTTAGTAGGCAGTGACATGACTATACAGTCTTGTGGCATGATCTCAGTGTGTGTATTGTGCTGCATCTGCCAGGGGTGGGTATGCATGTGTTATTTGTCCTCACACCCACATGTGGTGTGTCATGCAGTGGGGGAAAGACATCCATCCTCCTGGGAGTGGGACAATGCTGTCAGTGATGTGGTGTTATGGCACTATCATCATTGTCCAAAGTTAGGGATGCGTACATACACCCATGGAGTTGTGGTCATCTGATAATGATGTACACCCCCATGTCTCTGTCCACTGCTGGGAGTCCTCTGCACCCACCCCTCATATTGAAGGCCACTGCTGGTAGTCATTTACACCCACCCCCATGTCTCTGTCCACTGCTGGGAGTCGTCTGCACCCACCCCTCATATTGCAGGCCACTGCTGGTAGTCATTTATACCCACCCCTCACATGTTTGTCCACTGCTGGTAGTGATATGCACCCACCCCCATGTCTCTGTCCACTGCTGGGAGTCCTCTGCACCCACCCATATATGTCTGTCCACTGCTGGGAGTGATATGCACCCACCCCTCATATTGCAGGCCACATTTCCCCATGTCCGTGCATGGAACGCTGATTCAGCAGACGTTGCAATACTCATGAGGAATAGCAGGAGGACAACGATGACACGAGCAGACAACATGTGCAAGAACCTGGGAAAGGCAGACACACAAGAAGTCAGATAAAAGATTTTTCTCCGCATACATGGTCATATACTAAACATGAACAATGTTGTCCCCATGCTAATTTAAAAGAAAGTGTCTCTGCTAAAATGTGTGGAATGACATCATCACTCGAGTGACACATCAGAACACACATCTAAGTCACTTAGCATACAGTCAGCTGGACACACACATTGCAACACATGCCACCCAAGGCTACAAGCGTGCACACTCAGACCCAGTGACTCACCATTATGAAAAGAAGTTGCGTATGAGCTGACTCCGGATATCCTCCTCCTCCTCACTTGCCTCGTGACCAAGCCCTTCATCCTCCACGGGTGGATGTTCCTGCTCATCCTGCAACCACAAAATGGGAAACTTAGGGTCCGACCAACAAAATCAAGATGAAGTAAGAAGATACTACAACAAGTGAAAATAAATCCCATCAGCCATTTAGGTAGCCACCCACATCATCTGGGATTTAGGAGCCTTTCTAGTGCCCTTTGTTAGAACAGGGCCACAAGAAGAAAGGACCAACGTGAACCTTATCTTCACTTTAAGATGCTGTATCAACCAAGGTTCTTAATAGTGTGGGTAGTAGCGAGGGAAGCAGTGCAACAAACAAAAAATGTGAGTCTTAAAATCATCTACCAGCACAGAAAAGAAGCTTTATTAACTCTGTTCGGGTGACGAACTAAAACCAGTGCAGGAGCAGTTTGAAAGAATAACCGCTCAAGTCCAGCTCAAAAAGGGTCTACATGTTTCAGCCATATGATTGTATTCTAATCTGGCTTTCGTCAGGACCTATGAACTTATGCTACTGCTATATGTGTGTGTAATCCAAAAATAAACACAACTAAAAAGGAAAATATACAACCTACTTGGGTTGCTGATTTTTTCGCGATACTCTGATCATTTTATCAGTAGTGTTAATCCGTTCCCTACAAAAGAGGAGGGAAAAAGGAGAAAGATCAGTACCCAGACTTGAGTATCACTCCACTTCATCTATATTTACTGTCTATCACTAGGGGTCTAAATGTAACCTCTTGAACACTTGTAATTATTTATAATTATTTTCAGTGTTCCTTGTTCAATACAACACCCATGGGAAAACAGCAACACAAAAAGAAAGGAAAACGCTTACCCGTCGATGTACGGGAGCTCTCCTCACCTCACCCAGCATCCGCTCGGAGGGAATGAGGCCCCGCTCTATATGCAAACGAACGGGTATAGGACATATTACATGTCTTTTTAGAAAAATACCAAATAAAATATCGTACATATCTTGCATCAACCACTTGCACATTGATGAAATCCAATTGTGCGAGCACCCAATTCAATCATTACCTATTCTGTGTGTAAACCTCTACTGAAGCTAAACACTAGAAAACGGTAATTTTTCTGCCAATTGTAAGGGCTGAAGACCTCTAAGCACAACAATATTTTGCTCATATATATCAGGCACATTCTCAAGCGCAGAACTCGGTGGTTAAAAAGGATCGTTTATCATATTAATCCAAATGGTATTAAAAAGGACACACTATAATAGGCTTTGAATAATCACTTTACAAGAAATTGCCTACTTGCAGACACATACAATTCAACCAGAACTTTACAAAGGTCGAATCCCGGCACTGTGCACAGTCCGCAATACTGGCTACGTTGCTGAAACTGTCAAGCCGTTTCAAGATTACATTGTGAAAGCGCATTTCTGTTGAAACCTATGTAAGCTTAAGTACACTCGTACACTGACCTGTCTGTGATGGTCTAAGTACACCGTCCCTGTCGTGTTCAATTCAATGCGTCATAATCGAGCGCCAGGTCATCAGGGGATTTGTAGAATTTTGCCGTGAATTTCAGTGTAGACTGATACTAGTGAGCAACAAGATGGGTTCTAACTCAGCTCGTTAGTATATCAATACAAAGGGGATTGTATCGTTTATAGTGCCACCTAATATCAATATATCAAGTGCAACTCAGGCATAATTTCATGCACGTTAAAGACTTCTTTATATTTGCCTTAAAACACCCAATGTTGTGGACTGATAATAATGAACAACAAGATGGACTATAACTCAGCTCTTAAGTATATAAGTACAAAAGGGATTGTATTGTTTATAGTGCCACCTAATAACAATATATCAAGTGCGACTCAGGCATCATTTTACGCACGTTGAAGACTCCTTTATATTTGTCTAATGACACCCAATGTTGTAGTATAATAAAATGATACATGTCCTCCGCGTTCTAGCTCAGACTGAAATTTAATATCTACAACAACGATATCTAGTGGAATCAAATTATCAACCTCTGTGCTTGGTTAATGTGGACCTCATTCTGTTGTATGTAATGGGCATTTTCGTTTAATAGTCATAGCCCTCATAATGATTTATCTACTGCTGCCCACTGAATCTTTTATGCAAATCAAAAATGCGTTAATGCAGACCTATAATGTCGCCCAGGGGATATCATCATTCAATCCCTGGGTATCGCTCTTAAGCCTGTAAATCCATTTTTGTTCCTTCTGAAAAAGGAAGCGTGTGATATCAGTAATGTGCGCAGGGATATACGGTTGTTCCAGCACTACCCATTTAAGGTCTTCTGCCCCGTGTTTAAGTAGTAGGAAATGACTAGTTAGTTTTGTTGATTGTTTTTTGCACCGAATGGTGCTCTTGTGTTCATTGATGCGCAGTTTGATTTTGCGCCTCGTCATCCCTACATATCGAAGATGACAAGGACATGTGATCATGTAGATGACCTTCTCTGAGTTACAGTTTGTGTGCTTTTTCAGGAGCCATGGTCTCCCTGTGCCTATTTCTACTTGTTTGGTTCGTTGAGTCTGTTCACATACAGAGCAAGAACCACAAGGAAAATGGCCCTGAACTGCAGGCAAATTCCACAAAGTATTGATTCTTGTTGTAATTGTTTTCTTGGGTCTGGTGTGTACCAGGCTGTCACGTATGCTATTGCCTCTTTTAAAAGAAAAGAGTGGAGATGGCACCGCCTCTGATCCAATTTGTAGAATACGCCAATGTTTACGTATTGTTCTCTGTACCTGATTGGTATAGGTACTAAAAGTATGAACAAAAGTGAGTCTAGTCAGTGTGGGTTTCTGTGTTGATAAATCTAGAAGGGCCTCTCGGTTGTTATTGGAGGCTCTCTTCCATGCCTTTTTAACCAGATGTTTGGGATAACCACGTGCTTTGAGTTGTGTTGACAGACTTCTCGCATGTTTTTGAAAATTTGTCAGTTCAGAACAATTTCTCCGGATGAGGAGAAACTGGCCGACTGGCAAGTTTTCACGCAGGGCCTTTGGATGATGACTTTCGAAGGTCAAAAGTGAGTTTATGGCCATTGGGTTCTTATAGAGTTCGCTCCCAAGATGGCCATTACATGGGTAGATGGAGTTATCCAAAAAGGCTAACATGTCTTACTGTATTCCACTGTGAATTTAAGAAAAGTATTTTGTTGATTTAACCACTGATGAAAAGCTGTGATATCTAGTGTAGTGCCACGGAAGACCACCAGGATATCGTCTATGTATCGCTTCCACAGCAATATCCGTTCTCTGTATGGATTATGGTGGACAAGCACGTGATTCTGTTCAAACAGATGCACATACAGATTAGCCAACGAAGGAGCAAAAATGCTGCCCATTGAAGTGCCAGAGATTTGAAGATAAATATTATCTTCAAATCTAAAGAAATTCTCAGTCATTGCAAGTCTGGCACAATCAAGAATGAACGGTATAGGTGTAATCATATCCGTATCAACTGTCTTTTGTTCCAGAAGCCCTCTGATTGCATCAAGAGTTTCACCCTGTGGGATAGATGTATATAATGACTCCATATCAAAAGATATCAAATAATCTGTTTCTGGATCAAACGGAATCTCAGATAGAAGCCTAAGGACATCCTTCGTGTCCTGCAAGTATGTCGGCATTGTTTTGACCATAGGTTTTAGAAAAAAATCAACAAATGTCGACAGTGGCTCCAGTAATGAACCAATCCCAGAGATAATGGGGCGGCCAGGTGGAGGTCGCTGTATTTTATGAATCTTTGGGAGGGTATAAAAGTACTGCTCATCCTGCTCCAGGAAGAGTGGCACTGCCTTCTCCACTGCCATGTTGTGCAGCATGCAGTACACGAGGAAGATTTTACAGACCTTCGCCGGTGCATATGGGAGGGACCCGCCTGTCTTGTGAAGGCACCGGAATCGGCTCTTCAGAAGGCCAAACGTCCTCTCAATCACTTGCCTGGTCTGCCCGTGTGCATTGTTGTACCGGTGATCTGCAGCTGATCTTGGGTTGCGGAGAGGCGTCATCAGCCATGGCATGTTGGGATAGCCAGAGTCCCCTACATGGAAACATCATGTAAATAAGTGGGTCAGGAGATGCCATAAGAGCCAAAGATACCGCAACACACAGGACAAACAGAGTATACCCACCAACAAGACATGCTCGTTCGTTATGCAGCCGTAGCATCATTTGTGGCACCCTGCTACGCCTCATGATGTAGGCATCGTGTGCTGACCCTGGAAAACGTGCACAGACTTGGGAAATCAGCATGTTAGCAAGACACACCACAAGGGCATTTATAGAGTGATAATGTTTACGGTGGCACCTCCTCTGCCTGTGGTGGTACCAAAGCCAAAAGTGTCCCATCAATGGTCCCAATGGCATGGGGCATCCCTCCCAGGGCATAGAAATCACCCTTGACACCTGTCAACTCCTCTGGAGTAGGAAAATGGATGAATTCATCAAGGTGCTCCAACATGGCTGCCAAAACATCACGCAGGACACGGCTGAACATTGTCTGTGACATGCCACCAACATCAGCTATGGTCAATTGAAACGTACCTGTGGCAAAAAAATGTAGGGCTGCCATCACCTTTATCTTGGGGGTCAGCGCAGTAGGATACCTGTGTCGCGGTTGGAGGTGTGGTGCCAGCTTGGCGGTCAAGTCCTCAATCAACTGTTGAGTGAATCTGTAACGTCGGATGCAGGCACGTTCCCTCATGGCAAACAAGTCTGGCATTGGTCGGGGACAGGCGGTGCCCTGCAGAAAATTGTATTGAATAACGAACATTGAGAGCATAACAACATCAATGTCAGAGAACAGAGCACATGCTAAACTGCTACTACATATCAGCTAAATACAGAGTCTGGTCTATGCAATACATCCAGGACACGTATGCCAGCTTGGTGATACTCCTACGAAAAGCCAGATACACCCGTTGATTGGTAAGTCTACGTGACATGCCCTGAAATGATCTGGGGGCCAGTCTGAGTGAACAGCCAGAGACATCACAGGAGTGACATACATCCACATAGCTGCATTTAAAGGATGTCATCTCATACAGACAGCTGACGGCAAGCTAGACGCACAGGTCACATGGAATGTCAAATGTACAGATCAAACACATTGCGATGAAGGGGTACACGTGAAAACAGAAAGCACAGACATTGAGACGACGCAGATATGTCCTCATGTGAAAATATCATGTCCGATGCATACAGACCTTGCTCACGTGGGAATCCACATGTGGCATGGTGTGCGTAGATGTGTGCCATGCCCATCTCCACACAGACACATGTTGGATGCAGCAACAGCAGATGTAGTTGACGGAACACTAACAGCAAGCTCATGGGAACACATGACACACACATGACAGTCACATCGGGGCACGCTGATCGTGAAATGTCAGTTGTTAGTGTCCCTGTCATCAGGGGACAGTGCGGGTGGTGGTGACTGTGCCATACCAGTGATGCTGTGCTTGACACGTTTGTACTACAAGCACACATGTGCAAAGTGTGAAGGGGAAGTGTGCCACATAGTGCCCCATCACACATGACATGTTTACACAGGTCATCACACATCAATTGTGCAACTACATGAGGAGACATGTGCAATATCACAGCCTGACACACCTAGGCCCTGCACATGAAAGTCTGCAATGACAATGACTTGATGTACAGCCTTGTGCAAGTCGGAGACCTCCATTCCTTTCGTGTGCGCCTCCTATCACCAGTGTAAGCGCGTGAAGCGCACCGTACACACGCTCTGAGAGCGTGTGTACGGTCCGTATCACTATAGTAGTGGTGCCGTAGGAGTACACGTGGTACGGACCGTACACACGCTCTCAGAGCGTGTGTACGGTCCGTATCACTATAGTAGTGGTGCCGTAGGAGTACGCGTGGTACGGACCGTACACACATCGTGTGTACGGTCCGTATCACTATAGTAGTGGTGCCGTGTGTACGGTCCGTATCACTATAGTAGTGGTGCCGTAGGAGTACGCGTGGTATGGACCGTACATACGTCGTGTGTACGGTCCGTACACACGTCGTGTGTACGGTGCGTATCACTATAGTAGTGGTGCCGTAGGAGTACGCGTGGTACGGACCGTACACACGCGTACTCCTACGGCACCACTACTATAGTGATACGCACCGTACCCACGCTATGGATGTGTGAGTACGGTTTGTATCACTATTGTAGTGGTGCCGTACGTGTACGGGTACAACCCACCGTACGTGTTTTTTGGATTCAAAAATTACATAGGGGACAAGTATTAGGCCCAAAATGCATGCTGGTTGTCATGGATACAGAGATTTCAGTTGCAATGTGGCCATCATGTGGGCTTGAAAAGTCAGTTGGCCCAAAAATTACAATGTTGCAAAGTGGTGTTTGCCTTGCTATGATGCTCAAAATTTGAATCATGCAAATTCGTGTCATTGGTGTATGTTTAAAGGGATTGGAGGAAACGTAGGATGCAAATGAGTCTGACCAATCACTCTGTACTCCTGTAAATGAAAGCCCCCAGCAAGACAGATATAAGTCATCCAGAACCCATGAGAGGGCACTTGCCTGCACTACTTTTCTGTCGACCACACTGCTGCTGTCTGTGCATCCTCTGGCACCATGTCGCGTACTGTGGAGAGGGCCCAGCCATTCACACTTGAGGAGAATGAGGCATTGCTGAATGTCCTCCTCCCACAGTACCCCAGCCTGTATGGGAGACCAGGGGTGCAGGTGAGTGCTGACTCCACTACCTTTGACTCTGCACCTTTTTTGTGACTGTCACTTCTGGCATTGTGTCCAGGTGTGACAGACATGCAATGTGGTTTAGAGTGAGTCCCAGGGGGGGTAAAGGCTTATGTCTCTCATGCAGAGCATGATGTAGGTTCTGTGTGCACTCCTCACTTGCATTGTGCTTACTGTGACATTCACTGCATAGTGCATGACACATTCAGCCTGGCAAATCCTTGGTGGCATTTTCTGGCTATTGTCCTGAGGTGATTCAGTGTTCCCCCCGGTGTTACAGGTGACTGTACCCACAGATGTGTATGAGTTGAGTGGAGGTGTGGTGAGAGTGTCCAAGTGATGTGTACGCCCTCCTGGACATTGATGTGTGTGAAGGTTCCTTCTCATGTGGGTGAGTGTCTATGTGAAGTGTTTCACCACAGCTGCATGGAGGAGGCAACAGCTCTACCCATCTGATGTGAGAAGTAAGCCGTGCTGTGTGTCGGACTTGCTGAGCTAGCCCAACACCTGTGACACCCCACAGGCAAGTGGCACATGTGCAGAGTGAGGTTTGTATCCGCTGTTGCCAATGGCAGGTGATTGATCTGTGCCTGTGTGTGTCTGTGTACACTGCTGAGGTTGCGTCAGTGGCCTGGGACATGTAACTGCTTTGAGGTGCTGTCCATCAGCCTGGTGTTGCATGTGATGCACAGTGTGTGCCATGAGCAGGGAGTGTGTCGCACCCCGCCTGCCACCTGTGTACTTTCAATGCCATGTAGTGCATTGGGGCTTCCACAGAGGCCCTGTTCAACATATCAAAGATGTTCAAATGTGTGTCTCTGTGACATGGAGGAGGTGTAGTGATGTTGTCTCACTTTGTCATCCTCACAGGTAACTGCCTACGAGAAGGGGGGGATCTGGAAGGAGATTGTTAGGGCCGTGAGAACAGCGGGGGTCGCAGTCGGCTCCTAGCCCAAGTCCGAAAACGATGGCAGGACATCCGGTGCTGGACCCAGCGGATCGCCCGGGTCCAGCTGGGGCTCTCACCTCCACGCCCCCGCGGCGGGCGCTGAGGCCTGACCACCCACATGATGCGTGTCCTGGCGGTGGTCTTCCCTGACCTGGATAGGCAGTTACAGGAGAGACAGCAGCAAGGAGGGGGTAGGTACATGTCTGTTTGTTGTGTTGTGTGTCCCCAGCTTTTGGAAGTGCTCTGTAGCCTGGATACACTGCCAGGGTTTATATGTGCAGTGCATATTCTGTTCCCCAAAGTCAACCGCTGCTCATAATCACAATTGCACATGGTCATCTAGGCTGCCAGTTAATCCAAGTGCACATTGCTTTCTGCATCATGTGTGAGGGTGGTCTGTGACATGTGTTGGTACCTTGCCTGTGCCCTGTCCTGTTCACTCTGTTGGGGGTCCATATTTGTTGGCACTGATGATGAGTCTTAACATGGGAGTGTGAGGTTTCAAATGAACACACTTGCAGCATGCATGTCAATGTTGTGGCCTCAGACATGATGTGCATGAGTGGGAGATATGCATAGTGCCAGGACGGTTGCTCATGATACAGTCAGATCATTCCAGGAACAAGGAGCAGTGTGCCCACTATAGTCCCCTGAGACACCCTTGCCTCGTAATCATGTGTGTCATCCAACTCTGTGTCCATTCTCAGTCTGTTCAGCATATGTTTGCTTCTGTGGCATTGTTCCCTGGCCTCATTTGTATTTGTCCAAAGTGTGCTACATGTGTCCACTGGACAGGGTGACCCCATTTGGCTTGTGCATACTCACACTGGGCAGTGCCTGTGTGTCTATTCACAACTATCTGTCGATGGTTGTTTGTCACAAATATGTGTTGGCAGCCTCACAAGGTGATGTGGAGTACATTTGGGAATTCTTGCAGCACATTTTTGTAAACCCTGATTAAGAGGTGTCACTTCTTGATCTGTCTCAATCACATTGTCTCAGGTATGGGGGATTTGTGCGGGCGAGGCCTACATGGCCAAACCTTATGTCTCCTTGCCAGGTCTGACCTGTGTGTGATAATTGGCTGGACAGAGACTCAACGTGCAGTGACCCAGTGATGTTGTGCAGGGTTTAATGTTTGTGCTTTGCAGCATGTGTCAATTGTTTAACTACATGATTCCTGCTCATACATTTTTGGCACCAGTGTGTGGTCCAGATGCTACGTAGTTTGGTGTTTGTGTGCTGACATCTGTGTGGACATTCTGGCTTGCCATGAGGGTGTCTCCTCAGTGCAGGTATGCCTTTTTACGACACATTTGCAGGCCCATTAGCTTATGCATTGTCCTGGGTTTGGACATGTGTGCCACTCCACATGACATGCAGTGGGTCAGATGTGTTGCCAACTGTGTCATCAGATAACGGATGGCCATGTGACAACTGACATAATTCAAGTTGTTAGTCAAAAGGTATTGTACCTTGGCACTCACAACACTCGTCAACAGGTCTTCATGTTTTAAATGCTTAAGTTTGATGTTTTGTTGTTAAGAACAATAATGTGCCTGCATGACCGATGTCTCCCAAGGAAGTGCACAACAAACCACCTTTACACTTTCAGGGAACACGCTGGCACATTTTAAAAGAAGGCACTGTTCTAATGAGACTGTTTTTCAGATTATACATATACATGTTCCCCCAGTGTTGTGGAATTTGGGCAAGTCCTTGGTTGTTGGTGATACCAACTTACGAGTGTCAAGTCATCAAGACCTCCGTGGGCCCATGTATATGTACTTTATGCAACACCATTTCTTTCTAACAGTGGCTTCTTTAAAGAAGGCTGCCAGCTTCTTCAATGTCTGGGTAAATGTAGTTTTGTGTGCACCTCCTTGGGAGCCATCTTGTATGGAGGCACATGTGTGTTCTGTTCACAAAATGGCACATTCCCACATTCTGACCATGTCGATTATGTAAACTATTGTGATTCCCAAGGGACCAACATTTTTTCGTTTTGTGTTCCAAAGTACTTACAGGTCTCGGAGTGTGGGGACACCTTTGGTATAGAGGTGTGTTACTTTGCCTTGGGTGCACCACTACTGTTTCTTTCAGGGTAAACAAGAGGTGGAATGACTTCTATGTATTGCTGTGCTCACCTGTTCCCAGACACTAGCTCCTCAGTGTATTTCTCATTCAAGTTTTGGGCTGGTGTGTCCTATTTTTCCTTGTGTCCAAGTGGCATGGTGGGTCTACCAACTGGGGAGTACAGGGCTTACATATGTGCGGAGTAATCTAGCTGTTACTCATGATGCATTGCCTGATATGCACTGTGACCTATTGGTTTTGTACTCATGTGTCAGATGTATACAGGTGACTGATGTTTTTCTGTATCTTCACCTTGCCCACAGCATCATCATTGGAAACCGAGGGAGACACCTGCACGGACCTGGATGAGGGACCCAGCACCAGTGCCACCAGTGCTGGCGAATCTGCGGGAGCCAGTGGCACGGAGGGCGAGGGGAGTCAGTTGGAGGACCTGTCTGGTGGCGATTCCAACTACGACGCAGACGGGTCCGATGCTGACCTAATCGAGGGGGCGGAGGCTGCTACAACACCTGGCAGCAGCCCAACATTTGTCCCCGCCTCCTCCATTCCCATCACCGCCCTCCCAGTTGCTCCGGTCCCTTCTGTCCGTGCAGGGCCCCACCATGTCTCCTTAGGGACAGGCACCGCACCCCCTGCCCCTGTCACCCCTGCTGCCCTCAGTGCAGAGTCTGTGGACATACTGCGGCAGTTGCAGGTTGGGCAGGCATCGGTGCTGACTGTCCTCGATGGCCACACCACACTGCTGACACAGATGGTATCGTTCATGGAGGCCATGTCAGCAATGATGTCTGAACAACGCAGGTTTCTGCGGTCCATGGACTCTTCCCTGACGGCAGCAGTGACTCTCCTGCAGCGCTTCGTCCCTCCCCACCCCAGCCCCATCCACACTTCCCTCTCCCATACCTGTCCCATGCACACCCAGACATTCCCAAGCACGCACCCCACCAGACACAGGCAGCACACCACCAAGTAAGGGCAAGCGCACACCTCCTGGCACGCACACTCAGGGGGATGTAGGCACACCCACTGGGTCTGGGGCAAAAAGACATACATGCAGCCACAGTCTGAGTCCACATGCCTCACAACCCAGTCCCTCCAAAAGCACTCCCCTTGGCTCCCCTGCCAAACTGACAGCCAAAGACATGGGTGAGCTGCCCATTACCCCCACTGTGACACCACCCTGCAAGCGGACGAGGAAGTCCCCGGGCAGGGTAGTCGAGTCCCCCCCCTCTCCACCCCTCCCCCAATAGCGCTGCACCCCATCCCTTGGCCCTGAGGTTTCTTCCGGTGCAGGGGTTACCCTGGACGCCCTGGCAGCAGTGTGCAGCGCCGAGCTGACCTCCACCTTTGGCGCTGCCCCACCCCCTGTGGTGGAGAAGTCCACCCCTGCACCCACCACACCTACCCTTCCCCCTCCTGTCCCTGCGGTACCTGGTCCTTCCCCACATGATGCCACACCCCACGGTCGACGAACCTGAGGGTTTCACTGTGCAGGCAAGCTAGGGGAGACGCATGCCCATGTGTCCCCTCAAGGACTTCTATTATGGACTGGCCATTGGCCTTTGTATATAGTGTGATTTAATAATTTATTTTTTATGCTGAATAAAGCATTTTATTTTTACTTTGAACACACTTGCAATTCAGGTATTGATGTTGGTGCTGAGTCTCCAGGAGTTGGTGTTGTGGTAATGTGTTATGGTTCTGAGAAATGTTCTAGTCTGATGGTCATGAGGTGGACCATGGTATCTGTGTGCCATCACAAGGTCTCTGCAAATAATAATTGGTAGTGTGTGTTATTTTAGTTTTGAGACATTGTCCCAAGGAGTGTTCCTTCCTCTGTGGCACCTGACATCTTCCCTGCAAAGAGTTGCACAATTGTTGTGCTGACCTGTGTCTACATTTCCTTTGTTGGTGACGGATCCCTTCAACTATGGCCATGCCTGCTCAGCAATGGCTCAGGCTGCATCGTCTGTGCCATCCTTGCTAGTCACTGTACTTGTGTATTGAGTATGTTGAAATGCCTTCATGGAGAAATTCTCCCTTTTCAGCACTATGCATGTGTGTACTCCTGGCCTAGCACACATATGGTACTTGTTCTGCAGGGTATTTGGCCACCTGACTCACAATTGTGGGCATTGTATCTGTGGGAACTCCACCCTATTCCTTCCATGAGAGACAACGTCTTGGTGGCTGGCCCAGCACCTGTACATTCCTATCAGTCCTGGGATGTGCGTGACAGTGTGTGTTCCCTTTGGCTCTCTTAGTTTAGTAGGCAGTGACATGGCTATACAGTCTTGTGGCATGATCTCAGTGTGTGTATTGTGCTGCATCTGCCAGGGGTGGGTATGCATGTGTTATTTGTCCTCACACCCACATGTGGTGTGTCATGCAGTGGGGGAAAGACATCCGTCCTCCTGGGAGTGGGACACTGCTGTCAGTGATGTGGTGTTATGGCACTATCATCATTGTCCAAAGTTAGGGATGCATACATATACCCATGGAGTTGTGGTCATCTGACCCATGTCTCTGTCCACTGCTGGGAGTCCTCTGCACCCACCCCTCATATTGAAGGCCACTGCTGGTAGTCATTTACACCTCCCCCCATGTCTCTGTCCACTGCTGGGAGTCGTCTGCACCCACCCCTCATATTGCAGGCCACTGCTGGTAGTCATTTACACCCACCCCTCACATGTTTGTCCACTGCTGGTACTGATATGCACCCACCCCCATGTCTCTGTCCACTGCTGGGAGTCCTCTGCACCCACCCATATATGTCTGTCCACTGCTGGGAGTGATATGCACCTACCCCTCACATGTCTGTCCACTGCTGGGAGTGATATGCACCCACCCCTCATATTGCAGGCCACTGCTGGTGGTCATATACACCCACCCCTCACATGTCTTTCCACTGCTGGGAGTGATATGCACCCACCCCCATGTCTCTGTCCACTGCTGGGAGTCCTCCTCTGCACCCACCTCCATGTCTCTGTCCACTGCTGAGAGTCCTCTGCACCTACCCCCATGTCTCTGTCCACTGCTGGGAGTCCTCTGCACCCACCCCCATGTCTCTGTCCACTGCTGGGAGTGATATGCACCCACCCCCATGTCTCTGTCCACTGCTGGGAGTCCTCTGCACCCACCCCCATATGTCTGGACACTGCTGGTATTCATCTGCACCCACCCCTCATATTGCAGGCCACTGCTGGGAGTCCTGTGCACCCACCCCCATATGTCTGGACACTGCCGGTATTCATCTGCACACACACCTCATATTGCAGGCAACTGCTGGGAGTCCTCTGCACCCACCCCCAGGTCTCTGTGCACTGCTGGGAGTCCTGTGCATCCACCCCCATGTCTCTGTCCACTGCTGGGAGTCCTCTGCACCCACCCCTCACATGTCTGTCCACTGCTGGGAGTGATATGCACCCACCCCTCATATTTCAGGCCACTGCTGGTGGTCATATACACCCACCCCTCACATGTCTGTCCACTGCTGGGAGTGATATGCACCCACCCCCATGTCTTTGTCCACTGCTGGGAGTCCTCTGCACACACACACATATGTCTGTCCACTGCTGGGAGTCCTCTGCACCCACCCCTCACATGTCTGTCCACTGCTGGGAATCCTATGCAGCCACCCACCCACCCCCTTGGTGCAGTACACTGCTGTCCTGGGCCTACACACACACCAATATGAAGGTAATATGCTGCACCAGGCCGTAGGCCAACATTCATGGCGTGTGTACGCCTTGTATCACAAATGTACTGGTGCCGTTGGGGTACGTGTGATACGGACCGTACCTCCGCATTCATAGGGTGTGTACGGTCCGTACCACGCGTACCCCTATGGCCCCAATCCAATAGTGATACGGCCCGTACCTACGCTATGTATGTGTGGGTGCGGTCTGTATCACTATTGTAGTGGTGCCGTAGGAGTACGCGTGGTATGGCCCGTACACACGTACCCGTACGGCACCACTACAATAGTGATACGGCCCATACACACGCTAGTGATACGGACCGTACACACGCTCCGAGGGCGTGTGTACGGTCCATACCACGCGTACCTCTACGTCACCACCACAATGGTGATACGGACCGTACACACGCTCTGAGGGCGGGTGTACGGTCCGTACCACGCGTACCCCTACGGCACCACTACAATAGGGATACGGACCGTACACACGCTCTGAGGGCGTGTGTACGGTCCGTACCACGCGTACCCCTACGGCACCACTACAATAGGGATACGAACCGTACACACGCTCTGAGGGCGTGTGTACGGTCCGTACCATGCGTACCCCCATGCCACCACTAATATAGTGCTACGGACCGTACCCACGCTATGGATGTGTGAGTACGGTGCGTATCACTATTGTAGTGTTGCCGTAGGGGTACGCGTACACGTCCACTTCCGTTGTTGCGGGACGCAGGGATTGGTGGACACGCCCCCTGGAGTGACCAGACCCTGGAGGTAATGTATGTCCTCAATATTGTAGGTTTTAATTTGGGTAGGGGGTATGTTTCCTGCCCCTCACCCCCCCTTGGCCCCTGGGTGTTGTTCTCACCTTCTGCGGTGTGTGCGTCGGGTTCGGTGCACCAAGTCGTAGGCTAAGAGGGCTGGGATGACACGTAGGATGGGGTCCATGGCTGTCCGTCGCGTACCGGGGCTCCGTTTTCGCGTCGGACTCAGTTTTCCGCCATTTTTTGGCTGCCGTAAAAAATTAGCTGTGCGGAGTGACGTAGGGACGATTCGTACTTGCTGGTCCGTAAAACTCTGCCTGACTCCGTACGGACGCCGCGTACGCGCTGTCCAGGATCAGACTTGTAGGTATTTTTTAGCCGTACGGTGTTTTGTACGAATCGTACGGAAATTATATTTCTGTATGAATCGTACTTGCTGGATTGTACGGTGGATTTCCGGGGTACGAGTCGTACGGAGTATAGGCTCCGTACGACGAATCGTACCCGGGTTTTACAGGATTGGAATCGGCACCTAAGTTTCTAACTGGATTAAATACATGGGAAGATCTACACAATTTTCTATAAAGAGGGGCTGCGACTACTATATATAGTCTCCCCTCAAGATGTTTTTGATTACTTTTATTCTAACAGGTCTTATGAGTATGCAGAGTTCGTTTAGCATTATGCCATGTACTGTTGTTTCCATTCTTAGATAGATTGTTTATATTTATAGGTGTATTTATATGTATATTTATTCGAACATTGGGTCCCATATGGCATAATTGGAACTACGCTACTATGAATTACTATGCATTGCACATGTATTAGCACATTGTATACCTTATTCTATGTAGTAGATTCCAGTCTATAAGGGTATTCGCTGCTCATTCCATTATGGGATTTGTTTTATTATCTTTAAAGCACTATTTTGCACATATTATCCATTTTTTGCACCCCTCACACCAATAGCACTTTAGAGAACAGAGTGAAGGTATGAAACTTGTATTTTTTTACTGTGTTTTTATCTGGCTCATCAATTCCAATAGTGCGTATTTGCACATTTGACTGACAATTTTAGCTTTTTTATTCTGTACATAGGTGATACAATGATACACTGCTGCTAATACTACAACTATAGATATATTTTAATATGCTAGAAAATAGCTTCTTAATTTATTTAGGTGATAAGTTGTTTTAGCTATATTATATTTTGTACCTATATTTGTTAATTATTTAGCGCATTTGCACATGTCATATATAGTTTACATCCCTATCATTACCCCCTATTTCGATTTATATTAGCATATTTGCACACTTCGTTATTTATAGTGGCTTGAAAGGTATTTTTGACTTGCAAAAGTTTATATTAGTGTATTTGTACACTTGATGAGGATGCCTCAGCAATAGAAGCGAGCACCTATTAACATGATCTAGTGTATTTGCATTTGTGCCGATATTACAAATTGATGGTGTTTGGTTTCATGTAATAAGATCCTTAAAATTGTACTATGCTTAACATTTATATTGTTGAACAAGCTATGTGCGCCCATCTTTCGCATTTTAATTAGAGCCATGATTAGTTACTCACAGTGCATAGTGTCTCTTATCAGGAACACTATGTATAGTATTTCTTCTATGTTCATTGCCTGTCGATCGCGCGAACCGGTAGTGCTGTGTGGTTTATATTTCCTGTTTGTCAATATGTCGACAAGTGATCAAGGACACAGTCTGTGTCCGAAACGCGTCTTATTCCTTTTGAATAAAGCACCGATTATTTGGCAACAGCATATTCAGAGTCCGTGGTCCTGTTTGTGTGCGTCCGCACAAGGATGCTGCTAGCAGATATATATATATATATCTTTGAAGAAGATTGCTGTGCGTTATATATATATAGTTATATATTATCTACTGGCGGTCGCCAGTATATAGTTATAGTTAGGACCTATTTTCCATAGGAAATCCGCAACATTCTATTTGGAATAACGTTGGCGCCGGTTGATGAATCCTCGCGAAATTTTCCAAACTTTTGGCCAGCTCCGCTCCGCTCCTACCCTGAAAGTTTTGCGGTGATCCGTCAAGCGGGGGCCGAGAAAAAAGCGGGGTCCCAAAACTCGTTTTCCCCATGCAATTTCCCATAGGATCTGTTGTCGCAGCTACAGCCCGAACCGCTGAACGGAATGACACCAAATTTGGCAAAGAGGTAGTCCTCAGTTCGGACTCGTGCCTTTTGCATATATGGTGTGAATCCGTTCAGTAGTTCCTGAAAAAATTAGGGTAAAAAAGTTAGTGATATCTATGGCCGCGGAGGATCCGCGGACCGTACCTGCACCATAGTGCACCCTCCCCGAACTGAGCGCGCACCCTCCCGATCGTGCGCTGAATGCTAATTGGCTGTCGAGTGTCTCTCTACATTCGAAACCAGAAACTGATGGCGGCCATTTTCTGCCTCTGTAGAAGCGAGGCTGAAGAAGCAAGGGGAATAAGTGTGTAAAACATATAAAGGGGGCAGAGTGGAAATACTCTGACCCTCTAGAGGTGCTTAGGGGGTCCCAGAAGGACCCCCTGGGGCCCCCCTTTTTATTAAAAAAAAAAAACGGCGAAATATGCGCACGGTGCACGCATCCTAACGCGTTGGGTGCACGGATCCATGGCAATGTTTTTTGAAAAAAGACAAGAAATCATTGGTTGTATGACTACTTTCTACACTGAAAGGTAGGGTGTATATTTCTGTTTTTTAAAGGTATGATTCTTATTGGTTAACAAAAACAGATTGTAAGGAACATTATATATGATAAGCTGATATGTTGAAAAGTCAAGCACACTTCCTGTCTTGTGTAGGAACATTGTGTGCTGAACTTGTGAGCTCAGTGCAGTGTTCCATGACCTGTTTCTATGGTAACAGGCAGAAGGCAGATTGGGGGAAGGGTTGAAATGTATTTCAGTTGGAAAGGGTTGAAATGTTTAACCAATAGAAATGTGTATTTGCTTTTGAGTTTGTGTGAAGGATTGTGATTTGATGTTTACATGTATATGTGTGGAAAATGAAAGGGAAACTTTTCCATTCTTTGTTTTTGCTGAGAGGTGCACAGTGCAGAGATTCTGTAAAAGAAAATATGGTGAGTGATTGATATACTTCTTAATCTACAAAAGAACTTGAAAGATGAGTTATTTAATTGTGAGGGGATGTATGTAGACTATTTTGATTTTAATCAGACTAATGTATTTCTCCTGCTAACGTGTAGGGAGTACTTTTTTTCTCTACAATGTGTGTGCATGTAGAAACCATTCTGTGATAAGCATTTGTGTTTTTCATGTGTTAGTAGACAGATAACTGTGCGGTTTTTATATTTTGGTAGAATTAGAAACCAGTCATTGTTTATGAATTTGTGAAATGAGTTATGTTATGTTTCTATAGTAAAATGTAGTACTACTTCTAGATGAAGAAATGTGTTTTGGTATAGTGCAAGGGATAGTGTTGTTTGTCTAGAATCACACAGTGAGTCTGTGTGCATTTGGGAACCACTGTGAGAGAAGCTTTTGGTAACATAGTGTATTTGCTGACAGATAACTAATTTAAAACCTCTCATGTTGTCAAGTTTTAGTAGCATTAGAAGCTAATCTTTGCTTAAGCATTGATAAAATGAGTCCGGGTTTGACACTAAGGTGCAGTACCATGCACTATTCTGTTCACTGTGGCAGAACTGAAAATTTAAAAGTTTTACCTAAGCACTGTCCTAGAAGTAGTCTGATTATTTGCTGACAAATAACTGTTTTAACTTGTCATGTGAAATTTTAGTAGCATTAGAAGACAGTTATGGCTTATGATTTGATTAAATGAGTCAGGCTTTGACAGAAAAGTGCAGTCCTGAAATATGTAGATTGTGTGCAGTTCCCTTACCACTTGCACTGTAGTGAATGAGTTTTGGTAAACTCCTAGGGATAGTGGTGCTTGTCTAGAATCACACTATGAGTTAGTGTGTATTTGGGATCAGTGTGAGAGAAGCATTTGGTGACATCATGTATTTGCTGACAGATAACTGTTTTAAAACCTGTCATGTTGTAAAGTTTTAGTAGCATTAGAATCCAGTCTTTCCTTATGTGTTGATTAAATGAGTCATGCTTTGGCACTGATGTGCTGTACTTAAATATGTAGATTGTGTGCAGTACCATTAACTCTTCCAGACTAGTGAATGAGTTTTGGTAAACTCCTAGGATAGTGTTGCTTGATCTAAAATCACACTGTGAGTCTGTGTGCATTTGGGTAAGGATTCTGAGAGAAGCATTTGGTAACATCGTGTATTTGCTGACAGATAACTGTTTTAAAACCGGTCATGTTGTCAAGTTTTAGTAGCATTAGAAGACAGTTATGGCTTATGCTTTCATTAAATGAGTCATGCATTGACAGTAAATTGAAGTCGTGAAATATGTAGATTGTGTGGAGTTCCCTTACCACTTGCACTGTAGTGAATGAGTTTTGGTAAACTCCTAGGGGTAGTGTTGCTTGTCTAGAACCACACTGAGTTATTGTGTATTTGGGATCAGTGTGAGACAAGTATTTGGTAACATCATGTATTTGCTGACAGATAACTGTTTTAAAACCGGTCATGTTGTGAAGTTTTAGTAGCATTAGAATCCAGTCTTTGCTTATGCGTTGATTAAATGAGTCATGCTTTGACACTGATGTGCTGTACTTAAATATGTAGATTGTGTTCAGTACCATTAACTCTTCTAGACTAGTGAATGAGTTTTGGTAAACTCCTAGGATAGTGTTGATTGTCTAGAATCACACTGTGAGTCTTTGTGCATTTGGGTAAGGATTGTGAGAGAAATATTTGGTAACATCATGTATTTGCTGACAGATACCTGTTTTAAAACCGGTCATGTTGTGAAGTTTTAGTAGCATTCGAAACCAGTCTTTGCTTATGCTTTGATTATATGAGTTAGGCTTTGACATAAAAGTGCAGTCCTGAAATATGAAGATTGTTTGCAGTTCCCTTACCACTTCCACAGTAGTGAATGATTTTTGGTAAACTCCTAGGTATAGTGGTCGTTGTCTAGAATCACACTGTGAGTCTCTGTGCATTTGGGAACCACTGTGAGAGAAGCATTTGGTAACATCTTGTATTTGCTGACAGATAACTAATTTAAAACCTCTCATGTTGTCAAGTTTTAGTAGCATTAGAAGCTAATCTTTGCTTAAGCATTGATAAAATGAGTCAGGGTTTGAAACTAAGGTGCAGTACCATGCACTATTCTGTTCACTGTGGCAGAACTGAAAATTTAAAAGTTTTACCTAAGCACTGTCCTAGAAGTAGTCTGATTATTTAGTCAGTTTCTAAGTACCAAATAGATTGCTTCAAATGTCTATGCAGTATGCATGTAGTGTTCTAACATACTATACACTTGTCTTTTACACCTTCAATTCCATAGTCAGTATCCATACACTTCCAGGAAACATCCTGTCACTTCCTTTGCAGTCCTCTAGAGACCCATTCAACAGCATGTACTAATCCATTCACTTTTCTAAAACCCAAACACTTATAAATTCACCAAGACACTCTCTTTCCAGTAGTCTAATGATTCAGTCACTGCCTAAGTATTCATGCACTGAGCCAGGTCTTAGCACATGGACTTCTTCAAACCCCTATCCACTATGCATGCAGTCCTCTAACCATCTACACACTTGTCTTTCACACCTTCAATTCCCCAGTCAGTATCCGTTCACTTCCAGCAAACACCCTGTCACTCCATTTGCACTCCTCTAGTGACCCATTCAGCATCATGTACTAATCCATTCACTTCGCCAAACCCTAATAAATTCACCCAGGCACTCTCCTTGCTGTACTCTAATCATTCAGTCAGTACCCAAGTACTCATCCAGTGACCCAGGCCTTAGTATATGGACTGCTTCAAACCCTTATCCACTATGCATGCAGTCCTCTAACCACGTACACAATTGTCATTCACACCTTCAATTCCCTAGTCAGTATCCATACACTTCCAGGAAATACCCTGTCACTCCCTTTGCAGTCCTCTAGTGACCCATTCAGCACCATGTACTAATCCATTCACTGTGCTAAAACCCAAACACTTATAAATTCAGCAAGATACTATCTTTGCAGTACTCTAATCATTCAGTTAGTGCCTAAGTATTCATACGCTGAACCAGGCCTTAGCACATGGACTGCTTCAAACCCCTATGCACTATGCATGCAGTCTTCTAACCACCTAGACACTTGTCTTTCACACTTTCAATTTCCTAGTCAGTATCCATACAGTCCAGCACTTGTCACTGATTTTACACTCCTCTAGTGACCCATTCAGTACCAAGTACTAATCCATTCCCTGTGCGAAAAGCCTAGCACTTATAAATTCAGCAAGGCACTCTCCTTGCTGTACTCTAATCATTCAGTCAGTACCCAAGTAGTGATGCAGTGAGCCAGGCCTTAGCACATGGACTGCTTTAAATGCCTATGCAGTATGGATGCAGTCATCTAATCACCTACACAGTTTTGTTTCACATCTTCAATTCCCTAGTTAGTATTCATACTCTTCTAGCAAACACCCTGTCATTCACCCAGTGTGTCTCCTTATAGTACTGTAATCATTTAGTCAGTTAGCATGTAGTCTTTTAGTGAGGTAGGCTTTAGGGCATGAACTGCTTGAAAGTAGTATGCACTATGCATGTAGTGTTTTAACGATCGTCACACTTGTGGTTCAGGGGTATAGTTTCTTAGTCAGTTTTTATATAAAATGTGTTTGTACAGTAATGGAATAGTATAAATTTGAAAGTTATTAATATACATTTATTTGTGATTCTTTTTTACAGATACAGAACAGGAGTGTTTCTCATCTGTTTGCACTCTTCTCGTGCAAGATTGTTTGGATGAAGGGTCCTTAGGTGTTTCATCATACTTGCTCTGCCGCACGAGTATTTTTTGTTAGGATCCCCTCGTAACAGAACTCTTTGGCAAATCTTGCGAGTGATGAAGGTGGCATTGGTCTTTGTTTGCCCCTTGGGAAAAGTAAAAAATTTCCTCACCACTGAAGAAAAACGTTGTGGGCGTGGTGCCTTCTGCAAAAAAATTTCCTCAGATTCGGTAAATATTTTAAAGCGGCAATATTTACAGTTTTTGTAAGTTAAACTTATAAAATGTTGTTAGCTGTATGCATTTTATATATCTGTGATTTGTTTCTTGTGGTATTTTGTTGAGAATACCATGTTATTTTTTTTTTTTAACAATCTTTCTGATTTTCCAGGTCTGTCGTCGACATCCATGATTCCCACAGGAGTGTTCCGCCTTGTTGTTTTGTATTATTGTTGTTACATTTTGTTTATTAGTTTATTGTTCATATATATTAATAAAAAAATAAAGTTTGAAAATAGTTTATCGTTTATATATTTATTATTATAAAAAATAAAGTTTCAAAAAAAAATTAATAACGTTTTTGGTTGTTCTCTTAACTGCTGTGTGACTCTTTCTTGTTCTTATTACTGTTATTTGATTGAGTCCACCATGGTGTTAAATTTTGGGGCACTTATCGCTGGAATACTGGTGATATCTGCAGTTTGCACCAACTTCTGAATAGTGTGTTAGATTTATCTCAACTTTACTTCCGTTAAAGTGCTGATAATGAAATGGAGAGTAGCCGTTCCCGTGCAAAAAGACACGAGGTGCACCTTTCCGATTTATTCTAAATACTAAAATCCTGTATTGAATTGCACTGAGGTATTGGCTGCACTTACAGTGTACACACAAAATCTATTAAGAAATCTCATTGTATTTATATTGATTGGGAATAGTGCGTCAGGTGCTGGATCTTGACGAGATACACTGCTCAGTTCGTATATTGTTCTGCACACGAAAAAAATCACATCACAACTTTCACACCAATTGCAATGCAAAACAAATTCCGGCGATAAGACACGTTAGCGCCAGGGATTTTACACCTGCTTTCTGCTGGTGTTAAGCAGGACAACTACCTGCACCATGAAAGGGAACACAGCCAAGAGGCACACCAGAACACCCACAGGTGCCATAGAGTCAATGAGCATGATACAGGGATACCCATGAGGGCCACAAGACTCATCGCAACAACTTCAGGACCACCAATGCCCCCCAAACCCGCATCTGAGCAAGTGTGTCCCTGTGGTTATTGTGTTAGCATGATAGGCACGAGCCCTGCAATATCACAGTGTGCTGTCACCTCAGCTTTGGCAGTGAGCCTGGACATGTAGCTACGCACGCATTCTCCTGCATGTACAACCGGCGTGTGTTGATCCGGGGTACACAGGTCAGCGCAGGGGTGTGCCTATTCGGCACGGGGAAAGGGGTGTCTCGGACATGTCCGTGTACAGAAAGTGCGGTAAGTGTGTCTGTGTTCTGGTGTGGCCTGCCACAAGGGCTGCAGGAGTCGATGTTGTAAAGTGGCATGCACCACCTCCAAACGGCACTGTGATGGTGTAGTTGGAATGCAGCAGGAAATGCACGAATAGGCATTACAATGGTGTG
Source organism: Triturus cristatus (assembly GCF_964204655.1). Classification (NCBI taxonomy): domain Eukaryota; kingdom Metazoa; phylum Chordata; class Amphibia; order Caudata; family Salamandridae; genus Triturus; species Triturus cristatus. The sequence goes on along the minus strand of NC_140580.1, from coordinate 21,105,373 downwards.
CCGTACGAGTGCACGAGATACAACAGCGCACCATACATAAGTGTGGGGGCTCGTGTGAGGGAGGAGCAGCTGTTTGGCAACGTAACAGACAGTGAACTCGCCCATGTGCCATGTGCTGGGCATCTCATCCATGATGACCACGGTCGCAGACATCCCACAACACCAACGACTGGCCTTTGTACACATCCTGTATGAATGCAGTGTGGTTTTCACTTCTATGCTCGTTCAGTGGTGTGATGTTGGCGGGTTGTGTGACTTGTGCTCCTTGTTGGTGTGTTTCATTTTGGCCATTGTTAGTCTATATGTGTGTTGTATGTGTGTTGTACTTAATTGTGCATGTGTGCCATTCTGCCCATCTCCCCCCCTCCCCCCACTGTCTGCATCTTCCTCTTCCTAGTGCTGTTGTGTCTATAATTTTGTTGGTGCACACATAAATACATGTAAAGAATAAATTAGAATAGTTCCTTGATTCTTTTAGGTTTCAAAACTTCTCTATTGGTTTCTTTTTAATTTTCCATATGAACCGTTTTTTTAATATTCAACAACACATAGAAGTCAGAAGTGCAACGTATTCTATCAACACACTTTCTAGAACATTCTACAATACGTGCAGGTTAAAAGTTCATCAATTTTTTAAAACTTTACGATTTTTTTTGTAACATTTTCTTGAACATTTAATGACACGTGCAGGGTAAAATTTGACGATTGTTTTAAGTTCGAACAGTGCCTTCCAAATGCAAGTAGCAGGTGTGGTTGAGCGAAGCAAATTTTATCCTATGATATGTACTCCACGTTGAAACTGCTTTTTCTTAACCAATCACAAAGATGCTTTTCCACAAAACTAATGTGCACTCTACTTTTAAAAAAGAATGCTTTTCATGATATCTTTAGAGATAAGTTATAGATAGGAATTAGCATTTAAAAAACCTTTGAAATTCACTGAAAAAAACATAGGTTTCAGGGGTGTTATAGTTAGGAAATGGCATTTAAAAAACCTTTGAAATTCACTGAAAAAACCAAAGGTTTCAGGGGCGTTATAGTTAGGAATTGGCATTCAAAAAACCTTAGAAATTCACTGAAAAAACCATAGGTTTCAGGGGTGTTATAGTTAGCTGGACATTTCCCTCGTACAAAACCCTAGAAATTCCCCTGTTCTAGTTAGTTCAGCTATCTATAACTCGCGCCCCCGCAATGCACTGCTGATGACGTCACATATTACATCACTCATGACATGGTCAGTGACATCACTGAGCGCGCCCACTTAACGCAGTTCGTTCCGTGCGCGCCCACTTTACGCAGTTAGTGCCGTGCACGCACGGTGCCGTGCACGCACGGTGGGCACGCGGTGCGCTATGCGCACCGCGTGCCCACGTTACGCTAGATGGGCCATGTACGCACGATGCGCTTCGCGCACCGTGCGCACATGGAGGACATATTATGCGCTTCCTTGTGATAGGTAATCTGTTGAAATTTTTTGGGGAAATGCTGTGCTCTTACATGCCATGCACAACTGGTGGCCTTCGGCCACCATTTGCACACGGGGTGGAGAGAGTGTGGATTTTTTTTTTTTTTTAATTTTTAACCGTACGCGTACGGTAAGCGTACGGTAAGCGTAATCGGCGAAATTTTCGAAAAATAAAAAATTACCGTTTTTTGCCTTGGGGGATCATTGAAGACTCAACTAACATGGTTATGTGCATGGGCGCTGTCTAAACAGCCCCTTTATATGTTTTTGGCATTTGTTTATCAGCTCCCCCCTCAGAGTGCGAGAGAGAAAATGGCGGCCGCCGCTTCCTGGTTTCGACCGATTCGAATGTTTACTAAGATCTAAGGGCCAATCAGAATCGCGCTCGCGCACGCCACCGTACGCGTACGGTAAGCGCACCGTAAGCGCACCGTAAGCTGGCTCAGATATATATATTGATTTAAAGGCTATTTTCTCAGAATCTACTGAACAGATTTACACCAAACCTACAAAAGGCACTTCCTTGACCTGAGGACTACCTCTCTGCCAAATTTCAAGTAATTCTGTTCAGCCGTTCGGGCTGTAGCTGTGTCTAAAGGTCCTATGGAAAAATGCATGGGAAAAACGCGTTTTGGGACCCCCCTTTTATCTCAGCCCCCGCTTGACGAATCCCCCCGAGACTTTCAGGGTAGGAGCGGAGCGTAGCGCCCCACCTATTTTGAAAAATTCGCAAGGATTCGTCGACCGGCGCAAAAGTTATTCAAAATAGAATGTTGCGGATTTCCTATGGAAACGTGGTCCTAACTATAACTACCTACTGGCGACCGCCAGTAGGTAATAATATAAACCTTTTTATATAATTTTAAAATTATAAAATAAATTAAAATTAATAGTTTAATTGTTTAAAAATAAATATATATTATCATTATTATGTGTTTAACTTTTTTTAATTACGTTTATTTATTATATTAGTTAAAATGTATATTCTATTTTTTTTATATAATTTTATTTATTTCACAGGTTTAATATTTATTATTCTATTATCTCTCACTCTCGTTATATATATAAATATATATATATATATATATATATATATATATATGCTCCGAAATTGCCCATCAGGCCGCGAAGGACTGCACCATCCTGTGAACTTTGGGGGCCACGGGGTTTGGAAATATGCCGAGCCTCGTATGTGGGACAGCAACAAGGATTGAGGACTGACTGGTATTCTAAGGCCCATTGGAGGGCTTTTAAGAAATAGACAACAGCGTGAATTGTGCAGCGTCCATTTGAGAAAATAATTATTTCTAACACCACAAGTCCCAGCAAACATTGCGAGAGTAACCCATCAGAGGGCAAGTAATTAACTATTAATTGGGGGTGTGTCAGAACTAGCTCATACCGGACTGTCGAGCCTCTGAGGAAAGAGCAACAGCTCTGAAACGCGTCAGGCTATATCGACATAAGGAGCTGTAAACTGCGATTGGAATGCCTGCTTTTGGTCCGTACCTGATTAAAGGCGTTACGCTGCTGCTTGTCCGAGTGCGTCCTTGCCTGATGGGCAATTTCGGAGCTTTAATTTACACGCGGCAACCCTGCCGCGAAGGACTGCACCACCCTGTGAACTTTGGGGGCCACGGGGTTTGGAAATATGCCGAGCCTCATATGTGGGACAGTAACCAGGATTGAGGACTGACTGGTATTCTGAGGCCCATTGGAGGGCTTTTAAGAAATAGACAACAGCGTGAATTGTGCAGCATCCATTTGAGGAAATAATTATTTCTGACACCACAAGCCCCAGCAAACATTGCGAGAGTAACCCATCAGAGGGCAAGTAATTAACTATTAATTGGAGGGGGGTCTGAACTAGCTCATACCGGACTGTCGAGCCTCTGAGGAAAGAGCAACAGCTCTGAAACACGTCAGGCTATATCAACATAAGGAGCTGTAAACTGCGACTGGAATGCCTGCTTTTGGTCCGTACCTGATTAAAGGCTTTACGCTGCTGCTTGTCCGAGTGCGTCCTTGCCTGATGGGCAATTTCGGAGCTTTAATTTACACGCGGCAGCCCTGCCGCGAAGGACTGCACCACCCTGTGAACTTTGGGGGCCACGGGGTTTGGAAATATGCCGAGCCTCGTATGTGGGACAGCAACAAGGATTGAGGACTGACTGGTATTCTGAGGCCCATTGGAGGGCTTTTAAGAAATAGACAACAGCGTGAATTGTGCAGCATCCATTTGAGGAAATAATTATTTCTGACACCACAAGTCCCAGCAAACATTGCGAGAGTAACCCATCAGAGGGCAAGTAATTAACTATTAATTGGGGGTGTGTCAGAACTAGCTCATACCGGACTGTCGAGCCTCTGAGGAAAGAGCAACAGCTCTGAAACGCGTCAGGCTATATCGACATAAGGAGCTGTAAACTGCGATTGGAATGCCTGCTTTTGGTCCGTACCTGATTAAAGGCGTTACGCTGCTGCTTGTCCGAGTGCGTCCTTGCCTGATGGGCAATTTCGGAGCTTTAATTTACACGCGGCAACCCTGCCGCGAAGGACTGCACCACCCTGTGAACTTTGGGGGCCACGGGGTTTGGAAATATGCCGAGCCTCATATGTGGGACAGTAACCAGGATTGAGGACTGACTGGTATTCTGAGGCCCATTGGAGGGCTTTTAAGAAATAGACAACAGCGTGAATTGTGCAGCATCCATTTGAGGAAATAATTATTTCTGACACCACAAGCCCCAGCAAACATTGCGAGAGTAACCCATCAGAGGGCAAGTAATTAACTATTAATTGGAGGGGGGTCTGAACTAGCTCATACCGGACTGTCGAGCCTCTGAGGAAAGAGCAACAGCTCTGAAACACGTCAGGCTATATCAACATAAGGAGCTGTAAACTGCGACTGGAATGCCTGCTTTTGGTCCGTACCTGATTAAAGGCTTTACGCTGCTGCTTGTCCGAGTGCGTCCTTGCCTGATGGGCAATTTCGGAGCTTTAATTTACACGCGGCAGCCCTGCCGCGAAGGACTGCACCACCCTGTGAACTTTGGGGGCCACGGGGTTTGGAAATATGCCGAGCCTCGTATGTGGGACAGCAACAAGGATTGAGGACTGACTGGTATTCTGAGGCCCATTGGAGGGCTTTTAAGAAATAGACAACAGCGTGAATTGTGCAGCATCCATTTGAGGAAATAATTATTTCTGACACCACAAGTCCCAGCAAACATTGCGAGAGTAACCCATCAGAGGGCAAGTAATTAACTATTAATTGGGGGTGTGTCAGAACTAGCTCATACCGGACTGTCGAGCCTCTGAGGAAAGCGCAACAGCTCTGAAACGCGTCAGGCTATATCGATATAAGGAGCTGTAAACTGCGATTGGAATGCCTGCTTTTGGTCCGTACCTGATTAAAGGCTTTACGCTGCTGCTTGTCCGAGTGCGTCTTTGCCTGATGGGCAATTTCGGAGCTTTAATATATATATATTATCTACTGGCGGTCGCCAGTAGATAGTTATAGTTAGGTTTGTGTTTCCATAGGAAATCTCAAAATTCTATTTTGAATAACTTTGGCGCCGGTTGACGAATCCTCGCGAAAGTTTCAAAACTAATGGGGCGCTCCGCTCAGCTCCTACCCTGAAAGTCTCGGGGTGATTCATCAAGGGGGGGGCGAGAAAAAAGGGGGGTCCCAAAACGCGTTTCCCCCATGCATTTTTCCATAGGACCTTTAGTCGAAGGTACAGCTCGAACGGCTCAACAGAATTACTTGAAATTTGGCAGAGAGGTAGTCCTCAGGTCAGGGAAGTGCCTTTTGCAGGTCTGGTGTCAATCTGTTCAGTATTTCCTGAGAAAATAGCATTTAAAAGCATATAAATATCTATACGCGCGCACTGTGCGCGCATGGTGCCGTGCGCGAGCGAAATTCTGATTGGTTGATGTCAGTAAACATTCGAATCGGACGAAATCAGGAAGTGTCGGCCGCCATTTTGTCTGTCGCACTGAAAAGGAAAGGTGGAAAAAAGGTGGAAAACGTGAAAAGGGGGCAGGGAAGAGAGTTCCTGACCCCCTAGCCTTTGTCAGGGTGAAAAAAACATTTTATAATTTTTGAAAAAAATCGCGGGGTGCGCGTAAGGTGAAAAACCTTGAACAAAAAAAAAATTTATAAATACATAACTTAGCATTTAAAAAACCGTACAAATTCACTTAAAAAAACCATAGGTTTCACACACGTTATAGTTGGGAATTAGCATTTAAAAAACCTTGCAAATTCACTTAAAAAACCATAGGTTTCACACATGTTATAGTTAGCTGGACATTTCACTCCTAAAAAACCAATGAAATTCCCCCGTTATAGTTAGTTCAGATAACTATAAATCGCGCGACCGCCACTCTATCACAAGGATGTTGTCATCAGTGATGTCATGAGTGATGCCACTGACCATGTCATGAGTGATTTAATATGTGACGTCATGAGCAGTGGATTGCGGGCGCGCGAGTTATAGTTATCTGAACTAACTATAACGGGGGAATTTCATTGGTTTTTTAAAAGTAGGAATAAGACATGTTCAACAAACACCACAAAATGGTAGACCGAGCAAAACAAGTGTGAAACAGACTCTACTTTTTGATTACAAAATGAACACAGGTCATACAACCCTCTAATGCTTAGTTACTGAAGCGTCTCGTAGATTACTGTGCTGAATTTCAAGAAGATGCAGCGTCCACAGTTCCTAATCAATTAAAAATGGTTTAGGAATCTAATACATTTTCAGCAGTAGGTATTGATTCATCAGAAGTTTGGTTTCGTGCATCCTCAGTTATTGACATCTGAACCACCAGAGATACTCCACCTTTAGGATAGGGATCAACTTATCTCTCAACTGAAAGCTATTAAACCATGGATATGGAGAAACTAGTCTAATAAAGGTGGATTGTATAAAAGAGGTACTCCTCAGGTGTTCTAGCCGATCATAAAGGGATATTTTTTAAGAATCAATAGCTGGTTAGTGCTCCAGATTTAAACCCAATAAAAAAGTGGCTTGAGGCAGACATTGATTTATGGTCCAAATCCCAAAAAAGCTGAAAGGACAGTGCACTGACAGGAAGTTTAAGTTGCAATCTCGAGAAGAATTTTTCCTTTTTTTCCAATGTTGAACGTTTAGTGAAACCAGCCTAGAGCCGTGCCTTAAGAGATCCCTGAAGAGGCGGCTTTAGCACTGAACATTCAGCTGACCAATCCAAGGACATAAACAATTTGTTCCCATTTTCCATCCCATCAGTCATAGCTAAAGAACTAGAAAGCTGCATTGAAAATCAGCCTGAACACTTCTTAGAAGACAATTATGTGTTAGATGAGCTTTAGTCCGGCTTTAGAGCTTGGATGCAGCACTGAAACAGTAACTCTTCAAACATTCAGTGATTCCCTTAAGATCCTGCATAATGGCTACACACTAATTTTCTTTTTTTATTAAACAGTTGTGATGGTACAGCAATCGACTACAGGTCTTCACACATTCAGTGAAGCACAAATATGGCAATTGTACATATATATGCATCACATCACAGCACACTATAAGGTTAAATGGGAAGAGCAACGATATCATTGACATTTGTGCGCAATTCCACTGTAGGAGAGACACAATTTGCCCCTGGAGACATTGCACTTCACCCACTTATTGTCCCATTTCGCCGAGCATCCTCGATTCTTGAACACATCTTTTTCTGCAAGCATGGCCCTGTCCATATCCTTGGCAAATTTCGAATATTTCGGTGAGATACCAGTGCCCCACCCCTGAGCGATATTTTGTTTGGCCAAAGCAAACCCTAGGGATACCCACGTACGTTCGGTTTGGGTCAGGTCCGTGGCCTCCCATACATCTAGTAAGCAAAGCTGTGGGGACATTGTAATACCTTTCCCTCCCACCCTTACCAACTCAGAGACTATTTTCCCCTAGTAGAGCTGTAGCTGTGAGCACTCCCATATTGTATGAAAAAAGGTGCCCTCCGAGGCGCACCCTCTGAGGCAGCCGGAGACAGTCCGACGGCCCATCTTAACCAGCGTGCGCGCGGGCAGGTAGGATCTATGTAAGTCCCTGAGCTGGACCAATCACAGGTGCATGGGGATGGCGACCACCCGGGGAGAGGAGAGGGCCTCCTGCCAGTCATTGTCCTCTAAATAGCCTACGTCCGTTTCCCATAGTTGGCGGAGTCGGATTAATGGGTCAGGCTGATTATTTAGAAGTTTGTGGTAGGTGAGTGAGATCGCCTTGCTTGTCAGGGGATTGGTCAAGTGTCTGTCTTCCAGCGGGAAGGCCTCAGGTAAGGTCTCTTCCTTAGGGATCATAGAAGTGAGTGTGTGTCTAATCTGTAGGTAACGGTAAATCTCCGACTTGGCGAGTTGGTATTCTTTTTGAAGATGTGCAAAAGAGACCATGCCATTGCGTTTCCATGGTCCCCCACCGAGGAAAGTCCAATTAGGTCCCACTAATCGAATCCCGGGTATCTACTCAGTGTGCCTAATCGTTCAGATTCCCACAAACGGGTGAGTGACGTGATCTTGTTGTGCCAGACCATTTTCTTAGTAACCTATGCCAGGTTGTCACTGTGTGGGCAGTAGGGCCCGTCAGGCGAAGACTCTTAGGATTGGAGTAACGCGCTCGCTGATAACCGCCGTTGGACGTAACCCCTCTATCCGTGCGGTATGCAGGTTCTAGTGGTGAGGCAAAAACCCACTGATTTATTACGGCTAGCTGGGAGGCCCAATAGTACCGTTGCAGGTCGGGCAGTTCAATCCCCTCACACCATCCTCTGGTAAGCTTGTGTGTCGCTATCCATGGACACTTCGCATCCCACAAAAGAGTTCTGACCTCACTCTCCACACTGACAAAGTATGCATCTGGGACTTTGTGGGGGGTGTTGTGCAACGCATACAAGAAGCGAGGGAGGGCTAGCATTTTAAACAACGCCGCTCTGCCCAGCAAAGTAAGGGGTAGCGCCCGCCAGTGGGTGACGTCTTTGCGGAATCTAACCAGTGGCAGCAGGAATTAGCCTCGTAGAAATGGGTTGGGTTGAGTGTAATGTATATGCTGAGGTAGCGAAAGCCTCACCGGCAATCATAATAGTAATGTCTTTGGGCAACCGTGGTACCGGACCCCGCAGCATGAACAGGACCAATTTTCCCCAGTTTATGATGTAGCCAGAGTGGGCACTAAAAATAGCAAATATATGCAGGATTCGGTGAATCGAAACCCTAGGGGCAGCCACATATAGCAAGACATCGTTTGCATAGAGGGTGATTCTATCCTCATGCTGGTCTGTCCACTGCAGGCCCCTAATCATGGGGTTCCCCTTGATCCATGTCGCCAGTGGCTCCAGCAAGAGGGCGAAAATGAGGGGTGATAGAGGGCAACTCTTGCGGGTGCCTCTGCCTAGGCTAAAACTATGGGAGGTGTGTTGGTTAACGACCACTTGTGCTATGGGGTGCGTGTATAACAACTGAACCCACCGGGTAAAGTTAGGGCCAAACCCCACCCGTTCAAGGAGGGCAAATAAATAGGGCCATTCGATAATATTGAATGCTAGTTTTGCATCTAGGGATAGTAGCGCCGCATCTTTCAGGATGGTGTCAGTTCTCACCAGTACGCCGTATAATCGTCACAGGTTGTGGGCTGTGTTGTGGCCAGGCATAAAGCCGGATTGGTCAGGGTGAATGATCTTGCTCAGTACCGAGGAAGCTGGTTGGCCAACACCTTGGCCAGAATTTTATTCTCGGCCGTCAACAACGAAATGTGTTGATAAGACTCCCATCGCGTGGCCGGCTTGCCCGGTTTATGTATAACGGCTATAGTGGCATGCATCAGTTCCTTGGGCAGAAAGCCCGACTGGTAGCTCTCGACATAAATGGCATGTAGGGTGGGCATTATCTTGGATGATATCAGCTTAAAAAATTCTATTGGGAGCCCGTCGGGGCCCATCGCCTTGCCAGACTTAATGCCATTAATGGCGGTCACAAGCTCCTGCTCTGTTAGATCCCCTTCTAAGGAGTCGCGGTCTGCCGGGGTGAGGACCTCACCGGGAATTGTGGCCAATAGGTCTTGTGAGTCCTGCAGAGTGGTGCATGTGGTGAAAGTATATATGGAGGTAAAGTGGGAGGCGAAGGCTTCGGCGATCTGTTATGGATCTGATACTGTGTCTCCTGAGTCCGTCTCTATGAAGGGCACCTATCTCACGCCTCTCCAACCATGCGAGCATTTTACCCGTGGAGTCGCCCAGTTCATATACCCTATGCGCAGTAGCCTTATATTGAGCCCTGACTGCTTCCCCAGATAATTGACGATAGTCTAAGCGTTTCATTTCCAGGGTATGGGTGGACTGTTCGTCATCATTAGTCGCCACTTCTTCCTCCAAGTCTCTTATTTCTTCTGCTAGGTCCATCAGTCTGGCCGCCCTTTCCCTCCTGTGTCCCGCCATCAGTGAAAGCGCCTGACCCTTGATCACTGCCCCAAAGGCCCCCCACAGTGTACAACTGGATTGCACTGAGTGTGTATTTTCTGTTAAGTAATGACCAATCCCTTCAAGGAGAGCACTGTGGATCTGCGGGATCTTCAGGCTCCACGGGTTGATAGGGTGAGGCGTAAGCGTTCCCGATGTATTGTCAAATGGGTCAAAACTGGGGAGTGGTCTGGAATGCCACGGGCTAAGAGCATGGCTTCGCTACAGTAAGGGAGGTCGTCTGTGTGTGTGTGTGTGTGTGTGTGTGAACAGGTGATCAATACGAGATTGGCTCCCGTGGGCCATAGAGTGAAATGTGAAGCCTTGAGTTAAGGGGTTAAAATGACGCCAGAGGAGGTTGTCTATCTACACGCTCATCTAGAGTCAGGTTAAAATCACCTTCCAGTACCAGGGAGCCAACTGGAAGCTCCAGCAGCAGCTTGCCCAGATCTGGTAGCGTAGACGTCTTAAGAGCTGGGGGAACGTAGGCTGAAACAATATTAATGGGCTTCCCCTCCCACGTGCCCGCTACAGCAGCATACACACCCAGGTCATTGGTCCATGTGTTGCCTATTATAAAGGGGCATTGCTTGCGGATGAGAATGTCCACCCCCCTGGAACTGGAAGTGAACCTGGCATGTGTTACCAGTCTGTAAACCCAAACGGTCTAGAGCTTTACATCTGTTGCCCTGGAGGTGTGTCTCCTGGATCAGTACCACTTCCGGGGCTTGTCGCTTGAGATAGTGGAGTACCACCCCTCGCTTTATTTTGTCACCCAACCCGTTGACGTTCCACGTTAATATTTGGAGATATCTCAACGCCGTATGATCAAACATGGTGCTAGTAGGAGGTGTAATACTTCGTCAGACCAGCATCTCGTACTGTGGTGCGTAACGTGTCAAATCTATGCGTAATGTGTACTCCAGTATGTGTGCGATGAAATATGTCATGTCCATCACATAAGAAAAATCTAAAGAAACCAAACAGACCCCCCCCAGCCACCAACTCCCTATTCCCACTTCCCTCCTGGCTTCCCTGCATGACGGGCATAGAACCTCCCGCCACCCCCAACTTGCAGAGTGCCTTTCACCCACACTCAACAGTGTTAGGAACGTGATCCAGCCCCACTCCCTACGGCACATTTTCTTATTAGGAATACTCGTATCCCCGAAATCATTCGACCCTGCAGTATGTCAATGAGGCCAATCAAAGAATACTGTACAGCGGTGTCACCCCCACCAAAAGCAGGCATGGCTGCAAAACTAGTGTCTATATACATTGAAGTTAGTGCATGTGGTAAGTTGATGACTGTGCGTCTTGCCTCTAGCGAGAGTCATCTCAACTAGTCCTGTTGACCAAAGACCAGTCACATCTCTGTTAGGCCTATCCCGTAGGACCCCACGATGCTGAATCGCCATTCGGGACTCAGCCCTTGGGCTCGACTTATCTTTACTGCCTCCGGTGCTAGCTGGTTTGCGATGGCGCTTGTCAACTGTTCTCCAACCCTCGAGCCAGTCCCAGGCGTCCTCTGGTCTGGCAAAGAACCACACCTTCCCCTCCGATTCCACCCGTAGCTTGGCCGGGAACAGCATGGCGTATTTAATGTTCTGGTCCCGCAGTGCACGCTTAATGTCCAGGAAGCTGCAACGCTGCTTCTGGGCCCGCAGGTTAAAGTCTGGAAAAATGGTGACCTTGCTATTATCTATAGCCAGCGGTGGGGCAGTCCTCGCCGTCTGAAGAATAACATCTCTGTCGCGAAAGTTGAATACTCTTGCCAACAGGGGTCGAGGCGGTGCGCCAGGCCTTGCTCTGCCCCCAGGTACTCGGTGCATGCGTTCCATGGAGAAATGCAGGGATAATACCTTCGGCCGCAGGCGATTAAGGACAAAATCTTCGACAAAGAGGTCTGGCGCGGGCCCTTCGGCCCGTTCTGGCACCTCCAGAATACAGATGTTATTGCGCCGCATGCGGCCTTCATAGTCGTCGAGCTGCAGCGCCATTGCTTCTTCAGTGGGTTGGAGTTCGGCCACCTGGTGTTTGAGAAGGTCGGTGTCTGTGGACAAGCCCTTGGTCGTGATTTCAACTTCGTGCATGCGTTCCGCCATTTTCTTATTGTCTGCTCTCATCAGCGCGACCACTGAGGCGATGGTGTCTATGCGGCCTTCCAGGGAGGTGGGCACTGCCGTTATCGAAGCTAGGACATCGTGCAGTGTGGGGTCTGGTTGTTTCCCATCAGATTTGGGGCTAGCTTGCCTTTCATCTTGGGCCTTCTGCCACGCAAGTTTGTCAAGATTAGCCTGGAGCGCTCCGTGCCTGCTGCGGCCACTCGCCATGATGGTGTCATCAGGTGCGGTGTACCGGAGATGGGGGTCGTACTAGCTACTTGCCGCCACCTGCTTGTGAGACTAGCCCACAACGGCCTGTCGGTTTTCACCAGTCGGACCTAGACCCAGGGTGGTCGCAGAGTCAGGAGGGACCCACACGGGCAATGGATGGAGGGGGAGCGATCACATCTGTGGCAACGCCCGCCAGTCAACTGTGGGGCTTAGCGCCTGGTCTGATTACGCAGTGAGTGGTGGCCCAGATGTAGGAGCAGCGAGATCCAGCTCCCCTCCCCCACCAAGGGATTCATGTGGCCACTGTCCAGACAGTAGTGGAGGCCCTTTCAAGCCCCAGTGGTGTCAGTTGGCACTGGCTCCCTAGGTAGCACCAGAACCTGGATCCATGATGGCATGCAGGGCGGGGCTCGCCCACGTAGTGTTATCGCTGCCCCCAAGCACCAAGGCTCCAAAAAATGGCTTCACATTCCACACCCAGAGACTGGTTGGAGTGGTGGCTCCAGGGCAGTTCTATGTGGCGCAGTCTCATGCACCGCAGCCGCGGTGCACCAGGCCTCGCCTACCAAGCCCAAAGGGGCTGGAGGTGGAGGGTACATCGCAGTGGTGCTGGTAGCAGGCTCTGTATTCGTGCCCCGATGCGCTGTCGAGTGCTGGCTGGTCCGCGGGGCAAGCAGGCGCAATGCGCAAGATCGTGGTTCACCCTGAGAGGAGCCATTCAGTGTTTCAAAGTGCGCCAACTCCCAGGGGGCCTCGACGGCCCACGGGGCACACCGGCGATCGGGCCAGTCTATGTGGGGCCAGCAGGAACTACGTACTCACTGGTGGCACCGCTGGCCGTGCCGGTCACTGTTGGTCACTCCATGTGCCTGCATGGGCCTCTGATTCTCGCTGCAGCCTCGGCGTGGATTTGGTGCGCGCCACTGGATAAAGAATCGATGCTCCCGGCGTCCCCGCGGCACTGCTTCCGTTGTCTTTGCAGCCGCTCCAGCGGCGACGATCCGAGCAATTTTCAGTGTGGTAGTCCGTCTTGGTCCCATGGTCTGGCGAGCCCCTCAATGAGATCTTTTGGCCAGGGCAAGTCTGTATTTTGCGGATTTGTCGGTAGTTGCGCGACGGAGCAAAGCTACCGTGTGGCCATATCCGTCGGCTGCTGGCCATGGCCCCCAACACATACCTCCTTGATTGGTTTGCTACCCAGTTCTTAGCTGGTTCTTGGCATACCCATACAGTTCAACATAAATGCAATATTTTGTCTCCATTTTTAACAAATCTTTCATTACTTACCCTTCCTATGCCGACTACACCCAGCTCTATTTATAATCCTGAGAAGATCAAGCTGCTTTCACAAGTCCTTATCAAGATCCACCTCTGAATGGTAAAAAATCTGATTCCATTTCCTCATTCAATTTGATTTGCTTCATTCCAATTATAGTAGTCGGCTACATCCAGAATCAGTGTAACACAACATCTCCCTCAATCACAATGATATTTTGCTTGCCTTTGGAAGCAATAGAATACCTTTCCTATACCGAATACATGACCAGTGGTCACTTTAGCTTCAAGTCTATATGAAAATTAAATCAATCATAACCTCAGACTATTACTTTGTAAGTGTGGTAACTTGGTTTGTAAATACTAGTTAGCATAGCGAGAGCTTGCCCCCTCACTTTGCTTTTCATAAACTAATTCAAGCTGTGTAAATTCTCACAAAATTGTCTCCTTATGTGAGCATAATAAATTTTGTCTGTAGCTTGTGAAACTACTCCTCTGTAAAGTTGTAAAGTGCTCTGCCACCCTTGTGCCATCCAAAACAGCCAAATAAAACATAAATAAAAGTAGGTTGTGCAAAAAAACGTGGTGAATGGTCATCCTCAGGACTTGTAAAGTGTTGAGGTTTTGGGGAAACCATACAGCTCAGCCCTATAGCCTCTGCAGAGAGAGCTTTAGAATTCAACAGGATACTGTTGCTGTTTTTTAGGGTGTCATATATAGTGAAGGATAGCTGTGCTATTTAAGTCCTTAAACATAGTCCAAGACAATCAAAATCAGATACTCACTCAAATAGCACCACATCGAGAGAGAGATAGCCTTCCTGAAAGTAATTTGTGGGTTTGTGGCCATATACTTTATTCTGTTTGTATTAGTTGCCAGGTCCCTTTCATTACAAAAGACTGTGAATTCTTTAAGGAGATGAGAAAGTCCCATTTTGGTCTTTGAAACAACAGTCACAACAGGAGGGATGTCCTTCTGAATTTAGGCACATCAATCTAGAGGGAAGGTCATTAATGTAGAGGGAGAAGAGGCTTGCACAAGCACACAGCCCTGCCTGACCCCCTCTACAGATGACAAAATCCTTGGTGGTTTCTCCCTTGGATCTCCATCTTACACTGGCAAACATGTCTGTATAAAGCTTTCTTATTGCTCCCAGTAAAGAGGGTGGAGCTCACATATTGTCTAATACTGTTAATAACTTTGTTCTGGGAATATTCTCAAAAGTGCATTTCAGGTCGAGGAATACAGTGTATAAAGGACCTTTCCTGAGGGTCTTATATATAGAAATTAGTAGATTTACTGCAAAGCTTGCTCATCGCATGAAGACTGGCTTTCCTTTAGTAGTTTGCGGTGTACTTTCCGTTGGGAGTCTGTCAGACTAATTGATAATTTGCAGGATCACATGGGCACCCTTTTTTTTTTTAAAGATGATCTCAGCATATCTCTATACTTGTTAGAGCATAACAGATAACTTCTATAGAGACTTATAAGCGCAGATTCCTCACCTTGTGAATTTGTCCAAGTGCCAGACTGGATCCGAAAACATTTGTAGCAATTGCCTTGCGTGGCGACAGGTGGTGTTGTGCACATCTGTGTCTGGTCAGTCCCACCCAGGACATGACGTCTAGACCATTATCTTCACCACCTCTACACGCTGATGTCCATTCATTTCTTTCCGAGCCTGCAAATGAGGATCCAGTACTCGAATCCTGTGATATCTGACAGAGGGTTTTCCCTAAATTTTCTCTAGTCTGAAGTTCATTTCACTTCCTAAGAATACAGGTTTTAAGCTGTGGGGTAGCTGTAACCAACAGATGTCCGTGGCAGACACCCACAAGGTCTCCCTAGAGTGCCTTGGCTCCAAACAAGACTTGGCATTATGTCCGTGCTGCGTTTGCCGTCACCGAGCTTCAATGATCAAAAAAGTATGCATTCTCGAAGTTGCTAGCATGGCAGTCCTGGTCGAAGTCAGGGGGGCACAGATGGGCTCTTGTTTCCAAGGCCAGTCCCATGACTGGTCACGGGCCTCCTTTGCCCATTAAAAATCAAAGCACAGGGCTCCTTTGTTCCCTTACTCCCACCACTCAGAGTTGTTCAGTGCTCCAGGCAGATGTAGGTCGTGGATTCATTTCTTCTCCCAAGCACAGCTGATTCCAATGCAAGTCTCACTTCGGCCTATTCCCGATCGGACAGCATCTAATGATAGCCATGAAGGAAATGTTTTTGTGCCGCATTGGATCTCTCTGGAGGGCCCTATGGATTAGAAGGGGCACCCAGTCAGGTTACTGCCAGCAATGCTGCCTGTGCCCTCAAACGGAGGTTGACCCCCTTCTCCCGTGTTGGCGCTGCCGGCCCCGATCTCGGCGCCATCTGTGAAGCCACCCTGTCCGCCACTCTTGACACCACTCTTGATGTTATGACCAGTGCCACCGGCTTGAGTAACAATACCGATGTCACTGACGCCAGACATGGTGCCCCACAATATAACAGTGGAGATACTGACTATGACGATGATAACCAGTATGAGGATGATGGCAACATTTTTGATGGCTTCCAGAATGCCAGCCACCTGGAAACCTCATCAGACATTGTTCTGTGTACACCTAGCCCTATGGC
Organism: Triturus cristatus; assembly: GCF_964204655.1. Taxonomy (NCBI): domain Eukaryota; kingdom Metazoa; phylum Chordata; class Amphibia; order Caudata; family Salamandridae; genus Triturus; species Triturus cristatus. The sequence continues at coordinate 21,089,188 of NC_140580.1, read as the reverse complement.
TATTGAGGAGTCTGCATCATTTACAACACTGATTCAAAGAGTGTCTGAGTTACTAGACCTTACATTGCCCACTCAAGTCGTCAATATCAGCGTACTTACAGAGGTCCTCCACACAGCACAATCCATCCAGGAGCCTCTTCTTCTCTTTATTAATGCCCTGATTGATATTCTGGTGGGCACCTGGTTCAAACCAGGATTTTTTTTTTACTAATACTAAACAGTGCATTTACCTGATTACTTGTCCCTGTGATCTACAGTACATAGGGATGACCATGCGTCCAGTTAAAATCCGCATAACTGAACATAGGAGCAACATACGTTGCCAACGCACAACTACAAGACTATACAGACATTTCGTGGAGGCACAACATTCTCCAGACTCACTACACTGGGTCATACTAGAATCCCATGTTCAGATTTCCAAATCCTCCCTATTTAGGCTTGAACAGAGATGGGTACATAGATTATCTTGCCATACCAAGGGTCTCAATGATGATATACCCTGGAGTACCCTATCCTAAACTGGGAATTGTATGCCCTAATCTCCTGATCCAACTTCACTCTGACTTTTGGTCTATTCTTTGTAGTAGTCAATGCTATTAACATTCTCATTGGCAGGATACGATGCTCCTTTTCCCCTGTGATCATCGGTTGCTATATACAAGCACACTGATTATGGGTCCATTCCTTTAAGTCTTATTCATATACCGATGTGTCATTCTACGCATTGTGTGATTATTGACACATCATTTCTCACACCTTGACCTCAGGAAGATAGATTGCATAGGGACCATAACATTGTTGTTCCAACCACACGCCATGTTGTAGACACACAGATTTCTTGATCTGCAGCCTCACGACACAGCCCTCGAGCAATGCAATGCTTGTACATTATCAATGATGATTAACATTCTTTTGATCGACACACGACTGTTTGGATTTCGCATGTGGTAATATTGTGTTATACACCTGACGCCATTCGGGAGTGGTTTTAATACACCCTTACCATTTAATGCAGCGTATACTGAACAACAACGCTACTCGCCATTGTATCGCCCCTTCCGGATAAATAGTCCTTCAGTTGTAATTACTTTTCAGTCCTTTGACTCCCAAGTTCATGCGTCGCAAGGTTTGGACGCACTATGGTGGGTTACGCGCTAGTCTACACCTTGTAGCCTAGCAGTGAGACACGTCACCTATCTCAGGAACAACATTACGTCGTTGCTTAGCAACAAGACACACCATCTTTCCGGGAACCTATCACATGACTGCACCCAACTAGCGCGACACGTCGTGACGTGCTTCACGCACTCGATGACGCACCCGGAACTAAAGTATATCTTCCCGTACTCCCTCCCAATACTCACCACCCCGGTTCCTGGCGGTTTGGGTAGGTCGTTTGCTTGTACGTGAATCCACGTCGGTGAGTACTGTAACTAATATTGTTTTCCCCTACGCCTGTGGAGCTACATCTGCCTACTGGCTACCGGAACCCTCCTGATCGATTCCTTCGGACACCATGTACCGAGGCCAGCACATCCTGGCCCGATCCTGATGTCCGATACGGTTTGATCGGCCTGGGCTATGGTTTACTGTGGCTCCGCCCGGCTGCCCTCTACAACGGTGCCACCTTATGTATGGCAATTTCTTATTTGTCTAAAACACAGGTACAATTAATGATTGTTTTTCTGGCAACTTTCATGTCCTTTCCAGGACCCAATCGGTGTCCTCTTTTAGCCGCCAGCACCGTTGCTAACAACAGTAGCAACCCTTTTAGGTGAGTCCTTTTGCCTTCCATAGAACCATCGCATATCTACCCTTGGTTTTTATCTTTCCCTACCCTTCACCCCCGAATGGCGTTCTAGACACTACAATGTAATGAAATTGCGTGATGCACGCCCCTAGCACGGTGATCTTTTACAACACAATTATTCATAATTATGTACAGTATGAAGAGTTACTTTTAGAATTGTTATAAAGTTTTTTTCATCCTCAACAGGTACAGACCATAGGAAGTGGTATGTAGTTGTCACTTTACCACTTATTGTAGACAGCCTTCTCTTGATCCTGATGAATTGCCTTGATCCTCCTGACTCTTGTGGCAAGAAACATGTTGATCATATAGAGTAGAGCTCATGTCTAGATACCTAACTCCTAGCATTTAGCCACTCTACACATTTTTAACAGGGCAGTTTACCTTTGGAATAAAATTTAAGTAGGACTAACTGACCCCCTTTTAAACCCACTTTTCTGCTACATCACCTCACACTAGGCCCCTCACCCCCAAGCACCTTCGGCAGGAACAAAAGATCCCCGACAAAGAGCCCCGATTTCGGGAGCCCGTCAAGGATTGCAGCGCCGACTTGACGAGGGGCAGTGCTCATATGATGAAGCATGACACCTAGCTTGCTGGGTGTGTGAGAGAACTAGTTCAACCAAGGGAAATTTCCCTCGTTTTCTTCTGATTGGTCTTCTTTATCATTGATCGGTTGAGATACTCTCTCACCTGCTCTTCTCCGCTACTGTACACGAGGAACTTTGTACCCTTCTTTGTTGCTGCTCAAACCAGGATTTGCCATTCCTTCAGTACATAAGTGGTGATGAGGCAGAGGCCTGTTTCTGGAGATCCAGACTTTCTTCTTCCGCACCCTACTCCAAAGAGCTTGGTGGTGCAGGTGCCTGCCAGCTTCCTGAACCCCACATCTTTTCCGACCACCCCACCTGACTGGGATTCCAAACGTATGGTGGCATTCGCAGAATGCTTTCTTCCACCAGCCTTACAATAAGCTCCGTCAGCATACCATGGCTTCTGGGAAGGTATTAGCAAGTATTATGGGACAGAATGGCAGACATCCTGCCAGGTGTCCAGGAACCCTGTCCTTATTATGGGCAGGCAGGACTCAATTAGATCTGGTCTGGACACTATCAACCACCTGGGTAGGGCAGTTGGCATCCGCATGGCCCTTAGGCACCATACTGGGAGTTGCTCCATGAGCTTCTCGTCTGACACCCAGCAGTCGCTAATGGACTTGCTTTCCACAGTTCTAGGCTATGTGGAGCAAAGGCAAACTTGGCCCTTAAAAGATTTAAAGAGAGCAAGACCACTGTTCTCTCTCTGGGCTTAGCTCCGCCAATTCATCAGTTCCCCCAACATCATTGCCCTTAAAGCTTTAGTAGGGGCTATCAGCTGAGGTAGAGACCATAGGTACCTCAGCAGTAACAGACCTCCAACACCTTTCGTAGTTTAGGCCGGGGATCAGTTCAACAGCGTCCGAGCCCCCAGGAGCAATGAGCTACCGCAACCCGCAGCCCCTCCACTTATAGCCATCACAAAACTGCTTTAAATCTCTTCTTTTCAACTTCCTCGCTGGAGAACAATCATGTCCAATCAATGAGTGCTCCAGATCATGCAAAACAGATGCTCCTTACCCTTGCCATCCTTACTTTCAGACCTGCCACCCAAGCCACAATATCTCTCAGAGGTTCACTTGTCCAGACTTAGTGGAGAAGTTCAAACTCCCTTAGCCAAAGGAGCAATACAGGGAAGTGCCGACATCAGAGATTTGTAAGGCACATATTTTCCCATCCCCATCCTACCGTCCCATGAATGTTACCTGCAGTCTCAGGTAAGCCAAGAGCACTTTCATTTCACTGTGCTCCCCTTTAGCCTTACCAGCGCACCTCAGGTTTTCAGAAAGGTGATGGTGTTTGTCATGGCCCATCTGCGGAGATTGGGAGTAACAGTCTTCCTATACTTCTACGACTGGCTGCTGAAGAGGGGCTCACCTCAAACAGTCATAAGCTGCATCCACAAGATAACGGCTACGCTGTTGACTGCGCAGGGTTTTACATCAACATGCCAAAGTAAAACCTGACTCCTTCACGATCGTTCCCTACTTTGCAGATGTCCTGGAAACTGTGCTTTTCCGAGCAATGCTTCTGCCTCAAAAAGTCCAGGACATTCAAGCTATGATCCTCATGTTTCAATTTTTGACCTGGGTCTCAGTGAGAGCATACCAGGATAATCTGTGGGCTCTGCAGTGGGATCTGAAGTCTCAGTGGGCCCAGCACTAAGGGGGCCTATCAGAGTCCACCCAGTTGTCGAAGGAAACCGCAAAAGATCTGCACTGGTGGTTGCTCAACCACAATTGGACCGGCGGCCACACCCTCTCCATACCACCCTCTTCACACCTCACTTGAAGCTAACAGTCATAACAGGTGAATTATTGCTGGGCTGTGGAGGTCATCTGGGAGAGGTGGCGATCAGAGGAATCTGGTCTCCTTGTTGGACTTGCAACTGATTTGCTTGGCAATAAAAGCATTCCTCCCGACCATCGAGGTGGAACAAGTACAGGGTCTTACAGACAACACAACAGATATAAGATAGTGCAACAAACAAGATGAAGTGGGGTCGTGGGTCCTCTGCCAGGAGGCTGTGCACCTCTGGAAATAGCTGAACTCTCAGGACATCTGCCTGATTCGCTGGCACCTGGCAGGATCTTTAAAGTAATTGCGGACGAACTCAGATGGCAGTGCCTTGTGGGTCACGGTTGGCAGTTACACTTAGAGGTGTCACTGGGAATCTTCCAGGAATGTGGAAAATCCTGGCTCAATTTATTTACCCTCAAAAAAGGGGGAGGGGGGCAGGCAAGAAGAATATTCTGGAACGGCTCGTCCTCCTGATATCATATACCTTCAAAAACAACAATAGCCCATCTGTTCTGTACAAGCTAAACCTCCACCAAACGGATAGAAAACTTTAGGTTTTCTTTATAAAAACCCTCACCAACCAGGGTTGCCCCTTGGTGGCATGCTTCATCATAGTGGCCATCCCATTCTCTACTTAACGGGGCGCGCTGCGACCTCGAAGAGATGCAGTAGGACTTAGGTGGTGCATTCACCTAAATGATAAGGAATAGGAGTTGGAGAGGTTTGTAGTGTGAGGATTAAAATACCTGCCTAGTGGGTAAATGAGTTTTAATCCATTCCCCAGGTGGTAAGGTATGGTTATAAATTGGGGAGGGATAGAAAGGTATTGGTTGCAATGTGCCATCCTTTCTATAGGTCTACATGTTTTAAGCTAATCCCCATGGCTTTTCTTCAGGACAAAGGATTTTACTTCCTTTCCACTCATAAGTTCATACTGTTGTGAATTAAGTGCACACACTATGCATGCTAAATTAGAAAGTTTACATCACCTACTTGGTGAAACTGTTTAACAACAAAATCGGTGGGAAGGTGTGCCTGTAGTCACACTTACTTCAAAGCGTCCCCCTTGGCCAATTCACCCAAGGACAACATCAAAAAGACCTGAATATTCCCTTTTGAAGGACCTCCTGTTGCAGCAGCAGGGTCTGGTCTTCCAACCAAGCCTGTACAACCTACACCTTCATGCCTGGAGATTGACAATTGTCCTTCGACTTTCCTCTCGAAGTAATTGGTGTGATCTAGGCAGCCAGGTGTCCATCTACCAAATTTTACTCAGGACACTAGAAAATGTTTGTTGACACATGCAATCCCTGAATGATTCGTTATCAGATGTTCTCTTATTTTGTCTGTATTTATCCCAGAAAGGCCTTGCTGTGGCAAGAGTCTCAGAAAAGGTACACAAACAAGCAAAGGATATTAAAGTCGTTCATAACTGGGGGCATCCGCCCGCACACACCCCAATATCACTGCTTTCAGCTTCAGGCCCATCCCCACTTAAAGGGCGGAGGTTTCAGTACTTGTACAGCGGAGTCCCCTTCGACCACTCCATCAACCATGCCTCTGCCTATGCAACCAAACCAGGTGTAAATCCTTGTTTACAAAAGAACACTTCAAATAAAGGCATTTTTGAGTAAAACACAACAGGTACAGCAGTTCCTAAATCATTTTCCCACTGAAGCCTCTCTTCCTTATTTCAAAAACTATGGTAACATCACTTCCCAGGGGAAAACATATGGTAAGGTCTTTTGTATCCAAGAATTTGTTCAACCTAAAAATTAATCTTACAGAGTTATTGTTGTTTTCTATCCTCTGTTTCACTCCACTCTTTTAGGAAGTACTAATTCTTGATACCTATCCTAAAATATTCAGTATGGCTCACTGAGCCTCATAGGGTGTGAAGGATGTATCTCTAGCTGCTAATTAGAGATATCACCTCTCTCCAGGCCAATACAGATACTGTTTCAAGTCCTCACTTTTGTATGATAGCCGAATGCACTCTTGGTGTTGTAGTCTTTTTTTGCTTGCATTTAACTAACACACCTGAAATCTGTGATTTATAGATATAAAGATCAGGACTGGGCACAGAATCTGTAATGACCTTGAGTGAGGCCGTCACCCGACGGAACTGTTATTTTCTTTACAAGCTCGAACTCCTATCTCAAGAGCCAAGTGATCTGGAATGCCTTGGCCGAACTTCTGACATTTTCTTGATGCACTAATTGATATACCCCTTATACTTCATCTTCCTTCATCTTCCTCCTGCTTAAGAGTCAATCTTAAATGTTGGATACAATTATGATTAGTAACATACTCAATTATACTGTACAACTCAACCGCCCGCTCCCCCAATACTTTGTCTTCCTTAGGGGTTCAGTCTGAATGTTAAAGTTCCCTGCATTTGTTACCACAGAACACAGAATACCAATTACACAATATTTCGGTGTTCGGAAAGATGGAGCTATGTTTGATGGAATGTCCTGACAAACTTGTCGGGATTCATCCATGAATTGCCCATGACGTTCTAAAGAATATCAGAGGCATTCGGATGAAATTAAAGGTCAGCTATCTTCCTTTGGGATTTCCCTTTTGAGTTACAACAAGCATAAAGAAATGACCCATGATCTAGTTTGTTGATATTAAGTTTTACGTTTCAAATTGTAGGCCCCACAGACTAATTAGCCCTATTAGTGAAAAACAGGATGTCACATGGTGAGGGTCGCACAAACCAAAGGAAGAAACAAATATATACTTCAAATAAATTATTCAAAGTTGTTAAAATTCACCCTGAGTTAGCAGTGACGAAAAGAAGGCATGAAACACGTGTTGGCTATTCCATTCTCTTTTAATTTAATCAATTCCTTGTTGCGTTAGTCTCCCTTCAGAGTCACAGAGGGACTATAAAAGCCCCAAAGAGAGCAATGAAACTGACTATGCAACACAACATTTAAATTCTTTGAATAAGCCTTACAATAATCAAAGCAATACTGATTCTTTTTCAGGTTTTGAAATTCAGGGCTCTTATTTATGTGTTGTGTATGAGTGATGTTGTTTTATTATCTGATATGCTATGCATAATTATTTGACCTGGCACCATTGATGTCGGTCTCCCCTGCATTTTTTGCCTTTGCCTCCTGTGTTTTTGCTGTATGTTGGACTCTGTTTTGCTGGTATAGATGCTTTGGGCACTTTGTCACTGCTGTTCAGTGCCAAAGTGCAAGTGCTCCCTTTGTAAATTACTGCTATGATTTGGTGGTTTCTTGATTGGCTATTTGATTTACTAATCAGTCCATAGTTCAGTGCACCGTGTGTGCCCAGGGCCTGTAAATCAAATGCTGCTAGTTGGCTGCAGCACTGATTATGCTACCCACAGAAGCAGCCTGTAAAATGTAACTCTGGCCTGCCATTGCAGAGCCTGTGTGCAGTCTGGGACTGCCATGTCGACTTGGCAAGTGCACCCACTTGCCCGCCCCTAAACCTTCCCTTTTCTATATGTTAGTCACCCCTAAGGTAGGCCCAAGGTACCCCTGTGGGCAGGGTGCATTGTATGTGAAAGGTAGGACATGCCCTGATGTGTGTGGCATGTCCTGATAGTGAATTACTGCCAATTTCGTTTTTCACTGTTAGGCTACCTGTTCCCGTAGGAGGAATGGGGAGTTTGTTTATAACATCTTATAAAAATAACTGGCCCTGGTAACAAGGTAGAAAAATTAAATTTAGTATGCCTGAACTCAGAATGTTAAAGTGCATCTTTTAGTGAGGGTGACTTTTTCATTCTGTGTTTGAAAATATCACTTTTAGAAAGTAGGTATTTTTTTGCCTAACCATCCAGTGTGCCTCTGGTAGGTTTGTGTATTGCATGTCTGGCTTTTGGATGACAGGGGCTGGAGAGGGTCTGTGGCTCCAGAAGTCTGATGAGTCAGGGCTGGGCTGAATGGTACTGGGTTGCATTTACAGTAGGGAGAGGAGATTTCCTTTTCACCTGAATGGGCCTGGTCTGCCTTCAACAATGTTGTCTCCACCTCCTGCCAGTAAGCTGCACCAGTGAGGACAGAACTGGTTTTGGCCAGGTACAGACACTCTCTGCCTTCAGGGAACAAAGGATTTTGGTGTATAAAAAGAGGGGCCCAGACCCCAGACTTTTACATCACTTCTGGGAATCAAGAGGAACCTTTTCCAAGGAGAGGAGCTGGAGAAGCTGAGGAGGAATACTGCCCCTGTGCTGCTTGCTGTCTGGGGTTGGCCTGCAGCGGCTGCTTGCTGCCAAGGAAAGGAGAAAATGACTTTGCTGTTTGCTTTGTCAGCATGATGAAGATCTCCAAGGGCTTGAAACAGAGCTTGCCTCCTATTCTGAAGTCTCAGGGACACAAACACTTCATCCCTTCTGTCTCTCTGCATCTGGAACTGCTGGTACAGCTGCTGCAGAAGGAAATTGCAACACCGATGAGTGATGCTGTAATCTGCACCGAAGCCGCGGGCACCGCTTGTGAAGAGCACGGTGCACCGCCCCTTCTTGCACCGTAAGCCCGACGCCTGCTGATGCAGTGCCGCAATGACTCCAAAGCCGTCATTGAGGCCGCTGCCTGCACCGGAGCCGAGGACACCGCTTGAGACGTCCATGATGCACCGTCCCAACTCGCACCGCAGTCCCGATTTCAGCGATGCCGGTGCTTCATCAACGCGAAGCCGATCCTCGACCTGGGTGACTCCTGAATCGATTGACACCATACCGTCGTAAGGAACCACCGCCTCGCCGCCATTCATGACGTCACCTCCACGACACAGTAAGGAACCGATGTCTCACCTCCCCTGCGCTGCAGTAAGGAACAGAGGTATCACCTCCACTGGGGTCATAAGGAACGGACGCATTACCTCCTCGACGCCGTGCACCGTCTTCGCTTTCATCAATTCCAAGGTACTGTTCTTTGTGGGTAGCTTGACTTCGGACGCGACGCCATGCACGTCGCGGTTGGTTCTGTACTTTGGGATTTCCGTCTGTGACACCATTATAACTCCAGGTGCAGTTATTTTTTGCTACAAGCTATATTTGAGTGAATAATCTATTTTATTGTTTATATTTAAATTGTATTGGATTTGAACACGTGAAACAAATCGGCAGATACACGGAAATCATTAAGACAAATACATTCCCGTAGTCAATGCAACCCCCAATCACGAACCCCAAAAAACATACACAGACAAGATATGGAGTCAGGTTACTTGAAACCCTCAACATTACCCAACCACTTCACCCACACTCTACGATACTTTTTGCCGCACCTCTTGGCCATGTACAGGGCTTTCTCCTGGGTCGTGCACCAATCCATCCCTCTACGCCACCTCCCCAGATCAGGTGGATCGGGACTTATCCAAGTCGCTGCTATGTCCCGCTTGGCCACGATCATAGCTGTATTAAAAAATAACTTTTCATTTCTGTGATCCCCAGCAGTGAGTGACGTGGGTCATGGGGAACGTCCCCACCCAATACCTCTGCAAGTTCCGCCTCAAGAGACACCCCAGAATTGCTCCAACCAGGGGCACGACCAAACAATGTGGAAAAAGTCAGCCGGGGTGAATAACCTATTTTTAAGACTATCTTGATAACTGTATTGTGGATTTTTGTCATTTGGTCTTGTTTTGGTTTAGATAAAGATTACTAATTTTTCTAAACTGGTGTTGTCCATTTGTAGTGTTTTCACTGTGTTACTGTATGAATTCACTAATGCTTCACACACTGCCTCTGAGATAAGCCTGTCTGCTCGTGCCAAGCTACCAAGGAGGTGAGCAGGGGTTATTTTAGGAGTGTATCCTTCTTACCCTGACTATAAGCAAGGGCCCCTATTTGGACAAAGGTACCTACCTCAGCCAACTAGAGACCCCCATTTCTAACAACAATCAAAAGTGGGTTATTTTATAAACAAATTTTATTAACATTTTTTAGCACATCCAGGCCTGAAAGGCCTACACATTGAGATATAATTTACAACACAGCAGGCTTCAATGGACCCAACAAACTATTCCCCATTAAACAAGTATAACAAGGACACCACCCCCCTGAACCCAGGATGGCAATGACACCCATAATATCATACCTTGCCACACTGTGAGACTTTCACCCTCTCCCCGAACCATATGTCTGTATCTCTATTTCTAAAGCGGCATCGGCAGACTGAGCAGGGGGTAGCGGGATATCACGGAAATCTGCCCATCTCTTCCAAATGTTCCTATGCTTCTGGGGGCAAACCCTTGCTTGGAAGACCGCCACCTTCATCCCCATGCACCTGTCCAGGGCTGCTACTCTATCCATTCACCGAGGGCAGAGACTTCGCCCTTCAATGTTGGGCGATGTCCCGCTTGCCAGCACCAGTCCCAAAAACAAGAGAACTAAGAGATGTTGCTTGTCTTTGTTCCCACCGATCTCCTCTGTACGAGGAAGGACCAGTTTAGGCTCCAAAGGGATTCCCCAGTCTAGTATCCGGGTCATGCTAGAGGTCACCCCTCGCCAGAACCGCTGCAGTGGTGTGCAGCTCCACACTGTATGTAGAAAGGTACCCTCCCCAGCCTTGCAGCGGGGGCATACATGGGAAGATATCACTCCCATCCACCATAAACGGTGTCTCGTGTAGTAGGCTCTGTGCAAGGATGCACAGGTAAGGTTAAGGCAATAACGTGATGAAATTGCAGCGCCTGGGGGGACGCTATGGCCTCTGCCCAGTCATCATCGTTGAGATCTTCTATGTCTCCCTCCCACGCCGCTCCCTGCGCCGGTAAATCAAAAGTGGTTTTGAATGTAACTGATAAATTGTTAGCAAAAATGGTATTGATTTTAAAATGGTAATGATTTTAAAATGGTAATGATTTGCCATTTCGATACATATGATTGCTAATAAAAAGTAAAAAATTGTTCGAAAAGTTTGAATGTGAAATTTGTATTTGTCGGACTCCACACCAATATAAACATTTATTTTTATAGTGGACTTTCTAGTATCAGGAAACCCTGTATACCATTACATTAATTAAACATTAATGATGGGTCTTACCTACTGGCCATAGTGAATACATCCACTGCCACCTGTATGACATTAGTGTCAGCCCCATAACCAGTTCAGACCCTGTTGATACTTGAAGAGTTTCAGGTTTATCTTTGAGTTTGTCCCATCGGTTGAAAGCATCAAGTGGATCTTTTACACACTTCGATTTAAGAGCTAGATTTAAACGCCAGATATCATTATGATTGGAAATCTAGCTTGTTAATGTACAATTCAATTAAGGTTTTGGAAATACGTGGGCAATGAACAGATGCATTTCTCTGCAAGTGCACAAGATTTATGGCAATCAGGGTCTTTGACTTGTGAAAGTAAAACTGCTAAATTCAATGTTAACTATAGGTGCAGTGCAGGTGGGAAAATTGTGAACATCTAAGCAAACTCAAACACACAAAAGGCGATACAAGAAATGCTTGCATTGAGTCTTAACCACTGGAAATCGCTTGAGGAAGCAATCCAGCCCATCATTCTTTTACCCACCATGCCATCTCAGTTTGGACCCAGCCATATGCAAATCAGTCTTGACCTTGTCCAACAGGACCAGTGTAGTCCGTGGTGCCAGGCCAGGTCCTCCCTGAACTGGAACACAAGCAACCCAAGGCCGGTTTTGCCCTGACTGGGGCTCTTTAGTTGGGTGTAGCTTGGTTCCAATGGCACAGTGAGCATGGGACCAATGTCTTGGCATACCCTTGCTGCTTAGGGCAGCACATCAAGCACACAAAAGGTGATAGCAGGAATGCTTGCATTAAGTCCCCCAACTGACAGTCGCTCTGTTAGCATTTCAGCCTATCATTCTTTTGCCCACCATGCCTCCACAGTTTGGACCCAGCCATATGTAAATCAGTCTAGTCTTTGTCCAATAAGAACAGTCCAGTCTGAACTACCAGGCCAGGTCCTCCCTGAAATGGAACACAACCAGCCCAAAACCAGTTTCTCTGGGGCAAACCCTTGATATTAATTTGTGGAGGATGTGTGAACAGACCTACATTTCATAGTTGATAAACCATAGGCAATAGCTTTATCAGTCTGTAAATTCTGATACAACAAGTAGATGTATCTGGGTGACTGACTTTTTTACTAACCCTGGCCTAATCCGAGTGAATTAAATGTATGCATTAAAGCTTCCTGATGATCTAGGTGATACGCTCTCAATTGGGATCCCCAACACAAAAACATTGATTGTACAATGAACTGAAGAAGCCCTGAAAGGTAGATGGAGTGTTAGGGCAAAGATGGGGGAAGACTGACCACTGTGAAAGAGATGGCCTGTGCTCAGCCCCAAAGCAAAAACCAAAGGAAATGATGGATGGAGTGTTGAACATTGCAAGCACTCACCCCCAGTCAACTGATCTGGGTTTAATCCATCACCGTTCTTTAGCCCACTCAGCCACCCCAGTTCAGACATGGCCATATGCAAATCAGTCTGACCCTGTGCCTCATGGGAACAGTCCAGCCCGAACTGCCAAGCCATGTCTTCCCTCGACCGGAAACAAGCTTCCTAGGACCGGTTTCTGGCATTTCAGCCGTCTTCAGCCAGGCTTGCTTGAATCCAGTGGCAAAGTGGGCAAGGGACTCACGTCTGAGCATACCCTGCCAAGCTCAGCCCCAAGGCGTATGCTCCAAGGCAAGATGATAAGGCTATGGTATGGTTAAAGGAGTCTCATGACATCTTCGGATTCCTGGCTACAGAGGAGCTTGCGGTGGCTTGAATTTCTGACTTTTGTTGGCCTCTGTAAGGCTGTTGCTGTTGTCGACGCTGCTCGTGGAAGGCTGGTGCAGTTTACGTTAATGGCCCCAAGGCACGCAGAGCGCCGAAAGACTCCTCGAGAAAGGCAACCTCGCTAGGAGCTGCACCAGGACAAGGGGTGGCAATCCGAGGCGTGGTAATTCAACTAGGGCAGAGGAGACAGATACCCACGCTGTCAAGGAGAGAGGGCAAAGAACCGTGGCGACAGTGCGGGATGACTGCTGATCAGTGCAGAGCAAAGCAGGCGCTCATTGCGGAGGCCTTTTCCCATGCTACTGCTGCTGCTACTGAGCCACCGCCTCCGCTGAGTGAGAACACCTCCCCCTTCATCTGCCTCCGCTCGGCTAGAGAGATCAGGTGGAGGACAGTCACTCGCTCTGCCCACCCAGTCTGCTCAGCACGTTCGGTTCTTGGATACAGGGCTACAGCAGTTCTCTGTGCACGCTTCAGGTAGCGAAGACTTAATCCAGCATGAGCACCAGCAGTCAGAGTTATCAGTGCCCAACCTTACAGATGAGGGTATTGGCAACTCTGGATTCTGCAGACCACTGGGAGTGTCCGAAATGGAGCCCCTCACAGTGTCACTGGTAAGAAGTAATAACTTTTCAGTACATGCAGCTATAAACACTCCTCTTGTTGGTGCAGCAGCGCAGGTGATATTACCTATACCTTGGCTTAAGAATCCAATGACCTCTCCAGATCTAGGGGGGAAAATGTTATTCCCTTACAGATGAATCTGAGCTTTCTCCCTCAAGCCCAGGGTTTACGGAGGAAGAGTCAGGATCAGAGGACTCTCTTGTTATGAGGGACCATGACAAGTTAATTACTCAAAAATGCAAGATTAGATCTAAAACAAGGGGTCAACGGCTAGACAGCGAGGGGAAAACAGCACGCAGGCTCAAATGGAACCACTCTGCTACCAGACCGGTCTACAGTGAGGAGATAGGTGATCAAATTACATCTCAGACTGATTCTACTGATCCAAATGAACTCGATAGATCTTGTTTATGCCACACTTAAGCAGATGCAAGGGGTAGCTTGCCAAGAAAATTGCAGAACACACCTGACCACAAAAAAATTACAAGGGTCAATCCAGAAAGTAAACAAAATCTGCTCGGAAATGAGCGAAAGGGTGACCCACATTGAGGGAAGGACAGTAGCCCTGAAAGGAGAATTTGAGAATCTACAAAACATAAGGTGCTGCAGGACAAGCAGGTAGCGGACATAATGTGGAAGCTCGAAGACTTCGAGAATCAGCTATGCCGAAATAATATCAGATTCTAGGGGCTAGCTGAGGACATCGAGCGCAAGGATATGAGAACATTTATGGTAGGCCTTCTAAAGGGTGCTTTTCCCGAACTATCACACTGGAATTGGGATGTCGAGGTACAGTGAGCACATCGTTTCCCCTTGACTCAAAAGAAGAATAATGCGGCAGGGCAGTCTGAACGTCCTAGGGTGGTTCTGGTCTTCTTTGGGAACTTTCTCCTTATGGCAGGCTATATCAGACAAAGCAAGGCCAGATGCTAAACGATCTTTGATGGCTATACCTTTGTCGTACAACCTGATTTCTGCCACACTACCGTAGAAAGGAGGTGGAGACTACAACAGTTAATATCAGCATTTCAGGCACTAGGTTGTGAAGTGTTTCTAGGAAACTCAGCGCAACTTAAAGTTATACGCAATGGAAGGGTGCGGATGTTAACATTAGAAATTAAGGCCCAAGACTTCTTGAAGGAGCTCCAGGAAATTAAAGAAGGTGCTGCTCCAACAAGACAGGCACAGAATGGAATTTAACGTTCTGAGTCAGCCGGAGCGGGCAGGACTATCGTTACATCGATATAGGGGAGAGTGAAGGGGCTGGAAAGGGTAAGGATTGTTACACCCCTTGGTCATGATATCGATTCTAAATCTTTTACAATCACTGGGGAGGGGCTTTTTTGACCTTTTTTGCTTGGGGCAGGGTCACAGGGGTATCTCGAGGCGGGTGGAGCAGGCAGCATCACATAGGTCAATGGTGACCTATTTGCTCGCATATGGAGGGGGGTGAGGTGGGGAGAGGAGGGGGAAAGTGGGATGGAGGGGAGGGGTTAAGTAGGGGAGGGTTTTGGGGGCAGGAAAGGGAGAAGGGGGCAAAAAGGGTATATGAGGAGTACCATGGAAATTGGAAATGTAAGGCGAATATGGTTATTTCAGTAGGAAACTGGGTTAATACACAATATGTGTTGGTTATGTCTATAGTAAGATCTCTTATAGACTATAGATGATGAGCACTCAAATTGCAACAGTGAATATCTGTTGTCTAAATGATCGTAGCACGAGGCAAAAAGTAGCGATAGATCTGAAAATGCTTCAAGCTGATATTGTAGGTCTACAAGAGACTCGCATTGAGGGCACAAGGAGTAAACTAATAGAACAGCTGGGGTATAATCTTATTATTAATACCACACAGGGAGCCAGGACAAGAGGGGTTGCTATTTTATCTCGGAGGAGAGACATAATATTCAAGAAATGTCAGGCAGATAAGCTAGGGCACTGGGTGTTAGCCGAGTGTTGCAACTACAAACATACCTTATTATATATCCAGTGTATGGATCTAATGGTGATGACCCTAAAGTTTTAGAGTATTTGAATTCTGAGCTAGCATTATGGCCATCACCAAGTATACTATGTGGGGACATTCATATTAATGGTTTGGATGGGATACTGGGGGCAAATAATGGTAAATATAAAGGTCAGAAAAGCAAGGTTTATAGAGCCCTTCTCTCATTAACTTAAGATAACGGGCTAGTAGACATATGGCCTCTGCTGAAACCCAATGAGTCCGGAAGCATGTATTTCTCTGCCCCACATAAAGTAGTAGCACGGTTAGATTACTTTTATTACATCGTGTCAATTGGTCCTTTGCTGCAGCATAGAAAAATATCCCTGAGTTATGTCGGACCATAACCCCCTGGTACAGACCGTCCATATAATAGTGGTGGAAAAGAAAAAGATACACTGGACTTTTGAGAGAGGTTTGTTGAGGGATCTGATATACATCTCACATATGAACAGTTGGATTAAGGAGTTTTTCAAATCAATAGGAATAGCGCAAGTAGAGGGGTGGTCTGGGACGCGCTTAAGGCAAGGGTTAGGGGGGAAACACTTAGCTATTGCGTGCAATGTCGGAAGAATGAACTTGGGCAGATAAAAACATCATATGAAGCTTTGGCAGGCATTGAAGCAGAACTGATAAGAGCTATAGCTTTGGGGACATCCCTAGAAAACATAACATATAAACTCGCCTTAACCAAAGCAGAAATTGGGGAAAGCTCGGCCTCCAAGGCAGCGGCAAAATTTCTGGCATGGCGACAGGGGTGCTATGGCTTCAATTAACACATAGGACATATGCTGGCAGTACATTTAAGGCAAAAAAGGGTGATGGGAGACATACATGAGATCAAAGATGAAGGGGGAAATCTAGTGACAGACTCTTCAGGCATACAGGAGGAATTATATAAATATTATAGGAAATTATACCAGGAGGAACAGAATGTTGAACAGAACTCAATCAGAGAATATATTGAAGGTGTTGATTAGAACAATTTACTCCTGATGATGCATAAACATTGGAAACTTGATTTTCAGAGGAAGAATTATATGTCATACTGAATGGCCTCCCTTCTGGCAAGGCAGTGGGACCTGACCAAATTCCTCTTGAGTTCTATACAACCTTTTTCACTGTTTTAGGGCCCCATCTGATTAAAACACTTAGACAGGCTCAGACAGGGAACTCTGTTCCAGAGTCTTGATCTCAGGCCGTAATTGTAGTCTTTTTTTAAAAAAAAGGCAAGGCCCCTTGGGAAGCATTGCAAGCCCCATCAATGGGTGTCTCGACAACGACACTACAGGACCTCACACCACAGCCTCGCCGCATCCAGGAACTGATGCATTTCTTTGGCTGCGCGGCGCATCTTCGATGCGGATCCACGCAGTGCTCTGCAACCAGGATTTTTGTTCAACGGACCTAACTATTTCCCAGTAGCCAGCCCGCGCTTCATTGCCGTCAGCCTTAACTTGTGACCAGATATCCTCAGTAGTGCTTTGTGATTTTTGGCACTTTTTGCACTACAAACTTTAAAACTCAATATCTCTGGTTCTACTAATTGGATTTTTGTTGTTTTGGTCTTGCTGTATTTATTAAACATTTATATGTTTTTCTAAATATATTGTGGGCTTCTTTTGTGGTGTATGTTCACTGTTTGAAGTGTTGCACAAATACTTTACACATTACTTCTAAGTTAGGCTTGGCTGCTCTGTGCCACACTGCTAAGGGGGTGAGCACAGGTTATTTTGGGGGTTTGCTTGTGCTTTACCCTGACAAAGATAGTGGTTGCTGCTTGACCAAAGCTTACACCCTAGTCAACCAACAACCTAATTTCTCACACCCACAAATGTGCAGGGAAGATTAGTTTATGTTCAGAGGCTGAGTGTTTATTATTGTGTGTGTTTGGGATGTCTACAAACATTATGAGCATACATTTTGCAATAACTCACTGCAATCTTCGGAACATGTGCACAAGATAAATGCTTCACGAACATTAGTAGTATATCTGCTTGCGAACACTAAATTTTGTAAGATTGATGATTGCAAGATGGAGAATTGGGTGCTGAACACAGAGGACAACGAAGTCCTTCATCTCTTCTTCCGGCAGCATGACAGAAAAAGATACACTTTGGAAAGCATATAATCCTATTGTATCCTGAGCTGAGAAACAATAGTTAGATACGGCAACTTTCAGACAAATGTTTGGCTGTTAGGAAGTATCTGTTGGTCCCACCCAATTTTAAATGTAACATAAGGTTTATATGGAGGTCCCTGTCTTCTCTACTTACGTACTTATGACTGTACACCATCCATCATATTTCTCACCATATTAAAATACAGCACTCCACATGAAACATACTTCATATGTTTCTCTGCACTTACTCATCTGCACTCCCCTCCATCGATCAAGTATGTCACACTATCATTCGCTGCCCTCTAACTTCAAACAATACCATATAATATCACCACTACACAAAACCTCAACTCCTCAAGTACATAGAAAATAGCATTTTACAAAGTTAAACACTCTGAAGACAAATTAATTCTTCTCCCACTCTATCTAGCAACTGAGTACAGGAAATTGTCACGTTGCAACACTGTACTTCTCACAGACATCCAACCAAAGACCTGCATGCTACTGCACCTGAGACCAAACCCTCATTTTCTCACCCTTTTCCATCCGGTCATTGTACCACCCACCGGTCACCCTAACATAACACAACCAACAGAAACATCAAAACACTTTACCCTCCCTTAAGATACCATATAGTGTCACACGGCTACACCTCAGAAGATGGTGCACCATCTGATTCTGATATATATGCCCACTAGAACTCTTCCTCGTAACAACTCAGGACACTCTTCTCCAGCTCAGTCCATTGTGCACAACCCATCACTACCCTTCCTGCTCAGTACACTCTTCAAGCTCCACCTCAATACTTCAAATTCTTTAAATAAGTGTTCCTTATTCATGTTTATCATATTACAAGTCAAAGCACTTGTCAAACAAGTCTTATCAGGTTGTCCCCTTAACACAATCGGTAGTGTCCTCCATTCTAGCCCTCTCCCCACACTAGAGCTTACACAACCTAATGAACTAACCAATCACTTCCTAACACGATCACAAACCACATCAAATAACACTCTTAAATATCCCTGGCCTCCCCTTATCATCCTCTCCAAGTCTGGAATCCATGGAACTGGATGTAAATCGAACAATCACCTCTTCTCCATTTATTGGGGACATAAAGGGACATTAACAGAAGCAAGTGCCACCACTATGTCATGCCCAACCAAAATACTTCTCAGTAAGTCCTGATGCTCAACCTATGGGGACTGCACATCCTTTATACAAAACAATCACAGAAGACCAAAAAATATGACCTGTGAAATACATGGACAAAATTATAGGACATCAGACAGCACCTTATTGGCAGTATCTATCTTTAAATAAAATGATCACTCATGAACTAGCAAACTCTTAACAACAATTGACAACATCCCCAAGATGAGGAGCACAATATCCCAGACTAGAACATCTTTATGAACTATGACTATATGACAATAGATGACATTAAAACCAATGGCACAAACAAATGTCCACCAGGGTTTATCTATCATCAGGGAGGTTAAGATGATACAGGTTAGGTAGTAGACCTCATAACCAAACCTCCATTGCAGACCACCATGCGGAGATGTGCACACTTTCATCATCTACATGGTTAGGTAAGAAGTTTGGAAGACCTTTACCTTTCTACAAAGCTCCTACATTGGGATAGCCTACACAAACAAAACCTCCCACTCAAAACAAATGTTGTTCGGGTGTAGAAATACCCTAGTGGAGTGTCTTTATTGGAAAGAATCATAATACGTCTGCAGAATCCACCAAGAGGTTACATTGGCAAATCCTGTGCTTTACCAATGCCCAGTAGCAGCAGATCATGCTGTGGAGGCAGATGGTCATCTTGAAGAAAGCACAGTGTGATGCTAAAAGCTAATGCTGTCTTGTGATAGGTGGGGTGTGGTATGCAAATACCGTTGAGTTTTGGGTTACCCATACCGCCATGGGATTCAGAGGACATTTTAAAAATGTAACGCTTGCTTAAAATGGAGAGGAATGCAATTCATAATTACAAATGTTCCACTTTTCTGTGTTCCCACACTACTTCCAATAAAAACGGTACCCTGCTTGTGTGAGTGAGCCTATTGCCATTGACAGGAAAGGTTCCAAAACGCAACTTTTAGACAGGAAGTGTTTGCCATTTTGTAGACTTGGATATTTGGGTGTGGGCTTGGTTACTGCCTTGGGAAACCCACTAAACCCAGACATTTGTGAACGTGAAACACCCAGGGGAGTCTGTTTGTATGACTTGCATGGCTCCCACTCCATTGTCTTACCCAGAATTTCCTTCAAATGTCACACGTTGGTTGCAATCATGTATTTTCCTCACAATTCTTTGAGGGAAAGTTTGGGAATCTTCCAAGATCCACATAATTCCTGTCACACAGAGTACCCAAACTTCTCCTGATAAAAATGACACCCCACCTGTGTTGCTGGTGCTTATCGCCCATGCCAAGGACAGGTCAGATCATAGATTGTGTAATGTCAATGGTGGTATCAATGAGGCCTTCCCATGGTTACAGTTTTGCTCTATTCCAGTTATGTGCATTGGGTCCACCTCCATATGGAGGCAGTGTTTAAATCGCGAGAAGTGTGGGAATCAGGGTGGTAAAACTTTGGCCATTGACTGTAGGTGCTTGGTTTTCTGTTACATGGATATTGGGAAAATAGCTTTTTGACCCATACTGTGACATTTGCAGGAAACTCTGGATCCCCCCTGCATATCTAGCTTTCAGAAATGCACAGGATTTGTAAGGATTCCAGGTTGACGGCCGATCAAGAGTCTGAATAGTGCACCATTAACCATGTCAAGGGAGAGGAAATAGGTATTTACCCACTATCTGCTGGCCCATATGTGAGAGCTGCAACCTAAAGAATCCAAAGTTCTTCTTGCTTGCCGTGGAAATGCTCTAGGCCCCGGGACAGCAGAAAGGTTGTTGGGGCTTTATGTTGAGGTATGCGGCCTACTGTCCGTTCAGTTGGCCACCACCACATAGTTTTTTAAATTAAAAAATAAATAAATCCATGGCATCCAGAGTGGGGGTAAATCCTCCAATATCCCCTCTTGGAATCGGGGAGCAGAAAGACTGTTATGGCCTTCAAGTATGGAGCTGCAGCTTAATGCCTGGGCAGTCAAGGTCCCACTCCATTGTTTTGTAAAACCTGGTTTCTATTGTTTTTTGCGCACCTTTTATGGAGGGCATGTAATGTAGGGGTATAATCACCAAATCTGCCTCCTGGTGGTCTGAAAGTCTGTAGCATCTTTTAGGGATATTGATGCTTAATGTGGGGGTAGCTCAACTCCATTCATTAAAAAAAAACTGTAATCCCTAATTTCTAAGGGTTTTTCTGCCCCCTCCGGTGCGGATTGGGGTAAGGTCCCAATCTGACCCCAAGGGGGTCAGTATAAGACTGTTGGGAACTTTAGGGGTGGAAGTCAGGTCCGATGCCTGGGCCGGCCATCCCCACCTCATTCTTTTCTTTAAAAATAAATATTCCTGGTTTCTATTGGTCTTTCTGACTGCCCTGTGGGGGAGCCTGGGGTAAACACCCCAAAGTACCCCCCCCCTGTTAGGGGACAGAAAAACTGTTGAGCTCTTTTGAGGTGCGGGTAAAGTCCAATATCCCCTCCTCAATAAATAAAAAAACATGGATACTCCCTGGTTTTATTGGGCTTTCTGCCCCCCCCACACTCCATAGGAGTGCAGATTGTTAGTAAACGCCCCCCAATCTGCCTCACAGTGGGGCAGAAAAGCTGTTGGGCCCTTTAGTCGTGGGATTAAGGTCTGATACTTGGGCAGCCCCCACAATTTCTTTTAAATATCCCTAGTTTCTAGAGGTCTTTCTACCCCCCTGGTGAAGCAGATTGGGGTTAAACCTCAAATTTGCCCATCCAACCCCTGGGATGGGCTGAAAAACTATAAGGCCCATTAGGGATAGAAGTAAGGTCCAATGGCTAGATGGGCTGCACCCGCACCATTTCCATGAAAACATAAGCAGTTGTTTTCTAGTGGGCTTTATGCCCCCTGTAAAGGAGGGCAGATGAATGATAGACCACCACTCTTCCTCAGGGGCACAACGACTTTTGAGCCCTTTATGGGTGGGGTTAGGCCTGATTCTTCTTCAGGCTGCACCTACCTCATTCTTTTCTTTAAAAAATCCCAGGCTTCTAGTGGGCTTTCTCCCCCTAGGGGGCAGATTGGTGGTAAACCCCCCAGTTTACTGCCTAGGGGGGCAGAAAGACTACGGGCTCTGCTGGGAGTAAATCCCGATGCCTGGGCCAACTTCTTTCTTCTTCGGTTAAAAAATAATCTCTGGTTACAAGTGGCTTTCTGCCCTGTTGGAAGACCTCCCATGGGACAAAAAGGCTGCAGTGCCCTTTAGAAGATGAGGACACGGCTCTATGTCAGGGTGGGGCTTCACCTCCAAATAAATATTTCCTGGTATAGTGGGCTTTCTACCTCTGGGAAGCATGGTCAGAAAGGCTAAATGTAATTTTTTGAGGAGGAGCACTTGCAAATGCCTGGGGGCTGCTGTTTTACCTACCTGTGGTCTATTGTGTGGATCTCTGCTTGAGGATTGCCCTCTGATATTCTCAACATTCCTCTTAGAACAGCGACATAGTTGAGAAACGATTCATTTTTTGCTTGCATTCTGCCAAAAGGTTTGTCTTTCAAGACCAACATTAATCCCCCCACCCAAACAAAAATGACCCCCCTGCCCCACATCTTGTTCCCTGGATCATAATAAGCTTTTACAAGGCTTTCTTCCTTCTATTCCCAAATATGCAACAATCTTGTTTTCTGAGTGGCAAGAATTTCTTTCCTCCTATAGCAACTAAATCAGATTTTAACAGCTCTCCCACATTTCTACTGTAAGTTTGGTTTTCTTATCTCTTTTGATGGGGGTTGTGACATGGTAGCAGCTGCCATGGTAATAGTACCAATATAGAGAACTATGACATTAAAATTAATTAACCAAAATAACAAGTTAAAACATTAAGTTGAAACAATTAGCTAAAATATTCCTGATGCCGACTTTGATGATTGCCGAACCCGGGGCATTATGCCTGTGACATTTGAGAAATACACAAATCGTGCGGATTCCACAGGACTACACCTGTCCTGTACTGAATCATTTATGCCCTGTGGAAGTCACAGGCCGGATGGCCATGTAAAGGGGGCGAAACACATGTTGGCTGTTATTCCTCTTTTTTCGATCTGACTCTGAGTCCTTGAAGCTAGTCACAAACACATAAAAATAAAATCACTACCTTGCATACTTTGTATTGGAATTTTCTCCGTGCAAATCAGCAATTTTTGGCTTGTCCTGACTCTCTCTTGGAATTCTCTTGTGACTAGGGGGTGAGGGGTCTCCCCCTGTTGAGGACTAGCACCCTCTCCATATTTTGCTCAATTAAATACGGGCAGTAAGAGATTGGGACTGTTCACCCCTCCTCACTTTGCAATTAGCTAAAATCATTTGAACACACTGCAGTAGAGATAATATTTTTCCCTTATTCCAGGCAAACGTAATCCTTGTCTTGTGGAAGAAAATCTATGATGCATAACTGAATGAATAATATAAAGTGAAACAAGGAGGGGTATTGTTACACGTTAACGTAGCCACCAGGAAACCTAAAACTCCATTATCTTTCCTAAAATCAACACTGACTTCTTGTTTATATATAAAAAAAAATTAAAAACTTAGGCCTTCCAACAAAATCACCACCAACTGCTACTTTTTCTCTCTCACTTGGTGACTTGTGACGAAATCCTGAAGTCAGCGCGATACATACTCAGCACCTTGTGAAACACTAGGGTGCCAACGCTAGACAAAATAGAGAACATGCAAACTGATAAAGCTCTCCATCCCACAAGTGTTGTAGCGATCTCCAAATCTCTTCCGCCAGTGGAGTTGTAAAATAAGCATCCTTTAGGTCTATTTTCACAAAATAGTCCCCTTCCTGAAGAGTAGATCTTAACAGATGGTTTCCTTACAGTTTAAAAATGTACGTACTCTACAAATAAATCCCCTAGAATCTATTTCTGGACGCTAAACCTTTTCTTACTCCTTCACAAAAACCTTTACTCCCAAAATTCTTTAAATGTTCTGATACTTTTTCTATTGCAGCCTTTCTTTTTATTGATAAGCAAATTTTTCTTTTGTGAAAGAACAAACTTAAAAACACATACAACAGTCCAATTGAACTGGCATCAAAGTGACATATCACGGAATCAGTGACAATCAATAGCAAAACCCCCCGCCCCATCCCCCGACCCCCCGCTCCCCCCACCCGCACCGTCTCCCCTAGACTAGACCCCCTAGCCACTTCCCTATTGCAGCCTTTCTTAACATCTCCTTGCACTCTTTTTTTTCACCAGTTCCTGCAAAAACACAAACTCTTTGTTCCAGCAATTAAAAAGGAGTTCCCATGAACTCCTCCACATAACCTTTCATGGTATTAAGGACCCACTGATCATTTGTCAACTCGCTCCTTTTTTTTTCCAAAATATGTTAGATACCCACTACCTTTTTGAGGGAAAATCCAGAAAACATCCTCATTCCTACCCTTGAATCACTTGTTGGCTTCTTGCCTGTGACTGTCAACGTCTATTTGATCTTTTCTGCTGCGGGAAAAAACAGTGGTTGATTGAAAGCCCCTAAAAGATCCTCTTCCTTGCATCTGATATTTGGACTTGTTGAACATACAGCTGCTGAAGCTTCCCCTTCCTCCAGCCCTGTCAAAAACACTACCTCCAAACACTCTACATAATGATGCCTGAGCCTTATCGAAGGCTATGGAAGTAGACTTAAATTTGTCTACCCATTTCACCAAACTATCTGCAAAAAGTAGTTCTTTGTTGTGCTCCCTAAGACTCTTTGTTACCAATGTCAACTAACTTCGGCCTAATTCACATCAGAATGGCTTTATGCCTTTCAGTAATCAATACAGCGTTCATATTTGCACTCTGGTTGCATCCCCTTAGCAGCTTTATGTCCACACTCAACTCTTCTGATTTATCTTCCTCAGCCTTGTCACGAACCTGAGCCAGAGGACCAATAACATCTAGGAGCATATACTGGCACTGCTTGAGTGTTCTTTCCAGTACCTTTTTCGAGGATCATAACCCATCTGAAGTAGAAAACTGATCAATTCTGCATACACTTATAGGGTGGCACAAACCTTATTTGTTACTAGATAACACTCAGCCCTCTCCTTTTCCAAACGTGTGTGCATTCAAAGTTTTATGAACTCTGCCACATAACCCATCGGGCACCAGTTGGCACTCCTACGATGCCTGGTTATTTGTGGACAAAAAATACACTTCAGCGTAAGGATACATACCAATCCCCTTTCCCTTCTAAACAGTCTATTTTTATCGTTGTCCCAACCTTTATCATTTTATAAATCGAATTCATATTTATCATCACAAATGTCCATGTCTTCATCAGGCTGTGCCTAAATCTCGTTTGTGCTGCTATTGACTACCAGTAATGTATCGAGAGAGACACATTACTCTCTCTGATGTTTAGACCTCCCGTATCTATGGAGGACAACATCTCCTCATTCCCCTCATGAATGTGTTTCCTTTCATCTTTTTCAGTCCTCCTTTCTTTGCCTCCCTCACAACTATTTCACCTTACGATCAAAATTAATTATCCATCAGATGAATCTGACAACTTTTGTTTCTTAACATCCAAATAATCAACAGCTTATCAAATTGAAGATTGAACTTTCTTTGGAATCAGTTTCCTTAAAATATCCTCGTGCACCAGTTGACTGGCAAAACAAGATTCCTTCAGCTTAATGTGCTTCAAAACAAATTATTCTTGTAAATTACTAAAAAAGTTCTCATTGAAAGGAGGTGTAAACAAAGTATATATTAAACTATAACTAAATTAAAGGATTCCAGAACCAAAATAATGTATTAAATATTGAATAAGCCTTCTTACATTAAAATTGTGTGGTCTCAGATGGGCTCTGACAAACTCCTACAAAAAGAAAGTTGTCAGTAAAAGAGCTGGCGCATGTGCTCCCAAGGCTCCTATTCTCAACCAATTGTAGCGCAACACAGCATTACCATTACAGTTCTCAACCAAGATGGCAGCGATAAGCCTGCAACATTTCACGCCATGGATCATGCTGCTCTAAACCCAAAGTGCATTTCCAGTCTTCCTGCATGTGAATAGAAACAGGATTGACGCGCAGCTACTTTACAGGGCAAGAGCCCATGTTTTCCTGGGCCCTTGCGATGTAGATCCAGCTGTTCTTTTTATTTTGTGTGCAGGGTCAATATAGATATTGATTATTAAAATGATCTGTTTAATTGACAGTTTAATGGCCAAACTATTTGCATAAATTTATTTTGAATGGGTAACTGCGTTATTTTTAATTTATGACTGATGTTTATGAAAATAGAGAGCCCGACCTTTGAATGGCCTTTTTGGCCTCTATTGTTTCACACAAATTAAGTGTTTGGAACTCAAGGAGCACGACTTCTGATTGACGCCATGTTTCTTGAAAACCGGTGCAGTCATAAGATGCCATATATTGATTACATCACTGTTTAAAAGTAGCCTCGAAAGGCCAGCTACATTCCAACAGCAGAACTTATTCGAACTTTCAACTGCTGGCCAACCCTTCTTTCATGCAAGTTTTGGGGCACTCTTGGCCATATGAATTCAATCCACATTTTCTCATTGTTGCCGTCACTGGAATGCACACGATCCTGTTATTTTGGCCCTGGGCATTAAATCGATTGATCTCGGGTTTTGTATGGATTATTTGTTGCTAGTATTTATTCCAACTGGGTTTCATGGAACTGAAGCTAAGTGAGTGGCTGATGAATGGACATTGCTGACAGCCTTGGTTGTTTGAGTTTTTTCAATATGAGTTGGCCGTGGCAGAAGTATTGTTGGATAAGGGTTGGGACAGGGTCTACTAGCTTCAGTGCCCCATCCCTTAGATATGCTTTTTTGGGGAAAACATATGTTGCCATTTCTAAAAATTGCTCTGACTGCACACTTCTTTGTTATTTTAAACTGCTTGATTGTACTTTTAATACCACACTTGCACGTTTACAATCGCGACTGGTAATCATTTTCTCGCTTCTACTTCCTGATATCCTTGAATAGTCTAGCGCCACTCTTAAGGTTAGCACTCTAGCTTTTATGACCCACGTAAGGGAGGGTTACATAAATGAGCAGGCTGCCTGTTCACGCAGTGGATGCGCTGCTAGTACACCAAAGGCAAGCACGTCTGTGTGCATCTGCGCCAACCAGCTCCAGGAGCCAGCCACTGTGTCAGTTTTAAAACTTACTTGGCCTTGGACTTGCTGTTCCTAAGACCTGTAAGTGCGCATATTAGCCGTGAACATATTAGTTCCTTAACAAAGTTTGCCATTTTCAGTTTACACACTAATAAGAGTACTTTGTATACCATGAAGCACCACTCTACCACATTCCTATCTCCAATATCCCAAAATCACCTCCTTCGAACCCTAAAAGGGTCACACAGCTTAATAGTGCACACAAGGTGGCGTCATCGACTATGACCTATCTGATCACATATTTGCTGGGAAAACAAAAACTTGAAATATCCAATCTTCTAGTTGACTTTAACCTTGATATACTATTTTTGACTGAAACGTGGCTCTCGGAGGACTCTTATCTCGCTATTTTGTCCGCACTTCCTGAGAGATAGCTTATATTCACCAAGAATAGATTAATTGATAAAAAGGTGGCTGTGTTGTAGTAATTGTGCAACGCCATCTCCACATGTCCCCTATTGCTTGCAAGCAAAGTCCTGATATTTTAGTATTAAAAATTCACTTTAACAAAAGTCCCTTAGTAGGCTTGGTAACGTACTGGCCCCCACAATATGTGACACCTTCTTGAATTTATTCTATGAGATGGTCTGTTCGCTGTGATTTAACTACATTTGATTGTAAGTTATTGTCCTCACTGGCTCTTCATTAGCACATCACCAGTCTAACAGATATAAAGGGCATATTTTGGACTCAGTTTGGGTTTAGAAACTGTCATAACTAATTCTACTATCTCTCCTTGCATATGGTCGGACCATTACTTAATTACATTTTACTTATCCATCCTTGTACATAAAAATCTGGACCACCCTGATGTTGAAAACCATTCTACATAGGTGTAGCATAAACGTAGACGCTATATCTTCTGCCCTGAATTAGATTATACCCAATTGGAGCACAATGGTTGACAAAGCAGAATAAGAATCCACTAACTGGCTACAAGAAGCAAGCAGAATTACTAAACCAGCTTTGGTGGTTTATTCCTGAACTAAAACAAGCCAAACTTCAACTGTTTAGAAGCAAGCTAGAATGTTAAAATGTAAACAAATCTTAATAACAACAAAGTCTAGATACTATTCCAGCAAAATCAATGAGGCCCTGTTGGACTATGGGTTACTCTCAAACTATTTGCACTCATTCCTCAGTTTTTCTGAATTTCGTTTTTGTTGGCATTAGGACTCTGTGTACTTTACCACTGCTAACCAGTGCTAACGAGCTGGTGCTCTTTTTCTAAAACATTGTACAATTGGATTACACCTGATTGGAATATTTAATTTACTTAAGCCCCTAGTATATGGTACTACATGTACACAGGGCCTTTAAATGAAATGCTACTAGTGGGCCTGCCGCACTCATTGTGCCTCCCAATCAAGCAGCATTTTAAAACATTTCTCAGGCCCTCCATTGCAGCTGGTAGTGCAGTTAAACTGCCATTTCGGCCTGGCAAAATAAACCTTTTGCCAGGCTGAAATCATCCTTTTTAATACATATACGTCACCCTTCGGATAAGCCCTAAAAGCCCATACGGCAGGGTGCATTTTATTTTTAAAAAAGTAGGACATGTGTTTTTAAGATTTACATGTCCTTGTAGCGAAAAACTCCTAAACTCATTTTTTTCTACTCTAAGGCCCTCCTCTCCTATTAGATAACACTAGGTTACCTTCTTACATTTAATAAGAGCTAAGGTAAAATGACATCTTTGGACTCAAATGAATTGTAATTTTAAATTCTTTTTAATTGTACAGTCGGATTTTAGATTACAATTTTAAGAATGCCACTTTTAGAAAGTTGTAATTTTCCTGCCCAAAAGCTTCTAAGGCCGTCTAGGAGTTTCCAGCTACCTGAACTTATTAATGGCATCCCCATGAAGAATGGGTATTTGTCCAAGACAATGAAAAATAGGGGACTAGATGTGGGAAGGATGGACCATCATTCCAGGATGGTTAGGTTGGGGCTGTGCTGTTCCCTGCCACACTTACATTTCAGAGGCCTTGCTTCCAGCACACACAAGGGAACTTGACACCAATCTTTTGCCCCACCAGATGTGGGGGTAGCCTAGAAGATTCCCCACTGCAAAGGCTGGCTGGCACCAGGTATAAATATTTGACCCTCAGTCTAACGCTTAAGTTCACTCCTGGACATGTGGAAGACTTCAAAAGGACTGTCTGGATCCCCAGAGCACTGCCCTGCTGCTTGAGGCTTGCCTTGTTCTCCAGAGGACTGCCCTGCTGCTACCAGAGTAGCTGAAGCTTGAAGCCTGCCCTGCTGCTAGAGGCATGCCTTGCTGCTTGAACCCAGGACTATCAGAGTGACTCCAAAGGCAAGTCAGCTGGCCTCCTGTGTGAGCTACGGGGACATAACAAGCTGCAGGGACCTTGAACCCTGCACCTGGCCTCTGCTGGAGTGAGTCCAGCTACCCCAAGAGGTGCCTCCCAGGTCCTGAACTCTTAGAAGTGGTGTTAAAGGTACTCCTCCATGCCAAACTGTGGGTTCCACCAGAACCGACGCAGCATGAGGCAACTTGATGCAGGACTCCGCCACGGAGCCCCTTGCAGCTTCTGAATGGCCGCCTCATCGCAACCAACGTAGAGTGACACAACTCAACACAGGACCTCACATCCTATCCCTTGCAGCTCCTCATCGGAACGGACGCAGCGTTACACAACTCTTCGCATCAAGGACATAAAGTACAATCCTCAGCAGGACTAACCTGATCAATGTATCCGACCTGCTATCAATTCAAGTTTTCTCTGTTTTCTAAATTGGTGTAGGATTTTTCTTGTGTTGTATTTTCACGTTATTGCTGTTTGTTTGCTGCACAACTACTTTACACTTTGCTTCTAAATGAAGTCTGACTGCTTTTGTACCAAGCTACTAGAGGGTGAGGCACTGATAAATTGAGTGACTTTTGTGGTTCACTCTAACAAGGTCTATGGTTGTTCTTTGAGTAGGGTTTCCACCAATAACCCGATTTCTTATGTTGGTGAATTCCAATATTTGTGTTTGTGCTGTTCCACTCAGTGATTTTGTGTAACACTAAAATCCCTTATAAATAATCTGACAAAAGATTCCACCTCCTTATAGATTTCCTTGTTTAATCATATTTCCTTTGCTTCTTTTCCAAATTCTAATTTAGTCTCATATTTGTGCACCTGTGACTCTTGCCTGCAAAGATGGAGTTGGATCTCAACAAACTTGAAAGCTGCAGAATGACTAATCTGAAAAAGTTGTGCATAGAGAGGAAGATGGAGCCAGCCAAGGGCTCACCGAAGTTGGAGTATGAAATAGACTCCTGGGTCTAGGAGACCGTCCATGAAATACAAGCTGCAGAACAGGAGTAGGAGGAGGATGATGAAATAGAGGCTGAGAAGGATAACTTTGCAACAGCTCCAGAGCTAGAAGGAAACTAGAGTCCTCTGCCTTTGGCCCCAGCATCAGAGGCGAGTAGGAGACCCGCTGGAGTGTGGTCCAGCATAGGAAGCAGTGTGGCCTCCCACCCTCTGTCCCCTGAGGAACAAGAGGACAGGAAAAATGTAATTGAGTTCAGGTTGCAGCTGGCCCAGCTGGAGCTGGTTGCAAAGGAGAGAAGGGTAGAGAAAGCCCAGGGAATGGTCCAGGAGGAGGGAAAACTAGCTCTGAAGGAAAATAAACTTCTTTGGCCCCTGAAGTGTGTCTAAAGGGGCTGGACCTAAAGATCAAGCAAGTCTCAGAGTCCAGCTGGAATAGCGGTAATGACCGCTCCGTGTCACCTGTAGACAGGAGGATCCACATTCCTAAACATCTGGTGCCTAACTTTGCTGTGGGGGGATGATATTGATAAGTGGTTCACGTCTTATGAGGT
Organism: Triturus cristatus; assembly: GCF_964204655.1. Classification (NCBI taxonomy): domain Eukaryota; kingdom Metazoa; phylum Chordata; class Amphibia; order Caudata; family Salamandridae; genus Triturus; species Triturus cristatus. The sequence goes on along the minus strand of NC_140580.1, from coordinate 21,058,307 downwards.
AGCATTTAGAATGCATATGATCCCAGGGGAGTGATAGGGAGGCTGGGCATGTCAGCTATTGAGAACGAAACCCTGCTGACTTTAGAGGTGGCTGACCAGATTTACTACGGCCCATGAAAGCAACCCTTATTACATATTTGAACCCCCCACCCCAGAGGGATGCCGCTTAAGGTTTAGGGACAGTCACAAACTGTCTTAGGTAGTCTTAGGTAGACTTTATGGACTTCTCCAAGAAGGCACTGGATGGTTGGATGAAGGGCAGTAATGTAAGTAGTTATCAAGAGCTGCACAATCTATTGGAGAGAGCACATGCTCAGTAACTGTTTTCCAGAGCGCCAACAACCTCTAAAAGATAGCAAGCTCACTAACCCCCCCGAGAGCTTGTCAAGGAAGCATACTCTGGCTCAGCACCAGGGTCTATGAGAAGGTACCTGGGAGTGACCCTCAGGAGGGTAGTTTGGGTTTCCCCCAAGAGAGTGAGGGGGAGGTTCACAGTGGCTTGGCAGGTCCTAATAAAGCTATGATAGTCAATTTCAAACATGTGATGAGCAATGAATAGTGAACCCAAACAGCCCCTCGGCTGCAGGCTCTCCGCTGGATCCCCAGCCTAGCGTTCATAGGAGCGGGAGAGAGCATACGGGCCGGGGAGGCAAAACTGGACCGGTGAGGGGCTCGCGACAAACCCCTATCGGGGGGGTGGGCGGGACTATGAGCAGGCAGCCGGGAAGCTCGGGAAATCGCCAGGTGCTGATTGGGCAGGGTGGTTTAAATGGCCCAATACGCAAGGGGCCCCCTGGGTGCGCACCAGGATTTAAGGGCGTGGGGGGCCCACCCAGGGCATGTGCCTTCGCCGTGAAACCAACTCACACCTGTAATCCGGGAGTCGCAGCCGCAGGCAGCGGATGGGCTCAGGCAAGGTGGGGGACAGCACAGAGGGACAGCAGACAGAGCGTAATAGCTGAAGAAAAGCTGCTCAAACCTGTGCCCTTGGGATGCCTTACGGCAGGGGAGCAGGCTAAGGGACAGCATGGGGTCAGCAGAGGGTGGACACGGTACTTGCAGCACGGGCCAGGCATGAGGGCCACCCAACAATACTTGGCAGCAAGGTGTAGCCTAGAGACTGCAAGAGAAGTGCAAGACCTGCTGAGAAGGGGCATTGGCTTAGGGAGCTGTCAAAAAGGCTGTGGTGTTATGGTTAAGGATTGGACTGGAACTCCAAGCGAGGAGGCGTGAACGACTGGTTTGAAAATAGATTGCATGTTTTGTATGGCAATATGTAAATAAAAGCTGCACCCTTTTGCACCATCACCGAATTGCGTTATCTGTGAGCACATGGGAAAGTGGGTGCATGGATGCATGCGTGGGCTGGGGAGCTCAAGGGACTTGCCCATCTGCGAGGGGTGTAGGCCGTTGAAGCCCAGAGAGTCATAAAATACTTACACCCGGAGAGGCAACGAGGGAAGCCAGGCCCAATGACCAATCAGTCGAGAGCTGCTACCATTACTGTTAGTGAGGCCAATGCTGCCCTTGCTGCTACAGACCGAGCGTGGCGTAAAAACATATATATTGCTTCATCGCAACTTCTGAAATGGTAAATCAGTATATTTTTTCTTGCAGTGAAATATTCTCCTTTGTTTTGACAAATGTTGATGGCAGCAGAAAGTTTGGATACTGCAGAAGAATATTGGTAAGTGCACATTTCCTAAGTAATAATTCGACAAAGGGAATATTTTTGTCTTGCATGCAACCTAGAAACGTACATTTTCTTTAAGGGATCATGGGCCCAATTAACAAAGAAAGTAATACATTTAAGACCATGAAAATAGCTCAGTTCTTCTAGCTCTACACATTTTTATACATTCACAAAAAGAAACACGCATTGGGAAAACTAAATAGTCTCCTTTTTAAAGGGCGAGTACCGACATACTGGCTCTCTCAATGCGTGTTTATTTTTATTTTCTTGCTGTAAAGTTGCAAACAGTAAAGTAAAACAGCCAAAATAGCCTCCATTGCATCATCATCATGCATGCACGCACACGCCTATGTCCCCATGGTGGCCATCCTGAATGGTTCCTTGAAGGCAGCTGTGTGTGTGTGCATACTTGTGAAAGACCGGTTGCCATTTGGCTGTTTTACATGATCGTTCCAACATGGCCAATCCGCTACACGAAGACACCAAGCCTGTTTGTGCGCAGAACTTGCACAGAGCTTCGGTGATTGTGAGCCCCATCTCCTCCTCCCATAGGGAGCGTATATCCCTTCCGGTTTCTGGAATCTCCTCCAGCACTGCACAGTATAGGGTTGAAATGTGTCGTTTTTGAGAGGTAGTGGTTAGTAACCTTTCCAGTGCAGCACAAGGTACCAGCTCCTTGGGAAACTGCGGAGTGATTTCTCCCAGTGCACTCCTGAGTGAGTCTCATATGGCGTATACTTCCAGGGAGAGAAAAAGACTATTTGCATTATTCATTTTTGTATCAATTGCTTTAGGCTCGTGTGTGGCTACGAAATGGGGGGTGGTTACAGTGCGTATAAATAACTCGAGCGGTACATTCATGCACTGTTTAACAGTAGTATGTATATTGCAGTCATTTGTAGGTTCCCTTTATTGTTAATTCCAATGTAATTCCTCCTTCCAGAAATAACGGGGGTAATAGAGAAATATGGAGTGAAAGTCGATTGATTTACCTGTCACAGCTATAACATTAATAGTTTGAGAATCGGGAACTGTGTCGTTAATTGTGGAAATATTTGTTAAGTGCAATTTATTATGCATCACGAAAGAAAATGGATACAGAAAACAGCTTCACAGGCACTTGTGTTCCCCACGTTTCGATTGACATTGACAAGTACTCTTCAAATCTGTGCAAAATGCAGTCCACATGCTATATAAATGCCGATAATACTTGTGTGATATATGACAGTGAACAAAATAGAAGAAAACAAGATCAGCTTGGAATCTGCTGTAGCCGGCGTTGACCCCAGTCTATCCTTTCCACAACTGCTGTAATTATACATTCTTTGGCTACTTGACAGATGATTCCAGATCACTCGAATTAGGTTCATGCTAGACGACTTTCTCTTAAGGTAGCCAAAAACGCAACTCTGAAAATGTAAAAAAATAACGAAAGCTTATTGATTTATAAGCAAAAACATAGAAAAGAAAATGCAAGATGGGCCATGAACTGTACACAACAGCAACTGTGGAAATGGACAATGATCACAAGTTAAAGAAACCTTTGCATTGTGCGTATTGGTGTTTGTGCAGGTAGCCCAGACATCCCAACGAATCACCTCCAACAGATTTCCGGACGAGATGGAGATATAGCCTGAGCCAACTTCCTACTCTATTCAGTCTTCCCTACAAATCCTTTGAGTTTTAGGCATGCAGATGCTATCCAACTTCAAAATCACTTGCACAAGCTCTCTCCTTTTCGGATGCTGTAGATGGTAGCCAGACAAGCATGGCATGTCCAGTACCCCTTCTTTCATATTTTTGGGACGTCTGACCACATAGTCATGGGAAGCGGACACATTTGCGCTGGACAGTTCTTTCTATAAAGTTTGGAAGCCCAAGACCCTGTCATGAAACATTCACTCCAGGATTAAAGATCCTCCACTTTTAAGGGAATAGTAAACCTTTGCCTTTTTATCAATTTCTATAAATGTGTAGTCTTTTCATCCTTTCTTTGGGAGTCGTAGGTGGTGTTTTAGGTACCAAGAAAACTTATGTTGCATATCAAGAGGTCTAGGAACATGAATGTCCAAGGTCACATTAGTCAAACCCACTGGTACTAACCTTTCGAGTCTGGAATCTCTCTACCCTTGTAATTGTTTTTGCTACAAACTATTAATGAAGTCAATGAATAGCTGCTAGAATAAAACTGTTTATTTTCCAGTATTCTGCTTGGCACAACTTCATGTGTTGTTCAAACATGAGTGAGGTGACCTAATTTCAGTCAGACTCCTGTAAACTGGGATTGGTACCTAACAACACAGTTTTCTGCCCTTAGCTGCTACTACAGTGTTCCCTTGACACGTGCACAGCGCTTTTCGCCATGATTCGCTTTGATGTATCAAGCAATTTTGTATTCATCAAAGCTTGGTGTGAAGTTCCACACATGTGTTCTCTAAAGTACCAGCAAATAATATTGACTTAGGAGGTTGCTCTTTGGTGGCATTTTTTGTGGTCCTGGCAGTGGACCGATCCTCATTCAGGAAGCCCCCATGTTGCACCCTCAGCATCCCTCATAGTTTATTATTAAGAAGGCACTTCTGTATTCACCGAGAATCTGCTTGGCTTTCTTGAAGGATTCTTCCCTGCCCCTATTATGAGGTTCCAACATCTGACTTATGCTTTCGACCTTCATTCAGCAGACAGAGCAGTTGGAGGTATGGAGGTGAGTCACCAGCTTTTGCTCTTAATCACTCGGAATGAACGTTGCAAATAATGTACACCAGGTGGGACAGCCTGAGGAGCCCAGGCAGTTGTAGTAGAGACATGAATCATGGCCATCAACGCCGGAGCTGAAGTCACCAGACCCATGAGGTCCACATAAAGTGCATAAGGTTTCAAGACCACCCCCTGATAGACCCATTGTGTCTGCAATTGGCTCTATACTCGAGCCATTGTCACAATTTTGTGACTTTTTCTTTAAACCATTGGTTCAGAGTAGGAGGGCATACTTAAAGGATACTACTGAGGTCCTCAATCTCCTCATTGATATAGATTTCAACCCGAAAGAGGAATATTTGGTTGGGTTAGACATAGAATCCCTGTACACCAATATTCCCCAAATTGCAACTCTAAGGGTGATAGAGGAACTCCTGTTTGAACAAGATTGGCAATATCAGACCCCTAGACCATTCATCTTACATCTAGCTGAATTAGGACTGACAAAAAATGTTGGGGAGTACAAAGGTGTATTTTATTTACAGACCCATGGAACATCAATGGGGAGTGCATTCGCAGCCAGTCTAGCGGGTCTGTATGTATCCTTTTTTGAGCAGAAATACATTTTTGATGCAGGAAATCCTTGGACACAGAACATCCGTGTCTGGAAACGGTTTATAGATGATGTCCTCCTCATTTGGAGAGGTGATGAAGCGTCTATAAAGGAGTTCATGCAATGGTTGAATAGACAAAATCCGTTTCTGCACTTTACTACTACCATTACCAAGGGCGATCTTCCTTTTTTGGATTTAGTTATCTTTCCATATGAAGGTAAATTGTCTACTAGAGTACATCATAAAGCCACAGATAAAAATGGCCTACTTCACTTTGGGAGCTTTTATCCTAAATCCTTGAGGGAGAATCTTCCTGTGGGGCAGTTTCTACGGCTCCACAGAAACTGTTCGGAACTTGACAAATTTAGGGAAGAGGCTAACCTACTGACAGGTAAACTTAAGGATAGAGGCTATCCTAATCAAGTGGTGAGGAAGGCGCGACAGCGAGCTTGGAATTGTTCGAGAGATGCACTGTTGGAAAAATCAGAAAGACCTGCTAAGAACAATACGATCTGTGTAACTACATTTAACACATTCTCCACGGTGATTAAACACATTATTTTGAAACATTGGCGTATATTGAACTCTAGTGGTCTGAGACTTGAGAAACCTCTATTCTCATTCAGACGAGGCCAGAATATCAAGGATCAACTGGTACATTCCCGTACACCTAACAACGCTCGAGGGGCTCCTCGTGTGATGGGAAATCTTACACCAGTCACGGGCCACACACGATGTGGGTCATGTGACGTTTGCAAATTAACGAAAAACACTAAAGACGTGGACGTTGGGTTGCGCCATCCTTGGCAACAAAGAGTGCACACGAATTGTAATTCCTCTCACGCCATCTACATTATCAAGTGTCCTTGCAACTTGATCTATGTGGGAATGAGCTGCAGGAAGGTGAAAGTGAGGATAATGGAGCACAGGAGTAACATCCGATGTGCCAGGACCAATACGCGCCTTACGTCACACTATGCGGAAAAAAGACATACGGTGGAGGATATATTTTGGACACTGCTGGACAAACCCTTTTCGTACCTTCGACGAGGGAGCCATCACATGCCCTCTTTATACGGGAACAGAAGTGGGTGTAGCGCATTAAAAGTCATGAAACAGGGCTCAATGACGATATACCCTGGGCAGCCTTGGGAAATAAATAAATTTCATTCCCTGAGGGTGACAAAAAATATGCTCTACACTCTATGCAGATGGTACATAAGCAGTGCGTAACACTTGGGATGGCTTTGAGTATGGGTGACATCTCTCTCTAGTATCTATGGATTTGCCTTGACATAACCATTAAATTAACAACAACTATTTTTAGCGCAAGCCATTGGGAGATCTCATTGTAGGTGTTTGTAACTAATTAGTCCCCATAGAACACACTGTTTGTACATCATTTGTTTGGGGAGTGGGGCATAAGCATGTACTACGATAACTATACATTGCACCACCCTTAATGGCTTATGATTAGGGTTTATTAGTAATCCACAGTATCTGGGATAATTGATTAATGGTCCCATGATATCTCGCCAGTTTTATAAAGAATTTTGTAAAAAGATTTTTTTATAAGATTTCTTATTTGAAAACTAGGCGTAGATGTGTTGATCTTTAGGGGCTCTGTATCGGCTCCATTTAGCCTCTGGGTGTTGAGTTAGCGCACTTGTGAAACAATGAGTTGGCGTCTAGTTCTGTACGCTAACGTAGTGCGAGACACGTTATACGCTTGTACCACGTGATGGGAAGTGTAATGGATGTAATGAGGGGAGCATTGTTCCTATACGTCACTGAGAGAGACTTACTATAGTGGCAGCGGACTACTCTTGATAAAGTAAGGAGCAGGGGGTACCAAGTTTGTTTGCGAGACAGTACCGTGCAAACATAGCATTAACCTACTAGAACTATACGAGAAGCACCACGGACCTTGTCTTGGGGGGGTGTTACATGCGGAGTAGTAGGTAATTGTATCTTTGCCTTAGGGATCACTATGAAGACGGATATACATTCAGTAGTACCCAGATCTTGAGCACAGCGGTGTAATATTCTGTTTTTACGCTGTAGCTCTGATTGGAGGGGTGTGACTGTTAGAGAGACATTGTGGAACGAATTTCTATTTGGATTATGCATGGATTGGTAGATCTTGGGATCGTCATACTGCTTTTAATCGTACGGAGCAGTAGATGATGTAATTTACACATATTGATTTCCTCGACAGTGTGTGACTACAGAGGGTCGCCCTCTTCTCCAGTGCCATTTTTAGCGTTCTACCTAATAAACTCGGTAAGATGGAAAAGTGTTGAACCGAGTGAGATAAAGTTATATCACACTTTAACGATATACCTAAATTTATGAGTACGATAGGGGGCATATTGCTCCTATATCATTCTAACTTGACCGATTAAATGCGCAGAGATGTTCACTTTCATTAGCACGTTTAATTTTCTTTTCTGCACAGCATGCAATGAGCACCAAATATGTGATTCACAAAATGTGTGTGACACATATTATTAGTAGAGCCACTAATGCCCGATATTACTTTTAAATGGGTGTGATATTTATGATTTATGAAGCACCTGAGTCGCACCTAATGGGTTGTTTGCGAACGTGGTTGAGCATATGAGAGCACACTATTAGAACTCTTATTTTTATCTGTGTCGAGTTGGTACATCTTGGACAGTTGGTTCTCACTTTTGTTTAATGTTTTTTACAGTTTCCTGTGAGAAGTTGGCCTGATGTATGATGTCACTAGTTCTAGTGTACACCTTATATCAGTCCAAACAACCCTTATGGTGATTGGTTGTAAAGTCAACCTTATAGACCAGCTATCCTAGTGGTAGCATGGTCAAGAGCAGTCTTAGGCTAAACTCTGAATGGCATGTGAAGCCAGCTGTGATACCATATATAATCCCTTGAATACCAAATGAAAGGACACCACAACAGATATATATATAAAATAAAGTGTATTTATTCTAGTCAAACCCTCAGCACTCTTTATGAGATTAGAGGTAAGTACAACACAGTCTTATTTAAACATACATTAAGTCACACAGGTAAGTAATACAGTTAGGCCCTAGGGGCCACGCAAACCATATACTAAGTAAGTGGTATAAGGACCACTGTCACGGAAATAGGATAGGCCTAGGCCTAGGGAATCGCTGGGGCTACACTACACTAGCAACAGTTAGGAAGTGGGAGGCCCACGGGATTCAGGTGCAGAGTGGAAACACTCACGCGTAATGCGTAAAAGTCGATAGAAATAGTACTTGTTAGAAATTAACAGTTTAAGGACACTTCTGAAGCAGCTAGAGAGTCGAGACTCGGAAACTAGACCCTAGGATAGTCACTACCCTTCTGAGCACCGAAGTACCCAAGTTACCTAGCCCACAGGCTGCGGGTGCATAGGTGTGAACTTGCGTCGGGTTTCGTCGTGGACTTCTATGGATGCCTGAAGGAAAGATGCTGACAGGCAGTCAGTGAAGAGTGGCCGGTGGATCCCAAGGCTGGGATCAAGAAGAAAGGAGACCTGCAAGCAGAAGGGACAGAGTCAAGGTCACTAGCCAGTGACCACGTGGAACCAGAAAGGAACCAGGCGATGTCGTGAAGATTGCAGGTGAAGGTGAAGCTTGTCGCTGCAGCCACGAGGACCAGGGAACGTCGAGGATGACCAGGACCAGGAGGCGAGCTGTCCCACGAAGGCTCTTGCTGTCGGCGGCGTCGAAGTTGGACTAGGACTCACCAAGCATTGGCAAGCGGAACCCACGAAGAACGGAGGACTTGCTTCTGGTGCAGACCAGGAAGGTCTGGGGTGCTTCTCTTTTGCAAGGAAGCGGGAGCCAGTCTGGAGGAGCCAAACCAGCAGTGAAGATTTCTGGATGCGTCGTCACAAAGGCCACTAGCCAACGGGCAAGCAACCGGACAGACGCGGCAAGCAGGAAAATGCAGAAGGGCCCCACGCAGGACTCGTGGAGTGTGGGGGGCTGATCTTCGGTGCAGATGGTGCTTGGGGTTGGGGCTTCTCAATCCCCGGTGCACAACTTCGAGGGTGCCTCAGAAGCTGCGCTGGAAGATACTAGCCACTTTTCCCAGGTAGCCGGTCCCACGTCTCTCGTCGCCTCCACGGATCTCAGCTCGGCTGTGGATGTGGATCAGGGTCGGAGAAGTCTGGAAGTCAAGGCTCTGGTCGGGCTCTGCAGTCGGTCCCTCGTAGAACTTCAGCAAAGCAAAGGGTAGTCTCTTGATGGTGCCTGTTTGCACAAGGTAGCCACTCCTTGGCCACAAGGGAGATTCTTCAGTCTTCTTTCGTCGAATGTCGAAGGTCCAGAGTTTCTGTTCAAGTTGCAGGTTCAGGATAATCTAATCTCCTGGGGCCCAGCTACCACTCTTATACTAATCTGGGGGGCTGGGTTACCTGCTAGGTCACGCCTTCTGGGTGGGACCTGGGAGGGGGTGGTTACACCCCCTTCCCTCTGTCCAGTTTCGCGCCAGGACTGGGGCTGGAGTGCCCCAGCACCGGTTTGAACTGGACTATGCACGGGACACCTTGTGTGCCCCAGGCATGTCTCATTCTTTTCATCCCTCCCTGCCCCAATACACTAAGGCCTGTCTGGGGTGGTGCTCGCACCTCCCAAGGCAGGAAACCTATTGTCCAAGCCTCCCTTGCCGGGATCACTCCCAGCAGCAGGAGGTCAGACTCGTGTCTGTGGCAGCAGCATCCATTTTGTGATGCTGGGGCTCTGGTTAACTTTAACCGGGTAAGTAGGTTACAACATGTCTTCTCCCTCTAGAAGGGAGGGATAATATCCTCATCCCCAGAAATGGGATGGGGGTATTATTCCAAAGTGTTAGACACCTTACACGACATGTTTTGATAAAGCCATACCATAGTTACCATAACCGTTTAAGATTATAAGGCACTTTAAGAGTATATGGTAGGCTATATCATAGAACAGCTATAAGGACATGGTTCCGAAAGCTGCAGACAGGCTCAGCTCATGCTAGAGCACCATCTCACATGTTACCAAGCACTCTGCCTCCAGGATTGTTAAGGCCTGCCATAGGAGTGGCTGATAGGTACACATGTGTCTATATGTAAGTTAGGTATAGGAATACTACACCTAAGCAAGGAGTGATTACACAACCTTGCCCCAGCTGAGTGATCAGCCAGTTGTGTCATAATGGAAGGCCAGGCCAGGGGTGGCATAATACATGCTGCAGCCCCTGGTAGGCCTAGGGTACACCTATGCCCTGGGTACCTAAGGTACACTGTACAGGGGCCAATAAGGTGATCCTATCCAAATGGGTTATGCACCTAAAGTATTTGCATCAATTTAGAGAGAGAACAGCAGGGCTGTGGGTCTGGTTAGCAGGCCCACAGCCACATCTAAGTCGAAAACCAGTAAAGCAAAAGCAAAAAGTGGGGGTGAACATAGAAAGCAGACCCTACTCTCCTACATTTCCAATGAAAGAGTAATGTTACCAACGACTCCAGACTCACAGGTGGAGTAAAGCCCAATAGAGTGGATATACTAGAGGGGTTTAAATAGGAAAAATAGCATAGGGATCCAGTTTGTCCTGATGAAGGCCGGATAAAGAACCTATAACTGGCTGAAACATGTCGACCTCTATGCAGACGGAGGGGTGGTGAGCACTTAATCTACTCACACCACCATCATCCGTAGGTTTTTTATTATACCATTTTTAGCTCTGACTAGGAAATCAAGGAATAAAAATATTATACTGATAGCCCTAAGCCAGTTTTTAATCACCATTCTTCTGCACTCTCATAGGATCCTGTCTTTTTCCTTTGTTTCTTTATCACTGTTGTATTGTCTACCCCTCCCTATTGCTCCACCTCTAGCGTTGGTCTGCGCAGAGGCGTTAGTAGCACCCCTATGATGAAGCATGCCACAACTTGTTGTGGGTGAGGGAAGTTTTTACAAAGTGGGTGTGCTCCCCTGGCTAACTACGTTCGGGCAAACAGAATAAGGTCGACTGTTATTTGCTCTACCTCTTTAAGTGTGTGTTTGCATCTCGTCTGAGGAGGAGGAGGAGGTAGGGTTGATCCTTCTCCCCCTCTCTGTTATATTGTGTGTACTAGAGCAGTTGAAGGATCAGAGACCTCAATTTAGAGATGTCCTCAGGAGAGCCCTTCCAGCAGTTTGTTCAAGCTCTCCCTTTTGTGATCATCCTTATACTCTAACTTTAACCTCAAATAATTTCCCCAATCTGGGTTTCCATTGGGTTCCAGTAAAGATATCTCCTTAGGTCACATAGGAATTCTAACCCTGCCCTAGCTCAGAAGTCACATTCCCATAATTTCCCCTGATCCTGGGCTTGCTCCAGATACTCACGCTCCATACATTTGAGGTTGGTCACGGAAGTCTTTTTTCAAGCAGCTGACATACATGTTAAAGCCGGCCACCACATTGTATCTGGCATCCCTCATGGGTCTGATGACTTCAGCTCCGGCGTTGATTGCCATGATTCATGTCTCTACTACAACTGCCTGGGCTCCTCAGGCTGTCCCACCTGGTGTACATTATTTGCAGTGTTCATTCCGAGTGATTAAGAGCAAAAGCTGGTGACTCACCTATGGACCCCCCATTATTCTCACTTTCGAGCCCTCATAAGACCTGTATAAGGACCCTGAGGATCTTTTCATAAATACATTTCTGGACATGACAACATATTTGGACCAAGGAGACATGAGTAAGTCGCACAAGGCTGGGGTTTTCCACTCCCTCATGAATGATGCCATGGTCTTCCTGTGCTTGAAGGAAGCCTAACTGTCCCTGTTAAGAAATGTCGGTTTGACTCCATGTCAGAACCCTTTTCAGAGTGCCACAGGGCATGCCGGGGCCACTGGGCCCAACCATGGTGGGTGAGGCCTTTTACTCCTGATGTCCCTGGGGCCAACCCACTATGGATCCTACTTAGCTGGGCTAAGTACCCCTTCTGCACTTGACTGTCATTGGTTGTTTTGGTCGAGCTGTGAAGGCTCCATCACTGGGATGGTCAGTGAACATAACAAAATCATTTCTTCAGCTTCCTACCTGGAGCCAGTGAGGGTGGTAGGCTATCCAAAGCATCTCCGCCAGTCCTCAGTGGTGAGTTGGGGAAATTTCCCTCGCAGTGCGGGGTCCAACCTGCAGAGCATAGCTCATTCTCTCCTTTGCACTGAAATCCTTTGGCACCATGGGCACTGGCATACGGGGTTGCCGCGGTACGTGGTGATATGGGTACATGTTCTTCAAGCCTCATCGCCTTGAACCAGGCGGTCACAAGTCTTGGTCGTCCTAGAAATGGTACTTTACCAGTGACCCCCTCTGGCATACTGAGGTCACTGCAGCACGGCAAACTGGTGTAGCATGACCCACATGGCGCTCAACACACAGATCAGTCTATGGTGGCCCTCCCCTGGCTTCCTGAAAACAATCCTGCACACGAGCAATGGCCTGATCGGTGCACAGTTGAATGCTCACACCTCTCACGAGGAGACCCCACAGTATGGCTCCCCACTGGGCCTTGTTCCCTCCAATGTTCTCCTCTTCCTCAAAGGACACACTGGTCTTGGCAAGCAGGCAGGCGCTCCAGGGCAGGTGGTCTTGGTTTCCCTGGGTGATAGCCCCTCACCCAGCAGGAAGACTAGCAGGCTGTTGCCCCCTGTCCTGGTCACAGGCAAAAGTCTTACAGAGCTTCCCCTTCTCACATGGCCCGTAGGCTGCTTGACAGATGACAACTTTTTGGGGCCTCAATCTCCCTTGCCTATAGTCCTTTTCCACACACCAAGTGTGATTTAAGGTCTGGGTCCTTCAGGTTTTATGTTGGGGTTATGCCTCTTTTGAGGTGGGCACTTCTTTTCATTTTCCTTCATGATAGATGTCTGTCATTGTAGGTACGACTCCGAAGCTGACTGTCCACAATATATTTCATGGAATTGAATAGAATTCAAATGTGGATGTCAGCCACAGTGATATCAATCAATCAATCAGGGAGATTATAAGCGTACTACTCACCCGTGAGGGTCTCAATGCGCTGGGGCGGAAGGGGTCAGCAGTTCCGTTTCAGTTGAAGATCCAGGTCTTCAAAGCCTTCCTGAAGGTGTCCAGGGAGGGGGTACGTCTGATGTCAGTGGGGAGCTTGTTCCAGGTCCTGGCTGCGATGTAGGAGAAGGATATTCCCCCTGCTCTGGCTCTGTGGGTGCGAGGGGTTTCGGCGAGGAGGAGGTTGGTGGAGCGGAGGATTCTTTTGGGTACGTGGAGGGTGATTCTGTTGTGAGGTATTGGAGTCCGGTGTTGTGTAGGCATTTTTAGGCATAGGTGAGTATCTAGAAGGTGACTCTTTTCGACGGGGAGACAGTGGAGTTTGCCTTGGTGTTGGCTGATCTGTTCGTGTCGGGGGGTCCCGAGGACGAGTCTGGCAGCAGTGTTCTGTATTGCCTGGAGCTTGCAGAGTAGAGACTTGTTGATGCCGGCGTAGAGGGCGTTTCCATAGTCCAACCTTCTGGTAATGAGTGCGTGGGTGACTGTCTTCCTTGCCTGGGGGGGGGGAGGAGCCATTTGAAGATCTTGCAGAGGATGCGGAGGGTGTTGAAACAGCTGAAGGTGATGGCGTTGACCTGTTGATTCATGGAGAGGGAGGAGTCGAGTATGATGCCGAGGTTCTTGGCGTGGTCTCTGGGGGTCGGGGGGGAGGCTGAGGGCGGTGGGCCACCAAGTGTCGTTCCACGCTGAAGGGGTGGTGACGAGGACTTCTGTCTCCCCCGAGTTGAGTTTTAGGCAGCTGTTGCTCATCCAGGCTGCGACGTCCTGCATTCCTTCCTGGAAGTTGAGTCTGGTGGAGATGGGATCCTTTGTGAGGGAGAGGATGAGCTGGGTGTCGGTGTAGGAGACTATTCTGAGGCCGTACTGTCGGACGATGGTGGCAAGGGGGGCCATGTAGATGTTGAAGAGGGTTGGGCTGAGTGATGATCCCTGTGGAACTCCGCAGTTGATTTCCATGGGTCCGTAGAGAAAGGGTGGCAGTCTGATCCTTTGGCTCCTGCCGGTGAGGAACAATCTGATCCAGTCGAGGGCAGTGCCTTGTATGCCTGCGTTGTGTAGTCTGACTGCGAGTATACGGTGGGAGACGGTGTTGAAAGCTGCTGACAGGTCGAGTAGAATCAGGGCTGTGGTGTGGCCTTGGTCGAGGAGGATGGGGGTGTCGTCGGTAGCGGCGAGTAGGGCATTCTGGGGCTGTTGTTGCTTTGGAATCCGGATTGTGAAGGGTCGAGGATGGTGTTATCTTCGATGAACCTTGTCAGTTCAGCATTGACAATCTCTGCGACTTTCGCCGCAAGAGGAAGGAGCGAGATGGGCCAGTAGTTCTTGAGGTCCGTCGGGTCTGCTAAGGGCTTCTTGAGCATGGGCCTGACGTCTGCGCGTTTCCAGTCATTGGGGAAGGAACCTGTCTCGAAGGTGGTGTTGATGGTGCGTTGTAATACAGGTGCGATGGTGGTTGCGGCTCTGTGGTATATGTGGGGTGGGCAGGGGTCTGTGGGGGCCCCCGCAGTGGATGACTTTCATGGTTGCGGCGGTCTCCTCGGACGTGATCGGTGTCCAGGAGGAGATGGTGTTCTGGCTGGCTTTGCCGCTGGGCTGCACTGCGGGGGGAGGCGTGTGGTCGTAGAGGTTCTTTATCTTCAGGTGGAAGTAGGATCCGAGTTTGTCGCAGAGGTCCTGGGACGGGGTGATGTCCATAGCTTTGCTGCAGGGGTTGGTGAATTCCTGGATGACGCTGAACAGTTCCTTGGAGTTGCTGGAGTTAGCGAGGATCCTGTTGTGGATGAAGGTCCTTTTGGTGGTTCGGATGCGTTGATGGTTTTCAGTCATAGCGTTCTTGTAGCTGGTGTAGTTTTCGGGTGTCTTGCTGTTTCTCCAGTTCTTCTCCAAACGTCTCCAGGTGCGTCTGGCTTCTTGGAACTTGGTGATGGTGTCGGTGAAGAGAGCTCGGGGCTCGGGGGGTATGTAGGCAAGGGTGCCACGGAGAGTGGAGTTGGGGCTGGTCTGGGCCTGGAAGTGCAGGTGTTCAGCGGCGGGGAAATCTTCACTGGAGGTGGTGAGGCGAAGGGAGTTTTTGGGTGTGATGGCGTTGCCTCCTCCTGGGTGTTTGGGACGGTCCTTCCTCTGGATCTTGTACCCATCTGAGATAGTGATGGCGATGTCAAGGGCCAAGGAGGTGTTGGTCCAGGTTTCCGTGAAGAAGGCAATGTCTGGTGAGAGAGAGTCCAGAAGATTCCAGATTTCCATGGCATGTCGGTGCATGGAGCGTACGTTGAGGAGGATGCATCTTAGGGCATCGGCGGTGTTGGCGGCCGGGACTGTGGTGAAGGTCTGGGGGCAGTGGCGGCAAGAGAACTGGCCGTGGGTCGTGTTTGGCGTGGGCTGCGGGCAGATGTTGTCTCTTCCAGGGTGGAGTGCGAGGAGGGCGGCTGTGTTGTAGCGTTGGATGGTACGAGATCCAGGGTCCCTGGTCGCGGTCGGGATCGGGTCGCGGACAGGCGCATATGGGCCTGCCTTTGGTGTGCCATCGGCCCGCCAGCGGCGCGACCATGCATCGGCCGCCATTAGGTAGGGAAGGGGGAGGGACGAGCAGCTGGGAGGCGGGGACCGTCAAGGGGGAGGGGACGCAGGGCACCAGCAGCGGGAAGGGGGACGCAGGGGAAAACAACAGCGGGCACAAGAGCAAGAAGCAAGGCATCAATAGGTTAATCCTAGACCTATTCTTTATGATTCTTTTATCAGCTCCATTTACCTTCCTGAGATGTTTCCAGGCCCCTTCTTTGTGATCTATCACTGAATCAAAGAGCAGTCTTTTGAACTGTAAAGGGAGCCTCTTCCTTCTCCCTCTATTGTGTGTCCCCACCCAGCTCACAGGAATGTAGCAATACACAAATCTGTCTGAGGGGATTCTTCTCCTCTTGTCTTTACTAGGCAGGCCGGGGCTTCCCAAAATGGAACCCAGGGTCCTTCATACAAAGTACCACTGCAGGCATACTCACTCAGTGCATATTCACAACACATTTTTGGCCCAACACTGTTACCTCTATGCATGGTACATGTAACCATGCATCCAGCACATATATTCAGTCTGTGTGCACTATTCAGCACTGAAGCATTTCTATATTTAATCAGGCCGTGCTCTTTAAAAATACACACAGTGCCAGCACACACACTCACTATGTGGTGCTGCACAACACTTCATCCTTCATGTATTGTACTCCATTCAAGCACACATACCCTCAGCACATGCATTATCCTCATGTGCAGAGCACAGCACTACATCTCTCATGTAAAGTTTTCCTCTGAGACATACATACACCCCGTACATCTAATACCGACACATGCACTGCACAACTACCTGATGTAGGCAAAGGGTGAGTTAAGGACACAGCAGCAGAACTTTTAAAAAGGTGAGAGAGCCTGTAGGCCTCACTCCAGTGACACAGAGTAAAATGGTCCTGTTCACTACTACTGATCACTACATGTTATGCTGCCACCACTGCGCTCATGCTGCTTAATTTCTGGTGTAGGCAGTAGCCTTCCACCACTATGAGGGAAACTTTGGGCGCCCATCTCGGTTCTATAAGACTGCAATCTGTTACACAGGCCTAAGTCCTGGGGCACACGCATGATCCATGTTCACCTATGACATAAAAAAATCTGCATTAGGGATCCAGACAACAGTACAGTTGGGTACTCCGGCCAGGAGTACACATCTTTACCATACAGAGAACATTTCCGTCCCAACACTCTCTCATGCCACAGAGACTAAAAGGGATCCTCCATCCATTGCAGGGAAATCTCATTAAAGTTGCTGCAGATGTGTGTTAGGAGTCCTATTATGCCCCATGCAGGATACGTTGAAAATTGTCAATATTTTGGAAAAGGAAGTGTAACGATAAGAGAAGTGTTCTTAACCCCTTGAGTGCCCATGACGAGATGGTCTCGTCATGGGCCGCGGTTGCGCTGTGCCCATGACGAGACTATCTCGTCATGAGCCCCGCCCGCTAATGAAACGCCCGGCACAGGGCGTGGAAAGGGCGGGGCACTCAAGAGGTTAAAGAAACCTATTGACAGTACCTCCACTTTGCTCTCCTATATTGAGATATGTATTGGAAGCAAGCATTGAACCAAATTTTTATTTAAAAGTAATTCAAAAGGAAAGAAATAAATACTCTCTGGGACGCCTGTCAGTGATATTAAACAACTTTTGTTTTAACAAGGTTTGTAAGACCACTAAAGAATACAAGAACTGATAAAAAACGCAGTGCCATCGAAAATCTTATAACAACCCTAAGACCAAAAAGAACACAACATACCTTAAAACACAAAGACACTACCACCATCGCTGGGCACGGAGTCCTTCTCTTCACGTGTCTCTACTGTACAAGGTTAGATCATTTAAGAATAGTAAAAATTGGAAAAGAGGAGGCTTCTCCAGTCCGTACTGCAAAGCTGGACATGCTAACATGCATACGATGAAAAATGTGCCATTGTGTTTTATCAGGGAGAATTACGAGACCAAGGCATCTTCAGTTGCAGAGAAAGAAAATCTAGTAGAGAATTGGAATTTAATATATTATACAGCCACAGATTTAGAGCAAATCATTGCTTCAGTACGAGTTAACTACAGTACCAGTATTTAAGATGATTGAGCTTCTCAAGCATTATGTTGAGCTGCAAAATGGCCTCTAAAGTCCAGGACTAGCTTGCAAGCACCGTTCAGGATAACGTTTTTAAGGAAATTCCGTCATCCTTTTTTATGCCACATATCACCATATAGAATGTCAAAATAGCATCATGCCATTTGTTTGCCTAACCATTGAGGCATAAAGAAAAGAATTTGTGTACTATATTGAGGTGGAGAACTGAATAGTTAATGCACTGGAGTTTTAATTACAGATAAATCCAGATCTCTGATCAAGCATATGTATGGAGTAGCCAAACTGTTTTTAATGATTTGACTTATCCATACTCTAAAGCAGGTTTCGCATATGAGAGAGGTCCAGTCTCTTCCTTCATTGAGTCCCCTATTAGCACTACCAAGGTGGGAAACCGAATGATCCTCATTTATTGTAAACATTTTGTCCATATCAGCACTTTCTCTATTGGAGAACTGATTACGGTTGGATTCCGTAAAATGAGTAATCAAAGGTGTATTAACCTTTACTTTACTGAGTCTCTGCTGATTCTTTGCTTTGCATTTACAAATCACCTTCAGTATTTTTTCTACATTGAGTAATCCACAAATGCATAGGACAACATATATCAGAAATTTGAACTTGCAGTTTGTTTGCTGTTTAACGTACCATCTCGGTTTTATATGAAGAAAACATTTAGTTTCAATACAGTAGTATCTGATAGAGACTTCTAGACTCTGATTCCTTACCTTAAAATAATCCTTTGGCACCTGACTGGATCTGGAAATTAATCACACAGTCCCCCTGTGTGCCGGTAGGTGGTGTCGTCCGCACCAGAAGTGATGTGCGCGGTGACTATATAGGTGCCACACCAGCACACTGCCATCAGTTCTTTTCTTTTGCACCAGTCAGCGCAGATATGGAGAAGAGCTACTCCCAGTATTTTTTGACTGACTTTTTTGGAGATTTCTTTGAGACTTTGTCTCCTGGTGCGTCAAGGATGTCGGTAAGGAAAGCGGCTTTCAAGCCTTGTGGCACCGATGTCGGTGTCGGACCCACATTTACTGTGGCTACGAAGGAGGGTGCCTAATTCACAGTGGTGGTGCGGAGGGGGGGCGGAGGTCCCAGACCTTATGCTACCCTCATTAACAGTCAAGTAAACATCTTGATGGAGATGCTTAAGCCGGTTAATTGCTCCCATGAACCGTTACTCCCATTTAGTAAAGCCCTTGCTGGTCTCAGGGGAGGCCGGAGCCATACTCTCTTAAGCAATTGCTGATGGAAGAGACGCAGCCAAGATCACAATACAAAGTAGGCTGGGCACAGCATGGCCCTTAAACACCACCCCTGGCTGAGAACCACTGGCTTTCCTTTTAGAGGATATATCCAATCATCGCTCATGGACATACCCTTTAATGGCTCTTGGTTGTTTGGAGATTAGGCAGACTCTGCTCAAGCGCTTTAAGGACAGCAGAGCTGTGAAAAGGTCTTCGGGCCTTTCCATGGCCCCTCACCAACCCCAGTCCACCTTCCGCAACTTTCGTGGCCATGGGAGGGGCTTCCAACCACACATTTACACACCCATCCTTCCCGGCCAGCAATTTACACACTCTTTTCATGGCCAAGCATGCAGTTCCCACAGACCACATGGGACATGCACCCAGAAGTCACGCCAGTCCACCACGCCACGGCTTCCAAACCCCTTCAGTGTACCCTGTTACCATCATAAGCATTCAGTGTGGACAACACTGGAGGTCAATAACATCCGACTGTTGTTTTTTGCAGCTGGTCCAGAGGGGCTACTCCCTCCTCTTTGTGACCACACCCCCATCCTTGCCACCTAGTTGCAACAAGATGATGGAGGACCACCGCTCCTTGCGTCATCAGGCATTGTTATCTCTCTTGTCCAAGGGAGCTATAGAAAGGTGCCAGAATCAGAAGTAGATAGTTGTTGCTATTTCTGCTGTTTTCTGGTACATAAGACGGATGGAGGAGTTCATCCTATTTTAGACCTGCTCCCTCTCAATCAAGGACAAATTCAAAATGCTCATGCTTGTGCAAGTTCTGTCTGCTCTGGACCTGGGAGACTGGATGGTTTTCTGGACTTACAGGGTGCTTATTTTCACATCCCCATCCTACCTGCACACGGGCCTTACTTTCAGTTCGCCGTGCTCCCCTTCAACTTTGCCAGTGTCCCTCGGGTGTTCACGAAAATTATGGCGTTGGTTGCAGCTAGTCTGTGGGTGTCAGGGATTCCAGTCTTTCCTTACCTTGATGATTAGCTGTTGAAGGCAGGCTTGCCACAGGCTCCCGTCTCCCACCTACAGACAATGGCGATCCTTCCTGCACTACCTGGAGTTCACTACCAATGTGCTGAAGTCACACCTTACTCCCTCTCATACGCTCTCGTTCTTTGGAGCGGTTTGGCACAGTTTTGGGCCTATTCTCTAGAACAGTGAGTCCAGGATATTCAGGCTATGATACTGATGTTTCGGCCTTTATCCTGGATTTTGGTTAGACTGACTCTGAGGCTGTTGGGCCTTATGGCCTCATGCATCTGTCTTGTGGTGCATGCCTGTTGGCATTTGGGGTTCTGCAGTGGGACATGAAGTTCCAGTGGGCACAGCATCAGGCGAATCTCTCCGACATGGTCCAAATCGTAGTGTGAACTTCAAAAGATCTGCAGTGGTGGCTAACAAACTGCAATTGGGTCAGTGGCAGATGCCTCTTCCTTCCCCAACCAAAGCTGATTGTAGAAACAGATGGGTCACTTCTGGGCTGGGGGGGCCATCTAGGAGCAGTGGAGATCAGAGGATTCTGGTCTCTGGGGGGAATCCGGGCTCCACATCAACCATTTGGAGCTCCAAGCGATCCAGCTGGCACTGAAGGCCTTTCTTCCTTCAATCAGGGGAAGGCTGGTTCAGGTGTTCACGAACAACACCACCGCCAGGTGGTATTGCAACAAACAGGGCGGGTGGGGTCATGGACCTTTTGTCAAAAGGCATTGCCCCTGTGGACATGGGTGGAACATCAGGGCATATCTCTGGTGTTTCAACACCTGGCAGGCTCTTTGAATGCCAGGGAAGACAAACTCAGCTGTCCATGCCTAGCGGATAACGAATGGTGTCTCCATCTGGAGGTAGCGCAAGGTCTCTTTCAAAAATGGGGAGAGTCTTAGTTGGATCCATTTGCCTCCATCGAGAAGGGGCATTGTCAACAGTTTAGTTCACAGGAGTTTCCAAGGCAATTAATTAAGAAAAAAACAATGGTAATAAACAAACTTGGGGGTGAAAATATTTTCATCCCCAGGTGGTGTTTATTATCTCACACCATTGCATTAAAAGTTTAAATCAGGGAATACCATGACATTTGGGGTATGTCCAATATATTTTAAGTTTGACCATTGTAGCAAAAGATTTTCTGTCATTGAAGCATGTTTTTTTGATTCCAGGTGCTTCCAAAATTCTTGTCCGTCCTGATGATGACTCCTGTATAAATAATATAATAGGGTTGAAACTTCGACAAATCAATTAATCAATCATGGGTTTGTTGAGCACAGCTACTCACCCGAAAGGGTCTCAAGGCGCTGTGGGGGGCGCTTGCTAATCCTGGATGTTCATGGAGATCAGTTGAAGAGCCATGTCTTGAGTTCCTTCAAGAACTTATGGAGCTGATGTCTGTCAGACGTGTAAAGGGAGGGTGTTCCACCCTTGGCCACGAAGAAGGAGAAGGAACGCCCTCCTGCTCTGGTCTTCCTTATGCGCGGTACCGTAGCAAGGAAGAGCTGGGCTGTGCGGATGGATCTTTGGGGTGTGTGAAACGGGAGGCAGTGGTTCATGTAGGCAGGTCCGTGTTGTGGAGGGCTTTGTGGGCGTGGGTGAGAAGTTTGAAGGTGATTCTCTTCTCAACGGGGAGCCAGTGTAGTGTCTGCAGGATTTGGGTGATGTGGCAGTGGCGCAGTTGGTTGAGGACTAGTCTGGCAGAGCGTTGTGGATGTTCTGGAGTTTCCGGGTGAGGTTCTTGTTGATCCCGACGTAGAGTGCATTGCCGTAGTCCAATCTGCTGGTGATGAGGGCGTGGGTGATGGTTTTCCTGTGTTCAAGGGGGATCCAGTTGAAGGTCTTTCATAGGAGACCGAGGGTGTGGAAACAGGAGGAAGTGACGGTGTTGATTTGGCGGTCCATTTTGAGTTCGGAGTCAGTGAGGGTGGGCGGGTTCCCGAGGGCGGGGACCACCAGATGTCATTCCAGGCGTTCGGCGTGTGCCAATGATAAGTACTTCTGTCTTATCCATGTTTAGTTGTAGGCAGCTGTTCTTCATCTATCTGGCGACTGCTTCCAATTTCCTCAAAGTTGTGTCTGGAGATGTTTGGTTCGTTGGGTAGGGAGAGGATGAGTTGGGTGTTGTTGGGTTCATTGGATAGGGAGAGGATGAGTTGGGCGTCGTATGCATACGATACGATTTTGAGTCTGTGGGATCTGACGATGGGTGCGAGCGGTGCCATGTAAGACAAAAATACCAGTGGACTTTTCTTTATATGATGTGAAACATTATACTTTGATATAGAGTGTTGCTAACAGTAATTAAATCCACATCAGCCACAAGTCATATACATATGCCTTACAGGTTAAACTGAATACCCTAATGGAAAGAATGAGCGCAGTGGAAAACTCTTTAGCTGAGCTTAACAGGGAGGTCGAAGCCAACTAAGTTAGAAATATGTGCATTAAAAATGGGTGAAAGAGGCCTGCAAGAAAAAAGTGAAGCCTTGGAAAACAATGTCAGAAGAAATAATGTTAGAGTATTGAATATCCCGGAAGGTTCAGAAGGAGAGAACATTAAAGGCTACACGATCAACCTAGTGAAATATTTTGTTCCCTGTATTGACCCTGTACTTTTAGAAAAGGATATTCAAAGGACACACCACATCGCAACCCTTTTACAAAGGGTGCAACTAGGAAAAATCCTAGGAAAAACCTGATTTACTTTGACATACTCCTTCAAGGAAAGAGTTTAGTCTGAAGCCCTCAAAACTGGTAGTTTCACAAAGGGGGAGTGGTCTTTCCGCATTAGGTCAGACTGCCAAAGCTATGCAGGACAGGCGGTGGGAATTGGGGAATTATATCCAGGAGCATATAGCACTAGAAACCACAGCCCAGATGCGATTTCCCGCTACTCTAAAAAACGTGTGGAATAATAAAATGCATAACCTCAGTGACCCAGAAGTAGTAGGAAACCTAGTGGAACAGTTTAAACTCATAAGAAATAAATCACATGGAGGAAAACAAGCGCTTAAAAGGGAAGAAAAATTACCCAACTTGGTTTTAGGGAGGGTTTCCCAGGGTGGGGAGGGGGAGGTTTTCGTCAAAACAGGAAAATTAATTAATAAATAAGTACTGGGTGAGAGAGCATGCGGGAGAAAAGTAAAATAAAATCAAAAGTCCCCATTTGTAAAGAAATAAAACAAAGTATGATGGAACCATGAAGTTCATATAATGAGATGTTAGTACATTTTCTTAGGATAAAATACCTGAGTTGGTAAGGTTGTACCTTTTAAGGTTTTAACATGGAATGTAAATGACCTTATTTATTTTATTTATTTATAAAGTTTTAAATAGCGCGAACGTGACCCACGAGGGTATCAGAGCACTTTACAATATACAATTATTAAACATTAGTTGGTTGATGTAGTATACAAACATTTGGTATTCGCTATTCAGTACAAAAGAGGTATATAGTATTATATGGATAGCATCGGTGACTAGTAGACAAAAAAGAATGATCCACGAGGGCATCAGAGCACTTCACAGTACACAGTTATTAGACATTAGGAGGTTGAGGTAGAATATATGCAATCAGTAATTTCCATACAATCCAAAAGAGGTAGAAAGAAATATCTGGATATCATAGGTAACTATTAGTCAACATCTAATTAAAGACTTAGGATGTAAATTTGTTCAGTAGAAGCATTTGTTCGAGGCATATGAGCTGCAGATTACACACTTTTGCATAGATCGCCATCTGGTGTTGGGCCCGGATGTTTGCAGTTTGTTTTTCCTCTTGGAAAGTCTTTGGAAGTCACGAGGTCGGTGACTCCTCCCTTGGATCGTATTGCGCATGGGCTTCGGCTCCATCCTCAGATTGTTTTTTTCCGCCATTGGGCTCGGATGTAATACTTCGCGCTCCGGTTCCGAACATTTCCAGTTCGACGATCGAAGCAGAATCCTCGCTCATCGCGGTATTGTTCAGATCCTGATCTCCTCAATCACCTTCTTTTCGACACACCTTCGATTCCAGTCGTCGACGGCGGCCTTCAGGCCTATCCAAGCTCCGGTCCCGGCTGATGGAAAGAACTCCATTCAAGAAGTGCCCTCGATGTGGGTCCAAATTCCCCCACACCGATCTTCATGAGGTGTGCAACCTCTGCCTCTCCCCTGAACACGAGGCTCGAGACTGTTCCGCCTGCAAGTCTTTCAGATCGAAAAAGACTATTCGAGATCGACGGGCCAGACGAAACATGGCGCACTCCTCGACCTCCGTTCCAGTCGACATCTTCGGGGACGACGTCGAAGCGCCGGGACAGCAGCACACCGAAGAGGACCTCGTCAGTGCTTCCGAAGCAGACGACTCGGATGTGGAGGACATCACCCCTGCGCAGAGGGTCATGAGTACTATACCCCCTCCCACACCCGCGCCGACACCCAAAAAGGCTTCGGTCACGCCTTCGCCTCCGGGCCTAGGCAAGACCAAAAACACTGCTTCAAACACCCCACCTTCGGGCCCGGTGAAGAAGCCGAATAAGCCTTCCGGCGGCTCGGGCTCGAGCCAGCCTGCCAGCGGTGCCGATAAACACACTTCGGCACCGAAAAAGAAACCGGCGTCTACCTCGACACCGAGCTCCGCACCAAAGTCCTTGGTGTCTAAACCCAGCCTTTCGGTGCCGACCAAACATCATAAGGCCCTCGGCACCGACACTCCCGCGCCGAAGCCTACCTCGGCGCCGACCAAAAAATCAGAGGTTACAAAAAAGCACGGCACGGACAAGCATAAAAAGCCATCGGCCCCGAAACCTTCGGCGCCGACCGAACAAACATTGTCTCAGGAACTGTTTACACCGGATCCTTTGCAAAAGACACTTACCAAGGATCCAAAAACTGGACATTTGGCACTTTCTACTAAAAAGAGACATTTGGACAAGCCGGCTCCGCTTCCACCTCCAAAGAGGAAAGACTGTGCTACCTCCCCTATCAGAGTGCCTTCCCCACCTCCTTCACCCTCTCCACCTCCGCCCCCTCCGCCTTCTCCACCCCTGCCTCATCGCTCTTTGACCCCGTCTCCAGACCATGATGATCAAGGGGACCCATACTACGATCCAGGGGATGTGCCACAAGACCCCACCCCTACAGGATCCCTAGACCCATGGGACAATTATAATAATACAGACATTCCAGATGTCCCACAAGATGACCTTTATCCATCCAGGCCATCTCCACCAGAAGACTCATTAGGTTTTCACCACCTTCAGAGGGCGGCACATTATCAAGGGGTAGAGCCACACACTGACCCAGTAGAGGAAGATTTCCTCCTCGACACTTTTGATACCGCACATAGATCTACTTCTATACTACCTATGCTCAAGAGGGTAATAAAACATGCGCCAGAGGTTTTTAAAGACCCAGTCAGGGCTAGGGTCATTAACCCACGCATAGAGAAGAAGTATAAAGCCGCCCCCACAGATCCTGCCTATATCAAAGGGCCAGCGCCACTGGATTCCCTAGTGGTCTCCACTGCACGGAAGAGGTCAAACTCCCAGGTGTCAGGCGAAGCACCACCACCTGACAAGGAGTCAAAGCTACTGGACGCGTCAGGAAAGCGCACTGCGTCACAGGCAGCCAATATATGGCGTATCGCCAACACTCAAGCGCTATTGGCCAGATACGACAGGGCGCATTATGTTGAACTAGAAACCATCATGCACCATCTCCCAGAAAGATACAAAAATAGGGCCATTGATTTAATTCAAGAGGGTAAGACCATAACGAACACCTCTATACGCTGTGCCTTAGACGCAGCAGACACAGCCTCCAGGGCCATTAACACTAGCGTCCTCCTCCGTCGCCATGCTTGGCTGAGAGTTTCAGGCTTTAAAGCCTCCATATTAAATCATCCATTTGATCAAGAACATCTATTCGACCCAAAGGTAGATGAGGCCCTCGAGAAGATGAAGAAGGACACAGATACGGCGAAATCTATGGGAGCCCTGCAGTCACACCCTCCTAGGCGCTCCTTTCGCCGCTCTTCCTTTCGGGGCACGGCCAGAGGCTACTCCTCAGATAGCGCGTCCACGTCCTACAAATCCCCTGCTCAGTCCACCTTCACAAGGGGTTATCAAAGAGGCAGCTATAGAGGCAATAACAATAAAGGCAGAGGCAAAACAAATACCGCCCGCTCTGCCACACTGCCTACCCAATGACTTCCCCCTGCTCCCTCCAGACCATCCCACTCCGGTCGGGGGCAGGTTACAAAATTTCCTTCACGTCTGGGAGACCATCACATCAGACAGATGGGTGACCCAAATTATTTGTTCAGGGTACTGCCTAGAATTGACATCTACCCCCCCCCCCCCCCCAACATTCCACCCAGGCAACGCCCAATGTCACAAGAACATTCCATGTTACTAAAACAGGAAATAATCTCCCTCCTACAAAAACAGGCAATAGAACAAGTCCCTGCCAATCAGCAAAATGTAGGGGTCTACTACCTATATTTTCTGATACCAAAAAGAGACGAGACTCTACGACCTATCTTAGATCTCCGACCTCTAAACACATACATACATTCGGACCATTTTAACATGGTAACACTTCAGCAGGTACTTCCGCTCCTCTCCCAAAACGACTTTCTCACCACACTGGACTTGAAAGACGCATACTTTCACATTCCGGTACACCATGCTCACAGAAAGTACCTCAGATTTGTAGTGGACGGGCAACACTACCAGTTTAAAGTGCTCCCATTCGGGGTCACAACAGCACCAAGGGTATTCACCAAGTGCCTAGCGGTAGTGGCGGCACACCTCAGAAGACAGCACATTCACGTCTTCCCATATTTGGACGACTGGCTAATAAAAGCCACGTCCTACAACCAATGTGTACATCACACCGCCACTACCATCCAACTACTTCACCAGCTAGGCTTCACAGTGAACCACCAAAAGTCTCAGCTAATACCATCCCACACAAAGCAATACCTCGGTGCCACCATAGACACCTCAAAAGCCATAGCCTACCCCAATCCTGCCAGGATTGCAAGCATTCAGGTCTTTGCGTCAAAGATTCATACCTCAACACTCTCTCCCAGCAAGAGTATTTATGCAACTAATAGGGATGATGGCCTCTTGCGTTTTCATAGTGCCCCATGCAAGACTCCAGATGCGTCCACTCCAAGAGTGCTTAGCGTGCCAATGGAACCAGGCCCAGGGGCAACTGACAGATCTGGTGTTGGTAGACGGTCGCACCCATCGCTCTCTGCAGTGGTGGAACACCACAAATCTTTCCAGAGGTCGACCGTTCCTGGACCCGGTTCCACAAATAATCCTAACAGACGCATTGCTCTCCGGCTGGGGAGCTCATCTACTACACCTCACAGTGCAGGGCACATGGACGCCACAACAAAAGTTACTCCATATCAACCATCTGGAGTTACTGGCAATCTTTCTAGCCCTAAAATCCTTTGACACAGATTTTAGGCAAGGCAGTCCTCATTCGCACTGACAGCATGACGGCCATGTACTACATTCAAAAACAAGGCGGCACACACTCTCCACAGCTCTCTCAACTAGCACAGAGCATATGGAGATAGGCAATTCCACACAAAATCTTTCTCCTAGCCCAACATGTCCCAGGAGTCCAAAACACCATGGCAGATCTGCTCAGCAGGCAGACGCAGCAGATCCACGAGTGGGAACTTCACCCGCAGGTTCTTCACCCGTTCTTTCAGATGTGGGGGCATCCACGAAAACAAAAAATGCCCAAGCTTCGCCGCCAGATACCCACACCCATTGTCCGAAGGCAATGCGATATGGATGAACTGGTCAGGCAAATTTGCGTATGCCTTTCCACCTCTCCCACTAATTCCATTAGTGGTGCGAAAGCTACAACAGCACTCCCTCACACTGATTCTAGTAGCTCCCACATGGGCCAGACAACCGTGGTACACCACACTGCTGGAACTCTCGGTAGTGCGACACCAAAAGTTACACCTCTCACCATGTGCCTCCTAACCCAGAACCATGGAGAGATCAGACACCCGGACCCAGCTCAGCTCAACCTTGCGATCTGGCTCCTGAGATCCTAGAATTCGGATACCTTAACCTTCCCCCCGACTGTATAAACGTCATCAGAGAAGCTAGACGCCCTACCACTAGAGCCTGCTACGCTGCCAAGTAGAAAAGATTTGTTGTTTATTGCCATAACTAACACAATCAACCCTCTAGACGCATCTATACAGCACATCATATGCTACTTACTCCATCTACAAAGGTGTAACCTAGCATATACATCCATTCGGCTACACCTCGCAGCAATTGCAGCTTACCTACAAAACAGACAGCACCTATCACTTTTCAGAGTGCCTGCCATTAAAGCCTTCATGGAAGGCCTCAAATGGATAAATCCCCCCAGAGTACCACCCTCACCTGTGTGGAACTTAAATATTGTTCTCACAAAGCTAATGGGACTGCCTTTCGAACCTTTGCATAAATGCGAACTGCAATTTCTCACATGGAAAACAGCTTTCCTTGTAGCCATCACTTCCCTTAGAAGGGTCAGTGAGATACAAGCACTTACTATACAAGAATCTTTTCTCCAAATGCACCCGAACAAGGTTGTCCTTCGTACCAACCCAAACTTCCTACCCAAAGTCATTTCACCCTTTCATCTAAACCAATCGATAGAATTACCGGTTTTTTTCTCGCAACCTCAAACTGTTGCAGAAAGGGCTGTACACACACTGGATGTTAAAAGGGCCTTACTTTACTATATCCAGAGAACACAACCTTTCAGAAAGACAAAACAACTGTTTGTCTCTTTCTCTCCACCACATAAAGGCAACCCCATCTCTAAATCAGGGATAGCTAGGTGGATTGTAAAATGCATACAGATTTGCTACCACAAAGCAAAACGCACACTATCTGTTCCCCCTAAAGCCCACTCTACAAGAAAGATAGGGGCTTCTATGGCTTTTCTAGGGAACATCCCATTAGATGATATCTGCAAAGCAGCTACATGGTCAACACCGCACACTTTCACTAAACATTACTGTGTAGATGTGCAAACCAAGCAACAAGCTAGTGTGGGCCAGGCTGTACTAAAAACACTATTTCAAACCACTGCAACAGATACCGGTGGTCGCCGCTAGGGTTGGGAACTGCTATATAGTCTATGCAAAAGTGTGTAATCTGCAGCTCATATGCCTCGAACGGAATATGCTACTTACCAGTATGCATCTGTTCTTGGCATGTAGAGCTGCAGATCTACACACGCCCACCCGCCTCCCCGGCTACCTGTATCTGTTCCAGTCTATCTTATTTAGATACAACACACATGGGTTTCTTCACTGTTATTACTACGCTCCATCTTTCCCTGTTGGAGAAAAACAATCTGAGGATGGAGCCGAAGCCCATGCGCAATACGATCCAAGGGAGGAGTCACCGACCTCGTGACTTCCAAAGACTTTCCAAGAGGAAAAACAAACTGCAAACATCCGGGCCCAACACCAGATGGCGATCTATGCAAAAGTGTGTAGATCTGCAGCTCTCCATGCCAAGAACAGATGAATACTGGTAAGTAGCATATTCCTTACTTCTTTTTTGAAGGAGGTAAAGGATGAGATTCCACGTACCAGTGGAGGGAGGGAGTTCCAAATCTTTGGTGCGATCCCTGAAAATGCTCTGCAACCAGTTCTCTTTTTATGGAAGGTTTGGGGTTTCAGTAGTAGTGACCTCGCACTGCGCAATTGTCTGCATCCTCCCGATCGCTCTAACTTTAGTGCTAAGTAAGTGGGGGTATTGTTATGCAGGGCTTTGTGGGTCATGCAGGCAACCTTTAGGTGTATTCTTGCCTTGTAGGGCAACCAGTTCAGAGCTTTCAAAGTTGGAGAGATGTGGTTATTTCTTTTAATCCCTGAGACCAGTCTGGCCGCAGCGTTGAGCGAAGCCCTCAGCGGGGCCAGCTTGTATTTGGGGAGACCGCATAGGGTTGTGCTTCCGTAAACCAATCTTGGTAACACCAAGGCTTGTACCGCCATTTTTAAGTCGGTCTGTGGGTATACTCAACTGGTGATTGGCTCCCTTGGTGGCATTAGTGATTTGCGCTTGCGTGTTCAGGTGTTTGTCTATGGTGACTCCCAAGGATTTCGCGGAGTCAATGATGAGGGGCGCACAGTCAAAGGAAGTTGGATACTTCAACCATAAGTCTATCTTGGGTGTGTGATTGGGAGGGGAGATGAGAAGGAATTCTGTTTTTTTGGTGTTAAGCATAAGGTGGTTGCCAGTGAGCCAACTTTGAGTGTTCTGTAGAATAGCGTTGAAAGAGATGAAGTCTTCTGGTGAGGAGATTTTCATATACAGTTGGGTGTCGTCAGCGTACAGGTGATATTGGAAGTTTGCAGAGTTCAATGCATTTGCCAGGGGCTCCATGAATAGATTAACCCCTTCCATGCTCATGACGGAACGATTCCGTCATGAGCATCGGTTGAGCTGTGCTCATGACGGAACCGTTCCGTCATGGCCCCGCCCGCGCTCGAACCCTTCAGCACCGCGGGGGAATCCGCGCAGCGCTGAAGGGGTTAAAGAGAATGGGAGAGAGTGCTGAGCACTGTGGGACCCCTATGGTGACCATGGAGGGTTGAGAAAGTGAATGCTTCATCTTGATTCTTTGTGTTCTGTTATTAAGGAAGGAGGTGAACCATTGTAACACTGGTCCAGTAAGACCCATCCTTCGTTCCAGTAGGGACAGTAGGTTGTCATGCTTAACCGTATCGAAAGCGGAGGATAAGTCAAGAAGTATCAATAGGCATGATTCGTTGTGGTCTAGCATTTTTAGTATGTCATCCAATATGTGGGTGAGAGCAGATTCTGTGCTATGACCTTGCCGGAAGCCGGATTGGTGTTTGTCTAGGAGGTTGACATTCTCAATGTGATTACATAGTTGTAGTTGTACACAGTTTTCCAGCAGTTTCGCTAGAGTAGGGATGTTGGTTATCGGGTGGTGGTTGTTTAGATCTGAGGGGAGGGAGTCAGATTTCTTTAGTATAGGTGTGACCTGCCCTACTTTAAGACAGTCCGGTATGGAGCCTTGTCTCAGAGAGGGACTTACAATCTTCGACCGTAGGGGTATGATAGAGGTTTTTATCATTTTGAATATGGAAGGAGGTAGGGGGTCAGAGAAGTGATTGGAGGAGTTAATCTCTAGAAGAGTGTTGCAGATTTCTTGTTCAGGGATGGGCAAGAAGGTGCGCCAAGAGGCATTGTTTTTGGGGGTTTCCGTCAGAGTACGAGAATGGGTCACGATCTGAGCATAAAATTTAGTGTCCTGAGCAATAGGTTGTGGAAGGACCTTCTTGGATTGGATGTCGAGTTGAATGGATTTAGTTTTTTCAAGGAAGAAATTGGCAAACTGATCGCAGTTAGAAATAGCCGGATTATTTAGTTTCACAGATTTAGGCGTATTGCGCAATTGTTGTTTGACTATTTCAAATAGTTTCTTGGGGCGGTTAATGGCTTGGTTCAACTGGATTTTGAAAAAGTCTGTCTTAACCTTTAGGATCTTCCTGTTGTATGCATTCCTCAGCACTCTAAGGTGATATAGGTGATCAGTGGAGGTTGCTGATTTCCATCGTCTTTCGGCTGATCTTAGCTTTCGCCGGTCAGAGTTCAGATTCTCGTTGATCCATGGTTTGGAGATTTTGGAGGAAACTTTTTTTTCTTGGAGGGGTGCTGTAGAGTAAAGAATTTCAAGCATAGTGGAATTGTAAAAGACTGTGAGGTCATGGTCGTCAACCATGTCTGTCTTGGGGGTTAGGGCGGAGATGCATTGGTTTACTAGGTCGGTGGGGTTAACATTTTGAATATTCCTTTTCCACTGTTTTGTTTTTGGGGGTTGGCCCCTTTTTGTAGCTACCTCAATATTGATGAAGAAGAGAATTCTGTAATGGTCCGTCCAATCACATGGGGTGATGGATTCTAGTGATACAGTGTTAGTGTTCGCTATGATGAGGTCTAATGTCTCTCCCTTGTTGTGGGTTGGACTGTCACAGAATTGAGAAAGATCCTGATCTGACAGAAAAGATTTGAGACAGCTTACAACATGGTCGTTTGAGTTATTCCAGTGGAGATTGAAGTCGCCCAGGAAAATCTGTGGTACTTGTGAGTTGTCGTTGGATGTAATGACTTCCATTAGCTCATCGATGAACGTCAGATTGTCACCAGGGGGGGCGGTAAATTATGTGAAGTTTGCTGGCGATGCGCTTGTCATCGGAGATGTTGATACAGAGATATTCACAGGAGAATAGAGAGATGGGGTCTACTTGATTGACTGTGATTGTGTTATGATAAATGCGGGCTAGTCCGCCGCCAGGGTTCACGTTTCTGTCCAGACGGATTATATCGTGAACAGGAGGTACCAGTAGGTCTAGGATGGGAGAGGAAGAGCTATTTTGCCATGTTTCTGTGAGGACGATAATGTCTAGATCATTCTCGAGGATGAGGTCGTAGATGTCGGAAGCATGATTGCAAGCGAATCTGCAATTGATGAGTGCACACTTCATCTTGCTAGATGAATGGGATAGAGTAGTCTGCACTATGTTGATATTAGTGAGGTTTTCTCTATTAATGTATCTGAAGTTGTGAGTGGGTTCTCTGAAGGGGTTGGTTTGTATGGATTGGATAATGCTACATCGTGGCTTACTGTTGACATTCAGACTGGCATAGAATAGGAGGAGGTCATCTAAGTCATTGTCAGATAGTTCAGCAGTTGCCCTCCTGGGACGGGATGGATTGTTGGGGGAGGGTATCTTACTCTGCCTAGTGTCCTCACGGTGTGATTTCTTGGTGATGTTTCTTCTAGTTTGGTGACTAATACGGTTTGCTGTGGCACTAGTGGCTCTGTGTGTGTTTAGGATTTCCTTTGTGATGCTTGATAGGTTTTGCAACTCGACCTTGAGATGGGATAGGCCAGTGGCTAGCTCATTGAAACGTGCAATCCAATCAGAATTGGGATAATTAGTTGCGTGCATATTTGTGGGGTCTATTATAAGATTTGTTTTGATGGAGTGTACCGCTGACCCAGAGGGGCGTTGGCCGATTGCAAAAGTTAACATATATAGCACATGGTATGCTTTTGTGGGGTATTATGGAACAAACGTTGATGATCCATCCACCCTCCCACCCCTTTCAGAACCTATAAAATCCGCTTCTAGAGGTTAAAGTTCCTATATTATTAGGGGGAGACTTTTTTTGTGTTATTTGATCCTTCCTTGGACAAATCTTCTAACTGGGTCACGGCAGCCTCCCCCAAAATGAGGGTGCATTTGGCCTAATTGATATATCTGGTGAGAGAAGGCAAAAAGAAAACAAAGTTTTGCTTTCCAAATCAAAAAATATGAGCATTCTTCCAGAATATATTTTAATTTTGGACAATAGAATAAGTAAAATAGTTTAAAAAGTGGAACATGTGCCAGAACATGTTTCAGACCACTCAGCAGAGAGACTAGAACTTTTGTTTGGAATTAGCCCATTATGAATACGGAGAAGGTTATGGCAAGTTACTGGCCTGAAAAACAAAGGTGGAACATGCTAAGAACATCATTAAAGTGACTGAAATAAAGGGAACTGGTAAAAGATGTATAGAAGTTTTGGACATAGAGCTGCCCTTTTTAAATTTCTTCCAAAAACTATACATGGAGAAGTTCTAGGGGCTTCTGATGATCAGATCAGAAATTATTTCAGAGTAACCAATACCTCAACTCTGAAAACTGAACTAAAGGAAAAGTTACATTTGGGGATTAGCATGGAGGAGATGCAGGTGGCAATTAGTAAACTAAAGAGAGGGAAATCTGCTGACCCTGTCGGACTACCAGATGAGCTGTATTCGGTTCTGGAAGCCGAGTTAGTCCCTGTTTTAACTGAGTTACTGAAGTTGCTTTTTCTGAAGGACAAGTTTTGTTGCCCTCCCAGGATGAGGCCACGATTAGGTTAATCCTAAAGCCGAATAAGGATCCCAAAGCCTGCGAATCGTATAGACTGATGACCGATCTCATTCCTCAATTGCAATTATAAAATCTATACACAGATGCTAACCAAGATCCTGGAGAAGGTGATCGGTACCTTAGTCTACAAAGACCAAAAGTGTTTTATTAAGGGAAGGCTATTCCATGAATTAACCCATGACTTCATCGGTGCAATAGATATGGTCACACAGGATAAAATCACCTTAACGTTACTGACCCTTGATGATGCTGGCCTTTCCTACATCATGTAATTCAACAATAAGGCCTTGGCAGGGAATTTTCAAGAGCAATCAAGTCATCTTATAAGAACCCAACAGCAAGGATAGTAATAAATGGTAATCTAACCAAACCGATAAATATACAGAGAGGGATGCACCAGGGGTGTCCGTTGTCACCTCTGCTCTTCAACTTATACATTGAGCATTTGGCAAACGCAAATCAAGATATCCCCTTTGAGTGCAATGGATGGGTGAAAACAGTGGTGTTCTACGCTGATGGTATACACTCAGGATCTAGCAAGCTCTCTTTCAGCGATCTTGAATACTTTAGAGGATTTTGGAAAAGTTTCTGGATATTTCCTTAATCAACAAAAGATGGAAATAATGGAATGAAATACCCCTTGCAATAACCTCCTAATGAAGCTGGAGATAAGGTATCTAGGAATACAAGTGGTTGAAGATCTAGAAAGATGACCCAAGTCAACTTTGACAAAGTAATGGAAGTACCCAGGAAACTATTACGTTCAAGGAGCTGCCTCCCATTTTCTATTCTAGGAAGATCAAATATTTTAAAATTATGATGCTCCCTAAATGTACTTTTATTTTTAACGCAATACCTTTAGCCTTTAAATCAGGGCGGTTCAAGAAGATGCAGGCTGGAGTTGAGCAGCTTTATATGTTTGTCTAAGAAAGTGAGAAAACTCTATAGAAACAAGAGAGAAGGGGGGGGGGCTTGCTAGACTGGATTTCCGGATGTATTGCTGGGCTTTCCAGATAAAGAAAGTCAGGCCCTTACTATTTGACAGCCTTTCCCTTATCCTCTTCTTAATACCCTGACTACAAATCTGCCCCAAGGAGGTGGACATTTTCTCTCTTAAATACTGGATGCAGCCTGCAAATGATGGTATCAAGTTAGAAAGACACAGTGATTTTTGCACCATTTTGGAACTTGCCAGGGACACCAGAATGCCTAGATGACAAGCTGGCAGGCCCCTTAATTAACGCAGGTGTGAACAAATAGGGTAAAATTATAACCGGAAACTCATTAGTCCCTTGGGAATCCTTGATCGAAATCACAAAAAGCAGGTTAGTGAAATGTACTACCAGTTGGCAAGCTGGGCACGTGGACTGGGTAAAGATGGAAAAGGGGACAGAATGGGAGGATAAACTTCGAGGAAGCCTAATAAAAATTAAAAAAAGGAAATCTCTAAATGGTACTGGATGCTAATGCAAACCAGGGAGGAGGTCTTTATCTTGCCAGTAGAGACCTAGAAGATGGACCTGCCTATGCTGGATTTAACAGTTTTATGGCAAGTATTGATGTCTACTCTTTGGTCTTCAGTTAAATCTGCACCTCTCAGGAAAAATCATCTCTTCACAGTGCAGAGGGTATATTGGACTCCACATAAGTTATCCAACTAAGGTGGTCGAGAAGTGAAGAACTGTCCTAAGTGTGGCATAGAAAAGGCAGATGATACCCACATGTTTTGGCAGTGCCCCTCAATCCAGGTTTTCTGACGGGAAGTGGGTAAGGCAATATCGAAGGAAATGGGGAAAAAAATAAAGCTAAGCCTTGCACTGGTGATTTTTGGTGTCAAGGATGGTAAGGGGTTACTGTTAAAACTGCAAGACAAGCGGGCATCCCTACTTTAAATTGTAATTCTATTGCCATGAAGGGAGATCTGTTTGAAATGGG
Organism: Triturus cristatus; assembly: GCF_964204655.1. Taxonomy (NCBI): domain Eukaryota; kingdom Metazoa; phylum Chordata; class Amphibia; order Caudata; family Salamandridae; genus Triturus; species Triturus cristatus. The sequence goes on along the minus strand of NC_140580.1, from coordinate 21,022,420 downwards.
TGGTGCTCAGTCCTCCAGTCTTTAAAGATTGGGTAATATCAACTCAATGGGTAAATATCCTAGACCGCAGCTGCTGTTTCAGGAAGAAAGTAGAGATGTGGGTGTTATGGGATCATTGGTACGAAACCTGCTTTGAATGACATAAGACCTTTACAGAAGGGTATGACAACTTATGTCCAATGATTCTGCACTTAAAAACGGCCATTCAATAAAAAGAGACAACACCAGGGCCAACAAGAATTTCAAGAATAAAGCTGTGTGATTCTTTTGGACCAGGCAAAGGATTTCGGCAGTTTTCCTCTCCCCTTCTGCCTTTTCTCATAACAGCTTGAGCTCCTTGCTTCCTAAATTGCACAAATGAGAAAAAAAGTGCAATTGATTACTTACAGCCAGTTATTTTTGAATTTTTCAGAATCAAAACCTAAAGTGAATATTCTGTTGTCATGTCTTTTCTTGTGTCACACATAGACTACAATGAAGTATGTATATTTGTAGCTTTTTTTAAATTTATTTATTCTGGTCAGTCAAAAAGAACACAAAACCACTTTAGGTACATACATATTTGCAAGCCTCATACACAGTAAAAACATCAAATTCGTATGATCTAAAATTTATGGTAACAGCTGTTAAAAGTCATTATACACAGTCATATTACCAAGATTTTCCCTGAGGTATACAAATTAAAGCAAGATCACATTGTTGACATTTGTTACTTGTAGCCTGTACAAACCCCGTCTGTTGCAACATATTCAAATATAGATGCCTAGATAGTGTGATTTGTGCTTGCGCATCAGAGTATGTGATCAGTCCTCTGGTTGCATGGGGGTAAGGTATTGTATCAATGGGTCCCAAAAGTCCCTAGTACGGGAAGCCTGTGTTAGTTCCTCCGCATATGTTTCCAGTCTCTCCTTGCAATATGTCATATCTGTAAGCCAGTCTTTGCATTGCGGTATGTGTTTGCTCCCCCATCGCATTGCTATGTGTCTCTTGGCCAGCAGCAATGCTACCGCCAGAAACATGCATCTACGAGCCAGTGATCTTATAAATGCCTAGGAGACACACTAATGGTGCATTTGGGACCTGCTCCGCCAGCATATTAGTGAGGGTTTTGGTCACTTCTATCCAGTATGATTGAAGCTTGGGGCACGACTATGCCATGTGTAAGAAGTCTGCAGTGGGTGCGTCACACCTGTGGCACCTATCATCTATCCTTAGGCCATATTTATGCAACTGCACAGGTGTATAATACACCTGATGTATAAACTTAGTGTATAATTCATAAATTGCAGTTGGGTGTGAGCATTTGCAACTGTATACAGCTATAGTCCCAGTCTTGCTTGGCGATGGTATCACCAACTGTTGCTTCCCATCTCGCCTGGGGTTTGTCTAGCATACAGAACTGTTCACGTTGAGCCGCAATGTACAAACGTGTAACTAGGCGTTGATGCGACGACAATGTCAATAGAACCTGCAGTGCATTATGTGTTGGCGCTTCATCTGGGAATGTTGGATATAAATCTTTCACCGCTAGCCGGAGGCGTAAATACGCAAATATTTTTAAGGGTGTACAGTGTGTACTAAGGGATGCAGCGGTTAGCGCTATAAACTGTCCATTTGGTGATATGTCCCCCATAGTACGGAGGCCCATATCTTCCAGCAGATTCATCATATTTCTTTCTTGTGTCACCGTGATTTGTGGGTGATGATTCATGGGCAGTGCCGGCGCACAGGATGGAAGCTTATGTGCACATTTCGCTAGCATATGCCACGCTCTCGAGGTACAGACAGCTGGTTGTATGTTGGCATTCAGAGCACTCTGTCTCAGTGTTGATATAAACGTGATCAGTGGGGTAGGCTCTATGCTATCGCACTCCACTGCTATATGCGGTATGTGTCCATGTGGGTGCAGCCAATAGTGGGCGTGTTGTGCCTGTGCGCAGTAATAGTATAGATGTAAATCAGGCGCCCCAAAGCCCCCTTGAATGTATGGCTTGGTCAATTCCCTCCACCCTACCCTTGCTTGTTTGCCTGCCCATGTTGAGCCTAAGCACGGCTGTGTGCATCTTGGCGAATAGTGCTTGTGGAAACCAAATCGGTATATTCATAAATAGATAAAGGAATCTTGGTAATACCACAATTTTTTGTAGTGCAATTCTGTCAGCAAGTGATAGCGGCAGCTTGATCCTGGTCTTCTAATTTCGATAGTGCTCTGTCATAATTTTCACATAACACTAGCTCTGGATCACGGTGTATCCAGATGCCCAAATACTTCACAGGTTCTGTCTGCCACTGCTGTGGGTAGTCAAGTGCTGGTTTTGTTGTCACCAGGGAGAGAGGGATCACCACAGACTCGTCCCAGTTAATACTAAGACCAGAAAAGTTTTCGAATCTTTTATATTCTCGGATAATTTTATTTAAATTAATATCCGTGTGTCTTGTATAGAGGACCATATCTTCCGCGTACAATGATATACTGACCGGTCGTAACTGAAACTGTAATGCGGTTTCTGTATGTCGTTGTCGTATCTTACACACTAGTGGTTCCAGTGCTAGAGTGAATAGAAGCGGCGACAGTGAGCAGCCCTGTCTCGTCCCACGGTATATATTAAGAGGTTCGGATGTGTTGCCGTTTATTCTTATTCGTGCACACAGTTTAGTATATAATAGTGTTATCCAGCGCAAAAACGGCTTTGGGAAACACTCCACAGAGTCAACGCTTTTGCTGCGTCCAGTAGGGCAGCAGCAGCTAGCAACTCTGGGTGCAATTGGTGGAACATAGCAAATATAGTCCTTAAATTTTGCGTTGTTGAACGCGTCGGTATAAAACTGGCTTGGTCTGGCAATACCAAATTCTGCATTAAGGGCTGTAACCGGAGTGCAATAATTTTCGCCAGTATTTTGGCGTCCAAATTTATTAACAATAGTGGGCGGTATGACTCGCATTTAACAGGGTCCTTGTCTGGCTTAGGGAGAGTAATCAGTAATGAAGATGGCAGTATGCCCTCCTCATACGCCTCCTCGTACATTGCAGCAAGATGTGGGAATGATAAGTCCTTGTATTCCTTATAGAATTCTCCAGGTAATCCATCTATACCTGGGGCTTTATTACTTGGGAGGGAATTTATAGCTTCCCTTATTTCATCTTCTGTAATATGATGACTGAAGTATTCGCGATGCTCATCAGATAGCCATGCTAGGGCAATATCATCGAAGTATTGGCTTATCTCGGTGGTGGACGTGCTTGCCCCTGCAGTATATAGTCGTGCACAGTATTCCGTGAAACAGCCTATAATAGATGAGGTATCGTATTTAGATACAGCTTGCGTGTCTACTACGTGGGTAATGTGAGACGACATGTGCATGGGACGTCCTTCTGGAGAGTGCTCGCCCAGGCCTGCTCCCCTCTCCATAATTACGTGCTGTGTACCTATTCGAGATATATTTAATTTCACTCTCCGCGAATTCATGGCAAATGTCAATCTTTTTCCTAATGTCTGTTAGAATCGTAGGGTCCGGAGTATTTGTGTAGGCCGCCTCTAATTGTTTTATGTATGTCTCAACCATGGACAGTTGTTTTGAATGTCTTTCAATAGACCAGCATGCTTGTCTCTGCCGAACCCTCTGATCGTCACTTTGAATGCTTCCCATAGCACTTTGGCACCATCTACCGAACCCACATTAGTCTTGAAGTATGTAATGATGGCCTGCCGCAATTCCACTCTAAACACCTGGTTTAACATCGTGCTTGGCTGTAGGCGCCATGTATACCTTCGTGGGGTGTGTGTGGGGATGGCAAGTTCTAGGCGGACCAGTGCATGCTCTGAGAGGGTTTTAGACATATGTGTAATTGTGGTAGTCCATGTGCAAACATCAGCAGTGGCTATCCAGTCATCAATTCTGGACCACGTGTTATGACTGGAAGAAATAAAAGTACCCTCCTTGTGGCTTGGGTGACGCAATCGCCATATATCTGTCATTGCATATTCTTCCATACCCTCTTTGAGTGCTTTCGTGGACTGTCTCCCATACCTGTCATTGCACATGGACCTATCCATGAGGGGGTCAATGCATGTATTAAAATCCCCACCCCAGAGTATTGCTGACGATGGTAATGTGTGCAGTTTAGCCCATATTTGTAGAAAGAAGGAGGGATCATCCATGTTTGGGCCATATGCAGTGACAGTGGTTAAGAGTGTTCAACTGAAGTTCCCCTGAGTGATGACATATCTGCCCTGTTCATCTTTAATGGAATGAAGCATCGTAAATGGTATGCCGCATTTAATAAGCAACAGTATACCCCTGGCATACGTAGAATAGGAGGACGCTAATCTGTATGTGGCCCATCGGGCTCCTATTTTACTCTCCGTTGTGTTAGTAAGATGAGTCTCCTGGAAACATGCTACATCAACTTTGTAACGGTCTAAGTATGCGAAGACTTTCCTAATTTTCTGTGGATTTTTTTAGGCCACGTATATTCCATGTCATGAATGTCAACTTTCTTGTGGATTGAGATCTGCTTCCCATGCCCTGTTAAGATGGCAGTGATGTCAAGGTAGTGTCCTATGGCTGTGTATCTCATATTGTATGCGGCATGTAGCTTCTCTGAGCTGACCATTTCTTAAAGATTTTCACCCCTCCCCGCCCCCACCGACTTCGCATTCCCAATTACAGCTAAGACAATCCCAAAAAACTGGTAACAGTACCCTCCACTCCCGAACATTCCCATAAAGAAAAAGAAATATGCTGTGGTGTACACATGTTTGCGGGAGCTGCCAGCTGGGAACCCCAGTGGCATGGGGGTCGCCTATCTAATCCTATAAAAGAAAGAAATAGTGCAAGCAGTGTGCAACCCTAAATACAAGTTACTGTTTTGTTTATATTCCTACATCCCACAGGTATATACTATGCTCCCTTAGTTATATGCATTACATTAAGCTCAAGTCTATCACTTATCTGTGTCCACGTGAAGCGTTGTGTGAGACATCTATTAGTTCTTTTCGCGGCCCCCTGATCAGTGCAGAGGAGCCATTTTATCATTCGACATCAGAGATGCCCCCTTGTTCTTCTTGTTCGTCTCTGGGTGATGTCCTGCGCGTAGCCTGCGAGGTCTTTAGTTGCAGGTATTTGAGCACTTCTTTGGGCTCATTGTACACTGTGCTCTTTCCTCCATCTGTGACTCTCAAGCGGGCCGGGTAGATCATCGCGTAAGGAATGTTGTGATCTCGTAGTTTTTTTTACTACCATAAACTTCTTACGTGCTTCTTGGACTTGTGGTGTGAAATCCGGGTAAATGGAAATGTCCATGCTTAAAACTCCCCAGTTCGCGAGCTTTGCGTAACGACACATCACGGTCTCTATAGTTCAATAGTTTTGCAAGGATCGGGCGCGGTCGTGCCCCTGGTGGGGGCGGTGGAGCAAGAGATCTATGCGCCCTCTCAATAAAAAAAAGTCTGGGAAAGTTTCTTTGCCCAGAAGTGTTATCAGTAGGGACTCGATGTAGCGTTCCATATTGCCTGTATTCGTCGACCCTGCTATACACATGAGGCGCAGGTTATTCCAGCGAGACCTCTCTTCCAAATCTTCTGACTTCGCCAGCAGCGCTGTTAACGTTTTGTCTATTTTCTCCTGTTTAGTCTCCATTTGGTGTTGTGCATCCTCCGTATCTGAGATACGTCTCTCTGCCATATCTAGTCTTTCCGTATGTCCGTCTAGACGTTCAGACATTCGATCTACTCTGTAGGTTAAGGAGTCTATTTTCCCATCTATATTCGACAGTGTGGACTGGATTGTCGTAAACATGGATTGAAAGTCTACGGTAGTGTCAGAACCCGCTGCCACCGTAGTTACATAGGTGGCAGGCTGTTCTTCGATGCTGTTTTCAACTACCTTCCTTGACTGCTCGAAATGTAGCTTAGATTGGTTCCGATCTGGTTTCCCCATTTTCGCAGCGTCGTGATTGAGTGGTATGGATGCCCAGTTGTCGCTGTGTGTAGGCCAAGCCTCCGTAACTGTGTTAATTGAATATGGGCAGTGGTATCCAGTAATGCGTGCTACCTCAGTCTGGTCCGCACTTTCTCACACCCAAGGATCGCAGGCAGCCACCCGAAGGATATACAGATAGAGAGGTCCCAGCCTCGACAAGTGGCAGCAGTTTTCAATGATGGCGTAAGAAGCGCGCGTCACTTCAACCGTGGTTTCAGCAATTCATTGTGGTGCCACCACCTCGTAGCATTAGATTCTGTGGGAGTAATGTGTAGAATCCCAATACCATGCAGTTGAGATCCTGGCAAATGCCATAATAGATCTGTATCAGACAGAGGGGAGAGATAATAAGAGGAGGGAATCACAATGGTATTTGCCCGCTCTGCTGCTGACTGCTGCCATCTCGCCCCTTAGGCCTTTCTCCTCTGGTCCTAAAGTAATGTACAATTGTGCTGCAGTCACTCACACTAATATTAGGGTACATTGTATCTGTCTGGGTACCCAAATATTTCCTGTGACTGATAGCATGACTGTAGGAAGGTGGATATCTGACTATGGTTACCCCCAAATTTTTGCCTAGTGTCTAGCTGGTTTTTCGACTTAGTTGGCCTGAGATCCTGCCATTCAGGCTCTCAGGCTATCTGCTCTCTCTGTAAAATGGACTCCATGTACCCTAGGTACATACCCAATTGGTTGGATCACCCTGTCAGCCCCTGTACCAGTGTACACTAGGTACCCAGGGCATTGGTGTATCCAAGGCCTGCCAGGGGCTGAAGCATGTATTATGCCACCCCAGGCTTGGCCTAACAATCTGACACAACTGGCTGATCACTCAGCTGGGGTAAGTTGGTGTAATCACCTCTTACTTAGGTGTAGTATACCTATACCTAAACTTAAATGGGACACCTGGTAACCTATAAGTCACTCCTATGGCAGGCCTTAACAATCCTGAAGGCAGAGTGCTTGGTTCCATGTGAGATGGTGCTCTGGCATGAGCTGAGCCTGTCTGCAGTGGTCGGAACAACTTCCTTCTACTGTTTCCAGATATCGTCATACCATATACTCTTAAGTGCATTATGAACCTCGCGGTTAAATGCTATCTTTGGTTTGGCTTTATCAAAACATGTCGAGTAAGGTGTCATACGAATTGGAATACTAACCCCTCGCCAATTCTGGCGACGGGGTTAGCATTCCACCCTTCTAGAGGGACACGACATGTACAGTACCTGAAACCCGGGTAAAATCAGACATAGCCTCAGCTCCACAAAATGGATGCTGCCACCACAGACACAAGTCTGCCCTCCTGCTGCTGGGAGTCCTTCCAGCTTGGGAGGTGTGGACAAAGGGTTTCCTGCCAGGGGAGGTGCGTGCACCACCCCAGACAGGATTTTGTGTATTGGTCAGGTAGGGCTTGAAAGAAACCAGACATGCCTGTGGCTCACAAGGAGCCTCGGTGCATATGCCAGTTCAAACCGGTCCTGGGGCACACCAGTCCCGGGCCTGGGGCGAGCTGGACAAAGGATTGGGGGTGTAACCACCCCCCTTCCTGGTCCCACCCTTAGGGAGGGACCTAGCAGGTAGTCCGGCCCCTAGAATCCGCTTAAAGGTAGGAGCTGTGTCCTAAGACTTCAGACATCCTGGAATCAACTTGAAACTAAGAAGAAGACGGGAACTTCGACATTCTGCTGCACAGAAGACTGAAGAAAATCTCCCCTGTGGTCAGGGAGTGACCACCTTGCTAACGCAAGCACCATCCAGCGAATCAACGTCTGCTTTGCCGCCGCCTCCCGCCGGAGCCCGAGCCCAGAGACTGACGAGACCTGGACCTCCAGACCTCTCACCGCCCGATCCACAGTCCCTGCAAAGAGGAGACCCGTGGAGGCACCGAGACACGTGGAGCCAGCCATCTTGGAACGACTACGACAAGCTGACCAGTGCAACAACCGAGGCCCCCTCCAAGTTGTGCTTTGGGTCCTGAGAAGCCCAACCCTCGAGCAGCATCTGCACCAAAGGTGAGCCCTCCAGCATCTCCACGATCTGCGTGGGGCCCTTCTGCATTTTGCCACTCGACGCGCCTAACCGGTTGCTGGCCCGCTGGCTAGTGGCCATCTTGGCGACGAAATCTACGACAAACACCGCTGGTCTGGTTGCTCCAGACTGGCCCTTGCTCCCCTCCAAAGGAGCAATCCCTCTGACCTTGCTGGTCAGAACCAACAGCTGATTTCCGAATCCTCCTGCAATTGCTTTTGCCAAGGCTTGTTTGCTTCGATCAAGTCGCCGACACCGCCGACAGCGAGAGCCTGCGTGGGACAGCTCGTGAGCCGACTCCTGGACGTCGTCGACCTTCAGGGACCACGTGGCTGCGGAGACAAGCTACCCCTCATCACCTGTTTGCACCCGACATCGCCTGGTACCCACCTGGTGCCACGCTGGTCACTGGCTAGTGACTGTGAACACTGTCCCCTCTGCTTACAGGTCTTCAACATCTCCGATCCACTCTTGGATCCACTGCATCTCTTCCCGACCGACCGCCTGCAGCATCTTTGTCCCAGGCTCAACGGAACAGATAGAAGAAACCCGACGCACTTTGAGGCCTATGCACCCGCTTCCTGTGGGTGAGGTAAAGCTGGTACTCCGGTGCCCATGTGTAGTAATACATCTCTAGTGCCTGTGTTCCAAATCTTAAGTTCCTAGGTCATCCGGAAGATTCCTTTTGCAGTAACTTTGTACTTTTTACGCACCCATTGAAACCTATGGGAGCCCGCGTGTGACTATTTGCTCTGCACACGCCACCCGTGGACCTCCTGGTCACTAACTGACGTTAGCTCCTTGTAGGCCCAGCGATTCTAGAGGCCCTAGGCCTTTTCCCTTTTCTGTTCGTGGTACTTATACCACTATTTTAGTATATGGTTTGAGTGGCCACCAGGGCCTACCCATATAAAGTGCAACTTCTGTGTATTCTGTGATAATCTTGTTTGACGATTTGTGCTCCTGTGCTCATAAAGAGACTAGGGGTAACTTTGATAAATAAATACATATATATTTTGAATATATATCTGTGTGGTGTCCTTTCATTGGTATAAAAGGGGGTTGCATTTGGTAAAACAGCTGGCTTAACACGCTTCACGAGTTTAGCCTCAAAGACTGCTTAGCCTACGCTACCACTAGGGCAGCTAGTCCGAAAAGGTTGACTTACAACCACACCATAAGGGTTGCTTGGCATGGTACAAGGTGATCACTTTAACTAGTGAGCATCATATACCAGGCCAACTTCTCACATTGGTGAGCAGCGGTGGGATTTGAGCTTGCTGTGTTTTACCATTGTAATCTCTTGGTTACCAATTGAAAGATCACATAGGTACCTGTAGGTACATATAAAACAAGATTAGATATACTTAAGTTCTACTGAACTTAGTTGTTGTAGAGCAAAGGGAGTAGCACACCCTGACTACAACTACTAGATAGGTTTAGTAGGTAAACCCAAGTGTAGGTAGATTGCAACACATCCACCCACACTTAAGAGCAATGGCCGGGGCAGAGGGGTCCACTGTACCCATCTCTGTTGAGAGTGACCCCCAGAGGGCACCATCCAGCTTTGCTACCCTTAATCAGAATGAGCTCAGGCATTTGGCAACTCTTAGAGGCCTTAAACAGCCCAAGAACCCAAACTCTGCTGAGCTCAGAGAGCTCTTACAGAATGATGAGAATCAGAGAGCACTCAAGAAAGCTTCCCAGTTAGCCCCCTTAGGGACAGGAACAGGAGGCCCCCCTTCTGAAGATGCCACTGAAGTACCCCTTCCCAATAGTCACCCCTTAGATGGGATGCCTACCACAGAGGAAGAAAGTGATGGGGATACAGATGTGAGTGGGGATGAAGGGAGAACTAGCCCAGTGCCAAGTGTTATACTTGGCCCAGCTAAACTAAGGCTATTGGGGACTGACAGTGGGTTCACCCCATTGGATCTCCCCAGTGGACTTAACACAGGGCTTGGAAGGCAAAGGAATCGCTCAGGTGACTCCAATGCTTCCCATGGCTCTAGAGGCTCTCAAGGTCACTCCAGAAGGAGACTGACCACCCCTCAGAGGAGGGAACATGAGGCCAGAATGCAGGAAGCCCAGCTGAGGATCAGGAAGCAGGAGCTAGAAGTAGCCCTGATGGAAGAAAAACTGAGCAAGGCTAGGCAGCATAGAGAGAGTGGGTCTATACCCACTGGTGGCAGCAATGTCCCTAGGGACAAAGATAGGGTCTTTGACAATAGGAACCTGTCCAAGATTGTGCCCCCCTACAAAAGTGGGGATGACATCCACAAATGGATGACTGCTCTTGAGAGAGCCTGCAAAGTGCAGCAGGTTCCTGAAGACCAGTGGGCAGCAATCTTATGGCTCTCCTTTGAGGGGAGAGGCAGAGATAGACTCCTCACTGTTAGAGAAGAGGATGTCAGAAATTACAGAGTCCTGAAGAGTGTCCTAGTTGATGGGTTAGGCTTAACCACTGAACAGTACAGGTTAATGTTCAGAGACACCCAGAAGACACAGACTCAGGACTGGTCTGAATATGTGGAATGTGCCACTAAGGCTTTGGAGGGTTGGTTGCTGGGAAGTAAGGTGTCTGATTATACAGGATTGTACAATTTGATGATGAGAGAGCAGATTTTAAGTAATTGTCAAAACCAGCTTCTCCATCAACACCTGGTAGACTCAGATTTGACCTCTCCCCAAGAATTGGGAAAGAGGGCAGATAAATGGGTCAGGACCAGGATCAGGCCTAAAAACCAGGGTGGTGACCAAAAGAAAGATACCACCAAGCCTCAAGAGAAGGGTGGGGATAAAGAAAAAGAGAAACCTTCCTCAGGGCCCCAAAACTCCACACAGGGTGGTGGGTCCCAAGCTCCCTCCTCTACCACAGCTAAAAAGCCCTACTGCCATGAGTGTAAAACTCCTGGGCATTGGAAAACTGACAGCGGTTGCCCAAGGGCTAAAAACAAAACTGTTCCTCCAATTACTCCTGTCACACCACCTATTACTGTCAGCAGTAATCCCCCAGGTGGTGGGAGTGCCCCCAAAAATCTGGGTGGGTTTACTTGGGGAACACAGGGGGACCCTGGCTTAGCCAATTCCCCTACAGCAACCACTCTTGTCTGTGATGGTGGCATGGGATTTGCCAACTTCACTGCCTGTCCCAACACTTTGGGTAGGTACAGACAGGAGCCCTACATCAATGGTACAAAAGCTGAGGCCTACAGAGACACTGGGGCTAGCATCACAATGGTGGCCCATTGGCTAGTTCCCTCTGAGCAGCTTTTGCCCGGTTTCTCCTACCAGGTGACTAACATTGATGGCAAACAGAACAGTCATCCCATGGCAGAGGTATGTCTCAGCTGGGGAGGGGTCACTGGCCCTAAAAGGGTAGCAGTGTCCCCAACCTTGCCTGTAGACTGCTTACTGGGGAATGACTTAGAACTCTCAGCTTGGGCTGGAGTTGAACAAGACACCCATTTTAAAATGGTAGGCCTTTCACAAAAGGGTAGGGGGGTTGTGCCATTCACAACCCCTGTCCAAATAGATTTCCTCCCTGAAAAGGTTGGAAGGGCAGTGGTAGCCACAGCCCAGGCACAGACAGACTTCCCTGTAGGGACTGGCAGAGCTGTGACAGTCACAGCTCAAACACAAACTGAGTGCCCCCCTGAAAAGGTTGGCAAGGCTGTAATGGTCTCAGCCTATACTCAGACTGACATAGGTGTAGTGAAGCCTGAAACAATGGATCACTCCACACAAACTGAGAGTAGTGGGGAGGAAGAAAAGTCTCCCTCTCCCCAGACATTAGGAAAAGGTCAGCCTCCTCAGGGATCTGACCTCACCCCTTGTGAAGGAACTGCCCCAGAGGTAGCCAGGCCTGGCCTGGCAGAGCCTCTGATGTCAGTGGCCCCTTCCAAGGTGGGATCCAGTCTGGTGCAGGTAGCCTGCCTCTCTCTACCCTGCCTCAGTCAGCCCAGGGCTGCAGAGGTCAGGGAGGCCAGTGGACCCCCAGAGGGCCCCTGTCCACAAGAACCCCCCCATCAAAAGAATGAGGATTGCCTGGCTAGTAGCCCTAGTCAGGTGATGGGTAAAAACATTCCTGAGGGATCTCCTTTACAGGTAGTTAGGGACCTCCCCCAGGGGGATTCTGTTGGGCACAGGCAAACATGGGACCTTAGGGCCCCAAACCTGACCTGTCCCTCCAGTAAGCCCACAAAAGGGACCCAGCCTCCAGCTTTAGGTAGCCAGAGGCTGACCCTGAGAGCACAGTGCAACTCAGTTAAAGGAAGAAAGGCATCCATGGTGGAGGATGATTGGAGGAAGCTGAGGCCTCACTTTGAGGACACTCACTTCAGTACTCCATCTCAACACCAGCCTTTTACTTTGCCAAGACACACCACAGGTAGAGATTCCCTATGGTGGAGACCCTCTGATACCCTTAGGGTGAGGGATTGCTTAGTGGACCATGAGACAGGGGGTAACCATGCCAGTGCTGGTTCCTCCTTATATGGCCACTTGGGCAATATAGGCTTACCTGGTCAAGGTCAGCCTTATCTCCCTTCGTTTGGGGGGGGGTTGTGTAGGAAGGTGGATATCTGACTATGGTTACCCCCAAATTTTTGCCTAGTGTCTAGCTGGTTTTTCGACTTAGTTGGCCTGAGATCCTGCCATTCAGGCTCTCAGGCTATCTGCTCTCTCTGTAAAATGGACTCCATGTACCCTAGGTACATACCCAATTGGTTGGATCACCCTGTCAGCCCCTGTACCAGTGTACACTAGGTACCCAGGGCATTGGTGTATCCAAGGCCTGCCAGGGGCTGAAGCATGTATTATGCCACCCCAGGCTTGGCCTAACAATCTGACACAACTGGCTGATCACTCAGCTGGGGTAAGTTGGTGTAATCACCTCTTACTTAGGTGTAGTATACCTATACCTAAACTTAAATGGGACACCTGGTAACCTATAAGTCACTCCTATGGCAGGCCTTAACAATCCTGAAGGCAGAGTGCTTGGTTCCATGTGAGATGGTGCTCTGGCATGAGCTGAGCCTGTCTGCAGTGGTCGGAACAACTTCCTTCTACTGTTTCCAGATATCGTCATACCATATACTCTTAAGTGCATTATGAACCTCGCGGTTAAATGCTATCTTTGGTTTGGCTTTATCAAAACATGTCGAGTAAGGTGTCATACGAATTGGAATACTAACCCCTCGCCAATTCTGGCGACGGGGTTAGCATTCCACCCTTCTAGAGGGACACGACATGTACAGTACCTGAAACCCGGGTAAAATCAGACATAGCCTCAGCTCCACAAAATGGATGCTGCCACCACAGACACAAGTCTGCCCTCCTGCTGCTGGGAGTCCTTCCAGCTTGGGAGGTGTGGACAAAGGGTTTCCTGCCAGGGGAGGTGCGTGCACCACCCCAGACAGGATTTTGTGTATTGGTCAGGTAGGGCTTGAAAGAAACCAGACATGCCTGTGGCTCACAAGGAGCCTCGGTGCATATGCCAGTTCAAACCGGTCCTGGGGCACACCAGTCCCGGGCCTGGGGCGAGCTGGACAAAGGATTGGGGGTGTAACCACCCCCCTTCCTGGTCCCACCCTTAGGGAGGGACCTAGCAGGTAGTCCGGCCCCTAGAATCCGCTTAAAGGTAGGAGCTGTGTCCTAAGACTTCAGACATCCTGGAATCAACTTGAAACTAAGAAGAAGACGGGAACTTCGACATTCTGCTGCACAGAAGACTGAAGAAAATCTCCCCTGTGGTCAGGGAGTGACCACCTTGCTAACGCAAGCACCATCCAGCGAATCAACGTCTGCTTTGCCGCCGCCTCCCGCCGGAGCCCGAGCCCAGAGACTGACGAGACCTGGACCTCCAGACCTCTCACCGCCCGATCCACAGTCCCTGCAAAGAGGAGACCCGTGGAGGCACCGAGACACGTGGAGCCAGCCATCTTGGAACGACTACGACAAGCTGACCAGTGCAACAACCGAGGCCCCCTCCAAGTTGTGCTTTGGGTCCTGAGAAGCCCAACCCTCGAGCAGCATCTGCACCAAAGGTGAGCCCTCCAGCATCTCCACGATCTGCGTGGGGCCCTTCTGCATTTTGCCACTCGACGCGCCTAACCGGTTGCTGGCCCGCTGGCTAGTGGCCATCTTGGCGACGAAATCTACGACAAACACCGCTGGTCTGGTTGCTCCAGACTGGCCCTTGCTCCCCTCCAAAGGAGCAATCCCTCTGACCTTGCTGGTCAGAACCAACAGCTGATTTCCGAATCCTCCTGCAATTGCTTTTGCCAAGGCTTGTTTGCTTCGATCAAGTCGCCGACACCGCCGACAGCGAGAGCCTGCGTGGGACAGCTCGTGAGCCGACTCCTGGACGTCGTCGACCTTCAGGGACCACGTGGCTGCGGAGACAAGCTACCCCTCATCACCTGTTTGCACCCGACATCGCCTGGTACCCACCTGGTGCCACGCTGGTCACTGGCTAGTGACTGTGAACACTGTCCCCTCTGCTTACAGGTCTTCAACATCTCCGATCCACTCTTGGATCCACTGCATCTCTTCCCGACCGACCGCCTGCAGCATCTTTGTCCCAGGCTCAACGGAACAGATAGAAGAAACCCGACGCACTTTGAGGCCTATGCACCCGCTTCCTGTGGGTGAGGTAAAGCTGGTACTCCGGTGCCCATGTGTAGTAATACATCTCTAGTGCCTGTGTTCCAAATCTTAAGTTCCTAGGTCATCCGGAAGATTCCTTTTGCAGTAACTTTGTACTTTTTACGCACCCATTGAAACCTATGGGAGCCCGCGTGTGACTATTTGCTCTGCACACGCCACCCGTGGACCTCCTGGTCACTAACTGACGTTAGCTCCTTGTAGGCCCAGCGATTCTAGAGGCCCTAGGCCTTTTCCCTTTTCTGTTCGTGGTACTTATACCACTATTTTAGTATATGGTTTGAGTGGCCACCAGGGCCTACCCATATAAAGTGCAACTTCTGTGTATTCTGTGATAATCTTGTTTGACGATTTGTGCTCCTGTGCTCATAAAGAGACTAGGGGTAACTTTGATAAATAAATACATATATATTTTGAATATATATCTGTGTGGTGTCCTTTCATTGGTATAAAAGGGGGTTGCATTTGGTAAAACAGCTGGCTTAACACGCTTCACGAGTTTAGCCTCAAAGACTGCTTAGCCTACGCTACCACTAGGGCAGCTAGTCCGAAAAGGTTGACTTACAACCACACCATAAGGGTTGCTTGGCATGGTACAAGGTGATCACTTTAACTAGTGAGCATCATATACCAGGCCAACTTCTCACAATGACCTACTTATGAAATTAAAAGAATTGGTGACTATACCACCATTACGGCTAACGGGCATGCCCTGGGGCACTGTTCCGCATGTAATGAGAGGGGTTGTGCTTGTTGTGATCCCATTGCTTAATTTTTCTAGTTGGAAATGGAATTGCCTGGTGTTTCCCTTCATTCCCTGCAGTCCTGTGGTCACAACTTGCCACTGACATATGACCCTATTAACGGAGGTACAGTTTGGCTTCAGGAAGGGTTTGGGGACTGTTAAGCAATGTGTCAATTTAAAACTACTGATTGGGAAATACACCAGGGATAAGAAGGGATCCATTTTTCTCTGTTTTGCCGATCTAAGCAGCGCCTTTGATTTGGTTGACCATTCCATTCTTTAATCAACCCTGATCTCCCTTGGCGCCCGTTAGAGATTATCTGTTTTCTTGCATGCCTGTATGAAAATGTGTCTGCTAAGGGTTGGTTTGGCCCCAATGGAGAAGCTTTTTGGAGTTAAGAGGGGAATCAGATGGGTCTGTGTGTTGTGGCCGGAATCCTCAGGTTCGTACGTTGCTCTATAGGGGTCCACCTCTCGACACCCCCATGGTCTGATTTATAATTACATACTCCATGGAGTGGTCCAGCGGGGGAAGGAAAGGATGGGGACAGCAGGGAGGGAGACCTGTGGAGACAGAACCAGACAGCAATCAGTAACTCCCTGCCTATCTTCCTTCCTACTCTACCCTGCTCCACCCCTTACTAGTGGAAGGAACAGTACCTGTAAAGGAAGACAATACACAGCTTCTGTCAGTGGACCCACAACACTTAAGAACGAACTCTCAGTGATCTACAGGCAAAGAAGAGGCAGCATTAGCACTAATACCCTGACCCCTCTCTGGCCGCACCGAAACCTATCGCCAGGATGACACCTACCAAGGAGTAAAAGCTCATGAAGAAAACAGGGGAGCAGAAGAGCCGACCTCTTGCTCACTCTTGGAACCCCTGCTGCATAATATGAGAAAAGAAAACAATAGAATTCCGTAGGTCTTTAACATTCCATAATTAGGTAGTATGCACTTGTAATTTGGACACACATCTGCATTGATTCATGAGACAGTGACTAGTGTTCATCACAGTGCTTTATGCCCCCTTCAGAAACATCAGCTTCCACCACAACGAGTATAGGAAAGTTCAGGCACGTACTCGGTTAGTGTGAATAGTCAAATAACTTCAAATGATATTGAATGACACTCAATTTCGTAGCAGCGCAGCTTGTTATTGCAATACAACAAAGAACCACAGTTACACCCAGGGTCTGGCCCGGGGAGGGAACTAGAGGCGTTAGGGCACTAGAGAACGGTCAGCCTTCAACCAAAGCTATGAACCACAGAAAGGACCGTCCCTAGTTGTGTCTAAGAGATGCCCAATTTAGTGGGGGCAAATCACAAAAATTGACGGACTGGCATCACACACCACCAGGTGTCATGCTTCATCATCTGCCAGTCCTCGCCCTCTAAAAACCGCGTTTGATAGAGGGCGGGCATACACCTGAAGAAATTACCCCCAAAAATTGGTCAAGAATGCCAAAAAAAGAGCTCGAAACAACAACCGGGCAGCTCTTTTAGAAAATACGCCAAAGGAGCCGGCCAACCGGATGGTGTGTGTCACCACCTTTACCCCAGCGTCCAACAAAATTCAGAACATTATTCAAAAGAAATGGCGCATATTAAACACCAGCGACAAAGTCTGGACCCAACCCCTATTTGCGTACAAACGCAGTAGGAACATCAAGGATGAACTAGTCCATACAAAACCACCAGCCGCTACAGATGACAACCAACTGACACTATGGGGCCACCAACGACCAACTGGACATTACCCCTGTGGCGATTGCGTATCATGCCAATTCACGGCCACCACAAAAGAAGTGGACATAGGTACTGAGCGACCATGGACTCAGAAGAACTTCTCTAACTGCAACACAGAAAATGTAGTGTACCTACTCAAATGCCCTTGCCAACTCATGTATGTTGGCATGACTACTAGGCGTGTAAAGACCAGAATTAGTGAGCACCGGAGCACTATCAGAAGGAAGAAAGATAACACCAAATTAACAAAACACTTCCTTGAGAAAGAACACTCTGATAAAGATCTAAGATGGACGGTACTGGAAGTAGTACAGAAGCGCAATGGCTGCCTCTCGCCTTGGGACATGGAAAAACGGATTGAACGATGATATCCCATGGCTACAAATGAAGTAACTTCCCTTAGCGCTCACTAAAACATACACTTTAACAGTACCCATTATAAAGACAAAACTCAAACAATAGACACAGTAATACATGTGAATAGAGCTAGACGTAGTTTCCCTTACTGCCTAATACTAGAATCATCTTGATCAGCAATCATGCGGTAGCTGTAAAATCAACTTGTGCACTAACTGTGGGTTTAACCACTCCGTCACCCTGACTGTAAACAATCTGGGTTTGTTTTCTCTTCCTTTCTTCTGTGTAAATACTCGAAACTGCTCCCGTCATGAAATAATACTCATGAGCAGGGCACATGTCCCCATATTTCTATATAACGTGTCTACACACGTTAAATCACTCCCTTGTATCTCCAGAAACTATGGCAGGCGCTTTCATTGGACCACAGCTGGTCCCGCCCCACCCCAGGCAATCATCTCAGGTAATGACGGGACACAGGAAGCGGCATGTCATGGAGCAGCGCCATGTGCTGACACACCTACGAGGGTCAGGCAACAAACAGGCAACGTGCAGTCCATTCTGAATGCTTCGCTCAGGACACAGGAAATGCAGCATCATCACTGTGCGCCACGCTCACCTGAAACCCATATCGCATGCCACGATCCCACCCAACAGTATAAAAGCTTGCTGCGCACTACACTTGATGTCACCGGGGAGGAGGCTGGACGCATGCAGCAGTAGGTTTTCTAGCGGGGAGTACGCCTTGAACTGTAAGTCGTTGTTCTGATTTCTTCTTCCAACAGGTTGAAACTATAGTAGATCAAGCACGCCCTGATGGTTTTTTCTGCTAACTAATTCAGTATCTTTGATACACCTTCCTAACCAGTCTGGTTTTTAACCCTTTTGTCTTCATCCTTTATCGTCTCCCACCAGAATGTGACCACAAGGATTTCCCCCCTACCCCTCCCATGGGGCAAATAGGTTTTTCCAATAGGGTAAGACTTCTATTTTATTCACATGAATGTCAGAGTGAACACAGATGCCTGACACTCATATAAATTTTTCACCTTTTTCACTTTAGGAGAGAGCAGTAAGTATGGAGCGTGACTGTGACACATCAAGGTCTACCGAATGACAACCATTTTGAGTATTATATGTTTGTCTCACCCCCTCTCTCTTACAGGTTTCTCTAAACAGGTGGCAGCTGGCTATAGGCCTACGCCCCAGTGGTAAGATTGGAGCCCAATATTTAAGGTCCTGACGAATGCCACGTACCCAAGTGGACAATACAGGCAGAAACATGTTGACCCCCTATTAACAATCACTGATTCACAGCGGCGACGGGATGATAAGGTCCCCACTCACCGCACTTATATATTTTAATCCCACATAGTAACCCCATAGAATAAAAATTGTTCAGGTATACTATGATGGTTTTTAATTTCACTCACTCCTTTTTTTGTTTGGGCCCCCACTTAGTTTAGAAGTGCATCCCTGTCTTCAGGTGTATGCCCGCCCTCTATCAAACACGGTTTTTAGAGGGCGAGGACTGGCAGATGATGAAGCATGACACCTGGTGGTGTGTGATGCCAGTCCGTCAATTTTTGTGATTTGCCCCCACTAAATTGGGCATCTCTTAGACACAACTAGGGACGGTCCTTTCTGTGGTTCATTGCAATACAACACCCAGCTTGGTTGTCAACTGTGCACTGCCACCAAAGTTACTACAGGTGCCCTTCTTCCTCACATGAACTACTGCCTCCGAGTTCGCCAACGAAGGAAGAATGCACCACAGGATGAATATACACAAGATCTCCCGTAATCAGACACTACTGATCTCGAAGGGTGGATCAGTATGCTGAAAACGAGGCAAGACTCGAGCCTATGGCCCTAGGCTCCAACAAGAAACATTACACGGAGACACCCAATCCGGGTCTCCGTTCTTAATGGGCGAAAAGGACTGCCCCCTCGCCTCGCCACCAGAATCAAGACTGCGCACATCCGTAGTGAAATAGCATGGTGCTCAGAGCACCCTTACCAGCCTCCGCGATGTCCAGCGCAGCTCTCGAGATAGAGTAAGCGGCATCCGAACTGTGCCCCGGAACCTCTTTGAGCACCCTTGCGCGAAAGTCCTGACGTCACCGCCGTCAGGAATCCGCCAAGGCTCCCGGGATGTGTAGTTCCTTCCTGGCACCGCGCGCTCGAGCGCGGCTTGGCAGTGTTCTTTGAGCCCCCTTCGTGTGTGCCTTGACGCTGTGTATTGGCCCCTTTCTTGTTCTTGCTATTTACCAATGAGATCAGTGGTGCCAAGTACTGCAGGCCAATGCACCGAATGTCACCGGGTGTCTGGTTCCCATATTGTTACATGCCCACGACCCTGTTTTAATCCCTAGGACACCAATCGGCCTGCAGAAGCTGATGGATGCATTTGAGGCCTATATTGACTCAAAGAAAATGGTTATTAATAAAACCAAAACTTATATTATGGCCTGTGGGAAAAAGGTGCATAACTGTAGATCCTTTTGTATTGGAGACTCACCAATTACAAGGGTCAGTTAATTTTGTTACTTAAGGATCCTCTTCTCCAGTAATGGTACATGGACAAGACAGGTGGCGAATGCTCGATCTAAGATGAGTAGGAGCTGCCATGGAATTGTTAGGTTTGCCCAAAGGTTGGGTTGTCTACCTGTGAAGGAAATGGCTGATATTTAAAATGCAAGGTGAGTGCCCACTGCGATCTGTTAAGGGGAGGTTGTGGGGTTATACCCCAAGTAATCCACTTCAAGTTGAAGAGAATACTTTTATAAATTGTTTGCTATGTCTGCCTGTCTCAGCTTCATTCCTGAGTGCCCATAAGGAAGTCGGGTTGTGTTTTTGGAAGATCAGCTTTTATTGAAACCTTTACTACTTTGTCTTTCAATCTGGTCTAGGGATGAAACGAGCTTCACTAAATCAGTTATCTTGGACTGTCTTGCCTTGGACCATGCCTCCAACATCCCTGGCTCTCTTATATATCTCCATCTTTTAGTACCTTATTTAACATGTCTGTACTGCAAAATCTATTACGAGTAATATCTCTTAATAAAGGTGTTGTTGAAGCAACTTTTTTAAAGCATAGGTATGACCTTTGAATGAGCTAGGACCTGAGGAAACCTTTTGTTGCCTTTTACATGTCCATCAATCCTCAGGAGGGTTGTCAGCACTATTTCTCCTTTGCTAATAATATTCAGCACCGTTTGGCCCTGATAAGGCTACGTGCTGGCATAGAATACATCATCTAGTTGCCTTCCCCGAACCGAGAGTATGTTCGCCGAATTCATTTCCTTAGCCCTGCGATGGTGGGTCTAATCAAAGCACCCAGCATTTTATGATGTTCTCTGGTTAGGTCTCGCCTAGCGTTGCAGAGCATGCGCTGCACGCTCGGTGAGACCTAAAGTGAGAGAGGAGATTTCAAAAGGGGACTTGAAGCCCCGCTCATCATTTTCATTGGGTCGCGTCAGCGTTTATGCTGAACGCTGGCTTCTCATTGAAAAGGATGCTTTTGGGCCACTGCCCTTTCTCCCTTTTGAACTGCCCATCCGGACTGGGTTGTCTGCTTCACGGCTGTCGTGAAGCACTTTCTTATCTTTAGGGGGCCATCTGTTACTTGTTAATTCGAGAGACCAGAAAGTACTTAAACAGAAGATCGAGCCCTACTAGATTCACAGCTCGCTCTTTACCCCCCTCACCCCATCCCCCACATGCGTTCCTTGAACCCTGGGATTTTTTCCAAACCCTCCAGCCAAGCCCCCTCCCCCACCCTGCCCCCCGCGCAGCTGCCATCTCGTCTGCTGAACATGTGTTAATTTACCCAGGCAGCCTTTAAAAATAAGAGCTTTTCATTCCGCAACAGCTCAGAGGCATTGATGTACACTGTTACTTTCCCAATTAAAATTTTACAGTAAAACACTGTTTTTGCTCTGAGGCGGCTCAGAACACTTCCTCGCGGCGTTCGAGCCTATGGAAGCTGCACGTCTTGCGAAGGCCTTTAGTTGAAATCTTGAAGCGTTTATGTTAAGGTTGTATAAAGCGCTGAGGCTGATTGCCCTTTCCTCAGGCCAGGTCTGCCATTCAGTATCCTTTTATTTATTTTTATTTTTATTATTTTTTTTTTACATTGAGTTGCCTTCAGCAGTTTTTGTTTGTTGAATGGAAAAGGAATTGTCAAAGGCGTGCATTGATTATGCGAAATCTGGGAATTCCTGGGTACTGCACTCTTTGTCTGCCGAGATGCCAAAACTCTGCTACCAGGCTGTGGTGATCTACTTACTAACGCTTCTCGACTGGTAGACAGAAAGAATCCATAAATGTGGTGGAAATAAGAGCTTTTCATTCTGCAACAGCTCAGAGGCATCACGTTACTTGTTTACAATGCCAGAGGTTAAAAACTCGCAATTGCGAGACCTATAGCATTGTAAATGATTATGCTCCCCTTTGTGTTAATTCTGAAAACGGCGAGGCAGGCCCCCTGCGCCTATCTCCGTAAGCAGTAAGGCCACTCCTGCTGACCCCTCGTGCATTGAGCCTGGCCTCCTGCTCCCCACCCACTGGCTCATTCAGAGAGGCGCTCCTCCTGCTCTGTCTCAGAGTTAATACAGTTTATTTCACCCCCGCTCTCTTCAGATGGGGATTCCCGCCCCCTGAAACGGCGGATCTTCCATTCTGCTCCCCGGGCCTTGTGCCTCATATGGTTTTCTCTGCTGCTTCACGGGTAGTGTACTCTCTGCTCATACAGCGAGCCTGACTCCTGCGCCCCTCGTTGTTGTTCTAGCGCCCCTCATCTCTGGGGGTTGGCTAAGCACCGCTATCCCAGTTCTAAATAGATTTGGTGACCCGGGAGGGCAGGACCCAGTTCTCCTTTTGCCCTTAGCTAAATAAACCAGGCCATCCGGCTTACTCGAGGAAGCCCGGGTCCCCACGCAGCACTGGAAGCACCAGGGCAGGTGCACAATAGAGCCTCATTTACATCCAGATCCGGCGCACAATAAATAGCTCCTTGTTTGTCTAAAGTCTGTTGTGTTCTGGGGGTGCAACGACAGCCTCTAGTGCCGGAGTCCGATTTTGCGATGTGCTGGAGTAAGAGCATTTCTGTTCACCGCTTTTCCGTTCACAGTTCCCAAATGGGTGTCATGCAGCTTTTCCGTGCTTTGGTAGATAAAACCAGTTTTAGCAAATAACAGGAATGTAAACACCTCACTCTGACGAGGCCGCCCCCTGCTGTGCCTGGTGAATGCCTTCCATTAGCACAATACATACTCTCCGGAGTAGTCCAAGGCAGCTTTCTGGAGATACACATTGCGGTGCCTGAAAAGGGAGTGTATTACAAGAAAGGAGGCGTCTTACGGAAGCCTGTGCCTCTGCATTTCTATGTAGGGCTCTGCCTTCCCAGAGGTTGATTCTCTCGTGGACACCCTTGGCATGTGTGTGTTTACTGGCTGCCCTTTCCTGTGACCCCACTGCTTTTCTGTTGTAGTGTTTACTGAGGACCTACTTTAGGGGGAAGACTTCCTGCACCCATCACACTCTTCGGGGTACGTCTCTGGTGTTGGACCGGTGCTTGTTTTGTAGCCCCTGTCTGTAACCTCGCTGCTTTCTTCTCATTTGGTTCTGGGGAGACCTACTTTGGGGTCTGCCTATCTACTTAAACCCGCGCCCTCTCTACATCTTGTCTTTCCAATAGCTGTGCATCATTAGCTGCTCTCACTTTGGCCGTGCCTCCTTTTTGTGCTCTTCTGTCTTCCAATGCCCCTTTTTGTCTTGTGCGGTTTCCCTTCTGCATGGTTTCCTGGCAGGACTGCTATGGTGTGGGGTTTGCCTACCAAGCCCCTTGCATTTCATGTGATTTGAGTTAAGCAGAAATAATTTTGAGTTGGCCTTCTTGATTATTCATTTCATGCCTCCTATCCTCTTTACTTTGTCATCTGTTTTATATCGGAGGTCTTCCTTCACCAGTACTACCTTCTGGTGTTCACTTGTAATTGTATATAAATTTGTATTGTGCTGTATGCTGCTTGCAGTGTGCCAAAGGACATTATCGAATGAGTTGTATGCTATATTGTATGGGAGTGCTTGGTGTGAACAATGTTGTTCAGATCTGTGTGTCAATCGTTTTGTTGGCATGTGTGATCACAGAGGTGCTCTTATCCTGTCTTGCAGTGCTTAGAGGGATGAAGGGAAGATGAGAGAGTAAAAACTCTTGCAGTTTTAGTTTAGTTGGTTGGAGTTACTCTGTAGGTCCCATATAATATATTTTGTGCGACTGCGACCATCAACCCACTTCTTGTGCTTTCCACTTCGGGCTATGTTACCTTGGAGGTCTGCCTCCTGTGTTATATGTGGGGCATCTTGCCTGGCACTCATGTGGTGTCCTGGTGTGGTCTGTGTTTTAGTGGACGACTGTCTTCTGAGGTGCTTTTATTGCCATGTCTGTACTTTGCACCTTTCCGCTGAGGTTATGTGTTTGGAAGGAAGCCTTTGAAATCTTTTCCTCAAGGAACCTCCTATATGCTATCCTAGTTTGTTTATGTTTTGGAAGATGCCTGTATCTGGAGTTGCTTATTGGTGGGTTTATCTGTATTTATTGTACTTCTCTAGATTTTGTTGATTACATAAGGTAGCTGCAATGGGAGTATTGATTCGTTCCAAAAGATTCAAATTAGGGGTTGATTCACAAAACATTTGCAGTCACATCCCGAAACGTGAACGTTTATAGTTCAAAATCCCATTTCTGGATTCACGTCAGGCTTTGCTGAGGCTTCAGATTGTGAAGTCCACTTACAAGTACAGAAAATCTTCTAGTTTGGTAGACTTTATTTCTATAATACATCTTGTACAGGTGAGGAAAATGGATGCTCCCAGAGCAAAAGTACTTGAGAATGTGGAGAAAGCCTATCTCACCGTTCCTATTTCCCCCCAACGTGCACCACTCTGACAAACCCAAATCTGCCCCGTACTCGCAACTTTCCTATTCGCTCTGTGCTGCAAGAGCTCATCAGTAACAGAGTCCCATCGTGTGGTTGTCATCAACACACTTCTCAATATTCAGAGTAAAATCATATAAAAAGGACTTTAAGCCAATACCTCCAAACAAAAACTGATTCCCAAAAGAAAGCCCTGTGCATGGCGCTCTCAAGAGCCCACTGACAACATCAACTAACAAGCATTTGCAATGCAATAGGTCTCGCATTTGCGTGCGTTTGAGGTATTGGCATTGTAAATGACTGTCTTTTATTTATGTGTTGGTTTTCAAAACAGATGAATAAAAGGCATTGTCATTTACAATGCCAATAGCTTAAACTCTAGCAAATGCGAGACCTATTGCATTGCAAATGCTTGTTTTTACAAGTATTTGAGGAGTTATTACCATAAACCAATTCTCCTTTCACAGAATATTAGAGATTATAAAACTGCACTCTTTTTGTTCTTCAAGACCCCCCTGTTTGTTATAATGTTTCACTTTATATAAGGGGGGCCTTATATCTCAGGAAACGTATTGTGTATCAGCTGTGACTGTGGTGGGGCTGCCCCTTTCAGTATTTCGCTTTATGTAAACTGTGCCCTTTTTATGCTGCTTTTGCACCGAATATCAGACATTATAAAACTTCACTGAACTATTTGTAGGCACTTTGAGACCGGTATGCTGTTTAATGTTTTATTTCTCACAAAGGGGACACCTGTATATCCGGAAATTATTTTGTGTTAGTCATGACTTGGGGAAATGGCAGGACTGCTTCCTCCTAATTTTTAACTTTCGTTTTACGTTATTTGAGTTTTTATGTCGTTTTTTATGGCATTTTAATTTCTTTGGATGATACTGTATGTACTTTTATGGCTGTTCTAATATGCTAAATAAAGATTGAATAACAAGAACTACTTACTTATGAAGTTTAGAGAGTTTGTGACTAAACCATCATTACGGCTGAAGGGCATGTCCCGTGGAACTGTTCCAGGGTTATGAGAAGGTTTGTGGATGTTGTGATCCCAAGGCTTAATGTTTTTAGTTGGAAATAGAATTACTTGGTATTTTTTTCCTTTCGTTTCCTGCAGGCTTGTGGTCACAGCCTGCTCCTCTGCAGCAGCGCCACTGACATATGCATGTGCACGCAAAAGTACTATGAATAGGAAGTGATACTCAACCTTGATCATCAGTTGGGTGCTCTGTGTATTTTACATTGGGAACATGCGGGAAAATCGAGGGCTTGAAAATACTTTTAATATGAATAAAGCAGAGCTCTGTGGTTTCCCAAATCCGTGGGTGATTAACCCATGCAGTCCAGGCTTTTACTCATGTTGGTTTTGAAATTGTTATGGAATTAACTGGGTTATAGGTATCGCAGTGAAGAGCATTATACCTGTACTGGGTGAGCTATATACACATGGAATCAATCATTCAGGAAATTTAAGAGGTCAGATTAAGTCTGATCACAATGGAAACCCCACGAGGCGATGGCAGTAGTTTTTTGCCTTGATCAGGGCCATGGATGATTGATCCCATGTTATAAGGTTGAGTTTTATTTAATTAAAAAGTAAGGTTTTTAACTTGTTAATAATAAGTTTACCGAAGTCTCTCTTTTATTTTTCAGCCTTCCGGTAGAGGAGCACGTCTGCCCATAGTCTACTGTATCATTAGTTGCTTAGGCTGCTTTGGACTGTTTTCAAAGGTATGCTTATGTACTTTTAATTTAAGTTAATGCACACCTAGAAAAGTTGTATTGCAATGTATTGTGTATCATTTCCGCTTGAAAATCCGCCCGTCTCCTGAATACTCAAAGGCCTTATTCTCTTCTCTCCCACCCCGAAGATTGTAACAAAACATGCATTGAGAAGAAACTAAAGCTCTAAAAGGCCGAGCTATTGTCTTTGCCAGTGCTTGTTGACAGATGCATGCATGCATATGCAACAAGACACATGGCGCGTGCATTGCTGGCAATCTTGTAATGGGTTTTTATTCAAGAAAGCCTACACGAAGATTGGCGCCGATTTGTACATATGCTTTGTGACATTTGCGCTGTGATGCATGCGGACATTTTGCCACACCTTTTCAATACTGCAGATGGCCATGTTAGAGTGGTAAACTCAAATATAAAAAAAAAAAAGTGTGAAAAAGCAAGCGAACAGCCCAGCAGCACTGTGCAGTTGCCGGGCCTTCGTAAACTAAATAAATTCAAATAAAAAGAAAAGCAAACTTTAACATGGGATGGAGGATGGTACGACAAATAGGGAGGAACGTGGGTGAAAAGAGTTTATGAAGGAGGGAGCGAAAGAGGGAAAATGGGTGAGAGAGCGAGGAGAAAACAGAATCTTTTACCAAATTCTTTTTTACTACATCTCATTTAAAGTGTAAATACAATGCCCTGTCCTTCAAGAAACTTTAGTCAAAGTCTTTGCTGTTTTTTCACCACCACATGGCCATTGAATAGCTTCCAAGCTACGACTTACTCTTTCAAAAAGATATAGATATTGCAGAATTATTTCTTGGTCACATCTGAGTCTGACTATTTTATTCATGTAGTTATTATAGACATTTGTAAGCATAAAAGCCATCCGTTGAACAACGTTTCAGGTGCACTCAGACATGACACTCTACTTCACCTGTTACTCTTATACCTAAGAAATTATTTGTATTTTTAAGAAACTTGTAATTCACAAACTAATTCCAACATTACCTCATAGGACACTTCAGGTATCACAGGCTCTACAATAATTATTTGACATTCTACGTGATCAACCACTTTAAAACTGGTTCACGTATTGACTTTTATTCTATTAGGTTCTTAAAGTATGTTACTCAGTATGTGCAATCTTTGAAATGCCATTATTAGACTGAAGTATTGAACTTCTAATATTGAAACCTAATTGTTACCATGAAAACATCTGAACATATTGTGGCACCAGACTGGGGCTGGTGTTGTTTCTAGTTGTCAGAAGGGCAGCCATTACTAGTACAATGTTGATTTTCTGCAGCTTTTAACCCCTAGGGAATAAAAGCATCCTAACTGTTTTTCTTTAAGATCTCTGAGTAGTTTGCAATGCTCCCACATGGTTCTACTTGTTCCTTGAAAATGGTCAAAAGGAAGTTTTCTTCCTTCCATTCAAATCAGACTTCCAGCCTTCCTCTTGTATAATTTCACATTGTCCATGTAGTCTACCTTTACAAAATATATGTTGAGATGCTCCAAATTCCCATCCAGCCTCGTGACTCCCACATGAATGCTGCAACTACCAAATTTCTCTATAAACTGCAGTGGGGTCTGAAGTTGGAAGTAATGCGACTTCATCAGAGTATTGTGGAAATCAAAAACTTGATGAGCAGCCCTTCTGCGTGCAAGATCAATCGCTAAAGCCCACCTTTTGGCCAGGATGGATTATGACCCAAGCACAGTGACTGAGGTACAAATACAGTCATAAAAAGCCATATGCCCAAGTGGTTTTTGTTTTATTCTCTTGGTCTTTATTATCTTCCAGGTTTCTCTTAAGCCAGATGCCTTTTATTTCCCCTGGTGTCCGCTCCTCTGTGGTAATAGCCATTCCTGGTTTATGCCTTGACTAAGCCAACCCCTTTATCAAGGAAGCCCTCAATATATTCTTTAAAAAAAATGTTTTTCTGTAATGTAGATGCACTTCTCCTCTGTGAAGGTCATCATTTTGAAACTGTTCCCTACTATTGGAACATATAACAAAGTACTCTGAGTGGAACATATGTCTCTATATCTTAAGGACACATTGGCTCCATGTGCCTGTGTCTCCACCTTCTCTCTACGCATGCATACACCTGTATGACTTTGTATTCATCTACACACAGTGTGTTCCACATTTCTGTAAAGAAAGTGAGGTTGGCCATTTATTCTTTATTCTGAGCCCTCACTTTAGACCCCGGCAATACCGGCATACTCTTTGGAATGTACACTCTTCACAAATTATGCTCAACATCATCATACTAAACTTTGTAGAACTACTTGACCTTACATTCTGCATTATGCAGGATACCCATTGTTGCCCCAGAATAGCATGCCTAAATTATTAAAGCACTCTGATTAATCAATATACCAGTAAGTCTAACCTTGCACTAAAAGGCTTGGACTTCTTGGCAGTGACCGCTCTTAACAAAATAAAATTCTGAAGCATCACAGCATCACTGAGCTTTGTCAGTGAACTTTGACACAGGTTCTGAAACAAAATGAGCAACAGTTTAACTGAATCTGTAACAGCACAGAAAAATTGATAATTGAACTGGCTGAAGTATTTCCACCTTGAGAGGTTCTATTGAGTTTTAGGTCTGTTATAAAGTCTAGTTTAAAATCACAGAAGCATGAAGATAGCACTCAATACACCTAGAATACAATTTGAAACTGATAAAAAAAATAACTTACTGCTGTGGTTGATCCATTTTTGCCAACAACATTTGTGAAGATGTCTCGTAAGCAATTATTGCAGCAAAATATAGATCCTGCTATGATGCATAAGGCTGGGAGGATTTTTATTTGAATATCGAGAACGGGTATCTTTCATACAGAAAACCAAAATTCATATTAAAAGAAAGATTTCTGATATAGACTTTAAACCACAGATTCCTCCGCTTTTGATTATCGCCAAGCATCAGACTGGATCTGGAAACTTTTGTATAGCAATGTCCTCCAGTGTCGGCTTATGTGTTGTGCGGCATCATGGTTCCATTTGCAACTTGCATCTCAGGCAGCTGTGACATGACTTCCCTACATATACATTACCTGCTTGCGCTGGCGCCCTTTCTTTTCTGTCCAAGCACTAAAGATCCGAAGCTTCAACTTTCATTCAATGGTTATGTTTACTTTCTTCTAGATATTACTTCTGTGTGTGAAGGCAGTGCTTAATTTGTAAAACATGAAGTGCAGGTGCTCAAATGTTTGTCGGAAGCCACACCCCTTTCCCCCGGCTCCACCCACTTCCTTCACTAGCTCCACCCACTGCCTCTGTTGGTTCCACCCACACCCTCAACTGGCACGCAAGCCATAAACCATGAAAATGTCACATGTCCTCACGCCAGAACGCATGGAAATGTTACACATAAGCACCCATGCCATAAACCATGGAAATGTCACACATAAGCAAGCACCCAAGCCATAAACTGTGGAAATGTCACACTTGAGCCCTCAGGCCAGAAAGCATGGAAATGTCACACCTAAGCGTCCAGGCCAGAAAGCATGCCATAATCCGTCACACATAAGCATCCAGGACAGGGCTAGGCCAAAAACCGTGGAAATGTCACACGTAAACATCCATGATCCAGGCCACAAACCATTCAAATGTAACATATAGGCATCCAGCCGGGGTGTGTTGTTAACGTCCAGCCACAGTAAACCAGTGCTTAATTTGTAAAAACATAAGTGCCCGGACCCTTTTCGGGAGGCCATTGCAGCTTGCACCACGCATTTTCCCTCCCTGGCAGTACTGCTAATAGCACATACACACAGGCGCGCAACACCCATTGGACTCAAAGGGCTTCAGCCCCCCCCGTCGTGTGTGGCAGCCCGGGATGAGACACCTTCCCGGGCAAAAAAGCAGCCGCACCCGAGCACTTCACAGGTCTTTAAAAGACCATTTGCATGTTAATGACGCCTCGCTGTTGTTTCACCCCTTCTAAGAGCCCCTTCAGCTCCACTCTGCCTATTGCTTAAAGTACAGCCCCCCCCGAAATTTTTGCTCAGCCCCCCCCCGAAATTTGGCTCTAGTTGCGCCTCTGCATACACATCACTCACCTAGAAGTGTGACAATTCAGACTATTTCAATTCACTTAAAGCTATAAAAAATGGTGTGAGCAGTAGATATTATTCATATATAATGTATATTAAATTATTAAACCTCTGTTGCTGTGCTTAACTCAAAATTAGAGAGACAGCGCCACCAGGTGCCAGACTTTCATAGGTACAGGAATACAGGTGTTGAGAATTAAGTACCGGTACCGAGCACCGGAAAACACCAGCTGAAATTAAGCGCTTGGTGTTGCCCTTACTGCACTGCTTAATTTGTGCCAGTTGTTGCAGGTGGTGGTAACAAGCCCTCGTTTTTGAAGACCTGGAATTATTGTTCAACAGCAGACTAACTTTGAGTCAGAGCACAGGAGAGAGAAAGGTGAAAAAGATTGAATGGCGGAAGAGAAGGGTAGGGAAACTGAGACACAGGGAGAAAGCTGGCTTGAAAAAGAACACACAAAAGAGATAATCGTGCAGAGTGAAGAAAGAGCCATGATGAGGTGGAATCAAGACCAGACAGCCTCCGTAGTTTGCAACACTGGCATTCAGAAGTTCTCCCAATGGTCTTGAAAGACAAACTTTGGGCCCCTGCATTTCTTTTTTTCACACATTAAGCCCTAACTAGCAACATTGCCTCAGGTTCCCATCACCAGCTGGGCATGGGACCAGAATACAAGAGGGTTCAATAGGTCAAGGGCATTGTGCTCAATTTTTAAGGCCATTAATGAGACACTTCTCACTTCTCCTGACATATAAACGATATTTACAGTTCTTCTGAAGCGGGAAAGAAATCTGGGCCTCGCAGGTCAGTCAGGCAAAGAGGGCTCCTGGCTGAAAGCATTCCCAGTGGGCAATGCTTCAGTGTGTTTCTGGAATTGATCGAAGTTTGGATGAAGCCTGTAGTTTTGGCCGACTATGGCTAGAACTGGTGATGGCTGCTGCCTTTTACCTTCTGCCTCCACACCGCCTGCCAGAGCGCCACAGCCTACCGCCTGCCAGAGCCCTCTGTGCATAGCTGCCAAGGTTTTAGATTGCTATGTATGACTTTTCTATAATTTCAGAGCAATTATGAGTGACATTTCAAAGACTATGAGTGACAGTTTCTCGTTAGCAAAAATAAAGCAATGACGGCGAGGGAAACATATAAACATCATAAATTGCACCCATTTGCGCAACAAGAAACTCTAGGAATCCGTTATTAGCATTACGATAAAAGGATAATTATTATTGTATGCGGCCTCCTCCTGGCATCACTTTTGAATTCAGCTCACAGAGGCTGCTCACTTCCACCTAGCCTTTCAGCCTCTGCTTATATTTAATTGTATAGTGTATACAAGCGCACAAGCTACC
Organism: Triturus cristatus; assembly: GCF_964204655.1. Taxonomy (NCBI): domain Eukaryota; kingdom Metazoa; phylum Chordata; class Amphibia; order Caudata; family Salamandridae; genus Triturus; species Triturus cristatus. Next base: position 20,990,793 of record NC_140580.1, on the reverse strand, counting down.
AACACGCACTGTGGAAGCTTGTATTACAATCACAGCTTCCTTTCAAAATCTCTGGAATTTGATAATCACCCGACTCCAGGTCGACTTACACACACTTTTCCAGCAGTGGGTTCACCATCCTGCGTGAACTGAGGGGAGGTCTGTGCTGTTGTGCGTAGCGCTGCAGGAGGTCTGAGATGAGACGCTGCTGGTGTTGTGCTTCTCTCGGGTTTCTAGGCAGTGGGCCTCCTGGCACTGAAACACTAAAGTCAGACTCAGTGCAATGGTGTCTGTTAAAGACAGTGCTCAGGAGCGCCACCCGAGCCACCGGGCAAGTGTCCCCCTCGCGCTAATAACTCAATGCCTTTTTTGTACCACCTGATCTTTTTAGTGTATATGCCACAAACATTTCCACCTGAAACACGGCAGTGCTCTAAGAAACACCATGGCACGTGTGCCCTATGTCATTGGCAGCAGAGTGGGTCAAGTGAGAGGAGTTGAGTGCCAATGATTGGAGGACAATACAGTGACAGTTATGCACATTTATAATATTTCCATCTGCTCAGTTAAATAAATATATTAACAGCAGCAGACAGCGCTGCGAGGCCAGCGCGGCGCGCCTGAGTCCCTCGAACCAGTAGCCAGAGTTAAGTTAATGACCCTACCGTAAGACTCATGGAGGGGGGCGCCTCCAAGCCTCCTGTCCCAGATTTATGGTGTCAGCATGTGTTCCTCTGCTCTGCCAGTTGCCGCCTCCAGCCCTGACATTACATGGGATTTTTTTTTGTCTGTGTCTGGACAGACGGCTCTTCGTGAACAAGCCCCCAGTTCTTCCTATCTTTACTCCTTCACTCCCCGTAGGCCCGTACCCAAACGCATCTTGTAGCCAGCTGCCTTCTATGCAAACTTCCCGCTTTGGCAACAGGACCGGAGCTGACATCCTCCCCTCCCCCCGCGGCGCAGTGGACAGACTTTGCTTTACATCCCGCCTCAGCTGCGCCGTGGGGCGGGCATCAGAATACATTGTAGCCGCAGTGCTGTGCAGCACAGTCAGCCTGATAGAAGCCCGTAACTCAGCTGCAATCCCCACAAGCCAGCAGTAGCAGTGCATACAGGCCACAGCCTTGATTGGAGTGACCTGTAATTTACGAGGAGGCAGGGGCCCTGGCAGTTTCAATCTGAGTGTGACAGTGTGCCTCATAAAGCGGGCTGCTGCTGCGGCATCCAATTTGTATTATTTTAAACACAATCGCGTGCAATATCAAGTCAAATATACTTTATTCGACAATTAAGTCATAAAAGTGGCATATAACAACCATTTACATCAAAACAAATTAAAACAGAACATAATTATCAATACAGAATTATACTTGTATGCATAGAACAGCATTATACCTCATTTTGGGTGAGAATATGCTAATGCCTATGCAACCAGAAAAAATGAGGACGTTTCGCAAATATACAGCAATAAGCAGTCCACCCCTAAATCAATCTAAACAATACATTTTCCTAATCTAAAAGTTTTCATATATAGAAGGGTGCCTATTCGCAAGACGCTTTAGTGTTAATCTGTCTAGATCGAATTGCCCAGGCCCACTTTATATATTTTGCCATTGCTATTGCAATTGTCGGGCTTGGGTCTGAGGACAAGATTCTCATGGCCTCCTCGTACCTTCGGATTCCAATTAGCCGACAGACGGGTAATACCCATTTTTTACGTGGGATGATATAGAGGGGACAAAAAAGCACAAAGTGACTCAAAGATTCATTCTTATCGCAACACTTTGGGCATTTGTCTTGAGACCCAACAACCCACTTAGATGTAAATGATCGTATCGGGAGAGTACCTATCCTAAACTGGAAATAGAGCTTGCGATCGCACGGTACTTCAATCAAGCCCCAATACAGTTCCTGTCTGGGATAGGCCTTAAATTCCAAAAATCTACCTGTTAGGTGGGATGAACACTCCCTAGTAAATAATTCCAGACCGATCATTTCCCAATACTTAGCTTTCACAGTTTCTTTTGAGGGAAAGACCGCATTTTGGGGATCGTCCCAGAGGTCTCTCAGTCCCAAACGATAAAGTAGCAATTTTATAGACCTCAACCAGTCTATCTTATGAAAGGAATCCTTTTCAATAATTTGCTTTAGACCCAGAGCATAGTGATTAAGCTCCTCGGTTGACCATACCCTACAACAGTACAGCAATGGACGCAGATAGGCTGTATCTTGTAGAGATTTCAAACCGAGGTCCCAGAAAAGGGGTAGTAAGGGAGTGCTTTGCGGGACACCAACGACTTTCCGAATAAACTCGTTCTCCATGGCATTCAGGCGTTGTGGATTTTTGCCATACCCCCATAGCTCAGACCCATATAAAGACGAGCTACGGATCTTAATGGAGGAAATCTCGAGGAGTGGCCCAATTGGTTGGGTCTGCGAGGTTTTAAAGCGTTTCAAAAGGAAGCCTGTCTGGTGTTGGAACTTCAATAATGACAAATCTATTTGGCTGTTCCAACGCATTTTTTTCTGTAGTGTTACTCCCAAATATGTAAATGCGTCGACCTGTTCTAAAGGAGAACCATTCATAAGGATTGCACCTTTAAAAGATCTACAAGATTTGCTAGGTTTAGGGCCATTAAGCACCATAAACTTAGTCTTGGAAACGTTTATTTCCAGTCCACGCAATAGGCAAAACTCTTCAAAGCGCCGCAGGGTAAGCTGGAGGCCACTCGGGGTTTTTGAAATCAGCAGAGTGTCGTCCGCGAACATGAGGACTGGGACACAAGTACCAACCATGGCCGGGGCATCCGAAGGGACCCGGGAGAGGAACTCGGCCACCCCGTTTACGAAGAGCGAGAACAGGGTTGGTGCCAAAACGCAACCCTGCCGCACTCCTCGCTCCACGGGGAAGGTATCCGTAACCTCTCCCTGCCGTCCCCACCGAACCCGGGCAAAGTTGTCCTCATGCAAGCGAACAACCAATGCCAGCAACTCCGGTGCCATCCGCAGCCCCTGCAGCACTCGCCACAGCCTGCCACGCGGGACTAGATCGAAAGCCGCCCGCAAGTCGACAAACACTGCATACAAAACCCCTTTTTCTAAGACCACTGTCCTCCAATAGAGGACCAAAAACCTAAAAACCTAGTCTATAGTACTGGTTTTAGGGCGAAACCCAGCCTGGAGAGGACTCAGAATATTACTGGCCTCCATCCAGGACTGGATTTTGCCCAAGACCAGCCGGCCCATAACTTTTTGTATAGCATCAATCAAGCCAATGGGCCTTTAATTGCTAGCCAATGATTTATCCCCTTTTTTATATATCGGGACAATTTCTGCGCCTTTCCAAGATTGGGGAATGGCCATGCCTTGGGCAATAGCATTAGCTAAGTGGGTGATATATAAGCGCCATCTTTGTCTATCATACACAAATACATCAGCAGGGATGCAATCCATTCCAGGTGCGCGACCCTGGGTTACCATATCAAGCGCCCTGTCGACCTCCTCAGCGCTAAAGGCAGGCTTGTTATAAAAGACCCGTTCCTGATGAGACAGGCTAATATCCTCAGCGTCTTTTGCATATTGGGTCTTAAACTCTATCCAAGAGTTCTGGGGAACATAATTGTGGGGACTATCAGTTATTTCTCCCCTTTTCCATTGAAAAATATCCCAAAACATTTTCTGATTTTTGTCAGTACATGCTGCCTTGAGATCTTGCCACTCACTCACTCTCTTCCCATTCCTTTTTGGCTTTCCATTGGGCCTTCCTGTAATTATTACGGGCTATCATGGTCTTGTTCAAGTCTTTGGATTTACGTGCAAATCCTAACTCTTCCCGAGCTTGCTTGCAGGAGGCATTAAACCAACTCTCCTGTTTTCTTCTAGAAACTTGTTTTGCTAAAAGTGGTCTGCAAAAGTAGGTTTTAAGTTTAGCAAAAAGTTTATCGTGTATATTCTCGACTACTGTATGAGACTGACTTTTGGTGCAACCTACCATCATTAGTGTCAGCGCCTCTTCGAGATTAGACTTTATGCTATCTATAAGGTCAGGATGCTCTACTACTTTATTCCACTTAAGGTGGCGTTCATCACTTGATAAAGCAGCAGTCGGGCCTTTCATAACAAATGCCCCATCCAATCTATCTCCCAAACCCAGTTTAAAAAGAGCTACTAGTGGATTGTGATCGCTTTCTATCCGAGGTTTTATCACCATATCCACAAGAGTATGCCACATCCTTAAGTGGACCAAAAGGTAATCTATGGTGCTAGCCCTGATACCGTTATCGTATGTTTTACTCCGCGTCCTGTCTGACAAGGTTCTGCCATTAGCTGCCCTCAGTTGGTTGGCCAAGCAAAACCCTTTCAGGTACAGGGCCGCCTCTGTCCACTTGCTGACTGGTGTTATCTCAAGCTGTGGGACACCCCATCTAAGGTCCTCCTCCTCCGTTAGGGACAAGTCATGGTACCCTAATGGCTCAAAAATCGTGTTGAAATCACCCGCTATCAGCGGGAACACATCGGTGGGTCTGGATTCAACGAGGGAGTTTAATGTTGATACCACCTCCGATTTTTTCCCACCTGGTAAACCCCTAGCATAAACATTATATATATCAATATGCAAGTTTGATGGGAAATTTAATCTAATTCCCAAAATGTCAATGTTCTGAGTTGGGATAAGTTGGATGTTACACTTTAAACATTGTTTAATCCAGATGACCAGGCCTCCTACTGGCCGACCCTTAGGCCTTTTCTCTGCTGGGACAAAGAAATTCAGATAACCTAACCTGAATACAGGCTCTATTGACCATGTCTCCTGAAAGAGACAGATGTCATGCTCGCCAATAAAATCTGACCATAGGGATGATGCTAATTTGGGTCCCGCACCCGCCACATTCCAAGATAAAAACGTTGTGTAACCTACAGTATTAGACACCCCTTCGACACTCCCTGCATTTAATGTAGGAGGATTAACAATACCATGCGGGGAAGGTAAATTACCATCATTGCTTAATATTTTTTGTCCGAGCTCGGGACGAAGGCCCTGCTCCACAACCCTAATAAAGTTTGTTAGGGCGAGCAGCGCATTGTCATCACTGTTGCTATCTGTTACGGACAGCTCTCCCTGCTTTTTATCCTCCTCTAACTCAAGAGCTATGTGTGCCTTTTCGGGACTGGGATAACCACTTCTATCTTTCTGTCAATCGCAATCCATTAACCCAGATAACACATCAAATCGATTGATAGAACTTATGTCCCCAATAGGGCGACCCTTAATCAGAAATCCCCCACGTATTATCCCAGACTGAGGCAAAGGTGCGGGAGCATAAAAATAAGACAATGGCATAGTACAAATTAAAGATGAGGGATCATCATCATGGGGCCAACCGCAAATATGTACCACACAGCGTCTGTCCCTAAAATTAATGATAATACAGTCCCCCTTTGTTGTCTTAGGTTTTCTGCCCACCCAATTTACTCTCCTGGCATACAAGATTTCACCACACGTATTGGCCGGCAAGGGACGCTTAGCATTAAGCCAAAATGTACACTTGTTCTAAGATCCCAATACGTTTCCCTAGTCCCAATCGCCAAGGGTGGAACCCCAGTTAGGGGGCAGCCTCTGGGGGGAGATGTATATCAATAAGACCCGACGAAGCCTGCGCTAAAGACTGTACAAATATAGGCTGCTTGTCACTTCTGACTGTACCAGTCCCAGCACTATGGGATCCGTCACGAACTGGATGATGTTCTTCTCTTGACTGATTGTCGATCGCCGGGGTATGCTGCGGCTCCTGGGAAACTGGCAGGTTAGTGTTTGCAGCAGCACTAACTTGGTCATTGGTAGTGGGTTTGGTCTTACTACGTTGGCCTATCTCAATAGAGCGTTCCCTGTGTGAGCTGGATCCCCGTCTGCCACCCCGTGGCGGGGCCGAGGCGAGTGAAAGTTCCATACACACAAGCCTGCTTTCTATAGAACCCAGCCTTTCGTAGATAGGATCACATACGTTTTTTAAGATACATTCCAATTTTTTCCAAAACGCTGGGTCCGTATCTTTCATATAGCCATTCCCCACAGATGGTGATGGATTTACCCTCTCTTCGATTATTACGAATTGGGGACATGAAGCTATATCCTTACTTGGGACGGGAGCAGGACCAGACTTAGCATTTTTCCCCACCACAGTCTGTTGGATTCCCCTGCGTTTTTTTTCTCGAAGTTAGACCTGAATGCTGTTGAGCAAGACCCGCTTTGATGTTACTAGCAGAACGGGTCTTAATGCTTGATAAAGGCTTAGGTTTTGGGACCGAATTACCAGCAAGCGAAATATCGGCAATTGCACCCGGCATTTCAGACAAAGGTGAAGTACATGTTATTATGTCACCGTTGCACTCCTCTACCAAGGAAGATACTGAGCCTGAAGAATCCAGCATAACAGTCTGTTGGCATGGTGGTGATCTTGCATTAGCTATATTTCCCAGGGAAGACCTCTTATCACATAGAATGTCTAGTGATAATCTTTTCTCGGATAGTTCTATATCCTTGGCTAGCACTGATTGGACTCGCACAAGGAAATTATCTAAGGTTCCCATTAGGGCGCCCCCAGAAGATAGCATAGTTGTCCCATCCCTTTTTGCAGGCTTATCCATTGGTAAATGTGTACTTGCAAGCTCAAGGAACAAATGACCCTATTTCTTACAACTTAAGACCACGCCTTAACCTTGAATTTCCATACACTGACCTCAATCGACAAATGTTAGAAGAAGGTCCCGTTCCGTTCTCTGGCGTTCTCGGACGGGCTCAGACGGGCCCGCCCTTGGCCCGGGCTTTGCCCGGCACGCGCCCGCGCGCGTCCAGCGAAGCGGGGGCGGTGAAGAGTTTTATAGCGTCTGGGCGTGACGGGAAGAGGACACAGCTGATTGCAGTTGCGGGGCTGCTGGTCCTCGTAGTCCCGTGCTTGGTTCCTTCCCACCGGCAACTTGCAAAGTTCTCCCGTGGCAAATAAATCAGCAACTCCAATGCCAGGACTCAGGATAGTTCATAGATTAAAATATTAAAAGCGCTCTGGCTCTCCCTTCACGAACGGCACCCGTGAAGCGGGGGCCGTGAGGAGCTTTATAGCGTCTGGGCGTGACGGGAAGAGGACACAGCTGATTGCAGTTGCGGGGCTGCTGGTCCTCGCAGTCCCGTGCTTGGTTCCTTCCCACCGGCAACTTGCAAAGTTCTCCCGTGGCAAATAAATCAGCAACTCCAATGTCAGGACTCAGGATAGTTTGTAGATTAAAATGTTAAAAGCGCTCTGGCTCTCCCTTCACGAACGGCTCCCGCGAAGCGGGGGCCGTGAGGAGCTTTATAGCGTCTGGGCGTGACGGGAAGAGGACACAGCTGATTGCAGTTGCGGGGCTGCTGGTCCTCGCAGTCCCGTGATTGGTTCCTGCGCTTAAGGCGGAATTGCTATTTTAAGGAAGACTATTTCAGTGAGGCCAAGACACTAAGCCATAAGCTTAGAGCTAGAGGTTATCCACGGAAATTAGTGCGCCATTCCCTCAAACGCGCCTGGTATTGCCCTAGGGAAACCCTCCTAGAACCTAAACCTAAGAAAATGCAGGAACGCTTAATTTGTGTCACCACTTTTTCACCAGCATCACATGCAATCAAAAAGAGTATAGTCAAGCACTGGCCTGTGTTAAATGCCGGCCAACTAAACCTTGAACGTCCACTGTTCGCCTTTAAACGGGCAAAAAACATCAAAGATCATGTAGTCCGGGCAGCCCTGCCAAAACCCCCCCAAAAAACAACTATCAACGATGCATGGGGGTTACCGACTCTTACAGGTCATGTGAAATGTGGTAGCTGCATATGTTGTGATTACACTGTTGAAGGCAAAACCTTTGAGCACGGAGCAATCAAATATGAGAGAAAATACTTTTCTAACTGTAATTCAACAAATGTTGTGTATGCAATTTTCTGTCCCTGCAATATGATCTACGTAGGCCAGACAAGCCAGAAAATCAAGCTTAGGATCGGACAGCATCGCAGTAGAATCCGGTGTAAAACGGCTAATGCACCCCTAGTGGAGCACTTTACGGACAATGGACATACGGAGAATGATCTCAAATGGACAATTATCACAGTGATCAAACCACCCCCAAGAGGGGCAGACATTTCTCAAATACTCAACAAGGAAGAGCTCCACTGGATTCTGAGAACCAATAGCATCCACAGTGGCCTCAATCGCCTTGAAGACTGGACCTCCCTTTTATAAAGATGTCCTCGTTTTTCTAAAAAGATGTCTCTTTCAACATGTATTCAAGTCACAAACACTGCCACTCTGTATGCACGTGCTCGTGTAATCACACTACGAATCACTTACTCTGCACCTTTCCTGGGCAACCCACACCACCTTAAATTGGCCGCCTCCTTTTCATCATTTTAGTCCTTCTTCACTTTCTGCCGATTGTGTGCTTTAACCAGTGCTTCCCACACCACCTTAAAATGTCCGCCTCCTTTCCATAATTTTAGTCCTTCTTCGCTTTCGGCCGATAGTGTGCTTTAGCCAGTCCTTCCTCACTTTCTGCCGATAGTATGCCTTAACTAGCTCTGCCTCGGCAAACCGGCAGTCTCCATTGAAACTCCGAAGCAGATGCGGCGATACTGCCCACGCTCACTGAAGTAAGTAGCACGGCTAGATCCCTTGGACACCACCTCTTTAACATGGCGGGTTCACGCCTAACCCATTCTTACCCCTCTCTGCTTCCAGGTAATGCGATCGTGCATTCCCCAACAGCTGGCACACAGCACCCAACAGGACTTTCTGCCATAAAGCAAACAGAATTGGTAACTAAATTATTCTGTTTTACACTCAATTTTCGTGTCAACTCCACCCCTTCTTTAACTTAGACACCTCCACCTCTGCCTTTTGTTCATTCAGATCCCGCCGGTGTCAGCAACCCCCAAAGTCCAGTTGTTGAGCGCTCCTGCGCCTATAATGAACCGTCGACTCTCTGCCACCTTAGGTAAAGTCCCCACTGCCTTCTGGGTTCACCCATAAAAATATTTCATTCACCATCGCACCGCGCCGTTTTTTGTTCCTCCTGTATCACTGGAAACACCTTGCTCATGATCAGGCACTGTGCCGGTTTGTCGTCCTTTAATATGCAGACTGGTTTATATCATACTCACTTGTCTCTTCTCCGTTGAATCACTGCAATAATTCACCATTTCATGACGAAGCTGTACTAGGCACCATAAATCAGCATCAATTCAACCAACTCCTTTTTAACGTCGTCACTGCGACACGAATTTCAATCCTCACTCAGCATAAACTAGAGAAATGTCACCACCTCTGCATGAAATTCAATCCACATTGTTCACGCAACTCCAAGCACCTAAGTCACAAACGTTAGGCTGAAAACATGCCTTGTATTGTGTCAAATGTGGTTAAAATTCTTCCTTTCCATTTTTTATTCCCCCTTTTTCTCCCCTTGCTCCTTTTTTGTATGTAAAGAATTGTAAAAAAGGTGTGATATATTATCAAGACAGCAGTGCATTATTTGTTTGTCCTGAAGATGATGCCCTATACTCAATGTGGCATCGAAACGTCGTCGACACCCAAACATCCTATGCACTAGACTCAAGCTATAACACATTGTGCAACGGTGTTAAATGATTAATTTGTGTCTGTCTATACTGAGAACAACTGTACAGACCCATTTTGGCTTGCCCTTTGGCCAATACTGTGTTCATTGTTCTGTCTTGTGTTCTGTTGGTCACGGCTGTGCCCACTTGTCATTTGAATGTTTTATTTGATACTACTTTTGAAAAATACTATGAAAATAAATTCTTGTCCGGCTGGACAAAAGACATACATTCTATTCTAAGTGTATGGTTATCTATCACACTGTATTCCTCCTGAATAGGGACCACTGTTCTCTATAACATGAAATTGCCCAAGGTCCCTGTCTTAATTCCTTTGGGTTCCCTTGTTCTGTAAAATAGTGGTTCCTTCCCACCGGCAACTTGCAAAGTTCTCCCGTGGCAAATAAATCAGCAACTCCAATGCCAGGACTTAGGATAGTTCGTAGATTAAAATGTTAAAAGCGCTCTGGCTCTCCCTTCACGAACGGCAATATCAGCTCTTCACCGGGGAGACCCGTGTGAATTTAATGAACAGCTGATATCGCGGGTAGACCCGGGTAGACCAGGCCCTGAAAATTAAGTGCCGGTGCTTAGCACCGGAAAGCACCAGCACAAATTAAGCACTGTGTGAAGGATATCACCAAAACCTTCAGGTGTTGAGCTATTTATGACCTGTAAATGACAGATGACGGTTACATATCCACATGATGTCTGTTTGTAGTGTCTTGGTTCCGGCCACAACTCAAAGTTGTGTTCATCATATGCCAAGATGAACAAAAAGACGATTTGGCATTGGTAAACAATACTCGCATTAGCGGAGTCCAGGAAATTAGAGACTCAGTGCAGTTTGATGTCCATAGCTCGTCGGTCAATATCAAGAGACAGGTCTCATTCTCCAACGAGAGGGCATTCGAAAAATAGAACTTTGTTAAAGTCAAGGAAGAACCATAATAAGCATAATAAATCCAAACAGCAGAAGATAAGGCAGCAATTCCAGATCAGATCCAACAGCTTAAGAAAGCCATGGACTCAATCTTTGGTGTTAGTCTGGAACCTCATGGTACGCCTTCAGGCTCCACGGATCCGAGGAGGCCTCTGTTTGATCAGACGTCGACGGATCTGTCCTCGACTCCAACGGTGCCTGTTGTTTCGGCTTTGAGGCCGACAACATCGGAATTGATGGTTATCGACTTAGTTTTCGTCGGTGCCGCAATTGATGCAACAGGTTCCTCATGCAAAGTTACATGACGCCGGGATCGGATTCACCGACGCCAATGGCGGATCCAATTGTTTTATCGGATTCTGAACGTCAGTTGCCTTCTAATATGGTGTTTGCTAGGTCAGAACCTGATATTTCACGGGGTGAGTATCTTTTTGATGCAGAATATCCTCAAGATGATATTCTGCAGAATTTGCAAGATGCGAACGGTCTTGACACAAATCCTGATGTAGGTTTATCATCCACTCTAGCAGTAATGGCTACAGAAGAGAGGTCATCTTTTACCACTTTAATACTCTGAGCAGCAGAAACTCTTGATTCAGTTTTACCTACACAAGAGCTTAAAATTACTTTATTGACTGAAACTTTGGATCCGTCAAAAACTTCACAGGAGGTTTTACTACAATTAATGAGGTTTTAACAGATGTTTTGATGGGCACTTGAGCTAAGCCTGGATCTTGCCTTTCAATAAAGTGGCAGATTGCAAGGAGGCACCGACCAGCGGACCTCGCTGAACTGAATAGGTGACCTGAGCCCGATTGGTGATCGTGCATGTGCCCCTGTGAGAGAGGGGAGGAACAGGGGTGAAATAGGCCCTCCAGCCTGACTCAATGGTGCCTCCAGGGCTGCCTAGGACCCCAGGCGGGTCCCTGCTGTAGGACAAACTCACTGGGGGGCTTCAGCTGCGGCTTCCCTGATGCCTGATCGGAGGGGGTCGTCCCCCGGTGAACAGGGGAGGCCCCCAAATATACAGAGGACTGTGGGCGCTTGAGGATTTGCGGTTGAGCACTGGGCAGGCCTCGGCACAGTGGAGGCTCTAGGGGGATTTAGGGGGGGCTCAGGAAACCCGAGAGGCCTTGAGACTCCAAAGGCGGAGTAGCAAGTGCCCTGGCAGGCGGCGGTGCGTACCCCCTACTATGCAGGCACAGCCTCCCCACTCCCGGCACAGTGACTAGTGCCAAAGGACCCAAGGTGACACAGCAAATGAAATTTGATAAATATGCCATGCTCAAGACATTAACTGGAGTACCAGTCCTGGAAGGGGCGCAAATCTCGGATTCAGGCAGTACGCCTGGTACAACTGAGCCCACTCTGAAAGATATCATTGAGGCAATTCATGGGGTCTGAGACTGCCTGGAATCTAAAATTGACTGTCACTAAGTAGGTTACACTACTAAGGGTGGCTGTGCGCAAAATGGGTGCAAGGGTCATGGGAAATGAAGCCCTGCTGGCCGCACTCCGCATGGAAATGCAGACTCTCAATGAGCAAGTCACCTGGCACATGACAGAAGCTTAGACAACAGTGGCCAAACTTGATGACATTGAAAGCCGATTTAGGGGAAACATTAGAGTCGTGGGTCTACCAGGATGGGCAGAAGGCCCCAGTGTTGACTTATCTGTGGAAGATTTGATAATGAAAACATTAAAACATAAAGGGCTTTCTAAATTCTTCTCAGTAGAGTGAGCACACAGAGCTCCTGTCCACTCCACCCCACCCCAACCGGGCACCTGCCTCGAACAATTATTGCCCGCTTCTTCAACCATCGAGACCTAGGTGCCATCCTGCAGGCTGTCTAGCAGAGTACGCCCCTCAAATATGAAAAGGCCACTATTAGCATCTACCCATATTTTTCGTTTAAAGTGCAGAAGCTGAGGTGCAGGTTCAACAAAGTCAAGAGATTACTGCGGCAGAAAGTTTGCAGTAAAGTTGAGATAATTGTCAGAGGGAAAGACATGGTACTTCACATCCCCCACTGAGGAATGGGGCTGTCTTGATGGATGGCGGCTGGCTGGTGATGGGCAGTCGCAACAGAGGTGCTCGGGGTGCCCTTGCGTTGCGACCTGGACAACGAGGGGCTCGACAACCGCTTGGGGACGGGCAAACCCCACAGCCACCATTGGGAGAAAACGCGGTATTGGCAACAACCAAGACCGGAGGAGATCAGAATGAAGGCCCACACTAGAAGAAAAGAGGAGCACAACAAGAGGTCATTTTTGAGAATATCTGAGCACTGAACGCATGCGACCACTTGAGCAACGTGCTCACAGGCGTGTATTGCTATCCTTATGAACTGGTATGTGGACAGCAAGGGGTAGCGTGTCGGGGAGAGAGGGGAGAGTATGGTAAACTTAACAAAATTCGATGACCACGTCACCAGTTTGGTATGCAACAGTTTTGGAACAACAGGCACTCTGCAGAGTTGGGGAGTGCAGTTTTAGGCCTGCAATGCAGAGAGGTGGAAGTTTTTCGGGAAGTTGTTTGTTATAAATTATTTTTATGCAGCATGATTTCACTGTTTAACCACAAAAGCAGAGGGAACACTGAGACCCTTGATAGGTCCGCTGACATGGCAGGGAGTGATGCACCAATGTGGGAAGAACCCCGGACAGAGGACCACACAACCTCCATGACCAAAGTGAACTCACTCAAGATAATCTTGCGAAATGTCAACGGCCTGGGGGCAAGATAAAACAAAGAGTGGTCCTACAATATTTTAAAAGACATTAACCTGGCATAGTGAGGATTCAGGAGACACATATGCTGGGAACGTTTTACAAAGCTCTAGAAAGATGGGATTAAAAAATGGTAGCCCAGGGGCGTGGCTTGCAGCTGATCCTAATGGCCGCAACTTAGAGGAGCTCCGAGGGAGACGTAGCTTTCCCAGACTATCCGGTATCTAATCCGTTCATTTATCCTGCCCCAGAGACGATCACTAACTGCGGAGGCACCGGGGCTCTGATCGATCACATTTCTGGCCCGCGACGATTGTCAGCGCATCGGGAGGAGCGTGTGGCACGGTGTGGCCTGGCCGAGCGGCCGCGACCGGGGACTCATCTGTGACTGTGGCCCGGCGGGTAGGCTCGCGGCCCAGCGAATAATCCAAGGTGATAGTGGCGCCCTCGAGGAGATCAAGAGTCTGGCGCGGACGCGGCGCCTCATCATCGGACGCTGCCCGGCGCCCGCCTGAGCTATCCGGTGCTCGGCGCGACGGGCGGCCTGTGGGGGGCGCCTGCAGTGACGGTCCCGGCCGGCTCAGGGAGCGGTGTGCCCCGGAGAGGGCGGAGGAGGGTGAGGCCTTGTAGACTGCAGCCGGGACCGGACGATAACGGGGCCAGCCCCGAGGCACCTGCAAATGACTTTAAAGCCACATGCCTAACTCCACACAGTAACACCCCAGAAAAAGACTGCTGTCATTGAGTTGCGCAGTACCTTGTGGGAAGCGACCTGCGCACCCGGCCGTGACCGGAGTCTCGCATAAGGACAAGACCCTCTTGGAGAGACAAGAAGCAATAAACTCATAACGCGCACCACCGCGCTTTTAGTGGTGAACCTGGGGACCAAGCTAAGACACTGGCCAGCACCACGGAGGCGCAGAGGGCATGGTTGTCGCCCTAGGGGATCCCTACTGAAAATAATTCCATCATCCACAACGGTGATGTTTCCCGGGGCTGCGATCTCCTGAGCAGCAGCTATACATGAGCAAAGATATGCTGATTGAAGACTAAGTGAAGATCCCGTAAACTAAACTGGGAATACGCCGGCTGCCAAAGTGCCTGCGATGACTGAGTGCACTTTTGTTGATTAGTCAACCCTGGATCAATACCCCACTGCCCACGCATTTCTGGCGAGGCGGGAAAACCGACCGGCCGCGCAGGAAGTGAGGTCTTGCGGCAGGCAGTGGCGATTACCGACCAACGCGATATTGTCCGAACTGAGATGGGGGGCAGAGGGCCACGCACGACTTCACAGGTGAAGCTAGATAAATATGCATACGCAAAAGACTTCCCTGCTCTGCCGGATCGCACAGCTGTCGCGGACAAGGCCCCCGATGGTGGAGAAGGAGCGAGTAAAGTGACACTGGAAGATATTATGACTGCTCTTACTAAGGTGCAGTCGACGGTGGGATCCATCTCCACTGATGTCTCTTTCTTAAGAGCCGACTTTCAAAAAATGACCGCCAGGGTCACAGAGGTGGAGCACGTGACAAAATCCTTGTCTAAAGACTCGGCCACACTACTCCAAAAGGTCAGCCAACTGGAAGCCGAAAATAGGCTGATGGCAGCGAAACTGGACGACCAAGAAGGGCACTTGCGCCGCAATAATGTCCGAATCACGGGCGTTCCCGAAAGCGAAGAGAGTCCGGCCATGGACCTTTATTTTGCGGATCTCATTCAAACCAGACTTCAGCCCAGAGAACTCTCAACCTTTTTCTCTGTGGAAAGAGCGCACAGGGTACCGGGAGGCAGGCCCAAGCCTGGGGCGCCCCCCAGACCAATTTTGGCCCGCATTTTCAACTTCCGTGATAGGGACTCCATTTTACAAACGGCGAGAGTGGCTCCACCACTGCACATTCAAAACTCAATGGTATCCTTCTTCCCAGACTACACGGCGGCGGTTACTAAACGTCGCAGAAGCTTCCTCGAAATAAAGAAAGAACTTAGGCGAAGGGAGTTGTCTTACTCCATGTTATTTCTGGCGAAACTGAGAGTGGTGGCAGATGGTAAGGCTTGGTTTTTCGACACGCCAGAGGAGGCCCACGACTGGCTCGGGGGATGGCGGCAAGTGGGTGGCTCCAGACGATCTGAGAGACGCCAACAGCAACGAAGGGAGGAAGCTGACTTTGGAGATCGAGGAAAAGAGCAAGAGGAAGATACTGCGCGACGGTCGGAGGTCGAGGAATGCTGACAAGTAATAGTACACAATTGGGACTCACCAACACCAGGTGCGGATTACACAACTTGGGTATACCTGTGAAGAGGACTTCATCACAGATGGGACTTGGAGAACCTGATTTCCCCCCTTGCTGGGGGAATGAGCCGATGACCGCGGCAGTGGAGTTGCCGAGAAGTTGCAGCAGCACTTTGTTGAAAGATCGTCTTTGGGGTGTGGATGGACTGCGGCCTCCCGCAGACTTCTCACTCAGACACGCAAGTACTGTTTATGGGATTGGGTACTAAGTACTCTGCAGAGTTGGGGTGGCGGGTAGTTTTGAGTCTGTCTAGCAGGGAGGCAGGGAGGGGGGTGGGTGGCCTGGGATTGTTTATGTGGGTCGTTTTTTTCTTTGTTAGTTTCTGTAAAGGCACACATATATAAAACATTCTTAGGCACTGGTCGGCGAACACATCACGCAAAGGAACCCGTAATACTACTTCTACACTATGTCAGCTACGGCGGCATTGGACCCGCTGGCCATTGATCTGAGGTCGTCCCCCATGACTCACATAGCTCCCTTGTCCTTGATTACGTGGAACGTACATGGCCTGGGGGACAAAATAAAGAGAGGCTCAGTTTTGCAATGCTTAAAACGGAGCACCCCGACGGTGGTCCTGTTGCAGGAGAAGCACCTCACCGGTGCCGCATGTAAGGCGTTAGAGTGGTGGGGGTTTAAAATGGTTGCACACTCGGAGTTCTCTTCAGGATCAAGGGGGGTTGGTATCCTGGTCAGAAACATTTATAATACATAAAACAAAGACAGATGTACACGGTCGCTTTGCGGCCATTACAGGTCAATAGGAGGGGAGAGTGGTTAATATTGTATCAGTTTATATACCCCCGGCCCTGCATGCTGTAACACTCCCGGCTTTGAGTGACTTTTTACTTGACCTTCCGGAGGGGGAGCTGCTGATTGGGGGAGACTTTAATGCTATTATAGATGGGACCCTAGACCGATACCCTGTGAAGATGCACCCGACCGGCGGTTCTCGCCTTGCGAGTGTCCTAGAGGCACTTGGGCTCACTGACATATGGAGGAGTCACCATCCCACAACACGGCAATTTACTTTCCACTCTGGGGTTCACAACAGTCTATCTAGAATAGATTACTTTTTCGCTTCCGCAGATAGTTTGAAAAATGTTGAAAGTGTAGAGATTCGGCCAGAGGTATCTCTGACCACTCTCCAGTGTTGTTATCATACACATATCACCACAGAGTGCGGCAGCGTGTTAATCCCATATACCCAGGTTATCTGCAGGTCCCCAAGATCAAGAAAGCTATCATTAAGGCGACACAACACTACTTTCAAGAGAATGTTCTATCGGTCCGCTCCCCAACCACCTTGTGGGAGGCCTACAAGACTGTTCTCAGAGGGCAAGCCATCGCCTCTATTACCGGTCATAAACAGGAAAAACAACAGGAACTGCATGATATAGTTAGAACTACATAACGCTGATGCTCAACACACCAATAACCCAACACCGGCTACATCCCAGCATTTACGTCTTATGCAACAACAGCACAGGGAGTACCTTAGGGAAGCAACTAAGCTACGACTGATGGCCACACAGCATAGGATTTATGACACAGGTGACAAGGCCGGGAAACTTCTGGCATGGCTTGATAAAAGGGAGCAAGGGACAAAATGGATAGCGTGACTTCGGACGAGGGAAGGCCAGGAGACGACTGACCCAGAGACGATACATACACTCTAGCGCTACACTTTCAGCAGCTATATACGTCATCCTCAGCGATGACTGTGGATGAGGCACTGTCTTACATAAAGGACATTGCTATGCCCAAACTCACCCCGGAGGTGGCCCTTACGCTGGAGGCTGATCTCACGGTTGAAGAGCTGCGGGTGGCGATCAGCTCACTACAATCTTGGAAGGCGGTAGGACCAAATGGAATACCTATAGAACTTTATAAAACGGCAGCTGGGACCATTGCCCCACACCTGTTACATATGTACTCTGATAGTCAGCAGGCGGGTGAACTCCCGCTTGATCAACGATTAGCCACCATAATTGCGATCCCAAAACCTGGAAAGCTCCCTGAAGAGTGTACTTCGTATCGCCCAATATCTTTAATTAATGCAGAAGCCAAAATTCTTGCGAAACTCCTTGCGATCAGACTTGGCGACTCTGATACATCCGGACCAGTCCGGTTTCATGCCGGGCAGAAACACTGCTCTAAACCTGAGACGCCTGCACGGGGTGATGGCCCGGATACCATATATTCAGGAACCAGCGGTCATACTCTCCCTGGACGCGCGAATGGCGTTCTATATGGTTGAATGGACCTTCCTATTCGCTGTGCTTACTTATTTGGGCTTTGGCCCTAAATTCTGCTCATGGATAAGTTTATTGTACACGAAACCGGTGGCACATGTTACGGCCAATGGTCATATTTCCAGGAATTTTTCACTGACACGGGGCACGCGACAGGGCTGCCCTCTGTCACCACTGCTTTTTGCCCTTGTGCTGGAGCCACTGGCAGCGTGGATTAGGTGGGAGCCGATGATCCGAGGACTTAGATGGGCAGAAGGGTGGGAAGACCGCATCTCCCTCTATACGGACGATGTATTATTATATATGACCTCCCCTAGGCGCGCCATACTGGTACTCTTAAGTATATGTGAAATCTTTGGACGGGCATCAGGATACACCATAAACTGGTCCAAATCGATCATGTTTGTCCTGTATGGCACACCACCTCAACTCCCAGTAGATTGCCCACTGCAGATCGCAGAGGACGCGTTTAAATATTTGAGTATACACATAACACCCAATCCAGATAACTTCTTCAAACGAAACCTCGTGCCCCCCTTGGATCGTCTGAAAAGGGATGCGATGCATTGGGGAACATTACCATTGACATTGTTGGGAAAGGCTGCGCTTTTCAAAATGAAGGCGCTCCCTCGATTCCTGTACGCACTGGAGAATACGCCGTTTCCAGTGCCACCCAGCTACTTCAAAATGATAGCAGCTCAGGTCACTAGTCTACTGTGGGGGAACAAACCAGCACGCATTGCGCAGGAAAAGTTGGTTAAGGGCTGGTATGATGGAGGGATAGCACTCCCAAACATACAGTTTTACTACTGGACAGCTCAGTTAAAAGTCATTAATCAATGCATACACGCCCCACAAGCGGACCCCGCATTCAAAGCGGATAGAGCAGGATTAGGAACAGAAGGTGTGCTATCAGCCCTTTATAACAAGAAGCAAGCCACCTCATTGCTAGGGCCCACAAAACATACAGTTACCATATGGTATACAGCACACATCAAACTAGGCTGGCACAGGGTTATAACACAACTCACTGCTCTTTGGGATGCGCACCGATTGGGAAGACTTAGGGACTGTAAGGGGTTTGCTCAATGGGACGCAATTGGCATATCTACAGTGGGGGACATGTGGCGCAAAGGAAAAGTAATCCCATTTGAACGTCTTAGACAACAGTATGAGTTGGCGCCTACTGAAATCTTTCGATATATGCAGGTAAAACACGCACTGCAGGCTGCCCTGACACCTCGCACTGAGGTCCCGGAGGCAACCCCCCTAGAGGACAGGCTGCTGACAGACTATATGCACAAACGGGCTACCTCTCTCACCTACCGAAAACTAATTAACAACTTGCCTGATCCTACTGTGACACTTAGGGGGAAAATGGTCCCGCGATGTGGGAGAACTTGACAACACAGAATGGCAGGAGGCATTAGCTTCCACGCGGGAGGTGGGAATACCTTCAAAACTAAGGTTGGTGCAGCTTAAAATACTGCACCGAACCTACTACACTAGGCTCACCTTTCACAGAATAGGTACAGCACCGCACCCGTATTGCCTAAGACGATGTGGGGAGGAGGGCACATTGTACCATACCCTGTGACAGTGTCCAAAAGTCAGAGAATATTGGATTAAGGTGATGAGAACAATATCGCAGGTAGAGGAAGTGTCACTGGTGCCTGAGCCCAAAAGATGTTTGTTAAATGTTTGGGAGCCGAATGACCTTACTCGCACAGCACAGAATTGGGCCACGTTGGGGATAATGTTTGCAAAACGTAATATCGCACAAAAATGGGGCTCCGCAGAATTGACAACGCTCACCGCTTGGTGTAAAGAACAGTGGCCAAAAGAACAGTGTTTGTCAGTTGAGGCTGTCCTCGCAAGTGGAGCAGGGTATGGGGAAATTGGAATAAATTCCGGGCATACATAGGTGCACCGCCAGAGGTACAGGAGGAAGAGGGTAATGACGATGAAAATGAGGTTGGGGCAGGGGACTAAACTATGGGGCGCTGATAATGACTATAATGGAGTGTTTGACGATGAGCCAATGTTAACGGAATGTTTAACGCTGCAATGTAACATATATGTAGGTTGTTTAAACGATTTGTGCCTTGGTTATCAGGAATATAATAAAAAAGAATTAAAAAAAATTAAAATAAAATGGTAGCCCAGGCCGGGTACACATCTGGCATACTGATTGAAATAAACACTACCACTAATCCCCCAAGAAACATGCGCAGAACCGCAGGGCAGATATGTGGCACTCTTAGGTGATCTGAAAGGCCTGACGGCCAATATATGCACGATTTGTGTCCCACCTAAACTCCATGCACTAGCGTAGCCAGATGTGAGCTCCTTGCTCCTCCAATTTTCGGAGGGCACATTGATAATAGGAGGGGTCTTTAATATGGTGTCAATGAAGGATTGGGACAGATCAATATGCAAAAAAATCAACGAGGCCAGCCCCACCCACTTTAGGATTTTCCTGGCTGCAATGGGTCTGGTGGACCTGTAGAGGGCACATAACCCACACAGTAGACAAAATACATACTAGACGAGTGCAAACAGCCACTCTTGCATTAACTATCTGCTGACTCGATATTTGCAGACACACTTGTATACGGAGGTCAAACATCTAGCATGGGGAATTATGGACCACTCACCGGTGTGGGCGGTAAAACACTTGATGTCAAACGCTCACAAGCACCCCTAGCCGATCAATCCTTGGTATATTAAAGATCAGAGGATCATGGAGAGGCTTAGGGAATGTACAGACCACTATTTTACAGAAAAGAGTGGATAAGACCTACAAAACAGTGATCGGGGGCAGGCACTACCATCAATATCAGGAACCAAAACAAAGAGGCAAGAAAAACTGGATGAAGTGGAGCAAGAGATAATAAAAATTGAACACCGCCTTATAGATGGAGATAATGTAGAAATGAAGCATAGACTTAGCCTCAAACAACAAGAGTTTAGGGACCTTTCCAAAGGTGCAGCACTCGGAACACAGGCACTGGCTTTATGATGTCGTGAAAGTAAACTGGAAAACTGCTCGCATTGTTGGACAAACGGGATCAGTCCTGAAATTGTGTATTGGAAACTAAAACTGCAACAGGCAAGCTTGTTCCATGTATAGCTTAGGCCTTTGCCACTTGCTGCACCCACCTATACTCTCCCTTTGTAACCAAGTTGGCTGAGGAGGCCGTAGACTTGCTCAAGAACTTTAGTCTTCCACGACTAACAAGTGAAGACAAAGATTACTTAGAGACTGATATAATGGCGGGAGAGATCGAGGCCACAATACAAGAGCTTCAGTTGGGTAAAGCTGTAGGCCCCAAGGGCCTCCCAATAGTACTGTACAAAGCCATGACCTCCAAACTTCCCCGCATTTATTATCCATGTATCAGTAAGGTGGAGAGTGGGGTGTGCTCCTTTGGGACCCAAGACTCGCCACAATTGTAGTTCTCAGTGGTGTAATA
This sequence comes from Triturus cristatus, assembly GCF_964204655.1. Lineage (NCBI taxonomy): Eukaryota > Metazoa > Chordata > Amphibia > Caudata > Salamandridae > Triturus > Triturus cristatus. Next base: position 20,969,479 of record NC_140580.1, on the reverse strand, counting down.
AAACTTGTGGGAGCCCTCCTGCAAAGTTCAGTACAAAAGTCCATCACCTAACACCTCCCAGACCCAGTCAGTGTTGTGGAAGCTAATGTTATGCCACTGGTAGTCCTTCATAAAGAGGGGAAACCTCTGGAGAACTCTGACTATTATAGGCCTATATCGCTCCTTAAAGTAGAGGTCAAGATTGTAGATAAGTTCTTGGCGACACGCCTATGTTAGGTGGTCCACTCACTGATCCACCCTGACCAATCGGGCTTTATGCCCCACTGAAGTACAAGGCTTAATGTACAGCAATTATATTGAGTTTTGGGGCAAAGAGAGACAGTACACGAAAATGCACTGGTGATGTCCCTGGACACGAAAAAGGCGTTTGATACCCTGGACTGGGGTTACATCTTTGCGGTGTTGGACAGATTTGGCTTCGACCCACAGTTTCAGAAGTGGGTGTGTCTGCTGTATAGTGGCTCACTTGCGAGCATCAAGGTCAATTGATCGCTCTCATCTACTACTGAACTCCGGCAGGGCAACAGACAGGGTTATCCCCTGTCATCCATTATTTTTGCACTGGCTGCATGGACCCACGAGTCAGGAGATTGGACTGGGGGGGGGGGACGGGGGGGGGGGACGTAGGGGTAGAAAAATTATTTCTGTACAGGACGATGTTCTGCTCTATATTACCGACCGTGAGATGACAGTGTCTAGGATAATGCCAATGCTCATAACATTTGGCAAATACTCTTAATACGTTATTAACTGGTATAAATACCTGAGGTATCCTCAAGTGGGTGATATCATACGACTACCGCTAGACTGGGGGCAGTGGTTGCACAGACAGGCTTTAGATACATGGGCATGTATGTGATGACTGACCCTGAGCTTTTCCGAGCCCGCAAGCTGTCCCCACTTTTGGAGACTGAGAGGCGATGTGCACCACTAGTGGGCCCTGCAGCTCTCTTATAAGGCAGGGCTGCACTGTTCTATGTTTCCTCTATGTGCCACAGAACATACCATAGGAGGTCCCCAGTGCATACTTCAAGGCGGAGTTGCAACTGTTCCTGTGGGATGGGAGGCCAGCGTTTATCACCCAGTCCAAATTAACGTGGGGATGTTATGATGCGGGAATTGCACTTCTAGAGATACAGCAATATTACTGGGCATCTCAGTTGATTACAATAAATGACTGGGCTTTTCAAGCACAGACTGAGCTGGCATTGTGACTGAATAGATGGGTGATAGGGGATACCCAGCGGCATTAAGAAACCTTCGTTAGACTGTGCCGATCTGCATAATTATAGACCTTTCTCGCTACTCCCAGGATGCTCTAAAGTCATGGAAACTTTGATCAACCGCCAACTGTCAGATCATTTGGAGCAGCACGGCCTGTTAGACCCCTCGCAGTCGGATTTCCGTGCTGGTCACAGCACAGAGTCCGCACTGGTGGAGGTAACAGATACCATCAGGCTCCTTTTGGACGAGGGGACTCTGGCTGTGCTGGTCCTACTTAATCGGTCAGCTGCCTTTGACACCATCTCTCACAGAATTCTGTTGAACAGACTGCGGGAGATAGGTGTCACTGGAGGGGCATGGGAGTGGCTGCGGAGTTTTCTGTCAGATAGATCCCAATGTGTGCAGTTAGACTCTTTCGCCTCTCAGACCATAGTGGTGGATAAGGGGGTGCCTCAGGGTTCTATCCTAAGCCCCACATTGTTTAACATCTATGTGGCATCTCTGGCTACCATTGTAAAATCCTGTGGTTTCCAAACAATCTCCTATGCGGATGACACACAGGTGTTAATCCCCATAGAAAAGGACCACTTGGTGACCAGAGACAGATTTAAGAGCTGTATGATTAAAATCTCCATATGGATGAAAAACAACTACCTCCAACTTAATTCCAACAAGACTGAGATCCTACTGTTTGGCAAAGCAGAGGAACTGTGGACAGATGAATGGTGGCCAGAAGCACTAGGTTCTCCCCCTTCCCCTAAAAAATGGGTAAATAATCTGGGCGTGGCAATAGACAATAATTTATCCATGGAACAACATGTTAAAATTCTAACAGGCAAATGTTTTGGCCTGATGCGTACCTTGAAGAAGGTATTTCCGTGGGTTCCTCTCTCCGCTAGAAGGGTTCTGATCCAGTCACTGCTAGTCAGCAGACTGGATTATGGGAATGCTCTCCTAGTGGGGGGAGGACTTGTTGTCGAGGTTACAAGTCGTGCAAAACACGGCGGCTCGTTTTGCTTTGAATAAACCTCCACTCACGCCATCCTCCCCGCTATTGAGAGAACTGCATTGGCTGCCGATCAGAAAGAGGGCTCTCTTTAAACTTCTCTGCCTAGTTTTCAAGGCACGTGTCGGACAGGGTCCTTCATATCTTACAAATAAGCTGGTTTGGTACTCTCCGGCTCGTCGTTTAGGATCTAGCGGCCAAAAGCTTCTCCAAATGCCGAGAATCAGAAAAGTGAAGATGGGAGGGCGTGCCTTTTCTTATCTGCCACCCAAACACTGGAATCTGCTGCCCTTAGATCTGCGCTCCTGCACAAATCTAACCATCTTCAAGAAGCACTTAAAGACCTGGTTATTTAACTGAGTTGCCGGGTACCCGAAGCCTGCCTCCAAAGGCGCCGAGAGATCCCTTGGGGGATGATTCGTGCGCAATATAAATATAAATAATAATAATAAATAATTATACGGCAGGAGGCGACAGAGCGAACTCCCCAACCCCACCAACACACTGGTGAAATTACGGCAAAGAGTAACGATCTATGACGGAAAAAAAACTAAATTATGCAGACAACCCCACTCTGGCATACCGAGGTCTTGGCCACATTGGGAGATACGAAGGGCTTCGACAAATCGGCCCTATTAGCCATATCCACTGTAGAAAATCTATGGGTGGGGGGAGATCTGGTTCCTCTATCGGAATCAATGACGGTGTACTAACTGGCTGACTTTGAGACCTTCCAATATCTGCAGCTCAGGCACGCCCTGCAGTCACTCATAGCGAGGAGCACAGACTTGGAGAAGTCCTCCCCCCTGGAGGATAGACTACTTGGTGACCCAATGCTTACAAATGCCACATCATTGACATACATAAACATCATAAATCCCTCCCTGAATGCTCAGGAACAGCTGAAGGAAAGGTGGGAGGAAGATATAGGACACTTTGAAAATAGAGAGTGGGAGTAGGCCATGGGTGTTCCAAAGGGAAGTGGCGATAAAATCAGGGTTTCGCCTGGTGCAGCTCTGTATATTAAAATGTTCTTACTATTCCAGAACAACCCTACTGAAAATGGGTAGAGCCTCAATCAATCTGTACTAGAGGGGGTGTGGCAAAGTAGGCACTTTCTACCATATAATTTGGACCTTGCCGGTGATTCAGCCCTTCTGGACTGACCTTTCAGACTGCATGAGGCAAGCAGAGGGTGTGGGTTTAACCAGATCAGCCAAAAGGTATATGCTAAATATGTGGGGGAAAACTCCGCCCCAAAATACCCCAACAAATGGACCATGCTCAGGTTGACTATGGCAAAAAGAACCATTGCTAAGGCTTGTGGAGCCAGGGATCTGCCCTCTCTAGATTCCTGGAAACGGGATAAGGACTTGGTGTATGATAGCTGAAAAACAAACGCATGGCAAAAGCGGGTGTCACAAGAAATGGGATAAGATATGGAGCACTTGGAGTGCCTACCGTGGGATGGCTCAGCATGGTCTGGCCCAGCACCACGAGGGACAGCTATGGAGCCACATATATTACTTGATCCTCAGTTTAATTGTGTAGGAGGTTGGGAGGGAGGGGCTCATAGAAAATTTTGTTTTTATTCTTCAGTGTAATCAATATGTATAAGACAGTGAATCTTGACATGCAACCGTTTTTTCTTTGAATTTCAATAAAAAGATGTTTAAACTCCAGCCCCTCCCTTCTGAAACAACTTCAAAGCCTCTCTAAATTGACCTTGATGCCTCACAATTGACCGGTTGGGCGGTTGTATCACCTAAAACCTTCCGGCCTGGAGGAGCATAACTTCAAACTAATGGATGCTCCAGATTGTGGCACAAGGTTACTTGCTGTTAACAAAAAGAGGCGACCGGGGGGGGCTTTTTTAACAAAGGTCCAGCATACGTGCCCAAATACTAAGAACAAGGAAAGTAGTATGCAGTTCCTACAGTGTTAAAAAGTGACTGTGAGGTAGAATGCTACAGGATGATTTATCCAGAAAGGGGATGGGGAATTCCTCCTTTCTGATAAAGTGACCTCACACACCCAGCCCGCTGGGTGTCATGCTTCACCATTGGGCATGCTCCTCGTCGGGCCGGCGGTGCAATACCCGACGGGCAGCCTCAGTGGGGGCTCTTTGGAGGAGATCTTTTTATCCTTGCCGTATGGTGAGTGTGTTGGAGGGGCCTTAAAGTGTAGAAGTGTAGTGTTTGATAAGGACCAAGTGAGTTAAAACAGGGGACGGTGGTCAGGGCCACTAGTTTAATAATCCTGCCTCCTACCCTGACTAAAAACGAGTGATGGCGACTGTCTACAATGATATTATAGGCAGTTGCTCTTGTGTGGTCAACATGTTTCTTGCCTAATAGTCCCAAAAAATTAGGATCTGGTGGCAATTCTTCAGGACCAAGAAATTATATTAGTTTAAATCTACACTAATAGCTGGTAGTGTGGTGCAGTGACCTAAATATTACCAGTTTGTGAGCACCATCGGCGTAGGGTGTCCGTAGGTGCTGTAGCCAATCTAAAAACAAATTATAAAAACAAACAGTCACTTCTTAACAGGTAGGCCCGATGCGAATATTATCATTGCCAAAACCCGTTGAACATGTTAAAGTTTAGCCATGCAAAGTCATGCTAACTCCGAGTAGGAGGAATGGTCATGCATGTGGCTCAATCTTAATAAAATGTAAGGCATGCAGAAACCCAACAATCCAATGTGGTACCTGAACAGCACAGCAACAGGGAAAAGGGGTGAGTAATAATCGTATGGAGCACGAGATGTAGCCACTCACCTAATTATTATTCAAGACTGGCCTCATCGGTCAGCGACAACGAATGAGCACGTTTAATCAACGTGGTTTCCTAAGTAAACAATGAGGTGTATGCAGGAATTAAAAAAGTGATTTGGTTAAAAAATTCCAAGTGCAATGCACTAGAAGCGTCCGGAGGACCCAGCGTTAGTTGGTAACATAAGTAGTGCATCACACCAAACATTTGAAGTATTAGCTAACTGCCGTCTCGATCAAGATGTCAATGTCGGAGGAGGGCGAGCGGTGTGTGCCAGGCGTGGAGCGATCCGCAATGGATTTAGCATACCGTCTGGCCCAAAATCGCCGCAGCTCCGCCACCAGCATTCAGATCTGTTTGAGCTTAATGACCACAGCCGGCAGTTCAAAAACTCATAAAACTTCACCGGTTGTTGCCAAAGTTGGCGGGATGTCCGCTAATAGGTATCTTTAAGCGTTGGTGGGTCTTACCTCGGTCGATGCTTCAGTGAAGATGGGATCAATACTTTCAGAGACTCGCGCCCACTCGGCAGAGAACCTAACCTGTGTTGCCGGTTCCGGGAGGTGACTGCAAGCTCGGTTCATGCTACAGTTAACCCAATGGGATCTGGGCACGTCGAGGGTGTCAGCGTTGTGGCGCGGGCGCTGTAGTGCCGACTGACACAGTCTTCAGTGGTAAAACTGGTGGCCATGGTCGAAGTAATCTAAGCCCCTAAAGAATGGGCGCCATATTGAAATGGTGTTGGTGGTAAGTGTAATGCTCAACCAACAAGTGCAGACTTTGCCGTAGACCCACAGAGATTACTAGTGTGGGTCTGAATATTGAAAAATGAAGGCAGCAATTGTCTTCAGCCCCTTCTATTTGCAAAAAAAGGATTTCACACTAAACGATAAAGGCATAGTGGTATCAACTGTCTGTTGGATATCTAGGTATTAGCCTGACATTGTGAATGCGTTTATTTTAATGCGCTAATGTATATAAGTGTGAGGTGCTTATTTCAGACAATATCAGTGCAATAGGCTTGTCTGACACTCTTATATATAATTGAAGGAATACAGGTAATCATTGTAAATGTGTAGGCTTCCGGTGGTGGCATGATGGGAAAACTGTTGTCATGTGGCACTACACAAGTTCTCGCCCTGCTTGTTGGTTATTCAGGGTGCTCCATAGAATATCCTCATTTAAGCCATTTTTGTCCAAACGCAGCCGGTGTACCCAGCGTTGTTTAAATTTGAAGAGCGCAGTGATTGATGCATGTGCTTCCAAGATTACCCATCTAAGCGTGTCACAGGTATGGTTACTTGTCAGGAAGTGTGTATACAGACATGTTGTGGTTTTGTGGCACCTGATATTACTCTTATGCTCAGTTATGCGGGTTTTAACAGGTCTAGTGGTCATCCCCACGTATTTGAAGTCACACGGGCAGGAAAGTAGGTAAATGCAATTAGCAGTATTACAGTTTGTGTGTTTCCTCATTTGCCAGGTGAAATTGTTGCTCAAGATGATCTCCTTAGTGTGTTTAGTCTGAGGGCAAACAGCACAGGAGCCACAAGGGTAGTGGCCGGTAACGGGTGGTAAATTCCATAGGTTTCTTTGGGTTTGAGCAGTCTTAGACCTGGGTTTTGTGTGTATCAGTAGGTCTTTCAAATTATTTGTTCTTTTGAATGCAAATCTCGGGCTGGTAGAGTTAGGTGGCCTGTGTTCAGGATTGCCCAATGCTTGCGTATGATGTTCCTAATCTGGTTAGACGCAGGGGTGTAGGAAGTTACGCATGTAATTGCCTCTGTGGGATTTTTGTTACTTTTCTCCAACAATGCCTCTCTGTGGTTGTTTCTAGCCCTTTTCATAGCCACAGAAATAGACTTTTGCGGGTATTCACTTTTACGCAAGTCTGTCGCTAATTTATTAGCTTCCACCTTGCAGTCCTCCACGGAGGTACAATCCCTCCTAAGGGGGAAAATTGTCCAAATGGTAGATTGGTTTTGAGGGCCCTTGAGTGGTGGCTGCTAAAGAGTAGGAGACTGTTACAATCAGTCGATTTCTTATGTAGTGTTGTGGTTATAGTCCCTGAAGATAGGTTAATATTCAGGTCTAGAAAGGGGACGGTAGAATCAGAGATGTTGTCTGAAGAAGACACCCACTATCATAGTCACAAGTGGCCATTATCACGGTGGCCCCCCCCTTATCCGCTTGTTTCATGGTTATTGAGGAATCATCAGCTAATGATTTTATCGCTGCCCAATGACGACTGGATTCCCTTCTACGAAACCGAAACCAATCGTCGCACCAGTTCCACCGAAACCAAAAGTGAAACTGGCCGTGATCGGCTCGAAGCCCTCGAAGACCTCCACTCCTTCGATGCCAACAAAGACCGTCGGCTCCGAACGCACTAAGAGAGATTTCGGCGCCGAACTCGCTGCAGCGGATATCGGTACCGACCCGAAAAGGAAGGCCCTCGGTCCCGCGAAAGCGCCTCGGCCTCTGGCACCGAAGCAGTCGGTCCCGACCACCAAAGTCAAAATGGCCGCTCCATCCGCGTCCACTTCGAAGACGGCGGCACACTCCAAGTCATCGACTCCGACGACCGCTGATACCTCTCTTCAGCTCGCTGACCCTGTGGCTCCAAAGCAGTCGACGCCTGCCTCGACGGTACCGACCGGCACCAAAGAACCTTCAGCGTTCTCGGTGCGACAAGTCACGGCGTCGTTGCAACGCATCAGAGAACGGGCAGCCCTCCGATCCACGTCGGGCCCCGACACTAACAAGGCTCCAAACGCACCCTCGGCGCCGACCAACATCACTTTTGGTTTGCCGCCATCCACAGCGCCGAAGATGTTCGAGATCCGGACACGTGTCCGCCAGACACAGTCCCCATCTACTGGACACTCACCTTCTGAGCCTTCACAGCCACAATTCATCGACGCCGACACTGACAGACTGATGCTCCGCAAACGGAAGATCACGCCAGAGAAGGGCTTGGACTCCTACAGAATACCTCTGAAGCACAAATTGCCAGCAGAGTCGGAACCGGTTCTGTATGAACGCTTGCAAACCTCCTATCAGGTTCCCCAGTCCTTTTCTCCTACACCTTCCGAAACAGACGCAGTGGAGGACTACATGGGTGATGATACCACCTACCCTGGGGATGCCGATCCTGATGAGCAGCAGGACCCAGATCAAGCATGGGATGACCCTACAGACCAGGGTACCGCGCCAGATACCCAGGACACGCAGCTTACAGCGCAAAAACATCTCCCACAGAGGACACTGCTGCCTTCAATGCCCTCATAGAACGTGCTGCCGCCAATCATGGAGTACAACTCCACTCTGACACTGTTGAGGAAGACTTCTTAGTGGACACTTTCGCCTCCTCCGAGAGAACGGTCAAAACTTTGCCCATGTTAAAAGGTGTTCTCAAACCTGCAAAGGACATTTTCAAAGAAGCAACCAGGGCACGGGTGCTAAACCCCAGGATTGAAAAAAAATACAAGCCTGCGCCCGGAGACCCTATGTACATTAGAGATCAGTTACCTCTGGACTCCATGGTGGTTGCTAACGCTCGCAAACGAGCCCATTCGCAAACAACAGGTGATGCTCCTCCCCCGGACAAGGAGTCCAAGGTGCTGGAGACCTCAGGCAAAAGAATTGCGGCTCAAGCAGCAAACATCTGGCGCATTGCCAATACACAGGCCCTCCTGGCCCGCTATGATCGCTCACACTACGACACACCAGAAGCGCTACTTCACCATCTGCCAGATGAATACAAAGAGGCAGCGGAGCTCCTCATCAGAGAGGGACAACTCCTTACCAACGCATCCATTAAGTGCGCACTGGATGCTGCCGACACAGCAGCGAGGGCAATTAACACCAGCGTCATGTTACGCCGACACGCTTGGTTAAGAATCTCAGGATTCAAACCAGAGATTCAAAACAACATCCTGAATCAGCCAGTCAACCCCGACTACTTATTCGGCCCAGAAGTTGACACCACCCTAGAAAAAATAAAGAAAGACACTGACACTGCGAAGTCAATGGGGGCTCTGCAAACGCAGCAATTTCGTAGTGGCTCCTTTCGTTGCCCCGGGAATAGAGGAGCAGCTAGAGGCCAGGGGTCACAGCAGCAATACACTAAAGGGGGCACACAGAGTACCTACGATAAAACCAACAGAGGTGGATATCGTGGCTCCAGCACCAAGGGCAGAGGACGTGGTTACGGCAACACCAGGTCCTCAACCAAAAACAAACAGTGACGCCCTCTCCCTTCCCCCCGACCACATAACACCTGTCGGGGGGAGACTCCAGCGGTTCCTGTCCACGTGGAAAACCATCACCACAGACAGGTGGGTCAGGGACGTTATCCAGCACGGTTACTGTCTCGAATTAACCTCCACTCTACCCACCATACCGCCAAAGCACCGTCCTATGTCCGTAGAGCACTTAGCATTATTGCAGCAGGAAGTGCTAAGTATGCTGCAAAAGGGTGCAATAGAGGTCGTGCCCGTCAACCAGCAGGGGACAGGGGTCTACTCTCTGTACTTCTTAATCCCAAAAAAGGACTGGTCGCTCAGACCTATACTAGACCTGAGACCCCTCAACCACTACATTCTCTCAGAGCATTTCCATATGCTCACCCTACAGCAGGTTCTCCCGCTGCTCAGCCAGGGATACTTCCTAGCCACACTAGACCTCAAAGATGCGTACTTCCACATACCCATACACCCATCACACAGGAAATATCTCAGGTTCACTATTCAGGGACAGCACTATCAATTCAAAGTCCTCCCCTTCGGCGTGACCACAGCACCCAGGGTTTTCACCAAGTGCCTAGCTACAGTGGCTGCACATCTACGGAGACAACACATTCACGTCTACCCTTACCTGGACGACTGGCTTGTTCAAGCAAAGTCAGCCCAGCAATGCGCCAGCCACATGTCCCTCACCACCCACCTTCTTCACAGTCTGGGATTCTCACTAAATTACCCAAAATCACATCTCCAACCCGCACACGTACAACAGTACCTGGGCGCGAACATAAACACTCTGGCAGCCACAGCTCAGCCACATTTAGTGAGGATCAACAGCATGCAACTGCTGATCTCAAAGTTCAAACCTCAACACTCCCTTCCTGCGCGAGTGTTCATGCAGTTGATAGGCATGATGGCCTCCTGCATTTTCATAGTCCCGCACGCGAGACTACATATGCGCCCGCTTCAGGAGTGCTTAGCACGTCAATGGAATCGGGCTCACGGGCAATTAAAACACCTAGTGTGGGTGAGCGGTCGGGCATACAACTCTCTGCATTGGTGGAATCCACAAAACCTTTGCAAGGGCCGACCGTTCCAAGAGCCTGTTCCACAAATAATACTGACGGCGGACGCCTCTCTCCAGGGATGGGGAGCTCATGTACTCACTTACACAGTGCAGGGACTATGGACAACGCAACAAAAGAAGATGCACATCAACGTTCTCGAACTGATGGCAATCTTCCTAGCCATGAAGGCATTCAAAGTACACTTATGCAACAAAGTCGTGTTGATCCGGACGGACAACATGACTGCCATGTACTACATACAGAAGCAGGGAGGAACACACTCTCCACAGTTGTCTCATCTGGCTCAGAGCATGTGGAAGTGGGCCATTCAGAGGAACATATTCCTCATGGCGGAACACCTCCCGGGCAAGGACAACCAGATGGCGGATCTGCTCAGCAGACACAGCCACCAGATGCACGAGTGGGAGCTACATCCGTCAGTACTCCAGCCGTACTTCCAACAGTGGGGTCATCCAGAGATAGACCTATTCGCCACAAACGAAAACGCAAAATGCCAAAGCTTTGCCGCCAGGTTCCCACATCCACAGTCGCAGGGCAATGCGATATGGATGAACTGGTCCGGCAGATTTGCGTACGCTTTTCCCCCAGCGCCATTAATACCGCTGGTGGCACGCAAACTGCGACAGCACTCACTGACACTCATCCTAGTTGCTCCCACATGGGCGCGCCAGCCATGGTACACCACCTTTCTAGATCTTTCCGTGGTGCCGCATCAAAGGCTGCGGATCAAACCTGCACTCTTAACGCAGAACCATGGCGAAATTCAGCACCCAGATCCGCAACAGCTGAACCTGGCAATCTGGCTCCTGAAGTCTTAGAGTTTGGCTACCTAAACCTGCCACCTGACTGTATGGACATCATCAAAGAGGCCAGGAGACCCACTACCAGAGCTTGCTATGCGGCCAAATGGAAGAGGTTTGTCATTTACTGCAACAACAATGACATTAACCCGCTAGACGCATCCATTCGAAACATAATCTGTTACCTCTTACACCTATACCGATGCAATCTGGCATACACCTCAATACGCATCCATTTGACCGCAATAGCAGCCTATCTCCAGAACAGGCAGCACCTCTCTTTATTCAGAGTGCCTGCCATCAAAGCCTTCTTGGAGGGACTTAAACGAGTAATTCCCCCAAGACACCCACCAGCACCGGTGTGGAACCTCAACTTGGTCCTCACCAGACTGATGGGTCCACCCTTCGAACCTCTCCACTCATGTGAGATTCAGTTCCTCGCCTGGAAAGTAGCTTTCCTAGTAGCAATCACTTCGTTAAGAAGAGTTAGTGAACTCCAGGCACTAACCATTCAAGAGCCATTCATACAGGTTCACGCAAACAGGGTCGTACTACGTACCAACCCCAAATTCATGCCTAAAGTAATATCGCAGTTCCACATGAATCAAACTATTGAACTGCCTGTTTTCTTTCAGAATCCACAAAATGTCGCTGAGAGAATGCTCCATACACTAGATGTAAAGAGGGCCCTCATGTACTATATAGACAGAACTAAGGACTTTAGGAAGACAAAACAACTTTTCGTTGCCTTTTCTCCACAACACAAGGGCAACGCCATTTCCAAAGCAGGTATAGCCAGATGGATCGTTAAATGTATTCAAATTTGCTATCAAAAGGCTAAACGCACATTAACGATTCCCCCACGAGCCCACTCAACACGAAAGTTAGGGGCGTCCATGGCTTTCCTGGGAAACATTCCTTTACAGGAAATATGTAGAGCAGCCACATGGTCCACTATACATACATTTACCAAACACTACTGTGTAGATGTACACTCAAAACAGCAGGCAGCTGTAGGACAGGCTGTTCTCAAAACTCTTTTTCAGACTGCTGCAGCTGGCACTGGTAGCCGCCGCTAATAGGAGGTACTGCTATGTATTCTATGCACAGATATGAATTCAGCAGCCCACATGCCTCGAACTGAATATGCTACTTACCAGTATGCATCTGTTCTTGGCATGTAGGGCTGCTGACATTCATATGTGGGTCTACGGCAAAGTCTGCACTTGTTGGTTGGGCATTACACTTACCACCAACACGATTTCAATATGGCGCCCGTTTTTTAGGGGCTTAGATTACTTCCAACATGGCCACCAGTTTTACCACTGAAGACTGTGGCGGTTGGCACTACAGCTCCCGTGCCACAACGCTGATGCCCTCAACGTGCCCAGATCCCGTTGGGTTAACTGTAGCATGAACCGAACTTGCAGTCACCTTCCGGAACCGGCAACACAGGTTAGGTTCTCAGCCGAGTGGGCGCTAGTCTCTGTAAGTATTGATCCCATCTTCACTGAAGCATCGACCGAGGTAAGACTCACCAATGCTTAAAGATACATATTAGTGGACATCCCGCCAACTTTGGTAACAACCGGTGAAGTTTCATGAGTTTTTAAACTGCCGGCTGTGGTCATTAAGCTCAAACAGATCTGAATGCTGGTGGCGGCGCCGTGACGATTTTGGGCCAGACGGTACGCTAAATCCATCACGGATCGCGTCCCACCTGGCACACGCCGCTCGCCCTCCTCCGACATTGACATCTTGATCGAGACAGCAGTTAGCTTATACTTCCAATGTTTGGTGTGATGCACTACTTATGTTACCAACTAATGCTGGGTCCTCCGGAGTCTTCTAGTGCATTGCACTTGCAATTTGTTAACCAAATCACTTTTTAATTACTGCATACACCTCATTGTTTAATTAGGAAACCACGTTGATTAAACGTGCTCATTCGTTGTCGCTGACCGATGAGACCAGTCTTGAATAATAATTAGGCGAGTGGCTACATCTCGTGCTCCATACAATTATTATTCACCCCTTTTCCCTGTTGCTGTGCTGTTCAGGTACCACATAGGATTGTTGGGTTTCTGCATGCCTTTCATTTTATTAAGATTGAGCCACATGCATGACCAGTCCTCCTACTCGGAGTTAGCATGACTTTGCATGGCTAAACATTAACATGTTCAACGGGTTTTGGCTATGATAATATTCACAGTCGCCATCACTCGTTTTTAGTCAGGGTAGGAGGCAGGATTATTAAACTAGTGGCCCTGACCACCGTCCCCTGTTTTAACTCACTTGGTCCTTATCAAACACTACACTTCTACACTTTAAGGCCCCTCCAACACACTCACCATACGGCAAGGATAAAAAGATCTCCGCCAAAGAGCCCTCACTGAGGGTGCCCGTTGGGTATTGCACCGCCGACCCGACGAGGAGCATGTCCAATGATGAAGCATGACACCCAGCGGGCTGGGTGTGTGAGGGCACTTTATCCGAAAGGAGGAATTCCCCATCCCCTTTCTGGATAAATCATCCTGTAGCATTCTACCTCACAGTCACTTTTTAACCCTGTAGGAACTGCATACTACTTTCTTTGTTCTTACAAGGTTGCTTGTAACCTTTTCAGATATTCCTTCCGAACATTCCTCCACCACTGCGATTTCTTTTGGTGGCTCATTTGTCAATTCTTCAGACAGAAGTTCAGGCTCTGTTAGTGAAAGGGGCTGTAGAGGGAGTTCCACTTTCAGAAGTAGGGACTGGATGTTACTCCCATTATTTTCTGATGCCAAAATAGGACGGGTGTTTGTATTATTTTAGATTTCTGACCCCTGAACTTCTTTTTGAGGAAGGACACATTCAAAATGCACATACTGGCCCAAGTTCAATCTACTCTGGATCCAGGAGATTTGTTGTTAGCGTTGGATCTGCAGGATGCAGATTTTCCTATTCGCATTCTGCAGTCTCACAGATGTTATCTGCATTTTCAGCTGGGACAGGAGCATTTTCAGTTCTCTGTACCCCCTTTTGGGCTGACCAGTGCACCTCACGTATTCACAAAGGTGATGGTGGTGGTTGCAGCACATCTATGGAGGCTGGGAGTACCAGTCTCCCTGTTCCTTGATGACTGGCTGTTAGAGGCGGGCTTGCTTCAGGCAGTTGCCAGCCATCTCCAGCTGACCTATTGATGTCTTTGGGTTTTACCATCGATGTGCCAAAGTCACACCTTACTCCTTTGCAAAGGCTCCCTTTTATCAGAGCTATACTGGACATTGTGTTGTTTTAAGCTATACCTCTGACTCGTCGATGCCAGGACATTTGAATATAATCTTGATGTTTCAGCCTGCAGCTTGGATCTTGATGACATTGGCTCTGAGGCTTCTGGGCCTCTTGACTCCCTGCATTCTGCTTGTAAACAATGCCAGATGGCACATGTGGGCTCTGCAGTGGAATTTGAAGTGGTCTCAACACCAAGGAAATCTGTCAGATTTCATTCACATGTCGGAGGAGTCTGCAAAGGACCTGCAGTGGTGGCTACTAGACTGCAGTTGGACCAGCGGCAGACCCCTCTCATTGCCCCACCCTAAAGTGACCATTGTGACGGATGCGTCTTTACTTGGTTGAGGAGGTCATCTGATGGATATGGAGATCAGAGGTCTCTGATCTCGAACAGATGTTTGTCTTCAAATGAATTTGTTGGTGCTTTGGGTGATCTGATTGGCCTTAAAAGCTTTTTTTCCAAGGATCAAAGGGAAACGATTGCAGGTACTCATGGACAATACGACCAGCATGTTGTATTGCAACAAACACGGCAGACGTAGTGCCTAGAAGCTCTACGTCTTTGGGAGTGGCTGAGCAATCAGGGCTTATCTCTGATAGTCCAACACTTGGCGGGATCTTTAAACGTCAGAGCAGACAAACTCTCCCTGCGATACCTAGCGGATCACGAATGGCATCTGTGATCAGAAGTAGTATGGGGTGTGTTCCAATGATGGGAGAACACTGACCTGATCTGTCTGTCACCGCAGAGAACGCACTGTGTTGACAATTTTGCGTATTAGAGTTCCCAAGACAGTCCTCTCTAGGAGATGTTTTTCCCCTTCACTGGGTCTCGGGGCTCCTATACGCCTATTTGTTACTACCTCTGCTACCCAGAGTGCTCAAGAAGATCAAGAGAGACCGGGCCCAAGTCATCCTAGTGGCTGCAGACTGGACAAGGAGAGTGTGGTACTCAGAACTTTTGGCTACGATCATCATTTCACCGATTCGGCTGCCTCTGAGGGAGGATCTCCTGTCTCAGAAGCAGGGTTGGGTTCTGCACCGGAACCCACGTGGGTTATAACTCCATGCATGGAGATTGAGTGGAGGCAGTTGTTAACATATGAACTTCCTCAGGAAGTTGTTTGTGTAATCCTGGCAGTCAGGCATCCATCTATAAAGACTGTTTATGATGGGAGATGGAATAAGTTCATGGTGTGGTGTGCCTCATGTCAGATCCAACCTTTACAAGTTTCCCTTTTTGATATTCTCTTTTTTTGTTCATCACTGGCTCACCAAGGTCTAATAGTAGCTACAGTTAAAGGTTATTTTGCAGCCCTTTCGGTTTACTTACGTTTACTGGATTAGCCGTAATTTTTTTAAATCACCTGTTCTGATTTGTTTTGTAAAGGGGGTTGTCCATATGTTTCCCCCTGTTCGCTTTATAATGCCACCGTGGGATTTGAATTGATTGTTCACTTATTAATGCATAGTTGTTCTTTCCGTCTGTTGACTCTGAAAATAGTGTTCCTCATAGCCATTACGTCTGCTAGACGAGGAAAGGAACTTCAGTCTTTGTCATCGGTACTTCAATATGTTTCCTTTTTCCTTATAAGTTGGTCCTTCGAACGAAAGCAGCATTCCTTCCTAAAGTAGTTATGCCCTTTTTATGTGGGGCAATCTATCACTTTGTCATCCTTTTATGCACCACCTCATCCTTCAGAAAAAGAGGAACGGTTACATCGTCTTGATTTCAACAGAGCTCTTACTTTTTATTTGGAGAGAACTAAGGAATTTCACAAAGACAAACAACTTTTTTGTTGGCTTTACTGGAGTAAAAAATGGGAAGGCAGTACAAATTAGAACAATTTCTTGGTAGATTGTCTTATGCATTAACATTTGTTATAGTCTAACCAAGAGACAGCCCCAGAGGGACTGGTTGCTCATTCATCTAGGGCAAAGGCTGGTACTACAGCTTTGTTTTGAGGTGTACTGATGTTAGATATATCTCAGGTTGCAACGTGGGCATCTTTGCACACGTTCACCAAGCATTATTGTTTAGTTGGTCAAGTCAGGAGAGAAGAGCATTTTACCTGTTCTAGTGTGAGTCAGCCCACAAACCCACCACTTTAGAGGTACTGCTGTAGTATCTATTCAAAAGGTAAGGAATCTGCAGTTAGAAGTCTCAATCAGAAGGACAAGTAACTTAACTTTGGTAATCTCTTTTCTGGTAGAGACTCTATCTAACCACAGATTCCACCTGCCCTCCCACCTCCTCATTCTGTGGAAGGGACTAAAGTAGAGTTATGTTGATACATACTTAAGATTTTGGATATCTGCACACAAAAAATGTATTTTTATACACATTGCAGTAGGGTTTCTTAATGCTTCACCTCTGTAGGTACGGGTGGAGGGCGGGAAGAAGCTTATTCCAGCACAAGGAGGTGATGTATATGTAGGGAAGTCGACGTTTCAGCTGCTCAAGAGTGAGAAGAGTGAGTCGCACACGGAACTGTGACATCGCACAACTCCACTTGCTGACGCTGGAGGATATTGCTATACAAAAGTTTCCGGATCCAGCCTGTTGCCTGGAGGTATTCAAATGGTGAGAAATCTGTGGTTACATAAAGTCTCTACTAGAAAAGATGTTACAAAAGGTAAGTAACTTGTTCATCAGAATCAAAACAGTTAGTGTGTGTGTATACACTGGCTGCATACTTAACAATTCCACCATTCTTTGCATGTGACTGGATAAATATACATTAGAGTTCACCAGCGTCCAAAATGTTAAAACTACTTTAGTGTTTTTCCTAAATTTGACTTTTAACAGAAAGCAGGGAGAAATACACTCTGACTCCATCCAAGGCTTAAGGACCCTGAGGGCAGCACTTTGGGACTTACTCCCACAGAGGACAGTAGATGGGGTCAAGTCTACTTGGGTCTGATCAGCTAGGAAGCAAGAAAGACATCTGGAACTGTAGTTCACACAGGAGGTCAGCCTAGTGAACCTTGGAGTAATTTCTGGGGTCCTAGGTGGAAGGCAAGCAAGTCCATTCTTTCTTCAGGATTTTCTGAAAGCAGGGCAATAATTCTTCTGAACTTCACAAGTCCAGAATTTCTGGTTTCATGTTGTGGTGGTGCTACCTTTATTTCCAGTGTCAGCCTGTGTGTGGAAAGTCATCCCTGTGTCTGACTCTAGAACTGGTTTTGGTCAGTTCTTCCCTTTCCTTTCTGATTTGCACCAGCCTGGCTAGTGAAATAAAGGGCAGGCAGGCCCTGGTGTGAGCTGCATCTGCCAGTGACAGGGTATTCTTTTTCTGAAGTCAGAAATGGCTTTGTTCAGCCCCAGGCTACCCTTTGAAGTGCAATCAGGGCAGGGGCACAGCTCTTCCCCAAACATCCTGTCGGAAAGATCCTCACCTCTCCACATTCAGGCTGTTTATCTACTGTCTAGGAAGAATACACAACACACCATATGAGAGCCTTTAACAGTCAGGTGACCTTGGACACTGGCAGAAAGGCACATTTGGCTTAGGAAGGAAAAAGCCAACTTTCGAAAGTGGCATTTTCAAAATAGCAATTTAAAGTCTGACTGGACAGTTAGGTTGGATTTTACATTCCTATTTCAATGAGTCCTTAAATCATTTTTTTCGGTAGTCCCAAACTGAAGTTTTGCGTTCTAATGTACCCCAGTGCTTTTCTATGGGGAGCCAGCCTTGACACAGTGAAAAATGACTTTGGATGTTTTTCACTGCCAGGACATGTAAAACTATCAAATACCATGCACCTTTCCCTATGGGCATTTAGGACCTAGCCGAGGGGTGACGTATAAGTATTAAAAAGGAAGGTTTAGCCCTGGCAATAGGTTGTTTGTGCCAGGTAGAAATGGCAGTTTAAAACGGTACTACAGACTGCAGTGGCAGGCCTAATACATGTTTTTCGGTGCTACTTTAAGGGGTGGTACAATGAGTGCTGCAGCTCATTTGTATCAGTTAATTTACAGGCCTCTAGTACTTATAGTACTTATTGGACTTGGCCCTCTTTGCTGGGTAATCCCCAAACGTTTTGTCTCACCCTCTTGTTTTCTGAGGTCGTTTTTGTTGGCTTTTAGGACTCTGTTGGCACATTTAATTTACTTGCAAGTCCCTAGTAAAGTGGTACTACGTGTACCCCGGGCTGTAAATTAAATGCTACTAGTGTGCCAGCTAAACTGATTGTACCATTCACTTAAGTAGCCATTTGAACATGTCTCAAACCAGCCATTCCAGCCTGTATGTGCAGGTTTAAACTTCCAATTCGACAAACCAAAATAAACCTTTTGACAGACCTAAACCTTCCTTGTTAATACATTTTAGTCACCCCTAGGGTAGTGCCTAACCAGCCCATAGGGCATGGTGCAGTATATTTAAAAGGTTGGACATGTACTTTTGACTTTTACGTATCCTGATAGTGAAAAACCATTAAATACGATTTTTCACTACTGCACGGCCCACCTCTCCCATAGGATAACATTGTGTTGCCTTACTACATTCATTAAGTGATCACTTTTAATTGGGAGCAAGTAGGGATGTTAAGTTTGGTGTTTAAATAATTGTAATTTAAAACCCTATTTAATGATAAAGTTGGATCGTAAGTCATAATTCTGAAAATGGCACTTTTAGAAAGTTGGCATTTTCCTGTCCCAACCATTTGGTGCCTGCAGCCTGTATCCTGGGTCACATGACTAGGTGTAGCTGGCAGTTGGCCTTTGTGTATTACTCAGACAGACAAACGTGGACGCATTCTCAGCACAGGATCTTGCATTGCAGCCCCGCATCTCCTTACAACTGCCACTGTACAACGCAACCATGATGCAGGACCTCATTATGCTCCGCAACCACGATTTAAG
Organism: Triturus cristatus; assembly: GCF_964204655.1. Classification (NCBI taxonomy): domain Eukaryota; kingdom Metazoa; phylum Chordata; class Amphibia; order Caudata; family Salamandridae; genus Triturus; species Triturus cristatus. Next base: position 20,950,196 of record NC_140580.1, on the reverse strand, counting down.
GTACTTTGTTCAGCTGACCGAACTTGGTTCCTGTATGCGGCTCACACACTATTGTGGTCGGCCTGAACATTGACTTTGCCCCACTCCGACGCGACCAGATAACCACAGTTGGCATTTTGTGCTTTTAAGCAATCATTTTTTTTTTATGTAACTCTAAAATTGCATATCTCCTGTTCTGCTAATTAGATTTTTGTCATTTTTGTGTCAAACAATTTATTAAATTTCACTCTATTTTTCTAAGGTGTGGTATTTTTCTTGTGTTGTGTTTTTACGTTATTACTATTTTTCCACTGTACAACTACATTACACATTGCCTCTAAGTTAAGCCTTACTGCTTTAGTGCCAAGCTACCTGAGATTTAAGCACATGTTCATTTGAGGTTTGCTTGTATTTAACCCTGGCAAAAATTGTGGTTGCTGCTTGAGTAGGGTTCACCACACCTCAAACCCGTAACTCTGTTTCCTATAGTACCATATACTGGGGTCTTAAAAGTAAATTAAACATGCCAATTATGTGGATGCTAATTTTGCCATGTTTGAAAGAGAGAGCAAAAACACTTTGCAACTAGCTAGCAGAGGCAAAGTGCACAGAATCCTATTGCCAACAAAAATTGGTTCAACTGCAGAAGACAAATATCTGGGGGAATATTTATCAAAAGATGGGTATTTTCAGCATGTGTTTCCCTCGCAAAAAGCAGGGAGAACTACCCACCCCCATGTGAGCTCTCATTGCTATATTCAAAAGACCATCAGAATTTTTGTGGTCAATCCGATGGCAAAGTTCCACTGTATAGTCAATTCCTTGTAGGGTATGTACCAGCTCAACAGTTTTGGATTCTCACCCTGCATTTGCATAGCCCATCTAAGGGGGGTCTGTGGTCTTCCTGATCCAGCAGTGATTCCAAACAAGTATGGTCTCAACTTCTTCAGTGCCTAGACCAATGCAAATGCTTACCAATCAGTTGCAGTCTGCCTCTGTTCCCTCAGCTGTGACAAGACTGCCCCATTGTCATGCTTTGAAGCATCTATCTAGACTAGAAATTCCTTGGAGAAGTCGGTGCCTGTAGCACTGGTGCTGGGTGCGTGACCTCCTTCAGACTATCAAAACACTTTCTAGCACACCTCGATCCAGATCACCTTCTTGGGCTGCTTCTTGAAACTCACCTTGCTCAGCTGCAACTTGCTCCACTGACTTGGTGGCCCACGCACACAACTAAACCCTGCCCTATCGGGGCTTGATAGTCCGGCCTGCACGTTGCAGGGGCTGAAACATTTTCCAGAGATGGTGCAGGTGGTGGTCCAAACTAGAGCTGAAAAGAGCAATGACGTTTTCTAGCCTGGCCAGGGCCGGGTTGTCCAACCCCTGTAAGGTGGCATCACTTTAAAGTGAAAGTGCACCTCTGGGGTGGAGAATGCTGTCCTCTCATTGCCCCCCCCCCCCCTCAGTCAGAGATATCTGACAACACCCTGATGTTAAGTCAAAGGTCCTAAGGAATTTGGCAACCTCCAATCGATTAATGAGCTAATTAAATCTGGGGCTAGGGTGAGCATCAGTCTTGGTGACTGAGTTGAGGCCTCTGTAATCCATACAGAGCCTAAGTTCTGAGACAGTGCCTAGTGGGGCTGCTTTGGGTATCCGCTCCACTGAACTGGACCAGGGACTACAGAAGGGCTCAATCACCCGAATCCAACATCTTGGACACCGCATGCTTCATGCTGTCCCTCACCTTGCCAGACAACCTGTATATTTTAGTCTTCACAGGCATGTCACCCGTTTTGTCATGGGTACACCAATCGGTGAACCTGGGAGTCAGTTAGAAGAGAAAAATGAACTGCCCCCACAAATGACAACAGTCCCTCTGTTGTTCTGGGGTCAGTATAGGGGAGAAGACAACTCCTTCCAATGACCCATCTTGGTCCTTGGAAAACTGGAGCTCTGGGGGGGTCTTGCGCTCCTCCTCCTCACCATCATCTGTCCACAAGGGCATAGTGACTTCAGACCTCTCAAAATGAGGCTTGAGGTGGTTCACATGTGGAACCCTTTAGGGGTTCCTAGATGTCTTGGGGTCAATCAGTTAGGTGACCTAGCCTTTCCCCTCTTTATTTTTTGAAAACTTTATTTTCCATTTTTCACATATCATATATATAGAAATAGGGCCTATAGGAATCCTAAAAATGCCCGTCATATGGAAGATAAAGATAAGGACAGGTTCAGAGAAGCCCGCAAAGAGTATAATTGTGCCTTAAAAGAGAGAAGAAATGTATTAAAAGCAGAGGCATGGATAGCTCTACGCGAAGCCTCTGTCAGCAGAGACTCTAGCGCCTTTTGAAAGGCCGGTAATGCCCCTTTTTTGATAGAGATATAGCCATAGATATAGGTGGCAATAACGGAGCAGGCGTGGATAGAGCACTTCTCTGCTCTGTATAAAGATTCACACTTAGGACCTCAAATTATTATAGAAAATGAGGTTGGGCAAGTAAAACCTCCAGAGGTCCAAGGGGCACAACTGCATTTTGATCTCAGCGAGGTAAATCTGGCTATTGCTAAAAGCCTGGGGGGAAAGGCCGCTGACCCGGATGGTGTCCCTGTTGATATCTTTAAAGCAAATATGGAATTATGGGCCCCATTGCTGACACAAGTTTTTAATGCCTGTGGCTCCGCTGGTTTTCTATCTACATGGTATGAATCCATTTTGGTACCTATTTTTAAAAAAGGCGACAGGGCTGATCCGGTTTGTTACCGGCCAATATCCCTGCTGGATTCTACCGTGACAATTGTGGGTCGAGTTATACTGAACAGATTACAAGACTGGGCGGAGGAACAGGCAGTGATAAGTGACCTGCAATATGGTTTTCGCAAGAAGCTAGGCACAATTGAGCAGGGCCTTAATCTTAATATTTTAATGAACAAGTACATTAAAGCTAAAAAAGGACCCTTATACATGGCATTCGTCGATTTATCATCTGCGTTTGACTGTGTAATGCATTACAAATTATGGTTGATATTAGAGGAGGTGGGTGTGGAAGTGGTTTTGATTTCTTATCTAAGGCAGCTATATCAAGGGGCAAAGGCGCAGGTTTGTTTTGGGGCAGGGGGGGAATGCACTAGACACTTTAAAGTGAGGTGTGGTGTGAGACAAGGCTGCGTTCTTGCACCATTTCTTTTTACATTGTATATACACAGTTTAGATAGGGTTTTAGTACAGGAATGCAGGGATTTACCAGAAGCTGATAAACGACCTATCCCTGCATTACTATATGCAGATGATGCGGTTCTTATGGCTCGTACATCACAGGGACTTCAAAGGGTTGTAAATAGCATTGCAAATTTTATGGCGGAGAGGGGCTTGACTATTAACTCATCTAAAACATTTATAATGAATTGCGGGCCATGGTGTATAAAGCCTAGAACAATTTTTATTGATAAAAAGCGAATTGAAAGCACCAAGACTTTTTCCTACCTCGGAATTTTATTTGAACGCATGGGATCATGGGTGGAGGCAGTTAAAATAAGAAGATTATTGTTTATAAGGACTCTGACTGCCCTATCTAATTTTAGTAGGAAATTGGGCAGACGCCCGACGGTGGAATTATTAAACCTATATAAAGCGAAATGTGTCACTGTAGCTTCATATGGAGCTGGTATATGGTGGCATGTGGATGTCAACTCTATCCAGGTAGCTGAAAATATTTTTCTGAGGTTTTTACTAATGGTCCCAAATAGTACCTCCTCTTTCATATGCCACGCAGAACTAGGGTTGTTATATCTGGAAGATATCATAAAGATCCAACCGGTCCTGTTGTGGCATAGGGTATGGACAATAGAAGAAATGAAGTTTAATCACCTGATTCTCACAGATTGTATGGGTCTGGATGGGGTGAAACAAGTCAGATGGTTGCTATATGTCAAATCGTTTTTATATAACCTGAGCCACCAAGATTTTTATGATGATCCCCTTTCCATGCACAGGATAACAAGGAAAGATCTTAAAAATGAATGTTTACGTTTTCTGAGCGAACAGAGGTTATGTGTGGAAATGAATAAAACAACGGTGCAGGCACATAACCTCATATTAACAACTTTTACATTGCAGCCGTACCTAGACCTGATAACACGTGATTATGATACATTTTTATTGATGCGTTTCCGTCTGGTTATTTTGCACAGATCGATAAGCTTCCCTGATGTAAATGACTTGTCGAAAGAAGTGTGTAAATGCCCATGCGATGATACCTCTGGACAATCAACTATACATGTGGTATTCTTTTGTAAATTTTATTCAGTACAGAGGAAACTATGGATTACCCCTGTTTTAAAAACATTTGGTATGAGGCAATGCCGCCCAGCATTCATGGCCCTACAACAGCTAGAGACAGAATTTGTGATAGCTTCTGTAATCACTTTTCTAAAAACCATTTTTAAGTGTAGGAAATTGATCATGATGTAACACACTGAGAAATGAAATAGTGTTTTTGAATTCGGTCCATTATTTTACTGATAATATAATTATATGTTTTTAACAATTTTAATATGTTCTTATGTACTTTTATGGTTATTTTTGTAACGGAATAAAGTGTTATTGATTGATTGATTGATATATAGAAATAGTGGGATACTGTCAAACATAGCAGCATGAGATTCATAACAGCGGCAGCATAATTAGCAGTGTACTATCAACAGGAGAATAGACTTCATAATATCCAATTCTGCATGAATTTGTATTCACAGCCCCCAGGTCTGTACTTGTTCCCTCCTTATTCCTTTGTTGGCGCTCCCTTCCTCCTTTGATTGCTGGGTACATCATATAGATATAACAAGCAGTCCTTAAAGTGATCACATTCATGTTGCCCAATGACTGATACCCGTCACCCCACCCCTTCTAGGACAATGCCCCGCTCTGTTTGCGAGGCTGTGGCCTGCCGTATGGTTTCAACATATGTTCTATAAGGCCTCCATATATCTTTAGGACGAGATGAGTTAGGCATAATGCTTGCATACGTCTCGCAGTTAGTATTACAGTAGGTCATTCTATTCAGCCAACTCTGCAACCTGGTAACTGCTTTACGGCCCCACATTATAGCTATTTCTCTTTTGGCCAGCAGTAATTCGAGAGCTGCAAATCTTCTGATCTTTTTGGGGAAGTTAACTGTATAGCCTAGTAAAGCCACTTCTGGTGTAGGAATGAGCGACAAGTTAGTCATGGCTCCCAGTATTCTGTGTACCTGCTCCCAGTATGTCTGTAGCTTAGGATATGTCCATGTGAGGTGTGCAAAATCTGCATACGGTGCGGCAAATTTCTTGCAATGATGTGGTCGGGCTGGGTCCAGTCTGTGTGCTTTTGCGGGTGTAAAATAAATGCAGCGTAAAAATTTGAAATGGAGAAGTTTATGCCTGCTATTAAGAGAGACTGTATTAGTTACCTCGCAGCACTTTGCCCACTGCTCATCCGTAATGGGGTGGCCTAGATCGCTTTCCCAAGCCTTGCAGACCTTGTCATCGTTTACCGGCTTCAGGCTGGCACAAGCTTTGTTGAGCTTCGAAATTAGATTGGCACCGGAATCATTTTTGATGATCAACGTGAGCGGGTGAAGGAGTCAGGTTCCACGGGATAATTAGGCAGTGTAGCACGTAGAGCAGAACGAATGCAGCCCAGTATAAAACTATCCATCAGGGGGGCATCCTAGAAACGGGCATCGTCCATCTCCGAGAAGATGTGCCCCTCTGGGTAGAGGTCCCCTATTTTGGTGATATTGAATTTGGTTAAGGTGCGTTGCACTAGTTTTTCACCCGTTATAGGTAGCCATGTGGCGTTTCGGAGGGGTAGTGCAGAGGAATATAATGCATTGGCGCCAGTGTACTATTTAAGTTTATCCTATGCCTAGCTAGTGGTGGAGACCGTCTGTATGTCATTGGGGTCTCTGGGAATCCCCTTGAGCTGGACAGTGGACAACCGTTCTGGCAGGACAAAATCTGCCTCGGGACGAAAAAATTGAATCCTTGCGCCTGGATGATACCATGGATAAGCGTAGCAGCTTTGGGCCACTAGATAGTACAATTGTAGATCTGGGACGCCGTATCCCCCCCTGTCATATGGGAGGGTAAGCACCTGCCAGTGGACCCTTGCCCCCTTGCCTCCCCAAATTAGCCTGATGAGGTGTGTACGCAAAGTTTTTAAAAAAAACATTCGTAAGGGGTATTGGAATATTGTTAAAAAGATGTACAAATTTAGGAAGCACTACTATCTTAAGTATCGCAACTCTTCCAGCAATTGACCACGGTAACCGCAGCCATCTATCCACCTGTGCCTCTAGCGTACTAATTGCTTGACCATAATTTAAGCGGATGATTTGGGCAGTGTCCAAGTGCACATGAATGCCCAGATATTTAACCGAGTCCTTGCACCATTCTAGGGGGAATTCGCAGTCCCACTGGGCCGTGTTGGTCGTTATAGGAAAGATCACCGACTTGTGCCAGTTGACGCCAAGGCCCAAAAAGCAGCCAAATCAGAGGATTTCTCTAATGAGCAGCTCTCAATTTACTTGGGGGTCTCTAACATAGAACATAGAGGATAGTGTCATTGGCATAAAGCGAAACCAAAAGGGGGCCAGTGTTGAATTGCAAGCCTCTCTGTAAATGCCGTTCCTGGAAATGGCGAATTAAGGGATCCATAGCCAGGATAAACAGCAGGGGAGACAGGGAGACACCCCTGTCTGGTGCCGCGGGATAGAGAAAGTGGTCGGGATAGCATGCCGTTCAGGCGAAGTCTCGCCGTGGGCCGGCTGTATAGTAATGCTGTTGTGGCGATGAAACCCATGGGCATGCCCATTTGGCACATCACCAAGATGAAAAAGGGTCATTCTAAAGAGTCACAGGCCTTTTCGGCATCCAATAAAATTGTGGAGGTGGGAACCTCAGGGTTAATTCTGTGAATGACAGAGAAGAGTGTACGGAGATTTAATGAGGTAGATCGTTGCAGGACAAAGCCGGATTGGGCCAGTGAAATGATAAATTCCATCAGCTGGGATAGACAGTTGGCAATGATTTTAGCTAAGATTTTATAATCTAGGTTCAATAATGATAGCGGTCTGTAGGACTCGCATAGGGCCAGATCTTTGCCTGGTTTGGGGAGGAGAATGATAACCGCCTCACGAAGCGTGGGAGGTAGGATCTGCTTTTCAAGGGCCTCGGCATACACTTCTATCAACTGTGGCGCCAGTAGGTCTTTATATGCCTAATAAAAGTCCCCGGTGAAGCAATCTAGCCCAGGGGCCGATGTGCCGCGAAGGGCATCAATGGCTCCGAGGATATCTGCCACAGATATAGGCTCTGCCAAAAAGTCTTGCATTTTTTTTCAAGATATACCAATGCAATCTCCGACAGATATACCTCTTGGGCCGATAGGTCGCTGTCCTCTTTAGTAGTGTATAGAGCAGTGAAGTTTAGTCTTAAGAATTCTGAACGAATATCCGAAGTGGAAGTGAGTGTCCGATCCATGGAGGGGTGCAGTTCTGTTATGTATGCTCCGCTGTATGGGGGGTGTAGCATCTGTGCTAGCACCCTGCCGGGTCTTTCACCCTCCCCATACCGTTTGGCGTTATGATATTTGCCCATATATTATAGCTCGCGCTCAGCAGCCTCCTAAAATTCCACCAGAAGGGCCAAACGCCAACCCGTCGCTTCCGGGTCAGGGGAGCTAAGCTAGTTCGCGTTCAATGCGTGTAAGTGTGTTCTACGCAGAACTTTAAGAACTCCAGCATGCTTGGCTATGCAGACCCCCCTAATATAGGCTTTGAAACCCTCCCACAAGACCGCCCATGTGTCAACTGAACCAGTATTTATGGAAAAGTAATCTTCAATGGCTTCGCGTACCTCTGCATTAAAAAGATCATCATGGAGGGCACGGCCCAGAAACCCTCTGGACGCGGGACTCACAAGTGTAGTTGTACTGGAGAATTGTCAGAATATGTCCTTGGTAGTGTCATGTGAGACCCGAACCAACTGTTTAGGTCAGGGGAAATCAGCCAAAAGTCAATCCTAGTTCAAGTGTTGTACTGGTCGGAATAGTGTGTGTAAGTTGTATGTACGGGGTCGCGTCTGCACCAAATATCTAGCAGCGATAATTGCTCACAAAGTTCTAACAGGGCGCGGCGTGCTCTAGGTTTAGTATCTGCGGATACGGCGGTGCTGTCTAAGCTGGGGTTAAGGAGTAGATTGAAGTCCCCCCTACTAAAAGAAAGCAAGGTTCAAGCCTCGCTAGCTGGGCATGTAGCCAGTAGCGTAGCTAGGGGGGCGGTGGGGGCGGTCCGCCCCATGCGGCACTATTTTGGGGGCGAACAAAGGCATTCAGATAAGGCTCGGCTTGCTTTCGTGGACGGGCAGAGAAGGAATAGGACTCGGGAAAGGTCCTCTTCTTCTTTTTTTGTGCTTTCAGCTCTTCCCAGTGGCGTAGCTAGGGGGGTGGGGGCGGTCCGCCCCAGGCGGCACTATTTTGGGGGCGGACAAAGGCATTCAGATAAGGCTCGGCTTGCTTTCGTGGACGGGCAGAGAAGGAATAGGACTCTGGCAATGTCCTCTTCTTTTTTTGTGCTGTCAGGTGTTCCCCCCCCTCTCTTCCTATTATTCCCTCTCTTTCTGTCTTGCTCCTCACTTACTAAAAACCGTAACTTGAAGAAACGGTTTACAACCTCTCTTTCCTTCTTTCATTTAGTTGCTTCCCTGTGAAATGGATCCAAAAAAGAAAAACACTCTTGCGGGAAATGCCCTTTTTCTGACATTTTTCTATTCCAAAGTGCAGCGGGATGGAGAGAAATAGATGGTTTTAAACATGAAAAATAAATACATAACTAAATAAAGCAAGACAGAGGGTTGCAAAGCGGCCAGATTGGTTTTATTTACATCCAAATACATCAGCATCACTTTACAGAGTTTGCTAGTCAAGCGCAACTTTTGTTTTCTAGTCTTTCTTTGAACAGCATTGTTGTCCCCAGGTGGGGAAGTGCACCATTCCTGGAGGTACTGCAATACCTGGTTGATGGGTGGGTTGGAAAACAAAATGTGTACCATGGCTCTGTGTTTATGGATGTGGTCTTTTTAAACCATAGTGCTTACGTTTTGTAAGGATATAAGCAATGGACATTGGAACGGTTCCCTTCAGGGCCCTGTAGTCATGTGCTTAACTGTTCAGGTAAAACCACTTGCGATTTCTGAATAGTGAGTGAGAGATCGTTAAGGTAACCATGTTGTTTCTGCTTACATTTCACATGCTTTACTTAATCTCGCATTCCCTATGAGTGTTTGCTTTTACTTTTTTATTTTTAGGCAGCATATTACTCTTATCAAGTGCATAATTTGAATTGAGCCACATCCAAGTGTTTATAGCGGGCAGAATTAGGTTGTAGATGAAGGCAGTGCGAGTTTTTCTCAGTGGGGCAGTATGGTGTTCAGTGGGGGCGAGTATGTGGCACTATGGCCAGAGCTGTCGAATTTGGAACTGGGGAACTGGGTTCAGCCTTCATGACCAGTCCACCAGACCACTCTACTGAGGGAACATATATCCATGCTAGACCTTAGAAGGCCCCACTAGACCGTAGAAGGCTTGATGTCTTAACACAAGCAGGTGTACCCTAGTGGTGTCAATTGTGAGTTAACGTTGGAGGCCTGTCCACCACAATCCATACTGAAGTTAATCTCCAGTCTTGCGGGCAGGCCTACAAAGCAGCACACCCTAGAGCAACAGTGATCCAGTCACTGTGACTCTGTCACTGAGGTCACATGAACCTTGAGCAGGTTAGGGCGGTGCGAACGGTGTGACCGCACTGGGTACCTATTTCGGGTGGGTGCGTAGTGTTTGCAAGTATATCATGGTTTAAAAAAAACTTGCTGCCTCCTTCCTGGCCTCCAGCAATTTTCAGAAACAATAAAAATGTCATGATAACTTCGGTGATTAATGTTCTTCCTAGAGAGAGATCCGAGTTTTGTCTAGTGGAAAGGTTGACTCCTGGAAAGGTAGCACAGAGGGTTAATGTGCCTGCTGCAGAGAACATGTACCATGCAGATCACAAAGTGCATTGGTTTAATGGGGGGGACCATGATGAATGGTCATTTAATGTCAGCTGTAGATGATGGATCCCTGAACAGTGTCATGTATGTGCATGTTTGCATTGTGCTGAGGGGATTACCAGGTAATTGTTCACGCAGCTTTCTGATGGATGTCACATGCGGTTTTTCTGAGTCCCCAGATAGATCATGCAGTCTGTGTGTTCTCTTTTGTACTGCCAGTCACTGGTGTATTCAACTTTGTAGCCTTGGGACCGTGTCATGTATGTGCATGTAACTTGCATAATTGAGGTAACTATTAGTGGCGATACTACGTGTCTCTCGGTCCTCTTCCAAGTGCTTGCCGTCCTTTTTCCCCAGCAAACCCCCCAGGGGTGGCAATCTGAGGGATAGCCCCGGGCGCCACAAGCTCTAGCTACGCCTCTGCATGTAACGCATGAAAGAAGTCAGGAGAATCAGTATTTGGGCCATATACACACACCAGAGCCGTGTTATGAGCCAGTGACAATTACGTATCTGCCCTCACTAACCCCAAGAATGGAACCCACTTGTGGATAAGGATGGCTCTGCCTCTGGCGTAGCTACTGTAGTTGGCAAAATACCTGTGTGCACCCCAGCTAGCTGCAAAGTGGGCCGAGTCTGACTTGGTAAATGGGTTTCCTGCAAATAGGCAATGTCCACGTTGTGCCTGAGTAAATAATGAACAATCTGCCTTTTTTTTGTGATTGTTATTGAGTCCCCTGACATTCCAGGACATTAAGAATAGGCCAGAAGGGCCTTCAACGTTGCCTAACTTGCCCATCGGCTGTGCTTGTGGAGCTTATCATAATCAAAGAGCTGCAATTATAAAAAAATCGTGACAGTACCCAATGCTGCAAATAGATCCTGATATTCAAACAATGTGAAGCATCCCTCCGCCTCCCCCCACCCAACCTCACTCCCATCCAAGCGAGGCAAAACCATAACCACAAGTAGAACGTGAAGTGCCAATTGCCTTTACACTGTAATGAGAAATCGTTAGAACGGTACATTCGCAATCACCAGAACAAACCCAAAGGTATACACCGTTGGGGGTGGCAACGCCACGTCAGACAACCAGCTATATGTAATATGACAGATGTATGTAGAGCATTATCCCCAAAACGTTTTACAACAACGATGGGCTGTTATTGCAACGTCAACCAGTGCCGGAACTAGAAAAGAGTTCGATACTTGCATCAGAGCCACTGTGTGGGGGAGAGGGTCCCCCCCTTCCCGCTCCAGACCTATTGTTATTGTGCTTACATAAATGACAAAATTCCTGCAGCTCGGTTTCAAAAATGCGAGCCCTACCCCCGATATCTACCCGCAGCCTGGCGGGATGCAGCATGCCATACTTCAAACCCAGATTCCTGAGGGTGGCCTTGACTCCATTGTACTTGCGGCGTGCATCCTGCACCATGACCGTAAAGTCCGGGTAAAAAGAAAGTTTAGAGTTCTGCCACGTAGTGTCCCCACGTTCTCTTGCGAGGCGTAGCACAGAGTCGCGGGCTCGAAAGTTCATGATGCGTGCAATGATGGGCCGAGGGGGGCATCCTGGATTAGGCCGGGCCCCAAGGATCGATGAGCACGTTCTATTACAAACCCAGGGGTAAACGCTTCTCTCCCGAACAAGTCAACCAGTAGAGTCTCAACAAAAAGGTCCATATGGCTGGTTGCGGTGGTCTCCGGGAATCCCAGTATGCAGATGTTATTGCGTCTATTGCGCGCTTCTTGGTCTTCATTCTTTATTGCCACTTCTTTGAGGATGCGTTCTACGCGCTCTAATCCTTTGAGGGATTGCGCAGTGCCATCCTCGATATCCGAGATGCGAGCCTCCGCCACATCTAGGCGCCTGTCATGTACTTGGATTTAAGAGCCCATATCTGCCAAGCTTTTGTCCAGTGCGTCAAATCGGCCATCTAATGCTTTGAAGCCAGCCCTCATCTCCAGCAGCACTGCTGTGGATAGAGCTGGAAGGCCCTCCGTGTTGTCCGCACCCTGTGCGCTCTCTGCCATGCTGGGGCCGTCTTCAGGGACCTTATCTGTAAGTTTTTCGAAGGGGAGGGTCTTCTGTTTGGGATCTTTACGGACCATACCGTGGGGCTGCTGTGCAAGTGGAATCACGGAAACGTGGAGTACTGCCAAGCCACATGTAAATGTCCAATCCGTCCAGTGCGATCATCCAGCACCAAGTGGCGCAGTGCAATGATTAGGGGGTTAGAGGACACAACGTGTAGGTGACATTAAGAGGTGAAGAAAGGCAAGTTATAGGCTCCAGGAGATGTATAGTGCGTGAACCAGGCACTGTTCTGGCGCAGCGGGCACACCCCAGTCCACCACTCAGGTTGTCTTATCTTCGCCTCAGGCCCAGGGAATAGCCGGATGGTGACAATGTCCTAGGCGCCAGCCCACATCTTCTCTCAGGCCGCTTATGGGCCTTGTGTCGACAAGCTTGGCAATGGCGCTGCCTCTACCTCTGCGCTGGTGAGAGAGGAGCGGAGCAGTGGGTCTGCAGCTGGGTCAGGCGCATCAGTGGAGGCGCGGGGCCAGAGGCCTGGTGGAACCTGCACCAGTGATGTGTTGGACTGGAGGGCAGCCTCTTTGGGAAACCCACTCAGGTAAATATCCCTATCAGTGCCCTTTCCCCAGGGTACCTTGTGGGATGGTCCACCAAGACCATGATGAATCTGTTGCCTAAGACAGTTTTAGCGCCCGGCGGCCCAACAATGTCAATACCCATCCTTTCAAAGGGTGTTCAATTAAAGGGAATGAAAGCGGGGTCTTTTACTTTACCCCTAACTTTTCATTGGCCTGTTAGGTTACACAGGATCTGCAGAATTTATTTGATTGCATCCTCATTGGGGCCCAATAAAGGGGGATATGATGAGCCAACTCAAGTAGGATGGCCATGTGGCTCTTGGGGACCACCTAAACCCAGGTTGCTCCAGGCTCAAGGACCTTAGGCTCTCCATACAAGAGACCATTCCTCAGTAAGTGAGGTGATCACCAGAGGTGTTGACAGTCGCTTGGGTTTTGGGCTGCTGCCATAGGCCCTCAAGAGTAGGGTACTCCCTCTGTGCTTTCAAGGACTCTGCCTGGGACAACCCCCTTCAGTTTGCCACCAGGCTAACTCGGGTAGATCTCTCTAGGCAGTAAGGTCTTCTCCTTTAGGTTCCGAGGCATCACCTTCAGGATCAGCCTCCGCCTGAGCAATGGGAACATCTGGAGCACGTTCCCCACGCCCTTTACCATTCTTCTTCATGGCAGGCACCTGGGCCATTTTTCCCATATTTCAGATCCTTCTGACTCCCCTGTCCAGCTGCCATGGGCTGTGTGTTCAGGCACACCTGCTTAGGCAATCCCAACATTTCCAGGTGAGACCTGAGCTCCACCTCTTTCCAAGTGGTGTGCTCTAGGTCATTTCCTAAAAGACACTCCACAGGTATCGCCGGATTCACAGTTACCCTCAAGGAACATGAGGCCCTCACCCCCCTGCCCCCCCTGTTCAGAGGGAACTAGTGTCACTGGATAGTGCCTCACCTGGTTGTCTGCTATCACAACTCGGTGGACTATATCAGGGACAACTGTCTCTAAGGACAGAATATGATACCTAACAGTAGTCTCTATGCCCATTGATGGAGACCCACTTTCTATACATGTTCATATGGTCATGCATATGAGCCCTTGACACCTTCTCCGTGTCACCCAGGGACACTAGCTTAGCCTCGGCACTCTTCCCCAAAACTGACTGGGGCAACCTCCTTCCCAAGCACTTCACTGGCTATTATTGGGATAGGCCCACCATTGGGGGGTTGCTTTGCGCTAACAGATGATATCCCATTTAAAGTGTTTATATTGGTAGCACTTATGGCACTTGGGCTTTTTCCCATTAAACCACCTTTCTTCTGCTCAGGATTCGACTGGGAATGCTTTCCCTGAAAACTGGTTTTGGGACCTTTTGCGAACGCATTTGGTTTTTCTTTGTTTCCCTCCTGTTTTTTTCTGGTGGGTACCCTGTCTAACCTTCTGATGATGCTCTCCCTCAATTCCCCCTCTCCCTTCCTTTGCAAACTCTCTGGTACAATGAGTCTGGAGTCAACTGGGTGTTTCCACATCTCTGGAAATCCATTACTGAACATGTGCTCTTTCATGAAAAGGTTCTACTCCACCCAAAACTGGTTAGAAAGCTTCTGAATGTCTCTAAACGTTAACCTTTTCTGGGATAAAGCTATATTTCACAACTAGGGCTTCTTTCATCGGGGCATACTTCTTCTGGTCTCCCTGAATTGGGCATATGTTTCCATAGACTAGCCCCCAATCGTTCTTATGGACTCTATGCATCTCTAAGGGTACCTCATAGGCATCAGATCATTTATCAATAGCATCACCAAGCACAAAGCGAAGTAACAGGACTTTGTGGACCAGTTTACCTTCCTTAAGCACTACATTGTCGCTGCCACCATATTACTGATGTTTGTATCCAATATTGAATGTATATGAATGATATATTCTTTCATACATTCTAAGGTAATGGGAATATTAAGTTGGAGTTTTTACAACGTATTTGTATAAAAAAGGGCTCATCTGAAGAAAGTTTCACAATACAAACGTTTTTAAACAGCCAGCTCAGGAAATATCTGATTATTTTTTTTTATTCTGATTGCATTGCTTTGTTTCATTTTCCCAGATACTTGAAGAGGTTGAAAAGAGGCAACAAATTGCAACAGCAGTAATTTACCCATTCATGCAGGCCCTAAGGGAGACACCGTTTCCTGCTCCTGGAAAGACTGTAACGGTTAAAAGCTTCATCCCCGACTCTGGAACAGAGGTTGGTGTTGTTTTTTGTAAAACTGTAAAATTGTTCACCTCTGCTGATTATTTAATCTGCTTGAGAGGAATCCAGGCGGTTTCAGCTTTGCGGTTCTGATGTGACCATATCCTGTGTGGCTTATCGAGTGAGGGTTTTATCAACCTGCTGCTCTTGTTTACACTCCCTTGTGACCCTCATTGCCTTTCAGCTTGCCCAGCTTCCCCTGTGGGTTTTATGTGTGATACGCATGTAACACATTGTATTCCACTTCCCAACAACCGCGAGACTATTTGCCTTAACTCACCTTGTTTGTTTTTCCTCACACACAGAGTTCTTCTCCCATTCCCTTCTCGTGCATGACCTTTCATCTTGCTCGCTGCTCATTATCATTCGCCCTATCAACTCTATAGGTCGCCCTGTTCTGCTACCATGCTGTTGGACACAATAGCTGATGGCTACACAAGATGCATAGTCATCGCTGGCATGCGGTCATAGCTATTGCTGGGATGCTGCCAAAAGTGTTGCTTACACGTCAAAACCGGGGAATACTGCTGCAGCGATGCATGTGCAAACAAAGGGCTCCCATTCAAATGATGGCAGATAAGCAGCCTTTGAGCCATCCTGTAGAATAACAACAGTAATGCTACAAACGTTGTAGAACATTTTGATTCCTGAAGGAAAGGCGTGCTATTTATAAGTATAGCTTCTCCCATCTGAAGCACGCAGATGCTTTTTATTATCAACAGAAAAAGAGCTTTCACAAGTACGATTGAGAGAGGAGCTTTCGCTCTGCCTACATGCTGATCACCACCTCGAGTACAGTTTTTGATTGGGCAGAAGGTGTGTGCCTCCCAAAAAAAAGTGCTTGTATTGCACTTTTTGCCTGGTGGGAAATATTATGCTCAGTACATCATGACTGTTGGTTATGGTGGAAAGCCTTCACTATGGCTAATGGCCTGATCTTTTTAAATTCGTTGTGGAAAGCATATATTAACAGTAATTGGCCTTTAATAATGGATTGTTATAACTCTATAATAAAACCTGGAGAGAGGTATTTTGTTACATGCGACCTCTTAGATTTTCCTAATAGGCAAGGGTGCTGGTGTTGGTTACCCCCTGTGCCAAACCTTTGTGATGGAAGATGTGCATTCTGATCCTTGTTAGGTCCTCTTGGGAAACATTTTGTTTTATCAGCTGTCATTTAGTAAATATTTGTAATTTTATGACTGTATGCTTGGTGGTTACCTTGTGGGTAGGCTTACGCTCAATAAGGTAGGCCCATGTTTGCTATAGTAACAAGCCAATGATAAAGGCTAGAGGCCTGATTGAGGCCCTGTGAAAAGTTATGTCTGATGCCATAGGTAGTGATCTACTTATCATGAAACGTTATGTCAAAAGCAGTATGGGAAGGGTGTTAGCTATATATATATTCACTGAAAAAAACATACGTTTCAGGCACGTTATAGTTAGGAATTAGCATTTAAAAAACCTTAGCAATTCACTGAAGAAACCATAGGTTTCAGGGGTGTTATAGTTAGCTGGACTTTTCACTCGTACAAAACCATTGAAATTCCCCCGTTATAGTTAGTTCAGCTAACTATAACTCGCGCGCCCGCAATGCACTGCTGATGACGGCACATATTACATCACTCATGACATGGTCAGTGACATCACTCATGACATCACTGATGACATTTCTAAGGTTTTTTAAATGCTAATTCCTAACTATAACGTGCCTGAAACCTATGGTTTTTTCAGTGAATTTCAAAGGTTTTTTAAATGCTAATTTCTAACTATGCCTACAGAGATAGGACATGTGAAGAAAGAAGAAAAAACGCACAGAAAGAAAAAAAAGAAATGCAGAAAGAAGCAACAGAAGCCCTCAAAGACGAAGAAAAGTGCAGGAAGAAGGATAACGTGCAGAAAGAACAAACAGAAGAGCAGAAAGAAGCCTTGTTGCAAAATTATCCTGTACCCTCAACTTTTTCAGACGGATACTGGTGGTAACTGAGTCTGACTAACCAGTCCTAGAGCCAGTGCTATGTTAAAAGACACTCAGAATACAGTGAAAACACCTACATACACTAGGGAACACTATGCGTTGGGGTCCCCCTGTGATTAGCATGACCTCCTCTGTAAGCCCCTAGTATATAATAGGGCAGGGGATTAAAACTACCTCTTAAAACCCGCCACAGGACGTGTTTGCACATGTCACGTCAGGCCCCGTCCCCTCCCTTCCCCACTGTGTAAACACGCCCTGTGGCCGTTTTAAGTTGGGAGATTAAGTCCCCTTGAATCCTGAGGGTCCCTAGGGGCAAAATAGCCCACTGGGTACGTCCAGTAAGCGCCATTGCAGAGAGGTGTAAAAAGGGGCACGGCCTGCACCGCCTCTCTGCAATGCAGAGCAGTGGCGCTTACTGGAAGCACCTGGTGGGCTAGTTGGCCCCCAGGGTCCCTCAGGATTGAAAGGGAATTATTTCCCCAACTTAAAACGCGCTACAGGGCGTGTTTGCACACGTCACCGTCCCCTCCCTTCACCACTGTGTAAACGCGCCCTGTGGCCGTTCTAAGTTGAGAGATTAAGTCCCCTTTAATCCTAAGGGTCCCTAGGGTCAAACTAGCCCACTAGGTACCTCCAGTAAGCGCCACAGAGCTGCGTTGCATAGAGGTGTAAAAAGGGGCGTGGCCTCAGAAAACCTGTCTGCAACGCAGCTCCCTGACGCATACTGGAGATACCTGTTGGGCTAGTTCGCCCTCAGGGACCCTCAGTATTGAAGGGGAATTAATTCCCCAACTTACAACTGGCCAGGGGGCGCGTTTGCAGAGTGCTGCAAGGAGGGTGCGTGGCCTCCGGCGCGATGCCGGTCTTTTATTTATTTGATTTTTTTAAGAAGGAGGGCTATGTGGCCCCCCTTCTTTTTCAAATTTATTGGCGCCGAGGACCCCATCCCCCAGGTCCTGCACCCTAATTTTTTTTTTGCAGATTGTGGCCCCGGGGGTTGGGCTCCCCGGGGCCTTAATCGGCCCCGGGGACCCCAACCCCCGGGTCATGGCATTTTTTTTTTTTTTTTTTTTATTTCTTTAGGAGGGGGGCTGCGTTGCCCCCCTCCTCAGGCCACTTATGGCCCCGGGGACCCCATCCCCCGGGGCAGCCTTTGTTTTTTTTATTTTATTTTTTAAATATAAATAGAAACACCTAGGACATGCTGGACAAACCGTATATACCGATCACCATGACGATTTGCGTGATATTCATTAAAAGGCGACTATGCATACAATGAATCCACGTGGAATGTATTTACACCGCTAGTGAAGCTCTGACGTGTCTGACGCCCTACCTTGCCTAATCCCGGCGCCCCCGCCGGTGGGTACTCTCCAAGTAGACACCCTTGTTGTTTATTTATACAAACATGGGTAGCTGTTGACGGGCACATTTAATACATATGCACGCCAAACCATTCACAGGGGATTCGACAAAAATTCGACCAAACTATGCAAGAAACCCCCCTCACGGTTAATAAAACACACATCCACCGCCGGATGTGTAATACTTTTTATTTTACTCTCTGGAAAGGAGACGAACCTCACTTGAGAGTCACAGCCTGCTCCTGGCTGAGCCCAATGCTGTGTTACACCCACCAGTGCCCGCCGAGTGCCACACACCTCTGTGTTGTATTCCACTAGCTAGTGCATATGCTATGACACTCTCTAGCCCATGTGCACTGTAACACCACCCCGTGAATATGTCATGCCACACTTGCCTTCGCACGAGTTATATTGCCCCATCTAAGGTGCCTTCCTCGACGCCTGTGTTATAACGCACAGCTCTATGCCATACATATTACAATCTGGGATCCATATCTTTGTCACAGTGCATATGCAACGTTACACTCCCCAGCACATATTTTATATTACAACTTTAGAGACTAGTTAGGTTACATAACACTGCCCTGTGCATATTACACTCCAAGGCGCATATCGCATAGCACGCGCTAGTGCCTGTGCTATCTCGCGCTCTCCAATGAATCTGTCATTGCGCACAATGTATTGCATATTATATTTCATGCCCCGGTTCATCTTATATCACACTTTTTGGTGCATAGTTTATACCATATACTATATCTAGTTTTAATTTTCAATCGTGCTCTCAGGACTATGTTCTATATAACACTGCGTCCACCTACCCTTTTCACGGGCATTACATTTTGCGATGGGGGGTGGAGGGTCAGGGGGAGTTTCTGCCAAGTGAGCCCGGAGTCACAGTCACAAACGTCCACTTCTTCCTCAATATAAGTGAGATTATGCTGCATACTTGTTCATATTTTAAGTAGTTCGCACAGACACACATTTTAAAAACAAAGTTCCTAATACCCACCTTCTCAGTTAGCTTGCTGCCCCATCTCCCTCCTCCCTATACTCTGTTGTCTGAATCCATGAACTAGCCTCCTCCCTTCTGCCATGCATGTTCTGATGTGCTGCCATTGCCCTTCATTTAGCATG
This sequence comes from Triturus cristatus, assembly GCF_964204655.1. Classification (NCBI taxonomy): domain Eukaryota; kingdom Metazoa; phylum Chordata; class Amphibia; order Caudata; family Salamandridae; genus Triturus; species Triturus cristatus. Next base: position 20,930,809 of record NC_140580.1, on the reverse strand, counting down.
ATGTACCAGTCCACTCCTCCTGCCCTCCATTGCCCAATTCTATGGCCCATCATTGACCTCCTGCTTAGCCTCTGTGCTTAGCTTGCTGCCCCTATCCTCCTTCCCCCTGCCCTCCGATGTCTTTGTGCATGCCCCTGCTCCATCCTTTTTGCCCACCAAGTTCCATGGACCTGCCACTCCTATCTACTCTGAGTGTTCTGTTGAGCTGCCACTCCCCTCCCACCTACCTAGCATTGTCAGATGACTGTAACCTGTCCCCTGCCACCTCCACCCTTACTGTCCACATGCCATGCCCCTATCCCCTTCCTCCTGTCCTCCATGGTCCATTTTACTGCCACACCCTTCTGCCCTCCCTGGTCTGTTGTGCTGCAACTGCTCCTCTTGCCTGCCCTGCGCGGTCTGTTGTGAGGCCCCTTCCCCTGAACTCTCTTGTCTGTGCCCAGGTCCTGACCCTCCCTTCTATCCTCCATGGTCCTTTGTGCATGCCCCTGCACCCTCCTTCTTGCCCATCATAGCCATTGTGCTGCCATTAACCCTCCCGCTTGCCATGCATGGTCTTCTGTGCTGCCATGGCCCCTCCCACCTTCCCTGTGTGGTCAGCTAGCTGCCCCTGACCCCCTCCCACCTTCCCTCCATGGTCTGTGTGTATGCCATCAAAGTCTCACTGTTGCTCTCCATGGTGTGTCTTGTTTCTAGTGCCCATCCTGCCTGACCTCCATGGTCAACTTGCTGCTCCTGCCCTGCCCCCTTGCCCCCAGCCTTCTGTTTCCATGTGCAGACCCCTATTCCCTCGCTCCTGGCTTGTCTGTTCCATTGTAATGCCCCTGATCCGTCCCTCCTGCCCTTTATGGTCTGTTATGCTGCTGCTTTCTCTGCAACTACCCTTCCTGCCTGCCCACTGTGGTCAAATTGTTGCCTCTGCACTCTCCTACCTGCCTTCAATGTTCAGAGTCCGTGCCCCTGGCCTCTGCCTCTCAACAGTATCCCAATGGACAACTAGATTGCTAACATTCTATATTTATTACAAAAGTGTGGAACGCCTGACGTCATCTTGATGTAATCAAAACTGTAATACCTAGAGCATTTCCTTTAGAAAATACATATATGAGAGGGTCTTATTTGCATCAAAAATATGGTTAGTGCTCTAAAAAACTAAAATGAGGACATATTTTCTGAGTTTTCAAATAGCGACAAAGAACTTTTAAATTATTTGTAATCTTTGTTTTTTTATTCAGTTGACCACTTGATTAAATGTTGCACTTGGGGGAGAGGATGTGGTGGTACTTCCAGAGCTGCAGACTTTGCAACTGGGGAACCAGGTTGGAGTTTCTGCTTCTGCTCAACATTCTGTGATTCTGGTCAAATCACTTAATCTCCCCATGTCTACAACCAAAATGAATTTGATTTTGTGTGATGTAACCAATGCTCATGTAAAGCACTCCAATACCTGACAAGTCTACACTATATGAAACTGCAAATACACAAAAAATAAGTGTTTTGCACACTTCTGTCATTGGGCTACATGTGGGCTACATATGGGTGATATTTGTGCTGCATTTGGGCTCTTTTGTCTCTGGTGGCCATCTTGGGAGATTTATTTGTTATGAAGTTTCCTAATTTCCTCATTTACTGCAGTCTCCTCAGTAGGAAATGCTTTCAGTTTTTTACTTTGATTCCATCAAGAAGGTATTCAGATATGTCACACATTTGCCATAAATTCTGAATGTTAGCACTCTAGTTGCTCATTAGATCACTGTAGTAAAGCTACTGCTCACCAGGGAAGTCTGCTGCTGGTATTGTAAGTGCATGTTTCAGTCTGCATGTCAGAATCTTTTAATGAAATAGAAGAGGATTTGAGAAGTCACTCAAAATGTGCTCTAATTTTTCTTTCTGCAGCACTAATCATACTTTCTAAGGCAAAATGAACCCCCTCATTTTGTTCCTTTTTAAATTAAATGTTTTAAGAGTTGCCGCTTTATTCCAATCAAGATGGCTTCAGGTGTGCCATACGTTTGTCATAAGTAGGACTGTTAGCGCTCTAGTTGTTCTTTGGAACACTCTGGGAAGCTGCAGTAGAACACAAAGGAATCAACTGACAGTCTCTGCCCTTGTTGGATGTACATGTTTTACTGAGAATGTCAGACTTCATTCTCACATGACTGAGAAAGATAATGTGAATTTACAGAAAATATGCTCTCAGTTTAGCTTATAGATCACCTTCCAAACCTCTGTGGGAAAAGCATGAGAAAATTGTTTTCTCTCAAACATGATTCATGATATCACAGCAGAAGGCTTTTTCACATGGTAAAATCACCTTAGAACACACCACAATTCCTAAAATGAGTATGGTACCATAAACAAATGATTTATAATGTAACTAAAGTCTTAAAACCTTCTATTAACTTCAATGCTTTTTAATGAGGTGCTATCATGTATATTGGTCCCAAGATGGCTGCCAACACTTCTTGGATGAAGTACTGACAGCCAATCAGATCTCACGATGAGATGTGTGGTTAGGCTCCGCCCAGATATATCTATCTTTTTAACTCTAATTTTTTCAGGAACTACTGAACGGATTTACACCATTTAAGCAAAAGGCACGAGTCTGAACTGAGGACTACCTCTTTGCCAAATTTGGTGTAATTCCGTTCAGCAGTTCGGGCTGTAGCTGCGTCAACAGGTCCTATAGGAAAATGCATGGGGAAAACACGTTTTGGGACCCTCCTTTTTTCTCGTCCCCCGCTTGACGAATCACCGTGAAATTTTCAGGATAGGAGCGGACCGGAGCTGGTCAAAAGTTTGGAAAATTTCGCAAAGATTCGACAATCGGCGCCAACGTTATTCCAAATAGAATGTTGCAGATTTCCTATGGAAAATAGGTCCTAACTATAACTACCTACTGGCGACTGCCAGTAGGTAATACATGTGTATATATATATATTGAAAAACCTGTTATTATGTATCATATATCTGCTTTCGGTTTTAACAACCCATTGTGCAATACGATATATATGTTTTTCATTATATCAACGAAGTCTGTTTTCCTGGTCTATTATCACGTGATCAGGATGTGGGTGTACACCATGCAGCACTTTAAAAATAGTCAGTGTGACTTTACTCCGTATGTGAACAAGGGCTCTCGAGCCCGAAACGCATCATGTTATGCTGAGAGAAAGGGTCGAATAAACACCTTGCCTGAAGAGTCTTGTGGTCCGTCTCTCCTTCTTCGCCGAGTGCACTTTGTCCCTCGAGTGGATCAATCAATGATGATTTTAATGTGAAGACCCTGTTAAGGAATTTGGAAAAGAACATGAAACTGGAAATCACCAAATGGTGGGAGCATAAATCATTAACAAAATACGCTGAGGTTGGTCGAGTGCCTAGAGGACTTCGAATTTTACTCGCCCCCAGCTTCGACAAACCGAATCCCTGTATGTTAAAAGAATGGGGGGAAAATAACCTTGCTGCTTCTATGAACTTAGTCCACATTTTGATCAAGTATGCAGCCATAGATCGCACAGCAGTGCTAGAAGAAATCGACAAAATAAATGCTGAACTCGACAAATCAGAGGAAGCGATCAAGGAAAGGTTACGAAAGCATGAAGATAAAATCAAAAACAGAAAAGCTCATAAATTCACGCGTGACCAGATTGATTATAATAGTGGGCAAATTTTCACTTTTGCACGGAAGTATAACAGCGTCAAGCGACAAGAATACAGCAAAAGAAGTAAAGCTAATTCCTGCAATTTAACATCCAATTTGGCTCCTGAACGTAATAATGAAACTAATGAGGATATCTCTAGTATTGACACAGTCTCACTAACAAGTGATTCCAGCTTAGACCCAGATAATAGGCATGCAGAACCAAGACTAAATCTGGAGGAAGAGCTTGATTTTTTAGTAGAGGAAAGACTCCAAACCCTGAGACCGAGGCAACAAAGGAGGCCAACCGAAAAAGAAAAAACAAAAGAAGACGCCATAAGCGAAAAAGCCACAAACAAAGATCAAAAAAAGAAAAAAACACAATGGCGCAGGAAGTAACCAATGTTGACAACTCCATCGTAAATCTATCCTCGATTACACTAACAAAAGCTGAGGAACAATTATTGACGCTTGGATTGAATTTTTGCCCTGGCCAAAGTTTCAACTATGCCTCTACCCGTATTGACGTATTTTGCTTTATCAGGAAATTAAAACTTAAAAAGTTTTTTGCGATAAAAAAAAAAAATCAAAATAAGAATGATCTTGAAAATGTCAATTTTGACAATTATGCCACTACATTAACTGCTGCTGATGTTCCAACGTTACTAACTGTGCACGATCTAGACGAGGCCACTGAATCACAATCTTCTGGCCCTGACATCGACATGAACACACAAACTAGATTGCGCAAGATCAATTTAATTCAGAAGGGCGCAGGCTTAAGTCCATTTAAAGCCAAATCTAACTTCATCCCACTTATGCCTAAAGACGCGGTGGATGTCTTCCATGACTGTGTCGTACAGGATATCAAGAAATTGCATCTTCAAGTACAAAGCAAGAAAAAGAAAAAAGTCCAGTACAAAAAGCAGGAATACACAAATCTTATGTCCAAACTAGGAGAGAATAATGAGATCATAATAAAAAAATCGGACAAAGGTGGCAATCTAGTTATATGGCCAAAAACTGATTATGTGAATGAAGCATATAAACAATTAAATAACTCAAGTTGCTATGTAAGATCCACTCACAAAGAATATACTAAAGCCAATGAGACTCTATACAAACTTTTATCACTATGGAGAAGGGAAGGACTAATCTCTTTTGATGAGTATAAATTTTTAAATAATGAGTTTCCTGTCCTTCCAGTATTGTACCTAATTCCGAAAATCCATAAAGGTATTTTTGCAGTGCCAGGGAGACCGATCATATCAGCCATCAAGAGTATCTCGGAAAAAGTGGGACAATATATTGATTATTTCTTACAGGACATGGTCAAAGCATTACCAAGTTATGTAAAAGACACAGGGGATTTTCTGTTAAAAACTAAAGATTTAATTTGGTCTGATGATTGTTGTTAATCACTCTCGACATTGAGTCTCTGTACACGAGCATAGACCATACAACAGGCTTGTCTGCAGTTAGACATTTCCTAGAAAAAAGATCATGCGAACTGTATGAACATAACAAAGTGATTCTTAAGCTTATTGATTGGTGCCTGAACAACAATTTCTTTCTTTTTGGAAAGGAATTGTTCAAACAACTCCGCGGAGTCGCGATGGGAGCCTGTTTCTCCCCTAGCTACGCGTGTCTACACGTTGGCTGGTGGGAGGAACAGGTTCTGAAACTCACACATAAGGCATATTTCGACAACTTTGTATCTTGTTACCTCAGATACATAGATGACATCTTCATTTTGTGGCAGGGAGAACAAAAAGAAGCACTAAATTTCATAGATGCTATCAATAATAATTCTATGAATCTCCACTTCACATCCCACATCAATAAAGTTAGCATTGAATTTTTAGATGTCAGAGTTTATATTCACAACAACTACCGCTGGCAATGTCACACTCCACGCTAAAAGCGCACATCCTAAACATCTCATCGCTAGTATCCCTTACGGTGAAATTTTAAGACTAAAAAGAATTTGTAGCCAGGAATCAGATTTTGAGTTATGCGTGAAGGATACTAGGATTAGATTAAAGGCGAGGGGTTACTCCAATACTATTCTTGATGAAGCAATGGCCAAAGCCAATGCACGTCCTAGAATAAGTTTGTTTAAGGCCATCCAAAGTCCATCTTTACCAACCGAGTTACCCGTTTCTTATCAATCAGTAATGGAACCTGGACCCAGATTGATTACTACTTTTAGCAGAGAAGAAAGGAAAATAAGATCTATAGTCAAAAAGAATTGGCCTATTGTTCTCACTGATGCTGTACTCCGTACTAGATTACCGGCTACTCCTATGGTCCCGTTCAGGAGAGCTAAATGCATGGGAACTTGTCTGGATAAAAGCAGCCCTGAAACTAGACAGAAAGAGATGTGGCTAAAATCTGCTCCTGGTTTTCGTAAATGCACTTCCTGCAGGGCCTGTAAGTTTGGTTTAAATAAAACTCATTACCTTACCCCTTTTAGCACAAAGGAAGTAGCCATTACAGGAAGTTTCACGTGCTGAACTGATTATGCTGTGTACGTCTTGACGTGCACCTGTGGCTTTAACTACATTGGCAGCACAAAGCTACAGGTGCATGTCAGGATTTTGAAGCATCTTCGGGCCATCTTACATAATGATCCTGCTTACCCGGTGGCACGCCATTTTAAATCAACTCATAACAACGATGTCAACTGCCTTAAATATTACGTGATAGCATCTATTCCCAAACCCCGAAGGGGAGGCAATAGAGAACTCCTATTGAGGCAGTTGGAAACTCGTAAGATCCTTGAGTTTGATAGCAAATGGCCAAATGGACTAAATAATACTGAGGATATGCATAACTTTATTCAGTAAATTTTTGTCTGTTTCCAGCCTAAGTGTCATTGTGCTTTTTTCCTTTGTGCTTTTTCCTTTCTTCTATATGCTCTATACCTTTGATCTGATAATGTATTATTTTTGAATTGTTCTTCCATATTCTTTAAGGCTCCTTTTTGTTTATTTATTTATTCATTTATTTTTTCATTTCATGTCCATTCAGAGGGTTTTCTCTTGCACTGAGCACTTTAGCAGATTGGCTATTAAGCGTAACCTGTATACACAATATGAATTATTCCTCATACCTCTTTTGCCATAAAAGAAAAACATATGTTTATGGCTTATCAGCACTTTCCAGTAAGATGATGAAATTATAGATATGAATTTTATATGATTTTAACAATAATTATCAGGATTGTACTTTTTATTGTTACCAATATTTATTCATTCTTCTTTTAATCTTACTTTTGCGCAATATTTGTATATATTCCCCAATATTTTGCACATCTGCACGATTTTGCACAATTATTGAAAATGCTGCTTTGCACCTTTTTGCACTTGTACAGGTCTTTCGTCTCCATATTTATTGAAAGTATATAGGAAATTCATCTACAATGCATTATGTTACCTTTCTTGTTGTCTGGTTTATCATTGAGGATTTATCCTGTCATACCAATGTATTTATACAATGAGTTTTGTTTCCTTTTGCACTATGTCAACAATAATATATTTTCGTATTATACCATATATTGAAAAACCTGTTATTATGTATCATATATCTGCTTTCGGTTTTAACAAACCATTGTGCAATACGATATATATGTTTTTCATTATATCAACGAAGTCTGTTTTCCTGGTCTATTATCACGTGATCAGGATGTGGGTGTACACCATGCAGCACTTTAAAAATAGTCAGTGTGACTTTACTCCGTATGTGAACAAGGGCTCTCGAGCCCGAAACGCGTCATGTTATGCTGAGAGAAATGGTCGAACAAACACCTTGCCTGAAGAGTCTTGTGGTCCGTCTCTCCTTCTTCGCCGTTTGGAGGTTGTGGGAGTTCCAACATATCATATATATATTCCCTTGACTAATTAATTCAGCTATAACACGCAAATACACATTGGTATGATGTCGGCCGACAACATGATTGAACGCGAGGAAGCAGCATTAAAAATGTTTGCGGACAGTCCCCAAGCACTCGCTAACACACGGGACAAGACTAACAGTGAACCTATGACGAAAAACAGCACTATTAAAGAAAAAATCAAAATACTTGAAAAAAAGTTACGCAATGAACAAAGCAAGTGGTGGGAAGCCAAATCCTTACAGAGTTACCTTGATGTAAACCGGATTCCCAGAGGATTGCGCATTCTGATGGCGCCGAATTATGAGAGACCCAACCCTGAGATGATGAAGGAATGGGCGGACAGCAATCTAGAGGCATCACGTCGTCTGGTACAAATCCTGGTCAAGTACGCAGAAATTGACAGGGCACAGTTATTAAAAGATATTGCTGTACTACAAGATGAATTACAAACTATGGAAGATAACGAGGAGAAGAAAAAACTATTGGAAGAAATGAAAGAGAGACTGAGAAAGGAACAAACGAAAATAATGGATAGGAAAGCTTATAAATTCCAAAGGGATCGTAACGATTACGAGTTGGGCCAAATCTTTACCTTCTCTAGAAAATATGATTCCTATAGGGGCCCTAAAGTCAGGTCTCTCAACATATCGAAAGCTACAACAAGCAATAGAGAACAGGGTGACTCAACCAGATCGGATATCAGTACATATACTTGTAGCGAATCGGAATCGGAACAACGTTCCAAAGTTCCGAATACTACAGCTAAACTACATCCGGGGGAAGAGATGCATTTTTTATGTCAGGAAAGGATGCAATCCCTACGCCCCCGCGCTCTAAAGAATCACAAAGAAAACTTGCCAACTACAAGCGCAGGCAGAGGTACAGGACGCGGAGGCGGCACCTATTACAAAAAGAGAGGCAGAGGCCAGTGGAAAGCGAAGAATTAACAACTGCTGACGACGCCACTATTATTAATCTAACAAACGTCGTTCTCACTCAGGATGAGGAACATATTCTGAAACTTGGCCTCTCCTACGCCGCACAGTCCAATTTCAACTATATTGACACTAGATTTGATACCTACAAAGCCATACGCAAATTGAAACTTCGTAAATTTCATGCGTTGAGAAACACGAATAAAGCAACACCTGAAACCAGTGTAACAATTGATACAGGATCTGTTTCAGAATCCCAGATACCTAAAGAAATTTTCGATTTATGGCACGATAATGGAGCTGGCTCCCAGGATGTCACACAAACATTGTTATCCAATGATGAGTATGCATTTCTTAAAACCGATTATCCTAAAGTTCCATTCATCTATTTTAACCCGAAAGTACATAAGGACATGGCCAATCCTCCTGGCAGGCCAATCATATCGGCCAGAGGGGGCCTCCTGGAAAAAACTTCTGTATATATTGATTACTTTCTACAGGGATATGTCAAATCACTTGATTCATACATTCAAGATACTGGTGACTTTTTACTTAAACTACAAAAGATTGAATGGAAGATGGGATATTGGATGCTTTCACTTGATGTGTCGTCCCTTTATACCAGCATAGTACACAAAGATGGCATGGCAGCGGTTGATTATTATTTATCCAAGAGGGATGAACAATTCACAGATCACACTAACATGCTTCTAGAAATGTTAAAAATATGCCTCAATAACAACGTATTCATGTATAATAATCTGGTATATCGGCAGCTCCAAGGAGTAGCTATGGGGGCCAGCTTCTCTCCAAGCTATGCATGTTTGCACATGGGAGCATGGGAGGAGCTGGTCCTCAGAACTGAGCATAAAGACACAATAGACTCAAATGTAATTGCATGGTATCTTTATATAGGCGACCTTTTTGTGGTATGGGGTGGAACTAGAGAAGCAGCGGTAGAATTTGTTAGGTCCATCAATACGAATGATTCCAATCTCAACTTTACAGTAAGTATGAGTCAGACAAATGTCACATTCTTGGACACGGAGGTTTACATCCTAAATGGGGCCATTGAAACTAAATTGTATAGAAAGGAAACAGCAGGAAATACCATTCTGCATGCTGCCAGTGCTCACCCCCAGCATCTTATCACCAGTATACCCTATGGTGAGATGCTTCGACTCCGCAGGGTTTGCAGCAATCAAATGGAATTGGAGGCGGCCCAAGCAGCCAGTAAGATTAGATTCCTTCAACGGGGCTACTCTGTCAAGACTATTGAGGGGGCCATCAGTAGATCCCGAACTAAATCTAGACAGGATTTACTCAACAAGTATGACATTACGATGAACAGTAAGTTAACAAGCCAATCAAATGCTGAACCTCAAAATGACTTCAGGATTATAACTGGGTTCAGTAAACAACACTCTGATCTCTATCGTATTTTTAACCGTAATTGGCCCATTCTTTTAAGTGACCCCATATTAGGCCCAACATTACCTCGTAGAGCGACTGTTACATTCAGTCGTGCATCTTCTATGAAAGACCACATAGTTGATACTAATCCTGAAATCATGGAAAAGACCAGCTGGCTCCAATCGAATGGGGTTTTTTTCAAATGCAAAATGTGCAAAGCGTGCACACATGGGGTTAATACTAAACATTTTAAGGACGGTTTTAGTGACAGAAAACATAATATTGAGAAGTTTTTAACATGTAAAACTGAATACGCTATATATGTGCTCCAATGTCCGTGTGCACTCAGGTACGTAGGCAGTACCAAATTGGAGGTACACAAACGAATCCTTCAGCACCTGAGGGCAATCACGAACCAAGACAACACTTACCCAGTGGCTCGACATTTTAAGGATGCACACCGTAGTAACAACAGGGATTTAACTTTTTTTGTTATTGACTCTGTGCCACCGAGCAGACGCGGGGGAAATAGAGAAGCAAGATTAAGGCAGTTGGAAACTAAATATATACTCCAGCTAGACTCTAAATTCCCGGTTGGGCTCAATGTCACAGAGGACCTGCATACCATTTTACATTAAAATCATACTTCTCATTCTTTTTATATATATACTATGGAGGGTATTTTATGGCATCAATGCATATCAAGTCTGGACATAATGATTGGTATCTAACCAACCCATCAGTGGTTTTTATCAAGAGGTTTTTTATATTAGTGTGGGATAATATTTTAACCTTTTTATACTCTATTTATTGTTTTATTATAATGAATAGTTACTAATCATGAAGACAATTAAGTCAGCGTTGGGATGTTCAAGAAAATTGTACACTTCATTTTTATCTTGTATCCATGCGGCAACAATAGGTGATTGCATTGAGTCATGTACACGAATTTACCTTATAGTCATAAAATCTAATGTAGCTCTAACTGATCAACCCCATGAAGCATCTTTAACTCCTAGTGTTAAATCACCTTCTAAACTCGGTAAACATCGATATTTGCGTACCCCTCATCTGTATTCCTTTACAGGGGTCAATTTCACTAAATATCATACTGGCATGAACCTACTAAATAGTATCAGAGTATCTGGTAGGATTGATGCGTCTACGTCAGAGAAAAAGGTATCTGCAGCTGGGACCAGCAGCAGATTTCCTTCCCTACTTGCACTTTCTTTGCACTTTCATTGCACTTTTCTTATTGGACCGCGTCTTTACTGTTTACATATGTATTTATATATTTTATAGGTTATTTATGAAACAGCTATTTATGTAAAATGACTGAGTGTTAAATTATTAGATAATATGTTAATTTATTGGCATTTATTTGCACTCAGCACACTTCCTCGTATTCGTGCACAATTGCAGGGATCTGCAATTTGATAGGTTTGTAAGACCATGACACATGGAGTTTCCTCAATGTTTTTTTGGGGATTTATCCCGCTATTTGAAAAATTATGCAGACTCTAACAGGTCTTTACATCCTTACTGGAATTCTATTTGGCCATACGGGTCTCCTATTTAGAGTCCATTAGGAACTGCACTTATCCCATATTTATGCGGTTCAGGGGAAAAGTGATATTATAAAATAGGAGTTGGCCAAAACCAATGGGTATATTTACGTTAGCATCAAATTGATTTTTGTATAACGTTTTTTCTTTTGAATTCCTGTTGGTATTTTACCAATTATTATGTGTTTTGTACGTATGACAAAACTAAAAAAATATTGCAAATTTTGTAAAGTATATTCTTGTGTACAAAGTGCATGTCTTGGATTGTTGACTGTATTCCGAGAGTCTGCTTTCTCTTTCCATGTCAAACCATATCACGTGCCGAGTACCGTTCTTCCTACTTAAGGAAGTGATTTGTATTTGCATGTTGTCATGTGATCAAGGCTCAGGGAGAGCCGAAACGTTATGGCGACATCTTTGCAGTTGAGCGATTAAAATCTTTGCACGAAGAAGTTGGTCCGTGTTTGTAATTTCTGACCAGAGGCTACGTGGAGGCAGCCCTGCCAGGGGTACAATTGAACTGATATATATATATATATATATATATATATATATATATATATATATATACATAGCTATATATACAGTGGGACTTTTGAGTTTACTTAAAGATGCAGGCACTATCCTTGCACTTATTCATTCACTGAGGCATTACCCATGCACTCATCACTCACCCAGTCATTACTCATGCACTCATCCTATCACCCAGGCAGTACTGGTGCGCTCATCCAATCAACCAGACACAACTCATACATTCTTCAAATCATCCAGGCACTACCGTTGCACTCCTCCTTTTACTCAGGCAGTATGCTTTCGCTCATCCAGTCACTCAAATGATCCAAGCACTACCCATGCACTCATTCATTCACTCTGGCATTATCCATGCACTCATCCATTCATCCAGGCACTACGCATGCACACATCCAATCTCCCAGGCAGGACCCTCTCATTCATCCATTCACTCAGGTACTATGCATGCGTTCATCCATTCAGTCGGGCAATATCCAAACACTCATCTAATGACTGAGGCAGTACACTTGCACTCATCCATTCACTCATGTATTTACCGAGGCACTAACCATGGACACATCCAATTACTACCCTCGCACTCATCTGTTCACTCGGGTACGACGCATGCGCTCATCAATTCACTCAGGCACCACCCATGCCCCGATTAAGTCAACCAGCCATTATCCATGCACTCATCCATTTTCTCAGGCACTACCCTCATCCATTCACAGAGGTACTACCCATACACTCATCCAATCACCCAGGCACTATCTATGTACTCACCCAATCATGCAGTCACTATGCATTCATTCACCCCATGGCCCAGGCACTATCTATGCACTCATCCAATCACCCAGGGACTACCTTTGCACTAATGCAATTACCAAGGCACTACCTTGCACTCATCCAGTCACTCAGGCGTTATCCTTTCACTCCTTCATTTACTCAGGTACTACTGTTGCTCTGATCCATTCACTCGCGCACTACCTATACATGCATCTATTCACCAAGGAACTAACCATGCACATATCGAATCAACTAGGCACTAGCCTTCTATTCATCCATTCACCCAGGCACTACACATGTGCTTATCTATTCACCCAGCAACTATCCATGCATGTATCCAATCACCCAGGCAGTACCCTTAAACTCCTCAATTCACTCAGCTGCTACCCATGCACTTATCCATTCACCCAGGCATTACCCATATAGTCATTCATTCACACAGGCATTTTCCATGCACTCAGCCATGTATCCAGGCACTACTCATCCACTCTTCAAATCTCCCAGGCAGTACCCATGCAGTACCCATGCACTCATCAAATCACCCAGGCATTATCCATGCACTCACCTAATCACCCAGGCACTAACCTTGCACTCATGCAGTTACCTAGGCACTACCTTGCACTCATCCAATCACTCAGGTGTTACTCATTCATTTACTCAGGCAGTACCCTTGCACTCATCCATTCTCTCAGGCACTATCTATGCTCTCTCCCAATCTCCTAGGCACTATCCATGCACTCATCCAATCACCCAGGCACTATCCATGCACTCATACAATCACCCAGGCACTACCCTTGCACTCATTAATTCACTGAGGCATTACCCATGCACTCATCCAGTCATTACTCATGCACTCATCCAATCACCCAGGCAGTACTCATACATTCTTTAATTCACCCAGGCACTACCGTTGCACTCATCTGTTCAGTTTACTTAAAGATGCAGGCACTATCCTTGCACTTATTCATTCACTGAGGCATTACCCATGCACTCATCACTCACCCAGTCATTACTCATGCACTCATCCTATCACCCAGGCAGTACTGGTGCGCTCATCCAATCAACCAGACACTACTCATACATTCTTCAAATCATCCAGGCACTACCGTTGCACTCCTCCTTTTACTCAGGCAGTATGCATGCGCTCATCCATTCACTCAGGCACTACCCATAAACTAATCGAATGATCCAGGCACTACCAATGCACTCATTCATTTACTCTTGCAATATCCATGCACTGATCCATTCACCCAGACACTACGCATGCACACATCCAATCACCCAGGCAGTACCCTTCCACTCATCCATTCACTTAGGCACTATTTATGCATTCATCCATTCACTCGGGCATTCTCTGAACACTCGTTTAATGACCCAGGCACTACACTTGCACTCATGCATGCACCCAGACACTAACCATGTGCATATCAAATCACTCAGCCAGTACCCATGCATTCATATATTCCCTCAGGCAGTACCCACACACTCATCCAATCACCCAGGCACTATCCATGTACTCACCCAATCATGCAGGGAATACCCTTGCACTAATGCAATTACAGAGGCACTACATTGCACTCATCCAATCACTCAGGCGTTGTCCTTCCAATCATTCATTCACTCTGGTACTATAGTTGCATTGATCCATTCACTTGCGCACAACGTATGCACTCATCTATTCACCCAGGCACTACCTTTCTACTCATCCGTTCACCCAGCACTACCCATACACTCATCGAATGATCCAGGCACTACCCATGCCCTCATTCATTCACTCTGACATTATCCATGCACTCATCCATTCACCCAGGCACTATGCATGCACATTTCCAATCACCAAAGCACTACCCTTGCACTCAACAATTCACTCAGGCACTATTCATGTGTTCATAAATTCACTCAGGCACTATCAAAACACTTGTCTAATGACTCATGCACTGCACGTGCACTCATCCATTCACTCATGCATTCACCCATACACTAACCATGCACATACCGAATCACTCAACCAGTACCCATGCACTCACCTATTCACTCAGGCACTACCCACGCACTTATCCATTCACCCAGCCACTATCCATGGACACATCCAATCACTCAGGCACTACCCTTGCATTCATCTGTTCAATCGGGTACTATGCATGCGCTCATCCATTCACCCAGCCATTATCCATGCACTCATCCATTCACTCAAGCACTACCGTTTCACTCTTCCATTTATTCAGGCACTACATTTGCACGTATCCGTTCAGCCACACACTACCCATATGCAATCACCCAATCATTATGTTTGCACTCATCCAATCACACAGAAACTACTTATGAACTCATAGATTTACTCAAGCACCGCTGCTGTGCTCATTGTAACATCCATGCACCAGTTGCGCACTCATTCAATTACCCATACACCAGTCCTAAACTCATTCCAACATATATACATACTTTATCTTTTTTTAACTGTAAAAGGTGGTTCCCCCCCCCCCACACAGTCCTGAGGAAGACCCCCCTGTAAGGTGGACAGTTACCTACTTATCCTTGGGGTCGAAACGTCGACACGATTACCTTATGCCAGCTCTAAACAACGGATATTCTTGTACTGTGTTTTATCTAACTGCATGGCTGTGTGTTAATTATACGAAAATCCATGTAAACAGTGGCTTAATAAATTAGCCCGTTTTGTATATCGTACTTTAATCCTCTGAATTGCACCAATTATTTTGTTCCCCTATATACACACCAATTCCGCACAATTCACCTTTATCCCCGTACCTCTTTTTTTTCTCTTCCCTTCTGTGCACATTGCTAATAATAATTAATGTATTTTTTGATAACATTTGCTAAAAATGAGGGTGTGATTAAATAACACTTCTCAGTTCATTGTTGTTTGTATGTTTTCTTGATGTATTGCTAGTCTTTTCTCTTGTGTTCAAATAGTGCTTACTGGGACCACTTCCTATTGTACTGTTGTCTACTGCCAGCACGGAGTCTGGGAAGCACTGCGACCCTAGCCCTGAATCTCCCCAGCGCTGTGACCCCGGAGCGCTGAGAACCTGTGAGCGCTGCTGCGGCTGCTGGGGAACCTAAGGTAAAGCGCTGTGCTCGAGACTCCTGCTATGGGCCATGAGTGCTGTTTCTGCTAAGCACGACGCCCAAAACAAATCCTGTCACCGTCCCTGAGCCTGGTACCGGCTGAGCGCTGAACTGGCCGACCCGTAGGGAAGGCTACGCGCTGCTGCCCAAGATCACCGCCGCAGCCCCGCGTTACGAGAAGAGAAGAGCGCTGTCCGCCCAAGATCACCTTCGCAGCCCCGCGTTATGAGAAGAGAAGAGCGCTGTCCGCCCAAGATCACCGCCGCAGCCCTGCGAGACACGAGAAGAAGCGCTGCTTTGCCCCAAACTTACCGCCGCCCGGGGCTGGTGATGGGCCGGGATCCGTGCCGCAGAGGAGGACGGCAGCCTGACCCTGAATCCCGCTGCGGTCCCCGGAGTCAAGGGAGGGCCGCCGCGGTGTCGGCACAGGACGCGTTAGGCCAGAAGCGCGAAGGAAGGCATTGCCCGGCAACCGGGCGCCGGCCGCGTCATTGGCCACGCCCCCAGGCAGCCTCGACCTCATTGGCTCTCGGGCCCCATAGTAACCAGGAAGCCCGGAGCCCGCCCAGGCCTCGAGGAGGGGGCTCCGAGGAGTACGGGAGCCCCTGACCTCCCCTGGCCGGGGCGGAAGACGTGGAGCAGTTGAGGAAGCCTCGCCTCTCCTCCCCGCCAGGTAACATCCCCAGGGAGGGAGGTGGTCCCCCTCGTCAGTCGCGGAGCTGCCAAGGTGCGACTGACTGAGGTAGCAGCCCCGAGACCGGCCCCCGCGCCTAAGAGAGTTAAGTGAAGCAGAAGAGGCTGCAGTTACTCCCCCCCCCCCCCTGCTGGCCAGAGCTGACACCTCCAAAGGGGCATGGTACCGGTATTGAATATATGCCTGCAGGGGATAAGTGGCTCCTATTGATACCCCCGGCAGCAGAAATGGTAACTGGATTAATTCCCTACATGCATAAGAGTTGTTGCCTTGATGTTGCCTCCTTGAATACATGCATAAGAGGCGTTGCTTTGATGTTGCCTTATTGAATACATGCATAAGAGATATTGCCATATTGAACACATGCCTAGGAGATGTTGCCTTATTGACTAGGCGCAAAAGAGATGTTGCCTTTATTAAATAAGTACCTAAGGAATGTTGCTCATGTTGTTCGCTTATCTGCCTTACAGTTGTGCCTCGTGCTGCATATGTGACTGAGCTGTATTACATGCACCTGCATAGGTAATGTTGCCTTTATTGACCCTGTGCAAAATAAATGTTACCTGTAGTGACCTGAGGTTATAGACCCAGTTTATCCTGACCCTGTGCGAGCTTCGCATTTCTAGTCCTGACAAGACATAGATAAAGATACTTGTTTTTGTCAAAGAACTTGGAGTGGTGTCTATTTTTTGCGTGTACATTACTGAGTCAGTGTGAGTGTGTGCTGCACAATTACTTCACACCTAACCTTGGAGTAACTTCCTGCCAAGCTACCGCGTCAGAGCCGGTGGTCCCTGGGACCTTCCGTTTCTAACAATAGGGTATCATTGTTTAATCATTTTAAGATGGCTAGCACTTTGGTTCTAACATGGTGGCCATGCTAGAACTTTTAAACCATGATACACTATGTACAATACCATTAAAAGATAGCCACCTGTGGTCGTGTTTAATTTTATTTGTTATTGAAAACATATGTCCTCTCCCCTCCCATGTTTAGGCTGCAGCATGTTTTCCTTTTTTGTCTTGTATTCTTTTAAGTTATCTTGCATATGTTGTGTATTTTGTGTGTCGCTGTTTTACTGTGGTTGTGTAAGTAGGTGGATGCAAGAACGAGTTAGATAGTGGACGAAAGGATGTGTGAGTGGTAGGATGAGTGACAAAGAGCAAGTTTAATGCATTATTGAGTGCCTAAACCCATGAATGAATGAAGAGGAACCTTCATTTATAAGGATAGCCTCTTGACGTTGCCAATGCTTTTGTTTTTTGACTTTTTTCTTGACTTCTCCTTACAAAAGAACAAATACCAAAACATAAAAATATATTTTTGGGTGAGTAAACCTAATAGATAAAAAAATAACAAAGAAGAGAAAAGAAAAGAGAAAAGGGAGAAATAGGCTGGTTTAAAGAAAAATGCATACTCATGTGCGATCTGCATAGATGAAGTAATAAAAGTCTCAGGCTTAAATCATGACTATCAATAGATGTATATCTTTTCAGCAAGTGTTTTAAACACGATAGGTCAGTACTCCAGACTATAACAGAGATTTTGGTTTATGCATATAGTCACCCAAAAGACAGAATCTTGGCTATTGCCCTTATAAAGCATTTGCACCATCTCATAAACAATCCAGGACCATCATGTATAGACTGACATTTTCCAGCAGCATAAGATCAATTTTGAAGTGGTGACCAGTAGAAAAGTGCAAATTCTCTTCACATAGGTCTTCCCCCTTGGAGATAGCAAAAGCGTCTAAGCATGATCAGATTTGTCTGAAAATGAGGTCTGAGTCAACGATTTTGTTGACAACAGGCATTATCTCCAGTTTGAACACTCTACTTACGTTACACTCAGCCTTCATATGTAAAAGCACATTTCCGTATTCATTAAGGTGCCAGCTTTTTCTGTTCTCCCTCAGCCCTATTTTGAAAGGTTTTTATAGTTTAGGTGAGTTACAATGGATTAATTTCTGATTGCTTTGCATTGGCCCTGGTATACACCTTGGTTCAGATGTACAAACCTTTTTAGTGGTGGCAAACCAAATTACTTGCTACATTAGTGGTTTGGCAACTGGGAAAATGTACTAAACACATTTACAGAATCACAAAAGTATTTGCGATTCGGTAAATTAGTTTAGAAAGGGTTATTTAATTGTTGTTTGGAAGGGATATGTTGTGGGTCTCTTTTCCAAATACTGATTCGGGATAAATGGTTTGTGACTGTGAATCCGGTTGTGAACTTTTGATAATGGGGCCCCTTCCCTTTTACAAATGTTTTATAAGCATTGTGAGCAACTAGACATTGATCCAGGGAACTACTGCAAACTCTCAAAGAAACTTTTAGAAAAAATGAAACTTTGTTTTAAAGCAGCCCTTGTCAATCACAGACAAGGTGGTCTGCTGACCCTCACAGGCCACCATACCTGTGATGTTTCTCCAGTCAGAGTGAGTCACAATTTGCAACCTACCTCATAAATATTAATGAGGTACGTTGGTTTGGAAGGTGTGAAGCTAAGTTGTCCTTGGAGCGAAAGAGAATGAGAATGGAGCATGAGAGGATGTTGAGGGAGTTAGAGATCAAGGCAAAGGGCTTAGAGATCGCTCCATCTGGTGGCAGCGCCTTCAGAAAGCAGAGTGTATATTCTCAAGGATGTCATCAAAGATTTCCACAAGCATGTGGATATTGGGCAGTGGTTGGCAGCCTATGAGATAGCAATATTGGCCCACCGCGTCCCTGAGAAGGATTGATGAGCTGGGTTGTCGGGCCGCTTTGTGAGTGAGGGGAGGGATACTTTGTTAGACCTGCCCAGTGAGAATAGGATGTCTTATGCCCACATGAAGGAAGCCCTGATGACAAGGTATGGTTTAAATGTAAATTGATACTTGTATAGCGCACTACTCACCCGCAAGGGTCTCAAGGCGCTTGTACGAATACCGCTGTGGAACCCATCCTGGCTTTCCCTGTGAGGCGTCCACTCCTGGGCACCCCCAAGGTGGAGGCCAGGCATCCTTAGCGTTGTGGGGGCCGTTGTGGAGATTAAGCAAGGTATTGCCCAGAGTTGCAGAGTGGGACTCCATGATTGGAATGGCACCGAGGCGAGAATTATCAGGTCCGTGGAATTTTTGAGCCCAAGACCCGCCGAGGCGGGGAATTGAACCCTGGTCCCAGGCTAGACCTCTGCATCAGGGTCTGCCGCTCTAACCATTGAGCCACACTTCTCCACTCTGCCGCTCTAACCATTGACCCCAGAACTCTATAGACAGAGGTTCAGGAGTTGCAAGAAGCTGGAGGGAACCACTTGGGTGGAATATGTGTCTTTCTGTTGCAAAGCTATGGATGGTTGGGTGAAGGGTAGCAAAGTGGATACTTTTGAAGCACTCTATGATTTGTTTGCATGGGAGCACTTGTCTGCTAATTGTTTTCCCGAGCTACGCCAGCACCTTGTTGATAGCAAGTTAACTAACCCTAGGAAGCTTGCTGAGGAGGCGGACTGCTGGGTCAGTACCAGGGTCCACAAGGATCATGTGGGAGATTCCGCCAAGGGTGGGCAGGGTCCCCAGCAGAAGGGTGGGGGGGACAAGGGTAAACAGAGGGAGTTCCAGAAAGGCCCCCAAGTAATTCCCATGGGAACCAAGGGAAGGGTTCCCAGCCTCCCCCTGAAAAGAAGCAAGAGGCCCCGACAGGTAAACCTGTTCAGAAGAGCCCCTACAAGTGCTTTACGTGTGGTCAAGTGGGCCACCGTTGGTATGATGCACAGTGTCCCATGAAGGATTCCAAAGCACCACCACGTGCACCACCCCGTCAGTTTGGCGAGTGTAGCCCTGGGAGGGGAGAAGATGGGTGCCCAAGGTGGGTGGGGTCCCGCAGAAATGTCCCTTGTCTCATTAGGAGATTTTGAAATGGTCCCCAAGATTCAGCTGCCTGATAACACTAAGAAATACAGGCAGTGGGTGACCATCAATGGCCATAGAGTGGAGGCTCTTAGAGACACCGGAGCCAGTGTGACAGCTGTCAGGTGTCACTTGGTGTATGAAGAGCAGGTGGCCCCAAATGCAATTTACCCAGTTGTTGCCGCTGACAACACAGAGCCACTGCAAGGTGGCTCAGGTTCCTTTTGAGTGGGGGGGGGGGGGGGTCCTCTGGTACTCTTCAAGTAGCTGTGAGGCCAGCCATGCCTGTGGATTGTCTGTTGGGCAATGATTTGGAAAGCTCCCCTTGGGCTAAGGTGGAGAAGAAGGCTCATTTGGAGATGTTTGGTCTGCCTGAGTGGGTGTGTGTAACCGCTCGGTCTATGGCAGCCAGTAAGGGTGTTGAGGTTCTGGAGCCTGAAAGTATGGCCCAGGGACCTGTCTTAAAGAGAAAAGGTTGGGGGCGCGGGAAACCAGCCCCCATTGTTCCCACGGTCCAGGAGGAGGCATACCTTGAGGGGGATGCCCTGGAACCTACAGAGGAACAGGTTGCTGAACTGGGGGACCTGCCTGAGCTGACCCATTGGCAGCAGGGAAGAATTTTG
This sequence comes from Triturus cristatus, assembly GCF_964204655.1. Lineage (NCBI taxonomy): Eukaryota > Metazoa > Chordata > Amphibia > Caudata > Salamandridae > Triturus > Triturus cristatus. The sequence continues at coordinate 20,909,764 of NC_140580.1, read as the reverse complement.
TGCAGAACAGAGGAAGTGCCCTTCTCTTGAGGGTTTGCGGCGACAGGCCACAAACCAGGCAGCAGGTGATCAGTCTGGATCACATTGGATCTACTGAGAGAACGACCTCCTGTATAGCGAGCCTAAGGTTGCTGAGCCTGGGTCAGCCCGTGTGCTGGTGGTACCCCAGCGCTTCAGAGCCTTTCTATTGGGGTTGGCTCATGATGTACCTTTAACTGGGCATCTGGGGCAGGACAAGCCCTTTGAAAGGCTTGTCACCCACTTTTATTTGCCCCGGATGCGGACGAGTTCAGACACTCATTGTAGGAAATGTCAAACTTGCCAAGCAAGTGGGAAAAGTGGGAGGAGGCAAAAGGCCCCTCTCCAACCTTTCCCTGTAGTCAGTACCCCCTTTGAACGGGTGGGCATTGACATTGTGGGGCCACTGGACCCCAAGACAGCCATGGGCAACAGGTTTATCCTGGTCTTGGTGGACCATGCTACCCGGAAGCCATCCCGCTCAGGACAGTGACGGCCCCCGCGGTGGGACGTACACTGATAGAGATTTTCTCCCGTGTGGGGTTCCCCAGAGAGGTGCTGTCTGGCTGAGGTACAAACTTCATTTCCAATTATATGAAGTCCCTGTGGCAGGAGTGCGGTGTGACTTACAAGTTCACCACTCCTTACCACCCCCAAGGTAATGGGCTGGTTGCGAGATTCAACCGGACCTTCAAAGGCATGATTATGGGTCTTGAGGAACCACTGAGGCGCAAGTGGGACGTCCTCTTGCCATGCCTGCTTTTTGCTTACCGTGAGGTGCCACAGAAGTCCCTAGGGTTCAGCCCCTTTGAACTGCTGTATGGACACCCGGTAAGAGGACCTTTGAGTCTGGTCAAGAAAGGCTGGGAGCAATCTCCCAGGAAACCTCCACAGGATGTATACAGTTACATGCTGGCCTTCAGGAACTAGACTCTGCGCTTCAGACTGCTCGCTCAGGCGAATCTGGAGGCCAGCCAGGAGGAAATGAAGCGGTGGAAAGATCAGAATTCCACTCTGATTGAGCTTCAACCTGGACAGAAAGTTTGGGTCATGGCCCCTGTAGAGCCTTGTGCGCTCCAGGACAGGTGGACTGGACCATTTGAGGTGGTGGAGCACAAAAGTAATGTCACCTAACTGGTGAACTTGCAGTCTCCAAGGAACCCTTTGCGGGTCCTGCATGTTAACCGCCTGAAGCCCCACTTAGAAAGGCCCGAAGTGGGCATACTCCTAGCGACAGATGATGGAATGGAGGAGGAGACCGAGCCTCTTCCTGGCCTCCTGTCTGCAACAGAGCAAGATGGGTCAGTGGATGGTGTCAGCCTCTCTGCCAAACAGACTCCTGATCACCAGCAAGATTGTCGCCAACTGTTGGGGCAATTCTCTGATTTGTTTTTACAGGTTCCTGGTGTCACTGAGTGGTGCTTCCATGATGTGGACACTGGGGACAGTCCTCCTGTGAAGCACAAGGCTTACAGAGTGACTGACAAGGTCAGAGCTTACATCAAGGAGGAAGTCTCCCAAGATGTTTGCCTTAGGGGTGATTGAGTCCTCTAACAGTCCTTGAGCCAGCCCAGTGGTCTTGGTCCCAAAGGCTGCCCAGCCTGGTGCCAAACCCAAACTCCAGTTCTGTGTGCACTACCGAGGACTCAATTCAGTCACCAGGACTGATGTGCACCCCATCCCCAGAGCTGATGAGCTCATTGATCGGTTAGGGGCTGCACGGTACCTCAGCACGTTTGATTTGACATCTGGGTACTGGCAGATCGCCTTACCTGATGGGGCCAAAGAGAGGTCCGCATTCTCCACACCAGATGGGCACTACCAATTCTGGGTTATGCCCTTTGGTATGAAGAAAGCCCCTGCCACCTCTCAGAGGTTGGTCTACCAGGTGTTGGCTGGACTGGAGGATTTCAGTGCCGCCTACCTGGATGACATTGCAGTGTTCAGCGCCAGTTGGGAAGAACACCTGTGCCACCTCTGGGAAGTGTCATGGCACTGCGAAAGGCTGGCCTAACGATCAAGGCGAGTAAGTGCCAGATCGGGCAGCGTTCCGTGGTGTACTTGGGGCACCAGGTAGGGAGCGGCCAGGTGGCGCCCCTGCAACCCAAGATTGATACCATCCTGACATGGGAACCCCCAAAGACTCAGACACAGGTGAGAGCCTTTTTAGGACTCACGGGGTACTACAGGAGGTTTGTCTAGGGGTATGGCAACATTGTTGCATCCTTGACTGAGCTGACTTCCAAGAAGCAGCCCAAGAAAGTGAACTGGACTGACACCTGTCAGAAGGCTTTTGATGCCCTGAAGACTGCCATCTACACAGCACCCGTTCTTCAGACGCCCAACTTCTCAAAAGAATTCCTTGTTCAAAAAGACGCTTCAGAGCATGGTGTGGGGGCTGTTCTATCACAGATTAATGAGGAGGGCCTAGATCCAACCTGTAGCCTTCATCAGTAGGAGGTTACTTCCACGGGAACAGAGGTGGAGTGCAATTGAGCGTGAGGCATTTGCTGTGGTCTGGGCGCTGAAGAAGTTGAGACCATACCTGTTTGGGACTCACTTCTGGGTTCAGGCACACCACAGGCCCTTCAGATGGTTGATGCAGATGAGGGGTGAGAACCCAAAGTTGTTGAGGTGGTCCATTTCCCTACAGGGGAGTGACTTTACGGTAGAACACCGCCCTGGTACAGAACACGCCAATGCTGATGGTCTGTCCAGATTTTTCCGCCTTAGTGAAGAGAACTCCCAAGGGGAAGGGTAGTTCTCCCCACATTTCAGCTGGAGGGGACAAGTGTTAGACCTGGTACCCTTCCATTTTTTCTGATTGCCTCCTCTGTTTTTGATATGTTTTGCTGGTTTAGATGCTTAGGGCACGGTGCCCCTGCTATTCAGTGCCACAGTGCAAGTGCTCCCTATGGTAAATTGATGTATTGATTAGTGGCTCAGTGATTGGATTATTTGATTTACTTGTCAGACCCTAGTACAGTGCACCATGTGTGCCCAGGGCTTGTTAATTAAATGCTGCTGGTGGGCTTGCAGCACTGTTTGTGCCACCCACAGAAGCAGTTTGTAAAGTGTGTCTCAGGCCTGCCATTGCAGAGACTGTGTGCAGTCTCTGACTGCCATGTTGACTGGCCAAGTGCACCCACTTGCCAGTCCATAAACCTTCCCTTTTCTTCATATCAGACACCCCTATGGTAGGCCTAAGGGCAGGTTGCATTGTAAGTATAAGGTAGAGCATGCCCTGGTGTGTGTGGCATGTCCTAATAGTGAATTACAGCCATTTTCGTTTTTCACTATTGCAAGGCTACCTTTTCCCCATAGGCCAGAATGGGCAGTTTGATTATTAAATTTTATAATCCTAACTGACTCAGGGGACTAGGTAGAAATTCGAATTTAGTATGCCTGAACTCAGAATGATAAAATACATCTTTTAGTGAAGTTGGTTTTAACATTGTGTTTGAAAATACCACGTTTAGAAAGTAGGTATTTTCTTGCTTAACTGTCCAAGCCTGCCTCTGCTAGGTTTGTGTATTGTATGTCTGGAGTTTGAGTGACAGGGGCTGGGGGATTCCAGGAGACACGGTGAGTCAGCACAGGGCAGAATAGAGGGATCTGCATGTAGATGGGTGGGAGGAGCTGCACCTGGAACCTGAATAGGGCTGTGCCTTCCCTCCACAATGCTGGCTCCACCTCCTGTGGTGCGTCTGATGTCCCTGGTCTGCACTGTGAAAGGAAAGGAGTCTTGTCAACAAAGTGCTCCTGGACTGACCAGAACTGGTTTGGACTAGGCAAAGGCCTCTCTGCCTTCAGAGAACAAAGACAATAGTAGTATAAATATGGGGATCCAGACCCCAAGACTTAAGAACACTTCTGGAACAACAAGACGCACCTCTGCCAAGGAGAAGAACCAAAGGAAGCTGTACGAGTTGTACTGCCCCCTGCCAGTGTGCTGTATTGCTGGGTTGGCCTACAGTGGTGTCTTCAGTGCCAAGGAGAGGAGAAGGAACTTTCAAAGGACTATCAGCATCTTGCAGAATATTACTCCAAGGGCTTGAACTTGTGCTTGCCTCCTGCTGAAGTCTCAGGGACAAAAGACTTCAGCACCAGCTCCCCTCTGAATTTCCTTGCTGGGAATTCTGTCTGCAGAAGCCTGCGTGTCGCTGGGAGCTGGAAGCGCGACTCAACGAGAAGAAGCGTGTCGCACTCGCAGCTTTTGTCGTCTCATCGCCGGAGAAACGTGTCGCCGCCGCATCACCAGATAAGTGTGTCTTCATCAAAGCTGTTACCCGACGCAGCCGCGGAGAAACGTGACACTGCCACAGAGGTCGCCGTCGCATCACCGGAGAAGCGTGTCGCAGGGCCTGACGCGGCTCCCAAAGTACAGAGTCGCTGCACGGCCGCCGGGCGTTCACGCATCGTCTACACGTCGTTGCATCAAGGGCACCATCTTATCGCATCGCACCGTATTTTTACATTGCATCGAGGCGCCATCTCGCCGCATCGCAACCGGGCCGCAGTACGAGAATCTACACATCACCTCCTCTCCGGTAAGGATCAAGACGCCTCCCCTACTCTGCGCAAGCATTGAGGCGCGACGCATCCTCTCCCCCGATGCAAGGAACCGACACATCTCCAACGCAGTGAGCCTTTTGTTTATTTTGCGTTACACATCCAGGTACTTTTGTGAGTACTTTGTCGCATTTACCACCAACTTGAACTAAGTTACTTCTACCATCTTTAAGTCAATTTTGAGTACAGTATTGTGGATTTTTGTCGTTTGAGGTCTTGTGTTAAGTCTATATAAAGAATAATTATTTTTATAAAACCTGTGTGGTGTCCATCTGTAGGGTTTTCACTGTATTACTGTATGTGTTCACAAATGCTTAACACACTGCCTCTGAGATAAGCCTGTCTGCTCGTGCCAAGCTACCAAGGGGGTGAGCAGGGGTTATCCAGTAGTGTAATCCCCTTTCACTGACTTAGAAGCAAGGGTCCCTATTTGGTCAAAGGTACCTACCTCTGCCAACTAGAGACCCCCAGTTCTAACAAAGAGGGAGAGCAGGTCCAGTCTTCTAGGCTCTTCTCAGGACGCGACAACAGATTCAATCCTTTTCTGATCTTCAATAGTTCCAGGAGTGTTATGAAGTGATTACCTGGATTGTCACATTTATGCCAGGCATGAGATAGTGGGTAGAAGCGACCCCTGTGGACCCCCTAACCGATGGGGTAAAGGTTTCCGGGGTTAATCCTATCCACTTTGGGCATTTTCAGGATGGCGAAGGTCTTCGGCTCCGAGGACTGGGGGTGTGTATGATGGTAATTCTAGTGTCCTACCACATGTATCACTAAGCTCCAGTCTGGTAGAACAAAGCTGTGTTTTCAGCAACCAGGCAGTGGATATACACACGTTTTGACATTCTGTGTGCCCCAAAAGTTGCATGTAAACTCAGCAGACCTGTCAAACAGGCTGTTGCACTGTAATGTCAAAAGGAGGCTCCTTGTGATTGTGACCTGACTGGCAAGGTGGACAAAAGAAGGGCCCTGCCCAAGTATTAGCTAACATTAGCCTATAACAGAGGAGGTCTCACTGAAGTGTGCCCCAAGTATCATATGAAAATCCGTCTCAAAAAGAGGTATTTTGAAAGGGCAACTTGCAGTTTTAAAACTGCACACCATGCTACAATGGTAGGCCTAGAGACAGGTTTTATAGTGCTACTGCAATGAATGTCACAAATAGTGCTGGCGCCTACTGGCAACATTTAATTTACAGACCCTGAGTACACTTCGTATCATATACTAGGGACTCATGAGAAAGTTAAATGTGCCAATCAGGAGTATACTAATGTTACTATGTTGACAGGAGGAGTGCAATTACATTACCACTGGTTAGCAGGGATAAAGTACACAGAGTTATTTAGTCAGTAAAAATAGAGTTCAACAAAAAGAGAAAAAATACGGGGTCACCCTTCAGAATGGACACATTTCCAGCATTCATTATTATACTAAAAAAACAGTGTCTGTAAAACTAACTAACGTTTAAACATTGGATAAGAGGGAAAATGATGTGTGAGAGCTTGCAGTGTCATCAGACATAACCAGATGGTACAAGGACAGGGGTCTACATTCTTTTGGTGGCTGGGCAGAGGCTGTGCCAGAATGGCAAGACATGATTCACCTGAATGTGGAGTCAGCAGTGGTAAACTAGCCAGCAAAAAGCACTATACAGCAGTCTGTGCACTATGTGTCTACATCCAGATGTGGAAGCCATGCTAACAGATTTGTGATTCTCCCAAATGGTTACGGTAAAAAGAGTGCATTTTTCTCTGACATCTAGATCCATTCCTGGAACTCCTGCATTTCTCATCATAGTCAGTCTGCTGTGCCACAGAAACTGCAATACAATTCTTAGACTGGCTCAAGAGAGGAAAGATCTTAACTACAGTATTCCCTCAATATCATTTGACCGAATCTCATGCAGTTGTTGCAGGAAGCAAGGAGTACATTCTCATCAATTAAGAAATATCTTGAACAGATGAAAATTCTATATCCTGTGGTGTACCTTGCTTGACTAATCACATGGTAAAGCCAGATACATATCTTCAATGATCCGCAACAAGCTGCGACAGTCCTTAACAAAAAAACAGTGGGGAGATTGTCAATGGTGGAAGCAGCGAGAAAGCGATGAGCCACAAGGAAGTGATATGGAATAGGAAGAAGACAGATTCCTTCAGTACACAACTTAAGTTACGGCGTGTTTAATGAAGCCAATTTTATAACTGATGGTCAGGCGTGGCAACAATCATTACTAAACTGTGTGTATAATATGTAACTATGGCTAAAATAGGTAGAAATGTGCTAAATACTTGCACCATTAGATCTTTAGGGTTGTTTGACTATACATCTACACTAACCTTTAGTGGATGGAATGCCTACCTGTCCTACAAAACGTTGCTGTGGTGCTAAATGAGCATCCTACATGTACAGAATTAAATGCACAAGATAATTTTATGTACTCGTGGGCATCAAACAGATATAGTCTGCATCAAAAATATGATTGCATGTAGCAGCCTGTGACTTTCATGATGAGGGGCTACATGCAAATCTCTGGTCTGCATGACATAAGGGGTGAAAATGTTGGCTGGTCTGGAAACCCCAAGATAAACCTTTTGAACCTGGTGTTATTGTTGGTGCTGTTACTGCTTGTCAGAGTTGTTATGCACAGTTTGATTGTCTAGGAATGAAATTCCTTAATGTGTTGGGGATCAGTGTGGGAGGGAGGGTGTAGGATCGTGATAGTTTTGTTTTAATCGAATATCCACAGACATTGCTTACCAAAGAAGTGAATTCATAGTCTGCATACAGGGAAGTCTTTCAGAAACTTATAGGTGCAAGCACAAAACAAAAAGGAAAATTAAGGAGATAGTTTGCATGTAAGGGTCATGGGTAAATTATCAACAAATGCTACACTTAATGGCTTATCGTGATAGACACACAGTCGATATTGTGTTCTTTCAGGACGTCCATCTCACCAAAGAAAGGGAATGTGGCTTTTCTAAAGAATGAAGTCTGTACCTATACTTCCACCTTATTCTGCCTTTTCCAGGGGGGTTGCTGTAATCGTCTAGCGAGTTGTTCCGTTCTGATAACTAAAGATGGCGCTAGCTGCGGAGGGGTGCTACATGATACTACAAAATACCCATCAGAGCAGACTCATAACACTGGTTAACTATACAAGCCTCATATGGATGACCCCTCATTCTTTCAGGAAGTAATGTCAAGATGCAATAAAGTGGAATCTCTGTCCCTTGCTTGAGGAAGGGGCTTTAGCCTCAGCCTGTATTTGAGACTGAACTGAACTGGTAGCGAACCACAGCTAGGGCTATAGAGATCCTGCAGCAGCTAATGAACCACCATGCAATACCAGAAATTGGGTGAGTTATACACATGTTGCATAGAGTCTCAGCCTCCAGGCCAGATTTTTGATAGCGGCGAGAGATGTGAGCAGATGGACAAAGGAAATCATGCACCTACCAAAAACGTACTCCAAACACTTCTAGTACTATTGGTGCTGTCACTGCCAGGACGTCTGCACTCTAACCGGCAATGGAAATTCTAGCCAGGGGCACTAATGGATGTGGTGTTCAAAGAGGAACTCAATACGTCCTAACAATACTGTTTACAAAGCAATGAGGGCATGACTGACTAGTATTTGATGCTTTGGCAGGCTTTTAAAGTAGTGATACGGAGAGAGTGCATTTCCTTAAATTCGGGAAAACCCAAATTAATACTAGATTAGACACATTGGTGCATAGAGATTTAGAGGGATGCTTGGGTCCACCGGAGATGCCCTAATCATCGCTGACATACAGTTGAAGCTGGCAGAATACAAGGAAGAGGCAGATGAGGTTAATGTAATAGTATGCTGCAGCAAGGACATTTGGTGAGAGAACGCTCAAGCTGCATGCTGGCCAGACTAATACTCCATACATAGGCGGCGAAAGACATTGTCCATATTAGCATGAGTCCAAAGATATCCTTACAGAGTTTGTGAAATACTACATAAAGCTCTATTTATCACCCAGCTTGCTAACATAAATTGCTACTTTGAGGGAGCCCATGAGCTGGTTAAATAATGCAGACAGAGTACTTTATGACTTCCATAAGTATAGCCACAATGAAGGCTGCAGCTAACGGCATGAACAATGATCCTTGCACTTTATTTATCACAAAGGTATGGGGAGGCATTGACCAGGGTTGCATTATCTCCAACACTGAGGGAAGCAGTAGTCAACATATTCATAAAACCAGGTAATCCTCTCCCCAACCACTGAGTCATTCATCCATCTGTCTCTCATCAGTATTGATAAGCACATAATCCATGTATCTGAAACCTTTATACTTCTCTTTTATGATTCCATTGTTTTTATTGGTTTCTTTTTAACTTGTAACATTGAGGACATAATATTTCTTCACTATTGTAACATTGTTAATCTGCATTATTGACTAAGGCAAGTAAAATCCATAAATGTGTGCTATAGTTACACCTGAATTCGAAAAGTGGAAGTGCTGTATGAACAACACGTTTTAACTCTATCCATCTGTTGTTATACCATTGTCAGAGTTAAATTCATACTTCCATTACGCTTGTTTTGCGGGAAATGTAATTGTTGTTCGTTCTAGTTTCCTGATTTCTTAATGGTCCTTTTATATTGATCTTGGTCACCTGTTGTTCTTATTCACCAACTCAATTTAAGTAGTCCCTCATACTAGGGTAGATATTGCATGATGTGACTTCTGATGTAGTATAGTACTGTCTAACATACAGCGGATTGTTATTCACCTACTTATGTATTTGTCCGTTTGCGCATGTAGTTCCTCTTCTGGGTAATCGGGGCAGGGTATCATGATGATACTTTTTTTTCCCAGTTAATAACAACAACCACGTGGTTGTACGCATAAATCAGCAGTACTTAGTCAACACAGGTTCCATGAAAAACATATTCCAGTGACACAACAATCATGAACATCCGTCAACAACAGTATGTATGAGCATGCAGGTACTTTACTATTAGATATGGGGGTGCCATACACTGAGCAGTAGTACAATAAGATTAGGTCCTTACTTTACGTTTCACTATCAATTAATTCTGCACATTTTCATTACCCTCTGGGTTGAGAAGTTCCCCACATAATTCTCTCCAGGTTGCAATAACCTCCTCTAGCTTTTCGTCGTTTCTGCACGCTTTCATATGAATCTCTTCTGCAAGAGACCACTCACGTACATACCTCATCCAGCTCTCTAATTTCGGCGTTCGTATACTCATCCAAACTATGGCTACCCTCCATCGTGCTAGTACCATGGTCAGTTGCAGCAATTTATTGGCCATTTTGCGCTTCTCGGAACTTGGCACAAGAGACAATGAGCTGGAATAGCCTCCACATGAACACTAATTCCCGCACACACTTCCGCAACCACACTCACCTAGTACTGCTGCACCTCCGTACATTCCCATGCTAAATGCAGAAAGCCCTGTTGCATCTGGGGCATTCGTGAGGACGAGTCGGGTATATGCAGTGTAATCTCATAAGGGTCATATACGCTTGCTGTATGAAATTAAAGTGGATTAATTTGAAGCAGGCGTTACAGGATACTGTGCGTGTCAATGTGCATGCCCCCATCCACGTTTTCTCTAGCAAGGGTGTCTGTAGTTCCTCATCCCATGCATCCCATGCCTTGAGAGAGGGGGCCTCTGAATCTGAGTTTATGGACTTGTATACGTCCAGTTTCTCAGTCGTTTTTGGTATGCTTGGATACGTAGGCCATGTAACTCTAACCAGCTAAATAAGGCCTGCATACTGCAAATACTGCCCCTGTCTCAGATCTAACCCCTCGCATGCCTGTTCAAATGTGATAAAGGTGTCATTCGTATACAGATCCTCCAGGACCAGGCACCCGCCTTCTCTCCAAGCCTGAAAGGGCATATTTTCAACCATTTTCTAAACTGGGGCTAAAACCCAGATACTTAATTCCCGGTGGAATGACGAGTGTCTAAGATCATACTTTATGAACTTTTGCCATATATATGACGTTTGTTTAATGACATGGCAGGACCGCAGGTGCACCTGCCCCTTCCATCACTATTACAGGTTAGTTTTCTGGCTGTATTTGCCCACTGAGTAGACGCTTCTCCCAATATATGCCATCATCCAGCCACCGAGCCGTATGTTGCAGCAGTGCCGCATAATAATAATGATCTAATCTGGGCGCTTCCAGCCCCCCTTCCTTATCATGATGATACTTTAAAATAATCTGGGTTTATCTTTATATTTAAATGGATGGTAATATTCAGTAACTGTTATCCTAAGCAACCATACAATTTGCATGTCTGTTATCTTAACAGTTTTGTGCCCTATGCCTAACACCTGTTATGAGAATAGCATAATCCTTACATGTAAAATTAGGAAATCTTTACACATCTATGGGACCAAGACTGACGTTCATTAAAAGAAATATACTTCTGGACACAATTATGTTGGCTCTGGTGTCAGTGAGTATCTACATGCACTGCTTTATTTTCTGGCTTCTGAACTATAGGTAGGATAAAATCTTATTACACAAAAACAAACCACTGCTACGTGCATTTATTAGGAACAATCCAAGTAATACATTTCACATTGGTGGTGTGAGGATCCCAACTGCCCTATTTGAACCTGAAAACCTGTGGTCTGTTTATGCACACATTTCTTTACCTTAGGGCAAGCTTTTAGGTATGGCCTTTGAGTCTATTGTTTTTATTTACTGTTGTTTCAATCATAATAAGACAAGTGCCTTTACATTCTGATTGCTTTAACGGCTTGCACTGTAGTCACTTATGAGATAACTTAGTATTTTGTGTGCATGTTTCGCTGTTTATTTCCTTGATTGTTTCCTTCAATTGTATAAAAAGGCATTGGCAATGTCAGTAGGTCTGGCTTTAAAGAATGTTGTATGGTAATGTGAAGCATTACATGTAAATAGCATGATAATAGGTATGTATTTGTAGGGAAGCAAAGAACTGTAGAATAATATTGGTGTAGGTTAAAAGGTCAGGTGACCATTGCACTGTGAGGCCAGGCTTAAAACTCCATGTAGGTTAATCACTACCCTCCTCCCATCAGTGCTGCTTGCAGAGAAAAGCAACATAAAGCGCCTTACGTAACTAGATAATTTAATAGCATTTCAGTGTCCTGTGTATCCCTGAACGCTCAAGCTTAGGCAGCTGGATAATGATCTTAGCTGTATGGAGGGTAATCACATTGTTTGTAGAAGCACACGACTTCTGGCCAATCAAAAATGTACTCTTGGCACCTAACATGTGGTTGGAGCCAAAGCCCTTCTCTAGTGATGCTCACATAATTGTCTGGTAACAGCTGCACTATTAGGCCAGACTTTTAAAACGAGTACCAGTGAGTTGGTTTGATATCAATGATCATTCATGCACCAATAGATATCTCAATATGTGATTAAGGCTGTATAAATCGAGATTGCTATTACTGTCACCCAATAGGAACCCTCTTATTTCGGACATATTAGGCTACTAAAAGAAATTGGATTTGTACTATAGCACTGGAAGCGAGCAGTGAATTTAAAAATAGAGTGGCAACCTAGAATATTGGCTAAAGGTAGCAAAGACACGAGAAGCGAGGAGGCTAATGCTAATTAGTGGAAAACCCGGTACAATTATTGTGATTGGACAGAGAGTCAGAAGGGTTGCCATGGATTGAAAATCATGCTAAAAAAAATGTTGCATCCACTTGATTTATTCTATGCGCCGTTGAAAGAATAGTGCATAGTATGTCAGGCTGCGCAGGTCTTGTTTATTTTCTATTTTCTTATCCTGGAAGAGACTTCTATCCGCAGATTTCTTAGCTTAGAATACTCCCCATGCATCACACTTGACCTGGAAAACTTTGAGCAGTAGCTCTGCTCGCCGGTAGGTTGCACAGCTTGCTCCACATCAACGCCATCCGCGCCAGATGTGATATGCCTGCTGTCTACATATGCGCCACCCTGGCGAACATCAATATCCAACCTGTCACATCCTTCTCCTTCCTGCACACAGTGTCTAGTTCAACAGCCCCAAAGGCTTACTTTCCTGAATTATTCTCTTTTATATTTGCATGTTTATTGCATGTATAATATTTAAGACTCCCTGTTTTCCGTTTTTACTGATTTTCACATATAAATAAAGACTGAAAACCATTTCTTTTCTTTTCTTTCTTTTTTGTGTGGATAAAAAACACAAATTGCCTTTTTTTGGTATAGATAATAAATGCTGCCAGCATGACAGCCAGGCCAATAGCTGTACAGATTGACAGGTAAGGGATTTTAGTAAAGAGGCTTAAGCAGCAGTAGATATGCACAACCTTGATACTAAAATGTTCATGTTTTTATATAAGTGCATTGATTTATCATCTGTGGGTGTTCCTTTCCTTGGAACCTATCAGACATCAAGCATGAATGCACATTTATCGGTTACATAAATGTAGAAATATACTATTTTCAACTTAATTTATTCACAAAAACCCAAATAAATATGGATGAATACAGATGGAAATGTCAACAAAAACAAATACTATGAAATCGAAAGCCCTAATAATATTCTTGTTCGAGTATTGTAGAGAATTCCACAAATGTTTGCATTCTTGGGGTGATGATCGCACCTACAGCGAGGATACGAGGAGGAGCGCAAGACAGCGCGAGAAGACGTGAAACACACCTGGAGGGAGAGACCTCTGGCCGCGAGAGTCACCTCCATCTTTGACCCGAAGGAAGATACTGCTGGCACAGGAGAGACAGCCGGAGGGAGACACACCTGGAGAAAGAGACACCAGCCAGGGGCAGGGAGAGACAGCACCACCTCTAACCCAAAGGAAGAGACTGCTGACCCGGTGGGAAAGACACCTCCGCCTACCATGCCCTCTAGCTCTCTAACCTGAAGGAAGAGATGGCACATGACTGCTGGCATGGGAAGAGACAACAGGGAGGATGCCCACACCTGTCTAACTCTAAGGAAGAGACTGCTGACCCGGTGGGAGAGACACCTCTGCTCACCCTGTCCTCCAGCTGTCTAAATTGAAGGAAGAGAAGCCAAGTCCGTGGAGAGACACCTGGAGGGAGAGACCTCAGCCAGAGGCTCTGACAGCCACTATCGGGAGAGGAGACTGTCCTTGTGATAGATGCACATTTGAAAGACGTACTTTGGTGATTGTTTCCTGCTGCTATGTCGACGTCCTCACTTTGAGGGATGTAAGACTCTTTCCTCCTCATTTGAAGTCTCCCACCCAACCGATTCATTCACCTTAGACATCACTGGGGTGTTTGATACCCATGCAGGCACCACATTGATTTGGATGCTCATTCGAATGCTACACTCAGCAATCCTATGCGGACTACCCACCCACGGGAGCTGTGATCTGGCCCACCACAATCGGATGCCAGATATTGGTTGTCTCTTACACAACCCCGTGTCCTGAAGAAGACCTGCAAGCAGAGGTTTTAAGTTACCCTCTACACACTAAGCTGAGTCAATACGTCGACACACACACCCTGTCCAGGGCCTGTAATACTGTGCATCACCCCTCCCTAATATCAGATGGTGCATTTCTGTGCAGAGTAGAAAATGGATACAACAGAATGAAGACCTAGAATTTACTTGTAGACAGGCTAACCCACACTGGTGAACGTTTCTTTACAGTCGGTATTTATTGTAAATTGTGAAACAATTTTCCTTAAATTGCCTTTATTTGATGCCTTTTCCTTCTTATTCACTTCATACAGGAGCACTTTTATTTTGCACCCTTTCCCTAGAGCAACCTCCTACTTTGGTATACTGTCATATATGGTAATGTCTTTGCCACCTTTATAATATGAGATTGTATAAAGCGAACTTATCTACTAAAAATACAGTGGTTGTTTCTTCTTTTTCTCTGGTGCGTACTTAAGAGTATTTATTTCTCTCTTGTGTTAATTACCAGGTGATGAATATTTAAGTGACCAAGCATATTTAATTAGAGAAGTTATGTCTTCCTTGGCCTGTCCAGGGAAGAACGTTTGGGACCATTTGTTGTTCTTATCACACCTACAGTGGGGCATGTTGGAAAAGCTTACAATATTTCTCATCAGTGCAGATTATTGCACTTTTCAGTACTCATTACACCTATTAAGAGTTCTGTGGCTCCAGGCTAGTATCCACCATATAAGTGCCTTTGGTCAAATACCTGCATTGTGTTTTGGTCTGTAGACAAGGGTTGTCTTGGGAAATCCACATCGTATAATCAGAATGCAAAAAAAGGGCAAAGAGAGAAATATCAAACACTTACTCGATAATGCCAAACCCAGAGAAAGGAGCCACATAGTGGGCAGATGTGAGTTCTACTCATTGACTTTACCCAGTGCATACATACAGCTGTGCTAAGAAGGGTTCACATATACATGTATTTCATCAATGCCGAATCATGCTGCATTGGTTTGATGTTAGCTCCTTACTCACTAAAGGAAAGCCCCCTGACCTTCATGTTTCCGAAAAGTATGTGTTATCTGGAGCCATGAGTATTGACAAAGCCAATGGATCTAGACTGCATATTTGTGACAAACTGTTAGTCTACTGTCTCTGTGCAAACTGCATTTCCTACATGTTCTGTGCCTGTTTCCTTATTTTTATTCCCCAAGCTTGTGGCGATGTTTGGCACCAGCACTACTGCAACCATCCCCATCCCCACCACCTCCACTACCACCACCACTGTCATTATCACTTTCACACCAGCAACACTACCACCGTCATCAACATTGTCATCACCTCTTCCAACTCCATCAACTCTGCTTGCATTACTACCAACATCACTAACACCACTATATAACCGGCCCCACTAATAGAACCATTATCACCATTACTATCACCAACTCCAGGGCACCACTATCTCCGCTACTACCACCATCACCACTACCACTACTACCACATCATCTTATTACCACTACCATGAATACAACTTCCATCACTATAACTACTCACACCATTCTGTTTTTGTCATTGAGTTCATGTGCGTAAGAGAAAAGGTGCTGTGGGAATGTGTGAGAGACTTTGTGTGCGTGCTGTATGTTATAAAAAAGGCCAGATCAATTGGCTTTGCCAATCCTTGATTGACCTGATATGTTCACTGCTCGAAATTACATCCTTATAGTGGCAGTAATCATTTCCTAGATTGCCATTGACGGGGCACATATCCTGTTTTATCTTTATGCCATTGAAGCCGTTACAGGATGATGTGTGGCAAAGATGATATTTAAAAATTAAAGCAATCTTGTGTTTCTAAACATTATAACATTAGATTTAATCCAGCATGGGGTAAACACCACATTCATTTTCTTTGATACTAGGAACAGAAGTGACAACAGCCAATTAAAACTTGCTTTAAGTATCAACTACCTGCTGCAAGGCACTGGGACAATTTATGTTTACAGCCTCCTTGGTCTTAAAACATGGTAAATTGATTACCGCAAAAAACATGAACATGGTGGTAGTCTCACTTTAGAAAAGTCCCTCTAAACTTCACCAGCCATTTTCCAGAACTGTCAAGCTATTCTCTGTCTGCCTCTAATGATAGGTGCAGACCCTTGTGTGGGGCAGTCACTTGTTGCAGTCCTGAGCAAAAAGGAAAAATAGTGTGCAAGTAATGGACCCTTGTTGAACAAGTCCTGATTGAGCCACCAGGAATGAGCACCCCTCATGTAACTGCTTTACGTCATGCAGTCAGAGCTACAGGTGGTTTGATTGGAAAGAATCTCATAGACCATCAGGAGTGGGAACCAGGAAGAGTTCCATTTTGACAATCCGAATTCTTAACTTTAAGGGTGATGTAGTAAAAATTGTGTATTTCTCAAACATCATTCAATTTAAAAAATTCATTAGCCACAAGGTCAAATTTCCCATATACATGTGACTGGTCATGCCCCATCCAACTTCGGCACCTCATAGTGCTGACTTCCTGCAACACGGAGCTGTTCTGCCTAACTAACCAGTCACCTTTTCACAAAAACAGTTTCCCTCTGTTTATTGAGGCAATGTTGCTTTCTTTAGCAGACGAGTTCTACTATGTTCTTGAGCTTATTAGTCACAGAACGGAAATCGTAGAAAGGAGCACACCAAGAGGAGGAACAAGTGCACATAAAAGCTATTTGTACAGGCACCACAGAGACAGAGCTGCTCTTGCCATTGACAGATGTGCAGCTGTGTTGTGGCATCTTGGTCACCGGCCATCAACAGTCCTAAAGATCTACTCAAGAACAAAGTATAATGTATTAAAGGTCTGCCCATCTTCATTGGCAATGCGGAACTGTTGTCAAACGACCTTAGCAACTCTTGAGAACTTCATCTGTTGTCACAAGACCCATCAGTTTCATTGATCTGCAAAGGGGCAACTTCCAGACCTTTGGTTTATACCGGTTTGAGGTTTTACTAAGCAGCGAAAGCCATGTTTTTTTAGCTCCACTCTAGCGATGTACCCCTTGGAACTTTGCAGGTTACTCCTTTGTCAGTACTGCTCCTGGCAAATCCTGAGGTTTGTAATAACAGCACCAGAAGAACATAACTCCCACCAGCACTATCCAAGATCATGGAGTTTCACTTATCAGTCTGAAGGTAACATTTCCATTGGTCAAACCTATCATCCAAATTTGACAACATTCACTTGGAACCACGTCTAAGCTCTTCGACCTTCCTATGCTGGCTAAGCAAGCAGAGTGTTTCCTCTACGATTTTAAAGCAGGAGCACAACGCACCACTCTTGCTATCCCTATTGTGGATTTTATATGGCAAAAAGGCCAAAAATTAATGAAGATTCCAGCGTCTCTGGCAGCTGTCATTCCCAAACACGACAAAAAGTAGAAGGCTCTGAGGGTTCCCCTACATGTCTCATTGGCCATCCTCAGCCAGATTAGGTCATCATGCAAGCTGCTCAGAGAAGAGCAAAAAGTCCTTCTACACCATGCACAGTCCCTCCAGACAAAGAAGGCAGCCGGCTTGACAATACAGACAAAAGGTTCTCCGCAATGTCAGCTACTTCGATCAGAGCCTCCAATTCCATGGCTTTGCTGGGGAGATACGACTGGCATATGTGGTTTGACATCTCATCTCTGTTTGGGTATTTCCCTGAGGACAAGGTAAGAGGCAAGAGAGGCGAGAGAGATCCTGGCAGGAGGTGAAAAGGCCTTGTCCGAGATCATATATGTGACCATGGATATATCTTTCATGGCCTTCAGTCAGATGCCCGGAGCGGCGGTATTGAGACACCAAGGTTGGCTTAAGGAGACTACATTCTGTACAGAGGTGCAGGCCAAGGTACTGGACATGCTGTTCGCTGAGAGTTCCTTTTTGGAAAACACGTCTATGGCGAATTGCAGTCTATCAAGTCAGACACAGCTAAGTCGCTTGGCAACTTGCAGCAGAGGAGGTTTCAGCCCTTTTGAGGCAGGTGTAAAGGCCAATATATCTCCAGTCAGCAATTCCAGCAGCACTTTCAGCCCCACTCACAACAGGGTTTTCGCTCAATATTCAGGTCAATTCTACAGACCAACGACACTGTCTGCATATTCTGGGCAGCCGGGGCATCGATGCCCATCAGCAGGAGGACGGTCTCAGGGTACCAACAGGAGACAATGATGTACCACATGCCCCTGTCACCGCAGTCCCACTTCAATTTGGTCACATGTTATCCAAATTCTTCAATCAGTGGAAGCTCATATCTTCTGACAAATGGATGTTAGACGTATTACAGCATGGACACACCCTGGAATTTGTTCAAAAGCCTCCAAAGTTTCCTCCATGGAAGACATCCCATCGTCATCTTCCAATTCCCAAAAGAGAAATCCGATTGCTTTCTCAAAAAAAGCAATAGAGGACGTACTGCACAATCAACGCAGCTGAGATTTCTATTCCCATGTCTTTCTGATCAAAAAGAATTCACCAAAGTGGAGAAAAGTATTGGATCACAGATTATTGAACACGTTCACCCAAAAACAATCTTTCAGGATGTTATCTCTTCAGTAGATTCTGCAACTAATGGACACATGATACTATCTCTCTTCTCGGGATACACTGGAAGCATATTTTGATGTACCAGCACATCCAAAGCACCGAATGTTTCTCAGGTTCGAGGTGGCAGGGTGCCTTTATCAATTCAAGATGCTATCCTTTGGGCCAAAGTAAGCCCCCGGAGAATTTACCAGGTGCATGTGGCCAGTTGTGGCGTTTCTATTATGGTCCGATCACCAGGTATTTCCCTACCTGGACAATTGTTTAATCAAAGGTCTTCCAGTCAGCAAAGTAGTCCACAGATGCCGGTCTATAACTTTTCCGATCTCTAGTTCTCAAACTCAAACGGTAAAAGTTATCTCTTGTTCCCTTCAGATCACTGGTGTTTCTAGGAGCGATCCTGGATATGAAGATCTCAAAGGCCTTTCTCACAGAAGAAAGGATTTCCTGCTTGCAGGCAATCATGTAATTGCTCTCCTCAAACGGGTGCATTTCTGTAAGGACATAAAAATCCATGCTAGGGATGATGTCATCCTGCATCCCGTTAATTCCCAGTTGCCGCCTGCGCATGAGACCTCTTCAAGAACAGCTTGATGCGCAGTGGACTCAATGTCAGGATTCTTTTGAGGACATCATTTCAATAACCCCAGTGATGAAGGCAGCAATGTCCTAGTGGATGGTCAAAGAAAACATCTCTCAGTGCCTATCCTTCCTGCCTGCGGTGCCCCAGGTGGTGATGACCACAGATGCATCCATGGAAGGATGGGGTGCCCATCTCCAGGAACTAGATGTCCATGGGAAGTGGTCCAGTCAAGAAGCATTATGTCACATAAATCTCATAGGATTGAAGGTGCTCTTGCTTCGTTTTCAAGTCTTCCTTCTAAGGTTGCGGAGTGTTTAGGCTCTAGTCAGGACAGACAATACCACCACCATGTTATATCTACTAAAACAGTGAGGTACGAGATCTCAGGTTCGCTTAGCCCAAACACAGCAAATATGGAAATGGCGGATAGCTAACAACATCTTGTTGAAGGTGGAGCATGTCCCAGGTGTGCAGGACAAGTCGACTGATTCCCTCGGCAAAGAAAACATGCAACGTTACGAATGGGAACTCATCCAGAGGCAATTGAAAAAGGTTTTTTAGTCTTGAGGGTATCTTACCCTAGATTTCTTTGCTACATACTTTAACAAAAAATGCAAATTCTTTGCCAGAGGATTTCACCAGCCAGGGTCTGGAGGAAACTCCTTCCACTGGGCAGAGACTTTCGCTTACTCGTCCCCCCACTATCCCTCCGTTTCCACTCATTTCAAAGATCCTACAGAAAATGAAAATAGAGCCCTGCCACCTTATTCTAATCGCCCCTGCGTGGGCAAGTCAATACTGGCATACCGATCTTCATCGCCTATCAAAGTGCTCACCCATTCAGTTCCAGCTGATGGAGGATCTCCTGTCAATGAACCAGGGCCAAGTGGTTCACCCTCAAATTTGCACTTGCAACTTGTCGGCCTGGCTGCTCACCACTCTGAATTTGGAGCGCAAACAATTTCTGACAAATGCAAATCCATCCTTAAAAATGCTCGAGCTCCTTCGACACTCAAATGCTACTCAGCAAATGGAAAATATTCTGCTCATGGTGTGCTTCTTAGTCCTGCCATCCTTTCCCATCAACACCTGAACAGATTCTGCCTTACCTACTACAGCTCGCCAAATCAGGCCTTGCGCATGCATCAGTTAAGGTACAGGTGACATTCTGGACAAGTGTCTTTGTGGTCCAACAGGCTCATGAAAGCATTTATGAAGGGTCTATTCAGAGCGTAGCCTCCTATGATGCCTTCTCCAGTGCTCTGGCAGTTGAACACTGTTTTATCACAGCTCATGAGATCTCCATTAGAGCCTACTCATAAATAAAAATTAAAGTTTCTTTCATGGATGGTGGTATTTTTGTTGGCCAGAATGCCTGCCAGGCGTGTTAGTGAGATTCAGGCATTCATGATTAAAGAATCTTACCTACAGTTTTTAGAAGACTGAGTAATTTTGCGCACTAATCCTTCATATCTCCCTATGGTACCTTCGACATTTCACCTCAATAAGGCAGTCACTCTGCCTTCTTTTTTTTTACAATCTATTTTCACCTGCAGAGAGAACCTTAAATTCTCTGACATGAAGTGTTGTTTAAAGTTCTACTTGCAAAGGATGAAACCTTTACGAAAGTCAAATCGATTGCACTTTTCTTTCTCTGCTCCAGGAAAAGGTCAAGCCTTAATGTGGGCTAGTATTGCTCGCTGGGTATCCTTAATGATAGTCTTCTGTAATGATGTTATTATGAATGCTTTAAACTACATCATATTTTTCCAGATTTAGTACGATTTAAATGTCTTGTGTTTGACTAATAGTATTTAAGTTGGAGTCTCGTGGTGCATGGTTCACCTTCCCATGGCCATTATTCTTGGGATACTGCCAACTAGTCTGTTTCAAGAATGTGAATCTATGAAATATACAATACTGGAGTAGAAGCAAGTTACTTACTTGTATGGTTCTCCAGTATTGATATCTTTTATAGATTCACATGCGACCCTCCCTCCTCTCCTTCAAGGATCACCTATTGTATACCTCTTTTACTTAATTTACACCTGTGCACGAAATCTGAGGTATGGTGGCCCTTCAGAGGATGAATACTGTAGGGTGTCGGCTCTGATTGGCTGAAGTTTGGGTGTATTAAATCAATGTGAATTTGCTACTAACTGCTATTGTTTTTTCAATGTAGTTGAATGCTAATGCTTTAGCACTGCTTTTATTACTGTTACTGTGGGACTCCCACCATGATGACAGGGAAGATTCAAGCATGTTAACCTATAAAAGATATCAATACTAGAGAACCACAGTGTACAGGTAAGTAACTTGTTTCATCTTGCTTTTAAAGCAAGTGGTTGTACCAAGACCCCTCACATTTTTTAGTTGCCGATGACTAGGAAAAATGAGTGTCCACCAGTAGTTCAAGAAAGCAACTTCACGTTATATCTTGAAATTTCCCATTACATTTTATCTATGGTAAATAATGCTGTTTTGTAGGTTGTTGATAACATTGGATTTGTTTTGCTCTGAAACGTAAATATACAGTACATTGACTGGGTAAGTGGTCAGGAATTAAAATGTATTTTTTTTTGTTTTTCATAGTTCATAGAACTTACTCGACCACTAGACTCCAGGTTGGAACATGTAGATTTTCGCATTCTCATTGAGCGGGTTACTTCTGAAACCATCCTATGTATTTTTGCTTCTGCTGTTTTGGAAAGGCGGATTATTTTTCTTGCTGAAGAACTCAGGTATATATGAAAATACTATTGCATTTCTGTCATGTTGATGTTGTGAATATGTCTCCCTGTCATATTTTTATAGGCAATTCAATCCCAACGTTATCACAGTTTTTCCACCTGCCTCTTCAGAACTTTGTGTCACTTGAAAGTATATGAGAGACTGGAAGGTGCACCTACTTCTTATCTGTTCCCAACCAGTGAGGTCCCTGAACCCTTAAAGTGGAGTTATTAACTGTTTATTAAACCATTGATGGGTAGTTATGCCTACATTGCAAGCAACAATACGTGGCCCCGGTCTCTACTGTACGTGTATGCTTGGAAACACCAGTTTTTGAAGCCTGGAGCCAACCAGGACCTGCTCTTACATCAGAGTTTTCTCTTAAGTGCACTGCACTATTTTCTTGAGCCATTCTTACTATTTCTTTCTTTCCTATTACTTTTTTTTAACTTTCGCTACCAATGGTGCCCCACTCCAACTTCAGTGGATGTTTACTTTGTTCAGTACAGTTCAGTGCAGCCAAATCTCAAAGGTACTAACCTTAGTACCTAACAAACTATTTGCTATGCCATGCTCCAAGATCCCTGAGCAACTGATAGTTTCTAAAGCACAGCAGGGATGCGGAGTCAATCAACTTGGACAACGCTGATTTATTCTTAACCAAAATACATTATTTGGTGCTATGTAATGTGAGTTGCACAATAGCAATCACACCTCAGTGGTGAGCAAAGTTGTGAGCCCTCCTCACACCCTGACATCTTGGTAGCTAGTTCCATATACATATGACTAACTTTCAGGAATCTAAAAATGCCTGATCTCATGATCATATTTACCTAACATCCGGGTGGACTACAGTCCCAGAACAGGGCAGCTACTGCCCAACGGTTAACCAGAATCACACAAGCTGACTAGAATTTGTCATCAGGCAGACTGAAAGGCATGAAAAACAATTTACACTGCTAGTCCGTCAAGGCATTGAACATTGTACACTGTATAGTCTCTCCAAGTCCTTCTGGGTCATTCTGCATAGAAAAGAGGTAGAGTTCCACTCCTGCTTCAGACATGGTTCCAGAATACAGGCTCACCTTGTGTACTGAATTTCTCTTGCATTGGACCTCACTTCTCACAAGAAGTCAAGAAAAATCTCTAGTTCCCCAGTTCCATAGGTACAAAAGAAACAGGTGTGTACACCTCACAAGCAAAACAACTACCGATGCAGATAGCACAAAGGCACTGTTTGTAAGTAGCCTGCTTCTTCTAGGTCTCTGATCTGTATGCCTTTTTAGGACAGGAGCATTCTGTCTCTTCTTGGTGACTCAGGCTGAAAAGACTATACACCAGCATTCCACCTGAGGGCAGGATGAGCAGTATAAGAAGTCCAGGCCATTCTCACTGCCCCTTTTGTGGATTTTATTAAGATCCTTAGTTACTGTTTTACAAAGTGTCAAGGATTCCACACTTACCCTATCTAGTCAACGGTAGGTTAAGAATCTCTTGTCAGAAATGGCTTCTTATGGCCTACTTACATTTGGGCTTCCCCACCACATACAATCTGGGTTTCACAGAGAATCTAACAAAATCCTCTTTTCCTCTACCCATGAGAATTTAGTTATTGTAGCTCACTTATGACACAAGACAAGCCCTATACTTACTTTCTCACAAAATGATGGTTTCCCCAAATATATATATAATTTGTACATAAACTATATATGTAGAAAGAGAGGGGCTGAAGTGAAGTACTCAATAAATGAAATGTAAATGAAATATGGAGGAAGGATTATGTTTTGATATTTTAAGATATTTAGGCAAAAGACGGAAATCTGCAAAATTGAATTGTACTAGTACAGCAATCGAGAGAATTTTCACAAATGGAACAGCTCAAAATTGGACAGGTCCTGGAGGGGTTGTGGCACCACTGACTCCCTTATACAATTACTCTGGCACAGTCTAAAGCTGCACAAACTTTGGGTAGATATTCTTAAGTCTATTCACGTCTATAATTGACACACAACTACCTAGAGACCTTGCAACTGTAATACGGGTCTCTCATATGCAGAGGCTTACTCCATATGATCCCTCAAAGAGAAAATGTGGTCAGTAGATTTGTAAACAGTCATATATTCCATATTAGCCGATGAGGTACAAGGTAAAGGGCCTGATGTGTAATTATTGAATCTACAGGATCTGGCATCTGTTAGCATCGTAAGATATTACTGTAAATGGTGGCCTGGCCATATTGGATATCTACTAGCATCCATTCTTGAACTACCTTTATACAGAATGTGTAGAGCTTACTTGTCAACAGTAGATGAACCCTAGAATATTCCAGCAAAGATGTCACAATTGGCCAACAGAGATAACGAAATGTTCACCTAATGGGGATTACATGGATGCCAGTAGGTAAGCAGGAGCTAAGCAAAATGTTTATTGAACCTAGCACAGGATTCAGTGGTGAGGGAATGGCTGTGTAGTGGTGGGAGTATGGGGAGACTCTAATGAAGAATTTTGTCATTTCCTTTTTCTTTGTATATTGTCAGTATTTTTCATCACCCGCTTCAGGATGTAGGCAATGGGATGTGTTGGAACAAAATTAATAAAAGGCAAGATGGTCAAACTAAAAGATATTTAAAAGGTAGGGTTGGACTAATATACTACACAATTTATAAATTGACACAATACAACTATGGATTATTTTTATTTTATTTTTTTAAATGCATTGACAGGAGGGATTAGCACTGGGAAAGAGACTGGAAGAACAAAAAGGGAGTGCGGATGGACCTAGAAATAGTGAACGAAGAAGCTGAAGAAGGGGATGGTAGAGATAAAGAAGACATAGAAACTAAACAATGTTAATTTACCACAGATGAAGCATATAACCACAGTAATATAACATGTAGATAAGTGTAGAGCAGCAGACAACTGAGTTGGCAATTTAAAGGGAGGAGAAAATAACTTTGTTGTACACTGTTAATCCCTTGATATGCTGAACTACATGTTTTCTAAATCATACTATCACTTGGCTATCAAGGTGGAAATGGGTTGAAAAGTTATGCAAAATAATCTCATAAAAGGAATTATGTAAAGAAAATGACATTAAGGTAGGGGGTTAGGTAGATAAATGAAAATAAAGAACAACATTTCAAGGATAGGGTTATGTTAACAAATAAAAAAAATACATTCTTTTAAAATATAATTTAAATTGTACAAAAAAGATATCACAAATGGTTAGGCAACACATTATGTAAAACACTTGCAAATATGTTTTTTTGCTAAATAAAATTAATTACAAAATAATTTTAAAAATATGATGTTAGAGGTTAGGTTATAACATTAAAATACAGTTTACACTAAAATAATGGGAGAAACATACTTGAAGAGTCATTATACATTTAGAGTAAAGGCATAGTGTTTATGTAATGGCAGTTAATCTAACAAATGCTGTGCTTATAAGGGGTGTTGTTTGAGTTTTTTTAGTGCCTCCTATGTAGTGACCCATGATGTAATGTGAGTAGATTTAGTAACTTACATATTCTTGAATACCTGTTGGTTAAACTCATGTACAAGCAACAATAGCTAGATAGACAAGTCATCCATATATATGTGTGTGTGTATATATATATATATATATATATATATATTCTCTCTCTCTCTCTCTCTCTCTCTCTCTCTCTCTCTCTCTCTCTCTCTCTCTCTCTCTCTCTCTCTCTCTCTCTCTCTCTCTCTCTCTCTCTCTCTCTCTCTCTCTCTCTCTCTCTCTCTCTCTCCTATTCACTCTCAATTAAATATGGATTATACATGGATAAACCATGTCTTTGATGGAAGATACCTTAAAATATAATTTTCATCCTGTGAAGCTTAGTAATTGCCTTCAGTTCCTAATGGACAATCTTTCCCCCCCTTGCTTCCAAGCACTTAAAATTAACACATAATTTCACTGGGTTTACAGAATAACTAGTGTCATAAATTGTTGTCAATTAGAGATCTTAAGAATCGTGATAACGTGCAATGGAGATCATATCATGTGAGCAAAGAAGGTATGCAGCAAAATAGAAATTTCCAGCAAGCAATAATAAAACAGTAAAACGCAATAAATGTGATTTCAGCTCCTAATTCAGCATGCTGCACTTTGAAGTGTAGAGTGATGCGCATCTGTTTCTCCAAAATCCAATTCAATATAAAACATCACGTAGTAATTAATTTGCCTGTCTTTCATCATTCTAAAGTATTAAAATGCTTACTTCCAAGGTTGTGGTTTTGAAACTTACAAAATCCTTCATTGGTCATATAATAACATCAGTATTAACATTGAACACTTTATGGGTTTTTTATCTACCTTGATTTATACTGTGAACTTGGGTGTATCAAAGGTTTTTGAGAAGCCCAGGTCAAAAGCTTGATGATTAGCCTCACATGCCTCTATCACCATTTGTAACTTTAAAAAAAGATGTCCTCAGGGAAGGAGAAAACGGGAAAGCCCCAACATGTGGCACCTTCTTGTTGCTTTAGATGTGTTAGATGCCTCATATTCAATAAAACAGTGCTTCAAAATATATGCATAGATTTTTAAGCACATATGTGGGGCCCGGGGATTAAAGACCACTTCACCTGCATCCTTCTGTGTGAATGTATTGTTTTCAGTGGTTAAAATGTGAAAAAATTAACCACTGTACTTGCCTTTAACACATTTGTATTCAATCTGCAAACCCTTTATGATTTAAACCGATCACTGACCTTCCCTATTTAGGAAAGATGTAATAAGTTACAGCTGGCTAGGTTGAGAGTTTAAAGTCAACATCAGTTGGGATTTCATCCATGTGCATGATAACCGCCTATAGATGTTAGATTAAAGCAATATAAAAAGATATTTACACTTTTAGCAAAATAATCTCATACAAGAAATTATATATATATATAATTGCATTGAAGATCATTCTCCGAAAAATCACAATTCATAAATATAACCTGTTGCAGATCACCTGTGAAAGTTACAAACCAACCCCAGACCTAGAAGCGATGCCTTCCTCGAGTCTGCTCCTACCCTTTTTAAGGGAGCCTGGACCCGCTAAAGCCACCAGTTTCCAATCATATAACAGCCCATGGCCAGAAGTGACTGTTCTCTTCAACCTCTTAATAGCCTCCAGCTGACCATGTAATTATTACAAACATCTTGAAGATCTGCATGGCATTTTTTGGGAAGATTATTGCACTGTTTCTCTTCCTAACTGGTGTTGCCAAATCCCACATGACCTTTTAATACCAGGTCATAGTGAGGTCAAGAAATCAGTTATTTTTATCTTCCCCAATACTTCGCTGATTCATTTGACTTCCTGTAAAGGTCGCTTTTGACAACAACACAACTTTCTCACATGGATGCCCATATCTGTCAGCTGTCATACTTGGATCCCATTTAATATTTAATATTTTATTATCTTCGAAATTTGCTATGTTTCAGGTAGCTTACAAGACTTTGCTTAGAGTTTCATTATTTTAAAATGCTACATATTGATTTTCACTCCGTTCTTGGATTGTCTGTATGCATATGGTAAACCCTTGTTGTCAACTTTCAAACTATGCAAGTCTATCTTCCTTCCAGGAAGAAATTAAAAGATCATCCTTAAGTCTACCAGTGAGTGGTTCACTTGTTTCACAGAGTGTATGTTAAATATTCAGAGATGTGGATTGAGTTTTTCCTCTAGGTTATTAGTTATTTTAAGTTTCATTTATCAGCCATTGGTTCATTGTACCAATCATTCATGATCTATTGTGGCCTACCGTTCCACATGCATCTCCCCATTTCATTTGTGTAACAAAATGTGTATTATTCATTCCATGTGATGAGGTTGTTTAATAACCAGGCCAACCCAACGAGTCCTTATACACATGCTACTGGCAAACAAAATCTCAGATTTGAGCGTCCATGATTCCTCCAGTGTATCGACATGACCTCCACAGCATGCACAGTCCATCTACTTGTGGTTCACCATAAACTGAGTGAATAATACAACTCAGAGGTGTTGTGTCATGTGGCATGTATTGTCCTGAGGAGACTCACGAGATTTCTAGTATGGGTCGAAATGTCTACACAGTTCAGTGATTGTACAATGCTGATTCATTCAAATACAGATAACTGGATACTAGACTTTGTATCCTTAAGGAAATTGGGGAATGTGAGAAATTGGGTTGTTGGTTGACTGGGGTCTGAGCTTTGGTCAAGCAGCAGCCACAATCCCTTGCCGGGTGAGCCACAAAAAGTATTTTTAATTTTTTTTAAACATGATTTATCCTCTTTATTTTATGCGCACAATAAGGATATTTGCATTTTCATACACCATAACAATGATTACAACATTTGTTTGCAACGAGGGAGTCCATACAAGGTCCACACATAAGAGTACATAAAAAAGAAAACAATTCTTCAATTTGCATATATTCCCCCGCCTTCTGAGGCCTTAAAAAAACACAGGTACATTTTGGTCAAAGTCCTAACAGGGTGGCCCGGCCAACACGTTTCAAACATAGTAAAGTGCTGGGGAACATGGCGGAGCAGCAACTGTAGAACATTTAGCCTACTCCAGTGGGAACAATACCATCACCACATTTCAAACATAGTAAAGTGCAGGGGAACATGGAGGAGCAGCAACTGTAGAACATTTAGCCTACTCCAGTGAGAACAATACCATCAGGTTGCGTAGTCGGAGGGAAGGAACTAGTTTGCAGCAGGTAGCCCTTCAGAGGTTGCCAAATGTCTTTTGGCCTGTATTTAGGGGGCTGCAGGGACACATACAATTCACTATTGGTGTTACAATATGTGAGACTCGACAACTAGGCATTAGTCGTTGGGGCAATCCTATTTCCCCAACAAATAGCAATTTCCCTCTTCGCAAGGAGCAGGGCAATTGCTGTAAATTTCCTCAATTTCTTGGGGGAAACCTTGCACATAGCTCAACAGAGCGACCTCAGGAAGGGACACAATCACCTTCCCTATCATTTGTGACAAAATTGCATATATGGCCCTCCAATATTTTTACACAGTTTCATGTTATGTGTGCGAAATCAGCAGGTGGGCCCCCACATTTCAGGCAGTTGTGAGGCCTACCCGAATCAATGGAATTAATTTTCACCGGCAACATGCAAGTTTTCCACAGGTATTTGAAATGTATCAACTTGTGTCTACTGTTGAGGGAAATCTCCTATGTCTGAGAACAGCAATGTTCCGACTGTGAGTCTTGTGTAGGGTGCCCCAGATCTCTCTCCCAAGCTTCTCTTACTCTGGCATCTCTAGAAGGAACCAGAGTCATTGATGCTCTGTATAGTTTAGAAATCAAGTGGTCCCCCTCTTTGTTGGCGATCACTAGCGTTAACAGAGTAAAGGACTCCAGTTCCAGAGGAAAGCTAGCAACCCTCTCCCTAAGCGCTCTATGCACCCTACACATGACAGATTTGTCCATAAAAGTGGCACCGCTGAAGCGCACATCTTCCGTGGCATTGAACACATGACCTCCCGGGAATAGATCTCCAAACTTCTCCCGGAAGAAGGCACCAAATATCCGCTGCTCCAGTCTCTCCTCTGTAACGGCTGTCGTGGGTTATTGCACAATGGAATCTCCGAGGAATACATTGCGCACCAGCCCGCCACCCGAGCCAATTTATGCCACGCCTAACTCTTCATAGAGACTGTTTGAATATCCCTGGGGTCACGGGGGAAACCCACCGGTTTTTAGCGGTTCTGCTAGCACCAAATCAGCTTCAGGTTTAGCGTAAGGGATCCGGACGTCTGGGTGGTACCAAGAATGTGCAAAGCTACACTGAGCTACTAGGTAATACACCTGGAAGTTTGGAACCCCCAGCCCTCCCCTCTCATATGGCAGGGCCAATATGTCCCAGCACACTCTGGCTGTCTTCCCTCCCCAAACCTGTCTGGTAAGATGAGATTGGATGATTTTAAAAAAACTATTGGGGAGTGGGATGGAAATATTGTGAAACAAGTAAAAATCTTTAGGGAGGACCACCATCTTTATTATGGCGACATGGCCCGCCATTGATAAGGGAAGTTTTAGCCAGCGCTCTATCTGTTGCTCAAGTTTATAACTAGCTGGGCCGTAGTTTAACCTCAAAAGTTGCTGAGTATCTCAGTGAATCTGAATACCAAGATATCTAGTCAATTCTTCACAATCTTCTGCCTACAATGGCCGCCGGTGAGGAGCTCCGGCCGGGAGCTCCTCCGACTGGGGACTGCCTTTGGGACTTATCCCGGGTTTTTTTCTCCCCTTCTTCCATCTACTCCTGTGGGTATCTACTGGCTATACTCTGACGTTTTCCTCCCCCCCTCCGCCCCGAACGATTTTCATGGCCTGCTAATACTGGGTTTCCCGAGGGAGCGCTTGTGGAAACCATTACCATCATGGCCGCAACCTCGGCTGAGGTGCCCGATGCCAAGAGGTGATGAGCTGACGGATCCCCTGACGGCTGCCTCCCACCTTCCTGGACTCGATCTTTATGCTTGACATCCCACGATATACTGTTTCCACAACAAGCATCAACTGGTATTTCTCGTGAAGCGCGATCGGAAATCACACCCTGACTACTCCCAGACATCTTGCCCGGAAAACGGCAGTGGAGCCTATCTGGGCTAGATACAGAGTCAAGTTAATTGAACCCCAGCCAGACCAGAGAACTTACGGCTTCTGAGGACTTCCAGTATTCTCCCAAGGTACTGATCTTTTTAACGTTTACCGGCTATGTCAGGTCAGCGATCGTGATCACTGCCTGAGCTTAAGATGGTGGCTCTCCTCTCCGTATGTGTGCTGAACATCCTGCATTTCGAGCAATAATCAAGGCAATCAGCAGCTAGCTATTTATTATATGTGCTTTCCACAAATTATATGTGCTTTCCACAACGGCTATCTGCTTAACCACCTACGGACATCATAGTACCC
The DNA here is from genome assembly GCF_964204655.1 of Triturus cristatus. Taxonomy (NCBI): domain Eukaryota; kingdom Metazoa; phylum Chordata; class Amphibia; order Caudata; family Salamandridae; genus Triturus; species Triturus cristatus. The sequence goes on along the minus strand of NC_140580.1, from coordinate 20,878,925 downwards.
CTCAGCCTCCCCGGACTCACTCTGAAGCACTGCTTGATAGGATGGCGACATTACATGCTTCACGGGAGACCTCCTCCCTACAATCCATGCTCTAATCTTTAATCAAGGAGCTGCTGGTGCCGTGAGCATTGGAGGGCCCGCCGGCCGTAAATAAAAGTGTTACCGGATGGGTGAGTCGGCTTCTGGGGCCCTCTGAATCTCACCAGCGCTGGGCATATTCATCCGGAGCGCAGGGGATACTACAACACGGCTACAGTAAAGGAGGAACACAATTATCTCTGCCCACCTGGCCCCAAAATGGCAGGCAACATCCCTCACACAGGAGGAGTGCAGGAGGCTTCCCTGCAGTCCCATGAGGGTTCAGATGACTGAAGCCAGGCTCCCTGTTATGTCGTAAGCAAATGGGAAGGAAAGCTCAGTATCAGTGATACACAGGAGCACATAGCCACTGCCTGACCTTAAGATGGCCACCCGGTAACATTATTTCCTCAAATGGGGTCCTCCATTTCAGGCACTAATCGTACCGGATAGACGCTCTTTGTTAATCCCCATCCCTTTTCAGCCATCTAGCCTTGGGCTGACACTGACGGGATGGAGCCATGCGGGGGTCCCGATGTACTGGAGATGCTGCAAGACTCTGAAGTTGCTGTACTCTACCCCCAGTCTTCCTAGAGTATGTCGCCTGGCCTCCTCATCTTAAAGACTTCCCCCTAGAACCCATTTTCTAGCAATTTCTAATAAGACGCCGAGATAACCCAGCACGGTGACTGAATTTTGGCCCTGGACTTCGTGACTGTTTGATTCCACCTGGTTCATGGACCCGCTTACTCAAACTTTTTCGGCCCCCATGAAGTACTTTTCTGCCACGGCCGGTCCACCAGAACCGATCAGCCTCCCATCCCCCTGTTCCTGCTCCCCTCCCCCATTCCCTCTATTCTCTATTGGTGACTTGTTCTTCTATGTCTGATTATGCAACTGTAACTAATGTAACTATGCAAACTGTTGCTATTGTTGTTTATCCCTCACCGTGGTGACCTTAGCAACTTGGGTGATGACCGGTGGAGCTGCTAGACAGCTAAACAGGAGATCAGCCCTGGTTCTCCGCCTCGGCCGTCACCTACCCAGCCGGACATTGGGCATAGTTCTCCTCGTCTCACTGCTATTGTCTCCTTCCTCCTCCTCCCTCTGACGAATTTTCCGTAACATCGTTTTCCTGTCCTATGTTTAGACTATGCTATTGTAACAGATGTAACTTGTAATCTCACCTATCCTCGTGTAAAGCGCTCTGATACCTTCAGGTCTAGCCAGCGCTATATAAAACTCAAATAAATAAAAATTGCAAAGGAAACCCATAATCCCATTTAGTAGTGTTAGAGGGAAAATTACTGACTTGTCCCAATTGATGCCAAGTCCCGAGAACCCCCCGTATCTAATAATTTCCCTAATTAGAGGCTTCAGATTCTTCTCTGAACGGCGAATATAGAGGATGACATTGTCTGCATAGAAGGAAGCTAATAAAGGGCCAGTCTTAAACTGTAGGCCTCTATGCATGTGCCGCTCCTAAAAAAGACGCACTAATGGATCTAGCGCAATGATAAAGAGTAGCGGAGACAGCGGGCAACCCTGCCTCGTGCCATGGTGAAGTCAAAACTGAGAAGATAAAGTGCCATTCAGACGAAGCTTGACTGTGGGGGAAGTGTATAAAAGTGCAGTGAGCTCAATAAAACCCTCAGGCATAACCATCCGTGACATGACCGTGAGAAAAAAGGGCCACTCTAAGGAGTCGAAGGCCTTCTCGGTGTCTAATAAAACGGCTGCAGCCGAAACCTCAGGTGAGAGCCTATGTAAAACCGTGAACAATGTACGAAGATTTAATGTAGTTGACCTATGAGGGACAAACCCCGATTGGGCCTGCGAGATGATACGGTCTAGTAAAAGGGCCAACCTAAGTGTGATCATTTTGGCGAGAATTTTGTAATCCAGATTCAAAAGTGATAGCGGCCTGTAGGAACCACACATGAGGGGATCTTTCCCAGTCTTGGGTAAGAGGATTATTACTGTCTCTTGCAATGTAGGTGTCACTTCTTTGCACTCAAGTGCTTCATTGTATACCTCAAGCATGTAAGGGGCCAAGAGGTCCTTATAGGTTTTATAAAAATTGCAGGTGAAGCTGTCAAGACCTGGGGCAGTCGAACCATTAATGGCATCGATTGCGCTCACGATTTCCTCAACGGAAAAAGGCTCCGTCAAGACTCTTGCATCCCCTTTTCCAGCCAAACAAGTGCGATCTCGTCTAAGTATTCCTTGCAAACCTAATCACTGTGCACCGCACGCAAGGAGCATAGCCCCGCATAGTAGTCTAAGAATACGTCCGTATCTCACAGGTGTCAGTCAATGTCTTGCCATCAGGGAAGCGAATACAGTGGATGGAAGAGTGGCCCATAACAGGCCGCAGGTCAGGTGCTAGGGTACGGCCAGGTCGATTGCCCTCACCATATCGCCGCGCAGTGGCGTATTTGCCTAAAAAAGTGTCTCACGTTCCGCTGCTTCTTTGAACCCGAGTAAGAGCGTCAAACGGCGATTTCGAACAACCTGAGCAGGATATTCCCTATTCTCTATGTCTAGCGCCTCGAGCTGTGTTCAATGCGAGACAACGTGCCCCTTAGATCCTTCAACACTGCGGAGTGTTTCTCAATGCAATCTCCGCGCATATAGGCTTTAAATGCTTCCCAGGCCCATGCCTTTACTGAACCATTATTGAACTGAAAGTAGTTTATAATAGCTGCACGGAGTTCGGCATTGAACACTGCATCCATCAGTGCCTGACCAGGGAACCTCCACTGCCTTTCACTACCCTCTGGCCTAGGAACCTTAAACATATGAACCACTCGGGGAAAATCGCCAACCCAGAACCCTGCCAATTTGTGTACCCATTCACCCTGGCAAGTCTTCGTGCTGTGTCCCTGTCACGGAAGTTCAGCAGACAATCCTGGGAGGGCATCCCGGATTAGGTCTGGGGCCAAGGGAGCGATGTGCCCGCTCCACTAGGAAGGTGGGGTTGAAAACTTCCTTGCCAACAAGTCAACAAACAAGTCCATTCTTCCCACATTAGTGGACTCCGGGACCCCAAAAATGCTAATATTATTGCACCTACTGCGCGTTTCCAAGTCCTCGTTTTTCAAGGCCACAGTTTTAAGTATTTTTTCCAATTCTTTTTGTGGACTGCACTGCGCCATCTTCCAAGTCGGACACCCTCCCTTAGACAGTATCCAGTCTTATTTCATGTGGGTCCAGCTTAGCCCCCATAGGTTCCAGCCGTTTCTCAAGGGCATCAAAATGCCCATCCAGCGCTCTGAAACCATCCCTAAGCTCTTGCATCAAGGTCTCTGAGCTGGACGAGGTAGTATTCGAGGTAGAACCCTCTGCTATATTTACTGCAGACTCCACAGGCACAGTGTCAGGGCAGCCAAATTGCAGCAGGCGCTGTTTCGGGTCCTTTCGGCCCATATCCCAGACCCCAGACGCAGTTACAGTCCCCGGTCCCCCAGGAACCACAATTGCAAGGAGATTACTTAGGCAGCAGTGAGGGGGGGCCACCGCTCCACTCTATGGCACTTCTCGATGAAGGTTAATGCAGTCACAGTAGGAGTGAGGCTGCCACAAGGCTCGCTAGTACCCAGTGGCCGGTGTACAATGGATCACGCTGTGTGGGGAAGTCTTATTTATGCCAGGAAAAGGGGGGGTACTTACTCGCACTCGCCGCTGCTGATTCCCACAACAGGCGCAGGTCTCTTCACTCGGTGGGGGGCCAATATCGGAGGGGTGAGGCACATAGAGCACACGCTGGTGCCCACTGGAGCTCCAAGTGTCTCCACAGCAGCAACACACACCAGGAGGCTGCACCACTGGCTAGGCCCTCGGTTGGATCCGCTCCCGGCTTCAAACGATCCCCGAACTCACTCGCAGTATGGAACTCCACAGGGCCTCAATCGGCAGACATGCCGATCTTCTATAGAGTATGGGGCGGCCACATTCACCCGCGCCCCAGCCCGCGAACTGGATCCCAGCCGCATCCAATTCAGCAGCACTCAATGTCGCCAGGCCCTCAGTAGGTGCCTCAGCTGGTGCGGACTCGGGAGCAGCCCTCTAATTAAGGCCATGAGCGTGCCCGCGGACTCCAGGCTTCACAGGCTGAAGCGGTCAAAGGCTGCCTCGCACATTCTTAGCCTCCTCAGCTCTACCCCATACAGCAACCAGGATCTTAGCTTTAGGCTGTGCTCAATTTCAGAGCAGTGTATGAAATGTAATGAGGAATCCCCAATGTTATTCTGTAGGAGTGGTAGGCCTCACGGTAGTTAAAAGCAAATGTGGGTGTTCATCACTACCGGGACATGTAAAACTTAAAAGTGCATATCCAACCTTTTAATTACACAGAACCCTGCCCTATAGGCTACATAGGGACTGCCTTAGGGGTGACTTATAAGGCTTGGCAAGGGAGTTTAACTGCCAAGTCGACAGCACAGTGTGGCATTGCATTCAGGTTGCAATGGCAGGCCAGGGGAATGTTGTGGAGGACTGCTTAAGTGGGGGAACATTAAGTGCTGGAGGCCCGCTGCTAGTTTTAAATTTAATTTAAAGGCTCTCGGTATATGGTATACCACTCTGCAAGGGACTTCTGAGTAAAATAAATATGCCAATCAGATATATGCCAGTCAAACCATGTTTAGGACAGTGAGCACAAGCCCTTTAGCACTAGTTAGCAGCAGCAAAAACAAATTCAGTAAAAAGGAGGAGAAAGGCTAAACGTTTGGTGGTGACCCTGCAGAAAGAGCCAGGTCCAACAGCAGACATACCTTATCTGTATATATGTATCATATTCCATTGTCACATGGCCCATCATCACTGCTGACGTTAGTCACTGCTACGAAACCACTGCCGCCATGAATTCCATTCACTCCGGGGCCCCTTCTAACCCCTGCCCCCACCACACCTTTGCAGAAGGACTCCTACCAATCAGCAAAGCACTAACACCCATCCTCAACAGCTTACCTATTTTCTCTGACACCTAGAAATACGCCACCATCACTCCTCTGCTCAATAAACCATTGGCTTACCCAGTGACGCTGGCCAACTACAGACCTATCTCCCTTCAACCATACCTTACCAACGTCCTAGAGAAGCTTATCAAGTGACACCTCAGCAACCACCAGCTCCTTTACACCACTTAGTCCAGCTTCAGGCCCAGTCACAGTGCAGAAACAGCCGGCATAGACAGCATCCACATGATCATAGACAGAGGAGATACGGCGGCCCTCATTCTCATGAACCTTTCTGCAGCATTGGACACGGTCTTGCACCCCCTCCTCATCAGATGCCTACACAAGATTGGTATCCATGGACTCGCTCTCCACTGGATCTGCTCTTAACAGCTAGAACACAAGCTGTCAGCCTGGTAACTTATTCCTCGGAAGCCGAAAAACGAATCTGTGGAGTGCCTCAAAGGTCGTTCCTCCGCCCCATGCTCTTAAACACATACGTGAGCCCTCTGGCCAACATTATTTGCGCACACAGCATCAACATCCTCTCCTATTCTGAACACACACAGTTCATACTCTCCCTCTCAAACTAGTCCCTCAACACTAGAAACAAATTAATCACCTGCATAGCCGATGTCGCTAACTGAATGGAAGCCAGCTGTGTCACACTTAATACTGACAATACAGAAGTAGTGATCTTCGCAAGGAAACACCTCATAATGGGACGCCGCTGTTGGATCCACACACAGCACTCACAGAAGGAACCTCAGGATCATCATTGAGAGCAAATTGGACATATCACTACAACCTGCTTTAACACCCTGATAAAGCTGAGGAAGATCTACAAATGGCTCCTATGCAACACCAGAAAAAACTGTCACTCATGCCCTCGTTAGCAGCAAGGTGGACTACAGAAACACATTCAATGCTGGTATCACCAAGTAACTCATCAAAAGACTACAAATCAGCCAGAACCTGGCAGCCAGACTCATCTTTAACCTCCCACACAGAACGTATATCGCACCACACCCAAGGGAGCTTCACTGGCTCCCTACACACAAGCGTGAACAGTTCAAACTCCTCACACGCACGTTCAAGGCATTGCACAAATGAAGCCCCACAGACCTGAATAGCTGCATTTTCTTTCGCCAATCAACACAATACCTTCGCTCAACAGGACCACTACTCACACACATTCCACGCATACACAGATCTAGATCAGGAGGGCTGACCTTCTCTTACCTCTGTCCTAAAGCGTGACACAACCTCCCACTTCACATCAGCTGAAGATCTGGCTATTGAATTAATCTCCCTTCCCTATTCAGCGCCAGGCTACTCTCATAGGTGATAGCCCACTATACAATTACACATAACATAACAGTAGTCACTGATTCAGTACTCATACTATTTCTAATGCCAGCCTGGGATATCTGCCTGGTTTCTACAAAAGTTTGAAACAGGCAAATATAGAGTTTCGCCAGGATTTTGGTAAAAAATCGCAGAAGTGAAATAGGATGGTAGCTGTCATCATCCTCAGGGTCCAACAAAGATTTTTTCAACAATGGTTTGATTATTGACGCTTTGCAAGCATCCGAGACCTTCTCCTGTAAATTAAATGATTGATTGCACAAAAAAGTCAGGAATGTGCAGAGTGAGTTGTGTTCCAACTCTGGACTGGACACCGATCCTATGGAGAATCTCACACATTAGTCGACAGGATTGTTGAATTAACTTCAGAGGAAGAAACCTCCTGACACCTAAAAGAGTTGTTATCAGCGTTCTTAGGTTCATAACTAATATGTCTTGTGACAATTGAAGCTATTTCGGGATTAATATTGCACAAATATGTAAAGTTTTAGGCACAAAAAGTTGCTAACTGTTAACACATTTTGTCAGGGGCAGTGACCAGGGACTTAGAGGAGCAAGTAGTAGTCTGTCTATTTACTACACTAAAAAGGTCTTTAGATGCTGTTTTTTTAAAGACATAATTTATTATTTATACTGGTACAAACAAAAAACAATTGGTATAGAACCAACAGCCATCTTCAACCATGTCACGTATACGGTAGGTTTATGTTGTAGGAGTAAATCCACATCATAGTTATAATACTCCCAAATTGGCCATTTGTATGTACATTGTAGAAAATAACAGGTTAGCCCCTGGAAACATTCGACATGGATCGTCGCATCTGGCTTAGTCAATCCTCATCTGTGCCAAAAGATCCCTCCTCATCCATTGAGAAGTATGATCCACTGCCCTCATGGTCAATGAATTCAGCCGGGAGTTCCACCCACACCTCCAGGTCCTCCTCAGCCTTATCATCATGCCTACATCGCTTCAGATGTATTTCATCAGCCACCTCCCACTTTGCCGCATCCGCCACCCATCATCCATGCGGACCCAGCTGATCCATCCATGTGATTGCCACCCAACACTTGGCCAGCAGCATAAACCAAGTGTAAGAATTGAAATACCATTTTCCGACCTTTCCACCTACAGTTGGCAACCAACAGACAAACAGTAGGGTCCATGTCCACAAGTATTCGCACCAGTCTTTACTTGGGACAATACTTTTAGCCAATACTCATTCACCAGAGGGCAGTCCCAAGCTAAATGCAAAAAGGAGGCCACGGGTGCCTGGCACCTGGGGCAGCCAACCAACTTGCTAGGGCCCATTTTGTGTAGTAAGACTGGTGTGACATATGTGCAGTGCCAAAAGTGAAAGTGTATAAGCTTACATTTTGCATTGCTCGCCACAGACTTCACCAATGCACACATTCTGTTCTATTGGGCATCCCCAAGTTGTACCCCTTAGTCATCCTTCCATGCCTCCCAGGCAGGGAACAGAACACCCGAACAATCTGCTGTCATGGTTTTGTATAAGAGGGAGACCAGATGGTGACCTGTACACAACTCCAACAGGCCACAGAAAGTGAGTGACGTAACAGGGGCCATTGGGAATGTAGGCCATATTTCCCGGATAATGGCTGTAATATTGGCATATTGCAAGCACTGGCCCGACCCTACATGAAAGCTTTCCTGTGCCGCCTCAAAGATGATAAATTTTTCGCTGGGGACCAAGTCCCCCAACATCTCCTAGCCACCTTCTCTCCAGGCTGAGACAACCACTGACTCCCTTAACACTCTAAAAGCTGGAAGGTCCAAAAAGACGAACTCCCTGACGAAGTGGACCCGTCCCAGGACCAACCTGACTGCTTGCTCCTACATGGAGGTAGTGTGTCAGATAAGGTACAGGATCGGTTTTACATCCCGATCCCTCACTGACCCCCCCCCATCCCCCACACCACGATTTGAGGCAGGGACGAGCACTTTGCCGCATCCCCTAATTGCAATTTCTCCCAAGTGCTCGCCTCCACTAACCAGTCCGCAGCGTGCGGGATTTGGGAGGCCAGGTAATATTTCTAGGTTGAGCTCCGCCAAACCCCCTCCTCTAGTGGTTGAAACAAATGGGTCCTCGCTATCCTGCTTCATCCCCAGCCCATATCAGCGAGGTTAGGAGGGAATATAACCGTCTAAACACCACGCATGGTTGAGTATTGAATTAATGTTGGATAGAATATAGGCATCGTGGTAAAAACACCATCTTTGATATGGCCACCCGACCCAGGAGTCAAAGAGGGAGTGATTCCAAAACTGCACAGATCAGTGAAGGTCCTTATTGACCTTTCAAATATTATATTGCATGTTCTTCTGCAGTGTGTGGGCTGACATCACTCCCAATTACCAGATTTTATCCATCTCCCACCAAAGGGGCACAGGCAGCAGGGCGGCCAGATCTCAAGCAGCTAGGGATCCCGCAGGAAACACCACTGATTTCCTACGATTGAGTTTAAGACCTGGCAGCTCCTCGAAGGCAGCCAAGTGAGTCAACAGGATGGGAAGTGATCGCAGAGAAGTTGAAAAATAGAAGAGCATGTCATTGGCATACAAGGACACCGGGTGAGTATCGTCCCCTACCCTAATCCCCCACTCAGCCATGTCCAGAAAGATCTCGACTGCCAGAGGTTCCTACGCGATCACGAAAAAGAGGAGTAACAATGGACAGCCCTGGCGTGTGCCTCTGTGCACCTCCCATGCTTCAGAGCATAGCTTACCCCCTAGTAACCTGGCCTTGAGTCAATATACAAAAGACAAACCCAGGAGCAAAAGTGTGCACCGAACCCCATCACCTCCAACAACCATACAAGGTACTTCCAATTAACTGTGTTGAAAGCTTTGGCTGTGTCAGTGGAGACCACCGCCAATTCCTCTTCTTTACCCTCCACTTCATGTAGGATATGAATTAGGCGCCAAAGGTTCATAGAGGTACTACGACTGGGTATTAAACAGCATAGGTTGTTATGGATAAATTGCATAATCACTGGACTCAAACAAAGAGCAAGTGCTTTGCAAAGTACCTTAGTGTCCTTGTTAATCATTGTAAGCAGCCTATAGACAGACATGTCCAAAGCATCCGAGCCGGGCTTCAGCATCATAGAGATGCAGCCTTCCCGCATAGACGGAGGGCGCACCCCAGACCCCCTAGCCTCCAGGTATACCTCCAGTAAGCGTTGGGTAAAAAAAGGTGCAAATGTCTCGTAAAACGCAGCAGGAAAGCTAGTGCTGCTCGGTGTCTTCCCTCCAGGCAGTTGCGCTAAGGCTGTACATTTCCTCCAAGATGAGATCAGCATCCAATTCACGAAAGATATCCGTGTGTTCCGGTGCAGATGGGGTTGGATTATGGTACACCTCTTTCACATGAGATTTAAAGGAATCCTCTATTTCCCCCGAGTGTAAACCTCCCGGCCCTGAGGGAATGGAGGGGCGGGATGTCCCCTGCCAAAGAATCCAGGGCAACAGCCACCCAGAGCTGTCTCCTCTCTATGTAGAAGCGGATGATATGATTTTAGAGTGTATTTCTTGAGCCTATCTTTTACCTCAGAGACCCTCGCTGAGCTAATAATTCCTACCTCTGCCCCTCCTCCCCAGCTTGTGGCAGGCGCTGGGCACATGCTGGCTCATCCTCGCTCTATAGAAGTGTTTTCTGTATCCCACAAGAAAGGCCTATACAACAACCTTAAAACCCTGGTCCAATCGCTGGTTCTCTCCAGATTGGACTACTGCAATTCTCTTCTTACTGGCCTCCCCAAATCCCACCTGTCCCCCCTGAAGTCTGTTCTCCATTCAGCAGCTCATTTCATATATGGGGCCAAAAGAAGCGACCACATCACACCCATTTTATCCACCCTAGAGGCAAGATCTATCTACAAGACTGCCTGTATCACCCACAAAGCCTTGCACTCCTCCTCCCCTCGCTACCTGGCGGATAAACTGAAACTCTCTGGAGGCTCCAGACCATCACGTAATGCAGAAAATGTATTGCTTGAACCTCCCACTTTCAAGAAGGAAAGATCGATGGCCCAATCCTTTTTAGGCAACGTGGTGAGAATCTGGAACTCACTTCCGCCTCAGCTCCGGACCACCACCTCTTCCCTGGCCTTCAAAACTGACCTCAAAGCTCTCCTCCTTCAAAGACACTTCCAAATTTAATTCACGCCCTCTATTTTCTGAAGGAAGTCCTTCCATTATAGAAAAATCTGTTCTCCATGCCTATAGAAGTGCCTTCCCAGTGTGTTTTTGTGTTTTGAGTGTCTGCCATTTATTGCAGTATTATACTTTTACTTGTATTTTGAACGCTTTTGTAACATGCACACATGTCACTTTTTCCTTTTGTAACGTATCGTTTGCTACCTCTTGTATTTTGTTTGCTTTTGATACATGCACAACGGCCACCACTGCCTCATGTAACGTAACTTTTGTTTTAGTGTTCTGAGTGTCTGCCATTTATTGCATTTTTTTTACCTCTACGTGTACTTTGTATGCTCTTGTAACCTGCACACGTCACTTTTTCCTTTTGTAACGTATCGTTTGCTACCTCTTGTAGTTTGTTTGCTCTTGATACTTGCACAATTGTCACTATTGCCTCATGTAATGTACCGTTTGATTTTGTAACATGATCACTTGTAATTTTTCTCCTTATGTATCATTACTGCTCCTATTGTGAAGCACTCTGACACCTTCGGATAAAGTCCGCGCTATATAAAAACGCATTAAATAAAAAAAAAATTAAAAAAAAATCCTTGGCTTCATAGTAGCCCACTTAGTCAACCGCAACTATATAGTGGACCAGTTAAGTTAAAAGAAATCTGTCAATGCACTTGCCAGAACCTCCCTGCCCTCTGGATGCTGAAGAATCTGCGGCGATAGCCTCTAGGTCAACTGAGTCTGAGGGATCCCCTACCCCCCTCAATTTCACAGTAAACCGGGCAGGATCAGACAAGTAGTTGGACAGACGCAGCGAGGACGCTGTAAACCAGGGAGGTGGTTAACAAATACGGTCAAGTCTGCTATGGTACTGTGCGTCGGGAAGTAGGTAAATTCCTTAGGCAATGGATGGAAATCCCTCCAAATATCACAAAGTCCCAAATGATCAGTGACCTCCTGAAGCACTGTAGTCATTTTAGGTTTAGTGTAATGATGTGAGGGGTGCCTATCTAGGGTACCATCCATTACGCAATTGAAGTCCCCTGCCCACAGAACCCATGAGCCGGTATCATGTAAGGAGCTTAAAAGATACTAGATTACTCATTATACGATAAAGCGTGAAGGGCATTCCTCCCCCCCCCCGTGACATGATGGCAACAAAAACATTGAAAAACAGAACCCATAACTAACAAATCCCCCCTCATCCTGGACAAGTAGGAGCAAACCACAACTACATAAAAGCCCACAAAGTTCGATGCATCAGGACGCACAGCATCGCTACCACCTCACCCCAGCACCAACACAAGACTCCGAGATCCCCACCCTCCCCTCTATAGTGAATGTCTTTCACCCAAAAACACACACCAGGTAGTAAACAACATTCTTTTCAGAACACAGCCATCCAAGGCCAGCACTCACCTATATTGCATCCAGACTACACCAACGTGTGATCTTGACGCCATGGAAGAATCATCAGCTACAACAGTGGCACATATGAATTTTCAGAGACCATGATGATCCTCATCCCCCCTCCACAGTCCATTGACCAGGGGTAGCTGCAGTCTAATCCTCTTTCCCGTTACATATGATAGCAGACAGCTAGGTTACACCCCCCACCCCCCGCGATCAAGAAAAAAGCAAAGACTCCTCATGGCATGAACAATGTCACTGAATTGAGAAGGAGCATCCGATGCCCCACCATCTGGCATGGCCCCACTCATCAGTATCTCTGGCAGTCGCTGGATTCCCAGCTCAGCAGCATCCATAGTGCCATCGTCCCAGACCACAATGTGGTCAGTGCCTCAAACCGCAGGTGTGGAAGGAGTCTGTTTCTCTGTGGGTGCGCGCCGGACGTACATCCGACATGTCCAGCCACTTCGGGCCACTCAAAGAAGTGTAAACTCTCTGATGCAATGACACTGAATTTAGCCGGATAAATAAGCATGTACCAGAGGTTCAAGGTGCGCAATATATTTTTTACCTCCAGGAAAGACTTGCGCCACTCCTGTACCTTATGAATATAATCAGGGGAAATGGCAATGTTACAGTTTTCAAACTGCCATGCGGGCGCATCTCTGGCAGCCCTCAGGATTGCGTCCTTGTCCCTGTAACTCAATACCATAGCGATAAAAGCCCTTGGAGGTGCTCCTGGTGGAGGGACAGGTACCAGAGGCATGTGCGCCCTTTCGATAACAAAGAAATCTGTCTTTGGGACATTACGTGTGCCTCACTCAATGGTCCAGGAAGCACCCAGCTGACTGGCCCTTCTCCCTCTCATGAAGGGCCAACAGGCGCACGTTGTTTCTTCGCAAGCTGCCCACCGTATCCTCAACTCAGTGTTCCAAGATGTTGGAGATGACCTGCAACTTTGAGACCTGGTGTTTAAGTTGCCGTACCTCCAACAGCAGAGTAGTGATGTTGGTTTCCGCATTCTCCACCTTATCCGCCACCTTGTAGAGATTTGCCCTCAGCAGATTCACCTCAATAGACACCCCAGCTATTTGGCCCTCTAGATCTGTTCTCAAGCCCTGTATCACTTCCAGAGGGCCGGCAAACGACCCCTGGAGGAACGACCAGGCCAGGACCTCTGCTGCATGTGGCTGGTGCCTCCTTTCACTGCCTAGAGCAAGGCTTTTCCATCCAAAGGTCATGCTCCTGTCTGTATCAGTGCTGATCCCGCAATGGTGCCCCATGTATCCCTCCTCCTCACCTGTCCTCGAATCCCCAGCAGGACGCGGATGCATGCCAGTCCATGGCTACGGTACGCCTAGCTTCAATGCGAGGTGAGTGATCAGCGCTTTCAGCTACGGTGCGGGGCGAAGTACCTCTGCTCTGCAGGCCATCCCTGGGGCCCACGGTAGACCCAAGTGCATGTGGGGGTTCCTCTGCGAGTGTCTAATGCACTGCCAATATGCTCAAATGTGTCTGCATTCCTGGCTCCCTCGCACCTGCAACCATGGTGGGAGGAAAGGCCAGCAAGTGATTCACGGAGGGCCGCAAGGAGGCCAAGGGCCGGCCCCTTCGACTTCACAGGCACGCCCCAGGACTAGGCGCCCTGTGCACAGTGAAGGCTGTAGGGATGGACTCACCAGCCGCCGGAGGCGCTCCTCTGTGGGAGAGCACAAACCCCAAGCGGAGTCTCTCTCACTCTGGCTACTCCCTGCTGCCCAGCTCAGCAAGGATTCTTCAGACCTGATGTAGGCCCTGGCCAGTGCAGGCCTCTGTGAATGCTGCACAGGCTGTCACGGCCCTGTAGTAGCAGGGGAAATTTCTTCGAGCCCCCCCCCCCACTAAGTAGATGAGTGCAGCCAAGCAACAGCGCGACCTGGATTTTCAAAGTGCGGAGATGGAGCTCTCGAAGGGCACATCCTGGTGGCCATCTTGGCTTTTAATATTCTCGCCTTATGATGCATGTGAGGGAGTGCTCATAGGGAAGTGAGGAAATGTAAAACTAAATAGAGGATATCAATGCTAAGTCAATTTAATGTGTGGATTTCTCTGTCAAAATTAAAAAATCAGATGGTTGGTTCGACTAGTGGGTTATATTGACCCTTGGTAGTCGAATGTGGATATGAGTGAAAAACGTTTTGTAATTAGTGGGTCAACATCTTTCGCGCCCGTATTGGTCTCAGACAGAGATCCCTGGTGCTTCTGCAGACCCAGATGAAAGAGTTGTATGTAAGTGGAGGTGTGAAGGGGCACTCTCTATAGTAGGGTGGTAAGCCGGGAACCCTTTTTTTCCCTCCTCCGTATACCAAGGTACTTGCAGTGTTTTGTTTTTTTAAACCTTTGTGTGACACACTCCAAACCTGGATGCTCACAATGCGATGAGCATTTTTGGCACTCACACACTATAATGACTGTGTGGGTATGGTAATTTGAGAGGGGTCTTTTATTCATGATACCCCTGTATAGCTATTATGACCACAAACTTGCCGTGAGTTGCGGTCAGTGCACTGGTCGATTGCACAATGCAAGTATCCATCACCAGAGTTTGGGTATAGCCAATTGCACTTCATAGTCGGCATGGATGGAAGCATGGGTTTTCTTGCACCTTGCTGTAATTTTACGCTACAATGTGAGATTTACCCTTACAAACTAATATTTTTATTTGTTTTGCAGAGTATTTTCCACTGCCTTTCATAGAAGGCTGAAAGAAAAAACATACATTTGCGGTTTAACTTGTGACACAGAGACGGGTGCACCTTAGTGTGTGCATACCCCTCGTGCCACCTTTGGTCCTGAAGAAAACCTCGCAAATTTGCAAATCATAGGCTGAAACATGTAAACCACGATTTCTGCTCACTGTGTACACTGTGTGGATGTCACGGGCCAATTTAAACCTGATAGCACATCCCCTACTGTTTTTATTCTTGCCTTATTTGTTCCATCATTAAAAAATGTAGGGGACAATAAAGTAAATTTATATCACTTCTTTTTCACGGACATTCACTCTTTCACCTTAAACATCCTGCTCCGCTGTAATCAGGCGTTGAAGTGCACCGAGTGGCATTCGGTTGCTCGGTTGGGAACCCCATGACGAAGCATGTCACCTACTAGGTTGGTGAGTGAGGGTTCTTTTTAAACATAATTGTTTTCCTCTTTCCCGCTTTCATTCTTAGTTTTGGCTTAAGATTTGTCTGGAATGACTCCTTCGTTGTTGTTACTGTAACCCCAGACCCACCACCTTTGTGATGTACTAGGGAAGAGGTGTGGCGCAGCGGCCAGAGCAACTGACGCCGGACGCTGTGGATCACGGTTCGATCCCCAGCACCAGTGGCAGGTCAGCCCAGCATCATGTGACTCTTGGCAATAGCTCGCTTAATCTTCCCGACGGCCCCCAGCGCCGGGATGCCTACGGGTAGCTGCGCGCTTTACAAATACTGGATTTACATTTTTTTACATTTACTACAAGGGTATCTATTGTAACTATTGTAAAGGTGAGGAATCTGCGGTTAGACGTATTCATCAGGAGAACAAGTTACTTAACTTTGGTAACACTTTTTCTGGTGATTATTCTAACTGCAGATTAAAAGCGGCCCTCCCACCGCCCCATTATGTGTAGTGACTGGTTTACCCTCCACAAAGGTCCCAAATTGGGAATCAGCACATTCTCTTGGACAATTTGTTTTAAGCTCCGCATCTGCGAGCGCAGAGTGAGAAAGACACAAGAAATGGATGTCATTACTCCGAAATGGTCTTAAATGTGGCTTCTGGGGCAGAATGGAGTCACCACTGATCCATATTGTCCCACCTACTGGTGTGCAGGAGCTTTGCTGGAGGAATTCTGAGAATGCTGTCAGGCCCTGCGGATGGATATTCTAGAAGATAGTAATATGTGGTTAGATAGATATGCCACAAAAACTGTGTTACTGAAGGTAAGCAACTTGATCATTTGTATCTCTTTCAAAGAAATAAAAAGCATAGCAGGCCTTTTCTGAATTGTGAAGGATACCCTCCTTGGGTTTAATAGTATATGACCTATAATGTGCTTAACCGTTCATACCCACTATATTATCTTTGTAGTGCAGTGGATGTGAACGGTCTGTCCACTGCATTTAGCAAGAAATTCCTTTTTATTTAAGCACCAGGAGGGTTTGCTGTTCAAAAAACAAAGTTGACACATCAGGAAAGAGCTTCCCTCGTGTTCCAATATAGTTTTTGGGGGTGTGGACGGAGGGGGGTTTAGTCATTGTGACGTGCAGTGTCCTCAGCATGCTGATTTCACACTGATGAAAATGAAATCATTCTTCGCCATTAGGTACCAACTGATTTTACTGTACTAGTGGATCACTGCTTGGACCACAATCCACAGTAGACACCACATATTAGGTCTTGAGGGAGGTACGCCATTCCCTCCCCCCACCTGTGCATGATCCCGTGCACCCCCCCAAATTAAAATGATCAGTCTTTCTGACCCACTGGGGGCCAATTAGGGGGTTTACCCCCTATCTGCCCCTTCAGGAGTACAGAAAACTTAGAAGACACCAGGGGAAAAGAATAAAACATTGAGGAAGCAGTGGGTTCGGGAATCTGCAAGCCCAGCAGTCTTTCTGTACACCCCCCCCCCCCACCCCCTCCAACTTCCCCCAGGGTGATGGTTGGGGATTTACCCGCCAATCTGCCACCATCGGGAGGTGGGAGGAGCAGAAATCCTGGTAATGATCTAAAATGGGCAAAGAAGAACTAAAGAAGGGTAAGGGTGGCATACCTTCGCATCAGACTATCCCGCCAGACCAGAAGTCTTCAACTCCCGCGGTGCGGATGATGGAGTTACACTCAGTTCCCCCCTGGGGAGGCATAGAACACCTACTACACCCCGGCATGGGTAAGTGCTAGCCCACATCAGACCAGCCTTCCACCCCCAAAACACAGTAGCCTCTCTATCCCAAGCCCCAGCGGAAGATTGGAAGATTTTAATCCCTTTTGGGCATAGCTTTGACATATGGGCTGAAAGAGAAGGAGTAAATCACAATTTCTTCTAAATTGCCGTGGTGAAAGACTGCACTATGCAGTCTGTGGGTCAGCTAGCAACTTGGGAACCCTACAAACCCTGGACATTTTTTAAACCTAGGCCCAGGTGAATCCAGGGAGGTGTGGATTGCATGAATCACACTATGTTTCTTGCTATGTTTGAGGATCCACTAACTTCCTACCAAACAACACTCCCACACCTGATAAAAACAGTACACGCTTGTGTGGCTGGTTCTAGCACCATCGCAATGAATGGATGAAAACTGTGACCATACAAAGCCAATAGATCGTATTGTTTCTGATTTGATCTATTGCTGTTGCCGTTTTATTAGCACATATAAAATTAATAGCCTGTGTGTGAATCATTGCTCCAGCTGGGCACCGTTTATCCGAGTGATCCGGAATAGACTATGCTCATTGTTTCAAAGGTAAGACGCACATAGCATTTCATAAGCGGTGCTGCAACGGGCACAAGGTACAGTGAAACAAAGAGAGTACAGATGTCCGAAGACAGATCATGAGAAAGGAAGAATACGACCTTTAGTTTGTAACAAGAATGTAAATATTTCGGATGAGCGAGCTAACTGACACGTTCATTACTCTGGAGCCAAGATGTGAAAGAGAGACTTGTAACATCAGAGAAGGGAATTTCCTTTAGACTAATAAGGGCGGGTTCCGCTACCAGAATTTAACTAGGAACCCTAGGTCAATGAATCTTATATTACCTGCTGAGAAGTGTAAAGGGGAGAAATAACTCATTGAGACAATACAACATTTCCAATTATCGTGACCCAAAGATTACAGACTCCGAATTCTAAGTTTAGTGGGTTTATTACAAAGCCAAAAACAACTGAATGTACAAGCACCTCAAGACGAGGTTGTAAAAGTACATGGGAACTAATACAAAGCCATATCTACGAGTGAGCTTAATCCAATGGATCATGAATAGAATGAAAAGTTCCAAAAACAGAACACATACGAGGACTGCCCCAACGTCTATGTCAGACTTGATCTGTGGCTGAAAAGTGGAAAGCATTAAACTATCCCTAATCTATCTCTAAAGTGACTTCCCTACTTAACACCTCCCAGGCAAGATCAATTAAAGGTTTCAGCTCATGAAGACTTCCTAAGAAGTACACTCATGTTGTATGGGTCAGGTAGTCAAAGTTACTGAGCTCATTCTAAGAGGCTCCTTCTCTCCAGATCGATCTCCTCACCCCTTCTCCTAACTCCGTCCCCGGGGCACTGTCCCTAATAAAAAATGCACAGATGTAAAACACTCCCACAGATCACCTCATTTCACTGGGCACTTCTCATAGGTAAATGTTCACCATTGTCCTCACTCCTTCCAAGTTTGGCTTGATGACCTTGATTCCCAGGCCTCCTTAGTGAGAAGGAACACCGGCTCCCACTTATCGGCATTCCGTTTACAAAATATTTTTTCTCCTCCATGCCTAACTCCTAAAACAATAGGCGTTAGTTTTAACTAACAAAGGCAGCTTCTTCCACCTGCAACGTAAACGTGAGGACAGAAAAACCTTGCATGTACATGAGATTTGCTGACTACCTCCAAATGCAAGAGCTTACCAGGGAAAGTACATTTTCAGGCCTGCACAAATAGGCCAACATAGGAATACACAAATAGGCCTTTCAATTACACAGAAGTGAACATTTCATTTAGGCCTTTAAACATCAAACTATACACGCATGTTACGGGTGCTTTCCTTTGCTAGTATATATAATTGTTACATGTAAAGCACAATTAGTCATCTACACGTGCAGACTCCGACTTGATGCACGTTTAAATCAAAATGCATTACATTACACATGAGCTTTTCTTTCGGCAATTGCGATATACTAAAGGTTACTCTTTCCAGACATAAATGTAATTTTGTTTCTCTTACATGGCACGAAACATTTCTATCAATTCACTTGAAATTATACATGTTTTCTAATGACCAAATGTTTATAGAACACAGGAGTATATGCGGGTGTGGACTATCCATGATTATGATGCACCCCTACAATTTTAGAGCACGATCGCGCTCCATCAAGACACTTTTCAGCATGAGAAAAACATAGCTGAATCAAGTTACAGTTATGCTAATAAAACATTATCATGCACCTTGTTCATAGGAAACACATATTGAGTTCTGGTTGTGCTCTTTCTAGTAAGTGCAACCCTACACATGAAAGTCTTCCACTCGCTAGAATTTATACAATATTCCCTTTCTAATAATTTGCATGTTTTGAGTGGGGCGGAGCAGAACTATTTCTTCTTTTGAGTGTCTTCCAAAATAAAATCCTAAAGTCATCTTGGATGGAAGATGGGAACAGGAGGGGTACCGGTCATTTAGATACTCTGGATTCCCCATTTCCACTCCTTAGATGAGGACATCATCGTGTACATAGGGAAGCAAGGCTGTACCTAATGCTAGAGGGGTCACTCCTTTACACCATCCTTCCCTTGATCCAAGTTCCTAGCTTTCCTTGTTGCTAGTGCTTTCCCCGGATAAGATAATGTGAATTGCAAATTGTCACTGCTTTTGGCTAGTTTTGCACCTGCTTGTGTTGAAAACTAATACAAAAACAACATTTATGCCAACTGACTAGAACAAAGATTTCAATTTATACTGGTTGGTCGGCACAATTCTCTGTTCAAAGCAAACGCTAAATGTACCTGGTGAGTTGGAGAAAGATGCACTGAATGGATTTACAGAGCATGCACACCTGCCTCCAAGTCACCATAGCAAGCTTTAGCTTTTTGACCCCTGTCTAGGCACTGTAAGAAATTGAATTATTGGTTGAGGGGGGATAGAAGTCCCACTCAGACAATATTCACAGTCCTTGTCCGGGTGAACTGCAATAGACACACAATGAACCTGTGCTTAACCCTCTGGTAGCTTGTCACAAAGCAGTCACACTTAACTTAGAGACAATGTGTAACGTATTTATGCAGCAAACAAACAGTAATAAAGTAAAAACACAACCCCAAAAAAATTCCCAAACTTATTTTGAAAAATAGATCTAATAAATAAAATGATACCAGAATAACAAACAGTAGAACCGGAGATCTTACATTTGAACGTTTTTGGTGAAAATAATACCTAAAAGCATAAAGCGCCACTCTTTTGATCATACTAGACCGGGGGAAAGTTATAAGTTCAGGTCGACTGCGATGGAGTACAAGTTAGATACAGGGACCGGGTTTGTCCCATTTAAAAGTTACCTTCGCAAGTCTGGCGCAAAGAGCTCCATTCGCATTGGAAGAGGCCATGACAAATAGGCTTCCAGCGAAAGAGCAGGTCTAGCATCATTGACAGGTGTTGCTATAATCGAGAGATCCGGTAGTTGCTGGAGCTTTACGTTGGCGGGTGTTGCTGGCTGTGATTGCTGTAATGCGAAGTGTAGGTCTTGCATTGCGGGCATCACTGGTGGTCACTGTCAGCACGAAGAACAAGTCTCACCAGAGCTTTGCGTTGGCGGTTGTTGCCAGTGGCAGAGTTTCAACATGAACTCGCCTGCGTATAAGAAACCCAGACTTCAGGATTTTCATTATTTTCTTTGGAGGAGCTTCCACTGATGCCAGACAAAGGTCCAAGACCTGAGTGGCACCTTTTGGGGATCAGGACTCAATCCAGCAGCTGCCAGCAGGAGGGCTCAGGGATCGAGTCCACTTGCAACTGGTAAGTAGCAGGGAGGCCTTTTGTGTTCTTGTAGCTCACATAGGAGGCTAGCCTTGTAGTCACTCTTGGTAACTAGGGGTCAAGGCAAGCAGGTCCAGTCTTCTTCAGACAGCAACACAGTCCTTCAAGCAGCTCAGCAGTCCTCTGGCAGCAGGACAGTCCTCCTTCTTCCACAGGTCTAGGAGTGTTATGGTGAGCAACTCTGGAGGTCCAGTATTTACCTGTTGCCAGCCTTTCTGAGGGGGATTCCCTGACCTACCCTCAAAACTGGTTCTGGAAAGTTCTTCCCCTTACCCTGGTCTAAGCTCCAAACTCTCTGGGGTGACAAAAAGGCAGGGCAGGCATGGTGTCATGCTCTTTTGTGTCTGCTGTAGGCAAAACGCTTTGAAGTATAAGTGGGGTTGGGTATAGCCCCACTCCAGTCATCCTGCCTGCGTGGCCCACCCTGTCCAAACCTAAGCCCCTTTTCTGTCCCTGCCTGGAAGCAATACGCAAACCCCAGTAGCAGAGTCATTCAGAGTTATGTGATACTGGCAGAAGACACAGTTGGTTGGGACAAGAAAAGGCCAACTTTCCAAAAGTGGTGTTTTCAGAATTATGACTTAAAATCTAATCTTATCATTAAAGAGGATTTTAAATTCAATTCATTTGAGTGTGAACAGCATATCTCTAGCTGCTCCCTATCTGAAGTTAGCACTTATTAAATGTAATAAGGTAACCCAGTGTTAGTCAATGGGAGAAATAGGCCTTACAATAGGGAAAACTACTTTAGGAGTTTTTAACTGCCAGGACATGTAAAAGATAAGTGCACATGCCCTACTTTTTAAATACAGTTTACCCTGTCCTGTGAGTCTTTTTAGCCTAAATTACAGGGGATTTATAAGTATTAAAAGGGAATGTGTAGGCCTGGCAAAATATTTATTTTGCCAGGTAGGCCAAAATGGCTGTTATAAACTGCATACACAGGCTGCGCTGCAATAGCAAGCCTGAGGCAGATTTTACAGTGCTACTTTACTGGGTAGTACAATGAGTGCTGCTGCCCACAGGTAGCTATTACTTTACAGGCCCTGGGTATTAGTACCATTTACTAGGGACTTACAAGTAAACTAAAATTGCCAATTAGATGTAGAGAGCGCAGGCAATTCAGCAAGGGTTAGCAGTGGTAAAGTGGATCAAGTCGTAAAGCCAACAACAAATTCAGCAAACAAGAGGGGTGAAAGCAAAATTCTTGGGGAATACCATGCCAAGGATGTCAGGTCTAGCAAGCACACAGAACGATCATGCATGTGTGCAGAAGATATCTTTGTAATATATTAGATGGTGATCATAGAGTCAAATCATTTATGGAATCAGTCTTTTTCGGAATTCCTCCCTTCCTACAAAATACTTGTATTATCACTTAAGGTGCCCTATAAATGGGTTTCCAAGACGGCCTTATTACCAGTAGCGACTGCTACCGACAGGAGTGGTGGGGCGGGGGGTGCAAAGAAATGAAAAAAGAAAAACACTTACCTTGGCTGGCCAGCCGCTGTCTCTCCTCAGTCCTCTTCCTTCTTCCTGTCTCCGACGGCAGCAGGAAGCACCCAGGCTCCTCAGAGCCAAGCATTGTGATCGGTCTGAGCCCGTGGTTCGGCACTTAGACGGGGACTAAGAGGCTTTGCATGTTCTTCACTAGGCTGTGTAATGCATCCTAGTGGGGAACATGCAGAGTGCGCATAACTGTTTGGCTGGCCCAAGAGGGCTGGTCAAGCAGTAATGCGCACTTAAGGAGTGCAAACCACTCCTCCCCCTGCTCTGGCTAGCCCCGAGCCACTGACTTATATAGAATAAATTAAATGATAATAACAATACATTATCATTTTCTATTTTCTTTTGAGCAGTGGGACAACGCTCCTCTGCCTTACCGGAGGAGTAGCCACTGCATATTACAGACATACCTTTCGCTTATAGTCTTTTAGATATTTCTCAGTCTGCAGTAAGTAAAATCAGTTTCTGTCCTCATTTATTCTTTCCTTGGCTGAGAAGTCAATAGCCAACACTAGCTTGTGCTAATAAGTCGCCTTCGCTCAGACTGTTTGCAGCTTCAATACATCCTGGGACCCTGGTGTATTCCCCTCTGTCGAGATGTCTGTCCCCCCGACTTAGCATTACTTTGAGAGTAACATAGCTCATGAATGTCGAAGTAAGGTGTAAAAAAGTATTTGTGAAGATCTTCTGCATCATTGCCTAAGTGTAATATTCCTTTTAAAACACTCTATGGAATACATAATATATGGGCACCAGCAACCTATAAAAAACCTTCGCATTAACAAATTTAGCAATTAAATAATCAGCACACCATGCATTTATAGCAATTAAATAAACTCTATGTAAGGTTTGAGGAAGAGTTCATACAGCAGATATGAATTACAGGGCTCCCCCCGGGACATTCCAGAGATTCTTTGTAATGGAGCAGACTGAGAAGATTAAGGATAAGAAACAGAGGCCTCCTATAAAGCTATCCCCCTGCCATTTCTTGTCCCATTGCACCCTGGAAGGGCTAGCCCCACAGGCTAGTAGGTAGTTAAATGGGGCAGATGTTCTTGCTCGCGTGCCTTTGTTTTTGGATTCTCCTGCCTCGAAACTCCCAGCTCCACTCCACCGTCCTTTTCACACCTAGTGACAAAGCTCTTCGGAGGACTAGTCTGACTGAAATAAACAAAAGGGCAGAACTACCTAGAACCTGTCTCAGAACTGAGCTACTGTAATACTCAAATCATGTCTGCCACCTTAGTATAAAGATGGCGTCAACATTTCCAGCCAATGTGCCTGGATTTCTCTGCCACGAGTCAAGTGTCTCCACACCAGTGGCAACAAAAACTTCTGTGTTCTCCGGAGCAGGGATTCAGGATAATGATTGTTATGAGGGCCTGCCTAGACCCTTCTTCAAGGGATGGAACGGACCAGCTTCTCAGACAGGACATGGTCAGTGTTGTTTCTCTATGGAGAGGCTTCCCAGATGAAAAGGGGTCATGAAGAAGGTGAGACAAGACGAAGCAGGAAGAATCACAAGCTGCAATTCACCGACACTAGAGCACCACAACTCTGTTGCCGTAGTGTTCTCATACATGCAACTTTAAGTATTTCTTTTATGTTTATATTTTGTGTATCACGATACTCTTTCTGGAAGTATGTTTTAGTGGATTGCATCCGCCATCAATAAAATTAGTGTACTTAAACATGCGTCTTGTGTAACAGTTCCTTCTCAAGGAGATCAGAATGCACCCGCAGTCCGTTGCGGCTTGATCTTCGTTGAGTGAGGACGCACTCCTGTGCATGCAGCTGCTGAAAATAGTATCCTCAACCAAAAAGGATTTAATTTGTATTGCCTCTTTTGGTACTTTACAGTTGCCACCTCTGTTAATAGTACTTGCTGGCTCTGCTCCCCTGAAGGTGTGTGTCAGCGCCATAAGGGCTGAGTGCACACCAGCTGGTGGGGCGAGGGCCATATTCATTGAGCCCCGGGTACTGTGTGGGGCACAACCCAAAGGCAGCACAGGCTAACTGAGACATCAAAACTTCACACACAGGGCTTGCTCGATGAACTGACAACCAAAGATATAACAGCACACTAGGGGAATCAAAGGAGGGGAAAGCAAAGTCCCTATAGCCAGAAGGGTAAGGACAGTAAATGCGGGCCCGTGACAGCCGGTCGCCCTCCCTAGATTATCAAGACCCCTGTGTTATGTCGCTGCGGTGACAGAACCGCGGCAACTGTGTTGGCGACCCCATTAGCCTGTTCCCATGGAAGGGAGTGGGGGGAGGGAGTTCCCTGGTGCATCCCTACTGTGACTAGATCGTATGGTAAGGTCCCGGTCACGTGGGGGGTAGTTAATAAAAACGCCTACCGCGACACTGACGTCACTGGACGCGTGTACGCAGTAGCCATTATACACTCAATCCCTGGCTCTGTGTATTTATTGATAAGGCCATACAGCATACCCAGAGTGACAGTCCTTGTAGTGCCCAGGGGTTCCGACACTACATTACACTGGCGACGAGGGCGGGCGTGTTCCCGTCGCGTTCCTGTATGGGACCAGCCGCTTGAGGTTGGAGTAGGCCCAGCGGTGCTCGTGCCCCTAGCTCCGGCTGATGTGTCCCGACGCAGGAAAACTCTGCACCACGCAGGTCAGGTGTGCCGCGTCTCTGCTGCTGGGGCATGCGCTGTGTTCTGCTCGCTGCGGTGGACTCGTCGATCTCTGTGTCCCCGCTGGCACTGCGTTAGAGCTCCAGGCCGGCGCAGTGTGAAGGGCTGCGCGCATGTGCAGTGGCCGCGAACAGACGGCGGAGTGTTGGAAGGCCGCGCAACTGTGTTTCCACTCGCGGAGCTCACTCAGAGGCCCCAGTGGTGCCGGCAAGTACTGCGGGGAGGCTGCAGGCAACCTGGAAAAGGCAGTAAACGCAGTGACTGATCTACAGGAGTGCCTGAAAGAGCTGCAGGGCAGCAGCCTGATACAATTCAACACAGGCCCAGGCATAAGGGGCACATGGTGTAGGCGGCCGGACAACTCTGTTTCCAAGTGCTGCGGGGGAGTAATTGGCCTGTGGACTGTGGCGGAATCAGTGCTTGTGGTGACTCCTGTGACCTTGTCCACTCCTCATTAAGAAAAAGACAGTAGTACACGGTACAGCGTCCCGTCACCATTTCCTATAGCCATAAGGAAGACTCACCATGTCTACAATTCCCCCAATTGAGCCATTTGTAGTGGAGGGATCCCCCTCTGCCCAGGCGTCCAGGTGGAAAGAATAGGTAGAACGCCTTACTATATTTTTTGAAGCCACGAAGGTACATAGGGACCAAAAGAGGGCCATGTTACTTCACCTAGGAGGGAAGGACATTCACCGCATCGCGAAGTCTCTCATAGAGGCGAACCCAAGACTCACATTACCCTCATCAACACACTCACGGGCCATTTTGAACCCATGGCCAACCAGGATTACGAGCGCTTAATTTTTCGTCAAGCTAGACAGCTACCGGAAGAATCACTCGACACATTCCACGGCAGGCTCAAGCTCCTGGCATCCACGTGTGGGTTCAGAGACGAGACGGAGGAGATCAGGGGACAAATCATTCAAGGGTGTGCCTCGGCGAAGCTTCGCGAAAGAAGATTGGAAGAGTCGGGCAGGCCATTAGCGGACTTCTTGACCCTGGGACGCACGAAAGAGCTGTCCAAAGCCCGGGCAGCGCACATGGAAGCGGCACTGCAGTCACCTGTCAAGGCGGAACCAGTGAATGTGGTCACGAGAAAGCCGGCGGACCGTCGCAACAAAAAGCCGTTCACCAGTGGCCCCCAAGGAGGTCGATATTGCGGGTACTGCGGTGGTCGACCTCACAAAGCTGCTGAGTGTCCGGCGAAGGGCAAGAAATGCTCCGGCTGCGGACAATTCAAACATTTTGAAAAGGTATGTTGTTCCAAACAATACCGGAAGGCCAAGCAAGCAGTTAATACGGTACCCGAGGGAGGTGGTGAGTCGAGCGACATGGGCGATAATGAAGAGGAAGAGAAGGTGGTTCACAAGGTGCATATGGTGGGAGCTGTGTCGAATAGGATCCGGCGTCTGCCCCAATGCTGTATTTAAGTGGAAACACAAGATATCACAGCCCCGTCGTGGACACCGGAGCCACCATTAACATAATGGTCACTGCTCTCTACAGATCCATGCGCCCGGCACCCACTCTACAACCCACCAAAATCACAGTCTTCGCTTATGGACAGGACAAGCCGCTGGAAATGAAAGGAAAATTTAAGGCCACCATCACCCATGAAGACAAGTCAGTCAGCACCATGGTGTATATCACCAAGGATGGACAAGGCATGCTCCTGGGATGCCGAGCAGCAGAGGATCTTAGCATCGTGTCGTTTGCATTTGGGATCCACCAGGAATCAATCCAGCACATACTCACGGAATTCGCATCAGTCTTTGAGGGCATCGGAAATACAAAGGAAAGGAGATACATCTTCATATTGACAAGGCCGTGCAACCGGTAGCCCTGCGACACCGACGTGTGGCTTTTCATCTGAGGCCGTTGGTAGAGCAAGAACTGCTAAAGCTGGAGCAGGCGGGCATAATTGAGAAGGTGTCTGGTGCCACGCAGTGGGTTTCTCCAATTGTCATTGCACGAAAACCAAAGCAGCCAGGACCCCTGAGGATATGTGTGGACATGAGATTACCGAATGCAGCCATCAAAAGAGAGCGACACATCAGCCCGACTGTATATGACTTGATCGGGGAGATCGCCGGGGCCTGCTGGTTCTCGAAGCTGGACCTGCGGTCGGGGTACCACCAACTAGTCCTTGATCAGGCGTCAAGAAATATTACGACCTTCTCCACTCATGTAGGTCTTCGCAGGTACACCTGCCTGAGCTTCGGGATATCAAGCGCGGCCGAAGTGTTCCAGAATGTTATCCACGAACTGATCATGGACATTACTGGAGTCATCAACGTGAGTGATGACATCATGGTGCAGGCCAAGTCAATCCCTGAGCACTATTCCCGCCTGGTGCAAGTCTTACAGAGAATCAGTCAGTCAGAAAAGTCTTTATTCGAATATTTCATCATAAAAGACATTAAAACCATCAATACAATTTAGAATAATTTAAATTAAAACAAATTTACATAATAGGCATATTAGGCCAATAAATACACATTAAGACCAAGATAAAAAGATATTAAACAGTATAATTCAGTAAAGACTTAATCTTATAAAAAAGCATACACCACATGGGAGTAATGATAATAGGCTTCAGTATACAAGGTCAGAAAGTTAATAGCTCTTTCGCCGGTTGCGTAAAATCCAAGCCCAGCTAATACATTTGGCCACACCAATAACCACAAGTGTCGAGGTGTCAGACTTTAGTATTCTGCTAGCGGCCTGGGCAGTTTTAACACCCAATGCGCGGCAAACAGGTCGCAACCATAGCCTTCTAGGATGGTGGTACTCCGGACATACAAATAAGAAGTGATCAACTGACTCAATCTGATCCACACATATGGGACATTTGTCGTTGCCAGATATGTTCCAATTTTTAGTAAAACAATGTAATGGGAGGGTGCCAATTCTAAATTGGTGGTATAATTTCCGATCCTGCTGTTTTGTTATAACATCCCAGTATGCCTCAAGGGAAGATTCGTCCTTGACAGCCAGATAAGATACAGACAAAGGGCTACCAGTCAGGGAGGCGTGACGCTTACCTGAAGCCCATTGCCAGTATGCATCTCGAAAGATTTTTTTGGGGGGAAAAACAGCCGACATAGGATTGGACCAAAGATCACCCATGCCCATATCCGACAGGATAGATTTAATTTCAGACAGCCAGCCAATTCGAAGGGAGCCCCTAAGAGCTTTTACCTCTGACAAAGCCTTAGCATATAGGGACAGCTCCGGGGTAGTCCACAGGCGTCGCCAAAACGCCAGCGGTCTATACCGAATCATGTCCTCACCGGGCTGACAGCCTAGCTCATATAAAAGAGGGATACGCGGTGAGGATTGGGGTAACCCAACTGCAGTCCTTAAAAATTTATTTTGTGCCACCCTTAAGGAATCCAAATTACTAAACCCCCACAATTCGGCACCATACATCACTGCTGGAAGAATTTTTAACCCGTAAATTTTAATCAGGGGAGCCATAGGTTTAGTAAGGGATTGCCTATGTTCTTTAAGTAAGGCTCCACCTAGTTGTGAATGTTTAAGGCTGAAAAGATCAATCTGCGGCTTCCACCTTAGGTTGTCACTAAATAAGACCCCCAAGTAAGTGAAGGTGGAGGTCTGTTCCAAGGTTACTCCGCCCATTTCCACCCTAGCTTTTACTGGACGGGTATCACGAAAGACCATAAACTTGGTCTTCCCTACATTAACCTCCAGCTCATGATCGCGGCAGAACAATTCGAACCTAGACAGTGCTAGCTGGAGCCCCTGTCTTGTTTTCGAAATTAAAAGTGTGTCGTCCGCGAACATGAGTAGGGGAACTTTCATACCAGCAATGGAGGGTGCATCTGTCGGGAAGTTAAGGAAATATTTGATTACTCCATTAATAAACAGCGAGAACAGGGTGGGGGCCAGTACACACCCCTGTCTCACCCCTTTGGACACCTCAAATCTAGCAGTCACCTCCCCTGGTTTACCCCATCGAACCTGTGCAAATGTGTGTTCATGCAACTTGACCAGCAGTTGCAATAGTTCAGCCGGTATGGCCATCTCCTGTAAAACTTCCCACAACTTGGACCTTGGCACCGTATCGAATGCAGACCGTAGATCCACAAAGGCTGCAAAAAGCATACCACCCCCAAGATAGACCTCTTTCCAATATAACAGCATGATCAATGGTTCCAACATGAGACCGGAACCCAGCCTGTAGGGGGTGTTAATATATCTTTTTCAGAGATCCAACTCGTAATACGACCCAATAACAGGCGGGCTGTAATTTTTTGAGCCGCATCTATGAGGCTAATCGGCCGGTAGTTGGCCGGGGCAGAGCGATCGCCTTTCTTGTAGATTGGCAATATCTCTGCCCCGAACCAAGAATCCGGAACTGAAGCTCCTCTAGCCAACGCATTAGCTAGTGTAGTCAAATAAGGGACCCATAGATCCTGCTCCTGTTTAAATAGGTCTGCAGGGATGCAGTCTGGACCCGGTGCTTTGCCACTCGGAAGAGATTTCAAAATGACCTCAACCTCACTGGGGGCAAACACTAAAACCTCAGCATCAATATAAAGGCGTGGGCCACCTTCTGGCGCATCCCTGGACTTAAACTGATTTTCAAAATATCTGACCCACTGGTCGGGTTCAACATGATTAGCCAGGGTCATGTCCTGCAGGTTCCTACCCCATTTGAGCAAGTGCCAAAAATGGCATATATTCCTACCATCACAAGCCTCGTATAAATCTCTCCAACGTAATTCATCCCAATTTGACTTTGCTAGTTTGGGCAGCTTTATACGCGGCTCTACAAGACTTAATGAGTACCCGTTGCCTGGATTTGATTGCTGCTATTAGGGCAATACGGGACTCTCTGCAGGCCACGTCAAACCATGAATTATCCTTCTGACATTTAGGCTTATCAATAACAGGGAGACTTTTAATAAAAAAGATTTTCAGCCCCTCAAAAAGTTCTTTGTGGATGCCCGAGATGGTGGTCAAAAGCCCATCCTCAGACTCACAGCTGGTCAATTTACACATAGCTACATTTACCAAGTCCCTAATAGCTTCCCTGACGGGTGCATTAGAGGCAATCTTTAGCCAGCGTACCCTTCTCAGGTCATTAGACAGGATTACTTGAGCATGCACAGAGACATCAATATCCGTACTGGGGCCAGAAAAACTACTATCCAATATGGACAGTGTCAGGGGGTTGTGGTCACTTTCTGGCCTATCAATCACTGCCATATCTACGATGGCCGGCCACAACTCACAATTGACCAAGATGTAGTCAATTCTACTTCCACTTCTACCGTTATTAAAAGTTAACTTCCCAGTCCTGTCCGATATCGTTCTGCCATTAGTGGCCCTCATCCCCGTTTCAAGGCACAGGCCCTTCACATATAGGGCTGCTTGGGTCCATTTCCCAATGGGAGCCAGTTCCAGCTGGGGAATACCCCTTACAGAATCCTCAGCCTCAGACAGTTTACCATCATCCACCCCCAGGGGTTCAAAACAGGTATTAAAGTCACCAGCCACGACCCTGTGGCCCACACTTTGTAAGGTGTGGAGTAGTTGGTCTAATAGATAAACTGACGGAGAGCATTTGCCTCCTGGGAGACCCCTCGCATAGATATTAAATATAAGCAAATTAAGGCCCCTAGTCGAAGTGACCCTGATAGCCAAAATGTCAGGGTTATCAATCGGGAATTCCACGACTGTGATACCCTCACATTGGCGTACCCAGATAGTCAAACCACCCACCGGCCTGCCTCTAGATCCCTTAGAAGCAGGTTTAGAATAATTCACATACCCTAATCGGAATACGGGATCGACCGCCCAGGTCTCCTGAAAACACCAAATATCTGTTTGATCAGCAAAGTCCACCCAATCTGGAACAGCCTGTTTAGATAGCAAGCAAGAGGAGATTGTTAAATTGTGACAAGGGGGAAAAGAGTTATTCACCACCTGGGCGGACACAATAGGTTGGGTGACAGGAGATACACTAGGAAAGTTTACGGGTACAGATTGTAGGATTGGGAGATTTTCCTCAGCTTGGACCAGCTGGATTATTTGATCAGGTATCTCCCGACAAGGGGGCAGTAAACTCCCACTTTCCCTAGACCAGGGGGGGTCATAACCATCCCTCAGTCAGTCATTTTCCTCTAGAGTGGATAGGGCGGAGAAACGATTTTCTTGCGCAAAGGACTGAAAGCCCTGCACTGGGGCACCAGACAAAACACGTTGCTGCGTTGGGGGCAAGACCCTTCCAGGCCTATAGAAGTAACCAAGGGGTAAAATCATAATCCCATCTTGAAATGGGGCCTGGTGGGAGGCCATTTCCAGTAAGTGGTCTACCAATCTAGGGGGACCTGAAACTCAACACCACACAGTCCCCTACCAAGGTCTTCTGGGAGTGGCCAACCCAGGATACCCGCCTAACCATTTTGAATTCTTCAAATAGAGATTTACTATCCCCAAATTTATTTCCAAGAAAGTACAGAGCTTTATTTTTGAGGTTAGACCAATGCTCTCTGGACCTATCTGGTATAGAAGGGACTCTAGCTAGAATAACAGTATACGGTGTTGCTTCTGGGGGGAGATGCAAACTTATGGGTGCATCAGAACCCTCTGAATTTGGGGCAACCGGTCTTGACATGTTCCCCGTGATCTGTTGATTAGGTAACTATCTTCTAGCAATGTTAAGTGTGGACA
Organism: Triturus cristatus; assembly: GCF_964204655.1. NCBI lineage: Eukaryota > Metazoa > Chordata > Amphibia > Caudata > Salamandridae > Triturus > Triturus cristatus. Next base: position 20,847,293 of record NC_140580.1, on the reverse strand, counting down.
AAGGCCGGATAATATGAGCACTGGGCAATGGGGGGACCTGTGGATTTCTTGCTTGAGATCGTCCATCTAAAAGACTAGTAGAGACCCCCTCACCAACATGACTAACCCCCTCCTTATTGTACGACACAGGTAATGAAGCAGCCGTCAACTGTGCACTTCCCAAAAAGGCTTCAATACGATTGAGCCTTTCTACCACCGAGTCTAGCTTATTTAAAACTGGTTGAATAAGAGACACTAGTTGTTCCCTAAATAGAGAACACAGGGGCTCGAAACTCTGCTGGGCCATAGGTTGCGGAGGATTGTAACTTTCGGGGGCAACAGGTTGCACATGAGTTTGGGCCACCACAGTTCCAAGGGCAACCCTCGGGGCACTTGACTTGTTAGGACCCCGGCCTTTTCTTTTCTTGCAAGGAGGTTCACTAACTTTATTCCCCGCTACCCGTTGATTAGCCCGAGTGGTTACCATAACAGGGCTAGGAGGGGAGCTTACAATTAAAGAGGGAACAGAGAGCCCGGACCTGGGTGACACACTTACTAGACCCTGCGGGGAACAATTACCTGATCGACTAGTTGAAGGGTTATCATGTAATACTCGGGGCACAACACAAGGCAATACTGAAACAGGATCCAAAGATAGCCTACGTTCCACAGCTAAAATGTTATCATTAATAAAAGATTCGGCCCTTGTTAAATAATCGTCCAGGGTCCCTGCCAACCTGCCCTTTCTCTTACTCATAATGCTAAATAATGATACACCACACAACCCAAAACTAGAGCAGTATAAGCACAAACAAAATGTATTCCCCTAGTAATGCAAGTTGAATCAATAAAAACCTGGAAGGGCTGTATCAATCAGCAAAGTCAGTGGGCGAAAGAGAATGGGCCCAGCCCAGCCTCAACCGGCGGGCGCCGCCCGCGCTGCGGTGGATTGGCGTGTCTTTTATGGTCCCACGGGCGCCGCCTGATGACTGCTAAGGCAGGCGCCCAGAGAGGCCACTGGAATGCTGGTAAATTGAGTCCTCTTCGGCCGTTCCCCTCACGGCGGTCAGGCGGTCACGGGCAGAGTCCCAGGTTCACACCCCTGCGGCCGTTCCCCTCACGGCGGATAGCTGGGTGAATAGAGCGGAAACTGAAGGTTTGCAAAAGCGCGTCCCGCGCTGCGGTGGATTGGCGTGTCTTTTATGGTCCCACGGGCGCCGCCTGATGACTGCTAAGGCAGGTGCCCAGAGAGGCCACTGGAATGCTGATAAATTGAGTCCTCTTCGGCCGTTCCCCTCACGGCGGTCAGGCGGTCACGGGCAGAGTCCCAGGTTAACACCCCTGCGGCCGTTCCCCTCACGGCGGATAGCTGGGTGAATAGAGCGGAATCTGAAGGTTTGCAAAAGCACGTCCCACGCTGCGGTGGATTGGCGTGTCTTTTATGGTCCCACGGGCGCCGCCTGACGACTGCTAAGGCAGGCGCCCAGAGAGGCCACTGGAATGCTGGTAAATTGAGTCCTCTTCGGCCGTTCCCCTCACGGCGGTCAGGCGGTCACAGGCAGAGTCCCAGGTTCACACCCCTGCGGCCGTTCCCCTCACGGCGGATAGCTGGGTGAATGGAGCGGAATCTCCCGGGGTCCCAACGGACAGCCTCAGGGCTGAGTCAGCACATCCAGCTCTTACTAATCCATCCAGCACTGTAACGGCTCATGCCTCGCACCACTTCTCTCACTGCCTCATGGGGGACCCCTCTGGTAACAGACATTGTCCATTTAGCCAAAAACTGACTCGGCAAATCCTACGCTGCTCCACTCTGAGGCCTCCACGATGCCGCCCGCAGCTCGCGTCCCTTGTGTATCTCACGGCATTCAGACCGGCCGGCAAATCCCGACCCGGAAGCTGATGGAAGGAAGAAGGGGGAGGAGCGGCGTGCCTCAGCAGCAGGACATACAGAGAATCAAAGATGCAGGACTGAAGCTGCACAGAGAAAAATGCGAGTTTCTCAAAACAAAAATACAATTCTTAAGTTACACCTTCTCGGCTGAGGGGTAAACCCCGGACCCTGACAAGGTCAGAGACATCAAGGATGCACCGGCCCCAGCCAACGTCATGGAGGTCCGCAGCTTCTTGGGCATAGTGAATTACTGAGGACGTTTGATCAGAGACCCTACAACCATCAGTCAGCCCATGCGCGATCTCACCAAGGACTCGGTCCCTTGGACATGGGGAGAATCACAAGTAAAGGCATTCCAAGACATTAAAGATGCCCTATCGGCAGCCACAACTTTAGCGTTCTTTGACCCACAGATGCTCACACTGGTTGCAGTTGCCGGTCCAAAGGGACTGGGTGCAGTACTTATGCAGCGCCGCACGGCGGAAGAAGATTGGGCCCCGGTGGCCTTCGCCAGCCACTCCCTCACTGTCACCGAGCAGCGGAACTCTCGAATTGATAAGGAGGCCATTGCGATCCACTGGGGACGTCGCCACTTCCATCATATGTCTACGGCAAACCGTTTGTGGTAGCCACCGACCACAAACCCCTCCTGCCCCTATTCTCCGGCACGTCATCGAAACCGCCGCCGAGGATAGAAAAGTGGATGCTGCAGCTGCAGAACTACAACTGCCGAATTGAATATCAACCTGGGAGCCGTAATACTGCGGATTACCTGTCACGCCATCCGAGAAGTGCAACAGCTCGAGAGGAAGAGAATGCTGCGGGCACGGAGGAATATGTCTGATGCGTCATGGAGAGATCCTGTCCCTTTCCTCTCTCTATGACCGATCTACAGCGTGAAACTGACAAGGATGAGTGCCTGCAAAGAGTCAAACAGGTGGTGAAACATGGCAACTGGCATAAAGCCAGAGAAGAATGGAAGATACTCACAGAGGACGCCCGCAGAATACTGGAGAGTTTATATCTCGTACGAGAAGAACTGGCAGAGGACAATACTGGCTGTCTCATGAGGGGACACCGGCTGGTAATTCCTTCCTCTTTAACTGACAGTTATTCAGTTGGCACATAGTGGACATCAAGGAATGGTCAAGACCAAGTCGCGACTGAGAACCAAGGTGTGGTTCCCCTTAATGAATGAGCTTGTAGAGGCTGCTGTCCGGGAGTGCCAATGGTGTCAAGCAACTGAGGGAAGCCCCAAACCTGCTCCTGTGATAACAGAACCCAGGCCCTCTCGTCCTTGGCTAAACGTTAGTCTGGATTTCGGAAGTCTACCGGATGGGAGACACACATTCGTGGCTATTGACTACTACTCCAAGTATCCAGAGATTGAGATTGTTAACACTTTAAGTGCCGCTGAGATAATCCCGAAGTTGGAAAAGGTAATAGCCACACATGGCATTTTGGAAGAACTCAAGACTGACAATGGGCCACCATTTCAAAGCCAGGAGATCGCAACATACTTAGCCACGCTGGGTATCAGACATCGGAGGATCACCCCTCGCTGGCCGCAAGCCAACGGGGAGGTAGAGAGATTTATGCAAACCTTAAACAAGGTCATCCGTATAGCACATGAACGCCACCAGCCCCTGGAACTATCCCCCTTTACATTCCTGAGAAATTACCGCCAGACTCCTCACACCACCACTGGTCTGGCTCCCGGACATCTGTCAATGAGCCGAGTGGTCACGGACTCAATCCCTCATCATCCCCAATGGTGTCCGGAAAGCCCTGATTGATGCGCAAAGGTGCCGGATGCATAAGCAGGCCAGTCAGCGCCGTGACGCTCGTCAGGTGCATCTACAGCAGGGAGATAAAGTGTTGCTCAAGAACCGTTCAAAGTAGAGCAAATTCCATCTAACATATGAAAGGCGCCCTTGCACTGTCATTAAGGTATGAGGCAAACGAATAATGGCTCGGAGGGGCCGAGAAATCGTGACACGGAACATGTCCCACTTCAAGAAGTGTCATCTTGCAGAGACCCCTGCGTCGAACCAGGGAGTGGAGAGCCGAACACCGGCCTCGATCCACCATCCAGTCCTCCCTGGAACAGTGGAGGACACGGAGGAAACGTCGTCCCAACCGCCTGTGATGGACACTTTATCATCAGTGGACAATGACCCGGGGGTAGCAGGGCATGATGGAATGCCCGAGAGTTTAGTTATCCTTGACCCCACCATCGAGCGAGGATGCTGGAATCTAGTCCTGTGGGCGGGGAAGTTCCCAGTATTGGCTCCGACGCAATCCTGAGCCAACCAAGAAGCTGAGAGAATATTAATATAATTATAAGACTGTTCTTTTATTTTTGATTCTGGTTGTTGAGCATATCTGGCATGCGGAATGAAAGGTTGTAACATAGATTCCTGGACTGCCGTGAGATTAACTTTTGTTTTTGGGAGGGATGTTATGTCGCTGCGGTGACGGAACCGCGGCGACTGTGTTGGCGACCCCATTAGCCTGTTCCCATGGGGGGGGGGAGGGGGAGTTCCCTGGTGCATCCCTACTGTGACTGGACCGTATGGTATGGTCCCAGTCACGTGGAGGGTAGTTAATAAAAACGCTTACCGCGACACTGACGTCACTGGACGCGTGTACGCGGTAGCCATTATACACTCAGCCCCTCGCTCCGTGTATTTATTGATAAGGCCATACTACATACCCAGAGTGACAGTCCTTGTAGTGCCCAGAGGTCGCGGCACTACATTACACGCTGTACATCCTATCAGGGGGAGCCTGAGAATAATTGGGGAAGGGGAACAAAATATTTTTTGCTATGAGGGTGCCCCCAAGGGAATGCCGACTTTACTTCCCTCTGCAATCAGAACAGGGTGAGCATAAGTACAGTTTATGTTTTTGTACTTGCTATTTCTGAAACAGCGTGCAGTACGTCTTGTGTGTAATTTAAGTAAAGTACTTACTCTTCCTAAATACTTAGCACTGATTGTACATTCCGAAATTAACATGTATATGCTTATTTGTTGAGTTCTGAATCTGTGCTCCCTCCCATCTCCATGTAAGCCTTCGACCGCTCAAATTTGCTACTGTTGGGGTCAAGTACTAAAGGGATGGTGCTCATTTTGGGTCCATTATTAAGATTTCGCCGAGTGCAAAATTGTTATGTATTGGTGTAATTCCGTGATCCTAACTCCTCACTGTTGTATCACAGCATTGGTTACGGGATTGACTTAATAGGCAACTTCGTAATATTACATCTTTCAAAAGGTCTTTGCAGTCTAAAGAATTTACTAAATCAGCTCACGCATAACATTAGGTACAAAGAATTGTTGTTGTCACGTTCTAAGGGCGGCTAGTACTGCTGCTGACCTCTCTGGTTGTGTCGAGGCCTGTTTGGACGAAATAGAAGGGTTCCTTGAGTGCCTGCCGGAGGGAACACATCTGGAGGGCTAGAGTTATTTGAAAAATACTGTACTGACGGCAAGCCAGTCATTGACGTCAACTCAGCCGCTGATTCAGGTTACAACAGGAATAGCACTTTGTGCCACGCATGTCTATTCTTTCCTGCTGCGAGCCTGAAGTGCTGCCTAAACTTTGAGTGCTCGAGTGACAGAAACTCCTTTGCCAGGAACTGTAACTGAAACTACAAAAATGAAAAAAATGCTGGGGGCTACATAGAAAAATCACCGGTTGTCATTCGTGTGGTGTGTGCACTTTGCATTTAAAAACAACACCCTTTGCACTTGAAAAGGTTTTCAAGGAACGCCAAAAACATGCGCTCTTAAATTAGGTTTAACTATAAAAAGTTATTGCTGTGTTTACACGCATTTCAGCTTGTATAAATATTGTTTTTAAAAAAATCGATGTATTGCCTCGTACGCTTAATAAGTAAGTGTGTTTAAGAACTCTTTACTTCCACCTGAACACGCGTGAGATTTTTTTCTTTTCTCTTTTTGCAGCGTGCTGTCCCAGTGCACTCATGCGGTTGCAGCTCTTCTGTACCCTTTTAAATGGGAGCATACATTCATACCAGTTCTCCCAAAGAATTTAATAGATACTGTCTGTTGTCCAACACCATTTATGATTGGTGTTCAAACACAGTGGAAAGATCTGGTTTTGAGCATGCCTATGGAAGAGGTATGAATATTATTTGTTATATTTATTAAGTGCATGCATGTATTTTTCTTCAGAAATGTTGCCCCAGAACTGTGTTGAATTGCTTCATCTTTTCACGGCCTCGTGCTTTGTAATTTACAGCTCATCCCATTCTAGCTATGTAGCCGTTAACCTGTGACGTCTGTAATGGCTCATGTAATAAAACATAGTTAGAAGGCTTTTTTATAGTTTTGATCTTCTGTTACTTAATTGAACACGAAATTACATTTGTGTACATTATGTGGCGAGGTGAAGAAAGTTTGAGACTACCCATTTAGAGAAGGTGCAGCTCCATTTTTTCATGATGACATTCTTACATTCATTATTACAATACCCTACGCTTGCCTCTGCACCATTACCTTACTCCAGCACGGTTACTCTTGCATCCTGTAGTCCTAATCTTTCAGCGTCATGGCACCTGCCATGTAGTGTCTGACCTTCTTCTCAAATCGATGAATACAAAGTCTTGTGGTGACTGGTGCCAAACACTCATTGTCCAATATATGTAACCATGCTCTTCTTCCTCTTCAATGCACACTTTTGCTAATTTCACTTTTCTACCAATTGGTTTGCCGACTGTGGCCTGTAAAGCACCTTTTCTCGCTTTCTGTGTTTCGTGTACCTCAGTTTGTTTCACTATTTTCTCCTATTTTCGGCTTGGACAGCCTACTTACCATTGCGCAACGTTTAAACCATGTGCTAGGTGTCAAAATAAATGTGCTTTCCCTCTACATGCCTTGATTGGGCTTTGACCATCTGATGCAAGTCTGCGAGCAACCATCCGGCCAAGAACTCTGAACTGCCTGAGGCGTTTGCAGCCAAAGGAAGACACCTTACAATAGAGGACTTTCAAATAATGTTTGAAAAGAAGAGTAAAGAGGTAAATATGAGGTCTTAGATACCAGGGAGAGCAGCAAGCACCTCTTTAATCAGTAAATAATAGAGATGCCAGAGCCAAGAACATTCCAATATGGTTACCTTCACTATGCAAAGACAACATATGCTTGTAACCCATGGGAAGGTGAAAGCTCTGAGTCACACAACTACGTGTAATGTGTTCATATGTGTTTATTTTGTTTATAGTTGTTGGTTGTTTATTTGTCCCAGAGGTGGGTGATGGGATGTAGCACACTCTGGCATGGCCGACATTTGCTTGTTTGGCTGAGTGGGAACTACAGTTTCAGAAGTTGCCGAGGACACAAAAGCAGAGTGATGCGTTTGTTATTATTGGGTGCAGATTCTGTTTGTAATGGGTGCTCTTTGGCAGAGATAAAATTTAAAGGCTCTAATTGTCTCACCGTTATAAAAGGATGAGATTATGCAAAACAAGGCAAAAAATGTTATGGTGAGTTGTTGATGAAAACATTAGCATAAAAAAACCACACAAAAAACATTAGCATTACAATTTCTGGAGTGCGCACAAGGAAGCAGAGGTCTCACTTTTGCAAACAGGTACTATGGTAAAGCCTTGTAGGGTGTGCAAAACGTTGGTGTTTATCAAAGGGCAGTGCTTTTGTAAAATAAAGAAAAGGCCAGGCTGGTGCTGTTCTTGGTAATGTGTTCTTTCAATTTAGTAATGATGAGGGAAGAGCAGGCACAGATCATCCAGTTTTAGGTAAAGCTCAAAAAGTACACATGAGGATGGGACAGTGTCAGAAGGTGTCTGAGCCCACATAACTAACTCCAATATGTGGTGTTTCCATCAGCTCTCTTAGTGAAAAAGAGTACATCTCCCATTCTCTACTTAGTATCTCACTGCATGGCTTTACCTTTTTTGTGCAGTTTCTGATTACATAACACATGACAAAAAATTATAACATTAACCATATATATAGATATATATAGATTCTATAAGGGACCCAAACACACTCAGTTTACTCCAGTATTGGAACTTTCATAGTTTCATATGCTTAAATTATTCTCCGTCATCAAGAAGGGAGTCCCTGGTATATCGAAAAAGCAATGCAAAGCTAACACAAACCATAAAATAGGCCTAGGTCCATTTTAGTTTTGTAACATTATCTCAGTTGTTTTGTAAAGGAAACCAAACATAGGCTTCAGCCAATCAGAAGACCCTACCGTCTAGGAAACTCCTGAGAGCACCTCAGACCTTCAGATTTTCTACCGCACGTCGTGCTAGGGAGTCTCCACTGAGCTCTGCTCCGTTTTTTCCTTCAATTCTAGTACTTCGGGGTTTTTTAGAAACAGTTTGTTGTTCTTCTTTAACCAATTTAGTACTGATTGTACCATCTTATTCAGTCTACAATTCCTTTCTTTGCATTTGATGATGTCTGACAAGGAGAAGAAGTATCTCTTCAGAGCCTGTGCCACCTTCTCCTAGAAAAGACTTCATACTGATGACTCTCACAACGACTGTATCTATTGCCTGTATCCCAACCACAAGGCAAAAGATATGTCATACCTTTTTTACCAAGACATTTAAAGTTTGTGAGGGGCGCCTACTTATTTGGCTTCAAAAGTTGAAAGCCAGGAAGGAACTACTTTCAATTTGACGACAGATCTTTCCTTTGATGGAGAGGCCCTCTTCGGGAAACATATTGATGAGGCACTTCAATACATAAAGAAAGACACTGACACTGCCAGGTCGTTGGGGACGCTTCAGTACCGCAAGTCACCCCTTCGAGGAGCGCTAGGAAGAGGTCTTCCATCGTATAGAGGTGGATACCAACAATATTGGTCTCCCTCTTATACCTCCTCTTCTCAACCATATCGGCCTAAGTACACCCTGCGTCAGCAACAATCTGCAGCCTATCCATATCTGCAGAAGATGAAGAGCGAGGTGACAGGGGAAGGATTCCTCGCATCGCAATAACAATTTTCAGGCTCCTGCCATCCCTTCCCCCCTTTCTTCTCAGCCCCCCCTGGGGGGGCAATCTCTATGCTACTCCAACATTGGTGGAAAATAACAGCAGACTAGTGAGTTCTTAACCTAATTGAGTTTGGCCATACTCTGGAATTTCTTCAAATTCCACCATGCACTCCGCCATTTGCAAGTGGTGAAACATCTGCATCTCCTGTGAATGGAGGTCCTTTTGATGCTACAGAAAGGAGCAATAGAGCCAGGTACTGCGTCCCAAAGGGGGAAAGGGTTCTACCCCAGTTTCTTTTTGGTATGGAAAAATTTCAGGCAATGGCTACATATTCTGGACATGAGAACTCTCAACATCTACCTCAAAAAACAGTCCTTCTGCATGGTCACATTGCAGGTCATTTTATTACTTTGAAACCCAAGAGATTGCATGGACACTCTCGACCTTCAGGACGCATACTTCCCCATCCATCCCTCCTACAGGAAGTATCTACAATTTGCTATAGCCAGGAGCCACTATAAATTCAATGTCCTGCCATTCGGCCTGAAGTTGGCGCCAAGAATATTCACCAAATGTTTGGCTCAGGTGGCAGCCTTTCAGAGATGTTTCCCTACTTGGATGACTGGCTGATCAAAGCGCCATCAATACCAGAAGACCAGTCGTCCACCGCAGCTTGCACAAGGCAGTTCGCCAGTTTAGGCCTTACTCTAAACAAAAAGAAGTCAGTCTTACACCCTTCCACGAACATCACCATTTTGGGGGCAATTCTGGACAGAACTCTCAACAAAGCCTTTCCATCTCTCGAAAGGCAGACAAAATTGATATCCCTGTCTCAGCTAATCCTGAGAAAAAAGCCAATTCAGTTTACCGTTACAAGTCTCTCCTGGAATTGTTTTTATCTTGCATCCCTCTTATTCCCTTTTGTCGTCTAAGAATGCATCCTCTTCAAGAAGAGCTAGACTTGCAATGGCGTCAAGTGAAATGGACTTTCAAGAATGTGATTACAATAACACCAGCAATGGTCCAGGCCATCTCTTGGTGGACCCAGCAAAAACATATTTCAATCGATCTCTTTTTTCGCCACACCCTCTCCGCTCATAACCTCTGATGCTTCCCTAGACAAATGGGGAGCCTTTCTGCAGGATCTCCAGGTCAGTGTCCATTGGCAGCAGCAACAGCGGCATCTTCACATCAGCATACTGGAGCTCAGAGCCGTGCGTTTAGCCATTCAAGCATTCCTGCCAAAAATATAGAACTCTGCGGTTTTAATCTGAACAGACAACACAACCGCAATGCATTATGTCAACCATCAAGGGACACCAGATCTCAACTCCTTTCTCAGGAGGCACAGTGCATCTGGGAATGGGCTTTCCAAAACGGAGTCTCTTTAAGAGTGGAACACCTTCCGGGAGATCAGAACACAATAGCAGACACGCTAAGCAGGCTCAAGTCCTCATGCCACAAACGGGAATTGCATCAGAGGACACTCAACAACATCTTTCTCCAGTAGGGCAAGCCAACCATAGATCTCTTTGCCACTTCAAAGAACAAGAAATACCAGTACTTTGCAGATGGCATCACCATCCGGGATCTTGGCGAAATACGTTTTTGATGGCATGGTCAGGCACCTTTGCCTACACTTTTCCACTCATTCCCCTTCTGCCAAGGTTACTGATGAAGATGAAGGCAGAACCCTGAGGATCATCCCCATAGCCCCATCTTAGCCGCGTCCGCATTAGTACACAGAACTTCTCCTGCTTTCAGAGACACAGGCCATTCTCTTGGATCCCATTCTGTCGCTGTTGACAATGTCCCAGAGACAAATGCTACATCCGGATCCTAAATCACATTGATTAGTGGAATGGCTCATGAACACCGGCAGTTTGACCATCTAAACAGCCCATCTGATGGGCCCAGAGCACTAACAAAACATATAGAATGAAGTTTCTTTTCTTCGCCGCATGACTTCCTTCCTCATATCTTTCTTTTGGCTAAGTCGGGACTGGCTCAAGCCTCCATTAAGGTCTATTTTGCTGCAATATCTCGTTTTAGAGAGACCTCTTTAGGACCTTCTTTATGGTCAGCGAGTATCATTAAACAATTCATGAAAGGGCTATTTAGGATCTTTCCACCAGTCAGACCTTCTACACCTCTCTGGCATCTTAATATAATCCTGTCACAACTCATGAGGCACGCTTTTAAACCTATGCTTAAAGCTGATGTCAAGTTTGTATCATGGAAAGTGACTCTGCTTCTAGCATTGACATCTGCTAGAAGAATCAGTGAGCTTCAGGGTCTTTCTATTCAGGAACGTGTTTTTAAGTTTTGAGTATTTGCTCCTCTTTACGTATTGTAAATATAGTGAAACCAATATTTCTTTAGTTCAATATTTTCTGAGGAAGACAGTTGTCCAATGTTGATTTTGAATAAAGTCTTTAATAATTTCATAAAATATGGGACACGTGTTTCGCTCTAGTCAGTACGACCTGGGCTTTCTCAAGGCTTTCTTAGTCTCAATTGAAAATCTTGTGCATTACAGCATAGAATTCTTCAAAGCATTTAAAAACAAGTATATGTTGTTTTTTAGTCGGAAGAGAAATCCCATGTTGAATCCCTCACAAAGTCATTTTCGAGAAATATTTTATGAAATGAATAAAGACTTTATTCAAAATCAACATTGGACAACTGTCTTCCTCAGAAAATATTGAACTAAAGAAATATTGGTTTCACTATATTTACAATACGTAAAGAGGAGCAAATACTCAAAACTTAAAAACACGTTGTTGAATATGAGGCTGGAGTGGTCCAGGGCCTCGAGTATAAACTCCCCATAAGAAGATTCAATTGAATAAAGGCAATATAATATCCAGCCGTAGGATTCTTTGACCTCGCTTCATTTCTTCTTCTTTCTATCCAGGAACCATTTCTCCAATTCAGGGATGACAAAGTGGTCCTGCGTTCTAACCCTTAATTTATTCCCAAAGTTCCTTCGGACTTTCACTTGAACGAACCTCTTGTCCTCAAAACCTTCTTTCCCAAACTTACAATACCAGCGGTAATAGCTCTTCATTCACTGGGTACACGGCGTTGTCTTAAATTCTATCATCAAAGAACTGAAGCCTTCCAGAAATCACCTGTTGGACTTGGCCCTTTTGGCAGGTTCACCCCGAAACCTTTTGCATTCTCCTAGCCTTTTTCTGTAACCTGGTGTTGGTGATTTTAGGCCTCTGAGCACTTTAGCACTGTGGTCCAGTGTAAAGTGCGTGCGCTCTCTGTGTATGTGTGGTGAGAGTGACCTGGCCTCCCATAGGAATGGATTGGGGATGAGTGTGTCCATGGTAATTCCTGGTATGAGATGAGTGCAGGGTCGAGTTTAGTATGTATGAACTCGTAGAGAATAAATGCTGCGCAATGGTGTGCACAGCTTTATGGTGACTGGTGGAGAAATGCCACTTTTAGAAGTTGCCATTTCTGTGTACTGTGTGCCTGCCTGCCTGATGTGAATGGCATGTCTGGCTTGTGATTGACAGGAGCTGAGAGGTGTGGGTGGCTCCAGGAGACAGGGAGAGTCAGCCCAGTGGTGAATAGAGAGATCTGCATGCAGATGGGAGGGAGGAGTTGCACCTGAGACCTGAATAGGGCTGTGCCTTCCCTCCAAAATCCCGGCTCCGCCCCCTGTGGGGCATCTGATCCCTGAGCCCCCACCTGACAAAGGAGAGAGGAGCTGAGCAAAACAAAGTGCTCCAAAGCTCCCCTAAACCAGTTCTAACTGGTATCCCCATGGCCTGTGCCGTGACACAAAGGGATTTTGTGATATAAAAATAGGGGCTGTGACCCCATGAAAATGTTCTGTACTTTGGTGCTGATCCTGCAGGGCGTGCTGCTGCTGGGGGCCCGGGGGGCTGCCAGGAGGGCTTTCCTCCCTGGGCCCTGCATGACCATTCATTTTTCTAGGACCTGTTCTCCCCTGGAGGAGGACTGCTGCTGCATAGTTTTGCGCCCTGTGAGCGCAATGCTTCAATTTGATTTCACCCAGGAGAAAAGGAGCATGGGGGCTCCGCAGCGCGGCGCTGCAAACTTTCCCGAGGGAATCCCGGCGTAGGGATTCCCCCTGCTGGAGGGGAGAGAGGCGGGAGCCCACCACACTTGATGATTCTTTAACATAGTGGGTGCCCACCCCACATGGCCGCTTATTTGGATATTTTAACAGCAGGAGCCCACCCTGCTTTATATTTTATATTACGAGGGAGCCTACCACTCACTGCCGCCGAGATCGAAAATCACCGCCGCTGCCCGAGCCGTGGTTAACGTCCTCTCCGGGCCGCTCTCAGCGTGACCCGGAAGTCAGGCAACATTGCCTGGGATGTGGGCGGGGCCGGGTGAGGAAGTCCTGCCCGCCGGAAGAAGCTGGCCGGAGCCTCGCAGGCTCCACGTTGAAGTCCCGGGTCCCAGGAGGGGTCCCAGGTGAAGGGAGGCTGCGCAGCCGAGGCCGCCGATGGCAGCACGAGCTCCTGTAGGAAGAGGAGAGCCCAGCCTGATGCTGCGCAAAGAGGAGACCTCGCCCCCCAGTCGAGAGAGAGTCCGGTGAGTGGGATGGCTGAGGGGAGGTTAGATCGAGGCACCGGTGCCTATCTTCTGAGCGGCCCCACCTGACAGCGGGCTGCTCCAACGCTGGGTGTTGTGTTTTAAAGTCCTGTGTGCTCCAACGTGGGGTATAGGTGTTTTAAGAACCTGCGTGGCTCCAACGGGGGCATGATGGTTTTCGAGCCCCATGTGGCTCCAACGATGGGCATAATTATTTTATAAGGGCCCAGAGGGGCCTATGATTTTCCCCTTCCGTTTTGGCCATTTAGACAGCGGACCCTGCCTGCTAGGGGGCAACTACGACTTGGGGGCATTGCGGGGCACATAGTGAGTGCCCGCCCTCCAACGTGGGGCATGATCTTTGCGTAGGGCCCCAGTGGGGGTCCAGAGGCATAGTGGTGCCCGTGGTTTGATGGCTGATCCCAGCTGTCCTGCGAGAGCGCAGGCAGCTGCAACATTTTGTGGCATATTTGTTTGCAGGGCACAGTCTGTGCCAGTGCCCCACATTTGATATTCACAGCTGCGCAGCACTTAGTGCCAGCTGCGACGTTTAGGCAAAGTTCTTTGGGGCATGTGTTGAGAGATAGGAGTGAGATGCACTCCTCTGCCCCAGCGCAATGGCGTACTTTCTGTTCTGCTGCATTGGCAGCATCCTGACATTCTGGACACAGGGCATTTGAGCTTCTTTGAGAAGGCCAGTTGGCCAGGGGGACTATGAGGTTAATAGGGCACCAGGCCCTAATGTGATTTATGTGGTGCTAGGAAATGTGATTCATGTAGTATGTTTTACACACCCTGTTTTGATACATCTAAATGTAGTTTTATGATTATGAGGTTGATTCGCATATTATCGTTTATGCTAGTGGGATTATGTTCCACTGTGTGATTTATGCCCCTAATGTGAGTTATGCTTAGGAGGTGAGGGTCTAATGCGTTTAGACTTATGAGAGAATTGCATAATGTGTTAATGCTGGTGAGGTTGGCGCAGAATGTAATACGCGCCTAATGTGATACTGTGCACAATGTAGTTTGTTACAGGCTGATCCTAAGTACAGTGATTACCAGTGGTTTCTGGTTGTGCGTTTATGATCTGTTTTACTTTTACTAAGTTCACTTTGTGATGGTTCTGACAGTGGTCCAGGTGGCCCTGTCAGGTGTAAATAATCCCTTGTAAATATGACCTAGTGCCAGTTGGCACCATGTATATTATGTGAGTACTATTCTAATGTGTTATGAGAATACAAAGGCTATTTTTGATATAACCTTGTGTGGAGTTCCTTTTGTAGTGTGCCTGGGATTTTGTTGCTGTGTGCGTGCGCAAATGCTTTACACATGGCCTCTGGGATAAGCCTGACTGCTTGTGCCAAGCTACCAAGGGGGTGAGCAGGGGTTATCTTTGACGTGTAACTCCCTTGCCCTGATAGGAGTGGTGGTCTCTGTCTGGCTTTGGCGCAAGCCTTAGCCAACCAGAGATCCCATTTCTTACATCACCTAAACTTTTTGTGGCCTATATTGCCCCTCGAAAGGCCATCCCTTATCTAAAAAAAAAAAGAGTATTGCACGTTGTATCTCAAGTGCTATTCAATCCTGCAATCAATCTGTGGGAAAACCTTTCTAGGCGCCGGTGTGTGCCCACTCTACAAGAGCATTTCAGCCTCAACTGCTCTATTTGCTGGAGTACCCATCTAGGACATCTGCAGAGTTGCTACCTGGAAGAGTACCCACACCTTTACCAAGCACTACTGCTTTAACTCTACAGTTCACAGTCGTGCAGCAGTGGGACAAGCAGTGCTCAGAAACCTTTTTCAGTAATGGTGAGCTTTCTCCTTTTCCCCTTCTTCCTTTCTTCTATAATACTGCGCACATTAGTTTTTCATCACTAATTTACTCTTATCCTCCTTTTCCCTATTACATGATATATGGTTTTGAATTGATCTGTTATTTCAGATTATGGTTAAAAGTTGTATCTCTGTTATTTGTTACCAGTGGAGAAGATCGTGGTTTAGAGAATATCTTGTTTTTAAATGTTTAAAATAAGCACACTGTAAGATTATCAATGAACCAAAAAAAGTGCTAATAACTGCTAGCTGCTCAGATTCAATGACGTGGATCTTTGAAAGTTCCAATACTAGACTAAGAAAATAAGTTACTTACCTGTAACTATAGTTCTCCAGTATTGGAATCTTTCATAGATTCACATGCAACCCACCCTCCACCCCAGAGAAGCTCACCTTTAGGACCTTTGCAGGTGTAGGTCTTGCACTACTGCTAGGAAAATCTGAAGGTCTGAGGTTCTCTTAGGAGTGTTCTAGAGGGTAGAGTGTTGTGATTGGCTGAAGCCTATGTTTGGTCTCTTTTACAAAACAATTGAGATATGTAACTAAACTAAAATGGGCCTTCGCCCATTTTCTGGTTTGTGTTAACTTTGCATTGCTATTTTGATATACCGGGGGCACCAATCTCGACGACGTGGAATGATTCAAGCATGTTCATCTATGAAAGATTCCGATACTAGAGAACTATAGTTACAGGTAAGTAACTTATTTTCTTAGGTTGGAGGCACCAATTGTTTAACCTACAATTCGCTTTATTTGTGATTTCTTCTCCTTCAGAAACCCATTACTTCAATGTTACTGAATTGAGAAATTAAATTACCCAATTTTTCTGAAGCTCACTCTTTTCTATTCCAACATACTACCATGCATGTGAGAATAATTTACAGTATACTGCCATTGCTGAAGGAGGAAGTACTTTTTCTCATGCCTAACCAAAATGGCAGAAATATATTTATCTGGAAATGTATTTGCGGATTCTTCAGATAGTGCCAAAATTATTAGCAATTTAAAACATGCTGTCCCATACGCTAAGCGTCTTAGCAACTGTTTTCTTCTCCTAATATACTCTGGTGATGATCTCAATCATAGCTTTGATATTATGCGGATCATGTTCTATTTAATGACACAGACTTATTTATCACTGTTGCTCATGCTTGAAGTTTGCAATCTTTAAAAGGAATTCCAGAAAAGCATCTCTTCCTAAATAGCACCAATATATAAAATGTTATTGTGTAAATGGGGTGGACAGCTTATACACTCTAGAGGCTAGGTATAATTAAGAAACAAGAAATTAAGAACTACAAGTTAAATATCATTTCAGTATTTAGAGCACAGTCAAACTGATATGGTACTTGGGAACACAATTTTGCTCTTGTACTTTGGCACAGGTTCCTCTGACTATGTGCATCTGCCTAAATCTCTCCCGTGTCCTCTCCAGTGCAGAATATCAGAGATGCATGTTATGAAAGCCACAATGCCAACACCAACCCATTATTAATGCATCCCTCTACCAGACCAGGTGGAGAAAAGACTATATCCCAAGCAACAATGTTTGTGTTTGTGGATGTTTATGGTTCAAATCTTTTATTGTAGTTTTGAATGCTTTAGAGAAAAACACAGCAAACATTGCCAACCGGCTTTCCAGTGCAAAGCAGGGGCTTTACAGAGCCCATCATTGGTTAATGTACAAGCCAGTAGTTTATTATAAAAAGAACTCCCCTAACCCCTCGTCATACTCACCCTCCATTCACCAATGTATCTGCTTTAGAGTGTATAGTGATTACTTTCAGGTTTATTGTTGCTCAGGGGATGCAGGCTAGAGTGTCTCGGGTAAACGTAGCAGGCGCAGGTATCTGGAGCTTGTAAGATCCCAGAATTCCTGCGAAAGCAAAGTCAGAAAGGGACGCCATATCTCATGAAAAGTAGTGCCCTGCCCAGCCAGTGGGATTTCTAGAATGTGCCTCAGTCGTCATAGCCAACCGGTGTGTGTAGGGCGTTGTGGGGTGCCCCAGTGTGCAAGAATATTCTGTATGGCTGTTCCCAGCGCCACTCCTATCAGTTGTCCTCTCTTGGATTTTAATGGGTAAGACAGCAGTTCAGGGACCCTCAACAGAGCGTGTGCGGGAAATCTCAATAATTGGGTGTCTAGGTGCCTGTCTAACTCATTTATCACCTGGGTCCAGTATTGTTGAAGCTGGGGACATTCCCCCAGTATGTGGACCAGAGTGCCCTGCACGCCATAGTTTCTCCAGCATTCTGCGCTGATTGAAGGTTGGATCTTATGAACTCTCGCTGGTGTATAGTACCAGTACGTCTATACCTTCGTGAGGTGTGTCAGTTAGGGCAATGTTAGTGGCCGTGTGGAGGGCTCTGTGACATATTCCCTCTTATTCCTTATTACTTAGAGCTCTCCCCAAGTCATTTTCCCATCTACTTTGCCCTGCATTGTACGTGTGTTTATACCGCACATTTAGCATCTTGTACAGTTCAGAGGTCAGTTTCTTGTCCGAGGTCTTAGACAGCAACCAGCGTTCATAATTAGTAAGGTGGCGTTGCACTGCGGCTTTGTTTTGGGGCTGTAATATCCAATGTCTGAGCTGCAGATATCACAAGCGCTCTGGAATACCAAAATCGGCCTTAATCTGCTGAAAAGACAGGACCCCTTCAACATCAAAGAAATGATCCATGGCCCGACATCCCGTGCGGCGCCACTCAGAGAATTGGGTCTCCCCCACGCCCGGCTCAAAGTCTAGATTGTCAAACAGGGGGAAGGGAACGACGTTAGGTTGTGCTTAATACTAGATTGGTACCACACCGCATTTGTTGTCTGGGTGATGGAGGAGAGATACAGGCTTCTTGGCCTGTGCGCTTTCCTCAAGAGGGGAATCCTCATCAATGATGTTCCCGCTACTGCCTTATCCTGGAATAGCCAATGTTTTTCCATTCTACTAAGTATCTTAATTGCACTGCTTGAAAATACAGTTGGAGAGTCGGTATTCCCAACCCTCCCTCGCTAGGCGGTAGAAAGCTAAGAGTCCTATTTATCCTTGGCTTCCTGCCCTTCCAAATGAAGTGTAAAATCGCTGCCTATAGTTTCTGGATTATGCCTGGGGGTGGCTGGAGGGGATGTGTTTGCAACAAGTATAATATCTTAGGAAGGGTCGCCATTTTAATAGATGCCACTCTACCTAACCATGAGATCTTGTGGTGTTTCCATCTCTGTGTGTCAGCACGAATTTGTTTGTATAGATTATTGTAGTTGACAGTGACCGTGACTTGTGTTATTGGTGCTATCTGAACTCCTAGGTAGGTGTTTGTGTCGTGAGACCACTGGACTGGGTACTGTGTCTTGAGCAGGTCCCCCATTGGCGGCGGAAGCGAGAGGTTCAGAGCCACAGATTTCCCTACATTTACCTTAAACTCAGGGGCCCTGCCAAAGGAACCCAGCTCTGCGAGAAAGGCTCCCAGGAATGTGTCGGGGATGTTGAGAGTCACTAATTCATTGTCTGCATAGAGACTGATGATATGGTTGCACCCCCCCCCCCCCAATGGTACCCCAAGAATTTGTGGGTGTGTTCTTATCTTCTGCGCCAGTGGCTGCATATATAATGGGAATAACAAGGGTGATAAGGGACCAACCCTGTCTCGTACCTTGAGCTATTCGGAGCAGGGTAGATGTGTGGCCATTGACTATAACTGTTGCTGTGGGTAGTCGATAACAGTTTAGTATCTGTGTCCTAAAACGCTCCCCCAGGCTGAAATTGGACAAGACTTGTTCGAGATAGGGCCAATGAACCCTATCAAAAGCTTTTTCAGCATCTATAGTCAATAGCATGTAGTTTCCCGGGAATCTAGAAGCCTTGTCTAAAATGTGCAACACCCTTTTGGTATTGTCACTGGTTTGTCTCTGGAGGATGAAGCCCGTCTGATCTGGGTCGATCAAGGACGGCATGTACTTGCTGAGTCTTGCTGAGTCTCTGGGCCAATATTCCTGTGAATAATTTAAAGTCCGTGTTAAGTAATGAAATGGGCCGGTATGAGCTACAGTGTGTGGTGTCCTTCCCGGGCTTAGGAATGACTATAATGGTGGCTTCTAACATCGATGCTGGAATCGCTCCTTGTGAGGAAAAGGTATTAAAAAGTCGTGTCAATAAAGGTGCTACTTCTGAACAGTACGTTTTGTAGAACGCTGCTGTAAATCCATCTGGGCCTGTGGATTTGACCAGTGTCAGACGTCCTATTGCAGCAATCACCTCTTCGATGCAAATTTCCTCCTATAGTGTTGAGGTTTGGTCATTTGTCAACTTAGATGTTTGCACTTCCCTAAGGTATCTAAGGCTCTCTGAGTTGTCTAATGTTTGACCCGAGTAGAGGTGTTCATAGAACTCTCTGAACGTTTCGGCCATTTCAGCGTCTGTCGTTACCGGGTTACCCTTCCGAACATTTATTGTTTGGATGCCCTGCCTTTGCTCGTGCAGTTTATGCTAAGTGATCCCCCCATTTGTCCCCCCCACATAGAAGTAATGGCGTAGGCGGAGGGCGGCGTATTCTGCCTTGTCTAAGTGTAGCGCAGCCAGCTGGACGTGCGATGAAGTAAGTTTGCGCCATATCCTGGAAGCCCCTGTCCTCTGGTTTATGTGCTCTTGTTCCCGGATCTGTAGTGCTCCCTCCGGATCTTATTGTCTGTGGCGGATATTGCTATGAGCTCACCCCTAACTACTGTGTTTGAGAGCTTCCCATAGAGTGGATGTACTAATCTCTAGGATACCATTGTGTACCAGGTAGTCCCCTAGAGTTTGCCTAATGCGCTCCATGACGTCTGCGCGGTGTAGTAATAGTTCCCTCAGGTGCCACTGCCTGTAAGGGCGGACCTGGGGAGGGAACGCCACTGTGGTCACCACTGCAGTGTGGTCTGACAGCGTCGCCGTGAATATCTCCGTGTCTGTAGTCAGTGCAATCATATCTCTGGTGCCAAGGAGGTAGTCCAGCCTGGCATAGGTTTTGTGCGTGTTGGAATAAACAGAAAATTCCCTTGCTTTGGGGTGGGCTGTCTGCCACAAATCCACTATACCTACTTCCCCTAGTCTATTGTGTCCCTTCTTAGATAGGGCTTCTGCTTGTCCATGTCGTTGGGATGATCTGGCCATATTATTATCAAAAACCAGATTGACATCTCCCCCAGCAGAATGTGTCACTCGTATGTGGTTAGCTTCTCCGCTAACGCTTTGTGTAGGAATTCTTCCTGTCCCTCGTTTGGGGTGTAGATTGTTCCCACTATCAGCCCCTGTCCCCCCCACTGTGAAGCGATAAGAGAGCAATCTCCCTTTGATTTCGGCCTCTTTCTGTATCACTTTCCCGTGAAAGGAGCGGGCAACCAAGGTGGCCGCCCCTGCCGTTTTGGTGGAGTTTGACTAAAATAATTGGGTGGGGAATAAACGCGACTTGAGTCTATAGCAGTCCCTAGTTAAGAGGTGGGGTTCTTGTAGGAGACAAATGTCTGCCTTGGTGTGTTCGAGCTATGACAAAATTGCTCTATGTCTAACCGGATTATTGAGTCCCCTACTATTGAGGGTAAGAATTTTAAGTCAAGTGAGATGCCTTCTTAGTGCATGGGTTGTGTTCCAGCGTGAACTCTGCCCTTTTTAAAGCACACTAATTGGTATACCAATCTAGCCCGAGCAAGCATATGTGCGATAAGCTGTCTGAGAAATTTACTTGGTGAATGAAGGACCCTAAAACGAACCCCTATTATGAGAAGAACAACGAAAAGGAAGATTCTTGGAAAAACATGGAGTTTGTTAACCCACAAAGAGTTCAGAGTCAGTCCGTCAGCCATACTTGGCCGTCAGTAAATAAGTATGGGGTCCGTGTTGTGGCCAAGTTCCCACCGCTGCCCCCCGACCATCGGCTGCTTACTAGATCTCAGTGGGGACATCTCCACTGGATAAGCTCAGTTGTCCTCGGTTTTTGCCAGGGCAGCAGGGATGGACTCCAATGCCTCTTGTTGGCCCTTTGCAATTTATGCCTGGTTTGGTTTGATGGGGCTTCGATGACGGCCCTGTCTGTGCCAGCGTGGACGTTGGTTTCCTCGAGCCGGTGAGACTGATTCCTCTCCAGAAGTCGACAGGCCTCCGACAAGGAGCGTAGCTATCTTAGTTTGCCTCCCCAGCGAAAAATCAGCCTGAATGGGTGACCCAATGCAATATTTTGATTGCGTAGGTAAGTGGTGACTGGGCGAAAGTCTCCTTACGTTTTTGTCCTGAAACAGTTTAGGGGTCTGTTCTCAGAATGTGATTGGATGTTTTGCCCTTGTTTTGCGGATGATCTCTTCCTTTATTTGGAAGCCATGGACACAGACCAGGATGTCCGTTGGGGGGGGGCTTTGTCGGAGCGGGGTGCACGCACCCTGTGTGCTCTATCTATTTTAATCATTGTGTCTTGGGGGTTGCAGAGAACATGATTAAACAGATCCCGTACATACCCTTCGGAAACAGTTCTCGAGGTACTCTAAGTGAGCCTGTAGGTCTATGTGTTGCTCTTGAAGCCGGATCACTTCTTGCCTCATTGCCTCCAGTTCTTCATCCTGAGTGTCCCCATAGTCCTCCAGTGCTGCCACCCTCTCTCCCAGGGCATCTGTGTCTTTTCTGATCTCTTTGATCTCCATTGTTAGGTCTTTCTTGACCATTTGTAACTCCTCCTTCAGGGACGTGAACACTGATTCCATGAATGCCCGGGTCACAGGCTCTTCTGTAGGGCCAGACGCTGCTCCAACGTTGCTTCTTCGGCGGGTGAAGCTTCCATCATGCCGCCACCTTTGGGTTGCATCAGCATGTCTTTAAGGGAGCGGTCCTTCTTCGCTCGTTGGTGGACATTTTCGCCTCTTGTCACCTACGCTGGCTGTGCCGGCACTGAGGCCCCTCACATAGGACCCGTGTCCCCAGGTCACCACTTAGGTCTGGGACAATGCAGACTCCTGCTTCCTGGATCATCCCCTCCGTCTCCAATGAGTCCCGAAAACTGGCGCAGCGCGGCAGACCCGGGCAACTCGTGTTGATGAGGAGCTTTCCCCTTTCTTTGATATCTTCATAAATTGGTTATGCGCCATATTTCACCTCGTCTTTACGTCTCCAGCTGATTGTTGCGTGGGCCCTGGGGGGTTCCAGCCTCCGCTGCCAGTTCCTTGCGGTTTGGGCCAACCAAATCCCTTGGAGAGTCCGATCAAACGATACTAGGTGGGGCCTCGAGGACCCAACACGTGGCCAACAGACCCTCCCTCAGGTGGAGTTTGGGCTGGGGACCCGTGCCACATCGTCGCCTCCCCTGGAAGCTCCTGGATGGCTCCCGAAGAGTCCTCTCTCCGTGCTCCAGCGTCTGTGTTCTTATACTGAGTGCAGGTTTCCCATAGGCCCACCATGCTCTGTTAGGGCCTAGGTCTGACACGTGAGCACCGGGGTGGCTTTGCGGGGATCGCGCCTCCAGTCTTCAGCCCTCGTGCAGGCCTCCACTCCAGTCTCGCTGCTGCAACAACGCGCTGCTCACCTCTGGGCATCTCCGGGCGCGTTGGTGGCTCCGCCGAACTGCGGGGCATGGGGCGTCTCCACCGGTTCACGCCGTGCTTGAAGGCCACCCGGGTTCCTGGGCGGCCTCGATTATTGTTCTGGTGCTGGTCATGCTCGGGGGCCCCCTCTGCACCACACTGCATCAGAGGACCTGCCCCCAATGGGCTCTCGCACCAGTCGCAGATCGCCGTTCGTGGATGCCTCCGGTACAGGCCCTCGATGCACGCACTTTCTCTGTGCGCCGCTCAGGCTGTGCGGACCCCTCCTCCATCTTCACTCATGGCAGCAGTGCGGTCGGATGCTGTCAATTGGGACTCAGCTCCTCCTGACTTGAGGACCCCCAGACAGTGAGGGTTTCTGCCGTTTCTGTTCCCTCGGCCCCGACACCAAGCCCCAAGAATGTTGCGTTTAGGCCAGCAGCATGTTTGAGCGATGAAGCAGAGCATCTTACCTCCCCGCCATCTTGACCACGCCCCCGTGTCTGGATGTTTAGAGGTGTGGCTCACCGTTAAGTGCTTTTGGCATCCTGTTGGAGTAGAAATTGCCAACTAGCACCACTGTTTGCCAAATCTGTGCGTATTCACATTACCAGGCAATCCTCTACAGAGATCAAGATTCCAAGTCCGTTTAAGAGCTGCCCAACAGAGCCTCCACTTGTGGATCAGCCA
This sequence comes from Triturus cristatus, assembly GCF_964204655.1. NCBI lineage: Eukaryota > Metazoa > Chordata > Amphibia > Caudata > Salamandridae > Triturus > Triturus cristatus. Next base: position 20,823,776 of record NC_140580.1, on the reverse strand, counting down.
GTGTGCATGCGAACAGAAACAAGGTAAACAGTACTACCAGACTCTCAAAACTGGTGCTGTAACCCGCTTGCCCGCGACCTGGTATGGACATTAGAAACTGCTAAAAATTAACAAACTTCCTACTGCTAGCATTTTGCATGCGAAAAATGAAAAAACAAACACTTCTCATAAAAATTCCAAGTACCTTTAAGCTCCCTCGATCTCCAGAACTTGGGTGGTTGGCACTGGTTGAAAGTAATCTGATGTGTATGTACCATTAGTTGAAACAAGGCCTGGTCATGTGACATAAGTAAAATAAATGCAATCAGCTATCTTGGGGTTGACAATGTTGCTCTTGGAGAGGAAGAAAGTAGCATTTTAAGGCTGGTTAAACAAGGTGACGTGCACAGTAGAATTTTCGTTCTGGTGCCACGTTGTGGCATAATCTCGATATCAAGGTGCTTACATTATAGGTCTGGGTTTTGAAAGCTGTAAACCAGACCTATTGCTAGCAACTCTTCACTTTTTTGAACCACCCTCTTTCACCATTGACTTCTATGGCACTAATGTACAAGGAAGTTTTCAATATAGGCGACACTCGTTTCTTATATTTGCCTGGCTTTAATGTGATAACACTGTATGCTGTAACATTAGAAGGTGGAAGGAATGGAGGTGATGCTGCTTTCCAGGGCTTTGTTGGAAAACGCTGTGTTCTCGCTGGCTCCTTAACCAAACAAGCATTGGCATAGTAAATAGGTCTTGCTTTTGGGACCTTAAAAGTATTTAGCCATGCAGCACATTAACCTGGGTGCTGTGACACCAGGGATTGAAGAGCTATACAAGTGCTAAACACTGGATTGTGCAGTCTGATTCAGGAATACATGCTTGCCTCAGGAAACATTTATGGACACATTCTAAGGCTTTTAAACGCGGAGACAGAAAGACTAGTGCCTCGATGCAAGTAAACAGCACTATAACATTTTGTGTGTGACTGCATCACCAGAGTATTGAACAGCCTATGAAAAAAAGCAGTGAAGTACTTTCCAATGGATGAGACATCACATCCCTCCTCCCCCAGACCTGAATTCACCAAGTACCCTTCTCCAGAGATTTCCATTCAAAACTCTGCTCACACCATCCATTTACCAGCAAGCCCCTGCCCCCTGTCCCAGACCCCTGGGTATAGGAGCTCTGGACATAGCAACAACAACAAAATGCATCTATTTGTCAGGTAGAGGGGAAATAATGAATAATCGGCATCACTTAATCCCAGTGCACCTAAAAACAAAATAGTTACTTTGGCCTTGTGTAATGTAAGTGCCGCTTTTGTTAAGCTCTCCAATACCTTTGAGTCAGTCAAGTTTGCACTCTTTAAAAATGCCCCCAAACATTATTCTGACCTTGTGTAACGTAACTACTACTCATGTAAAGTGCTCTAACACCTTTGAGTCACTCAAGTTCACATTATATGATAAAACATGCCTCACAGTCCCTGGGGAGCTGCCATGAATGTGCTTCAAAATTAGAGCTCTTAGATGAGGAGAATGACAGGAAGAGGCAGCGGGGTGGGCATGCAGCAACATGGGAGGAGATGGGAAGGACAAATGCTACTCCCATTTGTCAGGTAGAGGGGAAATAATCAATAAACAGGGATGGCATTGGCATCACTTAATCTCCGTGCACAAAAAAATTAACCTGACCTTGTGTGATACAATTGGTGCTTTTGTAAAGCACTTCAATATCTTTGGGTCAGTTGAGGTAGCGCTTTATAAAAATGGCCCAAAAATTAATCTGACATTGTTTAATGTAACTAGCGCTCATGTAAAGCTCTCCAACACCTTTGGGCCGCTTGAGTTCACATTGAATAAACAAGCGTCAGAGAAAATGCCCAAGACTTGCCCTTAACTGTGCTGCACCATTGGGCAACTACAGGTCAGGTGATCAAGGCTTGCTAAAGCTACTAGCAGCGAAGCGGGATGGGTTTGCGGGAAGACCTCACACTTTGAAGTAAGAGTAAAATTAAAGAGGCGCCCTCAAAAACAGCGTCTGACATTTCATCTGGGCATTTTAACTTTTCGGGGATATTAAGTGACGAGAGCCGAAGATAAACCACCGAAAACGGTCAAACAGAGCCATGAGCAGGAATCGGAGAAAAAAAATAGTCCCCAAAATGAACATATAAACACAGAAGCATAATGCTAATAGTAATTGGGTGGTGCTCTGTGGGATGAAACTAAACACAAAAAGGATGGACAAAGCGGAAGGACTAACCACTAGCAAGCAAATATATTTGAAAAACAATTGAAGGGACTAATAAAAAGGCAATGAGTGGGCTGTAAGCCTGCAAAGTGAATACAGCATGTCTCGAAGAGACAGTGCATGCACTGTCTAGGCTAGACCTAAAAAACAGACAAACTACTTTACTCAATTCTGTACTTCAGAGGCTTCAACGGATTGCCGAAAAAAGTATTCTAGAACATTAACTGACTCTTTTTGACCATACAAGTTGATTATTCTGTTATCTGTTTGTACAGTCACACAAGACTGTTCACTAGAAGCCCAAGGGTTACAAGGGAGGGGGGCTGTACCTGCGAGTTCAACAGGCTCTCGTTTGGAAAGCCATGTACAGGTCTGAAACTGAGAAAACCATGAAATGATTGATCTACATTCTAGTGTGCCTGTTTTTTAAAAAGCGGTTTTCCAGGTTAAAAACATCAACCCAAAGTTTTGAACATTTTAAATGGCCATTTTGCTAATGACGCTCAGACAATGTGTAGATTTCGAATTTGATGTGTTTAACAGATGGGTTTTGCTGATAGAAGAAAGTAAATGCCATCAAAGCATATTGTTACATTGGTATGGCCATAAATAATGGCTTCCTAGATAGTTTTTCTAAACTCTGATAACTAACACCCAGTCCTACCAAGAATCACTTTGATTTCCATGTTAACTAGGTCAAAAGTAAATAAAACACTTGGGGATTTTCTGTCAATCCAAGCAGTAAAACCTTGACAAGTTACTTTCTTCAACTCGTTCCATCAAATAGGCTTTCTTAGATACAATCAAAGCATCAGAGTGTGAAGGAAACAGGGTAGATGTTGTAAAAGCTAAGTCTACAGAATCTACCTTTTGAGTTAAGGAATGAAAGTGAAAACTTTAAAATGTTCCCTGTATTATTTTCGGAACACATGTTTGGACTCCTTTGATAGCTCCAAACTTCTACCCAAGAGGAGGAGGTTCAGCAACCAGATTTGGCCTGTTTTAATCTGGGGTTGGTAGAATGAGCATACCATTGCTGTTGACTTCTTGGAGGACGTGGTGACTCGAATGCAGGAGAAGAATTGGGCCCTTCTTCCCTAGTGTAATAGGAAAACCTTTATTTTAATTTATACAGTGATTCATACCCCTGATGAGGTACTGAAGCACGTTGGCAAAGGGTTGTACACTGCACCATAGGTGTGCTTGGTTTCAAGAGTTTTGAATTGTAGTGTGTGAAGGGTTTTGGTGTTTTTTCCCCCTTGCTTTTGGCATGCAACAAGGCACATGCAGCAAATAAGGAAACAGGCATTCCCAAAACAAAACTCTCCGCCCATCCCTCCTGCTCCTTTTTGTTCATGCCATATATTGTGGATGGCGCAGGTCTCTCATCCAGCACAGTCTGCCATTTCCCACTTCCGCCCCTCCCTTCCCTTACCATCCCTCTCCCCCGAAAACGTATGGGCATCTGTGTCCGGTGAATCGCTGTTATTGTCAGTTAGACTGTGATAGGCTCTCAATTTCCCCTAAATCTTAACAAATTCTATAGTGGCAACTGTGGCTCTCATATATAACTCTCCCTGTCTCCATACATCTGTTCATTCTCTCCCACCACACACCCCCTGTTGGAGTGTGTTCCCTTTCTCATATCCTGGCCACATCCCTTTTCGCTATTACGAAGCCCAGCATACAGAACAGTTGTTGCCTAGGAATATCTACCCCATTGGAGATGCCCAGGATAACCAGATGGGGTGTTCTGGGATTGCTACTTCCATCACGGCTTCCAGTTCATTAATTATTTCACCTCAGTACTCTTTTGCCCGAGGGCAGCCCCAAAGGGTGTGTAGAAATGTGCCATCTTCTGCCCTGTACTTAAGAATTGTGGGGTTTTCTACCCTCCCCATTTGAATGGCTGGGACCTGTTGTAGTATGCTCTGTGGAAAATATGGAATTGAATCAGTTTGTCTGGCTTTAATAGCGTCCTTCCTCGGATGCATTAGGGATGCTTTCCAGTCAATAATCTCCATGGTCCCCAAGTCGGCCTTTCACCCATCTCGGAGACTCTTGAGGTTGTTAGGTGCATTGTTAATTATGGTGCGGTACAGCTTGGATACCGTCTACTGGGTGATCTCGCTCCGGAGGACCCAACTTTTGACCGCGCTGTGTTGTGAGAGGTCCATCTCCAGGGCACCTGCCCCTGTAACGGTGTATATCAAATGCAACATTTGAACCTTTGGGTAGTGGCTAAGGCATATTCCTATGTTAAATACCTCAAATGCCTTGAACTCCTGTCTAGTATATCGCCTAGTGTTTCTATTCCAATCTGTTTCCAAGGATGAAAGCAAGTGAGGTTTTCACCTTCGAGCAATAGTGTTCCCTTCCACACAGGTGTGGCCAGGGTGATCTTTCTTCGCCAGCCCATAGCACTGGTAGCATTGTCCCACGCCCTCACGGTCGTCTGGGTCAGTTCGGGCAGGTGTGTCCTGTCTTTTGTTCCGTATATATGGTGAATGTTTGTAACCACCCCCATCTCAGTCCTTTCTGTCCTATATGCCTGTTTATTTTCTTGGCTGTGCCCCCCTTTATTAATGACCTGTAGCTGGGTGGCCCTAAAGTATGCTCTCATATCTGGAGCACAAGGTCGCCGTTATAGATAGATCTGTTCAACGTATGCAAGGCTATTCCTGGGAACACTCCTGTTAGACTTGGGGGTCTCAAGTTGGCACAGGTATGCACTTGTGACAAATAGGGACCCTCGCCTCTAGTCAGGGTAAGGGGGTACACTCCTACAATAACCCCTGATCACCCCCTTGGTAGCTTGGCACGAGCAGACAGGCTTATCTCAGAGGCAGTGTGTAAAGCATTTGTGAACACATACAGTAACCAAGTGACAACACTACTGATGGACACCACACAGGTTTTATATAAAAAATAAGTATTCTTTATATAGATTTACCACAAGACCATTAAACGACAAAAATACACAATACTGTTACTTTAGATGGTAGAATTTTGCTTAGTTCTCTTAAGTTCTTAGATGCGACACTTTAAGTCAATGTACCTTTTAGATGCGACACGCAGGGCAACGAAAGTGTTGCAACGATGTTGATGCGATGAAGTTTTTGGTGCAAAGAAATAAAGACGTGAAGATCTTCCAGATGCGGCACGCTTCTCCGATGTTGCGAGAAGTCTCGACTCGATGCTTCAGCTGCAGCAACGACACCCTTTACGCGATGCGATGACAGCGGCCTTGGCAGCGACACTCTTCTCCGATGTTGCGAGACGCTTCCGCTCGATGCGATGTTGCAGTGGCGACACCCCTTTACGCGATGCGACGACAGCAGCTCCGACGTCGGCACACTTCTCCGTGGATGCGAGGCGCTTTTTTGGATTCGGTGCAATGCGACAACTACGATGGCTGCGATGGCGAAACGCTTCTTCCTCGATGCGAGACTCTTCTCATGATGCGGTGCAATGCATCAGCCACGTTGGCTGCGATGGCGACACGCTTCCTCGACGTTGCGAGACACTTCCTGGATGATGCGAGACGCTTCCGCTCGATGCGATGCTGCAGCGGCGACACACTTTATGAGATGCGGTGACAAAAGCTCCGACGGCGGAACGCTTCTCCTTCTTGAGTCGCGCTTCCAGCTCCTTGCGACACGCAGTCCCTCAGAAGGCCCAACAACAGCATCGGGCACTTCCAAAGAACTCTGGGGAGCTGGGGGCTGAAATCTTTTGTTCCTGAGACTTCAGCAGGAGGCAAGCTCTTTTCTAAGCCCTTGGAGATCCTTCACAAGTTGAGCAAAAGTGCACACAAAGTTCCATTCTCCTCTCTTTGGCAGTAAGGCAACCACTGCAGGCCAATCTCCCAGGTTCAGGGATAGTTTCCTCCTCAGCTTCTTCTGGTTCCTCCCTCAGCAGAGGTTCTTCTTGTTTTCCCAAAGTGATCTAATTTCCTGGGATCAGGGTCTCAATATTTATACCCCAAAATCCTTTGTCCTCTGAGGGCAGAGGGGCCTTTGCCCAGTTCAAACTATTTCTGGAGCACTCTGTTTACATGACTCCTTCTTTCCTTTCACACTACAGGGCAGAAACATCAGACGCCCCACAGGAGGTGGAGCCAGCATTGTGGAGGGAAAGCACAGGCCCGGAGCACTTTGTTGACATGATTCCTTCTCTCCTTTCACAGTGCAGGGCAGCGACATCAGACGCATCACAGGGGGTGGAGCCAGCACTGTGGGGGGCAGGCACTGTCCTATTCAGGTCCCAGGTGCAACTCCTCCCTTCCATGTAGATGCAGATCTCTCTATTCACCACTGGGCGGACTCACCCTGTCTCCTGGAATCCCCCAGCCCTGTCACTCAAACTTCAGACAAGGAATACACAACCTAGCAGAGGCAGGTTTGAACGGTTAGGCAAGAAAATACCTACTTTCTAAAATTGGTATTTTCAAACAAAGAATGTTAAAACCAACTTCACTAAAAGATGTATTTTATCATTCTGAGTTCATGCATACTAAATTCGAATTTCTACCATGTTCCCATAGTCAGTTAGGATTAAAAAATGTAATAACCAAACTGCCCATTCTGGCCTATGGAGAACAGGTAGCCTTTCAATAGTGAAAAACGAAAATGGCTGTAATTCACTATTAGAACATGCCACACGCACCATGGCATGTCCTACCTTATCCTTACAATGCACCCTGCCCTTGGGCCTACCATAGGGGTGTCTGATATGAAGAAAAGGGAAGGTTTAGGGACTGGCAAGTGGGTGCACTTGCCCAGTCAGCATGACAGTACCAGACTGCACGAAGGCTCTGCAATGGCAGGCCTTAGACACACTTTTACAGGTTGCTTCTGTGGGTGGCACAACCAGTGCTGCAAGCCCACCAGCAGCATTTGGATTTACAAGCCCTGGGCACTCCTGGTGCACTGTACTAGGGTCTGACAGGTAAACCAAACCAACCAATCATGGAATCACTAATTCATACAATAATTTACAATAGGGAGAGCATATGCACTTTAGCACTGATCAGCAGTGGTAAAGTGCCCAGAGCCATAAAACAGCCAACCGCAGGTCAGAAAAAATATAGGAGGAAGGCAAAAAGTTCAGGGATGACCCTGCAAAAAGGGCCAAGTCCAACAACTCCCATCACAGAGCTGCGTTCAGAGCATTTATCTATTTTGTCAATGTACTTGTCAGGTATCCGAAAGGGGGGGGCATGGCCGGGAAGATGGCCGAGCACCAGCACTAGAGGGAAGCTCCCAGTCTTGAAATTACATCCGCCAACATCCTGCTGTGATACTGGTGCAGATCGGAGCTTCCGAATCCCCTCTACTTCCATGGACGGAGTGGTCTCACAGTCACACTCGCACACACACATCACACGCTGGTGGGGCCCATTACACCAACATTCGTCCTACCACTCTTATCCGTGCCATGTATAAGGGGAAACACTTTCAGATACCTATCCAATCTGCATGTACTTTGAGGTCAATGGCATCTACTAGTTGCTTATAAATCTGGAGAAAACATTTCCAATAATATGCAAATAAATTCAATAAACATGACAAGAAAATAACCACCCGACACAGAGATTCAAACAGAATATTTGTTTATCTAAAACTGTAGGAAAAGCCAATTAAATGCAAATTCATTTCTCTCATATTTACCTATTCTGTCTAAATGTCAGATCCTAAGTCAGAACCGGTCCTCAGTAGAAAAAACAGAGTTTCTTGCCGTCATGTAGAGTCACCGTCCTCTCCGTCAGCATAGGGACCTCGGATCACCAGTTCGGGAAGAAGTGGCGCTAGACCTCTCTAGCCTACTAATATTTATACTAAAATTTACATTCTGTAAAGTTACAATTCATTGTTCAGAACGGATGAATGGCGGAAATAATGTCATCTTGGTACATTTGCGATACTGTGCAAGATTTTCTCACACTTAGATTGTCCCAAATAATGAATAGAAAATATAGATGTCCATAACTAATTCGATACTTTTACGGATGTCTCTTTTAGATAAATTGTATCCCAGTCGTGGGATCATCAGTTCATAAGTTCAGCATTCGTATTTGAAACAAATTTCATGTTCAGGGGCTCTTGGCATCCGTCCTGGATTTGTCGTCATGATCATGGCTTTTCAGTTTTGTCGAGTGGGCAAGGTCACAGGCAGCGCAAAGCTTCCTTGCAAAAATTTCCATCTACTCGAATGCAGGCTGCGGGTGGTAGCCATTTTCTGGTAGGCCACATTGGTTAACTTAAGCAAAATAGAACATAAAACAGAATTACTGCACAGAAATGATTATACAGTGTTATTCCCCTGGTAATACCCTTATGTGTGTGTATTTATCTAGCCATTTGCGACATCAAAAGCCATTAATGCATATTAATTATAAGCGCAAAACACAATAATGTCACATAAGCAACTTCTAATTCGTCAATTGCTCACCAACTTAGTTCACTTATTATTTTAGCCATGCAATAGCGTTCCCACGTGTAATTCTCTTGTTAATAAGGTTGGTTAGACATGACTTTAACATCTCTTTAGTAGTTAATAATTAATCAGTAGTACTTTTAATTATAACATGCGAAAATGAAACAGGTATTCGGGTTTAAAGTAAAAACCCTGCTCCATCAATCCCCCCTTTGGTGATATCTTATCACCACAAAAAATCAAAACCCCAAAAATCAATTTCATTTCTCCTTTTGGAAGAAAATCAAAATATCTTCTTGTTCATTTTTCAAACCCTTGTTTCCAACTCATCTTCTTTCTTAGTTTCTATATACATGCTTTCTCTTAGCTCTTCTAATTCTATTTCTTGTGGATCTCTTTCTGGTTTCTTTTGTCTCCTTTTAACATTTTCTTTTGTGATTTTCTTTTTATTTCTTCTATACCTACAACACATACACCCTAATCTAAGGATCAATAATGCAACAATTACACATGTTAATGGAAATAATATCTTACCAAAAATGGTACTACCTATTTTAGCTATAAAATTCTTAATAGCAATCATCTTATTAGCCATTCTAGTCCAGATACTTTCAGCTTACAGTGGTACTAATTCTTCATGCAAATCAGTAATATTTTTGATATAAACTTTTAGATCTTTACTTTCGTCAGGAATGTAAGTGCAACAATGTTGAACTTTCAGCATTCCACAGACTCCACCCTCTTTTGCCAAAAGAATGTCAAGGGCAAGTCGATTTTGCATCGCCATAGCACGCAAAGCAACCATTTCTGTATTAACCAAAAGAAAGCCTCCAGCGGTGCTTGTTGACAAGCGATCCACCACTGTTGACAGCTTCCGAATGCCAAATGCATTCAAAGAAATTCCCACTGCTGGAATTAAAGCTCCAAAAATATCTCCTACAATTTCTGTCCATGTTTCTCTTCTATAACGTGTTAATGGATTAGTATGTTCAGCATCATCTACTCTATCCATGTGAAAAATCTTTGGAAAGACCAGGCCAACATAACATGTACCAAACCAATGGTCAGGCAAACGGTAATAAGCCTTGTTCCCACAATATAATACACTCCCGGAAAAACTGGATCTTCTCCTCCTCTAAATCCCCATCCGGTTGCAATAAAGTATGTATCATGGCACTCACTAGTCCCTATGAAATAATAATCATACTGGGATCTCTTCCTGGTAATGCACAGTTTGCCTTTCTGTGGGGCATCTATAGCCATAGTTGGACTGGCTCCATTTTTCAACTCCTTTTCGTTTTCAATATCCCACATTGTCTCACTCATTTTATGCCCTTCTGCTTTCTTGTGCATGTTCAACCTTCTTCTCTCAACCATGTCTAGAAAATTCTTTTCCTCTCCCTTCAATCTGCAAGTTAAATTGTTTCTAAAAACATATTCTAATGTTAATTCTTTAGTTTCTAAAAAAATCTCACCTAAAGTGTTAGCTTCTTTTGCAGGATTCAGTGCTTTATTCATAGGCAGTTGCCCAAGAATATTATCTACATTAGACATATTATAATCTAATTTCCCCAACTGGTAAAATATACTAATCAGCACACTACAGGAAATTCCATACGTAGCCGGAAGAAGATGATAAGTCATGCAAACATAGCAATCCCTTACTTCCATTGTCTTTACGTATTCGTACAACAATTAAGAGAAAACATTGCTAGAAAAATCATTAATTGACCTATCCTTATGTATATGTACATTGCTAGTTCTAGTTGGTACTATTTTCTGTGAACTCTTCCCTATATTAGTTCTGTTCTCAGTATGACCTTCTAAAGTGTCTATAGTGACTCTAAATGAAATCAATAGAGCGAGTACGCTCCAAAGCAGCATTAATAAACCTGTACAGCAGCAGCACATCTTGCACCATCTTTTCAGAAAGGTACATCTACTTTTATTATTCTCAGTGTTAGCCATTTTGTTAATTTGACCGTGTCTTTTGACCTAGCCTCTTCTACTCCTCTACCGAACTTAAGGGCAGCAAGTACCCAACAGATTTTACAATCTACTAGTTTTAATATTGCTTCTTTTCATTTTCCCTCCAAGTGATTTTCCTTGGATTTACTCAATTTGGATTTTCATCACTTTTCACTGTCTCTTCATCATCATCAAACTGTATCAGGTCCTGAACATCCGTCTCTTCTCCGATGTCGGACAAGATAACTCTCAGGATTCCCACAGCTTCTTCTTCAGCAACCTCTTTCAGTAAAGCCTCCTCTGGACTTCCTTGACTGTCTGCCTCTTCTCCTTGTTCAGGCAGTGCCACATACGTCCATTCCGGTGACTTGTACCTCTGGTTTGGTTTTCTTATTCTTTTAGTTCTCTCAGGTATCTTTGTTTCTTCTTCTTTGGTTGGATTTTGACTTGACACTTCGTTCACTTGTTCAGCTTTCGAAGAGTTAACTCGTGTCAGTCTATACCTCAGTCTCTTTATCTTATTTGGCCAAAGATCTCCTTTAGCATTTCTCTTTTGTTTTCCTTCTTTATTGTTCCTTTCTCCAAGCCAAGTTCTCTTTCTCAGAACTCGTCCTCCATGTATCTCATTGTCACTTTCATCAGACTCTGTCTCAGTTGCCTCTTGTTCATTAACAGTTTTCTTTTCTCCAACAACCTCTTTTTCTCCAACAGTCTCTTTTTCCACCAATTGTGATTTCCCCACTTCTGTCCCTCCTCGGGTCTCCGACACGCAATCTTCTTGCTGTCTACTTGTCCCTTCACCTAGCTTGTTGTTGATGTTCCCTACACCTCCTCGGGGTTTTTCCGCAATCTGTCCCTCTCTGTCTTTGTCTGTCCCTTCTTTTTCTATGTTTATCTCAGGCGGAACTTGTCCAATTTCCTCATTTGATTCAGGTATCACTTCTGTTGGAATGTTCTTTTCTTTCCTTTCTTTCTTTTTGTGTTGGTCACTGTTAAATGGAACCTCAGGTACTTCTTCAGAATCTGAACTTGCCTCTATAGTTTGTACTGTTCTTTTCAAAACCTCTTCTGGTGGGATGAAAATTTCCCTTGACTCACTTTCCCCACTTTCAGGATTCTTTTTCCTTCTTACTGTCTCGCTGTCTGCATCATCACTGGAATATGATACAAATGCATGTCTCATAGCACGTCCCATGATCATTTCATGTGGACTCAAACTTATTTTCTTAGGCTGGAGGCACCAATTGTTTAACCTACAATTCGCTTTATTTGTGATTTCTTCTCCTTCAGAAACCCATTACTTCAATGTTACTGAATTGAGAAATTAAATTACCCAATTTTTCTGAAGCTCACTCTTTTCTATTCCAACATACTACCATGCATGTTTGAATAATTTGCAGTATACTGCCATTGCTGAAGGAGGAAGTACTTTTTCTCATGCCTAACCAAAATGGCAGAAATATATTTATCTGGAAATGTATTTGCGGATTCTTCAGATAGTGCCAAAATTATTAGCAATTTAAAACATGCTGTCCCATACGCTAAGCATCTTAGCAACTGTTTTCTTCTCCTAATATACTCTGGTGATGATCTCAATCATAGCTTTGATATTATGCGGATCATGTTCTATTTAATGACACAGACTTATTTATCACTGTTGCTCATGCTTGAAGTTTGCAATCTTTAAAAGGAATTCCAGAAAAGCATCTCTTCCTAAATAGCACCAATATATAAAATGTTATTGTGTAAATGGGGTGGACAGCTTATACACTCTAGAGGCTAGGTATAATTAAGAAACAAATTAAGAACTACAAGTTAAATATCATTTCAGTATTTAGAGCACAGTCAAACTGATATGGTACTTGGGAACACAATTTTGCTCTTGTACTTTGGCACTGGTTCCTCTGACTATGTGCATCTGCCTAAATCCCTCCCGTGTCCTCTCCAGTGCAGAATATCAGAGATGCATGTTATGAAAGCCACAATGCCAACACCAACCCATTATTAATGCATCCCTCTACCAGACCAGGTGGAGAAAAGACTATATCCCAAGCAACAATGTTTGTGTTTGTGGATGTTTATGGTTCAAATCTTTTATTGTAGTTTTGAATGCTTTAGAGAAAAACACAGCAAACATTGCCAACCGGCTTTCCAGTGCAAAGCAGGGGCTTTACAGAGCCCATCATTGGTTAACGTACAAGCCAGTAGTTTATTATAAAAAGAACTCCCCTAACCCCTCGTCATACTCACCCTCCATTCACCAATGTATCTGCTTTAGAGTGTATAGTGATTACTTTCAGGTTTATTGTTGCTCAGGGGATGCAGGCTAGAGTGTCTCGGGTAAACGTAGCAGGCGCAGGTATCTGGAGCTTGTAAGATCCCAGAATTCCTGCGAAAGCAAAGTCAGAAAGGGACGCCATATCTCATGAAAAGTAGTGCCCTGCCCAGCCAGTGGGATTTCTAGAATGCGCCACAGTCGTCATAGCCAACCGGTGTGTGTAGGGCGTTGTGGGGTGCCCCAGTGTGCAAGAATATTCTGTATGGCTGTTCCCAGCGCCACTCCTATCAGTTGTCCTCTCTTGGATTTTAATGGGTAAGACAGCAGTTCAGGGACCCTCAACAGAGCGTGTGCGGGAAATCTCAATAATTGGGTGTCTAGGTGCCTGTCTAACTCATTTATCACCTGGGTCCAGTATTGTTGAAGCTGGAGACATTCCCCCAGTATGTGGACCAGAGTGCCCTGCACGCCATAGTTTCTCCAGCATTCTGCGCTGATTGAAGGTTGGATCTTATGAACTCTCGCTGGTGTATAGTACCAGTACGTCTATACCTTCGTGAGGTGTGTCAGTTAGGGCAATGTTAGTGGCCGTGTGGAGGGCTCTGTGACATATTCCCTCTTATTCCTTATTACTTAGAGCTCTCCCCAAGTCATTTTCCCATCTACTTTGCCCTGCATTGTACGTGTGTTTATACCGCACATTTAGCATCTTGTACAGTTCAGAGGTCAGTTTCTTGTCCGAGGTCTTAGACAGCAACCAGCGTTCATAATTAGTAAGGTGGCGTTGCACTGCGGCTTTGTTTTGGGGCTGTAATATCCAATGTCTGAGCTGCAGATATCACAGGCGCTCTGGAATACCAAAATCGGCCTTAATCTGCTGAAAAGACAGGACCCCTTCAACATCAAAGAAATGATCCATGGCCCGACATCCCGTGCGGCGCCACTCAGAGAATTGGGTCTCCCCCACGCCCGGCTCAAAGTCTAGATTGTCAAACAGGGGGGAAGGGAACGACGTTAGGTTGTGCTTAATACTAGATTGGTACCACACCGCATTTGTTGTCTGGGTGATGGAGGAGAGATACAGGCTTCTTGGCCTGTGCGCTTTCCTCAAGAGGGGAATCCTCATCAATGATGTTCCCGCTACTGCCTTATCCTGGAATAGCCAATGTTTTTCCATTCTACTAAGTATCTTAATTGCACTGCTTGAAAATACAGTTGGAGATTCGGTATTCCCAACCCTCCCTCGCTAGGCGGTAGAAAGCTAAGAGTCCTATTTATCCTTGGCTTCCTGCCCTTCCAAATGAAGTGTAAAATCGCTGCCTATAGTTTCTGGGTTATGCCTGGGGGTGGCTGGAGGGGATGTGTTTGCAACAAGTATAATATCTTAGGAAGGGTCGCCATTTTAATAGATGCCACTCTACCTAACCATGAGATCTTGTGGTGTTTCCATCTCTGTGTGTCAGCACGAATTTGTTTGTATAGATTATTGTAGTTGACAGTGACCGTGACTTGTGTTATTGGTGCTATCTGAACTCCTAGGTAGGTGTTTGTGTCGTGAGACCACTGGACTGGGTACTGTGTCTTGAGCAGGTCCCCCATTGGCGGCGGAAGCGAGAGGTTCAGAGCCACAGATTTCCCTACATTTACCTTAAACTCGGGGGCCCTGCCAAAGGAACCCAGCTCTGCGAGAAAGGCTCCCAGGAATGTGTCAGGGATGTTGAGAGTCACTAATTCATTGTCTGCATAGAGACTGATGATATGGTTGCACCCCCCCCCCCAATGGTACCCCAAGAATTTGTGGGTGTGTTCTTATCTTCTGCGCCAGTGGCTGCATATATAATGGGAATAACAAGGGTGATAAGGGACCAACCCTGTCTCGTACCTTGAGCTATTCGGAGCAAGGTAGATGTGTGGCCATTGACTATAACTGTTGCTGTGGGTAGTCGATAACAGTTTAGTATCTGTGTCCTAAAGCGCTCCCCCAGGCTGAAATTGGACAAGACTTGTTCGAGATAGGGCCAATGAACCCTATCAAAAGCTTTTTCAGCATCTATAGTCAATAGCATGTAGTTTCCCGGGAATCTAGAAGCCTTGTCTAAAATGTGCAACACCCTTTTGGTATTGTCACTGGTTTGTCTCTGGAGGATGAAGCCCGTCTGATCTGGGTCGATCAAGGACGGCATGTACTTGCTGAGTCTTGCTGAGTCTCTGGGCCAATATTCCTGTGAATAATTTAAAGTCCGTGTTAAGTAATGAAATGGGCCGGTATGAGCTACAGTGTGTGGTGTCCTTCCCGGGCTTAGGAATGACTATAATGGTGGTTTCTAACATCGATGCTGGAATCGCTCCTTGTGAGGAAAAGGTATTAAAAAGTCGTGTCAATAAAGGTGCTACTTCTGAACAGTACGTTTTGTAGAACGCTGCTGTAAATCCATCTGGGCCTGTGGATTTGACCAGTTTCAGACGTCCTATTGCAGCAATCACCTCTTCGATGCAAATTTCCTCCTATAGTGTTGAGGTTTGGTCATTTGTCAACTTAGATGTTTGCACTTCCCTAAGGTATCTAAGGCTCTCTGTGTTGTCTAATGTTTGACTCGAGTAGAGGTGTTCATAGAACTCTCTGAACGTTTCGGCCATTTCAGCGTCTGTCGTTACCGGGTTACCCTTCCGAACATTTATTGTTTGGATGCCCTGCCTTTGCTCGTGCAGTTTATGCTAAGTGATCCCCCCATTTGTCCCCCCCACATAGAAGTAATGGCGTAGGCGGAGGGCGGCGTATTCTGCCTTGTCTAAGTGTAGCGCAGCCAGCTGGACGTGCGATGAAGTAAGTTTGCGCCATATCCTGGAAGCCCCTGTCCTCTGGTTTATGTGCTCTTGTTCCCGGATCTGTAGTGCTCCCTCCGGATCTTATTGTCTGTGGCGGATATTGCTATGAGCTCACCCCTAACTACTGTGTTTGAGAGCTTCCCATAGAGTGGATGTACTAATCTCTAGGATACCATTGTGTACCAGGTAGTCCCCTAGAGTTTGCCTAATGCGCTCCATGACGTCTGCGCGGTGTAGTAATAGTTCCCTCAGGTGCCACTGCCTGTAAGGGCGGACCTGGGGAGGGAACACCACTGTGGTCACCACTGCAGTGTGGTCTGACAGCGTCGCCGTGAATATCTCCGTGTTTGTAGTCAGTGCAATCATATCTCTGGTGCCAAGGAGGTAGTCCAGCCTGGCATAGGTTTTGTGCGTGTTGGAATAAACAGAAAATTCCCTTGCTTTGGGGTGGGCTGTCTGCCACAAATCCACTATACCTACTTCCCCTAGTCTATTGTGTCCCTTCTTAGATAGGGCTTCTGCTTGTCCATGTCGTTGGGATGATCTGGCCATATTATTATCAAAAACCAGATTGACATCTCCCCCAGCAGAATGTGTCACTCGTATGTGGTTAGCTTCTCCGCTAACGCTTTGTGTAGGAATTCTTCCTGTCCCTCGTTTGGGGTGTAGATTGTTCCCACTATCAGCCCCTGTCCCCCCCACTGTGAAGCGATAAGAGAGCAATCTCCCTTTGATTTCGGCCTCTTTCTGTATCACTTTCCCGTGAAAGGAGCGGGCAACCAAGGTGGCCACCCCTGCCGTTTTGGTGGAGTTTGACTAAAATAATTGGGTGGGGAATAAACGCGACTTGAGTCTATAGCAGTCCCTAGTTAAGAGGTGGGGTTCTTGTAGGAGACAAATGTCTGCCTTGGTGTGTTCGAGCTATGACAAAATTGCTCTATGTCTAACCGGATTATTGAGTCCCCTACTATTGAGGGTAAGAATTTTAAGTCTAGTGAGATGCCTTCTTAGTGCATGGGTTGTGTTCCAGCGTGAACTCTGCCCTTTTTAAAGCACACTAATTGGTATACCAATCTAGCCCGAGCAAGCATATGTGCGATAAGCTGTCTGAGAAATTTACTTGGTGAATGAAGGACCCTAAAACGAACCCCTATTATGAGAAGAACAACGAAAAGGAAGATTCTTGGAAAAACATGGAGTTTGTTAACCCACAAAGAGTTCAGAGTCAGTCCGTCAGCCATACTTGGCCGCCAGTAAATAAGTATGGGGTCCGTGTTGTGGCCAAGTTCCCACCGCTGCCCCCCGACCATCGACTGCTTACTAGATCTCAGTGGGGACATCTCCACTGGATAAGCTCAGTTGTCCTCGGTTTTTGCCAGGGCAGCAGTGATGGACTCCAATGCCTCTTGTTGGCCCTTTGCAATTTATGCCTGGTTTGGTTTGATGGGGCTTCGATGACGGCCCTGTCTGTGCCAGCGTGGACGTTGGTTTCCTCGAGCCGGTGAGACCGATTCCTCTCCAGAAGTCGACAGGCCTCCGACAAGGAGCGTAGCTATCTTAGTTTGCCTCCCCAGCGAAAAATCAGCCTGAATGGGTGACCCAATGCAATATTTTGATTGCGTAGGTAAGTGGTGACTGGGCGAAAGTCTCCTTACGTTTTTGTCCTGAAACAGTTTAGGGGTCTGTTCTCAGAATGTGATTGGATGTTTTGCCCTTGTTTTGCGGATGATCTCTTCCTTTATTTGGAAGCCGTGGACACAGACCAGGATGTCCGTTGGGGGGGGGCTTTGTCGGAGCTGGGTGCACGCACCCTGTGTGCTCTATCTATTTTAATCATTGTGTCTTGGGGGTTGCAGAGAACATGATTAAACAGATCCCGTACATACCCTTCGGAAACAGTTCTCGAGGTACTCTAAGTGAGCCTGTAGGTCTATGTGTTGCTCTTGAAGCCGGATCACTTCTTGCCTCATTGCCTCCAGTTCTTCATCCTGAGTGTCCCCATAGTCCTCCAGTGCTGCCACCCTCTCTCCCAGGGCATCTGTGTCTTTTCTGATCTCTTTGATCTCCATTGTTAGGTCTTTCTTGACCATTTGTAACTCCTCCTTCAGGGACGTGAACACTGATTCCATGAATGCCCGGGTCACAGGCTCTTCTGTAGGGCCAGACGCTGCTCCAACGTTGCTTCTTCGGCGGGTGAAGCTTCCATCATGCCGCCACCTTTGGGTTGCATCAGCATGTCTTTAAGGGAGCGGTCCTTCTTCGCTCGTTGGTGGACATTTTCGCCTCTTGTCACCTACGCTGGCTGTGCCGGCACTGAGGCCCCTCACATAGGACCCGTGTCCCCAGGTCACCACTTAGGTCTGGGACAATGCAGACTCCTGCTTCCTGGATCATCCCCTCCGTCTCCAATGAGTCCCGAAAACTGGCGCAGCGCGGCAGACCCGGGCAACTCGTGTTGATGAGGAGCTTTCCCCTTTCTTTGATATCTTCATAAATTGGTTATGCGCCATATTTCACCTCGTCTTTACGTCCCCAGCTGATTGTTGCGTGGGCCCTGGGGGGTTCCAGCCTCCGCTGCCAGTTCCTTGCGGTTTGGGCCAACCAAATCCCTTGGAGGGTCCGATCAAACGATACTAGGCTAGGGCCTCGAGGACCCAACACGTGGCCAACAGACCCTCCCTCAGGTGGAGTTTGGGCTGGGGACCCGTGCCACATCGTCGCCTCCCCTGGAAGCTCCTGGATGGCTCCCGAAGAGTCCTCTCTCCGTGCTCCAGCGTCTGTGTTCTTATACTGAGTGCAGGTTTCCCATAGGCCCACCATGCTCTGTTAGGGCCTAGGTCTGACACGTGAGCACCGGGGTGGCTTTGCGGGGATCGCGCCTCCAGTCTTCAGCCCTCGTGCAGGCCTCCACTTCAGTCTCACTGCTGCAGTCTCACTGCTGCTCACCTCTGGGCATCTCCGGGCGCGTTGGTGGCTCCGCCGAACTGCGGGGCATGGGGCGTCTCCACCGGTTCACGCCGTGCTTGAAGGCCACCCGGGTTCCTGGGCGGCCTCGATTATTGTTCTGGTGCTGGTCATGCTCGGGGGCCCCCTCTGCACCACACTGCATCAGATGACCTGCCCCCAATGGGCTCTCGCACCAGTCGCAGATCGCCGTTCGTGGATGCCTCCGGTACAGGCCCTCGATGCACGCACTTTCTCTGTGCGCCGCTCAGGCTGTGCGGACCCCTCCTCCATCTTCACTCATGGCCGCAGTGCGGTCGGATGCTGTCAATTGGGACTCAGCTCCTCCTGACTTGAGGACCCCCAGACAGTGAGGGTTTCTGCCGTTTCTGTTCCCTCGGCCCCGACACCAAGCCCCAAGAATGTTGCGTTTAGGCCAGCAGCATGTTTGAGCGATGAAGCAGAGCATCTTACCTCCCCGCCATCTTGACCACGCCCCCGTGTCTGGATGTTTAGAGGTGTGGCTCACCGTTAAGTGCTTTTGGCATCCTGTTGGAGTAGAAATTGCCAACTAGCACCACTGTTTGCCAAATCTGTGCGTATTCACATTACCAGGCAATCCTCTACAGAGATCAAGATTCCAAGTCCGTTTAAGAGCTGCCCAACAGAGCCTCCACTTGTGGATCAGCCAGTGTGCATGCGAACAGAAACAAGGTAAACAGTACTACCAGACTCTCAAAACTGGTGCTGTAACCCGCTTGCCCGCGACCCGGTATGGACATTAGAAACTGCTAAAAATTAACAAACTTCCTACTGCTAGCATTTTGCATGCGAAAAATGAAAAAACAAACACTTCTCATAAAAATTCCAAGTACCTTTAAGCTCCCTCGATCTCCAGAACTTGGGTGGTTGGCACTGGTTGAAAGTAATCTGATGTGTATGTACCATTAGTTGAAACAAGGCCTGGTCATGTGCCATAAGTAAAATAAATGCAATCAGCTATCTTGGGGTTGACAATGTTGCTCTTGGAGAGGAAGAAAGTAGCATTTTAAGGCTGGTTAAACAAGGTGACGTGCACAGTAGAATTTTCGTTCTGGTGCCACGTTGTGGCATAATCTCGATATAAAGGTGCTTACATTATAGGTCTGGGTTTTGAAAGCTGTAAACTAGACCTATTGCTAGCAACTCTTCACTTTTTTGAACCACCCTCTTTCACCATTGACTTCTATGGCACTAATGTACAAGGAAGTTTTCAATATAGGCGACACTCGTTTCTTATATTTGCCTGGCTTTAATGTGATAACACTGTATGCTGTAACAATAGAAGGTGGAAGGAATGGAGGTGATGCTGCTTTCCAGGGCTTTGTTGGAAAACGCTGTGTTCTCGCTGGCTCCTTAACCAAACAAGCATTGGCATAGTAAATAGGTCTTGCTTTTGGGACCTTAAAAGTATTTAGCCATGCAGCACATTAACCTGGGTGCTGTGACACCAGGGATTGAAGAGCTATACAAGTGCTAAACACTGGATTGTGCAGTCTGATTCAGGAATACATGCTTGCCTCAGGAAACATTTATGGACACATTCTAAGGCTTTTAAACGCGGAGACAGAAAGACTAGTGCCTCGATGCAAGTAAACAGCACTATAACATTTTGTGTGTGACTGCATCACCAGAGTATTGAACAGCCTATGAAAAAAAGCAGTGAAGTACTTTCCAATGGATGAGACATCACATCCCTCCTCCCCCAGACCTGAATTCACCAAGTACCCTTCTCCAGAGATTTCCATTCAAAACTCTGCTCACACCATCCATTTACCAGCAAGCCCCTGCCCCCTGTCCCAGACCCCTGGGTATAGGAGCTCTGGACATAGCAACAACAACAAAATGCATCTATTTGTCAGGTAGAGGGGAAATAATGAATAATCGGCATCACTTAATCCCAGTGCACCTAAAAACAAAATAGTTACTTTGACCTTGTGTAATGTAAGTGCCGCTTTTGTTAAGCTCTCCAATACCTTTGAGTCAGTCAAGTTTGCACTCTTTAAAAATGCCCCCAAACATTATTCTGACCTTGTGTAACGTAACTACTACTCATGTAAAGTGCTCTAACACCTTTGAGTCACTCAAGTTCACATTATATGATAAAACATGCCTCACAGTCCCTGGGGAGCTGCCATGAATGTGCTTCAAAATTAGAGCTCTTAGATGAGGAGAATGACAGGAAGAGGCAGCGGGGTGGGCATGCAGCAACATGGGAGGAGATGGGAAGGACAAATGCTGCTCCCATTTGTCAGGTAGAGGGGAAATAATCAATAAACAGGGATGGCATTGGCATCACTTAATCTCCGTGCACAAAAAAATTAACCTGACCTTGTGTGATACAATTGGTGCTTTTGTAAAGCACTTCAATATCTTTGGGTCAGTTGAGGTAGCGCTTTATAAAAATGGCCCAAAAATTAATCTGACATTGTTTAATGTAACTAGCGCTCATGTAAAGCTCTCCAACACCTTTGGGCCGCTTGAGTTCACATTGAATAAACAAGCGTCAGAGAAAATGCCCAAGACTTGCCCTTAACTGTGCTGCACCATTGGGCAACTACAGGTCAGGTGATCAAGGCTTGCTAAAGCTACTAGCAGCGTAGCGGGATGGGTTTGCGGGAAGACCTCACACTTTGAAGTAAGAGTAAAATTAAAGAGGCGCCCTCAAAAACAGCGTCTGACATTTCATCTGGGCATTTTAACTTTTCGGGGATATTAAGTGACGAGAGCCGAAGATAAACCACCGAAAACGGTCAAACAGAGCCATGAGCAGGAATCGGAGAAAAAAAATAGTCCCCAAAATGAACATATAAACACAGAAGCATAATGCTAATAGTAATTGGGTGGTGCTCTGTGGGATGAAACTAAACACAAAAAGGATGGACAAAGCGGAAGGACTAACCACTAGCAAGCAAATATATTTGAAAAACAATTGAAGGGACTAATAAAAAGGCAATGAGTGGGCTGTAAGCCTGCAAAGTGAATACAGCATGTCTCGAAGAGACAGTGCATGCACTGTCTAGGCTAGACCTAAAAAACAGACAAACTACTTTACTCAATTCTGTACTTCAGAGGCTTCAACGGATTGCCGAAAAAAGTATTCTAGAACATTAACTGACTCTTTTTGACCATACAAGTTGATTATTCTGTTATCTGTTTGTACAGTCACACAAGACTGTTCACTAGAAGCCCAAGGGTTACAAGGGAGGGGGGCTGTACCTGCGAGTTCAACAGGCTCTCGTTTGGAAAGCCATGTACAGGTCTGAAACTGAGAAAACCATGAAATGATTGATCTACATTCTAGTGTGCCTGTTTTTTAAAAAGCGGTTTTCCAGGTTAAAAACATCAACCCAAAGTTTTGAACATTTTAAATGGCCATTTTGCTAATGACGCTCAGACAATGTGTAGATTTCGAATTTGATGTGTTTAACAGATGGGTTTTGCTGATAGAAGAAAGTAAATGCCATCAAAGTATATTGTTACATTGGTATGGCCATAAATAATGGCTTCCTAGATAGTTTTTCTAAACTCTGATAACTAACACCCAGTCCTACCAAGAATCACTTTGATTTCCATGTTAACTAGGTCAAAAGTAAATAAAACACTTGGGGATTTTCTGTCAATCCAAGCAGTAAAACCTTGACAAGTTACTTTCTTCAACTCGTAACATCAAATAGGCTTTCTTAGATACAATCAAAGCATCAGAGTGTGAAGGAAACAGGGTAGATGTTGTAAAAGCTAAGTCTACAGAATCTACCTTTTGAGTTAAGGAATGAAAGTGAAAACTTTAAAATGTTCCCTGTATTATTTTCGGAACACATGTTTGGACTCCTTTGATAGCTCCAAACTTCTACCCAAGAGGAGGAGGTTCAGCAACCAGATTTGGCCTGTTTTAATCTGGGGTTGGTAGAATGAGCATACCATTGCTGTTGACTTCTTGGAGGACGTGGTGACTCGAATGCAGGAGAAGAATTGGGCCCTTCTTCCCTAGTGTAATAGGAAAACCTTTATTTTAATTTATACAGTGATTCATACCCCTGATGAGGTACTGAAGCACGTTGGCAAAGGGTTGTACACTGCACCATAGGTGTGCTTGGTTTCAAGAGTTTTGAATTGTAGTGTGTGAAGGGTTTTGGTGATTTTTCCCCCTTGCTTTTGGCATGCAACAAGGCACATGCAGCAAATAAGGAAACAGGCATTCCCAAAACAAAACTCTCCGCCCATCCCTCCTGCTCCTTTTTGTTCATGCCATATATTGTGGATGGCGCAGGTCTCTCATCCAGCACAGTCTGCCATTTCCCACTTCCGCCCCTCCCTTCCCTTACCATCCCTCTCCCCCGAAAACGTATGGGCATCTGTGTCCGGTGAATCGCTGTTATTGTCAGTTAGACTGTGATAGGCTCTCAATTTCCCCTAAATCTTAACAAATTCTATAGTGGCAACTGTGGCTCTCATATATAACTCTCCCTGTCTCCATACATCTGTTCATTCTCTCCCACCACACACCCCCTGTTGGAGTGTGTTCCCTTTCTCATATCCTGGCCACATCCCTTTTCGCTATTACGAAGCCCAGCATACAGAACAGTTGTTGCCTAGGAATATCTACCCCATTGGAGATGCCCAGGATAACCAGATGGGGTGTTCTGGGATTGCTACTTCCATCACGGCTTCCAGTTCATTAATTATTTCACCTCAGTACTCTTTTGCCCGAGGGCAGCCCCAAAAGGTGTGTAGAAATGTGCCATCTTCTGCCCTGTACTTAAGAATTGTGGGGTTTTCTACCCTCCCCATTTGAATGGCTGGGACCTGTTGTAGTATGCTCTGTGGAAAATATGGAATTGAATCAGTTTGTCTGGCTTTAATAGCGTCCTTCCTCGGATGCATTAGGGATGCTTTCCAGTCAATAATCTCCATGGTCCCCAAGTCGGCCTTTCACCCATCTCGGAGACTCTTGAGGTTGTTAGGTGCATTGTTAATTATGGTGCGGTACAGCTTGGATACCGTCTACTGGGTGATCTCGCTCCGGAGGACCCAAATTTTGACCGCGCTGTGTTGTGAGAGGTCCATCTCCAGGGCACCTGCCCCTGTAACGGTGTATATCAAATGCAACATTTGAACCTTTGGGTAGTGGCTAAGGCATATTCCTATGTTAAATACCTCAAATGCCTTGAACTCCTGTCTAGTATATCGCCTAGTGTTTCTATTCCAATCTGTTTCCAAGGATGAAAGCAAGTGAGGTTTTCACCTTCGAGCAATAGTGTTCCCTTCCACACAGGTGTGGCCAGGGTGATCTTTCTTCGCCAGCCCATAGCACTGGTAGCATTGTCCCACGCCCTCACGGTCGTCTGGGTCAGTTCGGGCAGGTGTGTCCTGTCTTTTGTTCCGTATATATGGTGAATGTTTGTAACCACCCCCATCTCAGTCCTTTCTGTCCTATATGCCTGTTTATTTTCTTGGCTGTGCCCCCCTTTATTAATGACCTGTAGCTGGGTGGCCCTAAAGTATGCTCTCATATCTGGAGCACAAGGTCGCCGTTATAGATAGATCTGTTCAACGTATGCAAGGCTATTCCTGGGAACACTCCTGTTAGACTTGGGGGTCTCAAGTTGGCACAGGTATGCACTTGTGACAAATAGGGACCCTCGCCTCTAGTCAGGGTAAGGGGGTACACTCCTACAATAACCCCTGCTCACCCCCTTGGTAGCTTGGCACGAGCAGACAGGCTTATCTCAGAGGCAGTGTGTAAAGCATTTGTGAACACATACAGTAACCAAGTGACAACACTACTGATGGACACCACACAGGTTTTATATAAAAAATAAGTATTCTTTATATAGATTTACCACAAGACCATTAAACGACAAAAATACACAATACTGTTACTTTAGATGGTGGAATTTTGCTTAGTTCTCTTAAGTTCTTAGATGCGACACTTTAAGTCAATGTACCTTTTAGATGCGACACGCAGGGCAACGAAAGTGTTGCAACGATGTTGATGCGATGAAGTTTTTGGTGCAAAGAAATAAAGACGTGAAGATCTTCCAGATGCGGCACGCTTCTCCGATGTTGCGAGAAGTCTCGACTCGATGCTTCAGCTGCAGCAACGACACCCTTTACGCGATGCGATGACAGCAGCCTTGGCAGCGACACTCTTCTCCGATGTTGCGAGACGCTTCCGCTCGATGCGATGTTGCAGTGGCGACACCCCTTTACGCGATGCGACGACAGCAGCTCCGACGTCGGCACACTTCTCCGTGGATGCGAGGCGCTTTTTTGGATTCGGTGCAATGCGACAACTACGATGGCTGCGATGGCGAAACGCTTCTTCCTCGATGCGAGACTCTTCTCATGATGCGGTGCAATGCATCAGCCACGTTGGCTGCGATGGCGACACGCTTCCTCGACGTTGCGAGACACTTCCTGGATGATGCGAGACGCTTCCGCTCGATGCGATGCTGCAGCGGCGACACACTTTATGAGATGCGGCGACAAAAGCTCCGACGGCGGAACGCTTCTCCTTCTTGAGTCGCGCTTCCAGCTCCTTGCGACACGCAGTCCCTCAGAAGGCCCAACAACAGCATCGGGCACTTCCAAAGAACTCTGGGGAGCTGGGGGCTGAAATCTTTTGTTCCTGAGACTTCAGCAGGAGGCAAGCTCTTTTCTAAGCCCTTGGAGATCCTTCACAAGTTGAGCAAAAGTGCACACAAAGTTCCATTCTCCTCTCTTTGGCAGTAAGGCAACCACTGCAGGCCAATCCCCCAGGTTCAGGGATAGTTTCCTCCTCAGCTTCTTCTGGTTCCTCCCTCAGCAGAGGTTCTTCTTGTTTTCCCAAAGTGATCTAATTTCCTGGGATCAGGGTCTCAATATTTATACACCAAAATCCTTTGTCCTCTGAGGGCAGAGGGGCCTTTGCCCAGTTCAAACTATTTCTGGAGCACTCTGTTTACATGACTCCTTCTTTCCTTTCACACTACAGGGCAGAAACATCAGACGCCCCACAGGAGGTGGAGCCAGCATTGTGGAGGGAAAGCACAGGCCCGGAGCACTTTGTTGACATGATTCCTTCTCTCCTTTCACAGTGCAGGGCAGAGACATCAGACGCATCACAGGGGGTGGAGCCAGCACTGTGGGGGGCAGGCACTGTCCTATTCAGGTCCCAGGTGAAACTCCTCCCTTCCATCTAGATGCAGATCTCTCTATTCACCACTGGGCGGACTCACCCTGTCTCCTGGAATCCCCCAGCCCTGTCACTCAAACTCCAGACAAGGAATACACAACCTAGCAGAGGCAGGTTTGAACGGTTAGGCAAGAAAATACCTACTTTCTAAAATTGGTATTTTCAAACAAAGAATGTTAAAACCAACTTCACTAAAAGATGTATTTTATCATTCTGAGTTCATGCATACTAAATTCGAATTTCTACCATGTTCCCATAGTCAGTTAGGATTAAAAAATGTAATAACCAAACTGCCCATTCTGGCCTATGGAGAACAGGTAGCCTTTCAATAGTGAAAAACGAAAATGGCTGTAATTCACTATTAGAACATGCCACACGCACCAGGGCATGTCCTACCTTATCCTTACAATGCACCCTGCCCTTGGGCCTACCATAGGGGTGTCTGATATGAAGAAAAGGGAAGGTTTAGGGACTGGCAAGTGGGTGCACTTGCCCAGTCAGCATGACAGTACCAGACTGCACGAAGGCTCTGCAATGGCAGGCCTTAGACACACTTTTACAGGTTGCTTCTGTGGGTGGCACAACCAGTGCTGCAAGCCCACCAGCAGCATTTGGATTTACAAGCCCTGGGCACTCCTGGTGCACTGTACTAGGGTCTGACAGCTAAACCAAACCAACCAATCATGGAATCACTAATTCATACAATAATTTACAATAGGGAGAGCATATGCACTTTAGCACTGATCAGCAGTGGTAAAGTGCCCAGAGCCATAAAACAGCCAACCACAGGTCAGAAAAAATATAGGAGGAAGGCAAAAAGTTCAGGGATGACCCTGCAAAAAGGGCCAAGTCCAACAACTCCCATCACAGAGCTGCGTTCAGAGCATTTATCTATTTTGTCAAAGTACTTGTCAGGTATCCGAAAGGGGGGGGCATGGCCGGGAAGATGGCCGAGCACCAGCACTAGAGGGAAGCTCCCAGTCTTGAAATTACATCCGCCAACATCCTACTGTGATACTGGTGCAGATCGGAGCTTCCGAATCCCCTCTACTTCCATGGACGGAGTGGTCTCACAGTCACACTCGCACACACACATCACACGCTGGTGGGGCCCATTACACCAACATTCGTCCTACCACTCTTATCCGTGCCATGTATAAGGGGAAACACTTTCAGATACCTATCCAATCTGCATGTACTTTGAGGTCAATGGCATCTACTAGTTGCTTATAAATCTGGAGAAAACATTTCCAATAATATGCAAATAAATTCAATAAACATGACAAGAAAATAACCACCCGACACAGAGATTCAAACAGAATATTTGTTTATCTAAAACTGTAGGAAAAGCCAATTAAATGCAAATTCATTTCTCTCATATTTACCTATTCTGTCTAAATGTCAGATCCTAAGTCAGAACCGGTCCTCAGTAGAAAAAACAGAGTTTCTTGCCGTCATGTAGAGTCACCGTCCTCTCCGTCAGCATAGGGACCTCGGATCATCAGTTCGGGAAGAAGTGGCGCTAGACCTCTCTAGCCTACTAATATTTATACTAAAATTTACATTCTGTAAAGTTACAATTCATTGTTCAGAACGGATGAATGGCGGAAATAATGTCATCTTGGTACATTTGCGATACTGTGCAAGATTTTCTCACACTTAGATTGTCCCAAATAATGAATAGAAAATATAGATGTCCATAACTAATTCGATACTTTTACGGATGTCTCTTTTAGATAAATTGTATCCCAGTCGTGGGATCATCAGTTCATAAGTTCAGCATTCGTATTTGAAACAAATTTCATGTTCAGGGGCTCTTGGCATCCGTCCTGGATTTGTCGTCATGATCATGGCTTTTCAGTTTTGTCGAGTGGGCAAGGTCACAGGCAGCGCAAAGCTTCCTTGCAAAAATTTCCATCTACTCGAATGCAGGCTGCGGGTGGTAGCCATTTTCTGGTAGGCCACATTGGTTAACTTAAGCAAAATAGAACATAAAACAGAATTACTGCACAGAAATGATTATACAGTGTTATTCCCCTGCTAATACGCTTATGTGTGTGTATTTATCTAGCCATTTGCGACATCAAAAGCCATTAATGCATATTAATTATAAGCGCAAAACACAATAATGTCACATAAGCAACTTCTAATTCGTCAATTGCTCACCAACTTAGTTCACTTATTATTTTAGCCATGCAATAGCGTTCCCACGTGTAATTCTCTTGTTAATAAGGTTGGTTAGACATGACTTTAACATCTCTTTAGTAGTTAATAATTAATCAGTAGTACTTTTAATTATAACATGCGAAAATGAAACAGGTATTCGGGTTTAAAGTAAAAACCCTGCTCCATCAATCCCCCCTTTGGTGATATCTTATCACCACAAAAAATCAAAACCCCAAAAATCAATTTCATTTCTCCTTTTGGAAGAAAATCAAAATATCTTCTTGTTCATTTTTCAAACCCTTGTTTCCAACTCATCTTCTTTCTTAGTTTCTATATACATGCTTTCTCTTAGCTCTTCTAATTCTATTTCTTGTGGATCTCTTTCTGGTTTCTTTTGTCTCCTTTTAACATTTTCTTTTGTGATTTTCTTTTTATTTCTTCTATACCTACAACACATACACCCTAATCTAAGGATCAATAATGCAACAATTACACATGTTAATGGAAATAATATCTTACCAAAAATGGTACTACCTATTTTAGCTATAAAATTCTTAATAGCAATCATCTTATTAGCCATTCTAGTCCAGATACTTTCAGCTTACAGTGGTACTAATTCTTCATGCAAATCAGTAATATTTTTGATATAAACTTTTAGATCTTTACTTTCGTCAGGAATGTAAGTGCAACAATGTTGAACTTTCAGCATTCCACAGACTCCACCCTCTTTTGCCAAAAGAATGTCAAGGGCAAGTCGATTTTGCATCGCCATAGCACGCAAAGCAACCATTTCTGTATTAACCAAAAGAAAGCCTCCAGCGGTGCTTGTTGACAAGCGATCCACCACTGTTGACAGCTTCCGAATGCCAAATGCATTCAAAGAAATTCCCACTGCTGGAATTAAAGCTCCAAAAATATCTCCTACAATTTCTGTCCATGTTTCTCTTCTATAACGTGTTAATGGATTAGTATGTTCAGCATCATCTACTCTATCCATGTGAAAAATCTTTGGAAAGACCAGGCCAACATAACATGTACCAAACCAATGGTCAGGCAAACGGTAATAAGCCTTGTTCCCACAATATAATACACTCCCGGAAAAACTGGATCTTCTCCTCCTCTAAATCCCCATCCGGTTGCAATAAAGTATGTATCATGGCACTCACTAGTCCCTATGAAATAATAATCATACTGGGATCTCTTCCTGGTAATGCACAGTTTGCCTTTCTGTGGGGCATCTATAGCCATAGTTGGACTGGCTCCATTTTTCAACTCCTTTTCGTTTTCAATATCCCACATTGTCTCACTCATTTTATGCCCTTCTGCTTTCTTGTGCATGTTCAACCTTCTTCTCTCAACCATGTCTAGAAAATTCTTTTCCTCTCCCTTCAATCTGCAAGTTAAATTGTTTCTAAAAACATATTCTAATGTTAATTCTTTAGTTTCTAAAAAAATCTCACCTAAAGTGTTAGCTTCTTTTGCAGGATTCAGTGCTTTATTCATAGGCAGTTGCCCAAGAATATTATCTACATTAGACATATTATAATCTAATTTCCCCAACTGGTAAAATATACTAATCAGCACACTACAGGAAATTCCATACGTAGCCGGAAGAAGATGATAAGTCATGCAAACATAGCAATCCCTTACTTCCATTGTCTTTACGTATTCGTACAACAATTAAGAGAAAACATTGCTAGAAAAATCATTAATTGACCTATCCTTATGTATATGTACATTGCTAGTTCTAGTTGGTACTATTTTCTGTGAACTCTTCCCTATATTAGTTCTGTTCTCAGTATGACCTTCTAAAGTGTCTATAGTGACTCTAAATGAAATCAATAGAGCGAGTACGCTCCAAAGCAGCATTAATAAACCTGTACAGCAGCAGCACATCTTGCACCATCTTTTCAGAAAGGTACATCTACTTTTATTATTCTCAGTGTTAGCCATTTTGTTAATTTGACCGTGTCTTTTGACTTAGCCTCTTCTACTCCTCTACCGAACTTAAGGGCAGCAAGTACCCAACAGATTTTACAATCTACTAGTTTTAATATTGCTTCTTTTCATTTTCCCTCCAAGTGATTTTCCTTGGATTTACTCAATTTGGATTTTCATCACTTTTCACTGTCTCTTCATCATCATCAAACTGTATCAGGTCCTGAACATCCGTCTCTTCTCCGATGTCGGACAAGATAACTCTCAGGATTCCCACAGCTTCTTCTTCAGCAACCTCTTTCAGTAAAGCCTCCTCTGGACTTCCTTGACTGTCTGCCTCTTCTCCTTGTTCAGGCAGTGCCACATACGTCCATTCCGGTGACTTGTACCTCTGGTTTGGTTTTCTTATTCTTTTAGTTCTCTCAGGTATCTTTGTTTCTTCTTCTTTGGTTGGATTTTGACTTGACACTTCGTTCACTTGTTCAGCTTTCGAAGAGTTAACTCGTGTCAGTCTATACCTCAGTCTCTTTATCTTATTTGGCCAAAGATCTCCTTTAGCATTTCTCTTTTGTTTTCCTTCTTTATTGTTCCTTTCTCCAAGCCAAGTTCTCTTTCTCAGAACTCGTCCTCCATGTATCTCATTGTCACTTTCATCAGACTCTGTCTCAGTTGCCTCTTGTTCATTAACAGTTTTCTTTTCTCCAACAACCTCTTTTTCTCCAACAGTCTCTTTTTCCACCAATTGTGATTTCCCCACTTCTGTCCCTCCTCGGGTCTCCGACACGCAATCTTCTTGCTGTCTACTTGTCCCTTCACCTAGCTTGTTGTTGATGTTCCCTACACCTCCTCGGGGTTTTTCCGCAATCTGTCCCTCTCTGTCTTTGTCTGTCCCTTCTTTTTCTATGTTTATCTCAGGCGGAACTTGTCCAATTTCCTCATTTGATTCAGGTATCACTTCTGTTGGAATGTTCTTTTCTTTCCTTTCTTTCTTTTTGTGTTGGTCACTGTTAAATGGAACCTCAGGTACTTCTTCAGAATCTGAACTTGCCTCTATAGTTTGTACTGTTCTTTTCAAAACCTCTTCTGGTGGGATGAAAATTTCCCTTGACTCACTTTCCCCACTTTCAGGATTCTTTTTCCTTCTTACTGTCTCGCTGTCTGCATCATCACTGGAATATGATACAAATGCATGTCTCATAGCACGTCCCATGATAATTTCATGTGGACTCAAACCTAGTTCTGTCTGGAGTAGACCTAATGGTCATCAGGACTAGAGGCAAGACATCAGGCCATTTCATTCCTGTGGCTAGGCACATTTTGCCAATTCTATTTTTGATGGTACCATTCATTTGTTCAACCACAGCAGAAGCCTCTGGTCGGTAAGCACAATGTAGCTTCTGCTGCACACTCAATGCTTCACAAATTAGACCCATGATTTCATTATAAAAATGTCCTCCTCTGTCTGATTGAATGGTTACTGGGAACCCGTACCTTGGGATGAACTCTCTTAACAGTAATTTGGCCACTGTTATCCCATTGTTTCTTCTTGTTGGATATGCCTCCACCCACCTGGAGAACAAACAGACTACCACCAGGACATACCTCAATCTGTTGACTGGGGGCATTTCAATGAAGTCTATCTGCATTCTTGTGAAGGGTCCTCCCTCTCTGCCTATTGTTCCTAGGCTCACCACTGTTTTCTTTCCAGGATTGAATTGCTGACATATCAGACATCTCTGACAGAGACTTTCTGCTATCAGCCTGAACTTTGGACTGTACCAGGTTTGCTTAAATGCCCTTATCATAGCATCCCTCCTCAGGTGTCCTTGACCATGATACATCCTTGCCATTGTTGATAGCATGCTATTTGGCATGACTGGTCTTCCATCCCTATAGACCCACACATGATCCTTTTCTCTAGGTGCACAACCTGCTTTCACCCAATCTTTCATTTCCTCGTCTCCTGCCTCATCCTGCAATTGTTTCACCTCCTCCCATGTTCTCACCTCATTAGTAAACATCAAAGAACAAGAAGTTATTTCTCTTTCTTTACTCCGGTTAATGGAATGATTGTTTCTTGCACAGTATAGTGCTATGTCATTTGCGAATTTATTTCCCACGGTAACAAAATCATCACCTTGACCATGAGCAGCACATTTTACAACTGCTAGTTCTTTAGGCAGCTGTATCGCCTCTAGCAATTTTCCAACCACTTCAGCATTCTTTATGGGAGTTCCACTTGAGGTCAGGAAACCTCTTTGTAGCCATAGCTGGCCAAAATCATGCACAACTCCGAAGCCATACTGGCTGTCAGTCATCACAGTCACTCTCACACTCCTCCCAATCTTGCAGGCTTTTGTCAGTGCCACCAATTCTGCCACCTGAGCGGATTTAACTCCTTTCAAAGGTGATGCTTCCACAACTCCTGAAACTGTACACACAGCATAAGCAGCACTCAGTGTTCCTTCATCCGTTCTTAAGCAAGATCCATCCACAAACAACACATGATCACTTTCAGGCAGTGGCAGATCTGTTATGTCTGGCCTTGGTTTTGTACAGTAATCAAGCACATCCAGGCAGTCATGATCAACTTCATTTCTTATTCCCACACATTCAGCATCAGGCAACAGTGTCACTGGATTCACATTCACACATCTCTCCAGGCTCACGTTGGTTGCACCAAGAATGACTTTCTCATATTTAGTCAGCCGACTATGAGACATGAACTGTGTCCGGTTCCTTGTTAAAAGGATTGCCACATCATGAGGTACAAATACCCGTACAGGGTATCCCATTATGATTCCCTCACTTTGTTCCAGACTCTTACAGGTAGCAACTACTGCTTTCAGGCAACCTGGTAAACCCACAGGTACTGGGTCAAGTGTTGCTGAGAAATAGGCAATTGGCCTCCTCAGGCGTCCATGTTTCTGGATTAACACTGAAAGTGCACATCCATTTCTCTCACTACAATACAGCTCAAATTCCTTTTCATAATCTGGCATTCCTAGGGCAGGAGCTTCACATAGTCTGTCTTTTAACTCTCTGAATGCAGCCATTGCTTCTGGGTTTAGTTCTAATGGGTCTTTCACCTCACTTTTGGTCAATTTAATCAACGGTTTGGCAATCAGGGAAAAGTTACTTATCCACTGACGACAGTAACCCACCATTCCCAGGAACATTCTCACTTCTCTCTGTGTCATTAGGGCTCTCATCCCTCTAATGATTTTAATCCTATCAATGGTCACTTTTCTCAGACCTTTCTCAATGTTATGTCCCAAGTACTGGACTTCTTTCTTGCAGAATTGCAATTTGGCTGGAGATACTTTTAATCCTCCATCTGCCAAGTGATTCAGTAAGGCTATGGTGTCTACTTCACAGGCTTCACGGGTTTTTGATGCCACAAGCAGGTCATCAATATACTGGACCAAGACTGAATTTTCAGGCATTGTTAGACTTTCCAGAGATGTCTTCAGCAATTGATTAAATATTGAAGGGCTCTCTGTATACCCCTGTGGAATTCGGCACCATGCCAAAATCCGCTTTCCAAATCTAAAAGAAAATATTGGCTGGCTGTCATGATGCAATGGAATTGAAAAGAAAGCATGACACAAATCAATTACAGTATACCATTCTGCATCATGGGGAATCTGATACAAAATCACTGATGGATTTAGCACAATGGGACAACATGACACAACAATTTTGTTAATTTTTCTCAAATCCTGTACTATTCTGAACTTTCCATTAGGTTTCTTCAGTCCCATTATTGGTGAATTACATGGGCTACTCAATATTTCCCTTAACACCCCCTGCTGAATCATCTTCTCAATTATGGGTGTTATTCCTTCAATTATTTCAGGTGTCAGTCTGTATTGCGGTATGTTTGGGTAAGCCACTCCCTCTTTTACAGTAATCTTTACTGGATCTACATTTCTCATCAGACCCACATCTTCTCCCGTAAAATCCCAAACTGCTGCTTTCACGGTCTGTTTCAGTTCTGGGGGTAATGCATCTGGATTAAATATAGCATATGTTCCCAGAGCCTCACATTCCCTGTTATCCATGGTCATTCCGTATAGAACATCTTCATCTGGTGTTTCAAAGGTTATTCCATCTGGAGTACAGAAAATAGTGCAATTCATCTTGCACAGCAGGTCCCTACCTAGCAAGTTCACAGGACTAGTGTCACACACCACAAATCGGTGCATGTCTGAACATTTTCCTATTCTAACCCTTACTGGTTCAGTAAGTAGAGTTTTAATCTGTGTGTTGGACACACCAACTACTTGGATTGCTTCGTCCGAGAGAGGAAGATTCTTTATATCAGCTGACCTGATAGTTGATCTCGTGGCTCCTGTGTCAACTAGGAAAGCAACACTTTCACCATTAATTTTCCCATCTACAAAAGGCCCTGCCTGGTCTATTTCTAGAGTTGCGCCACGTATGCACTCCTCCTCCTCTCTTCGGCACCGTCCTAAGTCTCCCTCGGAGTCGCTTTCCTCATTTTTCAGCCAGTACTGAGAAACAGCGCTTGCGCGTTTTGGCTTGATTACCTGCTCTTCATCGTAGAACCCCGACTCTTGGCTGTACTTCTGGGATCCTCTTCTCTGCGGCAAGGGTGGTTTTGGCACCTGATTCTGTTGTTTAGCAGCCTTCTGCTGTTGCTGATGCTGACCACACCCCTCACTCTGCACCTGTGAATTCAATGATGGATTGTCATCATTAGTAGACGGTGGATTCTTACACTCTGATTTCCAGTGCCCTAATTTTCCACAGTTGTGGCATGGGAACTTCTTCTTGGCTTCCTAAATGTTTCCTTTCCCTTTTCCTGGACCAAACCTGGGTTTATTTCCTGGGTTATTTGCCTGTTCAACCAACTGAGCTTCCTGTCTTTCTGCAACTTTCACCTGTGCCCACATTGCCTTTTCTTTTAGCTTCCTCTGCTTTGCCTCAATTTCATCACTGAAGTATTTTGCATGTCTCAGAATCTCATCAATCTTCTTGCTCTGCCAGTCTACGGTATGCTGCCTTATCATTTCACTGATTTCCGGCCGCAAACCATACACAAATCTATGTACAAAATGGCTCAGGTCCTTGTCACCCAGATGTTCATCTCCACTGAACTGTTTGAAAGCTAATATTAGTCTTTCATAATATGCATGGACTGATTCTTTCAATTCTTGATGTGTTCGATCTATTTTAACCCAATCTGTTTCCTTGGGGGGTACCTTATTTTTCAAGAAGGCCATAACCTGCTCATATTTCTTCATTACCTCCGGATCTGGAGCTCCTGTCTTTGGATCTCTCGGGTATTCCTTAGTGGGCCAGTCTATTGACTATTTTACATTCTGCCCACAGGTCTGCTGGTACAATTATATCAAACAGACTATTCAGGTCAATCCACAGCACTTTTGACAAGTTCACAAATCTGTCGACCTGTCTATACCACTCGACGGGCTTCTCCCTTAGTCGAGGGAAATCATTTGTAAATGATAAAATGTCCTGTCTGGTCCATGGGACATGTACATACCCACCTCCTGGAATCTCCCTCATAGGGTAGGCTGTTACTGCTTTCTCCTTTTCTTTCAGGGGAAATGTCGAGTAAGTTCTATCTGTCCCATCCTCTCGCTTTCTGTACCATCTGTCTCTCCATCTTTCTACATCTCCCCATTTTCTCAGCAAAGCAATCATCTCCTTGATCTGCCCTGTTCGGCCTGCATTGTTCAAATTCTCAATGTCCTTATCTGTAAAATCCACTCGGTAAGGCTTTTGTAAAGCTTTTACCTTGTCCATGTCAATTCCCAATTCACTGGCTATTCCTTTCAATCTGTCATGTATGTTCTTTGCTCTCCATGTGATACTTTTACACAAGAAGAGAGTCTCCTCTTCCTGATAGTTTTTCAGTGTTTCTGTAGGGATTGTTCCTACAATCATCTCCTCCATTTCCATACGTAGCCTAGCTACATCAATTCCCTGGGATTCTTTTTCTTTTCTCTGCAAAGTTTTCAGCCAATCATTCAAATCTTCAGCAGTTATTCCCACAGATTTTTCCCCACCCCCTGGTTCTGTCACTCTTTGTGGTTCTAACATTGATCCTCTGTTCCCTTCCAAACATCCAGAATTCAAACTTGAGTTAGTCTGCACACTCAATTCTCCTCCACATATGGTATGTCTCCACTGATTTTCTCCTGTTCTCCACTGTGTTTCTCCTGCTCTCATTTCTGCCTGCTCTGGAGGAACAATCAATCTATTGCCCACATATGGTACTGTCAAACCACTTTCGCCCGTCCTCTGCTTGTCAAAAATCTGCATAACCGGGCCTATTGTCACAGGCACTGTAACTGCCTCAAGATTTTTAGTCAGTTCTCTGATTTTCTCTGTCAGTTCAAAGGTAGTTCTTGCTAGTTCTCTGGTCTTTTCATCCTCAAGTTCATTCTCCCTTTCTATCTCTCTTTCTCTCTCTCTCTCTCTCTCTCTCTCTCTCTCTCTCTCTCTCTCTCTCTCTCTCTCTCTCTCTCTCTCTCTCTCTCTCTCTCTCTCTCTCTCTCTCTCTCTCTCTCTCTCTCTCTCTCTCTCTCTCTCTCTCTCTCTCTCTCTCTCTCTCTCTTTCTCTCTCTCTCTTTCTCTTTCTCTCTCTCTTTCTCTTTTTTTCTCTCTCTCTCTCTATCTCTCACTCTCTCTCTCTATCTCTATCTCTCTCTGTTGGACCTGTCAGCCCTAGGGTGGTCTCCCCTTCTATTTTTGATCGTGCCTCATTTTTTCCACCCTCATTTTTATGTTGGACTAGGTCTCCGAGCGCCGTTTCATTGCCAACCAGTGTTAAGGTGCAGGTGCTCCCTTCTCCCAAGATGGCTGCCACAGACCCCTGCTACTGCAGAGTGGTCTTTCATAGTAGCACCCTAGCTTCCAGGAGCTGGCTGGAACCCCACAACAATGTTGCGACACCAGCCGCCTTTTTGTCCCATAGGTAGAATGGGGAAGCTCCTGGAATGTGCTGGAACCTTCTAGAAGGGAGGTGTGGTTTTCTTTTGCCGCCTTGGCTAGAGGTCACCTGACCTAGGGCTACTTAAGTGAGGGAGGGAACTTTTTGTAGTCAGTTGGCCAGTGGGGTAAAGCAGAGCCGGAGAATCCACGCAGGAGTGTAAGGCGGTAGGGCCTAGCCAGGGACTTATGCCTCTGAGAGTGACAGGATTTAGGTGCTGCCTCTTAAGTGAGTGAGGGACCCTGTGAAACCCACTGATCTTGCCCAACAGTAGGAGGACCCAGAGAAACCTCTGCCCAGCCTGACTAGGAAGGACCTAGTCGTCAACTCAACCCCTACCCCCCTGTAACAGAACCCCCTTAAGGGCGCCAGATAAATCTGCGCCAACCAGCCTTCATATCACACCTGAAATCATATGCCAAGCGCTGAGACTGCGTGTCCAGACTGAACTCTGAAATCATATGCCAAGCGCTGAGACTGCGTGTCCAGACTGAACTCTGAAACCATATGCTAAGCAGATTGAAGAACCCCCGGGGATCGACCAGGTATTAGCGCTGTGACCCCTGCGCTCCCTGACCTGGCCCCCCCGGCAACGTGCTCCGTTGAGCGCGGAGCTCCCCTCCTTAATTTGAGCCCCCCCTGTGACGTGGAAGCCAGCGCGCTCACCGCGGCCGCCCGGAGGCCGGAAGAAGTGCCCTTCAGTGTCACGCGGCCCGTGGAGAAGCCTGGGGCCCCGTCGCTGCTGTCGCAGCTGAGAGAGAAGGTGCGCAAGGCCGTGGCCGAGTTCCCCCATCGCCGCTGGAGCGGACGCCTTCCGATGTCGAGAGCAAGGTAAGCCCGGAGGCTGGGATTGACCCCGGTGCGCCCCCTACTGGTTGGGAGCCACACCGCACCCTGGGCCCGGGTTCCCTCTCCGTGGGAGTCCCCCTAGTCACCTCGACGGAGAGACCCCGCCGAGGGATCCTTTCCTTGTGCCCCTTGAACTGTACTGAGCGTGGTGCCCTACAAACTGCACCGGAGCCCGAGAGACTCGCTCCACAAGTCCCGTGGCGCTCCCTGCGAACTGTTCTGTTTTGAAGTACTGAATGCTATTGATTACGAGTAGCGCTCTGCTCTTCAGGCCCCGTTCTGAAGTATTGAATGCAAAGGATTACGTGTAGCGCTCTGCTCTTCAGGCCCCGTTCTGAAGTATTGAATGCTAAGGATTACGAGTAGCGCTCTGCTCTTCATGTTCCGTTTTACAGTATTGAATGTCATTGATTACGAGTAGCGCTCTATCCTTCATGTTCCGTTTTACAGTATTGAATGTCATTGATTACGAGTAGCGCTCTGTGCTAGATGCCCCCGTTCCGAGGTAGTCCCCGCTTAGCGCGCCTAGCGCTGTCATCACCCCTAAAGCCCGCGAGGTCTGCCCTGAGTCCCTGCATGCCCCAGGAGTGGCATTACAGTCCCCAAACTCTACCGAGGGGAGCTAGAAGCCCGAGGGTGGGCTAGGACCTTCCGCGAGCCTGCTAGTGCACAACGCGCTGGGGGAAAGTGAAACGTGCATGTGCATCTCCTTGAATGGCAATTATGCCTCATGCAGTGCTGATATATTTCCTGAATTGTATTGATAGGATGAACTGCCTTTATAGCGCATGACTGACATGTACAACTCCATGAATGGTATTATAAGCTTATGAAATGCACGGATACCTCATGAATTGCATCTAACGTGATTTACTTGGATAAACTTGAATATTTGCATAATTTCTACAGTGTGGCGTCACTTATTGTGTGTGTTCCTCGGTCCATGTGAGGTGCGTGTTGTATGGTTGCTTTACACACAGACCTTTGGGTGCCCAGCCGCTCGTGTCACGTTACCGCCCCATAGGGCCTGGTGACCCCAGGTCCTACATTGTTGGCGAGCGGTGGAATCTTGGGACCCGTGACCATACAGCACCCTTTCGTGAGGCGAAGGGCGCCACAATTAAACGCCTATTTGTTCTAAGGCTCTGAAACCATTGACTGCTGCATTGTTATTTCCACTGTCCAGGCTGAGAGTGCAGGAGTCCTGGTTAGCTGGTACTGTCACCTATACCCTAGGAAATTTTATCCTTAGTATCTAGGTCCCCACCTGCCAGAATGGAATTCCGGTTAGCTGACCTCGAGGGGTACACTGTAAAGCAACTGAGGGAGTTCGGGCAGGGGATGGGGGTGCCTGGGATGCGAAAGGCCAAAGGACCGGAACTCCGCACCGCCATTAGGGCATGGGTAGAGGCCCACCCAGAAGGGAGAGGGGATGAGGGACAGGAGGCGCCAGATGCACCTCAGGAGGAGAGCGCCCAGGAAGTGATCAACATATTAAATGAAGATGTGTCTGAAAATGTGCCCCCAGGGAGACGTTCTGGGTCCAGTAGTAGGACAGGGTCGAGGAGGAGCGTGTCTCCCGAGGAGTACGAGGACAGGAGGGAGGAGAGGCAGTTAAGGTGGGAGCTGGCCAAGTTAGAACAAGAGAAAGAAAGGGAATTGGCCAAATTGGAACAAGAAAGGGAAAACAAGAGATGGGCAATGGAGGAAAAGAAGCTGGCGCACGAGCTTCAGCTAAAAGAGTTGGAGTTACGCGCCCTCCAATTGAACGTGTCC
The DNA here is from genome assembly GCF_964204655.1 of Triturus cristatus. Taxonomy (NCBI): domain Eukaryota; kingdom Metazoa; phylum Chordata; class Amphibia; order Caudata; family Salamandridae; genus Triturus; species Triturus cristatus. Next base: position 20,784,158 of record NC_140580.1, on the reverse strand, counting down.
AATAAGGACAATGGTGGCAGCATACCTAAGGAACCTCACGAGTCAAAATTCTACCTACCTAAGGAAGTAATTGCCAATTACACAGTGGGGGACGACATCATGAAATGGTTGGAGGCATACGAGGTAGCCTTGACGGCCCATGGGGTACCCGAGAGTAATTGGGGAGGTGGTTTATACCGGTATATACCTCCCAATGTCAGGGACACCCTGCTATATTTGGCCAAGGCGGATCAGGTCAGGTATGCCCCCATGAAAGAGGCCTTGTTAAAAAAGTTTGGTCTTAACCCCGAGAGGTACAGGCAGAAGTTTCGTGGCAGCCATAAGCTGTCCACACAGACATGGGTAGATTTTTTTGATTATGCGAGAAAGGCACTAGATGGTTGGGTGCGTGGCAGCGAGGTGCAGGACTACCAAGGGTTGTACGATCTTTTTTTAAGGGAGCACCTCTTGGATAAGAGCTTTCCGGAGCTGCGCCAACATCTGGTGGACCGCAAGTTGACGGATCCCCGTGAGCTTGCGGAGGAGGCAGATATTTGGGTGAGCACCCGGGTGTCTCACAAGGGCCCCGGGGGAGATGGCTCGAAAGGCGGACATGGTTTCCCCCAGAAGAAAGAGGGGGAGATAAAAAGGTGGAGTTCTGGAAAGGTCCCCAAAATCAGTTTGGGAAGGGAGTAGGAACCCCACACCCGTCCAATTCCACAAGACCCACTTACCCTGACAGGAGTCAGCAGCCAAGGATCGTGCGGTGCTACGAATGTGGGGAGATTGGACACTACAGGGGAGATCCCAAGTGTCGCAAGCGACCCCCAGCCCCATCGGGCGGGAAAAGTCCCGGGGTGAGTAGTATAGCGCTTGGGGTGGAGCTGCCCTTAGATAGGGAAGGGGAGTGGACAGGCCTGACACTGGTTTCACTCGGGGATAGAGAGGTGGTCCCCGTAGTGCCCCTTCCCCGGAACACTGCTAAATATCAGCAGAGGGTGAGAATTAATGGGGAGGAGGTGGAGGCTCTGAGGGACACAGGGGCCAGCATGACCACTGTCGTGCGGCGGCTGGTGTCCCCAGACCAAGTAGTCCCCGAGGAGTTCCATCCGGCCGTATTGGCTGATGGCAGTTTGAGTCATTATCCAGTGGCTCGGGTTCCATTTCAGTGGGGAGGAGTCAAAGGCCTACTGAGAGTTGCTGTGAGCCCTGCCTTGCCTGTGGGGTGCTTGCTAGGGAACGACCTGGAGCACACCAAGTGGAAAGATGTCGAGTTTCACGCACACACAGAGATGCTGGGATTACCAGGGTGGACTTGCGCAGTCACGCGGTCCACGGCTGCCCGGCAGGGAACTCACCCTGGGTTGGAGCCTGGAATCAGGGCCCAACCCAAAGCCAGACATGGAAAGAAAAGGGTGGTAGAGGACATGCCCCGTGAGATGGATGGGGAGGCCGCAGAGGTGCCCCCGGAGTCCACGGAGGTAGATGTCGTTCCTGTGGAGGACTTGCCGACCCTTGCTGACTGGCACGTGGAAGGAGGGCCTACCCGGGAGGAATTTTGTCAGGCACAAAGGGCGTGCCCCACGCTTGAAGGCATGCGGCGACAGGCCGACGCCCAAGTGGCCAGTCAGGAGCTGGGAGGATATCATGTGTATTGGGAGGATGGTCTCCTATACAGTGAGCCCAGGGTGCCGGTACATGGATCTTTGAGGGCCATAGTGGTCCCCCAATGTTACCGGGCCTTCCTGCTGGAGTTAGCGCACAAGATACCCTTAGCCGGACATCTGGGTCAGGACAAAACCTTTGCACGGTTGGTCCCCCGTTTTTATTGGCCCAGGATGAGGATTGCCTCAGACACCTTTTGTAAGACCTGCAACTCTTGTCAGGCCAGTGGCAAGACTGGAGGTCCCGCTGGAACCGCTCCCCGAGGTCGGGACCCCTTTTGAGAGGGTCGGGATTGATATTGTTGGGCCATTGGACCCGCCGACCGCAGCGGGACACCGGTTCATCTTATTTTTGGTGGACCACGCCACAAGGTACCCAGAGGCTATTCCTCTGAGGACCATCACTGCACCGGTGGTGGCGCGGGCACTGTTGGGAATTTTTACCCGTGTGGGATTCCCCAAGGTCGTGGTGTCGGACAGGAGCACGAATTTCATGTCGGCCTACATGCAGGCCACGTGGAAGGAGTGTGGGGTGACCTACCGGTTCTCCACTCCTTACCACCCCCAACCTAACGGACTTGTAGAGCGCTTCAATAAAACATTGAAGGGGATGAATCGAAGCCTTCCAGAGGGCTTGAGGCGTAAATGGGACGTCCTCCTCCCCTGCTTGTTATTCTCCTACCGGGAGGTACCGCAGAAGTGTGGCTCAATGGTTAGAGTGGCAGACCTCGATGCAGAGCACTGGTCCAGGACCAGGGTTCGATTCCCGTCACGGCAGGTTCTCGGGCTATAAATTCCGGGGACCGGATATTCTCGCCTCAGTGCCTATTCTAATCATGGGTCCCACGCTGCAACTCTGGGCAATAGCTTGCTTAATCTCCACAACGGCCCCAACAGCGCTGGGATGCCTGGCCTCACCATGGGGGTGCCCAGGAGTGGACACCTCACATGGAAAGCCAGGAAGGGTTCCACAGCGGTATGAGTAAAAGCGCCAGGATGCCCCCGTTGGGGGTGGCAGTGCGCTATACAAGTACAAACACATTTACAGAAGGGAGTCGGGTTCAGCCCGTTTGAGTTGCTCTATGGCCATCCCGTTAGGGGTCCCCTCAGTTTGATGAAAGAGGGGTGGGAGAAGACTTCGCAGAAGCTTCCCCGTGACATTGTCAGCTACATGCTGGCGTTCCGCAGCCAGATAGCCAAGCTGTGGAAGTCAGCCACAGAGAACCTGGAGGCTAGCCAGACCGTGATGAAGGAGTGGTATGACCGCAACGCTCGGACGGTCGAGTTGGACGTTGGACAGAAGGTGTGGGTTATGGAACCTGGGGAGCTGTGTGCCCTCCAGGACCGGTGGACTGGCCCGTACAACATTGTGGAGCGGCGAGGCCAGACCACGTACGTTGTAGATTTGAAAACCCCCCGTCAGCCCCTCAGGGTGCTCCACGTCAACCGCCTGAAGCCGCGCCATGAGCGATCAGAGCTTGCTCTCCTTATGGTGACGGATGGGAGCGAAGAGGAAGAGAGTGAGGCTCTTCCTGACCTTCTAGCGGTACAAGAGAAGGATGGTTCGGTGGAAGGTGTAGTCCTCTCCCCATCCTTGACCCCAGAGCAACAGAGGGACTGTCGCCATGTCCTGGGACAGTTCGCCTCGTTGTTCTCCCTCACGCCTGGAATCACTCATTTGTGTACCCATGATGTGGACACAGGGGACAGTCCCCCAGTGAAGAACAAGTCTTACCGGCTCTCTGACCGAGAGAAGGATAGCATCCAGCGTGAGGTGGCAAAAATGCTGGAGCTGGGGGTGATAGAACCTTCCAGCAGCCCGTGGGCTAGTCCAGTGGTGTTGGTGCCGAAAGCGACCCCACCGGGTACGACGCCAGAGCTTCGGTTCTGTGTGGACTACCGGGGGTTGAACTCTGTCACGAAGACAGATGCTCACCCCGTCCCACGTGCAGATGAGCTGGTGGACCGGCTGGGAGCAGCCCGGTACCTCAGCACCATTGACCTGACATCCGGATATTGGCAGATTGCCATGGCCGATGGAGCAAGGGAGAAGACAGCATTCTCCACCCCCGAGGGCCACTACCAGTTCCGAGTGATGCCCTTTGGGCTCAAAAATGCTCCGGCCACATTCCAGCGGTTAGTGAATCAGGTACTATCTGGCCTGGAGTCCTTCTCAGCGGCCTACCTGGATGACATAGCTGTCTTCAGTAGCACCTGGGAGGACCATCTGCAACACCTCCAGGAGGTATTACAGGCGCTACAACGCGCTGGCTTAACCATTAAAGCCAGCAAGTGCCAGATTGGACAGGGATCTGTCGTGTACCTGGGACACCTGGTGGGCGGAGGTAAGGTGCAACCCCTCCAGGCCAAAATAGAAACCATCCTGGCTTGGGAGCCCCCCAAGACCCAAACAGAGGTCCGAGCTTTCCTCGGCCTCACTGGGTATTACCGCTGGTTCGTCAAGGGATATGGTACCATCGTAGCCCCCTTGACGGAATTGACCTCAAAGAAGCAACCTCGCAAGGTCATATGGACAGCTGCATGCCAAGAAGCCTTTGACACGCTGAAACATGCGATGTGTACCGCTCCAGTACTAGCAACACCCGATTTCAGCAAGGAATTTATTGTACAGACAGACGCCTCGGAGCACGGCATAGGTGCGGTGCTCTCGCAACTCAATACCGAGGGCCAAGATCAACCAGTGGCCTTCATATCCAGAAGACTCCTCCCTCGGGAACGGCGATGGAGCACCATTGAGAGAGAAGCCTTCGCGGTGGTCTGGGCTCTGAAGAAGTTGAGGCCATATCTCTTTGGAACTCACTTCCTTATTCAGACCGACCACCGCCCCCTTCGCTGGCTCATGCAGATGAGAGGCGAAAACCCCAAGTTGTTGAGGTGGTCCATTTCCCTACAGGGGATGGATTTTCGGGTGGAACATCGGCCCGGAGTTGACCACGCCAATGCTGACGGTCTCTCCAGGTTTTTCCGCCTTAGCGATGAGAACTCCCTAGAGGTTGGGTAGCTCTCCCCTCTTTCGGGCTGGGGGGGGACGCGTGTTGGACCTGTCAGCCCTAGGGTGGTCTCCCCTTCTATTTTTGATCGTGCCTCATTTTTTCCACCCTCATTTTTATGTTGGACTAGGTCTCCGAGCGCCTTTTCATTGCCAACCAGTGTTAAGGTGCAGGTGCTCCCTTCTCCCAAGATGGCTGCCACAGACCCCTGCTACTGCAGAGTGGTCTTTCATAGTAGCACCCTAGCTGCCAGGAGCTGGCTGGAACCCCACAACAATGTTGCGACACCAGCCGCCTTTTTGTCCCATAGGTAGAATGGGGAAGCTCCTGGAATGTGCTGGAACCTTCTAGAAGGGAGGTGTGGTTTTCTTTTGCCGCCTTGGCTAGAGGTCACCTGACCTAGGGCTACTTAAGTGAGGGAGGGAACTTTTTGTAGTCAGTTGGCCAGTGGGGTAAAGCAGAGCCGGAGAATCCACGCAGGAGTGTAGGCGGTAGGGCCTAGCCAGGGACTTATGCCTCTGAGAGTGACAGGATTTAGATGCTGCCTCTTAAATGAGTGAGGGACCCTGTGAAACCCACTGATCTTGCCCAGTAGTAGGAGGACCCAGAGAAACCTCTGCCCAGCCTGACTAGGAAGGACCTAGTCGTCAACTCAACCCCTACCCCCCTGTAACAGAACCCCCTTAAGGGCGCCAGATACATCTGCGCCAACCAGCCTTCATATCACACCTGAAATCATATGCCAAGCGCTGAGACTGCGTGTCCAGACTGAACTCTGAAATCATATGCCAAGCGCTGAGACTGCGTGTCCAGACTGAACTCTGAAACCATATGCTAAGCAGATTGAAGAACCCCCGGGGATCGACCAGGTATTAGCGCTGTGACCCCTGCGCTCCCTGACCTGGCCTGGGACCCCCGGCAACGTGCTCCGTTGAGCGCGGAGCTCCCCTCCTTAATTTGAGCCCCCCCTGTGACGTGGAAGCCAGCGCGCTCACCGCGGCGGCCCGGAGGCCGGAAGAAGTGCCCTTCAGTGTCACGCGGCCCGTGGAGAAGCCCGGGGCCCCGTCGCAGCTGAGAGAGAAGGTGCGCGAGGCCGTGGCCGAGTTCCCCCATCGCCGCTGGAGCGGAACGCCTTCCGACGTCGAGAGCAAAGTAAGCCCGGAGGCTGGGATTGACCCCGGTGCGCCCCCTACTGGTTGGGAGCCACACCGCACCCTGGGCCCGGTTCCCTCTCCGTGGGAGTCCCCCTAGTCACCACGACGGAGAGACCCCGCCGAGGGATCCTTTCCTTGTGCCCCCTTGAACTGTACTGAGCGTGGTGCCCTACGAACTGCACCGGAGCCCGAGAGACTCGCTCCACAAGTCCCGTGGCGCTCCCTGCGAACTGTTCCGTTTTGAAGTACTGAATGCTAAGGATTACGAGTAGCGCTCTGCTCTTCAGGCCCCGTTCTGAAGTATTGAATGCTAAGGATTACGAGTAGCGCTCTGCTCTTCATGTTCCGTTTTACAGTATTGAATGTCATTGATTACGAGTAGCGCTCTATCCTTCATGTTCCGTTTTACAGTATTGAATGTCATTGATTACGAGTAGCGCTCTGTGCTAGATGCCCCCGTTCCGAGGTAGTCCCCGCTTAGCGCGCCTAGCGCTGTCATCACCCCTAAAGCCCGCGAGGTCTGCCCTGAGTCCCTGCATGCCCCAGGAGTGGCATTACGGTCCCCAAACTCTACCGAGGGGAGCTAGAAGCCCGAGGGTGGGCCAGGACCTTCCGTGAGCCTGCTAGTGCACAACGCGCTGGGAGAAAGTGAAACGTGCATGTGCATCTCCTTGAATGGCAATTATACCTCATGCAGTGCTGATATATTTCCTGAATTGTATTGATAGGATGAACTGCCTTTATAGCGCAAGACTGACATGTACAACTCCATGAATGGTATTATAAGCTTATGAAATGCACGGATACCTCATGAATTGCATCTAACGTGATTTACTTGGATAAACTTGAATATTTGCATAATTTCTACAGTGTGGCGTCACTTATTGTGTGTGTTCCTCGGTCCATGTGAGGTACGTGTTGTATGGTTGCTTTACACACAGACCTTTGGGTGCCCAGCCGCTCGTGTCACGTTACCGCCCCATAGGGCCTGGTGACCCCAGGTCCTACACTCTCTCTCTTTCTCTTTCCGCCAGAGAACAACTGCTTTTCAATCCAGGGGTGGTACCCTCTGTCTTAATAATCCGCAAGGTGTCTCTCATCGGGGTCACTGCTGTTCCTACCTCTGGTTCTCGTCTACACGGGGGTGGTCTTTTATAGAGCATGTCCTCTAAGACATCATCATCAGACTCATTTGCCCCATATCTCCTGGGTTCTATATTATGTTCTTTCTCTGTACACTTTCTCCCTTCTGACTCCTCTGCTGTTCTTACAGGATATAATCCCTCGGTCATACTGGCGTCACGCAATCGTCTCATCCGGTCATGATGGGTTTCGCGATCATACTTTTGCCCAAACATTTACCTGTAACTACCCCTACCCCTCTGCTTTTCTCGTTCATGCATTTCATCTTCCCATTCAGTCAATGCCTCAAACTTCGTCGGCCTAGGCCGAGGCTCTAGACTCATCATCCGTTCCCGTAAGTTTCTCAGTATGGCCAGATTAAATGAGCCATGTTCTGGGAAAGCTAAAACCCCATCCTCTTTCGTGTACTTCACCCAGTTATCCAACCAAATACAGGTATGATACCCATACTTTGCAACCATGAAGGATGCGGGGGTTCTTATCGGAGGAAGTAACTGTCCTATCCCTAGTCACAATATCTTTATCGTTGTCAAAACAGTTCTTTACTTTACTAAGCAAGGATTTCTTTTTCTTTTCCTCAGCATGGTAGTACATTTTCTTATTTTCTGCAAGCTGTTTGTCCTTTCTACAGCGGTACGATCTCCTGTCCAATTGCAGCGCGACTCACACTAACGCACCAATCCTGGAGCGTCTACGTCACTGACTCAGTCAACGAATCCCAGCGCGACTCACACCAACGCACCAATCCTGGAGCGTCTACGTCACCCTGTATGTCTCCCAATCCTAGCGCGGCGTACACTAGCACACCAATCACCGTGCTTCCACTGTTCTAACTCACTGTCCAATCACAGCGCGGTCTCCCTGACGTCAGCAGTCGCTGCAGTCGCTTCTGCTCCTGTCTCCTGTCTCTCTCGTCTACCCCTCCTTTACAAGACTACTCGGTAGACTTTGTTTCAACTTCTACGAGTCTGTTAGTTACAACATGCAAACATCTCCATTGTCTGCTTCGCTAGCCACAGAACAGCAAAAGATCTTTCCCACAAGAATTCTGCCTTTCCCGAGAACAGCGCTTACCTCTGCCCTACTACAGAATCGTTACTTCCGTTGATAAAGTAGCACATCCCTCTACTCTACCCTTCTAACAAGCACCAATTAACTGTTTACTCCGTAATGCTCCTAAGAGTTTCACAATTAACCAGAATGCCTTCTCATTCACGCACTTTCACACCAGAAAATGTAGTACATTCACACAGAATTCTGTCTTTCCCGAGAACAGCGAACAGTCTGTTCTACTACAGAATTATATCACACGTTAACAAAGTAGCGCTTACCTCTGCCCTGTCCTTCTAACAAGCTCAGAGAATACCTATTACCTTTCTAGTGATAAGCTTTAACGGAATGCCATACGGATCCCTGCGACCTAAGACCAGAACTTCACAGATAACCTTCGCTATCATATACACTTCTCTCACACAGAAAATACGTTTCTAATGGCAACACACGGCGATGCTACCTCATCGAACCCAGACAATGCGACGCGCAACTCCAATTGTCACACGTTTTCCCCTGTCTTCATACAGGGCCAACAATCCCGCCTTTTTCCGAGAGCAGCACTCCCTCAGCCCTACTACGGAACTGTCACCGACTTCCTACGTCCCAGAAGCCGTTCACAATACATAAAACTCAACACAACTTCAACATATAGTGTTAGTACAAATATCAATCCATAATCAACAAGCCTATATACACGCAATTTCGCCAGACCAAGACAATAGTAAACCATCATTCTGCTACCAAGAAACTGGTGCAGATCGGGGCTTCCGAATCCCCTCTACTTCCACGGACGGAGTGGTCTCACAGTCACACTCGCACACACACATCACACGCTGGTGGGGGGCCCATTACACCAACATTCGTCCTACAACTCTTATCCGTGCTATGTATAAGGGGAAACACTTTCAGATACCTATTCATGCATGTACTTTGAGGTCAATGGCATCTACTAGTTGCTTATAAATCTGGAGAAAACATTTCCAATAATATGCAAATAAATTCAATAAACATGACAAGAAAATAACCACCCAACACAGAGATTCAAACAGAATTTTTGTTTATCTAAAACTGTAGGAAAAGCCAATTAAATGCAAATTCATTTGTCTCATATTTACCTATTCTGTCTAAATGTCAGATCCTAAGTCAGAACCGGTCCTCAGTAGAAGAAACAGAGTTTCTTGCCGTCATGTAGAGTCACCGTCCTCTCCGTCAGCATAGGGACCTCGGATCATCAGTTCGGGAAGAAGTGGCGCTAGACCTCTCTAGCCTACTAATATTTATACTAAAATTTACATTCTGTAAAGTTACAATTCATTGTTCAGAACGGATGAATGGCGGAAATAATGTCATCTTGGTACATTTGCGATACTGTGCAAGATTTTCTCACACTTAGATTGTCCCAAATAATGAATAGAAAATATAGATGTCCATAACTAATTCGATACTTTTACGGATGTCTCTTTTAGATAAATTGTATCCCAGTCGTGGGATCATCAGTTCATAAGTTCAGCATTCGTATTTGAAACAAATTTCATGTTCAGGGGCTCTTGGCATCCGTCCTGGATTTGTCGTCATGATCATGGCTTTTCAGTTTTGTCGAGTGGGCAAGGTCACAGGCAGCGCGAAGCTTCCTTGCAAAAATTTCCATCTACTCGAATGCAGGCTGCGGGTGGTAGCCATTTTCTGGTAGGCCACATTGGTTAACTTAAGCAAAATAGAACATAAAACAGAATTACTGCACAGAAATGATTATAGTGTTATTCCCCTGCTAATACCCTTATGTGTGTGTATTTATCTAGCCATTTGCGACATCAAAAGCCATTAATGCATATTAATTATAAGCGCAAAACACAATAATGTCACATAAGCAACTTCTATTTCGTCAGTTGCTCACCAACTTAGTTCACTTATTATTTTAGCCATGCAATAGCGTTCCCACGTGTAATTCTCTTGTTGATAAGGTTGGTTAGACATGACTTTAACATCTCTTTAGTAGTTAATAATTAATGTAGGAGAGTAGGGTCTGCTATCCTATGGTCACCCAAAATTTTTGCTTTTTGCTTCACTAGTTTTTGACATACTGAGGCTGTGGGCCTGCTAATCAGACCCCCAGCCTGCTGTTCTCTCTACTAAATTGACACTGTGCACTTTAGGTGCATAACCAATTGGAACTGGATCACCCTGTGAGCCCCTGTACCAGTGTACACTAGGTACCCAGGGCATTGGTGTATCTAAGGCCTACCAGGGGCTGAAGCATGTATTGTGCCACCCCTGGCCTGGCCTAACAATTTGACACAACTGGCTGATCACTCAGCTGGGGTAAGTTGGTGTATCCACCTCTTACTTAGGTGTAGTATACCTATACCTAACCTTAAATGGGACACATGTTAACCTATAAGTCACTCCTATGGCAGGCCTTTACAATCCTGAAGGCAGAGTGCTTGGTTTCATGTGAGATGGTGCTCTGGCATGAGCTGAGCCTGTCTGCAGTAGTCGGAACAACTTCCTTCTACCGTTTCTAGATATCGCCATACCATATACTCTTAAGTGCATTATGAACCTCGCGGTTAAATGCTATCTTTGGTTTGGCTTTATCACAACATGTCGAGTAAGGTGTCATACGAATTGGAATACTAACCCCTCGCCAATTCTGGCGACGGGGTTAGCATTCCACCCTTCTAGAGGGACACTACATGTACAGATCCTGAAACCCGGGTAAAATCAGACATAGCCTCAGCTCCACAAAATGGACGCTGCCACCACCGACACAAGTCTGCCCTCCCAAGCTGGAAGGATTCCCAGCAGCAGGAGACGTGGACAAAGGGTTTCCTGCCAGGGGAGGTGCGAGCACCGCCCCAGACAGGAGTTTGTGTATTAGTCAGGTAGGGCTTGAATAGAATCAGACATGCCTGAGGCTCACAAGGAGCCTCGGTGCATATGCCAGTTCAAACCGGTCCTGGGGCCCACCAGCCCCAGACCTGGGGCGAGCTGGACAAAGGATTGGGGGTGTAACCACCCTCCTTCCTGGTCCCACCCTTAGGGAGGGACCTAGCAGGTAGTCCGGCCCCTAGAATTCGCTTAAAGGTAGGAGCTTTGTCCTAAGACTTCAGACATCCTGGAATCAACTTGAAACTAAGAAGAAGACGGGAACTTCGACATTCTGCTGCACAGAAGACTGAAGAAAATCTCCCCTGTGGTCAGGGAGTGACCATCTTGCTAACGCAAGCACCATCCAGCAAATCGACGTCGGAGCCCGAGCCCAGAGACCGACAAGAACTGGACCTCCAGACCTCTCACCGCCCGATCCACAGTCCCTGCAAAGAAGGAACCCGTGGAGGCACCGAGACACGTGGAGCCAGCCATCTTGGAAGACACTCGACAAGCTGCAAGCGCGACAACAGAGGCTCCCTCCGAGTTGTGCTTTGGGTCCTGAGAAGCCCAACATCCGAGCAGCATCTGCACCAAAGGTGAGCCCTCCAGCATCTCCACGATCTGCGTGGGGCCCCTCTGCACTCTGCGACTCGACGCGCCTACCCGGTCCCTGGCCCGTTGGCTAGTGGCCATCTTGGTGAACCTTTTTGAAAACTACGATGCTGGTCTGGTTGCCCCAGACTGGCCCCTGCTTCCCTCCAAAGGAGCAGCCCCTCTGACCTTGCTGGTCAGAGCTACAAGCTTTCTTCGATTCCTGCGACTCCTGCTTTTGCCAAGGCTTGTTTGCTTCTTCTGAGTCACCGACACCGCCGACAGCGAGAGCCTGCGTGGGACAGCTCGTGAACCGACTCCTGGACGTCGTCGACCTTCAGGGACCACGTGGCTGCAGAGACAAGCTACACCTCTTCACCTGTTTGCACCTGACATCGCCTGGTACCCACCTGGTGCCATGCCGGTCACTGGCTAGTGACTGTGAACACTGTCCCCTCTGCTTACAGGTCTTCTACACTTCCGATCCACCCTTGGATCTACCGCATCTCTTCTGGACCGACCGCCTGCAGCATCTTTGTCGTCAGGCTCCATTGAATAGATAGACGAAACCCGACGCACTTCGAGCCCTATGCACCCGCTTCCTGTGGGTGAGGTAAAGCTGGCACTCCGGTGCACAAGTGTAGAGTAACATCTCTAATGTCTAGGTTTGAAGTCTTGATTTCGTAGTCCAACCAGAAGACCCTTCTAGCAGTAACTTTTGAACTTTTACGCGCCCATTGAAAACCTATGGGAGCCCGCGTGTAACTTTCCTCACTGCACACGCGACCCGTGGACCTCCTGGTCACTAACTAAAGTTAGCTCCTTGTAGGCCCAGCGATTCTAGAGGCCCTAGGCCTTTTCCCTTTCCTGTTCGTGGTACTTATACCACTATTTTAGTATATGGTTTGAGCGGCCACCAGGGCCTATCCATATAAAGTGCAACTTCTGTATATTGTGATACTTTCTTGTTTAACGATTTGTGCTCCTGTGCTCATAAAGAGTCTAGGGGATACTTTGAGTAATAAATACATATATATTTTGAATATATATCTGTGTGGTGTCCTTTCATTGGTATAAAGGGGGGTTACATATGGTAAAACAGCTTGCTTAACACGCCTAAACGAGTTTAGCCTCAAAGACTGCTTAGCCTACGCTACCACTAGGGCAGCTGGTCCGAAAAGGTTGACTTACAACCACACCATAAGGGTTGCTTGGCATGGTACAAGGTGGTCACTTTAATTAGTGAACATCATATACCAGGCCAACTTCTCACAATTAATCAGTAGTACTTTTAATTATAACATGCGAAAATGAAACAGGTATTCGGGTTTAAAGTAAAAACCCTGCTCCATCAATACTGCAGTGAACCCTCTATCGGAGGGTACCGCTGTGTGCTGCAGCCAGCGAGGACCCCTTTGCTTGTGCAGGGGGTCGCCTTGGCAGCCAGCGGGGACTTCCGAAAAGAGAACTGCGTGCTGCGATCTATAAAGGGAGTGCGTTGGTGGCCCTGGCTGTGTAACACTGGAGGCAGGGGCTGGAGCCTGATGTTCGACGGGCAGATTATCAAGTGCGGTGCCACTCCTTGGTGACTGGGGGAGGCAGCCCCTGCTAACTGCTGGACGCAACAGCCGGGCAATCCTTGGCTCTGGCCTCAGGCCTTTCTTCCTGGCCCGGGGAATAGAAGTGCAGAGAGGCATAGTGCCAATATCAGCCACACTCACCAGCCCTCCCGCAGCAACATACATGTAACGAAATAAGTTGACAAGACACTTTTTGGTGGGAAAAATTGCTGCAGGTTTATTAGCATACCAAATATGCCAACATGGTGGGTTATCTTACAGGCGATCCAAAGGCAAGCCGCCCCTCGCGACCTACCACCTGATGTGCCAACTTGCATCGTGGCCTTAGCCAATCTGTGCTTAGCGGTTGTGGTGAGGGGATAGCCCCTCCCACTTCCGGTGAACCATTGGTCCACCATATAACTCTCGCCCCCCCCCCCCCCCCCACGAGGGGCGGAGCGTTCAAGCGACCCCCGGTTGTACAGGTTTCCAACCGCCCGTAGGACAGATGGGGCGCCGTCGCACCCCAGGGTCCACCGCACAGACTTCCTGGGGATATTGGGCCTCAGCACCCTTTGTGCTCCTGAAGAGGGTACCCCTGAGTACCTTTCCGCCTCTGGATCGCCATGTAACTCCGCCTGCAACACAAAGAGAATAAGAAGAAACTTCCCCCACCCACCCTGAATACGCCGGGTAAGCGGTAGGGAGGGAAACGGCATCAGGGTGAGGGACAAAGAGGCCGCCAGGTGGGCGGGGGAGGCATATATACCTCAACCTTCCCCCAACCTCGGCCGGAAGTGACGCACGGGACCCTGAAGGGGTCACCAGACACTAGGCTGTCCAGTGTGCCATCCTGTGGCACTAACGGGGCCGCCCTCTTATGAGAGTCCCCTGCGGGGACGTGTCAGTCAGCCTGCAGAGTCGCAGCTGCTGGAGCGTGGTGGGGGGCTGCTGCGGGGGCCGTTGGAGGTGGGTCACATGCCCTGTTCTTGCTCCCTCCGGCCCTTGTGGAGTATCGGACTACCCCTGGCTGAGGATGGGGGGGGGAGAGTTGATGTTGGGGGCTGCCCCGGAGCGACTGGAGTGCGGCTGTTGGCCCTATATGAAAAACTTCGCTAACCAGGCCTGGAGCCCTGACGCAGTCCAGGAGCCTTCTGCTGGGCCTGGTGAGGTGTGGCAGCGAGAGGGATACAGAGGAGACTGCAGAGTTCACCTCAATGCACCTCTGAAGTTGTGAAACCGTGGAAGAGACCGGGCGCCTTGCAAGTCCTTGCTCCTCTCCCCATGCTAGTGGTCCGATTAGACCTCTCCTGGTGGGAGAGGTAGATGCAGAACTTACGGCCTGACTTCCAGTGACTGTAGGGCAGCTGTAGTGACTAGTGTGCATCTGTAGGACAGTGAGATCCTGGGACTGCACGTGAGTGTCGGTGGCACCCAGTGCTGAGGCTCCTAAGGATGGCAATAGTGCTGCGAGAGCTAAATTGGTGGTCACTGAGGCTGACGATCCTAGATTTGTCTATGCCCTGAAGGCTGGGACTGCTTGCTGGGAAGCCCCCAGCTGTTGCTACTGTGCCCGTTGGCCTGACTGTGGTGTTGCAGTCCCCAACAACTGTAACAGTGCTGCAATCCTGTGAGGGCCCCACGAGGTGGGTGATTGGAAGTTCTCCTGGTGTGTTGGACATCTCGCTGTCTCAGTGGATCTGGAGTACAGCTGCTGACTGGGGTCACAGAGAGTGCCTACATCGGGGTGAGGTGGGGGGCTGGACACGATTGGCGCCTGTCCGGTTATTGGTGGACGGCAGACGATGAGGAGCTGCGAGACTCCAGGGATCCACTTTGTTGGGTGTGATGCTCTCAGACCCTGGAGCTGGTCACATGATGTGTAGCGATAGGGTGCCTAAGGGCGGCCAGCAGATGAAGATTGACCAATACACGGCTCTGGTTCAGGAAGTGGCCCAATGGAGGTAAGCGGGTGGGGGCTAAATGACCCACAGGGCCCCACGGGCACTCAAATACTGGCAGTGATCGAGGGCTCTAACGCCAATGTGCAAGCCAAGTTAGACTTTGTTGAGTGAAATGGCTTAGAACTGTTTCTTGAACAATGGGTTGGAAAAATGCTGCCGAAGGCCACCTTGTCGACTGTTTTTGTGGTGGAGCGTGCTCACAGTCGCCTGGCGTGGCACCAGCCATCCGGGGGGGGGGGGGGGGTTTCGGAAGGAGCAGAGAATAAAGATCGCTAAGATCCCTAACTACAGCGACATCGATGTTTTATTACAGATATCCTACAGCTGGGGAATCCTTCCTATGAGGTATAACATCATTCAGAGTTCTCCAGAATACCAACTGCATGTACAGCAGATGCAGAAAACGTTTGAAAGTGTAAAACAAAAACTGAGAGCTATGGGGTTAAAATATGTTCTGCTATTCAAAAGGTCCTCCAGAAGGGTTGCTCTCACTCATACCTCAGAGGAGGTATGGAACAGGCTGTAAATTCGGGGGGGGGGGGGGGGCATGGGGGCAGCAGGGTCCCAGGAGCTGGGGATGCTCCACTTGGTCGTATGGCTCGCAACGGGGGGGGGTGCCGAGGCAGCCTCAGGAGAGTGACTCGCTCGAACACCCGAGTGGTGGTCAGACGGACTGCACACTGGATGTAGAAAGGCAACGGATGGAGAAAGAGGTGGCGAGAGCTCTGGTGGAGGCAGTCACTTCGGCAGCATCTGCAGACAGTGGCTCAGAGGTGGTTGAGGAGTTGCCCGACCTGTCTGGTCGGTAACCCCTGTTATGGAATGCTTCCTGTCTGGCGTGGATTTTGGATACAGCAGTATGGACGATGGAGATGGATCTGCAGGTGCCGAGTTAAAGCACAGTGGTGCACCTCTCCTGTGGAAGACAAGGTGACTTTCCTGTTGAATGCATACCGTGGGCCTCAATGTTGTTACATATGCAACCAGACCGCCGAGCAGTAGGTGAAGTGACGTTCTGTGAAATGGCAAAGGATGATCTCAACGTCACCCCACACCCACTTTTCCCCTTCTGTTTTTTACCTATTATTTTTAGGTCTCGCCTGAGCCAGCGCTTTAGCGCTGCTCTGGCGAGAGTTTTAGAAAGCGGGATTTGGAAGTGCAGACTAGTGGCTTTTCAGGCCTCCAACTACAGTGCATGTGCGCCTGGCGCGTGCACCATTTGTCAGCCTGCGTGATCACTTCTGCGGCCGCTTTGATGTTCTCAGTGAGCACCGCGGCCACTGAGAAAATCAAAGCGGCCGCGAAAGTGATCACCATTTGCCACCCCCTCCCTTATCCCACTTTCTGCTCCTATGACTCCCACCAGGGGCTTTACATTCACACAGGGTGTTGGCAGCAGCCTCGGAAATCTCTGTCATTTGTTTTTACTCGCTGCCTCCTCCAGGGTCTGCGTCCACTCCGGAGTCGCGCTCCCCCTCCCGCCGCGCGCACACGCCCATCGCCTGTGTATAGCGCACAAACTGTAATTAGCCTGGCGTCGCAGCGCTTGTCAACTGTTGGTTACTTTATTCAAATTAGGTCTTCCTCGATTTTTGCTATGTGTTACACGTGTAACGTTAGCTTTCTTTTGTTTTCTATTCCGCTTTTTTGTGGTTACTTCCTCTCCCCCGTTACAGCAAGTCTTCTAAACAAGCATTGACAAAGACAATATATTTGGCTTTGCATAGTAAATCCACACGCGAAGCACAACGTATGGACGGTAATACCACGAAATGACAGCCACATATTGCCAGGCCCGATCATCTTTAAAAACGTGTGGAGACTGTGCTTGCACATATTCTTCTGCATCACTTGTCAGAGTTAGGTCAATGTTTGTTGCTGCTGTAAACAGGCACAGCTTCATGGTGCTCTCTGGTGTCATTAGTGATGTATTTAAAGAGACAGGATTTAACGAGGGCCAATGGAAATATGCGCATTGGCAGCTGCAGTGTATAGTAATGTATTTGCCATATAATCTATCAGCTGTTGCACAGTATGCAGATTTTACCCCAAAAATGTGTTTCTAGTTTAAACGGATCAATAGTTACTATAGGACCCGGACCCCCCAGTGGAACCCCGCTCCACCCATAGTGACCCACAAACCATTCAATAGTCCAAGGTGTGGGAAAAATAGGCCATGTTTAATACAACGAGATATTCATAAATATGACAATCAATAACATTGATAAATTTTTAAGATTACAAATTCACTTAACCACATTTTTAATATTTACAAACATTCAGAATTAATAACCCTATTTATGTCTCTAAAACCCTCCAGCACTAAGGGGCCTCCTGGCTCGCATCCCCAACGATTGAGAACCACGCAAGGCGCAACCCCCCTGCGTACTTGAGTGGTGAGCCCCCCAGCCCTCGGTCCTTGTCCGTCTATTTCCGGGGGGCCCACCCCTCGCCACCAGGCTGCCAAGGAGGCTCGTGTGACCTGTTGCCCTTGCCTCTCCAGATCGCAATGGTCCTCAGCATCCAGGGTCCTAAGTGCGCGCTCCCCCAGTGCAGAGGAAGGCGCTTCAAAAAAGAATACTGATCACCTCTCAATCAATCAATCAAAGGCATTTATAAAGCGCACTACTCACCCGGAGGGTCTCAAGGCGCTGGGGGGGGGGGGGTCCGCTACTGCTCGAACAGCCAGGTCTTGAGCTTCTTCCTGAAGGAGAGGTGGTCTTGGGTCAGGCGTAGTTCGGTGGGGAGGGCGTTCCAAGTCTTGGCGGCCAGGTGGGAGAAGGATCTACCTCCTGTAGTCGCTCTGTGGATGCGGGGGACGGCTGCGAGGGCGAGACTGGTCGAGCGGAGGTGGCGTTTGGGAGCGTAGAAGTTGAGGCGGCTGTTGAGGTAGGTCGGGCCTTGGTTGTGTAGGGCTTTGTGTGCGTGGGTGAGGAGCCGGAAGGTGATTCTTTTGTTGATCGGGAGCCAGTGCAGGTCTCTCAGGTGTCTGGAGATGTGAGTTCGTCTGGGGACGTCGAGGATGAGTCTCGCCGAGGCGTTCTGGATCCGCTGGAGTCTCTTCTGGAGCTTGGCGGTGGTACCGGCGTAGAGGGCGTTGCCGTAGTCCAGTCGACCTCTCAATTGCTTATTGTTGTATTTGTGTGTCAAACTGTTACTAATGAAGTGGAACCCTAGATTAGCCTGTGTTAGCATATGTACAAAAGTAACAAGCACTTGCAATGCAATAGGTCTCGCATTATTAAAGTTTGAGCTATTGGTGTTGCATTATTTAGCAATGCCAATAGCTCAAACTTTAATAATGCGAGACCTATTGCATTGCAAATACTTGTTATTCTTCTTTCTCTTACCGTTCCTTTGGCTTCTCTGTTGCTTTTCTCATTTCTCACTGGTGTGTTGACCCGGTGGTGTGACAAATTCGGAGGTGTGGGGTTCTAGTGAGGGAGTGGTGCGAGACATGTGTTGGCAGTGTGAGTGGGGAAACATAGTAGAAGCCAGTTCGGGGTCAGAGTGTCTCTCTGGCTGCTCACTTTTCGACTGGTCCTGAGGCACGACTCACCCCGCGATATTACCTAGGTGTTAGGAGGAGGAGGTTTTTCCACTTCACACTCCGGCAGTCAAGCACACCTAATTTAGCGTGTTCAAAGTGGGGTAGGGACTTCAGTATGGGTGGGAACACAGTTTCAGTTTGGATGTATTTACCCAGGGTGGGGGGGATGAGGATTGTGTAGTTGTTTTAGTTTGTTTTATGTAGCATATTGATGTACAATGCCTTTCAGTGTGGTGCGTTGGAGGGCTGAGTTGTCTGTGGAAGCCTGAGTTGGGGCAGATGGGTGTCCAGCTCAGACGGGTGGTTGGTGGGGGAACTGCATGTTGTGATGTCAGGACAGATGCATATGGTCACCTGGAACGTGCGGGGCCTACACACGTTGGACAGCCTGGTGAAGCATCCAGAGGCTGCCCGAGGGTGGGTGATTTATACCTCAACTGCACCTTTGTTACTATGCCAGAGGAAGCCGCTCTGTTTCAGTTGGCGCTGGGACAGTTTCTGCAGTATGCCAAGCTTTCTCACAGGGCCTAGGGAATCTGGTGACCCTTTCTGGAGGAATCCCATACACTTAATGTCCATCTGGATCAGGCTCTAGCAGGGGTCTTATTTCCCGACTATATGTGGCACTGAAGGCTCATAGGCACATGAGTGTGGGGCCCGCCCGTAATAGTAGGTCAACAAATCTGGAAGACCAACTTACAGATGCTGAGTAGAAGTGTGCATGTACCCAGGTGAAACGCCGCTAGTAATACATAGTTTTTTCACCTGCACCGAGCATACCTCACGCCGCTGCATTTACATGGGATTTTCCCTGATCGTGCAGATGGCTGCCCTAGACGTGGTGTGTCCAAGGCACATTTTTTCCATATGACAGGAGCTGTCAATAAAATTGGAGGCCTTCTGGGTTGGAGTGGTGCAGGTATTCAAGGAGGTCACGGGGCCAAGTTAGAGAGAATGGTGCATCATTGCCTGCTTAGTCTGCTGCTGTTCCCTAAAACGGGGAGGAAAATGAGATAGAGAACTGCGCTGCTGGGACTGGTGTTGGCCCGGAGATTCATGGTGATAAATTGGATAAATCCCACGCCTCCTCCGCGACGTAAATGCCTCCCGGACCTGAGCAAGCGGTCTGTAGCAGAGGTGTGTAAACTGAGACAAGTAAGGACAGATGAAAATGTGGAACAAGATCTGGAAATATGGGGGAGATGGTGGAGCAACTGTAGGAAGTAAATTAATCGAACAAAGAGCTTCAGCGGCCAGCCTCTGAGGTGGAAACTGAACCCCCTTCGATATGTATCGGTGCAGAGGCTGAGTGCAGGAGATGAATGGTGACCTTTTCTCCCAGGTGAGGGCTGATCAGGACATCTCCTAGTCAATGTGATTCTAAATGTGTGTGTATCTTGTATAATGCTGCACTGTTTACTTGTATTTTATGTTTTTGGCATGGAAAATGCAAATAAAGATACGTTTTTTAAAAAAAGGTATCTGAAATGGGTGTATTCTGCAGTACATAGAGCATCTTGGTTAGGGTGATCATTTTAAAAAGGGCAGCCTTGCCAATAATCATCAGGGGTCGTTTGCGCCATCTCTCCCCATCCTTGCAAAAGCCTCCCAGTACTTGGTTGAAGTTCAGTTCCTAGAACCGTTCCATGTCTGTGGTAATCTCAATGCTGAGGTATTTGAAACCCTCTTTCGTCACTGAAGTCACCCTCCAAACATTCCAGACCTTCCCAGTCTCCAATTTGGTTAACAACGGACCTCGCCAAATTGATACGATAGCCTGAATAAGTTTCGAAATTAAGAAACACGAACAGCACCACTGGAATCAACAGCTCTGGGTCTGTGAGGTACACCAGAGCATCATCAGCTTATAATGATATCTTCACGATCTCTCCATTGACCCTCACCACCTCCATTGCCACTTTAAATAGAGAAGGGCCTCCCAAGTACAGAAATTGGTCCTGAATCCGAACTGCCTCTGGGTCCCGAGCAGGTATTACCCCATGTTTTCGGTTGACCTTTAGACTACCTAGACATTGTTGCATCAGTCTAAGGTTTAGTCACTTTGCCAGTCTCGGCATAAAACCCGTTTGGTCAGTGTGGAGCACAAAAAATATCACAGAGACCATTCTGATATCACCCAGGCCATTCTAGTCGCAAGTATCATAAATAAGGTCCGGCAGCAGGTTTCCCTTCTCCCTGGCTACGCAGAACAGGTGCATCAAGTGTGAAATAAGGAGTGAGGCCAGCCTTTTATACATCTCCATTGGGAGACCATTGGCCCCTGGCATCTTTCCTGGTTGCGTACGCGTCAGTACTTCCTCAAATTCATCTAGTGACAAGTCTGCATCTAGGGTGTCCATGTCAGCAGTGTCCAAGACAGCAAGACAGGGACTGGCCCCTTCCCAGAAATTTCTTGCTCCGTTCAGTTCCGCCAGGCTGCGTAGAGTGTTCGGCAGTATAGTGCAAGCGTCTGGGCTATCTCACTATCATTGCA
The DNA here is from genome assembly GCF_964204655.1 of Triturus cristatus. NCBI lineage: Eukaryota > Metazoa > Chordata > Amphibia > Caudata > Salamandridae > Triturus > Triturus cristatus. The sequence continues at coordinate 20,763,125 of NC_140580.1, read as the reverse complement.
GGTCACTGCTCCAATCTCTGTCAACATCTCAGCCACCCAGTGTGCTTTGCCCCCTGTATCATACAGTTTTTTTCTGTACCCCAAGGTATTGTTGGCGGGCTACTTGTAGTGTGTTGTTGAGATATTGTTCCCTGGTCATCCCCAGTTGTAGGTATATTGCTGAGTTCCTCTGTTCTCCCAAGTCTTTTCCAGCTGGAGGAGTCATACCTCCAAATGTTGTGTCTGTTCTTTCCTATGCCTCTTTTTTGATAGCTATTATGTTTTTGAGCTTTGTCTCTGATTGCAGTTCTGTATGCCTCCTGGAGTAAGACTGGGGAGGACACCAGCTCCATGTGGCGCATGGCTAAGATATGACAGCACAACATGTGAGGCAAGCAAGAGTTTATTTCTTAGCACCTTTATTTCTTAGCACCTCATCCAACGTCAAAGGCTTTCCAACCGCCTCTCCGCAGGGTTCTTACAGTTGACAGAATTCTCTGCCGAGGCGTCTAGCTTCCTGGTGGGGATCCCGTCTCTCTGTCGTCGCCCATCATAAGCAAAGGCGCGTGGGCCAATATCTTTCAGGCCATATATCTTGTGTCTCTCACTCCCATGACCTCCTGCACCATGAAAACAAATAGTCCAAACGTAACAGTGCCCCATGGGCCTCTGACTAAAACGAGTACTGTCTTATCTCACCGATGTGTGACCTCCAAGCATCTGTGAGGCCCGTAATGTGGGACAAGCCTGCTAGCTTTGAGGGCACTCTTAGGTGCATCATGTGAGGCGAATATCTGTCCTGGTCCTAGTCCATGACATCCTTGAAATCTCCTCCCACAATATGGACGGCACTACCTGAGTCTATCATAATAGAGGTCAGTTTGTCTAATACCCCCTTTTGTAATTTCGAGGGGGTGGAGAGATGTATACGTTAATAATGAGGATATTCCTCCTGTTCCACCATCTCTTCAGCACAACATAGCAACCCTCGGGGCCCACCCATCATCTCTACACCTGCAAGGGCGGGTGTCATCTAGGCTAGAATTGCTACTCCTCATGAGCCCCTGTGAATCCCGCACGGGCCAGGACAGTATACCTACTCCTTTGCAAACACCTGTAGATTTTTCTACCAAATGTGTGTCCTACAGGAACATTAGTTGGGGGTAGTGTCTACGAATGTATTGCGTCACAACCTATCTTTTAATCTTGTAGCCCAGCTTGTTGACATTCCACAAGAGGACTGTCTGCGCATCGGGCTACATGTGGTCATATGTGTTACGGTGTGCGATGGTGCCACAGACTTTACCCTGTGTGCCCAGGTGGCTATCTACTTACCTGGTTGTGGTGCGCCTCCTTGTGCATGCAGTGTGCTGTACTCAGTTGTAAACAACCTGAACAAGCAGCCCCAATTTTCCCCACACGCCCCTTTTTCCTGACTTGGGTTCTGAGCTACCCACTTCCCCAAATTAGGAAAGGTCGGTCACCCACACCGCCCCACACCCCTTGCAGACAAAACCTTAATCACACACCTGAAATAAAGCTCTCCTTCCCCTCGACAATCACTCACCGTAGAAGCACCATTTTGACCACATTGTGACGGGTGCTGCCTAATCATTAGTGTCCAAGGCCCCTGTGCAGACCTCTGTCCGGTGGTGGTTGGATGGCTCCCTGCCAGTCTGTAGTACACACAAAAGGGGCCGCTCCTATTAGAATGACCCGGAGATAACTGAGTAGTGTTAAGTGACTGTGAGTGTGGACATCTCACTAAAAGTTACGGACTGGCCTCACACACCACCTGGTGTCATGCTTCATCATCGGCCAGTCCTCGCCCTCTAAAAACTTGGTTTGATAGAGGGCGGGCATGCACCTGACGACAGGGATGCACTTCTAACTAAGTGGGGCCCAAAGTGAATAAGTGAGATTAAAAGCCATAATAGTAACCTCATTCTCTATTTAATGATTTAGGAGACTATATGGTTTATAAAAACAAATGTGCGGCGCAATTGGGAAAAATTATTATCCCCTCGCCGTATAATCATTGGTCTGGAAATGGGTCGACATGTTTCTGCCTAACGTCAACAGAGGTACTCGGCATTCGTCAGGACCTTAGTTTTATACCAAGAAACGGGCTCCACTCTTACCAAAATTATGGTTAAATGGAATCAGCTGTGGAGGGACTGTGGTCACTCTCTGCTGTATATAAATGGGTCAGAAAAGTACCCTGTAGGAAAAGAAAGAAAAATGTAAAATAACACATACTCCGCACCCAATGGGTTAGGGGGTCATTCATGAAGAATCAAACAGGCGCAACTATATACAATCTCATGTGCGCATAGTGCAAGTGTATAACACGTGACTGGCATACGTGAATACACAAGTGAGTGAAAACGCGGGGAAAATTACTCCCCATTTCTTACCTACAGCCTGTTAGTGTGCATTCCCTGCCAGTCTGCACATCTAAAGAGTAGCCACTGTTGCAGTCTCACGGGAATCCGGGTTTTCCCCCTGGCCTTTGTGTCTTCATCTCTCCCGACGGCCTCTATGGGCTTGGTGCCGTCCCGACCCCTCACGCCTTCCTCTGTCAACATCAGAGGCCATCTCCTAGAGAATGGTTCCTCTAAACCGTTGCGGGGGTGTCTTTCTTCAGTCTTCTTCCATGCCTGGTCGAAGTGGTTGAATAGCCGTGTGTTGCCCTGGAAGATCACTCTCAGCCTGGCTGGTTAAAGTAAGCTTCTGCTTCACCTGGTCTTATGTTTACCTCTGCCACTGCACCAGTCTCGTATAGTCTGGGAAAGTCCCCAACACCGCCACCGCCACCTCCAGGGCCTCGGCTCCACCACGATGGTAAATTCTACTTCCTGGCTAGATGTAGGCAGGTGGGGAAGAATGTTTTTGAGGGGGGAAGGGGTCGAGCCGCCTCTCCCCACCTTTTGAGTCCTCTCCAGGTGACCCTTATCTCTATTTTATTCATTTCCCTGGCTGAGAACATTAAAAAAAAGGGGGTTATGTAGGGGATGTTCCTTAATTTGATACTCCCTACTGGGTCAACATGTTTCGTAAGCAGTCCCCACTGCTTTACTCATCAGGACCTATTATGATCCCTACTACACTCAGAAAAATTCTTGGTTTATATCAGTTGTATGCCTATTTCTCAGAAAACCAAACTTCAAAAATAGTGCAAGTTTGGAAAACGTTTGTAAGGGTACAATGACCTTTGTCGTTTGAAATAGCAAAAATTGGTATACATTGATTATTACGAGGCATCCTTCCCTCCGGTGCAAGCCCATGAAGCCGGATAATTTTTCCTAATAGTATACCAATTTTTGTTATTTCAAACGACAAACGTCATTGTACCCTTACAAACGTTTTCCAAACTTCCAATATTTTTGAAGTTTGGTTTTCTGAGAAATAGGCATACAACTGATATAAACCAAGAATATTTCTGAGTGTAGTAGGGATCATAATAGGTCCTGATGAATAAAGCAGTGGGGACTGCTTACGAAACATGTTAAACCAGTAGGGAGTATCAAATTAAGGTACATCCCCTACATAACCCCCTTTTTTAATGTTCTCAGCCAGCGAAATGAATAAAATAGTTTTTTCCACTAGCTAGAGAATTTTAAATTTTTTGTTATTATTCACTAACCCTACCACTCTCACTCCCACATTACACATAGCCTATTCCTTCACAAACAACAGTGCTCCTGCGTATTCGCTGGTCGCAACACGCCCCGCCCCGTAGAGGGACGGGAAGACCCCTATGATGAAGCACGACAACATGGGATTGATAGTGTGTGAGGGGTATTTTAAAAACACTTAGTGCCTTCCCGTGACATCTCATGGAGCACTTTTTTCACTAAAAAACTACAAATGAATAAATAATATTTCACTGTTACAGGGTAGAATCACATTGTTTACAAAAAGCTTGATAGGAGGAAGATTCTACCTATATTCCTCTTAACTCCCTCCCTTTGTTATTGTTTTCTGTAAATAAGAATGCCAAGTGCACACAGCCTTGCAGGATTGGAGGACCTATGCCTCATAGACGTGTTATGTATGTATTACATCTACATAAACTGTGTTCATTTGTTGTTTATCATGCCAAGGTGCAGTGCACTAGAGTTGATTTCAAATCTCTGCATTCACTAGCTGCTTTTACACCGATGTGTACACATGTACACTGTTCCATGAGTAATATCCAGACATGCTGGAGTGTGAAGACTGCACTACATCTATAGGTGTGCTGGGAACGTGCAGGAAGGGAGGAGTGAAAAGGTGCCTGGTTGGCTGGTGATTTTTATAGGAGACTTTAATCACAACTCTTTTTTTGACACTGTATTAGTTAAGTTTCGATATCAGATTTTGTTATGTTATGCGTATTTGTAAAGCGGACTATCACCCGCAAGCATATCACAGTGCTGAGCAGGTGTATGTGTATAGCCCTGCTCGGGGTAGGTTGGTTAATTAAAAAGCTAGGACTTCAGCTTCTTGCGTAATTCAAGAAGAGAGGAGTAGGCTTGGATGTGGAGTGGGAGGTTGTTTCATGATTTAGGAGAGATGTAAGAGAATGCCTGTTCTTCTGATCATGTTCGGCATATGTGTGGGATGTATGCAAGTAGGAGTCCTGCGGAGGTGTCTAGGTAGTTGGTGGAAGGAGGTGCGAGTATTCAGATAAGTGGGCCTGATTTGTGTGTGTGTGGAGTTTGAAATGAGCATATTTGTGTATCAGGAGCCAGTGGAGCTCACCGAAGTGTGGTGTGATGTGAGATCTATGTTGGAGGATGAGGATGACTTTGGATAGTTTGTAGTCTTCTGGTGATTTCCTTGATGATCCCGGCTTAGAGGGCATTCTTGCAGTCCAACTTGCTGGTGTGAGTGACAGTTTCACTGGTGTTGCTTGCGAGCCATATGAAGATCTTCCTCTGCATCTTTTGGGTGTGGAATTAGGATGCAGAGATGGCGTTGACTTGTGCAGTCATGTCCAGTTTGCTGTTGATGATGATTCCGAGGTACCTGGTGTGCGTCTGAGTTCAGGCAGTCAGCAGTTGTTGTCCTATGGTGAGGTGTTCTTGATGAAGAGCACTATGTCTTTCTTGTTGGTGCCGATCTTGAAACTGTTGGCTTTTATTTATTTATACATTTATAGAGCGCTCGGTTACACCATGGGTGTGTCCCCGCGCTAGATAAATCTCTGGAAGATGTGGCTGATTACATGCAAGCCAGGCTGTGTTATAAGGTCAGTGACCAGGCCTATCCCTGCTGTGGTTGTACAAATAGCCAGGTCTTTAGTAGCTTGCGAAATCTCCTTTCGCATGCCTCTCTTCTTAACTCCAACGGAAGGCTATTCCAAATTTTTGCAGCTCAGTACCTGAAGGAGCGTTCCCCCATTCTAGCTCTGAAAACTCTTGGTACCTTCCCCAGGTCCTTGTCTAGTGATCTCAGGCTACGTCCTGGTGTGTATCTAGTAATTAGAGGTAACAGATATCTTGGGCCTTTCTTTAGTAGGATGCGGTGGCAGTGGCACATTGCCTTAAACATGACTCTTTTCTCCACTGGAAGCCAGTGGAGAGCTGTCAAGGTCTGTTTCGTGTTGGCTCTTCTTGGCAGGCCAAGTACTAGATGTGCCGCCGCATTCTGTACTCTCTGCAATTTGGATAGACCTCTTTTTGTAGTACCCAGATATAGTATATTACCATAGTCCAGTTGAGAGGTTATTACTGAGTGTACAATGGTTTTCCTGGCATTGGAAGGCAGCAGATCTAAGACTTTCCGCAAAGTTTTCATAGCATAATAGCATTTCCCGGCTACCTTCCGGATTTGGCTCACAAAAGTCAATTCGGAATCAAACCAGACCCCCAGATATTTTACTTCTGCTTTAGGGTTCGGTAGTTGGCCTAAAGAGTCAGGCCACCACGCGGTAGACCAGATTGATGGCATCTTGCCAACAATCAGCACCTCAGTTTTATTTCCGTTTAACTTGAGGCAGTGATTGGACATCCAGTGGGCTACCTCTTTTAGACAATCGGAGAAACGTGCCGCAGCTTGATCCTTGTTCTGTGATAGCAGCACAATAAGCTGTGTGTCGTCCGCATAAGATACAATTGACACCTCATGTTTCTCTACACTCTCAGCCAGTGGACCCTCATAAATATTAAATAAAGTGGGGCTTAGAATTGTTCCCTTTGGTACCCCTTGGGGTAGGGGGATGTTATCCGATATATATATATTTGTTGTGAGACTTGGAAACTACGTGAGGAGAGAAACAATGTCAGCCAGCTTAGAGCCGTATGCCTAACACCGCACGTCTCTAGCCTATGGAGGAGCAGTTTGTGGGAGACGGTATCAAACGCCGCACTTAGATCCAGAAGGATCAGTACAGCTGTCTGTCCTTCGTCTGCATGTATTCTCAGGGTCCCGTCTTCAGTCCTGTAGGCAGTAAAATTGTTTCTTGGTTTTGAAGTTCTTGTCCAAGATGGAGAGTACGAGTTGTGTGTCTTCGGCGTAAGAGAGGATGTTGATGTCATTTGCACTAATTATGTTGGCCAGAGGGATCATGTATGCATTGAAGAGGGTGGAGCTAAGCAATAAATCTTGAGGCACTCCACAGATGAGTTTGCGGACTTCTGAGGAGTACGGTGCCAGGATGACAGCTTATGTTCTATCTGTTAAGAAGGTGCAGAACTAGCAATGAGCCAGTCCTTAGATGCGAATCTCATGCAGGCTTCTGATTAGGATACAGTTTGAGACCATGTCAAAAGCATCAGAAATGTCCAGGAGAATGAGGGCTGCCAGATCTTTGTTAAGGATCATGCAGATGTTGTTTATGGTGGTGAGGAGTGCTGTCTCTTTACAATAGTGTGACCTGAATCCAGACTGCATACCGTTGATGAGCTGGTGGTTGGTGAGGTTGTTGGTGAGGTGTTGGTTGATTAGTTTTCGCTAAGACATTGGCCGGGCATGATAGGTAGGAGATGAGTCTGTAGTTGCAGAACATAGCTAGGTCAGCGGATGGTTTCTTGAGCAGAGGCGTGATAGTGGTGTGTTTCCAGGTGTCTGGGAATATGGAGTTATTGAGGCTGTCCTTTGGAGAAGGTGTGTTGGGGCGCAAGGGTCAGATGGGGCTCCTAATTGGATGGTCTTTATGGTAGCAGCGGTTTAGACTGTGGTGATGGCGGGCCACAAGTTCTGGGTTGTTCTTTGGCTGTGATGGGAAGTTGAGTTGCGACGGTGACCAGTTCTGCTTAAGTGTACAAGTTTATTTATATGGAGGTGATTTTGTTACAGAAGAATTACAAGAGGTTGTGGCAAAGGTTTTGTGAGGGGAAGATTTTGCTGGAGGTGGCAGGAGGCGCAGTGAAGTCTTTGATGGTGAATATTTCCGTGCTGCTCTTTGTGCCTGCGTTGAGGCAGTCTACAAGAGTTGTGCACTTGATGTTCTATATTTGTTGGTGGCAGTGTATTAGGTGGATTTTAAGATGTCTTTATCTTTGGTGTGTTGACTTGTTCTCCATTTGCTTACAGTGGCGTATTCTCAACCTGAGTTCCTCTGTTTACCTATTGGCCTGAGGTTGTTGTGGGGCTGAGCTTGAGGACAGCCAGGGTGTTCGGAGTATGCACTGATCCAGCTTTTGAGGTTCTTGATGGCTTTTGGCAAGTTGCTGGTGTACTTGGGCTAGTGCAAAAAGAGGGCGTAAGCTCAGTCCTCTTAGGTGATGCTTTTCAAGCAGTGGCAGGTAGGTTCTTGATGGTAAGTCTGTGGTGGTGCGAGATGGGTATGCTGAAATAGACAAAGGCCTTGGTCTGTCCAGGTCATAGTTGCTGGCTTTTTTATGATGTTGCTGATTGAGGAGAAAAACTGGTCCCAAAGATGTACAGCGGTGTGGTGGGTTTGGTAATATGCTAGATGAGTCTGAGGTTGCTGACGTTTTCTAGAAAAGCTGTAGAATTTGGGTCCGTGCATTCTTCTAGGTGAAAGTTAAGGTCTGCAAGGAGTATGAAGGTGCTGGCGTTGATGAGGGTTGCAAGGAAGTCTGTAATGTTGATGGCAAAGTTGGTGCAGGATCCTGGTGGTCTGTATACGAGGATTCCACCCTGGGAGAAGTTGACCGTAATTGAACTTCAGGTGTTCCATGTAGGTAGGCGATGGGGGTGTCTGTGTAGGTGGTGCATCTGACTGGTTTGTGTTACTGTGAATGAGTGGGATGCTGAGTGCTGTTGGTGTGGGATTTGGAGTGGTAGGTATAGAGTGTAGGATGTGGGAGAGTGCATGAGAGCTTTCAAGAGGCATATATGAACCCTCTCTTCCTGCTGTGTGGCATAGTGTGGCAGCAGTGCCATGAGCTGCAGCCAAGGTCGAGAGCACGGTGGAGCACAGCAGGGTAGCTGTGGGTAGGGGGGAGCAGGGTTCCTAGCACTGGATTCAAATGGTCTGCCTTTGGCCCTGTGCTCGTCCTTTTGCATCTACGCTGCAGCCATCATTAAGTAGGTCCTGGCAGAGGGGAGGAGCGCATGGATCAGTGACCGGTGGATGATGAGAAATGAATTTATCTTGATTGGCTTCTTCTTTAAAAAAATGTTTTGGCAGAAAACAGTGACGTCACTTCCTCTGCAGACGGTTGTTGTGAAATGCAGTGACATCACTTTCTGTGCAGATGGATGATGGTAATTATTTATGACAGGTACCTCATTGGTTGTTGTATGGTTATGCACAGTGGGGTAGCTTTCAGTGGTGGAGCAGGTGCACTGGAGCCCAGGATTGTGAGGAACCTTCCCCACTCATGGATGTTTTTCATAACTCAGCATGGGAACAGGGTGCCCATGTTCTGTGCGCCACTGGTTATGCATGCCGACACCAGTTCGATTTCTGTCTGCTTTCAGTGCCACAGGACATTTAGGCGATTGAATGTCACTGTCCCCGTGGCCAAATATTTTTTTCTTTTGTGTATACAACTACCAAGATCCAGTACCATTGTATGTTAAGGAGCTGCAGCTTCGTTAACTTATCTGTGGCCCCTTGTGTGCCCACCCCTCATAAATCAGTACTAGAGACACCACTGCTAAAGAATCTGCATATATGTCTTTATATGGCACACCCGCAAGTAGCAGGGGAGCAGCCTATGGCATGCGCTGTAATAAGCAGTCGTAAGTGATTTAAAGAGTCAATTCAGGAGCGCCGAAGAGTAACCTACAGGCATGTGCAGCGGAAACGTAGACATAGTTAAAGCTCTTTAGAGTCTATCAAGAAAAGATAAAGGGAAGTCTGCAAACATGCACTATTTCCAATTAACTGGAACCCCCCAAAGACAATCAGAAGTCCAAAACTGGAAATAATTTAGACAAACAAATATATGGCAAATCACAGATCAAGGAACCTTTTTAAACCTCTTAAAAATATGATTAAACGCTATACTATCAAGAAAGTAGCAGTGTTAGATTTCATACTTTGTTTGGTAGCATCTATACAGGAGCAATAAGGAATGTGGCTACTCTCTTGAGAGAATCCGTCCATCACGTGAGGAAGCTCATGGCTAAAACCTGGGTGATTGATACCCTGGGCATGCCTTCAAGGGACATGTACAGAACACACCCTGGGGCGAAGGTCTTCAACTCTTGAAAAATGGGGGTGACTGCTTCCCTCATCATAATTATATGTTTATGTTATTACCAGTTATAGTCTCCTTAGTCTTTATCCTTTTCTGTTAGGTAGGTTGGGAAGTACAAGGGGAAAAGAAGGAAAACCACAAGGACTCCTAGAGTCACTTCAAGTATCATTGGTTGATGTGAGACCTCCTCTCGCTTAACATAAAGGGGCTGCATCTCCATTCTAAAGAGCCTGAGAATCTAGAAGTACTCCACATCTGAGAAGGCAGACTTTGATGGATGCAGGAAAACCACTTGCAGAAGGGGAACTCTGGGAAATTTGGGACCAAACTATACACCCCTTAAGTGCATACATTGGCGCACTTTAATATCACAAACCTTCATTTTAGGTCCAGGAAATGTGGTCCACTATTGGGGGCAAGAGGAAACTTGCCATGGTGAAGGAAAAACAAGGGGATGTGAGAAAATGAATGCAGAACCCCTTATGACCCCAATCGAGACCAGAACTGCTTTTAAAGGAAGGCTTTAGGCTGGGTTGCTGGCAGGGCCATTTCTAGGTGTTTTGCCGCCCTAGGCGAGAATGGAAAAATGTCGCCCCCTCCCTTTTACTACCATCACTCGCTCCCCCTGTCATCCAGGCTAGAAGAATTAATGCATTAGATATTCCCAAACTCATATTTTTTTACGCCCCCCCCCCCCTCCCTTTTGCCGCCCTAGGCGGCCGCCTAGTCTTGCCTAATGGTAGAAATGGCCCTAGTTGCTGGGTTTGCTGAAGGATTTCCGGCTTTGACTGTACACATTACTCTTTTGATGAAAGGTGGATAGACGGATCAACTGCATCAAGAGGAATGAATGATGACTAACTAGAGAGGCTAAGGAACAGCCTGATGAATTGGGACTGGGTGGCAGGTGGAGCGTGAAGCACCAGAGGGAAATAGATTTTTTCTCTTTACTCACCAGTATATTGCACATACTCTAGGATTGTTCTGTCTTTTATTTTCAGCTCATTCATAAACAAAATTACAGAGTTGGAAATAGGTTCAATTGACATTGTCAGATCATGTCCCATTATGATTTGCAATGGCGGGGGTTTAGTACTGACAATTAGTGAGAGACACAGGAGACTAAGTAGGTTCGTCTTGGAAGATAACATTCGCAGACATAATTTTAAACGCTAAAGATGACTATATTGAATCGCACATTCTACCCATACACCCCTAAAGCAATGTTGTTTGATGCCTTAGAAACTGTAATTAAGGGTGGCTTAATGAGCCTCCAACCGTGAAAAAAAGGGATATACCCTTAGGGCAAAATGAAAAGAGTCAGACACAAGACATAATGACTCTGGTTCCAAGGCAGACTTAAAATAAAAGGTGACGACAATTACCAGTCAACTGGGGAATACTTTTGGTTAATAAGTGGGAAGTGGCACTCCTGGCTCTCAAATTAAAGATTTATAGAACAAGAGACACGTTTTGAACATTGCTGGCATTTAAATGCAAGGCTAAGACTATAGTAGAAATTATTTATCTCCTGAAAACAACTAAGGCACTATGACCTTAGATTGTCGCATGAAGATAGGCCTATTCCAATCATTCTAAGAACTGCTATAGATGAAAGATGAGGAGGCAAATAAAGACTTTAATACTTAGAGAAGGGTCCAGATGGATTGACCAGGAACTTTTAAAGTATTTGATTCTGTCAAACTTACCCTGATTATGACAGTAATGTTCCCAGAAATGGGGAGACGACCCCGATCCATGTGGTATGCAAATATCATACTCATTCCTAAACCAGGGATGGAAGAGACTCAGTGTTCAGGCTACAGGCTCTCAATTTTTCGTTAGTTCCTCTTCCACAAAGACCAGACAGGAGTCATACTACAGAGGAAAACGTTGTTGGTCGCTGTCAGAAGGGTTTCTCACCTTGTCAAAGAAAGCAGAAAGTAAATAATCAAATTGATGCTATTGAAGCTGGATGCTAAAAGGTTTTAGAAAAAGACACAGATGATGGACGGAATGCAGAGCAAATAAAACATTCTCCCCCAGTCAATAGATCTAGGGTAAATCCATTGTTCTTTTGCTCATCATGCCACCCCAGTTTAGACCCAGACATATGCAAATTAGTCTTGACCCTGTGCCTCATGGTAACAGCCCAGACCGAACTGCCAAGCCAGGTCCCCCTGGACCGGAAACAAGCATCTGGGCCAGGGAAGACCTGGCTTGGCAGTTTGATCTGGACTGTTCCCTTGAGGCACAGGGTCAAGACTGATTTTCACATGGCTGGGTCTGAACTGGGGTGGTGAAGTGAGCTAAAGAGCGATGATGGTTTCAACCCAGATCAGTGACTGGGGGTGAGTGTCTGAAAAGTTTCAACGATACGTCCATCATCTCCTTGTGTTTGCTTTGTTCACCCTAAGTTGGCAGGGTATGCCAGACGTGGGTCCCTTGCTCACTCTGCCACTGGATTCGAACTAGCCTGGCTGATGAGTGGTGTTACTCCGAAACCGGTCCTAGGATGCTTGTTTCCGGTCCAGGGAAGACCTGGCTTGGCAGTTCGGTCTGGACTGTTTTCATGAGTCACAGGGTCAAGACTGATTTGAACATGGTTGGGTCTGAACTGGGGTGGTGAAGTGAGCTAAAGAACAATGATGGATTCAACACAGTTCTGTGACTTGGGGGTGGGGCTGAAAAGTTTCAGCACACCGTCCATCATCTCCTTGTGTTTGCTAAAAGGTTTTAAACACATTTGGTGTTGGAAGTCATGAACAAATCTGAACCAGGTAAGTCATTTATAGATATGTTAATGGCGAGTTAGAGATGCCCCAAAAGCCCCAAAGCTCATATTTTAGTGAATGGAGCATCTTTGTCGCCAGTTCAATTTGGCAGGGGTTATGAATCGCGGCTGGCCATTGAGCCCCACCCTATTATTCATTCTGGTACTCGACCTACTAGCAGTGAGGGTAAGCATATAACAGACTATCAGAGGCATTAAGACACCGAATACAAAATATTTCTCTTTGGAGACAATATACTATTCTCCTTTTGAAACACCATGTCATTGCTGCGACCACTATTAGTGATGCTCAAAGAGTATGGAACAGAGTCCCCATACAAGATAATTGAAGATATACTTAACTTTTACCCATTAATCTCACAGAGATAGAAATTGTTGAATTTAGGAGAAATACACCATTTCAAATCACCACAGACTTTGTTCCATATCTCAGTATCTGACTAACTGCCTCCTTGAATAGAGTTTAGAAAGTCAATATAACTGACTTGTTCACAAATCTGATTCCTGGAGGTGTTAAAACCTATATTTCTCCAGTATTAGATCATTTATAGATTCACAGGGGTGAATCATTCCCGACATCGAAATGGGAGTCTCACAGTACCATAGTAAAGCAGTACATATTATCATCATAGGGTATAATGACAATGAACCGGGGTGGTTATTTGAGCGGGACACTGATCCTAGGAGGCGTAGCCTATTTGGCACTCCAACCACTCGGTAAATGAGCTCATGAGGAAATTGTTCTCTTTGCAGCAAGTTACAAGGAGTATGTAAGACCCATTGGGGCGTTACCAACTCTTGGAGGCTATTTACCTCCTATTTGATTTTTTCACCCACTATTTTTCACCACATCACAGTGCGTCGTTGGAAGGGATCTTCTTAGGTCCTGACGAAGAAGCTTGGGGAAGCTTCGAAACATGTCGACACCAGGAGGTCAAGCTCATTGAGGCATACACCCTCCACCCCCACCTTTTTACTAATACCAGCTTAGATGGCAGAATAAAAAAATTTTTCCTAGTCCAGTGAGCCAGGTATTTTTTTAAAATCACTCTCCACTCACTCCTGACCCTTCCTTGCACACCCTTGCACTACACATAGTAGTCTCACCAAGAACAGTGCTCCCACGTATACGTTGGTCGTAGCACGCCCCGTCCCGTAGAGGGGCGGGAAGACCCCTATGATGAAGCATGACACCAAGGGCCCTTTTGGTGTGTGAGGGGTATTTTAACAACTGATGTGTATTCTCCACGACCGTGGGACACACATGGTATGAACGGGAGTCTCTTGATCTACTATACATGCGGGTGGATCCCTTTGTTTAAGTACGCTTCATTGGGAGGAAGTATCCACCTCCACCACTCGTTGAGTGGAACCTCTCTACTCCCCCCTTTGTTTTTCTTTCCAATAACTTTAATAGCCTATCTATGCCTTTTAAAAAAATATTTTTAAAAGGACCAAACTTCAAACTTTAGCCAGTCAGGCGATAGCATCCTGTATAACACTCCCAAGAGAGGATGGGTCCCTCAGATTTTCTACTGCACATTGTGTGAAGGGAGTCTCCATGAGCCCTGCTCAGTTTCTTCAATCTAGAATCCAGAAGTTATTAATCAGTACTCTACAGTGTCTAAAATATTGAAAAAAGGCTTTTTCAGACCTCACAAAACCTGCAGAAAGAAAAGGCTACATGTTGATGACCCCTGTATGGACTGTCTCTACTGCCTCTACCTCCAGCACAAGGTAAAGCATTGTAACGCTTGCCGCATCTTTTCGCCTATTGAAGGACAGGGAGGGGAGGCTTCTTCTGTGTCTTCAGAAAGCCAAGACACAGAAATCTACCTCTTCTGAGGAGGATAGCGATACCTCTGCTAGATCTCACAAAAGAGTAAGGTCGAATGACCAAGAGACCTCTGAGCAAGGCAGGAAGGCCTTTAAACTTCCCACCAGGCCCGTAAAGCTCTCAAAAGGAGAAAAAGAAACAAATCTCCTCAGAGGCTGCTCAATCTGAGCCCACAACACCATTTAACAGGGATGCAGAACGCCTGCACTCATCCTCCTCCGAACCATCGGCACCGAGGCCCAAGACTTCTCTTAGTGCCCCGCCGACAGCACCATCAAAGGCGACGATAACAATGATAATGGTTCTTACTGCCTTGTAACGAGACTGTCGACCACACCATCCATCTCCAATTCATCAATTCCAGTGATGAGAATTTCATTGTCGGCGAAGACTCTCACGCCGCCGACACCACCGATGGGGGTGTAACGACAACGTCAACAAAGACAAGGCTGGGGGGCATGGCTTGCGACCGGTAAAGATGGCCGCAGCATAAGAGAGCTCCGGCGACCGCCTAGCGTACCCAGACAATCCTGACACTTATCCGGCATCTGCACCATTAAGAACAGACGGCGGGGGCACAGCAAAACTTTCAGTGGTAGCTGCCGAAGTTTTGGCCGGAAAAGCACTGCCGTAGCCGCTGGAGACCTGGGGGTGGAGCTTAGGCCTAGACCCAGAAGCGAAGCCGGGGCCTCAAGTGATTGAAGTAGCCGCCCACGGAGGAGGCGTGATCGACGGATTGCGCGAGGGCCTTGGGCGAAGTCTGGAGGCGTGGTGCAGGGGCAGCACGAACGACATTACAGCCGCCCGGAACACCAACAGTGCCGAGGCGGAGCGTGAATAATTGCCCGCATCACCGCAGGACTAGAACAAGCACCGAGAGACAGCGGAACTGCGTAAGTGCCCTGGGGGGGGCCAAATACACCGGCACAAAGCGGCACGCATTAAGTAGCTCACTGTAGCAGAAGGCATACACATACTGCCCACAGCAATCCAATAGAGGCGGCCCGCGAGGACTAGTATCGGCCGCAAAGTTGGTAAAGCAACGCACAGCTGCGGCGCCTGGCAGTCGTGAAAGCGGAGCGGCCATAGAGACGCTGAAAGGCAGAGATGCAGCGAGGGCACCCCGGCAGCACAGGATCACCTTAGGACGAAGTGGCACGACGATCAGTGGCTACACAAGACCTTCACCGGCTGTGAGGGAAAACCGGCTGGCTAGACGAAGAATTGGCGGTGAGGCCATAGGGACATTTCGCTGACGAACAGCATAAATTGACCGGGCCAGCCCACTAAGAATTATTAACCCCCTCCAACCTTTGCAGGCTGCATCCCAGCAAAAGGGAAGTAAACTCTGGACCGAGCAATAATAAAGCATATGAATACAGCGCCACATCTTATTTGTTTAGGAGCAAGATAGATGCCATCTATCAGAAGTAGAAGCCATCACCCCCAATATTAGTCCAACACAGACAGAAAGCAACAGGTGCTGCCCCCCCTTGCGCCAATTGGACGGGGTCTACCCTCCCTGGACTTGGAGCACCATGAGCTGCAGAGGACAGAGATCGGTGCAGAGTAACGAAATAGACAAGTATGATATTACCAAAGAGCAACAGGACACACCTGACGCGACCCCGAGCGTTACCAACAGCCAGTGCAACAAAAAGAGATCACCTTACATGATGTGATGGCCACTCTTCAACAAATGAAAACCTCCATTGGCACTATATCTTACGACATAACGCTGCTCAGAGCGGATATTTCCAAAATGAACACAAGCATGGCGGAGGTTGAAACCACCACGGCAGCCCTTTCGACTGACACGGCGGCCCTGCAACGGCAGGTATGCCACCTATAGCTTACGACCAAGCAGATGGCAGAGAAACTGGCCGATCAAGAAGGGCGCTCGCGACGCAACAACGTTCGCTTGGTAGGAGTGCCGGAAGGCGTCAAGGGGCTGGCACTTGATCTCTCCGTGGAAGAAATGATCCAAACACCACTACAACCTCGCGGACTCTCAAAATTCTTTTTGGTGGAAAGAGCCCACCGTGTACCGGGAGGGCGACCCAAGCCTGGTCCTCCCCCGTGACCTATTCTGGCGCGGATATTCAACTTCAGAGACCGGGATGCGATCCTGCAGGCGGCCCGAGTCGCACCCCCCTGTAGATCGATAACAGCGACGTGACCTTATACCCGGACTACACAGCGGCAGTCACTAAGCAACGACGGAATTTTATGGATGTCAAACGAGAGCTACGTAATAGAGAACTCAAATACACAATGCTCTTTCCGGCAAAGCTGAGAGTCGAAGCAGAAGGTAAGAGCTGGTTCTTCACGTCGTCGGAAGAGGCGCAAAACTGGCTGGAGGGATGGCGCCCAGCCAAGGAAAGCAACAGGCAAGGGGCAAGACTAAGACAACCACCCTCACAAACTGCTCGGCCCGAGGAAATAGAGATCTCGACAGGAATGAACACTGGTGCCGGGAACGGGAGTGATGTTGAATGACATTCTGGACGACGCGCTTTAATCCACGAGACATAACCCGAGTAATGCTACCGTGCTTGGGTACACCTTTGCATCATGCTGAGGCAACAATGACCTACGGACAGGCTGCCAGGTCGACAGAAGGGTCTATGAACCTATAGACTGAAAGACAAATATTATAAAGACCATATGAGGAGATGCATAAACACTGCACCGCAGATTGGAAAGAAGTAAGATGCAGATCGCACACCGCAGACTGCAAGGACACTCTCGGGGGTGCGCAGGGGGTCACGGAGCGACTCTACCCCCTTACGCAAGTACACAGTTATGGGACTAAAGCACTCTGCTGAGTTGGGGTGGCGGATAGTTTTAAATCCGCGATGCAGGGAGGCAGGGAGTGGGGTGGAGTGTTGGGATCAGTTAATTGAAGATTTCTTAGTTAAAAATGCAGCTTTTATGTGTGGTGTTACAGCAAGGATCAATATAGGCGACCACATAGGAGATAAGTTCCAAACGGTCCAAGATAGACTGACCATAAAGGATAGTTATGACAGACATGAACCAAGATGATGATGAAACTGTCTTACAGACACAGACCTCCCAGAGACACGGCCCTCCACTGACTGTCATCTCGTGGAATGTGAACGGATTGGGGGACAAAATTACACGTGGGTTAGTATTGCACTACCTTAGACTGAAAAATCCGGCGGTAGCACTCCTCCAGGAGTCTCACCTGCAGGGAACGACGGTTAAGGCCTTGGACCGATAGGGCTTTAGAACGATAGTCCACTCTGATTTCACCTCTGGTTCCAGAGGGGTGGGGATCCTCATAAACAGGCATTTCCCTTTGATAGTAACTGGGTCACACAAAGACGATCAGGGGAGATTTGCGGCATTAACATACCAATGGAACGGTAGGCTGTACAACATCGTGTCAGTATACATACCGCCTTTTCAGACCTAGGGAAATTTCCCTATGGAGAATTAATTATAGGAGGTGACTTCAATGCTACCATGAATGCATCTGTGTACCGACAGCCCCCTAGAGACCCAAGCGTGTCCACCCACAGGTTACTAGAATTTGTGGACGCGCTCGGATTGTTTGATGTGTGGAGGACCAGGTACCCGGAGGAACGACAATACACATTTCATTCTGGAGTACATAATAGCCTCTCCAGACTCGACTATATCTCCACTTTGGCCACAGGGATGCTAGGCATGACAGAGATCAGGCATCTGCCCAGAGGTATATCGGACCACTCCCCAGTGCTCATCGCATATGCACCATTTGCCCCATCAAACCGAAGATTGTTTCCAGTTCGCCCAGGGTATCTCAAGAATCGTAAAATAAGTAAAGATCTCATTAAGGCGACAAGGTGTTATTTCGATGTAAATCAACACTCTCCAACAACCTTATGGGAGGCATATAAGACAGTACTTCGTGGGCACGCAATCTCCTTAATTGTGGGACAGAAGCGGGAACAACAAAAACACATTGATAAGCTAGAATTGGAGGTCTCTTTGGCGGAGGCGGCCGAGGTGGCGGACACTACTGAAAGACGATGCACAGACTGCACCTGACACTGCAGGAGTATAGAGCATTCATGCGTGAAGAGGTCACTAGTAGGCTTACCAAAACACAGCACATGGTTTACGAACAGGGAGATCAAGCAGGCCGCCTGTTGGCCTGGTTGGGAAAGAAGGAAAGAGCAAATAACTGGGTAACTCAGATTAGATTAAATGACGGACGTTTAGTAACTGCACCACAGCAAATCACTGAAGCGCTGGCACTACATTACAAGACAGTGTACACACCAATAGCCACTGCAACGGTGGAAGAGAACCTCGCATTTCTCCACGATGTACACATGCCCACCTTAGGTGCAGATGCAACAGCAGCTCTAGATGAGGATATAACACCGGAGGAACTTACGCAGGCAATTAGAGCGTTGCACACGGGAAAGGCGTTAGGACCTTACGGGATGCCAGTCGAATTCTATAAACGAGCAGCTCCTCAACTGGTACCACACCTATTGGCCATGTACGCAGATAGCTTAGACAAAGGGATCCTGCCTGGGGACCAGCGCCTAGCCACCATAGTTGCGATACATAAACCTGGCAAGTTGGCTCATGATTGTACATCTTACAGACCGATCTCCCTCCTTAACGTGGAGGCAAAAATACTTGCCAAGACGCTAGCAACTAGGCTGCAACCACACTTATCAGCGGTGATCCCTCCGGATCAATCCAGATTTATGCTCCACCGCAACACAGCACTTAATCTCAGAAGGCTAATTGGCGTGATGGCGCGTAGATCGACTATAGCAGAAGACGCAGCCATACTCTCGCTGGATGCACGAATGGCATTCGACTTAGTGGAATGGCCCTTCCTTTTCGCAGTCCTTAAACATCTGGGATTCGGGCCAAAATTCTGTGCATGTATTCAATTATTATACACTCGGCCAATTGCGCAGGTAGTAGTGAACGGCCATCTATCAACTGAATTCCCACTGGGTAGGGGGACAAGGCAAGACTGTCCATTATCACCACTCTAATTCGCAATAGTACTTGAACCTCTGGCGGCATAGATTAGGCAGGACCCGGTGATACGGGGGTTGCGATGGGCACGTGACTGGATGCGGATGATGTATTATTATACTTAACATCCCCAGTACGATCCATTAACTGCCTCTTGGACATATACGCGGCCTATGGACGAGTATCAGGGTACACTATAAACTGGGAAAAGTCTCTTCTTTATGTCCTACGCGGCTCCTTACCACGGCTCCCGCGAGGCTGTGCACTTCAGATAGTAACGGATGGCTTTAAGTACCTTGGGATATTCGTAACGCATGACCATGCGCTGTTCACTGTAAAAAACTTGACACAGCCCCTGACAAGATTAAAAAAAGACGTCCAGTATGACGCACACTACCATTGACACTACTGGGAAGAGCTGCCTTCTTT